>NC_073692.1:313947146-315431593 GCF_029784155.1 Uranotaenia lowii | reverse complement strand
AAATTTTTAATTATCAAATTTATCACTTGCTTTGAAGTAGCTACCCATTGTTTAAACTTAAACTGGAAAGGTATGCCATTTTAAGATTTTGATTTGAACATCTTAATGTTTATCCACCTTAAGAAAATATTTTGAAAGTAAGTATGTCCACGTGGACATGACCCAAACCCCTACCCCCCTCTACGTGGACAAGCGTGGACATTTTCATACTCCCTCATACATACTCATAAAACATTAAAAAAAAATTAAAATAAAGATTTTAACTTATTTTGATATCTGTGAATAATGTAATAGAAGTTTTCTATTTGTTTACTTTTTTCAATTCTGTAAAATAATATATTTTTAACGATTTTTTAGAAAGCTTTAACAAAATTGAATTTAAGATAAATTTTAAAGGAAAACCAAATCGTTTTGCAGACTTTAACAAATTTGTTTAATAAAATAAACAATTATTTTCAACTTTTTTCAGTAATGTCAAAAATATTTGTCGCTTCAAATTTTGAAAAACTGCAGAATGTAACTTTTTTATCATTAATCATTATCAAAATATATTATTCTTAAATTGGATAAAGTTTAATAAACAAATTCAGAATCAGTTTTTTTTTCTTTTATGTAGATATGATGAACTATCATCAGTTATCCAATGTTAAATAAACCCTTTGCGTGTTAGACGACAATTTTCCGCCAAAATAGAATCTTTGTACCGCAATAACTATTTTGTTTGAAGTCCAATCCTGTTGCAGTCTTTGATTAAAACATGTATGCCATAATTAAGGTTGGAAGAAAATTATTCATGAAAAGCAACGGCCAGTGAAGAAAAACGATGTTATTGAAAAACCAACCACTGTCACGTTGATTTTTTTATTGAAAAATTGACTAGCACATTATTTTTGCACAAAATGTTTGCTTTCTAAATTTCTTCGACTTTTACCATTAAAATTGCAATATCTCAAAAAATTCTCAACGCCTTCATTATTGAAATGTTGCAGAGTAATTTTTTTTTGTAAATTTCCCGACAACAATTTTAGGTAAAGACAGAAAAAAGCGAGAACATCTCTTTTTATCAAACAGTTATTCCCATTGAACAAAGTTAACTAAACGATATATTTTTTCTTTTCACATCTGAATTGTTTGTAAAAAAACACCCGTAATACATTTCGTGTAGCATCGAGTTAATTTGTTTTTTTCTCTTGACAATGTTGCAGAAATGCACCGAAAAGGTTCACTTTTATCACTAGAAAAATCGATCAATCGCGGCGGACAAGATAGATAGGTAAGGTATACGCTACAATCCGTAACAATTTGCCATGTTCACACGAAACACGTTGATGGTCAGCTTCCGACGTTTGCTTCCTTAGTCAATAAATCGTAGTAGGCGTAAGCTACGCTTGTCAAGTTACAAATGCCAAAAATCGTTAAATGACTACTATCCGTACGGTGAAATCTATATGATTTTAGTTCTAACTATGGCAGGTGGGTGTGCCCAGTTGATGATAAATAGTCCGCGCATAGTGATGATCAAGGACTAATAAAATCGTGTACACGAGTGGCGATTCTCGCTCGTCTACGATTTTTACCCGTAAAGGTTCGTCAAAGCGCGAGCAGGCTGTGAAAAAAAATCCCTTAGGTTCGCGAACCATAGGAAACACGAGCGAGGCAGTCCAACCAACAGACGATTCTTTTGGATTTTGAATCCTGTCTCGCTCGTGGAAATCGTTACATACATGAAAATTTTTCCCCGCGATTTTGGCTCACGAACCATTTAGCGAAATGGTTCATGAACTTTTTTTTGGAAGGGAACGCGTGGTTATTCGAATTTCTTCCGTAGGCAGGCTGTGCGTCTCTTTAGGTACGCGTACGGGTAATAAATTGTGCTTCAAGCAGCAGCAGGAAGTTCTTCATTTTCCACTGTTCTTTCAATTATTGTATGGAATATTTCTGTTTTATTTTTAAGTTTATTAAAAAAAATTTTTTTTTGATAACTTACAGCGTTTTAAGATTAACGAAACTCTAAATATTAAATCAAATTCATTCTGCCATGTCAACTCCTGGGTGGTCAATTGAATTAAACAAAGCTTTTTGACAAAATTATGGATTAGAATGGACACAAGAAGGCCCTAATAATGATCTTTAACAACCGTTTAAGGAATAAATAATTAAATTAAATCTTAGAGCCTAAAAATTTCATCCAAATCACTACATTTCTGTAGTAGAGGTTGAGTGTAAAATTCCATAACTGTTTTTTAAATTTGGAAAAGACAACCACGATTCCATATGTAAAGTTTCAATAAGAAAACACATGTAAACGTATCAATGATTATTTTGGATTAAAGTGAATATCATAAAAAATGATAAATTAATTCAATAATCAAAGAAGAGTTTTCAAGTAATTTTTCTTTTAAAAAAAAAATTCTTGAGGGGGTTTGGCTTGAGGGATACAAATATGTTACCGGTTGAGCGTCTTGCCCTACATCACCACATTAAGAACACTCAGGAAAAGCGGAGGTGGGTGTGAACGCACTCCACTGAAGCTTAGCTAATTCCTGAATGTAGGCAATAATGAAGTCATCTAGTTCGATATTTAATGAAGTATCGACTTATGTTTTTTAGTCTTTATTCGTCATTATATGTTCAAAGTAATTAAATTTAATTCACTATAGGATTTAATAAAAAGAAATAAATAAAAAGAATACAGTAGAAACAGTTAGCGAGGGACTCCCAACTGTGGTCAGTGAAGGCACCATTATCGACATAGGTTGCCTTAGTGGAAAGAAAAATATTCCACTTAGATTTGAGCGGAAATCAGGTACCTCTAAACAAAGGTTAACTCCCTACATTCGCTAACCTGACCCAATTGTCGCAGGACCCATTTTATTCCTTTTGCTGAAGGCCAGAGCAAAGTGAGGTTAGGCCAGGCTGTCTGAGGTGCAGCTTCCACTAGGAAGCACCAAGGATTGGTTGGTCCGCCACCCCGAGCAACCAGCTTTGTCCCAAACCACCCAGCCGAGCGTTATTCCGGTCAACCGTAGGTGAAAATCACCGCAGGTTGAGCCAGCGGCAGGTGCGACTACCCGAGTACATAATATCCTGAGTCATCTAAAATTAAGCATCCTAGCCGGCCAAGCCAAACCACCTGGTAATTCGCCTAAACGACCATCATACCTCCAATCGCCAACCACTAGTTCAGCAACCGAAGGTATCAGGCCAAACCACCTGTTTGTAGTCGTCAGATTGCCCATCTTCAATCCAGCCTTCCCACGAACTCGTCGTAGCAGCGTTCCAGCGGCAGCCGGCTTACACACCACACCATACACTGACACAGGTTTGTAACAATATATTTACTAAATTAGAAGACCGGTGTTTTTCTGCTGTCCAGTGAAAGTCCCTGTTTTGCCCAAGACCGCCCTCGAAGGCCTCCGTTGCCGTCGAGAGCCAGTCAAGTCGCCTGAAAAGAGGCCGATGTAGTGCCCACCCCGGATCAGTTCTCGTGGCTCTAGACCAAGAACTGGGGGGATTGCTCGTTAGTCGAGGTCCCTCCGACTTAGACAGTATTAAATATCAACGGAAACTTGCTTTTTCACCACCTTATTCACATGCCCCTAAAAGGATGAAGAAATAATGAAACCCTTAGTTCCAACGGCTTTTGTAGAGAATTGAATTCTTTTTAACTTATAAGAAGACAAAACAATTTTCCAAGAAGAGAAAAAACCCGAATTTTAAGAGTGCGTACTTTATTTTGTCAAAGCGAAAACGGACTTTGACCACAATAACGGGACGGTAGTTTTTAAATATTACAATAAATTCATGTTATTCTCAATTCAAATCTTTTTAAATAAAAAAAAAATGAGTATTATACTCAATCAATGATAAAAAACGATAGAATTAATGATACGTCGGAAAATAAATTACAAATTTGCATTGTTATTTTTAAATTATAATAATCTCTAACATTAACTCTGAATCCGATCTTGATCTCACTACTGGATTTGAAAACACCTTTTATTGTCTGAATTTCCTTATATTGAGCTTTTTGAATTGATTTCTGCAATTTTTTTATCTACCATTTTTTCGTCATTTTTATCTACTTATAATCTGTAGATTATTTTTCGATCATCAAAATTCACAACGCATCTTTAAAATGAATAACTCCAAATTAATTATTCATTATTTAAGATTCAAAACTATCAAAATTCTTTTTATGGGTTCATCACTCTATGTTTCGAACTGTTAGTAAGTACGGAGTTTGTTTTTCAGATTTTATTTTAACATTTCTGAATCCGCTTATACGAATTTTGCTATTAAAATTTATATTTTCTCACTTTTTGCATAGAGTTTGAAATGGACAAATTAATGATTGAAAATTGCTTATTCCAAATTCAAAAATATTCAGTTGAAATTCATTTTGGAATAGGGAATCCTGATTTTGGAATTGTGATCTTCTGATGACTCAATTCTGTAAATGTATTTTTCGGCATATCGGTGAAAAGTAGTTCTGAAATTGCTAAAGATGGATAGAGAAGTGAGAAGAAAATTTACAGATGTTGAAAAGAGCGAAAGAGCATTTTTGCGAGGAAACTTATTAACGTACACCATACTTTACCCCGCAACATTTCATTATTTGGGAGAAGTAGTACCGGGATAGAGGTGGCACTACCTTCTACCACTACCACTACCTTCACTACCTTTCTTCTCACTTCTCTATCCATCTTTATCAATTTCATAACTACTTTTCACCGATATGCCGAAAAATAAATTTACAAAATTAATTAACGGTGGTTAACTTATCTTAAAAATCATAATAATAGGCTTCAAAAATCAAATCAAATCAATGGTTCAAAATAATTCGGGCTTAGCCAAATTGGACCGTTGACCCTAATGATTAGCACTCATACAGTGCATTCATGCCGTGATAACGAAATATCAACACGGCTAGCGCATCGATAGAACCATTGCGCGCAATAGGGAAGCTTTCTGGAGCTTAACGTACGCCATATTTTGCCCGTCCGGAGTATACGTGTTCACCACATGTAGACTTCGGACCAACCAGATTTCATTGTATAGGTTAAGGTAGTGCCACCTCTATCCCGGTACTACTTCTCCTAAATAATGAAATGTTGCAGGGTAAAGTATGGTGTACGTTAATAAGTTTCCTCGCAAAAATGCTCTTTCGCTCTTTTCAACATCTGTAAATTTTCTTCTCACTTCTCTATCCATCTTTATCAATTTCATAACTACTTTTCACCGATATGCCGAAAAATAAATTTACAAAATTAATTAACGGTGGTTAACTTATCTTAAAAATCATAATAATAGGCTTTAAAAATCAAATCAAATCAATGGTTCAAAATAATTCGGGCTTAGCCAAATTGGACCGTTGACCCTAATGATTAGCACTCATACAGTGCATTCATGCCGTGATAACGAAATATCAACACGGCTAGCGCATCGATAGAACCATTGCGCGCAATAGGGAAGCTTTCTGGAGCTTAACGTACGCCATATTTTGCCCGTCCGGAGTATACGTGTTCACCACATGTAGACTTCGGACCAACCAGATTTCATTGTATAGGTTAAGGTAGTGCCACCTCTATCCCGGTACTACTTCTCCTAAATAATGAAATGTTGCAGGGTAAAGTATGGTGTACGTTAATAAGTTTCCTCGCAAAAATGCTCTTTCGCTCTTTTCAACATCTGTAAATTTTCTTCTCTTTTCTCTATCCATCTTTATCAATTTCAGAACTACTTTTCACCGATATGCCGAAAAATAAATTTGCAAAATTAATTAACGGTGGTTAACTTATCTTAAAGATGACTCAATTCTGAATGAAAAAGTCACACTTTACTATTTGAATTGGGAATTCTTAATCCACAAATTAGATTCAAATATTCGTAGAACTTATTTCAAAACTCAGAATTCGAATTTAAGTTGTACAGTTTCAAATTAAGTATCACGAATATGAAATTAAGAATTTATGAGAAAGAATTTTCAATCCTAATTTTTTAAATCCATTGTATAATTTTGAATCCAGAAAAGGAATTTAAAAAAATGTATTTTGAATCGTGAACATTGAATTATCTGTTTTCAAATTTTGTTCATCATTCGGATTTTCAGCTGAAATTAGGAATTTGAAATATCAATCGCAAATCGTACATATTTGAAATATTTTATAAATAAAAATCGAATATGTTCACACTAGTCCAAAGGTAGTATGTATGTCAAATTTAAGTAGTAATGAAAATCAAATAAGATGCCATTGAAAATATTTTGCAAAATGAGAATGTTCTTAAAAATATTTTGAAATATTTCTGAACTAGGTATGGCTATGTAACTTTGAAAACCTGATTTACATCAAAAATTTTGAAGACAATGACTAAGCTATCAGTTGAATTAAAAAAAGATCTTTTTTATTTCAAAACAGCAGTAAAAAAGCAGTTTTCAAAAATTTTAATGCAAATTTTTCAATTATAGTTATCTTTAACATTAATTTTGAACTTGATCTTGATCAAACTCATGGATTTTAAATCTACGTTTATTGCCTGGATTTCCTTTTATTGAGCTTGTTGAATTTTTTTCCTGCTATTTTTAATTCGTCATTATTATCTGCTCATATACTGAAAATGATATTAGAGAAATAGCGTTTCTTTCTTATCTAATTTGTCCGATTTCCCGGTTTTATTTGGGTTTGCCTGGACATTCAATACAAAATTTTGAAACAGTCCGGGACGGCCCGGTTGCCTGGATTTCATTGAAAAATGCCCGGATTTTGCCCGGTTATATTCACTTTATTTGGAAAATCAAAATAACAAACTCCTCCAAAAGGTGTTTTGGATCTTAAAGTACGATTCAAAACCTGTCGATAAGTTCTGATGAACAAAAAAGTTTTTTGCCCAGATAATGCTCGGATTTATGGACATTTTTAAAATGAATTGCCCGGATTTTGCTAGGTTTTTATTTAAAATTGCCCGGTTTGTCAGGCTCGGAAACGCGTCGAGCGAAAAAACTATATATCTTGTATTTGGTCCGCAATGAGTTAACATTGAAATTGTTAATTATCTTAATGGTTTTCCCTCGCTTTCAAAACTTCATCGCGCGGTTAATGCCTCCTTTTTTCTGCCATGACATGAAATTTGAAATTCCAAACTTATATAACTTCCTCAATTTGAACTTCGGAAGAAACTTGAAAATAACAAAGGGGATACAATTAAGATGCCGAAGTAGCACATTTCTAGATTGGACTTGTATTTTTTTATCCTTCCCCCACCCCATACATCTTTTTAGGATGCGGAGGAACTTTTTATCCTTCGGATAATTAAATCAATATTTTTTCTATCTGTTACTGGGCCAGATTGCATCCTTTCGAAACTCAAAATACAAATTTGCCAAATTTGACGTTGTTTAACATCAGAAAGGACAAACTTCAATTCACAAATTATATACATCGTTTAAATTTTCAACATTGTAAATTATTTTCAAGAAATTGTTATGAAATCTTTGAAAAATCAATATATTTCATCTGTCCACGCGTTGCATTTGGCGCAATCAACAACCATGTGGAGACAAAATAACGAAACGGAAAACACGACCATCAAGTGTGCAATGCGTTTTCCAATTTGGTTCACGAACCAGAATCGCGAGGTTGGCAAGGTTTTCTGCCACGGCTCGCTCACGATTTTCTGGCGATCGGATTCCCCTTGAAAAAAATCGCCTACAATCACGTGTTTGCTGAGTCGCGAACCTACTATGGTCAGAACTTTTGTGAACTACGCGCGGTTTTGTTTCTTGGCTGCTCCGATTTGAATACGATTTTTTTAGTCCTTGGTGATGATACGTTCTGTATTTACATACAATGATGCGTTTGGCATAGCATCAAACTATATACGTACTTAAAGAAGGAAACGTTGTTTCACTTCCAGCTTAGCTAAGGGAGAAGATGGGAAAAGTAGAATATCGTCTACCTAAATATGCTGCCCTCTGGCAGCTGTAATAATTATGGTGATAACTCCAAAGATAAAACAAAACAGTGTGACACCTTGAACACGATCTGTTTATTTTCATTTAAGTTTTAAACGCTCACCAATTAACGACTACGACAAAGCTGAGATTCTTACCTTTAATACCGATGATAAAGAAGCAGGAAACGGTTAATGAAATTTTTCATCGCTGACAGTCAGTAGGGAAAATCAGGTGACATTCAACATGACAGCTAGACTTGACTGCTGATTAGTCAGGAAAACAGTTATATGAGGAAGCAATCCATTTATTGACGATGTTGTAGAAATAATTTTTAGGATCCATTGTTCATAAGAATCTTAAAAATCAAATTTGAAATAAGAAAATAATAACTTATCATGTGGAAATTAAGCGTAAATTTGTAATTCTTACTGCTCATTTTCTGAACGTTACCTGTCAACAGAGTAAAATTTGCTCGAACTCATTCCAATTAGTACGGCCGTCAACTGATTCCAATTTTAAAGGGTTGATGTGATTCCGTCTTATCGAAACAGCTAGTTGAAAGCCGGGTAGCGTTTTCATTATACCACTTGTCACGCTGTTACCAGAGCTTTCATGGCACACTGATTAAACGATAATATTTATTTTTTCGCATATCTCAGTGCACTCTGTTGGTGAGATTTGTAATCAAATCAAAGCTTATGAAGTTAAACCAGTTAAACTGTTCGTCTCATAGTGAAAGATAATTCAAAATTAGTAGGCGGAATTCAGCAGCAAAAGTAAATAACAATAATAAGCGATGAATGAACATTTAGTATAAAGTCTCTATAATTCAACAACAAACAAACATAAATAACAATAACACTGTGCAACATTTTCTAGGTCACTTTCTGGAAACTTCTTTCGCCATTAGTTTCGGGTATGGTATGGTTGTATCTTAAACAAATTGAAATTTTCTGCATTCAATTAAATAAGATGACAAAAGCAGGTGAAAGAATGTGACAAAATCGGCGACAAAAGCCTCAGAAAATTTTGTTTTCAATTATAAACCCTCTATCTTGATACACATACTTGTGTATTTAGATAAAATAAACAAAATGTTGGCCAAACAATGTCATAGTTTTTTTTTCTTTTTTTTTACAAGATAGAAATTTGACTTCAAACCATAACAGCCGGGTGTTTGCTGCCGTGAGTGGGTTCGTCCCACTAAAACCACCTTGGGCTTCGTGTGCCAGATGTGCCCCTTGATTTCACCCTATGATACTACATCAAGGGGTAGACTGTGCTCATGCACTTTTTCATCTCACCCTTTTCCTCTTTCTCAATTTTTCCTCAATTTCTCCTTGATCATCGTTCTGCTTTATCCTTTTCCTCCTTTTTCCTCCTTCTTCTTTTCCTCTATCGCCAACTTCAGACTGGTACGGAAGACCCCGAAACGTATGCCGGTTAGGTAACGCTTTCATAATAACTCCCCAGCAAACATTTTTGTAGGTATATTTCTCAACAACTTTGTTATACGTTTCATATACATTATAGAATGATCGTATGAAACACGAAAAAACAACATTTACCTACCAAAGTGGAGGCAATATACATACAGATTTTCAACTTCTGGCTAAAGCGATAAGAGTATACGATTTCGACACCATATTCATACATACTGAAAAAATGCAAGAGAGCACAAGTTTTTTTCTCTCAACGCATGCGAACTGTTGCCAGCGACAATATTTGCTGCCTCTGTCATTGGGCAATTCTTGCAAATACACCATCTGATTTTCAGCAATCTGGTTGCACTGCTGGTTGCAAAGAGAACAACAAAGCTGTTCTCTCTTTTGACCCACGCGGGAGAAAAAAAGGAACGAAATCGTCTTCAAAATCTGCAAACATGGCGGACTTTTTATCATATCCGATTTAAACCATTTAATACGACTTCGAGTAACGATTTTTACGACATTTTACTTGCGTTAGTTGGAATTACGATTCGCAGTAACGTTTTTAAAGACTTGAGTTATCATTTTTAATGCGATTTCATGTTTGCTGGGTCACGCCCGTCACAGCATTTACTATCCCGGGGACCTCGAAACGTGTGCCGGTTAGGTAACGCTTTCAAAGTAACTCGCGCCCGTCACAGCAACCACTTCCGCAGGATTTCTAACCACCAAGGCATGGCCGATTGAGAAACTACCAAGCTAGAATCCCGACACGACCACTCCGAATGGTATCTCCGCTTCCTTTTGCTGCAGGAAAGTTCGTAGCTGAGTACGTGAGACCTTTTAAGTCCCACCACACGTATGAAACCAGATTAGGGCAATACCGCGCCCTAAGATTGCGTTGCTTTTGAATTGAAGTGTCATACGAGGCCCAAGACCTTCCATTAGCTTGTCAAATTTGGTTGACTATCTCGCTCTCTCCGTTCATCATCTTTCCTGATTCTTATCAGATCGCGCATGATTTGCGAGATTTCGTCGACTATAGCACGCCACGACTGTTCGTCGCGACACATTTCACTCAATATGTTTTCAGCGTTCAAATTTTGAAGTTTTTGACGCCTTGAATTGAACCTGGGGCAGACAAAGATATCATGTCCTGCCGATTCCTCCGTCTCTACGCATTCCGGGCAATAAGGCGAGCTGATAAGCTTAAACCGATGAAGGTATTGCTTAAAGCACCCATGACCCGATAGGAACTGCGTCGGGTAGAAGTTGACCTCTTCATACTTCCGATTTACCCAGTCTGAAAGCCTCGGGATTAGCCTATGCGTCCATCTTGCGTTGTTCGATGCGTCCCATTGCTCCTGCCACTTGAGCATTGACGCTGCTCGTTGAATTTTACGCACTCCTCTAACAGCTCTTGCTTTGTAACATTCCATATCCTCCGCCAGAGTTATGTCGATTGGAATCACGCCCGCGATGACAAAAGCTGCATCTGCTGATATGGTCCTGTACGCACAGGAAACTCGCATGGCTATCAACCGATGTGTGCTCCGTAATTTGGATCTGTTGCTCTCTACCTCTATCGCGGAGCTCCAGGCCGCTCCTCCGTATCGTAGTTTCGACAGTGCTACGCTCGCAAGGAGACGTCTCTTGCTACTCTTTGGACCATGGCAGTTCGGCATAATCCAGGCCAATGAATCTATGACTTTCGATGCACTTTCACAACAGTATTTGACATGCGCACTAAAACTTAAGCGATGGTCGACCATTACTCCAAGGTATTTCAGCTGCTGTTTCGAAGATGTCGTGTGCCCTCCAACAGTAATCTCCATGTGCGGCACAACTCTTTTATTGGTCACGAGTAGAACTTCAGTTTTATGTTGAGCTATCTGAAGCTTAACTCCCTCCATCCAGATGCCAACCCTTTCTACGGATACCGTTGCAAGGTCTTCTACCTCCTCGATTGTTTCGCCGGTAATCATGAGCACGATATCGTCAGCAAATCCGACTATCTGCATGCCTGCTGGTAGTTTCAGCGTTAACACCTCATTATACATGGCATTCCAAAGCACAGGTCCGAGTATGAAATCCTGTGGAACACCCGCTGTTAGGGCAGTAGATCGTAACCCAGTTTCGGTTTCGTACGTCAGTGTTCGATTTTCGAAGAAGCTTCCTATTATCCTGCAGAGAGTATTGGGAACAGGTATCCTGTGAAGCGCTTTGGCAATCGCTTCCCAGCTGGCATTGTTGAAGGCATTCTTAACGTCGATCGTCACAATGGCGCAGTGACGAACACCTGTCCGCTTCTTTTTATATGCGCGCTTCGCGTACTCTGTCACCATTCGCATGGCGTCCACCGTAGATCTCCCTTTCCGAAAACCGAACTGTCTGTCCGACAGTCCACTTCCGCCTTCTGTGTAGATAATAAGTCTGTTTAATATTATCCTCTCCAGTAGCTTACCAAGGGTGTCCAGCAGACAAATGGGTCTAAAGGGCGATACGGTTAAAATTTGGTCAATATCAACTTGACGTATTTATTTCAATTTTGCATTTAAAAAACCCGAACACTCTTCATTTTGAAGGTGTGTGTGTGTGTAGAATGTTGCTCCTATTTTGATTTTGGAATTCACTCTTCAGTTGTCAAAGTGCCGTCCAAGGAAGAAGAGCAGCGTATCAAAATTTTGCTCGCGCGTCGCGAAAATCCGAGCTACTCGCACGCAAAGCTGGCAAAATCGCTAAAAGTAACCAAATCAACCGTTACAAATGTAATTAAAGTGTTTGGGGAACGTTTGTCGACAGCCAGGAAGTCTGGATCGGGGGGAAATCGAAAACCGGAAGCCACTGAGATGACAAAGAGAGTTGCCGGTAGTTTCAAGCGAAACCCTAACCTCTCTCTCCGAGATGCCGCAAATAAGCTGGACGTATCGTCTACAACCGTGCATCGAGCCAAAAAAACGAGACGAACTTTCAACTTACCAGAAGGTAGTGACTCCAAATCGCGATGATAAACAAAATACGACGGCCTAAGCGCGATCCCGGAGGCTGAACACGACGATGCTGACGAGGTTTGACTGCGTTGTAATGGACGACGAAACCTACATCAAAGCCGATTACAAGCAGCTTCCGGGACAGGACGAAATATCTGGTTCGGCAAGCCATCTGTACCTGTGGCTTGAAAAGCAGCACTTTCATAGCTTCCGGGACTGTCTACCAAGAAATTTACGTGAAAGAGTGTTTGAATAAACGTCTGCTGCCTTTCCTGAAGAAACACGGTTGTTCCGTACTGTTTTGGCCGGATTTGGCATCTTGCCATTACGGTAAAAAGGCTATGTAGTGGTACGCCGCCAACAACGTGCACGTGGTTCCCAAGGACAAGAACCCTTTCAACACGCCAGAGCTCCGCCCAATTGAGAAATACTGGGCTATTGTCAAGCGGAACCTAAAGAAGACAAAAAAAAAACTGCTAAGGACGAGCAGCAGTTCAAGGCGAACTGGCTTTCTGCGGCGAAGAAGGTGGACAAGGTGGTTGTACAAAATCTGATGGCAGGGGTTAAGCATATGGCCCGGCCATTCGGATTTGGAAAAGCGGAAGCCTAACTGAATATTTTTCTTGAATTTTATACTAATTAAACTTGAAAAAGAAATTTCATTTGATTTTTTAAATAAACGATTTCACCGATTTACACGCGTTTTCCCTTGACCAAATTTTGACCTTATCACCCTTTATATGATGATGGATGCCCTGGGGGTTTCCCAGGTTTCGGTAGTAGCACCAACTTCGCCGTTTTCCACGAATTGGGAAAATATCTCTCGTCCAGACACTTTTGTAGAACCACTCTGAAGGTATCCGGAATGGTCTGTACCGCCACCTTCAGCACTGGATTTGGGATTCCGTCCGGACCAGGGGCCTTATTCACCGCAAGTTTCTTAGCGATAGCCACAAGTTCTTCGTTCGTTACTGGCTCGATGTCGTGGGCACCCGCGTCGTACGGGGTAAGTGGCCACTGCGTCGGGCCATGCTGCGGGAAAAGATGTGTAACGATCTCTCAGCATTACGGACCTGCGATGCTTCCTGCATGTTAATAGCTTCGGAACAGACTTCCTTATCGAAAACTTTGGTCTTCCATCTCCGCTCATGGACTGGCAGTTGTCTTACTGACACCGGATTTCGGTCTCTTACGCTATAACGCTACAATGTCATAGTAACTTCATCTATTGGTTATAACTTACTAAAATGTCAGAATAACGAGCGAAAACTTATGAGTCTTAAAGTTTTTTTTTAATCGTGAGAACCTAACAAGATGAACTTTTTTCAAAATGTTAGTTTTGTATTCTATTAATGGCTTTCTTCATCTACATTATTATTTTAAAGAATGTAAAATTTCAAAGGGTTCACGATAGAGAAAATGTTTTCAATATTAGTGTTGCACTATGTAATTCATGATATTAACCAGAATCTGTTTTAATTCCGTATTTTTTGTCATTCAGCTTCGAAGATACAGACATTCATAATATTGACTGACGTGGCTTCCCGCTGTCTCTTCTCATGCATACTATTTTATCCCCTGAAGATGACTTTAATTGAATTAGAGCGATCTTACCGGGAGAAGGTGGTGCGAGTCTTATCGGTATGTATGGTATAGTGTATGCGTGTATGTGAAACGTAGTGTATATCCATTGACAAGTTCTAACACACTAAATGAACCACATCGAGCAAGTGACCAGCAAAGAAAAAACTGAAGCGGAACCTAAATCGGATCCAAGATTCGCGATCGTGATAACGAACGGGATGCATTCATGTATAGTAGATATTCTAGACTGGGATAGATATGTTGAAGGAACGAACGAAGTAGGCGACCATTGAAGAACCGAACAGCTGTTTATTGTTACTATGTGGCCTGCTCCGCTGTCAATCTGTTTATACATAAGGTCAAAACATAAATCACTGTCGTCTGATTTATGGACGGTTTTTATTTCGGTGCATTGGACGTGCGATGACACTTTCAGCTGGTTTAACGAGAATGCTTAGATAGAATAAAATAAATAAACAATGACATCGGGAGTTGAAAACTGTAAAGTATGTGACCTGTTGAAGTAATGAGTCTAAAAGATAAAAAAGAAACTTTCGAATTCGTTAAATACTACTTTTCATGTTAACCTTAAATGTCTTGAAGCAATCCAGTAATTCAAACAACTTCTGACAGCTGTTAAGCATTTTTATACTCCGAAATTAAAATGCATAGTGATACATATATACTGTACCTACATATTCAGTGGGGGGATTCAGCCAGACCTCTGAATTATTTGCTGAAATTTACCGCGCAATCGAGGATAAAAACACACTGGTCTTCTTTTCTTGGATCTTAAAAAGGCTTTCGATAGTATAGATCACACTATGCAAAAAAACTGGATTTCTACGGAATACGGGGACAAGCCCACGATCTCATAAAAAGTTTTTTGTCATATCGAAACCAGTATGTGATGCTAAACAATTTTCAAAGTAACCTCCATCCTCTCAAAGTGGGAGTACCTCAAGGAAGTAATTTAGGTCCTCTGTTATTCATCATTTACGTGAACGATTTGCCGAATTTGAAACTCCACGGAAAATCAAGGTTATTTGCGACACCTGCCTACTTTACACCGAGGAAAACCCCGTCCAGGATAATCCAACACATGGCAGAAAACATGAACCTCCTTCAACAATACTTCAGCGAAAACAAGTTATCCCTGAATTTATTGAAAACGAAGCACATGATTTTGAACCCGTTCCGCACTCCTGACATTGGACTACATAAACTGCTTGTCGACTCAGTGAAAATTAAAAGAGTGTCGAAATTCTCATATCTCGGAATAACGATCGATTCAGCTCTGAACTGGACTTACCACATTCAATCCTTAAAAAGTGAAGTTACTTCAGCATGCGGACTATTTTGGAAAATTAAAAGCTCGGTGCCTTCAAAACAACTACAATCGTTTGTACAATCTAAGCTTCAATACCTCGTATTCTTCTGGGGAGCTGCTACCAAAACACGGCTCAAACCTCCTTTAGGTAGCCCAAACCCGATGTTTGAAAGTCGTTTATAAGCATCCTCGTTTATACCCTACCAAGAACCTGTATTTACCTCGAAGCAGATAAATCTACTCTTCCAATCAACGCGTTGAGGGAGCTACAAGCTGTCTCAATAATCCATAATCACCTACATAACCCAATTGCACATCATAATCAAACTTACGACCACCCGGATCACAGGTATTCCTTAAGACGCCAATGTAGCCTATACGTCAGACAGCCCACTTCCGAATTTGCCAAGAAAGCATTTACCTATTATGGTAAGATTTGTTACAACCAACTTCCTGAAAACATAGTTACGATCAGATAGAAACATCGCCAAATTCAAACATCTCATCAAGAGATTCACAAGAGCTAACATAAAGGGTAATACGGTCAAAATTTGGTCAATATCAACTTGACGTATTTCTTTCAATTTGGCATTTAAAAAACCTGAACACCCCTCATTTTGAAGGTGTTTGTGTAGAATGTTGCTCCTTTTTTGATTTTGGAATTCACTCTTCATTTGTCAAAATGCCGTCCAAGGAAGAAGAGCAGCGTATCAAAATTTTGCTCGCGCCACGCGAAAATCCGAGCTACTCGCACGCAAAGCTGGCAAAATCGCTAAAAGGCGCCAAATCAACCGTTACAAATGTAATAAAAGTGTTTGGGGAACGTTTGTCGACAGCCAGGAAGTTTGTATCGAGGGGAAATCTAAAATCGGAAGCCGCTGAGACGACAAAGAGAGTTGCCGGTAGTTTCAAGCGAAATCCTAACCTCTCTCTCCGAGATGCCGCAAATAAGCTGGTTGTATCGTCTACAACCCTGCATCGAGC
This sequence comes from Uranotaenia lowii, assembly GCF_029784155.1. Lineage (NCBI taxonomy): Eukaryota > Metazoa > Arthropoda > Insecta > Diptera > Culicidae > Uranotaenia > Uranotaenia lowii. The sequence continues at coordinate 315,415,324 of NC_073692.1, read as the reverse complement.
CAAAAAACGAGCCAGACTATCGACTTACAGGAAGGTAGTGACTCCAAATCGCGATGATAAACATAATACGACGGCCAAAGCGCGATCCCGGAGGCTGTACACGACGATGCTGACGAAGTTTGACTGCGTGGTAATGGACGACGAAACCTACGTCAAAGCCGACTACAAGCAGCTTACGGGACAGGAGTTTTATTCCGCAAAAGGAAGGGGAAAGATAGCAGATATTTTCAAGCACATGAAACTGTCAAAGTTCGCGAAGAAATATCTGGTTTGGCAAGCCATCTGTACCTGTGGCTTGAAAAGCAGCATTTTCATAGCTTCCGGGACTGCCAAAAAATTTACGTGAAAGAGTGTTTGAATAAACGTCTGCTTCCTTTCCTCAAGAAACACGGTTGTTCCGTACTGTTTTGGCCGGATTTGGCATCTTGCCATTACAGTAAAAAGGCGATGGAGTGGTATGCCGCCAATAACGTGCAGGTGGTTCCCAAGGACAAGAACCCTCCCAACACGCCAAAGCTCAGCCCAATTGAGAAATACTGGGCTTTTGTCAAGCGGAACCTAAAGAAGACCAAAAAAACTGCTAAGGACGAGCAACAGTTAAAGGCAAACTGGCTTACTGCGGCGAAGATGTTGGACCAGGTGGCTGTACAAAATCTGATGGCAGATGTTAAGTGTAAGGCCCGGCAATTCTGATTTTAAGAAGCGGAAGCCTAACTGAATATTTTTCCTGAATTTTATACTAATTAAACTTGAAAAAGAAATTCAATTAATTTATTTAATAAACGATGTCACCGATTTACACGCGTTTTCCCTTGACCAAATTTTGACCGTATCACCCTTTAGAAACATACATTCAATGAACTAGCTAGACCAACAGTCCGGTTTCTGGTAACCTGACTAGCCAGCGTTCTCTCCCATTCGAGACGGAGGCCTTTTCACGACATTCAAACTCATAGTGCTTTACTCCTAGATAACTTTAATGTCGTTTGATTTTCATCAAAACCATTTCTTAACACATTTTGCCTAACATTTACTGATTCCATTGGTATAAGAATATTATTTTTCCGAGCAATAATAAACTCACTACGAATGATTGTTCTGACAAGGCAGAAAAATTCCATTGCACACACGGTGTGCAATCGGTCTCGAACGGGTTAAAAGAGATTTGTCTCACTGGAAACGCCCCAAACTCCTGGATCTTCATCACTCTCCAAGCCACCAGAAACTCGTATTATAAAAAAAGTAATGCCTTGCACATAGGGGAGGAGCGGGCTATATGCGCCTATTAAGCAGAACACTGATTTAATCGAATATCACATCGGATATGTGTACAAACACTATATACACGTGTGCAGGCATCTGCTTTCTATACAATGGAGCAATTTTTATGTTAAAATTTTCTTCTGTTTCCAAAAAAACGATTTTATTGTAAGTGTTGTCTAAAATGCCGAACCTCAAACCGTGCGGGCTAAATGCGCCTATTTATGTTTTGACCAAAATTTCTGTTTTTGGGCAATATTTCCGTATAATTTCATTGAAACTGCTAGAAAGTGATCATTTCCGTACGACAAAGCTGAAGTTATATAAAAATCTATGTATATTATAATTTTGTGAAATAAAACAAAAGTTAGGGTTGCCATACTATGGAGGCAGTTTATCCATGAGAAAAACTTTATCAAATCTGTCTTTAGATCTTCAATTCTCTCTTAAGATGTTATTCAGAGCATAGATTTGAAGGTTCAGTGATAAAAATGATTTATTTATTCTATTTAACCTGTTATTTTAGGATGGAGGCATTTTACAAACATGATGGGAGCATACAAAAACACTCTATTATTCCACTATATAATCATTAGGGGAGAGTGGGGATACTTGATCCCCTTTTCTTATTTTCACCATATCTTTTTGGAAAAATTTTGCAACTCGCCGACTTTGACATTTTCTGACAGCTTGTAACTTCAAGTTTCTATGCTCAAAAAATTAGAACGATACTTGAACCCGTTGATGAACTAGAAGCATTTTCGTGGGAGTAAAAAAAATGCGATTTTTCTGAAGTTATGGGAGACTTGATCCCTTTTTAAGGAGACTTGATCTTTTATTCAGGAAGCCCTAATCCTTGTATAAAAATCAAACAAAACCCCAAGATAGAATGTTAATTGACTATTTTGGTCATGTTGTTCTCATTTCACAATTTATACCAGACATAAGAAGAAAATTCTATAACTTTGTCTCAAAGCTAATAACATTGCATACTTAAAGGCGCTATTTTATATAATTATGAGAAAATTAATTATTTTTGCTCTTTTCTTCAGACAATTGTTTGATAAACATTAGTTTTCGGATAAATATTAGCAATTTCGTAATCAGCAATCATATCGATCAATTCAGAAGAAGAATACGCCGTTTGGAAGGGGGGATCAATTGTACCCAACTCTAGGGGATCAATTGTACCCATAATCAACATTTTAGAAAACTTTTTTCTGAAAAAAGTTGAGAGTTTTCCACTACTTTGAAAATATGGCATTATGAAGTTCATTTTACGCTCGAACGATTGATATATTGGAACAAATATTTTTTTCCATGATTTTCCCATGTAAGGAACATTTTAAAGTGATGAAAAAAGATCTTCAAGTTACATTTTATGAAATTTTTCAGTTCAGTTCAATTACTCAAACAATTATTTTGTTAAAATTTTTTAAACTACAAGAAATGTTATTTTGCTCATTTTGGCGCATTTTTCTAGAACATTTGATCTTTGTAAGACATTCCAGTTTCGAGATATAGCTAAGGAATCAAGTATCCCCAGGGATCAAGTATCCTCATTCTCCCCTACTTAACGTCCACAAAAGCTGAAATATGTTTAATTTCTTAAGTTCATTTGAGTAAGAAACAAAAACCTTCCTAGTTTTTTTTTAACTTCTTTACGTATAATTTTTAAAAGTCAAAATATTACATCAAAATGTATCAAAACCTTTTAGGGTAGAAGCACTAGTTATTGAACAGTTACCAGATATTGAACACTAGTAAAACATTTACCGATTAAAACAATCATATACAGTAGAAAAATGAATCAAAATTCGTTGTGCCACTGTTGAAGCATTTTCTAGATTTTCTACCTATGTTCAAATGTTTATCAAGAATCTCGGACTCTTAAAGCCACAATCCCCAAAACTTGAATATGTGTTCAAATTTTGGCTTGGTTTTTCGACTAGATGAAGAAAACAGCCTATTTTTGATTGGGGGAAAAATTGGATAAAAGACTAATAAACGTCTAAGATAATGATATGAGTGCTTTAAACTAAGTCTTTTTGAATGATTTCTGGAAGAGTGGCAGCCTTTATTATCCTTATTTTCTTAAAATTTAACAAATTAAAGTGTTCAATCATTGGATCACAGAAAATGCCAATGTTTCAATTATTGCACGTTCAATCTTGCAGTACTCGTTTCGTAAAAAAATGCATGTACCAGTTATTGAACAAACATCGGTTGGTGTTTGGAAATGTAAGCAAACTGTTTCTTGGTTGCTAGCTCAACCAAAATCGCCCCTGCAAGGTATACTATCAAGTTTAATACCCCTGAATATATGCAATGATATTCAATGTTTACGTGTTCAATAATTAGAACATTGCCTGTTCAATATTTAAATCATTGTGTTTAATCATTGGGACAAAAGTAATTTTGAATAAAAAGGCTTAAATAATAATTTCAAAACATATTTCCACGAAAAAAATATATCGATTCGAAGCAGAGAAATAAGCTTAAGCTACGCTATCAAAATTTTATCAGAAAAACCTTTCGTTATTATTTATTGGCCACAAATGTGTTGAATCCCAAAGATGGTGTTCAATATATAGTGTTCTTACCCTATGATTTTTTTAATTTTTTCGAGTTTGTAAATTCATAAAATTCTTTCTTGCCTTATGTTCTAAGCGTATCACCTTCAAAATGCATTGGTTAGATAAGCTGTCTAGTCAGCCATTTCATCAAACAGCCGTAGGGTCATTAAACCCGATAGGCCCATTTAGGAAACCTTTCCACTATATATTTTTCATCTTTTCGCCACCCAGCCACAATGATGATCAATCGTAATTGGATTACTGATGATAAAATCGACATTTTGAGTTATAACCTGGAAGAATCCTAGTTAAAAACGGGACAGGAGAACAAATACACTCTTTAGAAAAATATCGACTTTCCACTTTCCAACAAACTCATTGAAATTCAAAAAGATTTTAAACAACTGAAAATATCGGCATTTGAAGATTTAAAAGGGTGGTCGAATTTTATTTATGCCAGGGCAGTCACTGTAAGTATGAATTGACTGGAAAAACTTTCACGAGCTTAACAATGATCCAATTAAATTTTTGGGGACGCATTTAGATGCTGTCGAAAACCGAGAGGAGTGTACCTTATTCCGCCATCCCAAAGTGCGTTGAAAAAATCAACCATCAATATAGTAGATGACGTATTGTTCGTTTGAAATATTTTTCCTGATTCCAAACAACTGCATGCCAGACAGCTGCATTTGGTAAAGCATGGATGAGTACCTCATATAGCACACTTCATATCTGCTGTTTGTTGTGATTTCAACCAAATTAGTTGATGATGATGATAGTGAACGTGGTAAAAAAATCCACACATAAACAGACCACTCAAAGGCGATTGTTGTGGTTTTTACAACTCAAAACATCAAAGTTATCTGAAGCGTGCTTCGATTCGGAACATAAACAAACTATTCGACTTTGATCACCCGGAGCAATTCAACGAAATCAACAAATGTTCTCTATATAGTCCAATGGGTATGTCTCCAAAGCTGATTTAGCTATGCTATTGATCCACCAAACTACACATCTACCTACTAAAACATCTAAGTATTTAAAAACTAAAGGTTGAGACTTAATACAGGCAATGAGAGACAATTAAAAAAACTCATTCAAAAATGCACGTGATCATATTTGATAACCGTCGCCGGCCGGAGACAATAAAAGAAACAATACCCGCATCGTCTCAGAGAATGAATCAAGATCGATCACCCCCCTCACACGATAGAGTTCATCAGCGGTCGGCGAAAATGAGCAACTGAACTGATCTATAGGTCTATAAAGGTCAACTGTCAAGTAAGTATGGATAGGGTATCTTTTCAGTTAGGTAACAATTAATCCAAGAATTCAAAATTACCAGAAAAATAAATAAATATACACAAAATTTTGTCAAATCTATTTTTTTTTTATTTAAAATTGCGAATAACAAATAGTTGACTAAAAAATCCATCCCTTCGATATCAAAGAATGGGTCATGGAAGCGAACAGTTACTCTTTCTCTCCTTCATAAAACCTACTTTTGGATCTGTCAAAAGTTAAATGAAATTTTAGCTGTCTTCCACTTGCCTTAGAGCAAGTTCAATGGTGTTGGGAAAAAGTAGCAAAAATTTGTCACAAGCACGTTTTGAACATTTTTCCATACAATAACATTTTCAAGATCTGTGGCCTTCAAGTTTTTTTACAACACGTGTTGTAGCTTTGCATGCTGTGATGCAAAAACAGCAATATTTCTATCACATACGGCTGAAATAGAGACAGTGCTGTAAAAAAATACAACGCCCAAAGATCTTGAAATCATTTTTGCATGGTAAAATTTTCAAAATTGTCAAAATTTCTACCACTTTTTCCCACCACCAGTGAACTTGCTCTTCTTAACACAACGCCTGGAGAATTTCTAGGCATATTTAGGTTTTACCAAATTAAAAAATTATACTTCCTAAGAGCATGTTCAATGGTGTTTGTAAAAAGTGGTAGAAATTTTGACACTTGTAACACATTTTGAAAATTTTATCATGCAAAAATGTTTTCAAGATCTTAAGGCGTTGTATTTTTTTACAGCACTGTTTCTATTTCAGCCGTATGTGATAAAAATCGAGCTATTTTTGCATCACAGCATGCGAAATTGAACACGTGTTGTAAAATAAATTGAAGGCCGAACTGAATTGAGAATCTTGAAAACATTTTTACATGGTAAAATTTTCAAAATGTGCTACAAGTGTCAAAATTTCTACCACTTTTCCCAACACCAGTAAACTTGCTCTTAAGAATCATATAGTTTTATTTTTATTCCATTCGTTGTTAAAAAATCAACATGTGAATTCTAGGCCACCTCAACATGGAGAGTCAAGTGATGTGATAGATCTTTGCCCCATGGCGCTTAAATTGAAGAAACAGAGCCGCCCGCCGTGGGAAAACTGATTTTCAAGTTTGATAGTAATATTGTTTGAATAGGGTGATTCGTAACTCCGAAAAAAATATTTCATTTTTTTTTTGTTTCGATTGAAGTCGTTTTACTATCTTTATGGTATTCGCGACTTTTAATTATTATCGCTGCAGGCAGACAGTTAGTGAAAAACTTATCCAGTACAACTGTGTTCGATTTTTACTTTTGGGCTCGAACTCGCGCATATCGGCTCAGGCGGCAACTGACTTGCCAACTGAGCTATACATATTTAATTCAATCCGATTTTTGCAAGAAATCATGAAATATCAAATGATTATTAGAATTAAATTCCTCGCAATGCATGTGACTATTTAAGGCAGCACGCAAATGAATGTGATTTATAGTTCTTTGTCACAAAAAGCTCGAGCTGGCCGAGGGATTAATCAGACTCGATGAGATAAGATCTCCATTCGCAATACAACTGGTGATGGCGCGCGTCTAGTTTATAATAAATGCCGCATTTCAAATAGATCAAGGATTCGCAGTTTGTTGTGTTTAAACTACAGATATATCTGAGCTGCCAAAAGCAAACAGTAAGCATTCCAAAACGGTATTTTTCTAGTGACAAAGACTTTTCTTCTTTGCCGGCTAAAATGTATTTAAACAATGTAAAAAAGTGATCAAAATTGTTTAGGCCAAAACTAAAAGGATCACTGTAGACAAATCAAGATCAAAATTAAGATTATTAATCATCTTGAACCTTTCATTGAATTATAAATAATAATAATAATAAAAGAAAAGATAAATTAAAATTTCGAATTGAAATAAAATTCTAAAGTCTATATAAAAAAACAAGTATGAACGTTTTCTGTGAACCGACAAGAAGAGACAGTCCGACATACCCGATTTACTACCATTTGTGAATCTACACAATTTCAAGAGGGTTGGTATTGGTGCAATTGTCAACGGCTTCTCCGAGTGAAATAACGAACGATTTCAGTTGATAGAATATTACTGTGAGGGATGGACGTGTTATGCGTTTCTTCCAAAGCTATTTTAGATTGCCCAAAGTGACTTCGAAAGAGGGAAATATCCGCCGGACTCGACATTTTATGTCTAAGTAAGCAAATTTTTAACTAGTTAGACGTAAGGCTGGAACAAATATCAATTTCTTCTTTTGTCACCCCCCCCCCCTTCGAAATTTCCAAAATCCCGAAGGGGGGAATAAATAAAGTTTGAAATATTTTAGGTAAATTTCAAATAAAAATTCAAATATCCGAAAGATTATAAGACTAAGAACCAAATTTTGGAAGATGGAAATGAATTCACATTTGGTATTTTTGATTTTATTGAATTTTTCAATAAAAAAATTCATGATTTATAAGTTTTATGCAATAATATAGTATGCAATTTGGTTGCATACAAGCTTTCGTGCCATTTATTCCAATTTATTTGTTTTTCGCTTTATTTTTTATTGTCCCCTCCCCCTCGCGATGTTCCAACTCCGAGTGACAAAAGAAGGATTTGAAATTTGTTCCGGCCTAATAGACATAGATTTTAATGGTAAAAAATCAGAATCGAGTCCAAAAGTGAGTTTAAGTAAGTTACTTTATAAGAGAGCTAGACAAGGTGGTCCAAGATATCTCCTCTGGTCCAAAATAAGTCCTTTACCCTACTATATTCTCGAATCATCATAATTTTCCTAATATTGTGAAGATGCACCCCCGATTTCCCTATTAAAGCTTAGTTCTTTTAGAAATGGGACGAATGCGTGTATCTCAAAAACCATTCGGTTGATCTAAATATTTTCTATGAAGAAAATGAAGGGAATTTTATTATAATTCATGGAAAAATTTGAGAAAAAATATTTATCGTTTTTGTAGGAAAAATTTCTACTTTATTCTATGTACCTCCCATCGGCCGGCGCACACTTTTTTCAGTTATGATATCACGGGACTGAGATAAACGGAGAATCATCGTCAATGATCAAACAAATTTTGCAGCCAATGATTGAAATTGTGATAATTTGTTGCAATTTGTTAGAGAGAATAAGAAGGTTTAAGTTGAAATGAGAGAAACCGGTGCACAGATAAAATGAAAATGTGCCGTCAATCCTTAATTTTGGAAAAAAAAATAGGTCTGTACCAAGGAATATTTAAAGAAGGTAGTGTCGAGGCAGCCCTGCTTTAGTATTAGTACACACTGCGACGTCACAATCACGAAAAATCTGTTAATTTACTAGGAAATTTGCCTTTTGCATTGATAATTTGAAGAATTTGCTGGAAATGTTCCACTTTTAATACCTGTTATTCTAGAAGGATTCTTGCTCTTCAAGATTGGTACCGTCAAACGGGGCATCATGCAACAGCGGGGTTCGATGCAACATTTGGATAACACTACATTGAATCATTTTTTAATTTAATGTATTGTAATAAAGTTATCTTTTAATGATAACAAAACGATGATGACATAATTTCTCGCATCTTAAGCTAGTTTTCTTAAGTTTTTTTATTTGTATGTAAAATTTGAAAAATCGAGCAATAAATGTACAAATTTTAACATTTTTTGATGCCGAAAAAAACTTTACCCAGTATGTGGGATCGGCTTGATAAAATTACCTACAAATTTTTTACTGGTTTCCTCATGTTAAACCAACATTGTTGGTGTAAAAATATTTTTCGAACAATCACCCAATTTTTTAAAATGAATATTTTTAAAATTCAGTTAGATGTCTGGGGTTAAATGCAACAAAATTCAAATCAAAGAAATACCTTGTAAATCTCGTTTCCATGTGTTGGGATATGAATGTTTTGCATCACGCGTTTGTAAACATTGAAATTTCATTCATCCAAACATTTATTTTTATGATTTCAGCTTTTAGAATTTTTCGTAGTACTATTTAACCCCTAAATGTATGCAGCATCCTTATTTTCAGAAAAAATGTGAAAATTTGTTTTTACAGACCCAAAAACTACTGCAATTGGTGTTGTCATGCGTAATGGTCTTTAAGGTATCGCAAAAATATTAAAAACTATAAATTTTCGTACGTGTTCATAAGATTTTTCATTAAAAACAAAGTTTGTTGCAAGTTACCCCATTTTCTAAGGAGGGTGAAAATCGCATGTTTTTAGAAAATTAAAAATAAGTGAAGAAACTTATAATTTTTCTAACTACGCCAATTTGATATCTCAGCATCCTTAAAACTTTTGATGCAAAAGGGGTAGGATTAAATGTGAACATTAGTTTATTAGAAGCAATTGAAGTTGAAAATTGTTGCATGTTGCCCCAGTTGACGGTACGAAAAAAGTTGGATTTTCGAGTAATTTTTGTATCAAATAGACCATCGAAGTTCGAAAAAATGGTGGATTTTCCCTACTCAAATTTGCAAAACTTAAAAATTAGTTCAAAGTCTTCCATGAAAATGATCAAGTCAGTGCAGTTTAAGATCCTTATTACAAAAAAGTTATCAAAAAACAAACTTTGATATAAAACCACAATTATTTATTCGCATTTTAGGAAATCGAGTTAACAATAATCAATTGATGTTAATTGTTCTACATAAGAATTGAATTTGGTAAACCGATTGGATAAAAATCATGACAATCAGTTGAACACTCAATAAATACCAGCTAGACCTTTTTAAAGTAGATTTAATCTTCGTTTTTTAACGTTTTAGCTTCAAGATGACATTGCGTTCATTATTAAAATGAGAAAAAAACATAATACAATCTTCAAAGGACCAGAAAATTTCATAACATAGTGAAATAGAGGTCTTACAACACAATCAAAATGAAATTGGAATTCATTTTCGTTCTAAAACATGTTTTTCTTTGAAATTTCTGCCATTCGCATATAAATTTTCGATATATTCGTTTTTGTGACGTCACAAAAAAATCCAATATGGCTCTCGACACTACCTTATTTAAATATTCCTTGGGTCTGTACGTTCTTTTCACAGGCAGCAAAATGCTGTCAAAATTTTGAATGTCCAATTACTAGTAAATGAGCTATTAGCAAAAGAAAGTGTCCCATTTCTAAAAGAACTAAGCTTTAACTATGAATCACTTTGAAGAAGAGTATATTTTATTTTCAATCAATTGATAATTTTAAATAATATCGATATAATAATATCGACTCAGTTTATGACGACTCCAGCAAAAAAGAACCATTTTCTGTTCAAATCAACCTTCAGCAATTTTGAAATACTTGATCAGATAGGAGTTTTTGAATAGAAATGATGGCTAAACTAAATTGAAACTTGAAAGATTAAACGTTCTTAAGTTACCGGAAGAAAATAAGTTCGCTAACCAAAAGTTAGCGTAACTTAGTTGTAAATTGAACTATAATTCTGGATTTTTTCTGACACAAAGGTGTCCACTCAAAAGGAAGGCTGACTAAGGAACAGTGCTAAAATATTTAAAAAAAAATCTAAAAAGTACAGGCTCAACAAAGTCTGCCAAGTCAGCTAGTTTTCCATAAATCTTATTTACCAAATAGGATGAGATTTTACAATTGGACAGCTTGCTGATTTAAATGTGCACTCTTTGCCGAAAATAATACCAATCCAAATATGATTTAATATTTAAAATTGCATTGAATCACACATTTTAAATGTCTTTTTGAAATATTAAAATAATAGAAATTAAAAGAATTAATAGAAAACTGTTGATTTGAGTTAACTTCTATTAAAAGGGTACTTTTAAAAAAAACTTTTCGAGCTCAAACAGACCTCGAAAGGTTTAATGTTGTACAGATATTTTTTGTTTCTCTTATTTATTTTCAACAGCCAGTAAAGGCGCATTTATCCTTGGTCGATGACCAGAAATGATTGTACACAGAAATCCAAAACAATTCAACTAAGGAAACTAAAGCTTGTATTTTTCAGATACGTTTATTAATTTTATAAAATTCTACAAAATGCCTCTGTTCTGGTTTTGTGATATCTGTGTACAAAATAAATCATTTGCAGCCGCTAAATGATGGTCCTAGTTATTGGAGTTGTGAATTAACAACATGGTTTCTTCATCAAGAAGCAATTTCTTAGCATGCTTCCAACGATACTGCCCATTTGAAACTTATGGTACTGGTGGTCCACGTTTCTTCTGTTCCTGTGTTCCAGATGTCTCTGCGCTCTCTGGTCCACGGTAGGCCCAACCACTTTATGTTTTTGATCATTTTAATGCTTTCCCGAGCAGACTTTTATAGCAAAATTATAGCAAATTTTGCTATCACGCCCTGAGAGTTAAATTTGCTTTCATTTTGCTTGACATAAGGTGGTACACAGCAAAAATGAGAGCACAAATTTTCATACTTGGTTAGCAAAGTGATGCCTAATTTTGCTAAAACTGAGGCCCTAACTACACCTCGTTTTTCGAGAGCTTGGAGAGCACAATCATGCCAATATAAGCTATCCATTATTTTCGTTTACAGCTAAATTTGACATCAATATGCTCTCTAAACTTTCGAAAAACGACAGCAGAGCGAGCTATAGTAAAAGCTTCAAAAAAGCACATTTTGATATAACTTTGGTATGTATACGTGTTTGAAAATTTTATTCCCAATCTTGCTGTGTACTGCCGTATGTGAAGTAAAATTAAAGGAAATTTGAAGCTTAAGGCGTGATAGAATAATTTGCCATAAATTTTCTGTAAAATGTTTGCTCGAGATGGACAGAACGCACTACAGTTATGAATTCTGATAATGCGTATTTTGGGTGTGAAAGGGAAGGTAAAAATGAAAAAGAATACTTACTAATTCAGAACGCATGGGACAGCTAACAATGGCTCCTTAGGGAAGGGTGGGCAGGGCTCTTCCGACTCATTCATGACCCCGTTCAGTCGTACACACTTTCCTGTAAGGTTGGGTCTTCTCAATGACATGGCTGAGCCGAATTTCGTCGGAATTCGAAATCCTAGGAAGTTCCTTTGCTTATGTTGGTACAACTCTCCCCAGCACGCAAAACACGCACTAGTATTTAAACCTAAAAAATAAAGTTTTGTTTCACATTCTATCATTTTTTTTTTTCTTTAAATTCCAGTTCAGCATCCACTAATTTACCTTATTATTTACCGTGGATCGACCTTTTTATTTTGTCACAGAAGAAAACATTGAGTTCACGCAACAAAAGCGAAGCCACGATAAACAACTTGAGCAGCTTTACCGCAGTAACTGGTTTCCAAATTCACCTCGCCATTGCCTTCAAAATGTTGTTAAGGCCAACATTGCCACCACTGCACAGCACAACAGTTACTCCGGTTACCGGTTTTAATCTTCTTCTGAGTAAATTACAGCTCACTGCCAGTTTTTTTTTCGAATCTATAAACAAATCAAAACAAATAAATTATTTCATTTCCGTTTTCGAAGGGAAAATTTCAAACAACGTTTGTAACCTTTTGTGCATCTGCTGTGAACAGTGGAGCAATTTTGGAAATAACCTTGAACCAAAATACTTTCTCGAGCTGACATAATACGCGCTTTAAGAAGATTTTGATAACTACCTCTGAAATCGTTGTCCACACACATCCAAGCAGCGGAGAAATCAGTGATTGTGCCGATCATTCTCAAGCTCATCCCGATTTCGTTAATCAACTAGCTGGTGAGCCAATAGGAAAAATATACTAATTACCAACCTGCATCAGTCAACGTTTCTTCGATGATCACAACGTTTCATCCTGCTTTTGGCCACTTAAATGCAGAGCACCAAAAACTTCTTGCTAATTCAAATCAAAACATTTAATCACTTTGTTATTGGTTTTACACTGCTAAAATAAAGAACTCATTTTTAGCGAAACACAAAAAAGTTTTATATCATTAACTCAAAAGTGAGCTCAATTTTCGTTAAATAGTTTAAAAATGTTGTTCAGTTGAAAAATTTGTTATAAAATATAACGATAAAATATTTAAGCGAATAAATAATTTACCTTGCTAAAAAAGTTAGTTATTATACGCAGCGCACTAGATTGGACTGCGCACACTTATGAAATTCGTACATTTGTGCGACCTGTCAATTCAGTGTAAAATCATTATTATTTAAGAATAAAATATTTTAAAAACAATATATGCGCTCAGGAAAGGTTTTACTGTGCCCGGAAGAATGTTTTCGTTGTGCCGAAACGCCGTAACGGTTTAGGACAATGGATTTCTTCGACAACAACCCAGCCACTAAAGGAACTCTCGCAACATATAAATATGACATTAATGTGATTTATCACTTTTTTAAGCCGATGAAGTGTATAGATACATTAATTCATATTTTAATAATAATAATAATAATAAATCATGTTTTATTCGTGTAACATAAGATATTTACAATCTTTTTAAAGTGTTACATTTGGGTTTACATATTAAAGTCTGTAATGAGTCTGTCTGTAATGAGTAAATTTTACCCACTGGGAACTTAAAGCAAAACTACCTACTTTTGGTAGTAACTTTTGGGTTTCTGCGTGGAGCTACCGATTTACGTTAAAAGTATTTAGTTGTGGATAGTTTTATCTGTCCGCGTTCTCGCTGTTGTCTTGTCATTTAGGTCGAAGTAAATAAAAATATCACCCGGATACGAACAACGACGATCTGTAGGCCAAATTACAGATTTCCGAAGCGTACAAGGTCCTTAGCGTTGACACCAAGCGCCACGAGTATGACACCATTAAACAAACTTCAGAGCGGAGTGGACGTGTTGGAAGTGGAAGACCCGGACCTAAACAGGCTGGTTCAGCACAAACGAACCGAAAGAACTATTCCGAAAACTAGTTCGCGCCGGAGGGTTCAAGGCGGAGTTCGGCTTTGGTGGTGCTCAGTAAGTCTGGATTAACCTAATGCGTTCGATGTGTCGTTATTATCAGTGAACCACAATGTGTATCAACTTTCCGTACCTGGAATGTGGTGGCAAAAACGGAAACAGTTAATCGTAAGCGAATCACTGCTCCACAGGTTAGCGCGGGATTATGGATTTGCCTGTAATTTTGATATCAGGTTTGTTATTTTGAAAAATTAAGATACCTGCACAATGCCTTATTTTGCTATCGGATAATTTCTACCTTAATTATGCTAGAAGCTTGCTGTTGCTACCTCATTTTAGTCTCAGCTTGCTGTCAAACGAAAATTTCTGAAACCTAAATGATGCCTACTTTTGCTATAGTGGAAAAGTCAATAGCAAATGATGCTGTCAATTTGCTGTTGACAGCTTATATTGGATTCATTTTGCTATCGTTTTGGGCATCAAAGTCTGCTCGGGTTTATGTTAAAATAATTAAAAACATGAACAAAGAAAAGAAGAATAATAACGAACTTTTATTATTCTTTAGGACTCAGACATAAGTTCTGGCTGTGGAAGTACGATTAGTGATTAGTGAAACATTTAGGTATTATTTTTGGCCAAAATCTTATTGTTTTTACTATATATTATTCTACTTGTAGATCTTTAAACTGACTGTTCTCTTTCGATTGTCGTTTCATCGAAAATTGTGTAGATTTTGAATAACATTTAGAATTTTTTTGAATATTATTCGGTAAAAAAAATATATTCTTATCAAACTCTACCGAATAATCAAAGAAGAATTCCTCGACTTCAAAGTGCTGTTTCAGTCACTGTTGGAGCAGTCATAGTTACATATACATATTTCAAATAACATTTATTTTTTATAGTATGAAAATTACTAATATGAATCACCCTGTTACTTATCATTTCAGTTCCCTGAGCTGTTTTTCAAGACAACTACGCAGCTCCCAGATGCCGTCAATCGTAAACCTGATAAGTTTAGCTTTAGCAATTTGTTTAATTGCTGGACTTCATTCAGTAGTTTGATTTTTTTTTCGACTTGTCTTCTGACCTGGGTTCGTGTTTTGTTTTCGCATTCGGTCTCGCACATTTCATTGAGCAAATTCATTTACAAAATAATGAAAACTGTCAGACGGCATTAATGTAGATTTTGATTTATGGATATTATCTTGTGGAACTCATTCTATCAAAAGGGACGGTAAAGCCGGTTCGTTTGGTGTCGTCAGATAAATAGCAATATGTTTATTAAGGGGGGGGGTAAGGTCGTTATTTTTTAAATTTTTTATTTTCTTATTGTAAAACATTTCAAGAATGTTGTGTCAAATTTTCAAGTCAATTGAAGCAAAACTGTAGAAATTATAGGCCTTTATCTCCTCCTATCTAATACTGAAAGAAAGCAAGAGCAGAAACTTCAAACGCGTTTTTCTCGAAAGCACATTTTTAAAGTCCGTGGACATCGTCATTTGAAAACTACTTATCCGATTCTTTTCAAATTTGGAACATATTTTCTGCATATAATATACCAGACCCCAACGTTTTTCTGTTTTGGTTTTTTTACTTTTCGGAGATTTTACAGGTGAAAAATGGCGGATTTTTTCGTGAAAAATCGTAGTTTTCCCTTCAAACAGCCACAAAAATTTCATAAAAATTTTTTTATGTTAAATAAAATCGTTGGGGTCCAGAAAAACATCTATTAAAAATATTTTGCTCTGATTTTTTGACTTCAGATGATCCTGTGCTGAGATACAGTGTCCACCGCAAATCCTGTTTTCTAAAAGGCATCCTCGAAAGTGCTGTCACCGGCTTATTTTTCAATATTTTTCTAAGAAAAATTTACTAAATATTCTTTTAACAATGCTTTGTATAATGCAAAAAATTTGAATACATTTGTTTGAAGGATGGCTCTAAAAAAATTCGTGAAAATGGTGTTTTTTTTACCCGTTAGACCCTACCCCCCCCTTAAAAACAAAGTTTTTTGCAAGTTACTCCTTTTCCTTAGCATTCATCTTATAAGGTTCGATTGTTGAGGAACAACAAATATGGATTCTATTGAATTTAAAGGGCATTTTTTAAGTTAATTAGCTTACCCAAGCAACCAAAATCGCATTTTTGTCAATTCAAAAATAACTGGTAAAACGAATAATTTTTCTAACTACGTCAATTTGATTTCCCATCCACCTTAAAACTTTTGATGTCCTTTCATCAATTTAGTAGATTTTTCTTTTTTTTCATCATAACACCAATCTAGTCCTAAGCTTTAAAGAATTTAGCATTTAAAAATTTGGTTGACAAACAAAATAATTTTAAAAAAAAATTATTATCAAACTGTAATCAATGAAGAATTCCTCGACTTCAAGGTGCTGTTTCAGTAATAGTTAAAGCATGCATATTCATGTATACATATCTCAAATAAAATTTTCTTGAATATTTTAGTATGAAAATTACTAATATGAATCACCCTGTTACTTATCATTTCAGTTACCTGAGCTGTTTTTCAAGACAACTATATGCATCGCACATGTGCCGGCAATCGCAAACCTGATAAGTTTCTGTTTTCCATTTGCTTAATTGCTGGACTCCTTTCAGTAGTTTGATTTGTTATTTCGATTTGATTTCTGACCTGGTTTCGTGTTTGGTTTTCGCATTTTGTACCCCGCATTCCATTAAACAAAATCATTTTAAAAATTAATAAAAACTGTCAGACGACATTATTGTAGATTTTGATTTATGGATTTTGACTCTATCTATCAAAAGCGACGGTAAAGCCGGTTTGATTGGTGTCGTCAGATCAAAAGCAATATGTTAATTAACTATTCCACCACCACAGTTGAAAACAATATACCGTCAAATGGGATATCATGCAACAGCGGGGTTAGATGCAAAATTTGTATGCCGCAGAACTGAGTTAATTTTAATTTTAATATAATCCAATCATGTTATCTTTTTATGACTACAAAATGATTATAGCATAGTTTTTTTTAGTTTTCAATGTTCATGTAAAATCTAATAAAACCAGTAATAAATGTACAAATTTTAACATTTTCGATGGCGTAAAAATCTTCACCCAGTATGACGGATTGGCTCAACGATATGATCTACAAACTTTTTACAGGTTTCTTCATTCCATACCATCACTAATGATGTAAAAATACTTTTCGGACAGTCACCATTTTTTTTAATAAGTATTTTCAACGGGGAAGATGTGACAAAATGCAAAATAAAGAGAGTTCTTGTAAATCTCCTTTCCAAACACCGGATTGTTTTGCATCACGCGTTTGTCAACATTAAAGTTTCATTCATCCAAACATTACAAATTTTTGAAGTATTTTTTATTCCTGAAAGTATGCAGAATCCTTATGTTCGGAAAAATGTAAACATGAGACACTAGTAATTACTGCAATTATTGTTTTTATGCGTTTATGATCTTTACGGCGTAAAAAACTAGCTTAGCTTGATTGACTACTCACATCCACCTTAAATCGTCGAATCCAAAATGATTTTCAACTTTAAAAGCTTGATGATTTTTCTAAGCATTGTATTTTTTCAGTTGCGTATTGTGAGGAAGGCTTAATGGAACAGTTTGAAGAACAATATATTATAGCATTTTGAACCCCACGATCGCCAATGGTTGCTACCAACGTTACACAAACACATAGGTTAAGGATCTCAATGAAACTTGATGTTTCCTCGAAGAGATTCCCTTTTCTTAATTCTAAGCGTACATCTTTCGAGGATATGATGGCTAGCATCTTACAAATGCTAAAACCACCAACCCACAGAAAGTGTACTATGTGTGCCGTGACCGGGACTCGATCTCATACCCACTGGCTTAGAAGACTGGAAGGCTATCCTCTACGCGACGGGCTGCGGCTAAACGGCTAACGTTGCCGAAATCACAGAAAAATCTATAATTTCACAGAATTTTGAGCCAATTTTCATCACAGAATCTGTGTCATAGAACACAGAATTTTGGAAATATTCACAAAATTTCAAAATGGAGGACGTTTTTTTCAAAATTACTTTTTAATGTCAGTATCAGTTTTGGAAAATTATGATAAAATTAGTAATGTTATTTGATTTTTCTTAAATAAAATGTAAAAAGACGCAATTTGACATGACTTTTGAAAAAAAAAATTTATGTGGAAAGCATCACAGAAATCAATCACAGAATTTTTGGGTAAAATCACAAAAATTCGGATTTTTTTTTTCTTCAAACACAGAATTTTTTTCGGCAACCTTCCTTTTCAACAGCAAACATAGAGAAAATACTTATTAGTCTTAATGTCCTTCGAGGTAACTAATCAACGGGATATCCAAGATACAAAATCGGGCAAAACTTTTAATTTAGTTTCATTTATCGTATTTTGTTCTGAAAAAGTTTCTTCATTTAAGGTAAGATAAAATTTAAGAGTGATTTTCTAGCTAGACGAAAATAATTTAAAAAAAAGGAAGATCTCACCAATTACGGGTTTAAACTTCTTCCGGAAACCGATTTATCATCTCTTGAATATCTGCTCCTAAACGTCCTCCGGAATGGCAGTAGAAGTATTCTTGTTTCGATAGTATTTTTAAACAGCCGAAAGAAATACTCCTATTTTGCACAGCGTAAGCGTATTTCAGAAAAAAGCGGGACATTTTACGAAAAAAAGCAGGACATTTCAGAAACTCTTAAAAACTTCATTTTCATGACCATTCCTATACATAAGTGAATGTTATTCCTTCAGCTTAAATAGTTCATAGAAAGAAACAAAATATGGATGAAACATTGAATTCTCAAGAAAACTTCCATCTAGTCGAAAGTGTCGTAGTTCAGAGCAATTTCAAATACAAAATTTAAATATAGTTTTTTTTTAAATTTTTACAGCCGTTTTTGATTATTTGATCCAGAATCAAACTTTTTCCTAGCTTTTCATTCAAGGGGTTCGGCGAGCAATTAAAAAAACATCTGGAGCCATCATCATTTGGAAGCAACATAAGAAAATATTTTATTCAATCGGAAAATTTTAACATCACTAGAACCTGGCTAGAACGTACTCTAAGAACGCTCAACTGAACCAGATTGTTGTAGTGGTGCTAAGATAAGCTTGCCAGATTGCCGGATTTTACCCGGACTTACACGGTTATTGACACAAAATTTAGAAAAAGTTCGATTTGGCCCGGTTTCCCGGAGTTTGTAGAATAAAAGCCTGGATTTGGAACAGATTTATTCACTTTCCACTTTCACAGTAAAAACATAAATTGAGTTATAATAATTTTCATTTTTACGACCGAAAACAATTCAGATCAAATCAACCCAGTGAACATTTTGGTCTGTATATTTCAATTGTTGCTGAGATATACACACTTTTGTACAATCAGAAAAAGTAGTATAGAATATTCTATATGAGCCTGTACGTACCAAAGTGGAGGCAATATACGGACCAAATTTTGCTCACCTTGAAAATATAAAACTTTGTATTGCGTTTTCAACAATTTGATAGCAACTTTGCTGTGCATAAAACCTTAGGATTGTACAACTTACAACTTTCTATTGCCTGCCCTACAATTTGATTACAATTTCCTTCTGCAGGTAGCCTGAGGTTTGTACAACTTTCTTCGACATTTAATAAAATTTATTGTTACTGTATTCCAAAGCAATTATATTTTTCCTTTATTACGATTTTACTATGAATCGCCGTGAACATTAAAACAATAGAATTTAATGTTTACTGCGAAAAAAAATTGAACCATATACAACTTTATGTGTCTCTTTTTCCTCAGTCTCGAACTCACAACGTTCCGATCCCTGTCCTTCGATACTTCCTCGGCGCCATTTTATATTGATACAAACAAGCCAATTGGTTCATGTATAGTTGAGAGTTCCGTTTAAAAATCATTTGATCGTATAAAGTACCACTGACTGCATCATTTCGGACTCCAAATCTATTTATAGATGCCGTTTTTTTTATATACAACTTCAACATATCTCATAGACGATTCGATTACAATCAATAATTGTATTCAGCGCTGTGCGATCTTAGCTAGCTATTTACTGTACTGTTAAACAATTCGACAATCTGCAGATTGTTTAAATTCCATTATACAATGTTCTTACAATTACTGTACGACCATTCATGGAAATAATATGTCATCATAGATCGCAAGCATGAAAGATTGCTTAATTGTATAGTGGGATATAATATTGAGCTTTACACAATTCTACTGCAATTCAAAACAACTTTAGTGATCTTTCTATATGATGAACAAAATTTTTTCGTATATTATGAACTATACAAACCATAAACGATAGAATATAACTTGGTTAAGCTACGACATGATGTTTATACAATTCCAATCTAAACTGGA
Organism: Uranotaenia lowii; assembly: GCF_029784155.1. NCBI lineage: Eukaryota > Metazoa > Arthropoda > Insecta > Diptera > Culicidae > Uranotaenia > Uranotaenia lowii. The sequence continues at coordinate 315,394,998 of NC_073692.1, read as the reverse complement.
TGCTTATACAATCTAGGCACAATTTTCCCGTTTGTTTGGATAACGTGCCGCTATCAAGCCGACCCCCTTTCTGATACCTACCTTTTCTGCCTTCATTTTTGCAACAAAATTCGTCCAGGATTTCCAATTTTTGCAATTGTTGACATAAGATGATTACGATATTACTAAGCATAAAAATTGCATTATTAACAATTATTTAACGATTAAGTTTATCTCAATAAACAACTATGAATGACATGTTTGAATAGATTGTTTAAATTCCATTATACGATTTTCTCACAATTACTGTACGACCTTTCATGGAAATAATATGTCATCATAGATCGCAAGCATGAAAGATTGTTTAATTGTACAGTGGGATATAATATTGAGCTATACACAATTCTACTGCGATTCAAAACAACTTTATTGATCTTTCTATACGATTAACAAAATGTTATCGTTTGTGATGAACTATACAAACCATAAACGATAAAATATAACTTGGTTAAGCTACAACATGATGTTTATACAATTCCAATCTAAACTGGATGCTTATACAATCTACAATGAACACTGCTTTACGATTTCTGGTTATCTGGGAAGGTTGCCGAAATCATTGAAAAAATCTGTAGTTTCACAGAATTTCGAGCAAATTTTCATCACAGAATCTGTGTCACAGAACACAGAATTTTAGGAATATTCACAGATTTCACAGATTTTTTTAATATGTGTTTCTTAAATTTAAATTTTATATTGCAATATAAATTTTGATTTTTAAAGTAAAGATTGGAAAAAAATGGTAAGATTAGTAAAAATATCTTATTTTGCTCAACCAAAATGTAAAAAAAAAACAATTTTTCTTGAATTTTCAATGAAATAGCGTCACAGAAACCATCACAGAATTTTAAGGTAAAATCACAGAAATTAAGAAATTTTTTTCACCAAAACACAAAATTTTTTCCGGCAACCTTGGTTCAGATGTGTCTGAAAACAATTCTGGCAACGTAAAATGCTAAAATCAAAACGAATTATTTAAACTTGTTTTATATAAACTTTGCAAAAATGCTGCTTATTTTGAAGAAATAAGCACAAAAAAAAATTAAATTTGAATGATCTCCTGTGTTGAACCAATGAATGTAAATTCAGGCTTAGTTTAGGTTTTTCCAGTGTAAATCAGTGAAATTTCATAAAAGTTTCATTCAATGTTTACAGCCTTAGCCCGTTCTTTGTAGGGGAGAAGCGGGCTATATGCGCCTATTAAGCAGAATACTGAATTTCTCAAATATTACATCGAATTTGTGTACAAAAACTATATACACATGAGCAGACATCTGTTTTCTATACATTGAAGTAAATTTTATGTTGAAATCTCCTTCAGTTTTTGAGAAGTTGATTTTATTCTAACTGTAGTCAAAAGTTCCGAATCTTAAACCGTGCGGGCTAAATGCGCCTATTCATGTTTTAGGCAAAATTTCTGTGTTTTTGGCGATATTTCCGTATAATTTCATTGGAGATGCTAGAAACTGATTAACTTTCATACGACAAAACTGAAGTTTTTGTAAAAATCTATTTCTTTTATTATTTTATAGAACAAAACAAAAGGGTGAACCGTATTATGGAGGAAATTCATTTGTAAGAAAAACTTCATCAAATCTGTCCAAAGATCTTCAATTCTCTCAAAAAGTGTTGATCCTTATCTAAGTTTGTGGCATATCGGCAAATTGAAGATCTAATTAGAGAGCAATTATGATAGACATGAAAATTGATAGGTGGAAAGGTCAAAGCTAGAGCGCTTTGGGTAGAAGAAACGAATAGATGGTGAAACTGTGAGCTTAGGGCATTGTTTTTATCGACAGCATGAAACTACTTGTGTGATTCTTTACCGCGCACCTGCTGGCTGTTTGTAGTAAGTGACGAAGAAGCCACATTGCTACCCACAACCAGCCCAGATGGGTCGAACACATGATATTGCGTCCGACCGGGCAAAAAATCACACAAGCAGCGCTCACAAGTGCTGTTTTGATTGCTGAACCAATTCTATCGATGCGTGCTACTTGTTCAGGTACATCAGATGGTTGCTACTTATTGTTTTTCGCATATTATCCATCCGCTGCCTTACTTTTTCGCCAAGTGCCTCGTGTTGAATCGTGTTGGTATTTGTTTTCCCATTTCCCCCCTTCTTTTTTAGCCATTTGATTTTGTTATCTTATTTTGATCGCCGCTGGGATATATTCTTATCTAAGTTTGTGGCATATCGGCAAATTGAAGATCTAATTAGAGAGCAATTATGATAGACATGAAAATTGATAGGTGGAAAGGTCAAAGCTAGAGCGCTTTGGGTAGAAGAAACGAATAGATGGTGAAACTGTGAGCTTAGGGCATTGTTTTTATCGACAGCATGAAACTACTTGTGTGATTCTTTACCGCGCACCTGCTGGCTGTTTGTAGTAAGTGACGAAGAAGCCACATTGCTACCCACAACCAGCCCAGATGGGTCGAACACATGATATTGCGTCCGACCGGGCAAAAAATCACACAAGCAGCGCTCACAAGTGCTGTTTTGATTGCTGAACCAATTCTATCGATGCGTGCTACTTGTTCAGGTACATCAGATGGTTGCTACTTATTGTTTTTCGCATAAGATAACAAAATCAAATGGCTAAAAAAGAAGGGGGGAAATGGGAAAACAAATACCAACACGATTCAACACGAGGCACTTGGCGAAAAAGTAAGGCAGCGGATGGATAATATGCGAAAAACAATAAGTAGCAACCATCTGATGTACCTGAACAAGTAGCACGCATCGATAGAATTGGTTCAGCAATCAAAACAGCACTTGTGAGCGCTGCTTGTGTGATTTTTTGCCCGGTCGGACGCAATATCATGTGTTCGACCCATCTGGGCTGGTTGTGGGTAGCAATGTGGCTTCTTCGTCACTTACTACAAACAGCCAGCAGGTGCGCGGTAAAGAATCACACAAGTAGTTTCATGCTGTCGATAAAAACAATGCCCTAAGCTCACAGTTTCACCATCTATTCGTTTCTTCTACCCAAAGCGCTCTAGCTTTGACCTTTCCACCTATCAATTTTCATGTCTATCATAATTGCTCTCTAATTAGATCTTCAATTTGCCAATATGCCACAAACTTAGATAAGAATATATCCCAGCGGCGATCAAAATAAGATAACAAAATCAAATGGCTAAAAAAGAAGGGGGGAAATGGGAAAACAAATACCAACACGATTCAACACGAGGCACTTGGCGAAAAAGTAAGGCAGCGGATGGATAATATGCGAAAAACAATAAGTAGCAACCATCTGATGTACCTGAACAAGTAGCACGCATCGATAGAATTGGTTCAGCAATCAAAACAGCACTTGTGAGCGCTGCTTGTGTGATTTTTTGCCCGGTCGGACGCAATATCATGTTTTCGACCCATCTGGGCTGGTTGTGGGTAGCAATGTGGCTTCTTCGTCACTTACTACAAACAGCCAGCAGGTGCGCGGTAAAGAATCACACAAGTAGTTTCATGCTGTCGATAAAAACAATGCCCTAAGCTCACAGTTTCACCATCTATTCGTTTCTTCTACCCAAAGCGCTCTAGCTTTGACCTTTCCACCTATCAATTTTCATGTCTATCATAATTGCTCTCTAATTAGATCTTCAATTTGCCGATATGCCACAAACTTAGATAAGAATATATCCCAGCGGCGATCAAAATAAGATAACAAAAAGTGTTGATTAGAGCTTAAACTCGAAGTTTTAATGATAAAAATCAGATATTTATTCTATTTAACCTGTTATTTTAGGATAGCGGCATTTTACAAACATGATGGGGACATCCAAAAACACTCTCTAATTCCACTTTCCAATTATTATGAAAACATACTAAAAGCTTAAATTTGTTTTACTTTTAAGGTTAATTTGAATAAGAAACATAAACTACCCAACTTTTCGTTTTGAGCTTCTTTACGTTTTATTTTTAAAAGTCAAAATATTACATCAAAAGGTATCAAAACCTTGTATGAATTTTTAAATTTTTTTTAGTTGGTTAATACATAAAATTCTTTTTTGCTTTATGTTCTATGCGTATCACCCTCAAAATTCATTGATTGGATATGTTGTCTTATCAGCCAGTTCGTCAAAAGGCCGTAGGCGCATTTAACCCGATAGGCCCATTTAGGAAACCTTTCCCCTAAAGCTTTCTCAGAAAAAAAAAGCGGGACATTTTGAGAAAAAAGCGGGACGGCGGGACATTTTCTTAAAAAGCGGGACATGTCCCGCTTTTGCGGGACGGATGGCAACCCTAGCCTAAGCCTACCAAGTGGTCCTTACGGCATAATTTTTTTTATCAAAAACTAAATATTTTCATACGTTTTTATTAGAGTTTGTATTAGAAACATTTTTTTTAAATGAAGACCCATTTTTCGAAATATAGTGAAAATAAAAATAATTGAAGAAACCAAAAATTATTCTGACTACGTCAATTTGTAGTCACATTAACCTTAAAGCTTGTTTCCAGTCATCTACTAAAACTCATCTCATCAAACTCGAGCGTATCCAATATCGTTGTCTCCGCATCGCTTTGTGCTGTATGCCTTCTACGCATAATATGAGTCTTGAAGTTTTGGCAGGCATACTCCCTCTAAAAGATCGATTCAATTTGTTATCACTCCGGTTCCTCATCAGGTGTGAGGTCATGAACCCATTGGTGACCGCAAATTTTGAAAGGCTTCTTGAGCAAAATCTTCAAACCAGATTTATGTCTATATACCATGTCTTCATGTCCATGCAGGTTAATCCTTCTTCATATTCTTCAACTCGTGTTTACATCCCAGACTACGACAACTCTTCTGTCCAGTTTGATTTGTCTATGCAGCAAGAAATTCGTGGAATCCCTGATTCGCATCGTCCACTTCTGATTCCAAGAATTTTCGATGCTAAATATAGACACGTCGATGCTGACAAAATGTACTTTACAGATGGGTCGCTTATAGAGGAATCAACGGGATTTGGAGTTTTTAACGAAATAGCTACTGCCTCATATAACCTCCATCCACCATGCTCGGTATACATCGCAGAATTAGGAGCCATTTACTGGGCGTTGGACAGCGTCGTTTCAAGGCCAGTAGGACACTACTATATTATAACGGACAGCCTCAGTTCTGTTGAAGCAATCCGTTCAATAAGACCAGGAAAGCACTCACCGTATTTCCTCGGGAAGATACGAGAGACTCTGAGTGCTTTATCAAGACGTTGCTTTGCCATCACCTTCGTTTGGGTCCCCTCACATTGCTCGATATTGGGTAATGAGAGGGCGGACTCTCTGGCAAAGGTGGGGGCGATGGAAGGCGACACATATCACCGTGAAATCGTCTTCAACGAATTTTACTTCATAGCTCGAAGGAACTCTCTTGTCAACTGGCAGCGCAAATGGGACGAGGATGAGTTGGGTCGATGGCTCCACTCGATTATCCCAAAGGTAAGCCTCAAACCCTGGTTTAATAGATTGGACCTGAGTCGAGATTTTATTCGTATATTTTCCCGTCTCATGTCCAATCATTATTCATTAGACGCGGTACTCTATCGTTTGAATATTGCTGGCAGCAATTTGTGTAGTTGCGGCCAAGGTTACCACGACATCGAGCATATTGTTTGGTCGTGCGAGGTCCATCTTGTCGCTAGAACGAATTTGATAGACTCCCTTCGGGCCCGAGGAAAACCACCCTATGTTCCAGTGAGAGATGTGCTGGGTGTGAGAGACTTGGACTACATGTTCGAAATATATCTTTTCCTAAAAGCTATTGATCTTCGTCTATAATTTCTTCTTATTTTCATATTTCCCTATCTATCTTCTTTTTTCTTTAAAAGTGAACTAGATATAAGCACACAATTGTTATCAAACAAAACGAGTTTGGCTCCTTAAAGCCTAAAGGTATGAGCCGTTTCAAATAAAGAATTTACAAAAAAAAAAAACCTTAAAGCTTTTGATGCAAAGGGGTCACGGTGTGTTTTTAGAAGATGTTTGAAAGGAAAAAAACATTAACTCTAATTTTTTCAACAACTAAAAATATAGCCTTTTCTGAGTCATTTCCAGGCTGAAATTAAAATATTTGGTCGGTGAGTCCCTATACGATTTTTTTTCTTTTGAAGATTGGGGGTTGGGAGTTACCCCCCTCCTCCACCAATAAGGGCCAAAAAAGCAAGCGAAGTATTCTACTCTACACTCTACATTTTAAAATCATTATCAAATTATGATAATAGAACAAATATATTTAAAAGAAACAATCTAGACTTAAAAATACTACCAAAATCTCAAAAACCCATCTCAAGTTCAAAATTCTGCTACAGTTTATCAAAATTTTCTAACTTGTTCATAGAATAAAGTTGTCTGAATTTTTTCCGCACGTATCTGGGCTGTTTTATATAAAAACCTGGCAAAATCCAGGTACATATTTGATTTAAAAATTGTCGACCATAATCCATGCAATACCGGGCAATCTTGATCAAAACCTAGGAATTGCTCATCAAAAATCTTAAAAAAAACTTTAAAAACCTTTCATAATAATTTTATGAATTTTTCCCCAAAAATTTTTGGACGCATAAATAAAAAATAATTTACAATACAATTTTTTTTATTGTTTAATTAAAAAATGAGAATGAGACAAAACCCGGCAAGAGCTGGGCTTTTCCAATGAAATCCAGGCAACCGAATCAGACTAGATTTTCCCCAAATTTCAAATTAAATGTCCGGGAAAATTTACATATATTATATTAAATATTAAATTTTAAGTTAAACCCATTTCGGAGGCTCTGTTTCCATATTCCCATAACCAAAATTGTAATAATAATCATATGTAATTAGGAATGAAAAGCTGCTTTGAAATCCTGATTCAAATTAGGGTTTGCATTTCATATCAAATTTGGATCATGTTTTTCGAAAATCATTTGCATTTTCAATATTTTGATGAGTTTTACGAATACGAAAAAAGAAGAATTTTGTTTTATATTCCAATTTTAAGTTCTCAAACTTTGTTCTAACACAAAATTTGAACATTTAAAGCTTCTAAGTGGCGATCCAAAATCGAAAACTCAGATTCAGATTCATCATTTGAAATTCACATTACAATTCTTATTCACGATACAGATTAAAAATAAATAATTGAAAAAATGAATTAAGATTGATGAATGATGGCTCTAAAACTTGGCTCATAAAATTCTGATCTGGAATTATGATTCGAAAATCGTATTTTTATACATTTCAGAAATCGTATGGAAATTCGGAAACAGATTCAAAGTTCATTTTTTGAAAACAGGATCAAAATTAAAGTTTTAACTTGTGAATGAGTTTTTCATTCAACATTAAAGTGTAGGGGAATTCAAGAGAATATGAACAAAACATTTTTTGTCAATTTCCAGATTAATTTTTTTTAATCAGAATAAGTTATTTAAGTGTTTTTTAATATCAGAGGTGCTTCAACCTCTGAAATTAAAAAACACTTAAATAAAATGTATAATTTTTAAAGATTTCAAATAGAACATTTTCAATAAAAAAATTGTATGGGGTGTCGCTGACCAAATATTTTAAAACCTCTACTTTCTTCCCGTGCGAAAATTAGCGTTACTATATATTTTTTTCTTTAAGCCTTTTTACGAAACACACCCTGGGGTATGATTATCTGAGGACATAAGTTTTTTAGAAGCCATTGAAGTTGAAAAGTGTTGCATGATGCTCTAGTTGACGGTATTCCAAATACCTTGTAAATATTCATTTTATTTTGTTCGATTGTTGACGAACGATGGCGAAGGTACATGTTTTAACTTGTAATAATAATAATATAGGATAAAATTGGACAAAAATGGATTCTATTAGATTAAAGGGGCATATTTTAAGTAAATTAGCTTATCCAACCAAGAGTTCGCGTAGCGCCTAAGCAACGAACTAAAAATTTCACATAGAGCTGTTCAAAATTTTCGTGGATTTTTTTACTGATCAAAAGGCTATTTCAAGGTCTATGGAACTTCATTCTTAATCAAGGTTAGCAAATGCACAAAACAAATTTTAAAGTACTTTTTAGGATTCAGTTTCTACTTTTTTTAGAACTTTAAAGTTAGTATGAAGAAAAAAATAAATCTAGTTGTTACGTATACCTACTTAATTATACATTTACCGAAAGATTGTTTTCTGTTGTATAATTTGAGCCAGAAAGCTGAAATCAGTTTGGTTAACAGCTTCATCGTCAAAGTAAGGAAAATAAATTAAGTGGCTTACCGTAAGACATCCGATGAGTTTTATCACACATACTCGAAATACTCAGTGTAAAAAAGAACGAATAAGCTGTGTATGTGACGTTTATGAAAGCAATCCGCCTGGATCACATTCCAATTCGTTCCTTCCAGAGGACCAGGTCATAGGACGACTGTGGTCAGCCGGTATCCTCACCAACCAACGACATCATTCATATGATGCTGGCAGCTGAATGTTTAGATACATGTACTCATACGAAATGTACAGACAGAACATCAACATATGTATAGAGTCAGAGGGTGCCCGACCACATCCAGGTTCATTAAATCGGCTCTGTTCGAAAATATGTATGTGCATAAGAATCGCCGGGATAGCTCGACTGACTGACTTGGGGCCAGTAGTATTGTAGTTATTATTGGTCCACCTCTTGGGTCAATTTGAAGATCACCTCTCGTCGCCAAGTCCTCCAACAACTGCTATGCCAGAAGAAATATGGCAGGCAGGCTCCTCTCATCGGATCATCATACACGACACGGCACAATTCTTTTCACAAAAGTGTATGGTCAAATGGGCAGAGGATGAATGGAGAGGAATGGAACCACGATTCAACTGCTGTATGTAGGTACATTATTCACTGAATATAAGTATATCAGAGAGCACAACAATGATGCGCAAACGAAGCGCAGCCACTTTACTTTACTTTAATCTTCTCATCTCGCCGAATTAAGTGAAACATTCTCGTCTATGATAAAATCAATTCGGCTTTCCTACGTTTCGAGTTCTGAGAGCAAGCAGCAGCACACACTTGCTTACTTCGCCACACCGGAGGTACTTTTCGCTTTCGACACCGCTGATGGTGATCTTCATTTCGCCTTCGTTTAACTTGATTAGCCTTTCAGCCCATCATTTGTGTGTGTCGTCAGTTAAGTCACAGAGTTCGGAATCGATAATTCACTTAATCAATTAAGCCATTTTCTTCTAATGATGCACGTAATTATATGAGAACGTTTTGATCCCAGCCGCTACACAAAAACCTCGCCCAACAGAATCCACTGCAGAATAATGGCCAGTCACACGCGCCACACAATCCATACGCATAACTTCACGGGCACAATTAGTTTGAAGAATGTATATCATCAGCACAGCATCCACAAAAGACCGCGATCGATCCCCACCCCCTGGATAAACCTTTCAACCGTATCAAATCAATCAAATTCATCCCGAAATTGAATAGTAAAATACTACAGCCAGAAAAAAAAACCAATCAAAATCAAACCCAAAATGACCCCCTCATCTAGTGTCGCCCAGCCCTACCATTTGTTCTCGCGAGGCCCCAGTAGTCCGTTTCACCCATGTTGATCAAATCACAGTCCAAACGCAACTGAAGTGCCGATCCCAATTTGCGCCTCCTATGTATCGAATCGACCGGAACGCTCTCCTCGAATCTGGAATGGCTACTGGACCGGACAGAAAGATGACGACGGGGACATGAAGCGGTGCGCAGCAGCCGATGACAATAATGCTACACACCGCTGTTCTTCGATGACGCCGTGATGATGATGCTGATGATGGCTATCCGGCCACCCGCCCGTATTTTTCGTCAACACCGGTTCGAAATTTTAACAACACTCTAGAGCTGGATCGGTGCAACATCGAAGCGACTGAACGCACTCCGCCAGCTTAACATCTAACGAAATTAATCTTTCACGATTTATGGCCCTCTTGATACACAACACAACCACAACCGGAAGCTGAGTTTCTTTCCTCTTCCAGGCGGCAGTTGAGCGATACCGTCGAGAGAAGATTTAGATCTGACTGACTGTTCCGTAACCAACCGGTCGGTAATCACCGTAACATGTTGGCTTGAGTTGTCTAATCATATCCGATCAGCAGATCGGATATTGCGCGTGCCCCAGAATGGGAGAGAAAAGCTCCAGGGCGTCGTTCTCTTGCTCAAGTGATAAGTTTGCTTAGGTACGCACCACGTGATGCTTTGAAAATCGTTGCGAAAAACCAAACGTTTAATGGAGGCGCTTGGTTTAACTTAAGGAGTCGTCCATGAAGAAAAGGTAGGGGAACTGGGGGTAAGACATCCACGTTAAGGAGAATCTTTTATTACTCGGAAACAAGGTTGCGAAATCTCATGAGATTGAGATTTTTTTGAGTGAGATTTTCTGTTGAAGATGAAATCTAAGTAGCAGTTGCTTTAGTCCTCCTATTATAAAACCATGTTCCTAGTGTTACTAAGTTAGTCCTAAATAAACCTTCGTCCAAGCAACAACCTTCTTTAAGTTATGGGCCCAGCTACGTAACCAGGACGACAGAATAACAGCTCGTGAAAATTTTCCCGAAACCCGTTAGGAGTTGTACCTTTCCTCACCAGGATGATCACAGGCGCGGTCCTATGGGGGGGGTGATCGGGGTGATCACCCCCCCCCCCCCCCCCCCCAAGCTGCAAAAAAGCGTTACGAAGTACTCGCAAACGCTGGATTTTATATAAAAACTAAGAACTTTTCATAGTAGGTATACTTTCGAATTCTCAAATTTTTTCCACTCCGTGGGGGGTTTGTTCTATAAAAGAATTTATTAATCACTTAATAGCTTGAAACTGAAAAAAAGTCGGTCCGTCAAACTAAAATAGCTGTAACTTGCAATTCCCTGGACCGAATTTCACCAAATAATTTTGTTGAAGTACTTATAGCGTTGAATTCGAATTTGCTGACCATATACGCTGCCGGCCATAAGTTTGGGATCACCCCCTCAAAAAAAGAAAAACCTTCTTCGTATGTTATTGACAAAATGTACATTAGACTAGTTCACTTTTCGACTTTTTTTGCAGATCAAATCCGGATTCATATGGGTTGTTCCTCAGGCATTTTCAAGTATTTCTGCCAAATTTGAGATCTATTGCACTAATTTCTGTTCTGCGCAATGAGTTTTTGTGAAAAAAGTCAATTTTTCTTGAAAATTTTCTTATAAGAGTTCTAGAAAGCCCATGTTGATATTAAATGATAATTTTAGAATGCATGGTGGTTGATATTATTAGCTGATTTATGGATCTATTTTAGATAATCGTTCAAAACAAACCGAAAAAATTTGAAAAATCATAAACTACCAACTTGTACAGAAATTTTACTTACAAGTTGAATGTTTCAAATCTACAGTAAATCCGAAAAAAATATTTTTCACAAAATCTTTTCTTGTTAATGTAGCCCTGTTTATTATCAATCATTTGATGTATAAAGTATAATTATCGCAAGAATAGGAGCAAAGTTATTCAAATATTAATGCATCAGTTTTTAAATCAAAATTATGTTCCTACTCAAGTTTTAGCTTTATGCAACCTGAAAAACGTGACATCAAGAGAACTTGCATACAACTTGATCAGAGCGCGCGCTTTTTTTTATTCCTGCACGGAAAAATTGAGTTATTCATAAAATGTGTTACGATTATACCTTCAAAATCACTAATTGATTGTTGTTCAAAATTTGAATACCCCCAATTCAGTTTTGAGTAATTTTGGATAGCCAATATACAGATGAAAACTAAAACTCGATTATTCAGCTCTGTATAAAAAGTTTGCTGTTGTTGGAAAGCTTCGGACGGGGATGTCAAAGCATACACATTTTTCCAATTCGCTACCGATTGTCACGATGATTTCAATTTTCATAGTTTTTGCATTGAAATTATCGTGAATATCTAACGAAAGGTATGTATTCTTATGATTTTACTGCAATGTTTGACCTTAACTATGATTTCAGGGATATTGTCCAGCACTGTTGCTGAATTCGGATGTTTCCCTTAATCGGTCTTCACAGTAGTCGGAAGAAGAAATCGATCGTGCAAGAAACTGTTCCGGATATGCTGTTCCGGAAAGTCGAAAGAATCCATCTGAACGTCTCAATATTTCTTCTTAAAATATTGGTAAGTAGGAAACTGTATTTTCTATTAATTTTATCTACAATATTGAACTTAATTTTTTTATATGTTCTTATTCACAACGAGCGCACAAAATTTCCCAGAATAGAAAAAAAGGATTCAAAGGTGATGTGTTTTTATAGTTACCCTGATTTAAGTTTGGTTCTACTGTTATATTGGTTCTGAGTGAGACTATATCATAAATTTATTTTTAACTTCATTTTATTATCTTAAATTAGTATGTCATGCTAAAACATTGTTTCTAATTCTAATTTTTTTCTAATAACATTTTCATTTATTTAACAGGTAAATGCACCTTAACATGGAGGTCACATCACGATGTTAATCGAGAAGATGCCAGTAAAACGTACCCGCCTGCCGAATGCCATTCGATTCTGTCGGCTTGTGGGCAACTCATCGGAAATGTTCAAAAGGTAGATAAAAAAAACTTTAATACAAAAGCCATTACTGTTTGTTAATTACTTATTTTCGAACCTCTGTTAATTCGTCAAGGTTTACTGGTTTTAAGTTTAACAAAGATTTCCCTTCAAATTTTGACTATAATTTAAGAAACCATTTTACATATTATGTTCAATAATAATTTGAAATTTTTAAGTTCAATTTTAGTTTATCACTGTGATTTATTTTTCACATTTCAAATTTCAATTTCATTACCGATTATTTTGTTATTCAGAATATTAAAGTTAAATTGTTTTTCCAGATACACTACATACTCTGGTGGATCGTAAGCAAATCCGCGCCGGATGATGGGGCTGGTGTCCCGGATTGATTTATTCGACCTTCCGAAAGAAAAGAAATCGGAGACGGCAAGGAAACACGAAGCTTTGTAGCAGAAGATGAGGAACAATCTTCGACGACGAGCGCCACAAAGGAATCGCAAATGACGACCAAACACTTAGCTTGCAGGCGTTGAAGCTATAAGGATCCGTTAACACCGTTCAAATTTTCACCTAAAAACTATATAATTACTTTATAAATAAACAATTAATTATTGAAAACAATGCTATTTTTTTCGAAGAAATTCTTTATTTAACTTTCGCAGAGAAATTTTCAAAATGCATGGGCATCCCCACCTCAAAATATACAGAATTGACTAACTGGCTGAAAGCTTTCGAATGTGTAAAAGCTTTTTGCTCACGCTCTGTGTAAAGCGCCCAAACATAAAAATAAGTGGAGACACTTTTCTCGAATCTGTATGGATTTTTATACAGAACAGAGTAACTTTGTTTACCGTGTGGCCCAGTCTAGGGGTACTAGATTGAATAAAATATTTTTGCTTGTGCACAAGTTGATGAGGAGAAAACATGAATGAAAAATATTTAATCAATTCAAATTTGTTGCAAACATCTGTAAATAACTTGACCGTTATATATCCAATTTGTATGTTTATTACATCAAAAGAAAGGTAATAAAAAGAGCTAGCTTTACAAAAAAAGCTTTTGCGAAAAATATTTTTTTCTAATTTAATGTAGATTTTTAACTTTCAACTTGTAAGTAAAATTTCTGTTCAAGTTGGTATTTTATGATTTTTTTTTTTCGGTATGTTTTGAACGGTTATCTAAAACAGATCTATTAAATTGCTAGTAATATCAACCACCGTGCATCCTTAAATTATCGTTTCATATTAACAGGGGCTCGCTAGAACTCTTATAAGAAAATTTTCAAGAAAAATGGACTTTTTTCACAAAAACTCATTGCGCAGAACAGAAATTAGTTCAATAGATCTCAAATTTGGCAGAAATACTTGAAAATGCCTGAGGAACAACCCATATGAGTCCGGCTTTGAACTGCGAAAAAAGCCGAAAAGTGAACTAGTCTAATGTACATGTTAACTTAATATGACTTAAAGTTGGAAAATTTACAAAAAATCACACTTTATATTTAAACCTGATCAGCTCAGGGTTGGGTGGACCGAATTTAAAAATTCGAGTTGCATCTGAATCTTTTTTCAAAAATCTCAAAACACATTTTTAAAATTTTTGCTAAAAATTTTCATAGTGCTTTAAACAGATAAAATAGCTACTTAAGTTCGATCAAAAATTTGGGCCTACCACTCAGTATGATGTATCGGCAAAAAGTTTAGGATCATGCGAAACATGCAGTTTAATTTCGTGCGTATCTCTGTCATCAAACAACGTATTGCTGATTTAATAAGTTATATTTAAAGCTCATGAGTTGTTTCCGCTTTTTCGATATTTAGTGAAAATGTTTTTCAGACTAACTTTGTTAAAACTTTAGCAACAGTCTGATCATTTTTTGATAATGTTCACCAAATAGTCGGTTTGTTATAAAAATACCTGCAAACTTGTTTCGACCATAACTTTGTTATCTTACAAGTTATTGCAGATCGGGTTGGCTCCATGTTTGATGGATCATCATATCTCGATCCTTTTTAGAATTCATACTACATTTCCATTTCTTGGTTTATTTTTCATTGCCAGATCCGATTTTTACAGAATGCATCTCCAAAGTCCATTTTTTCTAAATTAAAGACACCTAAACTGACTAGACAATTTAAATCTTGTTTTGGAACGTTTTTGAAAAAAAAATGATATTGACCTCGACGTAGCAAAAATGATCGATTTTGATTTATTGATATAAAACGATTCTTCATAATTTGGTAATTTTTCAGATTTTTAGAATTTTAATATACATACTTTTACGATTGAAAAAGAAATACAAATTTTAGATAAATATATGGAAAATGGACAAACACATCAAATTTAAAATGTGTTTTCTCGATTTTTTTTTTTAATTTATCAATTTTTTTCCGAAGGCTCGTATACTATGATATTTTACGTTTTTCATCAGCGTCATACATTTTCAGCCAAACTGTTATAATAATGATCAATGATTTTTATAAAAAAAAATTCATTCTTTAATTTAAAACTTTCAAAATTAAGTTTATTAAGTAAGAAATGTTTACGATAAAGTTGTTCTGAGACTAAATTATGAATAAAATTTTAAAAATAAATTTCAATTATGGGGATTTTACGATAATAAAAAATCAAATTGAAAATATGAAACTTAGATTATTGGTTGAAACTTGATATCAGTTTTGCTCCAAATTCTATTCAAAGCTCGAAAAAATAGTGTTTTTCACCTGTTTTGATTAGTACTTTTGCTCCAAATCAGAAAGTGGCTCGCATTACCTGCGTATGTATGTGAGTGCTGTTGTTTAAAACACACAATTGTATTTTTCGCAGAATATTTGGTGATGCAGACGGTACTTTTGAACACATTTTAAGCTTATTTACGATATTTACTATGTTCATGCTATTTATTTTAAGAATATTCGTTTCACCGAATACTTGAAAAGGGCTAATAGTCGGTATTCGGCCGTTCGCACTATTCGGTACATCTCTAATGATATCTATTCAATTTTCTAAAAATACTGAAAATACTACTTCTGAAACTAGAGGTGATGGATAAAATCCAATAAAAAATCGAGTTCAGACATTTATTTCCAAAATCAGTTTTTAAAACTTAGGCTCCAAAAACTTGCCTATGTTTTAATTTTTCCCAGGTGAGATAAAACTATTTCGTCATCTCCGACTATTTTCTCGGAAACAAGGCAATCGCTCAAGTTGAACATTCAGAAGACGTTTTCATAATTTTTGTCCAACACGGCTTCGTTGCAAATTAGTTACTATTTCTTTGGATTCTGTTAAAATAAAATTAAAAATCTAGTATGAGAGCTTGAAATTCAAGATAAAAAAAACAAATAAAAATGAAGTTCCAAAAGCTTCATATCCAAGAATATGATTTTGATGATCTTATATCGAATTAAATTTATATTTAAAAATTGAGGAATTGGAACAAAAATTAATAACAATTCGATACTTTCGAACAACGATTCAGTAAAATACTTCAGAAAAATAACACTAGTTTACAGCATTTTTGAACTCAGTAAACTGAAGGTCATTTCCAATGTAAAATCGGGCGCTGAATCCAAAAATGAAATTCAAAAAAATCTCAGTAGAACCGTTTTTGAGTTATGCTCCAAATATAAAATTTCGAAAAAATTAAAAAAGTTCTTGTACTTAGATTAAAATATCTCGGGCGGCATAACAGTAATTTGAAATCCCTCTTTTGCATATTGAAGGTGAATAAGTTATCTATCGATCATCTGAACACTGTTTTTGCGTATGACCAATAGTATTGTTGATATTAGTGACTTTATGAGAAAAAAAAATATAAAAAACGCATTTTTTTAGAGAAAATTTTGTTTTAACGAAAGTTTTAGACTCGATGGTAGCAATTAAAAAATCTGATTTTCTTTTGCGCTTGAGTGTCAGTTTAAAACAAAGATTTTAAGTGATTATCTATCAAAATCGGTTGAAAATTGAAGAAGTTATGGCTACTTTACCATAACTGAAATTTTTGGAGTTTTTAATAATTAATAACTTTTCTGTTTCTAATCCAATCGAGTAACAGTCTTCGGATGAAATATTTGTCTCAACTTAGGCTTTGAGAAAATCAACCATAAAAAACAATCAGCTAGTGATGAAAAAAGTTATTGATGAAAAACCAGTATTTTTCGTTCCTTCCGGACAAAATACCTTAAAAATTTTATTCACGTTTGAGACTTAAGCAACCCCTCCCTATGGTCAGATCTTCCTGAAATTTGGCATGTGACCTTCTGGTAAGCTAATAAATAATTTTGACTTAGAGCGAGTGAGATTTATCATGTTCCATTCTTCCTATACTATGATAAGTGTACTGCGGTTCGTTAAATTATTAAAAACTCCAAAAATTTCAGTTATGGTAAAGTAGCCATAACTTCTTCAATTTTCAACCGATTTTGATAAATAACCATTTAAAATCTTTGTTTTAAACTGACACTCAAGCGCAAAAGAAAATCAGATTTTTTAATTGCTACCATCGAGTCTAAAACTTTCGTTAAAACAAAATTTTCTCTAAAAAAATGCGTTTTTTATATTTATTTTTCTCATAAAGTCACTAATATCAACAATACTGTTGGTCAAACGCAAAAACAGTGTTCAGATGATCGATGAGAACTTATTCACCTTCAATATGCAAAAGAGGTATTTCAAATTACTGTTATGCTGTCCGAGATATTTTAATCTAAGTACAAAAACTTTTTTAATTTTTTCGAAATTTCATATTTGGAGCATAACTCAAAAACGGTTCTACTGAGATTTTTTTGAATTTCATTTTCGGATTCAGCGCCCGATTATACATTAAAAATGTTGGTCAGTTAATCAAGTTCACGATTTTTTTTAAATTTTGTAAACTAGTGTAATTAAATATTCAGTTTTAAATTCAGAGCAATTATTAACGAACACTTTTCTCAAATAATTGTTTTGGAATTGTTGCAAAATGAGAATCATTAAAATTTATCAACTTTTTATCAACACTTTTTGGCAGTGGACATCTAAGATTCGCAAATGTTTTTATAAAAGGATATCAACATAAGTTTATTGAGAAAATTTGTTAAAATTTTTCACTATTTTTCTTTAATTTCAAATTTTTCAAACTACAAACCTACAACTATACAAACCTTCAAAATACAAGCCTTATTTGGCACTGCTATTACCGACCCCCCCCCCCCCCTTCCTCGTTTTTTCGCCAGATATTTCGATCCTTCTTATTGACTGATTTTTGAAAATTTGGAAAATCACCCCCCCCCCCCCCCAGAGGCAGCTCTAGGACCGCCCCTGGATGATCACCAGTGCGAAGAAGGCTGGAATCGTTCAGTTTGCGGGGGAAGGATTTGATACGTGGAAATTCCGCGTCGAAACGCAACTGGCAGCTCATGGCGTCAAGGATGTTCTTACGGCTAATGTTCGAGCGGAAACGGCGACTCGGGAGGTCAAGAAAAAGCTTTCATCGAGAAAGACGACAAGGCGAAGGCGTTGCTCGTCACCTACGTTGCGGACAGTCACTTGGAATACGTCCGATAAAAGCCAACGGCAAAGGCTATGTGGAGGTCCCTGTGTGACACGTTTTCCAAGAAGGGATTTGCGTCTCAAACGTATATTCGTAGATCCCTGGCGTTGCTGAGAATGGACGAAGGAACTGCGCTGACGGACCATTTCCGGCGTTTTGATGAACATGCGGCAACTGAAGGAAGCCGGGGCAACAGTGTCGGAACTCGATCAAGTGAGTCAACTGTTTATTTCGTTGCCTAGTTCATACGACACAGTTACAACGGCAATGGAAAATCTGGCAGATGAGGAGATCAACTTGGATCTCGTAAAGGCACGTTTACTGGCGGAAGAACGTAAGCGGTCAGGAAGAAATACCGACATCAGCAGTGAATCTGGAGGTATGGTGTTTGCGGCAAGATTTAAGAACGAATCTGGAAGGAAATCGAAGTTTCCAGGAAAATGTTACGGGTGTGGAGCTTTTGGGCACAAGAAAGCTGATTGTTTGAAAATGAGTGAGGACCATGTTAGTGAGCAAACGGCAGGTGTTCGTATTGATCGAGAGGTAGCCCTTGTTAGCCGGAGTGAATCGCGAACGGCAGCAAAACCCAAGATGGAATGGATCCTCGACTCAGGAGCTAGCAGACACATGATGAAAGATGAAAAATTCTTCACATCTTGTGTCAAGTTGACCACTCCCGTTATGATCGATAGTGCGAAAAACAGAGAAAGCTTGAAAGGAGTTAAAGAAGGAATCGTTAAGGGAAAGTCGTTGATGGAAAATGGACCATTGATATTGAAGATAAGCAAGGTTCTGTTCGTGCCAAGCCTGCAGTTTAATATTCTGTCGGTAGCAGCTTTACTCAAGGTTGGCGTCGATTTTTTTTTTATAATTCTTTATTTGAAACGGCTCATACGATTATGTTTTAAGGAGCCAAACTCGTTTTCTTTGTTTTTACAATCGTTTTCTTAGCTTAGCACTTTTTTAAAAGAAAAAAAAAGATAGAAAGGGAAATGTGAAAATAAAATAGAATTATAGACGAAGATCGATAGCTTTTAGAAAATAGTAGATTTCAAACATGTAGTCCAAATCTAGCACAGCTAGTACATCTCTCACAGGAACGTTAGGTGGTTTTCCTCGGGCCTCGGCGACAAGATGGACCTCACACGACCAGACAATATGCTCGATGTCATGGTAACCTTGGCCGCAACTACACAAATTGCTGCCAGCAATATCAAAACGATAGAGTACCGCGTTTAAGGAATAATGATTGGACATGAGACGGGAAAATATACGAATAAAATCCCGACTCAAGTCCAATCTATTAAACCATGGTTTAAGGCTTACCTTTGGGATAATCGAATGGAGTCACCGACCCAACTCATCCTCGTCCCATTTGCGCTGCCAGTTGACAAGAGAGTTTCTTCGTGCCAAATAGTAAAATTCGCTGAAGACGATTTCACGTTGATACGTGTCGCCTTCCATCGCTCCCACCTTTGCCAGAGAGCCTGCCTTCTCATTGCCCACTATCGAGCAATGAGAGGGAACCCAAACAAAGGTGATGGTAAAGCGACGTTTTGATAAAGCACTCAAATTATTTCGTATCTTCTCGAGGAAGTACGGCGAGTGCTTTCCCGGTTTTATCGAATGGATTGCTTCAACAGAGCTCAGACTATCCGTTACAATATAGTATTGTCCATCTGGCCGTGATGCAATACTGTCCAAAGCCCAGTGAATAGCTGCTAACTCCGCTACATATATAGAGCATGGTGGCTGAAGACTGTGAGAGGCGCTAGATATTTCGTTGAACACTCCAAATCCTGTTGTTTCCTCTATAAGAGATCCATCGGAGACAGAGACAGTTCCATGTGAATTGAAGTCACCCAGGATCAACCTTGGCTCAGGAAGTACTGAGCACAGGTCCTCTAGGTGACTTCGATCCACTGCAACTCTATGAGGCCAGTACAAACTGACAACACATAAATCCTTACCTCTTATAGTTGTATGGCATGCAACAGCTTCAATTCCTCCTGATAAAGGGAGGTGGATTCTATAAAAGGAGTGGCGCTTATTGATCCCCAAAAGCACCCCTCCATAAGAATCGTTGCGATCCAGACGGATAATGTTAAAGTCGTGGAATGAGATGTTTGATTGAGAAGATAGCCATGTTTCAGAAAGGGCAAAAATATCGCAACTAGTTTCATAAAGAAGAAATTTGAACGGATCCACTTTAGGGATTAGACTACGGCAATTCCACTGTAGAACAGTGATATCTCCGACCTCTCGGCGTAAATTAGCCGTCGAGAGAGATAAACACTGAAAGAAGGGGCCAAGTTTGCATCAATTGCTTCAAAAATGTCTTTAATACAGGTAGCATCGAGGTTACAATGCTCCTGACCGATTCCGTTGCGTTGAAAAACGTGAAAACTCCATTTAAAATGTCGGAAAACTTGAACAGTCCCGATTGAGTAGACGGTTCTGGCCATACTTCATTAGGCTTTGGGGTCTTAGAAGTCTCTGGTACTTGTGGTTTATTCTGGGGTACAAACTTCATGGAGAATCCAGGAGGGAAAAGCTTTTCTTTTACAGAAGTTGTCGGTTTTTGTGTGGCGTCAATTTGGGAACTAAATGTTGGAACCTTTTTTGGAACTCTCGGGGTCTTAGGAGCAGGTTTTGCTCGCTTCCGAGAGTTAGCAGCAAAAATTGCTGGGTGATCTTGATCAGTGGAGTCTGTGTCATCATTGTCCACTGGCAGCACTGAGAAAAGGTTGGAGGACTGAGGTTGGATCGGGGGCGCCGCGTCCTTCAAAATTGCGGCATAAGACCGCTTCTACCGTTCTTTTAAAGAGCGCTTTTGACTATCCCAGCGACTCTTGTATGCCTCGCACGCGGAGATATCATGGGGTGAGCCCCCGCAATAGACACATTTCTGCTCTATTGCTGAGCACGCTCCTGCCCCATGATTCTCCCCGCATTGGGGACAGCGTTGCTTATTGCAACAGTGTGATGCTGTGTGCCCCAACTTAATGCAATTTTTGCAATCCATGGGTCGAGGCACAAAGAGCCGCACAGGCAGCCTTAAAATTCCGTCAATCAAGACGTAGTGAGGGAGGGCGGTACCCGCAAAGGTCACACGAAACGAATCTGAAGGCGAGTACACTTTAACTCCATTTATGACGTTGGCAGTTCGGAGTTGACGGCAATCCAAGATTTCGACCGAAGTCGAATCAAGGCTCTTGAACTTGCCAACGCCGTTGGATTTCACGTACTCTTCCTTCAGGCTCGTTTCCGTGATTACACCCTCGATCTCTACGTCTCGAGACGGAATGTAAACATGGTACTCTAAATTTATGAAATTGCTGGCAGCAATTTCATTAGCAGCTTTTCGGTTGGCCACTAACACGCGCAACTTGTTTGGTCGAACCTTTGTTATGCTGGTCACGGAGGTCCACCTCGCCAGATCTTTGGTGATCTGTACCACATTTAACTGTTTTCCGTTTTTTTTGGACCGGTTAAAAACCACCCATGGACCAGTGAAACCTGCGCTCTCCGTGTAGGCTCGGAGACGGGTTGCTCTACTACCAACTGAAGATGATTCCGAGTCATCATCAATCCGAGAATGAGGAGCATCTGAAGGACCAGCAGCAGCCGAATCCTCCAGATGCTCCTCATCCTCGTAGGTAACACTCTCATTATCTCCAGTTGGCGGGTTAAACCCCCCGCCTTCGCTCATATTTTAAAGCGAAGACACAAGTGTCTACCGATTTTAAACTATGAGCAAAGCACTCAATAATCGAAATATAAATATAGAGAAAAAATAGAAAAAGAGAAAGGGAAAAAAGAATAAAAAAGACTTACAATTGTTTTTAAGCACTTCTTTGATGTTCACTTTTTTGAGTGTCCTTTATTTTCGATCAAACACGTGGTCCTTTGTTCGTCTAAGATGGCGATGGCGACGTTGACCGGCAAAAACAACCAAAAACGCTGGATTTTGAGGCCTCTTCCAACCCGGTAGCAGCAATCAAAACCGAATCCGTCCGGATATCGCCCAAGCGGAACTCCAACCCGGATTTATGGGGCGAACAGGAAGCACCTTCGCATGGATGATGGTAACGATGATGGCCTTGGTGTTGATGAAAACAATTTGCGATTTTTCGTCTGCAAATATGTAGCAAAACTCCTACAACAACGGCATTCGATAATTGTCGACCGAACCACTAGGATAAATCACTTCACGTGGAGAAACTGCACCGTTGAACTTCGCAAAAACACCTCGACACTGTAGAGACTAGACAAAAAACATCCGCACTAGCCGAACGTTTGGAATCGAATGTTATGTTTCATTGTCGAGTCAAATTTGAACCTTTTCGTAAATCCCATACCAATTTTTTACAAAATATTACGCAATGTCGTCGTTGTCAAGCTTTTTGTCTCGACCTAAAAATTGTAGAATGAATGCCAGATGCATGTTTTGCGGCTCATTCGATCATGAAAAATCAAAATGCCTTTTTGGTGGTGATAAGCCAAAAACAGAATTTTCTAAGTGTGCGAATTGCGCAGGTAATCATTCCTCGAATTCTCTAGAATGTCCCGTTAGGGCAAAAATTGTTGCTTCTAGGAAAAATCCCAAAGTTTCCAGAAAAGTTTCTTCTCCTCCTTCCTTTTTTTTCGTCTTCACACGTCAGACCGGCAAACAATCTGCCTGTTCGCAGTCAGCCTCGGCCTACATTGGAATCACGTCTTGGTAATGCTCGAAGTGATTTTAATGTTACCTGGGCTGATTCTGCGCCACAGACTCGTTGTTTATCGTTCTCAGAGGTGGTTGAAAATGGGTTGCCCTCTTCAGGTTTAACTAATAAAAATGGGAAAAAACCAAGTCTCAACGTTCATGCGAAGGCTTGGGAAAATCCCCGAAATTCAAATACTTGTTCTTCTTCTTCATTTTCTGATCCTTACAATTTTGTTGATTTGGGTGAGATTACTGAGGAAAAATTAAAATTTTTGCATCAAAATTTAATGGAAATGATGCAACTTATGTTGAAAGCAAATTCAATGTTTGAAGCTTTCCAAACTTCTTTTAATTATGCTAAAAAAATTATTATGACTTTGCGATTCCCTCATGGATCCAAATAGATATTTAAATATTATGAATTGAAACGCTAGATCTTTGCTGGCTAACCAAGATGAATTCTTTTTATTTTTGAAAACTCAAAACATACATATTGCTGCCATCACTGAAACTTTTTTAAAGCCAGACAATAACTTGAAAAGCAATGTTTTCTTTAAAATTTTACAAAATGATCGACTTGATCGACAAGGTGGGGGTGTAGCTATTGTCATCAAAAGTCGTCTCAAATTTAGACTTCTTCCTTCTTTCAATACAAAAGTCTTAGAAACAATTGGAATTGAATTAGAAACTTCTATGGGGAAAATTATAATTGTTGCCGCATACTTGCCTTTTCAATGCAGCGGTGAACAGAAAAATTTTTTGAAGGGAGATTTACAAAAACTCACCAGAAATAAATCTAAATTTTTTATTATTGGTGACTTTAATGCAAAACACCGATCGAGGAATAATATTTTATCTAATTCTAATGGGAATATTTTGTTTAATGATTGCTCTGCAGATTATTATACTGTTGAATATCCTAATGGACATACTTGTTTTTCTTCAATTAGAAATCCCTCCACAATTGATTTGGTTCTAACGGATTTAGGCGAGCATTGTAGTCAATTAGTTACTCATGCGGACCTCGATTCAGACCACCTTCCAGTAACATTTTCTTTATCCCAAAGTCCCATTGAAAACCCTTTAAAATCCACTTTTAACTTTCAAAAGGCTAACTGGGAGCGATATATGAACTTTATTGAACGTAATTTAGATGTAAACGTTAGATTGAATTCAATAGAAGATATTGATTTGGCTGTAGAAAATTTGACAACTTCAATAGTCAATGCTAAAGTCGCTTCAATACCTAAAGTTAAACATAAATTTAATCAACCTTTAATTGATGATGATCTTCAGTTTTTGATACGACTGAAAAACATTCGTCGACGCCAATATCAACGTACTAGGGATCCTTATTTGAAATTAATTTATTGCGACCTTCAAAAAGAGATCAAACGTCGTTTAAATTTCATTCGTAATGAAAATTTTGCTAAAGCAGTAGAGGACATAAAACCCTACTCAAAGCCATTCTGGAAATTAACTAAAATTCTGAAAAAGCCCCAGAAGTCAATTCCTACTTTGAAAGATGGGGATAAACTTCTTTTAACTATTTCAAAAAAAGCTCAAAAATTAGCCCAACAATTTGAGTCTGCTCATGATTTTACTTTAAACGTTGTTAGTCCAATTGATGCTCAAATTTCCCTAGAATTTGATGAAATTCTTTCTAAAGAAAATGTGTTTGAAAGTTCTTGTGAGACAAATATTGATGAACTTAAATTGATTTTCAAAAAATTTAAAAATATGAAAGCCCCGGGGGAAGATGGGATTTTTTATATTCTTATTAAAAAGTTGCCTGAAAGCACTTTGAATTTTTTAGTTAAAATCTTCAACACATGTTTTCACTTGGCTTATTTTCCCAATAAATGGAAAAATGCCAAAGTAACTCCAATTTTGAAACCTGGAAAAAGTGCTTCAGAGCCTTCAAGTTATCGGCCAATTAGTTTGCTTCCTTCTTTTAGTAAACTATTTGAGAGAGCTATTTTGAATAGAATGATGATTCACATTAATCAGAATTCTATTTTCCCTGATGAACAATTTGGTTTTCGTCATGGACATTCTACTACACACAAAATTTTCGAGGCCGGAATTTAGCAAAATTTTGCTCAAATTTGACCAGCTAGAAACTTAGCAATCAATTTAGCAATATTTTTAAACTAAAATTTTAGCAAACGAGTACAAAAGTTAGCCGCCGCCGTTTTTACTCAAATTTCTAGCAAAAACCGGAGAAAAAGATTGCCCGGATTCGTAATTTCATGTTTCTTTATTTTTTCTCATGGAGAATCAGGGGAATGTTTGAATATTGAATAAAATACACAAATTTCATTCACTTATAATTTATTTTTCACATTTTTTATATTTTTTTTCACACTTTTCCTAATCTGGGAACTCACCTACTGGCGAACGAAATGCCATGCCACCTTCGTCAAAGAAAGCACCGGGGTGTTTGCCGGATGCAGCTTGTTGAATTTCCAGTTGTAGTCCTTCTTCATTACCGGCCTGTGGCGCGCTTCATGTTGCAGTTTTATCCTGGTAGAAAAAAAAAACAAACACACAAATAAGAAATTGAGAAATTATAGAATCTAAACACTTTAAGATCAGACCTTACCCTGTAAGCATCCGGTGTCGATTCAGCTACCATTTCATCGTGGAGTTTGTCACCACAAGAACCATCAGCAACGAACATCCGGAATTCCGGAACCGCACTCAATCGCGGCAGCTTTTTATTTTTCTTCCTACTGGCGCGGCGGCTGGTGTCTGTGAACAAAGCGGCTGAAAAACCTTCGTTTTACTAAAATCAAGTAAAATGACCTTTTTTATTACTCAAATCAAGTAAATTTAGCTTTTTGCTAACTCAACAGTAAAAAAATATTTTTGCTAACGGGAAGTAACAGCGAAATTTTGCTAAGTGGAGCCCCGAAAGTTTTGTGTGTACACATCAACTTTTGAGTGTAACTAATATGATTAACGCTAGCAAATCTGAAGGTTATTCAACTGGTGTTGCTCTTCTTGATATTGAAAAAGCTTTTGACAGTGTTTGGCACAAAGGTTTAGTAGCTAAATTAGCTCGATTTGATTTTCCTGTATATCTCACCAAAATTATTCAAAACTATTCGACTAGCCGAACCTTACAAGTAAGCTATCAAAATTCATGCTCTGAAAGGACACCCATTAGAGCTGGTGTCCCTCAGGGCAGTATACTTGGGCCTATTTTATACAATGTTTTTACTTCTGATCTTCCTGATGTACCAGAAGGAAAAGGTAGAAGATTATTTGCTGATGATACTTTGCTCTCAGCCAAAGGGCGAAATTTACGGGTGGTACGCAGTAGATTGCAACAAAATTTAAATTCCTTTTTGAATTACTATCAATTGAAGTTTTATTTAAAAAAAAAAAAAAGAAAATTTCTCCTAACGCTTCCTGTAAAATTGACGAAAACAATTAAATAAATTGTAAAGAAAACTTTTTCGAAAATGGGCATACAAAAAAATCGCTATGGTTCGTCATCAGCTCCAAAAAACTTTTCAATGGAAGTGATGACGAAAAATACCATCGCATCGGTTCGAACAAAAAGAGGATTTTTTTTTCAGAAACGGTTCAAATCTTTTTACGAACCTTCGACAGACTTTCGAAAATTTCCGTTTTTAACTAGTTCGTCGCCACGCTCATTTTGACAGTTTTACTAGCCAGCTCCAAAAATTTTTCGGAGCGAGGAAGTAAAGAGGGATAACTCCAAAATTTGAAACATGTTGCTAAACTGAGCGGGTATCTGGTGTCAGAGGGCGTCACCCGTTTTTTAATAAATGAAAGGACAGCAAATGATGTTTGCTTTTTGTAAAAATAGAATCTTCGCTAAACATTTCAAATCTTTAGAAACATTCAAATTTTTGAAAAATGGTCCAGTTTTAGTGATGAAACTAAAAACTACGTTAAATTCTGCAAAATATTATTAACTAAATTTTACTTTTAATGAGGCCCGCCGAAAGAATTTCATATTAAAAGTGGCCCTTTGCTTCAAAAGGTTGCTCACCCCTGCCTTGTACGATGTGAGACAATTTGATAATCGTTTTGCGATTTATACAACACCTAATAAGAGGTTCGTTGTACTTTTGTACGATTTGAACCATTAAACCACCTTTTTATGTAGCATGTTACGTCTCATATTTGGAATAAAATTCGGGATGAAATTTCAGTTATTTATTGATTAATTTCATGAATGCATAAATATATATTTGGGTTCATTCCTAATATTAAAGCAAATATAATTTAAATCTAATTAAATGAAATCTGATTAAAGGCTCACATCGAAAATGATATTTTTTCCAACGTCGATCAGCAATTATTTCCTTCCGGAGCATTTGCCCTCTAATAGCTTACTTCTATCTCACCATACCATAGAAGGAACTTCGACTCAATCTTCCGGCACATCGTCCAGTTCCGGATATATTCGATGAATTCGATAGAGGTGATGTTTTGAGTAGCAGCAGTAGAAAAACTCTAAAGAGAACGGAGATAAATAGCCTTGACAAAATTGTGCCGGGACAATCTGAAAAACGATTCTTGATATTAAAACTATGAACTGACTTTATCATCTATTTAATTACATACCGAGTTCACTTATAGGTGATATCACGAACTAGTTGACCTGCTAGGAGATGAACATTTCCGGTTTCGGTTCTGAGTTGCGGACCAGCAAGCATGAAACAGATTTTTTTTTCTCTATAAATCGGCTTTATATCTGCGGGTCAAAAATAACATCTGAATAAAAAAAAACGAAGATAAGATAATCAAACCTCAACTGAAATTATTAACTGTTTGATGTAATAGCTAAGGTGTTCGGTAACTTACCTTACAGATCCGTAGCCTCCATCGGCCTTGCAGAAATGGCTCGAATAAACTAATTTTTCTGCATGAACGCCGGAAAGTTTCAAAGTTCTCGGTTTCATCAAGTTTTACCGGTGTTACGCATCCGGTTCTTAATAGCCAGAATCTTCAGACCTAAGCGATAGATAATTTCCTATCGTTTCACCACACTATGAGGGACGCTACGAGTTACCAACTCCGTCCAGCTCCGGGAACAGGAGAGAGCTACGATAAGTTCATTATCATTAGTTGAAGCTTATTATAAAAAAAAAAGTCTCATTCTTACCTTGATGATTTCTTGATTCTCGCGAACTTGTCTCAAACCTTAATGTTACACCCATTGTCAAGCTGGAGGAGGCGTGGAAGAAAGCGATTGCCATAAAGGCAAGCATTTTTTCCTTTTATAGTAGAATTCCTGCGTTCCCCTGTCGTTGCATGCCCCTCGCGCAGCTTCTTTGGGCGGTTCAAGAGCTCAATCAACCTGCTCCAGTTCCTATACAGTTGCTCATTGTCTTGGAGCATTCCTTGTTTTTTATTTCTGACGGATCGATAGTAACGGGAAACCTGCAAGTAGGATGAAGAAATTTAACTATTTTCAAAATATATAAAATCGCAGAAACTTACTTCGCAGCAATTAATCCCCTTTTTATTCGCCGATTGCTGTTCTGTTTATTTTTCTGTTTCTATTTTTGTTTGAGATTGTACACTGATCAAAATCGAGCAATTAAATTATGAGAGGAAGCCATGCACTTATCAAAAGCGCTTAATGATTTTTTTCTTTTCAAAATCAGTATACTCGTATACGACTCAAGGAGGGGTTTTTTGCGATGATGGTTGTACGAAAAATCACCACTTTCGTTACATGACTAAGTGGCATTCAATTTCCATTTTATACGATGATAGTTAGCAGTATTTAAAGTGACCTGATGACCGACGCTTTTGTGTTAATCTTTACGAATCTTTTGGTAATCAATGACGATTATAATTCGTAAGTCGTTTGTGTATGATAAGATGCTTCTTAAGAAATGATAGGCGATTGTTGTAAGATTTCATTTCACATCGGCCGTTCTAAATACGACTTCATCCAACATATCGTAATTTAATCTTAATTCATTTGATTTTAACATCCTCCACGATGAATATACGAAATGGTCGAATGTTATGTGTACGCATTTACGATGCTGATTTCAGTTGTATTCATTTACGAGTTTGACGATGATTTCTTTTACGATTTCATGTTGGCTGGGCATCTAACGTTCCAGAACGAGACGTACTAGCTGTGCTAGATTTGGACTACATGTTCGAAATCTACCTTTTTCTAAAAGCTATATATCTTCGTCAATAATTATTTTTTATTTTCATATTTCTTTTTTCTTTTTCTCTCACCGACTTAAAAAGCTTATTTACCATGTTTTCATTTCATGTGAAAGGTGCAACATAAAATTTTGAAATATTCTATTTTGCGCGACCATTGGTGAAGGCACGGTATATTATAGCTGCACCAACTAACAGTATAACAAAGACGCCTGATGTCGCAAGCGTTGGCGGTTTGCGTTTGGGAAAGTGTGGCCACGGTCCATGCGAAGAGCAATACGATTCAAATCCATTCGCATTGAAACACGGTTCATGTTTATTCGCATTGAAACGCGGTTCATGTTTATTCGCATTGAAACGCGGTTCATGTTCATTTGCATTGAAACGCGGTTCATGTTCATTCGCATTGAAACGCGGTTCATGTTCATTTGCATTGAAACGCGGTTCATGTTCATTCGCCTTGAAACGCGGTTCATGTTCATTCGCATTGGAACGCGGTTTATGTTCATTCGCATTGAAACGCGGTTCATGGCAATGGCCTGTTCTGTTGAACTCTTTCATTGCATCTTCGAAGGCCTTTTGGAGATATTGAAAAGCTAGTGTGGATTCTGGTGCTTTATTCTTATCGGGATGCAATAGCCGTGCCATTTTATGATAAGCCTTTTTAATGACAGAATCTGTGGCATTTTTGCTAATTCTGAGAATTTTATAACAATCTTTACAATTCAAAACATATTGCACTAAATCTAGCTGATCTTGGGTGTAGTCAACACCCAACTTTGGTTTCTTCACTTTTTCTTTTCGGTCCGAAGCACTTTTGATAAGTCGAAGCAAATCTTCGGCTTCCTTCAACGGGTACAACTTGATAGATTTTTCCGCTAACTTTTGAGCCTTTTCCATATTGCCTTCATTGAAGGCACTCCTTGCTAGTTCGAAGCAACGGCGTGCTTCATCCTTATTGATTGGATTATAGTCAACGTTCTCCTTTGACTTATTTTTTTCGTTTGTCGTATTTTTCTGATTTCTAGAAAATTTCTCACTGGAACGCGGCGACGAGCCACGGGCACTTTTGATACTTTTTAGTAAATCTTCGGCTTCCTTCAACGGGCACAACTTGATAGATTTTTCCGCTAACTTTTGAGCCTTTTCCATATTGCCTTCATTGAAGGCTCTCCTTGCCCGTTCGAAGCAACGGCGTGCTTCATCCTTGTTAATTTGGGCATAATCAACGTTCACATTAGGCTCATTATTGTTTTTTTGTTTTGTTGAATTTGTCTGATTTCTGGTAAATTTTTCATAGCTATGGGTACTTTTGATACTTTTTAGTAAATCTTCGGCTTCCTTCAACGGGCACAACTTGATAGATTTTTCCGCTAACTTTTGAGCCTTTTCCATATTGCCTTCATTGAAGGCACTCCTTGCTAGTTCGAAGCAACGGCGTGCTTCATCCTTGTTAATTTGGGCATAATCAACGTTCACATTAGGCTCGTTATTGTTTTTTTGTTTTGTTGAATTTGTCTGATTTCTGGTAAATTTTTCATAGCCATGGGTACTTTTGATACTTTTTAGTAAATCTTCAGCCTCCTTCAACGGGTACATCTTGATGGATTCTTCTGCTAAACTTTTAGCCTTTTCCATATTGCCTTCATTGAAGGCACTCCTTGCTAGTTCGAAGCAACGGCGTGCTTCATCCTTATTGATTCGATTATAGTCAACGTTCGCCTTTGACTTATTTTTTTCGTTTGTCGTATTTTTCTGATTTCTAGAAAATTTCTCACTGGAACGCGGCGACGAGCCACGGGCACTTTTGATACTTTTTAGTAAATCTTCGGCTTCCTTGATAGATTTTTCCGCTAACTTTTGAGCCTTTTCCATATTGCCTTCATTGAAGGCACTCCTTGCTAGTTCGAAGCAACGGCGTGCTTCATCCTTGTTAATTTGGGCATAATCAACGTTCACATTAGGCTCATTATTGTTTTTTTGTTTTGTTGAATTTGTCTGATTTCTGGTAAATTTTTCATAGCCATGGGTACTTTTGATACCTTTTAGTAAATCTTCAGCCTTCTGACACAACCTGATAGATTTCTCTATTAACTTTTGAGCCTTTTCAATATTACCTTCATTGAAGGCACTCCTTGCTAGTTCAGAGCAACGGCGTGCTTCATCCATGTTAAATTGTTCATAATCAACGTTCATATTTGGCCCATTATTGCTTTTTTGTTTTGTCGTATTTTTCTGATTTCTAGTAAATTTTTCACCGGAACGTGACGACAAGCCATGGGTACTTTTGATACTTTTTAGTAAATCTTCAGCCTCCTTCAACGGGCACAACTCGATAGACTTTTCCGCTAACTTTTGAGCCTTTTCCATATCGCCTTCACTGAAGGCACTCCTAGCCAGTTCGATGCAACGCCGTGCTTCATCCTTGTTAACGTGAGTCAAGTCAACATATTCGTCGACACGCGGCGACGAGCTCGTTGTATGTTTGATAAGTCGTAGCAAATCTTTGGCTTCTTTGAAGTACCACACCTTCATGGACTTTACCGCCAAATTTTTAGCCTTTTGTATGTTTCCTTCATCCAAAGCAACCCTTGCAAGGCAAATGTATTGTCGTGCTTCATCCTTCTTAGCTTTACGACAGTCAACATTAACCTTCGGTTGTTCGCAGTTTTCTCTGTTTTGCGTCGTTTTCTGAGTTTTGACAAAATTCTCGTTAGTATGCCCAGACGAGTTGTTTCCTTGATTGTTCGTAGTTTTCTGATTCCCAGCAAACTCCCGGTAAACTTGATTATAGGAAATTGAGAATTCATAACCAAGCCTTTTCTCGCCGGACCCCTGCCGGTGACTGGACTTCCTTTTATTTTCCATCGCCTAGCTTCGCAGAATATAAACGTATCCGTTCGATGGATAATCACATACCTGAAATAAAACGGTCGAATCTATTAATTAAACTTCCATTTATCCCAGTAATAAACATTTTATCACGGATAAAAAACTCTATAGGTTGTTATCAAAATTCGTATGGTTGGCTCATCTATATCACATATTTTTGGTTGAACGCATAATATTACATAATCAACATCGATAACTACAAACAAACTAGTGTTTATGTAAAGTTGATTTGGCTGTAGAGGATTTCTCAACCGCATATCGCTAAAATAATTTAACAGCTAGTAGATTTGGCTATATTTTCCTAGTCTACATTATAATATCTGATAGTTATTTTTTAAATATTACTGATGCTTGAATAGACCTTGAATTTCGTATGAACAAGCAAGTAAATTGTCTGGCTTAGAGGAAAAAAAGCCAGTATTTATTTCTCGTGGAAAAAATCAACCAACACGAAGCGGGAAGGTAAATATGATTTATTTTTTTCAGTTGATTTTCTTTTCAATTTTTTTTAATGTTTTCAGATACATATAGAGATGTTTGGGTGCATTTTGACCCCCGAGGGCCTATCCGGAAGGTGGAATAATAAAATGCGATGAACAAGATCATATCACGTAAGTTACATAGTATTCTTATTTTACCGCAATCATATTTTCATAAGAGCTTTTAATTTATTTCAGGGCGCAGGCAGTTCAACTTCCACCGAAAAAAATAATAACAGCATTTTGTTTCAGGGCCATGGCGCTGGCTCCCCCAGCAGAAGCAAAAAAACTAAATCGTATAAATAATTAAAATTAAAAAAAAAATAAAAATGTTTCATTTAAAAAAGAAAAACAATGCATTTATCTGTTCCAATCAATTTCATAAATATTTTGAATCAACGATTTCCCACGTTCACGGGGAGCAGCATTTACAGTAGAAACAACCATACGAATGATTAAATAAAAATTCCTGTTGGATTCTTAGCATCGATGCGATCGCTTAATCAGCCATTTATCCTTTCGTGGCAAAGTATCATCTGATTGTTGGCTTGAATGTATTTTCGGGTCAGAACCAAACAACCATATTCATGTTCATGCAGACGCGTAAAATAACTGATAAATCTATATATTTTTCTCCGTGATAGTAAACGTTCTATGCTTAAAATGTCAAGTTTTCTTAAAATTCCCTTAACGGCATATGAATTTTACCCAGTTCGGTAACAGGCGTCAAATCTATAATAACTGGACCGGAAATAAAAAATGAAATATTTTTTATTTCTGGCTATCATAAGCATAATTAAGTGATATATTTTCAGTGAAATGGTCGAACAATTATGCCGAGACTGAAGAATATACGTCATATTTTTGGGGAAACCATTCTAGTTTTTTTTTTCTAAATGCACATTAAATGTTGATTTTGGGCGATAAATGGTGTATATTTTAGGGCTGAATTGTATAAAGGTTGACCGAGGTATTTCAAACGTTTCGCAAGTGCAGGTACTTACCGTATATATAATCCAGTTAATTTTTTATCACTTTTATCGAAGATTATCCCTACATTTGAGGAAATTTCAGCTTAATACATCCGGCACACAGCACAATATTACCAGAAAAGTGAAATACGAAACGTAATTATGTGTATTTCTGCCACCTTTTTTCTCTCTCGTTCTCACATAAACGAAACCCGAAAGCGAAGACAGGTGTGTATATACAGATTCTACCTACCGTTCTGCAAATCTTACCAACACTTCTGCATTTACTTTTACCTGACTGTTGCACCGTGCCAAATGCGCAAGTTATATTTTCATAAATTTTCTTTTAATTATCTTTCTTTGCCTTATACTCTACACGGTAATTTCAAATTATTCAGAGACTGATTTGTTTTGGTTCAGAAGTCTCACTATGTATGAAGATGAAAACAACTGAGTTGGAATTAATCAAAATTCTGAGTTGTTTTCATCTAGGGAGTTTCAAAACCTGCACTCAGAGGAAATCTTATTATAAATTTCATAAGATACATCTTATGAACCACTTTTTTGCGTCCAAACTAATTTTTCATAAGAGTCTTATGAAATTCTTTCAATTTTCATACGATGTTCTTATGAAAAATAGAAGAAACGGCATTGTGAAAAAATGATGAACACATTCATTCATAGCATCAGTTTTTTTTTCATCATCTAACAGTACGAAGCAATCGCCAGTTCATAGTTATTATAGTTTTCCTTCAATGTTAAATGTTATTGTTATCTCCGGAATGGTAAGTTCGATTTGATGTTTTTGGTGTGAACGTTGAATATATTAGTAAACTAAAATACATTATTTGTTTACTTTTCAGCAAGCTGATCGGCAAAACGGCAAACGAAAGGTCCAAGATTAGGATGCGGCAAAAAAAAAAACTTTGATGGAGCCGTCTGTTGATGCGCTGCTGATGGTGACAATGAAGGATTTAATTTTAAACGAATTTGGCAAACAATAAATTGAATGTTTTCAGCATGAAATATCGAGAATTTGTCTTATTAGAAAGTGATTTACTGTTTCCATAAGAATCTCTTATGAAAAGCAACAACCTCTCATTGAAGTAGGCGTTCATCTTCAGAATTCATTCGCGTCATAAGACAATCTTATGAATTTCATTAATTTTTCTTATGGCGCCACTTCATAAGAGAATCTTATGGCATACATAATAGTATTTTTCTGAGTGTGGGACTTAGCGAAGACGCACACTTTTTCGTGCAAAATAGATGAAAACAACTCAGAGACTTCCAAAACCTAATTTGATTGTTTAGATGCGATGGTCGGACACAGTTAACGAGAAAATTAATGGTTTATTCGTGAAATTGTTAATTTGAGTTCATAAGTGATATCAATATTAACCCGGGGAAGAATGATTGTGATCTGTAAAATGTTTTGATTCAGTGCTACGAATTATTTCCCAAGCGTGGGAAAGCTGTAGGTTTTGGTCAATGTGAGCCATCGTGGCTAGTGAATTACTCCCAGATCCGTCGCTGTTTCTTTCTAACAGTCCGCCAATAGTTGGCCAAAAAGAAAATTGGTTGAAAAAAGTATGAGAAAGTGCAAGAGTTCAAACAGGAAGGGCATAGTAGTAAGAATAGAAAATGTAGTCAAGAATTGATTTTATTGTGAAATTGGAAGTGTTTTTTTTTCCAAAGTGATTTCCCCCGATTGTATTCGCTTGCCAACGACATCTGTTTTCTGGATTGCTATGATGGTTCCACGTATAGAATTATATTTTTATATTTTCACGTTACTTGGAGTTTAGACCTTATTAAAGGGAATGATTAAATTAACTGTATTTTAAGCAGTTCCATTTATCAAGCCAGCCGGAATACATCGATAAGTGTAATGCATGTGTTCGAGACAAAAGACCTCACGTATTTCGAACAGCCAACGTTTAATAGAGAAAAGCTGCGCAATGATAAGTATCCTTCATATTTTTTACTCGTGCAATGAGGTGTTTTTTTTTTCATAAAAGAGATTTTAAAAAATCCGTTATGCTTATGTTTTTAATATGTTCAATCTTGCAAACTATTTTTTGTAAAATCATATCTTTTAATTCGGTATCGAGTTTTTAATACGATCAGTGCGCCAATGTCAGCTTCTCAAAGTTTGACAGCTGCATTAGCTCTCAGCAAAAATATTATTATGTTTTTCTTATTTCTCTAAAACAAAATATCCTTTAGATAACTTTGTAGCATCAAAATGTAGGTCTCCAAACGGACCTCTTTACCCATCTCATAACTCCACATGTTTACATTTGGCACATTCACCTATTTCGAAATTCATTAACGAATTGCTATTTAAATAAATTAAATAAAAATCGAATCATATATTAAATGCATGAGAAAAGCCTTACATTGTAGATTACAATGTTTTTTTGTTAAAAAATTTGAATTAAGTGTAATTTAATAAAGAACTGAAAAATTATTGCTTGTGGAAAGCTTTCAGGGATATTCAATAAGTAAAATTCTATTCTACGATTAGAATAATTATTTTCAAAAAAAACCTTTCAAGCTCTAAACAGACCTTGAAGAGTTTTTGTTCTACTAATGTTTTCCGTTTCTCTTTTTTTATTTTCAAGAGCGAGTAAAGGCGCTTTATCCTTGGTCAATGACCAGAAATGATTGTACTCTGAAATCCAAAACAGTTAAAAAATAAAGCTAAGATTTTAAAAATCCTTATGTTTATCAAATTCTTTAAAATGAATCTATTCTTAGGTTTTGTGATTTCGGTGTACCAAATTAATCATTTCCAGCCGCTGAAGAATTGTCCTAGTGATTGGTGAAGTCACTTCACATCACCCATGGTTTGTTCATCAAGGAGCATTTTTCTTAGCATGCTTCCAACGATAATGCCCATTTGAAACGTATGGTACTGGTGGTCCACGTTTCTTCTGTTCCTTTGTTCCGGTGTCTCTGCGTTCTCTGCTCCACAGTGGGCCCGGCCATTTTATGTTTTCTATTATTTCAATATTTTTATGTTAACATAATAGAAAACATGAGCAAAGACAAAAAGAATGATAATAATCTTTTATTATTCTCCGGGATCGGACATAAGTTCTGGCTGTGGAAGTATGATTAGTGCTTAGTGATTAGTGATGGTCGGACACAGTTAACGAAATAATCATGGTGAGTATAACTTTAAATTACATTTAAGATTGACAAAATACAGAATGAAAAAAGTTATGTGATTTAAAAAAAAAATAAAAACAAAATTAAACATATTTATTCTTCTTCCAGCAATCTCTACGGAAGCCATCATTCACAACTGTAAGTATAATTTTCTCAATATTTTGAAGTGTAAATCATTTTCTTCTATGGCGATTCCCTTTTTCAAATCAGCTCAAAACAAACCGAGAGGGCTGGCGGCTGAGTGTGACAGCACATAGTTCCACCGGCTGGATGCAATCAAATGGACCGAATTTTTCGAGGTAAAAATAAAATAAATTGGATATAAATATACGCATTCATTCGTCTCCCATCAGTCAGTGAACACGGTCGTGGTTTTGCGAGCCTCGTGTGTGAAAAAAGTGTTCTTTGTTCGGTTGATAGGAGACACTAAGAAAAATACTATTATGTATGCCATAAGATTCTCTTATGAAGTGGCGCCATAAGAAAAATTAATGAAATTCATAAGATTGTCTTATGACGCGAATGAATTCTGAAGATGAACGCCTACTTAAATGAGAGGTTGTTGCTTTTCATAAGAGATTCTTATGGAAACAGTAAATCACTTTGTAATAAGAAAAATTCTCGATATTTCATGCTGAAAACATTCACTTTATTGTTTTCCAAATTCGTTTAAAATTAAATCCTTCATTGTCACCATCAGCAGCGCATCAAAAGACGGCTCCATCAAGGTTTTTTTTGCCGCATCTTAATCTTCGACCTTTCGTTTTTTGCCGATCAGCTTGCTGAAAAGTAAACAAATAATGTATTTTCGTTTACTAATATATTCAACGTTCACACTCAAAACAGCAAATCGAACTTACCATTCCGGAGATAACAATAACATTTAACATTGAAGGAAAACTATAATAACTATGAACTGGCGATTGCTTCGTACTGTTAGATGATGAAAAAAAACTGATGCTATGAATGAATGTGTTCATCATTTTTTCACAATGCCGTTTCTTCTATTTTTCAGAAGAACATCGTATGAAAATTGAAAGAATTTCATAAGACTCTTATGAAAAATTAGTTTGGACGCAAAAAAGTGGTTCATAAGATGTATCTTATGAAATTTATAATAAGATTTCCTCTGAGTGGAGAGTTGCCGTATTCAATCCGGTGTTTTTTTTGCCGTATGGTGACACAAAAGACAATTAAATTCTCGCTAGCTACCAAAGTGGAGAAGTGCCCTCGCTAGAATAGGAAAAGTGATACGTTGACTTCCCCGAAACTTGGCCTGTCGAGTGCTGGTGGCCTGCAGTTTTTTTACTCCGTTGTTCCCCGTGAAAAGGATTTGGCCCCCGCTGGAAGTGTTTGGAGGTGCGGGTGAAGGTCGTCGTCATCGTTTGATAAACGGCCTAATCATCTTCGTCAGACTAGTTCCCCGCTCATTGACGTTCGTGGCAGCCATCTTCAATCAACGAAAGAAGACCACGTGGTTGGAGCCATCGTTAGACACTGGACCAAATATACGACTTTCCAATTGGCCGAATAGTCGTGGATTACGAAAAAATCAATCAAGTTTGTTATATCTTTTATTTTTTTCACTGTTTCTCCCCTATCTTGTTTCCCTTTTTTTTATATATTTCGATCATTGAGTGCTTTGCTCATATTTTTAAAACGGAGGCATTAGTGGCTCCGTTGAAAAAATATGAACGAAGGCGGGGGGTTAAACCCCTCAGTTATGGATGATGAGAGTCCAACCTACGAGAATGAGGAGCATCTAGAGGACCCAGATGCTGCTGGTCCCTCAATTGCTAGTCTTTCTCAGATGGATGATGCCTCTTCATTATCCCCAGCTGAGAGTAGAACAACCCGACTCCGAGCATATGCAGAGGGCTCATCTTCCTCTGGGCCATGGGTGGTTTTCATCCGGCCCAAAAAAAACGGTAAGCCTCTTAACGTGGTACAGATCACCAAAGATCTGGCGAGGTGGCCCTCTGTAACCAGTGTTACAAAACAGCGTTCAAACAAGCTGCGCGTTGTTGTGGCTAACTCGAAAGCTGCAAACGAGATTGTAGCAAGTAATTTTCTGAACCTAGAGTATCACGTTTACATCCCGTCTCGAGACGTAGAGATAGAGGGCGTGATCACAGAAATGAGTCTGGATGCGAAATACGTTAAATCTAACGGCGTTGGCAAGTTCAAGAGCCTCGATTCGACTTCTGTCGAAATCGTGGATTGCCGTCAACTCAACACTGCCAACGTCGTAAATGGAGTTACAAAGTATTCGCCTTCAGCTTCATTTCGTGTGACCTTCGCGGGTACCGCCCTCCCTCACTACGTCTTGATTGACGGAGTTTTAAGGCTTCCTGTGCGACTCTTCGTGCCTCGACCCATGCATTGTAAAAATTGCATCAAGTTGGGGCACACAGCGTCGCACTGTTGCAATAAGCCACGCTGTCCCCAATGCGGGGAGAATCATGGGGATGGAGCATGCTCAGCAATAGAGCAGAAATGTGTTTATTGCGGGGGCTCACCCCATGAAATCTCTTCGTGCGAGGCATTCAAGAGTTGCTGGGATAAACAGAAGCGCTCTTTAAAGGAACGATCGCGTCGTTCTTATGCCTCTATCTTAAAGAGCGCTTCTCCACTGGACCAACCTCATTCAAGTAACATCTTTTCTGTGTTGCCAGTTGACAACGAAGTTACAACGGATGCGGAAAACCCTTTTGTTTTCTTTGCAAACTCCCGGAAACGTGCTAAAACAACTCCCAAGACACCCAAAATACCCAAGAAAATCCCTGCAATGAGCCCTCCAACCAGTGTCCCTAAAAAGCCGAATGCTGCAGAACAACAAAAACAAAATCCTCCTGGATTCCGCACGATTTTTTCACCACAGAACGATTCAACACCAGCAGGGACCTCAAAGGCCCCTTTGACGAATGCAGTTCTTTCAGAATCAACTTCCCAGCCAGGATTGTTTAAGTTGACTGACATTCTGAATGGAATTTTTTCGTTTTTCAACGTTTCTGAATCCATCAAAAGCATTGTAACAACAATGCTTCCTGTAGTAAAGACATTTTTGAAGCAATTGATGCAAACTTGGCCCCTCATTTCAATGTTTATCTCTCTCGATGGCTAATTTACGCCGAGAGGTCGGAGATATCACTGTTATACAGTGGAATTGTCGTAGTTTAGTTCCTAAACTGGATCCGTTCAAATTTCTTCTTCATGAAACTAGTTGCGATATTTTTGCCCTTTCAGAAACATGGCTTTCTTCTCAATCAAACATCTCATTCCACGATTTTAACATTATCCGTTTGGATCGCAACGATTCTTATGGAGGGGTGCTTTTGGGGATCAATAAGCGCCACTCCTTTTATAGAATCCACCTCCCTTTATCAGGAGGAATTGAAGCTGTTGCATGTCATACAACTATAAGAGGTAAGGACTTATGCGTTGTCAGTTTGTACTGGCCTCATAGAGTTGCAGTCGATCGAAATCACCTAGAGGACCTGTGCTCAGTGCTTCCTGAGCCATGGTTGATCCTGGGTGACTTCAATTCACATGGAACTGTCTGGGGAGAACAAACTGACGATTGTCGTTCTACTCTTATTTATGACATTTGTGACAGTTTCAATTTAACAATTTTGAACACGGGTGAAAAAACACGGGTACCTAAACCCCCTGCAAGACCAAGTGCAATTGACCTCTCACTATGCTCAAATTCACTATCATTGGATTGCCAGTGGAAGGTAATCCCTGATCCCAATGGTAGTGATCACTTGCCAATCAAAATTACAATCACCAATGGGGCCAGCACTTCAAATTCAACAAATATGGCATATGACCTTACAAGACACATCGATTGGAAAAAGTACTCGGACGAAATAACAGATGCCATTAATTCTATGAATATTTTACCTCCTTTGGAGGAGTATCACTTTCTTTCACGTTTGATCCATGAAAGTGCACTTTGCGTTCAAAAAAAACCTATCCCAGATTCATCTGTTCTTCGAAGGCCCCCAAATCCATGGTGGGACCAGCAGTGTTCCAAGCTTTATAAGGACAAATCAAAAGCATTCAAAGATTTTCGAAAACATGGAACCCTCGTCCTTTTTGAATCATATGTTTCCCTTGAAAATCAGTTCAAAAAATTGATCAAAGGGAAGAAAAAGGCGTATTGGAGGAATTTTGTGGGTGGTTTATCACGGGAAACATCCTTGAGTACCTTATGGAAAGTGGCACGAAGCATGCGCAATCGATCATCTACAAATGAAAGTGAAGAAAATACACATAGATGGATATTAAACTTTGCACGGAAAGTCTGCCCAGATTCTACACCTGTACAAAAAATAATCCGGAACCTGGGGGAGGAAGACTGAAATTTGCTGCATCGTTTTCTGCATCGTTTTTTTACTGTTCGGCAAAAAGCCAGCAATTATTGAAAAGATTTGTAATCGTTCAAATTTTAACTTTAGATGATCAGTTTCGTGTAGCGAGTCATGTAACTCAGTTGTTTAGGTGCTAAATTTATATTTATCTATACTTTAGAATAACCATTAATCACACCACTTTTATATATCAGCTTCAAAACTTTGACGAAATTTGAGCGACTCAATACGCCTGATCATGCAAGAATTTGCCAGAGCAAAACAGAACCTAATTAGATCATTGTTTAATGCAAAACAAGTGCTTTTCAAAATCAAACAAGTTTTATCAAAAATCACTAAATAAGAAAGTAAAATTTTGAACCTTCGCACTGGTCGGTAGATTGATGAGAGAAATTTGACGTTTGAAAGATTTTTTTCTTTTTTTATTCAGTCTTCCTCCCCCAGTCCGGAACGTGCCTCCTGATAGGTGTGGTCTGGATTCCAGCTTTTCGATGGTCGAATTTTCACTTGCCCTCCTCTCTTGCAACAATTCAGCTCCGGGAATTGATAAAATCAAATTTAACTTGTTGAAAAACCTTCCGGACGCCGCCAAGTTTCGCTTGTTAAATTTATTTAATCAATTCTTGGAGAACAACATTGTTCCCCAAGAGTGGAGAGAAGTGAGAGTTATCGCTATCCAAAAGCCCGGGAAACCAGCGTCCGATGCGAATTCGTACCGTCCAATAGCGATGTTGTCTTGTATACGCAAGTTGATGGAGAAAATGATTTTGTTTCGTTTGGATAAATGGGTAGAAGCAAATGGTCTCCTTTCAGATACTCAATTTGGGTTCCGAAGGGGCAAAGGGACAAACGATTGTCTTGCTTTGCTGTCTTCAGAGATACAAATGGCGTACGCAAAACGTGAGCAAATGGCTTCAGTGTTTCTAGACATAAAAGGAGCTTTTGATGCAGTCTCTATAGAGGTGTTGTCAGACAAGTTACACTCCAGGGGTCTGCCTCCACTATTGAACAACATCTTATACAGTTTGCTTTGTGAGAAACATCTGAACTTTGCTCACGGAGATATTGCAGTTAGAAGAACCTCTTACATGGGTCTCCCGCAGGGTTCATGTTTGAGTCCACTTTTGTACAACTTTTACGTAAGTGACATCGACAGTTGTCTCTCTGAAGGCTGCACTCTAAGACAACTTGCAGATGACGGCGTGGTGTCTGTCACAGGATCTTCTGAGTCTCATCTGCACAGACCTTTACAAGATACTTTGAACAGATTGTCTTCCTGGGCTTTGGGGCTTGGGATTGAGTTTTCCCCTCAGAAAACGGAGATGGTTGTTTTTTCTAAGAAACATAGACCTGCTCAACCTAAGCTTCAACTCCTGGGCAGAACGATCACTCAATCGAGGTGTTTTAAGTATCTTGGGGTTTGGTTTGATTCCAAGTGTACCTGGAGGGCCCATATTGAGTATCTGAAAGGAAAATGCCAACAAAGAATCAATTTTCTCCGATCAATCACTGGCACCTGGTGGGGAGCCCATCCAGAAGATCTTTTAAAATTTTATCGAACAACTATTCTCTCAGTGATGGAATATGGTAGCTTCTGTTTCCAGTCAGCTGCCAAAACTCACCTCATTAAACTCGAGCGTATCCAATATCGTTGTCTCCGCATCGCTTTGGGCTGTATGCCCTCAACGCATAACATGAGTCTCGAAGTTTTGGCAGGAATACTCCCACTAAAAGATCGATTCAATTTACTATCACTCCGGTTCCTCATCAGGTGTGAGGTCATGAACCCATTGGTTATTGTAAATTTTGAAAGGCTTCTTGAGCAAAATTTTCAAACCAGATTTATGTCTATATACCATGTCCTCATGTCAATGCAGGTAAACCCTTCTTCGTATTCTCCCGCTCGTGTTTGTAGCCCAGACTACGATGATTCTTCTGTCCAGTTTGATTTGTCTATGCAGCAGGAAATTCGTGGAATCCCGGATCCGCATCGTCCACTTCTGATTCCAAGAATTTTCGAAACTAAATATAGACACGTCGATGCTGATAAAATGTACTTTACTGATGGATCACTTATAGAGGAATCAACAGGATTTGGAGTGTTCAACGAAATATCTAGCGCCTCTTACAGCCTCGAGTCACCATGCTCTGTGTATATAGCAGAGTTAGCAGCAATTCATTGGGCTTTGGACAGTATCGCTTCAAGGCCAGTTGGGCACTACTTTATTGTAACGGATAGTCTGAGTTCTGTTCAAGCAATTCACTCAATAAAACCGGGAAAGCACTCACCATACTTCTTCGAGAAGATACGGGATAGTTTGAGTGCTTTATCAAAACGTAGCTTTACCATCACCTTTGTTTGGGTTCCCTCCCATTGCTCGATAGAGGGTAATGAGAAGGCAGACTCTCTGGCAAAGGTGGGGGCGATGGAAGGTGACACGTATCAGCGTGAAATCGCCTTCAACGAATTTTACTTTGTAGTTCGAAGAAACTCTCTTGTCAACTGGCAACGCAAATGGGACGAGGATGAGGATGGCCGGTGGCTCCACTCGATTATCCCAAGGGTAAGCCTTAAACCAGGCATGTCAAACTCGTTTAGGTGTGCGGGCCGCATTAAAAATTTCCTATGACGTAGAGGGCCGCACCCAAAATCATTTAAAACGGTACATTCAGCATTAGTTTTTTTGCAGTAATATTTTACATAAAAATCAGTGGTGTTTTTTTTTGACAATTTAAGACGAGGCTACGCGGGCCGCATTGACCTAGGGCGCGGGCCGCATGCGGCCCGCGAACCCCCAGTTTGACATGCCTGCCTTAAACCATGGTTTAATAGATTGGACCTGAGTCGGGATTTTATTCGTATATTTTCCCGTCTCATGTCCAATCATTGTTCCTTAGACGCGGTACTCTATCGTTTTGATATTGCTGGCAGCAATTTGTGTAGTTGCGGCCAAGGTTACCACGACATCGAGCATATTGTTTGGTCGTGCGAGGTTCATCTTGTCGCTAGAACGAATTTGATAGAATCCCTTCGGGCCCGAGGAAAACCACCCTATGTTCCAGTGAGAGATGTGCTGGCTGTTATAGACTTGGACTACATGTTTGAAATATACCTTTTCCTAAAAGCTATTGATCTTCGTCTATAATTCTTTTTATTTTCATATTTCCCTATCTATCTTTTTTTTTCTTTAAAAGTGAACTAGATATAAGCACACAATTGTAATCAAACAAAACGAGTTTGGCTCCTTAAAGCCTAAAGGTACGAGCCGTTTCAAATAAAGAATTTACAAAAAAAAAAAATATACGCATTCATATCCTAAATACACCGCACAACAGTCTTTTTCTTTTTCAAATCCGAAATTCTATCCAAACCGCTTTAAAATTTCATAATTTTTTGATTTTTTTCCATTCAGTCGATCCCTGAACAAGTCTGAACCACCCTGAACAAAAACAACTCTAAATGCGCGAAAACCCCTACTATTCATTTCTGAGTTGTGCCGTTCTAATCAAAATTTGAGTTTTCCCAGTTTTGGCGCATTTTGAATTGTTTTCCTTCAAATCTGAGTCAAGGAGAATTAGAGTGTACAATATGTTCGATTGAACTGTATTTATTTTTATTTTTTTCTGCACCCAAAAGAATAAAGAATTTTTTTCTACGGGATTTTGCACGTAAACTATGATTTTACTGCATAATATCGATTCTACGTGTGTTTTTAGTAAACACAGTGTGTAACGGAAGCCCTGGTAGTAACGACTTTTCTTCCACATATTTAATTGTTGCATGAATTTAACGTAAAATCTAAATGAATGATTTAAATCCGTTTTGTGCGTTTGTCTTAAACGTGTGGTTGTAAATTCTTATTAGAAAAGGGAATTGTCAGCCAACTGAATTCGTTAGCTGTTGTAAAATTTTTGTGTCTACACGCTGGGCCAAGTTGAACCATTAATGTTTGAAAAATAACCATAATGGCAGTTTAGTGGATCAAGTCGTTTTATGAGTTTTCAGCGAAAACTCATAAAATGAGATTCTACAGAGAACTTGAATAATGGTTATTTTCCAAGCATGGTCG
This sequence comes from Uranotaenia lowii, assembly GCF_029784155.1. Classification (NCBI taxonomy): domain Eukaryota; kingdom Metazoa; phylum Arthropoda; class Insecta; order Diptera; family Culicidae; genus Uranotaenia; species Uranotaenia lowii. The sequence goes on along the minus strand of NC_073692.1, from coordinate 315,350,069 downwards.
AAAAAGTAAAAATGGGTCGAAATTAAAAGAAAATATCCGTTTTTAAATATGAATCGACTTAAATTTCATTCAATATATAGAAATTCAATAAGTTTCATATTATGCATTATGTATTATAAACATTATTAATAAACATAATTGTAATTGTAATTGTAGCACTACTATGTTGCATTAGCGGAAGAAAGTTTTGTCGGCGGAGGGAATGATTGTGTCGGCTACTGCTACGGATAATGCGCTGCTGCCTTTCCTTCAATGTTCAGCCGGTGGCCTGTGGTTCAGCTTCCGGCTGTGCTGTGATTTTGGTGCCAGTTTTTCTTGGTGTATATTCGGAACCTCCTGATGCAGCAAACGTAGGGAGTTCCGGAACATTCTGTAATAAATTTTCCGTGGTTATTAATTTTGGAACAATTCACAGAGATTTCCAAATTGATATGTACTTACCTAAAGACGTAACGGCAGCTGTTATAATTTCGTTGAGTAGCAAACCGACGAATTTTTGTCTGCGGCGGAACTGCTGCTGTTTCCGAACCCAGATAACCTAACTCTCGTCTGAAAATTGAATTTGAAAGAGCGACGTTAATGATCTATCTGAACACAATTTCTATTTATTGAATTAACAGATATTACCAGAACAATACTTACAGTTTGTATGTCAAGCAATTCGAGAGATTTTTAAGAAATTTAGTCCAACGTAGAATCACAAACAAAACAAACACTTCAGCGAATGAAAACATGGCTCCTGTTTTTTCAGTCATTTTTTTGTTTAATTTCAACCATTATCAAAGTTTTCTTCATAAACTCGGAAAATGGTTGAAATTTAACAATTCATAACGGTTGAAAATAATAATTTTAGCAGTTCTACTAAAAATACCATAAAATGTATGAAAAACAATCATTTATGGTTGAAAAAATATGAGCGTGTAATGGAACTGTGGATTCAGCTTTGTCTTTTTGGTAAGTGATATGATCATTAATGATGCTTATGATAATCATGAATTTATTTTCGTTTTTCATCCCCTTTTAGCAATGGACACAACTCATCTTTCGTAGAACCTGGTGACGATCGCTCGTTTTTTAGTTGGACTGTACGGAAAAGATGTTCAACAGAACATATGAACGCAACAAAGGTGATTTATTTTTTATTTCAATAATAGTTTTTTTTTTAATTAAATCATACTTTTAAATTTTTGCAGGATTCCAAAAACCAAGCGAGCTGCAGTAATTGAAGGAAAAGTGATAAAATTGGTGTGAAAATAAAGTTTATTCTCAATTAAATTTGGTTTCATTTTTTATCATAATAAACAAAATGAAAATACAAAGTAAAAACAACATTAATTTCATTCCTATACCAAAAATATTCTCAGTAGCTTTTTTTTATTTTTTATTGCTGGAAACCAGCAAAATTTTGCTGGTTTTTGTCCCGCTGACTTTCCAGCAAAATTTCTAGCAATTTGAATTGCTGGAAAAACCAGCAAACATTAGTGCTGTATTCCAGCAATTAAAATTGCTGGAAATCAGCAATCCAGATTGCTGGAAACCAGCAATTTTTTTCAAAACATTCGGCTGTATTTGGTATCAAATTTATGTTTCAATTCGAAATTAAGTATTGAATACTGGCTGTACCTATAATGACCAATAAATAAGAGTTATTCCATTTTTTTTTTCAATTATGTGGTATTTATTACCAAAATTATACATTTTTTTAATATACCAGCACCGGTTCTGCTATGGGGTGGAAGCTTTGTGCCAAAGTGTTGACCACCTGAAATAAAGTTTTGATTAGTATCTTTCATAAAATATCTATACCTATCCAATGAAAACTCACCCTTGACTTGATGTCTGCAGACCATGGTTGCTATAATATAGAGGAAAATAAGAATAATTGATTAATCTATTCAAAGTTCGTGAAATAAATTCTCACCTTTCTCCGCGTACGAAAACAAACCGACTCCAATTTGACAACTCGATTGCTGATTTTCCAGCAAACTAGATCAGTTGCTGGAAAGTCCAGCAATTTGAAATCCGATTGCTGGGTCTTCAGCAAAAATGTCAAGAACACAACCGAATGCTGAAAAATCCAGCAATCAGAAAACCGATTGCTGGTTTCCAGCAAAAAATTGGATTGCTGAACATTTCCAGCAATTTTTTTTTGCTGGAAATCGATGCAAAAATTTACTGTGTATGAAGTATTGATCGAATCCCACACCCAAAATAATCCGCACGTAGGGGCTACGTGAAAAACTACATAATTTTTATCCAATTGATTTTCACGTAGATGCTACGAAATCAATATGTGGACGCGTCCCTATAAGAATTTGTGCTTCATGGAACACACATACATTTTACGTGATTTTTTTGTCAGTTCAACGCGGTTTGTTTATGATGGCCACGAGGAATGTTTTTAATATCCGAATGAAAGTAAGTTTGTTTTTTTTTTCTTCCTGTTTTTGTTATTTTTCATAATGTTTAAAAAAAAGCTAAATTTTGTTGTGAATAAACTTTATTTTACTATCTTTGCACATCTTAACACTACACTTTTTAAGTATAAGAAACACTTATTTTTGGACATCCTTCAACGCAGCTTTCTTTTTGATATCCTGTAAAAATTGAAAAGTATACATTAATAAAAAAAAGTATTATTTAAATAAAATATATTCTACCTTGTCTGTTGTTCCGTAAATGGTGTTCCGTTGAACCTCTTTTTCGAACAGACCCACCAAAGAACGAAAGGTCATCTTCAGATCCAACGGAAAAGCACTTGTATCCAAAGCCATTGCTATCAGAAAAATGAAATAAGAAAAACAAAAATTAGCGGATTGCAATTAAGAATTATTGTCACTTACCAAAACAACAAATCCTAAACAGTTGAATATCCGATCATGATGACAACAGGCACAACGGCTTCAAAAATTTCACAACATGGAACAAAGCTGAATATATTCTAATTTGAATTTACCACCACACGCTGGAGAAAAATGCACAAAACGGATTAGAAATCATCCACTTAGACTTTACGTGAAATTCATGAGTCAGTTATGTGGAAATAAAGTAGTTGCTACCGGGGCGTCCTTGTTACACTGGAGTTACTACAAAATTCACGTAGAATCGATATGATGCATCAAAATCTTAGTTTACGTGAAAAATACCGTAGAATTAATTTCTAAATTATTTTGGGTGCATGTAAATGGAAATCAAAAAGTTGGAATCGCACATATGGTGAATTTTCTGCACACTCGATGAATTTTGCCGCACACTTGGTGAACTTTTGTGCACACTTGATGAATTCTGCCGCACACTTGGTGAATTTTGTGCACACTTGATGAATTTTGCCGCACATCTGATGAATTTTACTGCACATCTGGTGAATTCCAGCGCACAATTCAGTGTGTTTTTCTCGCGTTTTAAATGAATACTTCATACCTGTGGTTTGTAAAACACAGACTTTTGACCCTTCGTCCAGTTATTGGTCAGGCACAGATTTTGCTCAGAGTGCCCAGATTTTACAGACTTTCAAAATTGAGTGGTGAAATCAATATTTATGTACGTAAATGCCAAATTATACAAGAAATCTCGCTTGTATGCACTGGTATGTCACCAATCATTTAATAAAAATTTATATTTGAAATTAGATCGGTATATAGTAAAGTGATAGCAAAAACAGTGTTTTATATCCAACTCGAAAATAATCAGAATACAAAACCAAACTAAAAAGTTCGGATCGATTGGAAACGGTTTGACAGATCTTTTGTATCGATAGAGTATTTCCTGAAACAGATTGTGCTAGGGAAGCTTTTTGTTTTGTTTAGAAAAATGTAAACACCAACTGGTCGCCATTTTGAACTAAGGAGATTAGCACTGTTAAATTATTTTTTCAAAAGAGTTGTATACTGTTTACCGGAATTCCATTTACCGGAAAACCATTTACCGGAAAACCATTTACCGGACTGCTTTTTACCGGAAATGCATTTACAGGAATGAACCGTTTACCGGACTGCCATCTACCGGAATGAACCATTTACCGGACTGACATTAACCGAAATGCACCATTTACCGGAATGCCATTTACCGGATTAAGAGTTTTTAATCTATGATTGTATCCCGTTTACCCGGAAACTAATTTTTGGGTACTTCAATTGCTTTTACGTTTAGCAGTGTGGCATTTAAAAATCCTTTTGATATCCGACTCCTCACGCTGCGCGTTCGAACTTGAAAGATATATTGTCCTTCACGCTGTCGCGTGGCGGACATGGCTAAGGGACCACCCCTAGCTTTCACGCAGACCTATGAAGCACCGACAGACCTAGACCAATGTAATAGGGCCGCCGCTTCGGACGGCGGGTCGGCCGCCCCAGCCCCTTCATCCTCGGTGGTTGCGGCTTTGCCGCAAACAATAATATTTAAATAAGTTCATTTTTCATGAATTCTAGTTTGTTATCATAATTCTGGCGAAATGTTTTTTGAAAAATGATAAATTCTGGTGAAAAAATTCCGGGGAATGGTTTCTTCTGCCAAAATTTTTTGGGGAAATGGGATACAACCCAAATTAATACGTATTAATGAAATTCCGGTAAATGGTAGTTCCGATAAATGATTTTCCGGTAAATGGTACAGTCCGGTAAATGGTTTTCCGGTAAATGGTATAGTCCGGTAAATGGAATTCCGTTAAATGGTATTCCGGTGAATGGTATTCCGGTAAATGGTACTTCCGGTAAATGGTACTTCCGGTAAACAGTATACAACCCTTCAAAAGATATAATTTTTCATATTAACATTTCATAACATCAACATTGCCTTCAAAGTATGTCATGTCTTTTTAATTTTAGCTATTTTAAAAAATTAAGAATTTTGCATAACCATTACTATTGCACCTCAAATTTGGTTTCGTTACTATTCGGCCACTGAACATGTGTAGTGTTGTTTTTATTTTTACCCCACCACCAGATGCCGAACTTTGTAAACATGAGAAATCAGCTGTTCGTTTGACAAGTCGTTTCATGGTTATTTTCGTCAAAACGATGAAATGTATGGTCAAAAACTATGAATTCTAATGTACATTCACGGTATCGTGGACGATAATAAGCATTGTGTAAACCATAAAATTTATGGTATGTGAATATGGAATTCGTGGTTTTTTCATTGTACAATTCTATTCGGATTATCTTTTTCATTCAGACTTGAATTTCGTCAAAGATCTCTCAAGATAGTCAGACTGTTGTTCTCTCGAAAAAATCGTTGGCAAAGTCACTTCACTCACACCATGGTTGTGTTAAGATTGTTTACGATAATGTAAATTGCACTAGTGCACGAGTGTGCGTAAAAAGTGTTTAAACTATAGAGGTTAGAACCACAGAGAACTTAGAACCACGTTGAGCCCCAAACCGTTAACCTTTAGACGGTGATATAACATAAATTGGAATGAATTTGAGTATTTTCTAACAACATAATGAAAAAAGCTTATGGTTTCTAACAATACCGATCAGTATTTTGCTTTTTTTTTAAGATTGTTTTAAAGGGGGCATTGAGCTTGAAAATTCAACAAAAGTTAGAGGAAAAAGTTTGGACACCACTGCTCCTAACACACACGGTAACCAAAGTTACTCTATTCTGTATAAAATTTCATACAGTTTCGGGAAAAGTGTCTCCACTTAGTTTTATGTTTGGGCGCTTAACGCAGAGCGTGAGCAAAAAGCTTTTATACATTTCTAGCGTAACATTTCATAAGGGCGAAACTAGCAGTTAGCTCGAATAGAGAAAAACGCATTTGAAATTTCGGAACAACTAATCAAATCCTATTTAAAAAATCGTCCACTTTTTGTACAACAAAATCAAAAAATGTACGTTATATTCACTTATTGTTCGTTGGTTATCAAAAACTTTAACTTTTTTCACTAAATTTCAGAGATTTTCGAGTTTCGCCCTTTATTGTTTTCGATTCTAGTTACGCCTGCAAGTTTCGCCCAATTGATCGGCCGTTTTTGTTTTGGTTTTGAAGTTAAGCCCTTTGGCCCTACACGCAAAAACTAATTAGGCCCTTTTGTCACACACGGTCGACTCTGTTACGCCTATTGAGCCTACACGAATAGAAAAATTAACCCCATTTTGAATAGGCGTAACTTCACGTTCCAACAAAAATGCATCAACATGAAGTTTCGCCCAATTAAATTTTATCAAGTTTTTGAAAGTTTTAAGCGATTTTAAGATGAAACCGCGTTCATTAGGTAAAGTGCAACCGCGTACATCCGGAATGACCGTTAACTCGATTTGTTTACATTTGGCAGTTTCGCCCTTTTGAAATGTTACGCTAGATTTGAAACATTTGAAAGCTTTCGGTCAGTTGCTCAATTCTGTATATTTTGACATGGGGATGCCCATGCATTTTTCAGATTTCTTTAGAAAAGTAAAAGTTGACAAGTTTTTTCGAAAATAAAAACACAGTTTGCTCACATAACAGATAAAGAATAATTTTTTATTGCTTATTTCAACATTAAATATAGATACATAAACATAAAATTTTCTTTTACATTATAAGTGATGGAACAAAACACAGCTTGCGAACACTTTACACTCCTACGAGTTTTTTTCCTACCTTTTCATGGCAAATATAGAAATAGGCAGTAGCAGCCTAGATATTAGGCAAAAAATTCAGGGCTATACGGCTGTTCGTCTTGGTTTCCGCAATTTTCATCTCGATCGGCCTCAACATCCAGTACGGATTTGCTTCCGCACGCTCTAGCATGGATTGAAGTAGGGATCATGGAATCTGGAAAAAGGTTGAATTGAATCTTTTAGAATAATAATTAATTTGGTTTGTGATAAGGATCTCGATAAGAAAAATAATTTAAGACAATACTGAAAAGCTTTGTATAAGAATAAAACTCCTAAATTTGTATTTCAATATTGAAAGCATTTCGGGCTACTGAGTCCAAGTCTACTTTCAAGGTAGGTTTAAAATTCATATTATTTAATTGATACTGATAAAATTTTATATTCAGAGACTATTTCGATTTAATGATTCATTTAATCAATTCGCAATCAAGGTTTATGTAGAGTAACAAATTTAGCAAGCATATAAAAATTTTTCAAGGTAATGGTCAAATATGCATATTTGGCTTTCTTTTTCTCAGGAAAAATAATTATATTTTTCCTGGCATACCTTTGTCAGTAAGAACGATTCAAATTAAGAATTTGAATTTAGGAATTAAGAATTACAATTTAGGATTCTCTACCTCACCTGGCCCGATAAAAAAGCTCTTCCTCCTCTGCTCTGAATTAGTACATTGAATAATTTCCAAGCACCTTCAATAGCTTTTCTCCGGCAGCCACTCGGAACAGAAACTATCCTGCGAAGAGAATCAACCACAAGTAGATTAATAATAATTTATATAAAAACATGAAAAAATAATACAAACCAAAACCAATCTTAGCGCCACTAACCGCCTTCCGGACAATCGGCCCTCTGAAGATGGAAAATAATGAGTCAGGGGGTTTCCGGTTGGCTAAAATACGAAACCGAGGGAAAATATTATTTTAACTTCTTTTTGCTGCTTTCTTTCACTCTGAATGTTTTTTTTCTTCGAAATTCTATATGTATGTACGCCGACGGCTGCACCTTTTTCACCCATCTTCCGGATTCTGATAGCCGCCCAAAAACAACCACATTATCTCTCATAACTTACCAATTTCCAATGGAAAACGATCTGAAATCAAATGTCCGGCGAACACACAATTAAATTTGAGGCGATTTTAAATATTTAAGCGCGCGGTCTATTCACAAAAAGACGCTTTTAATTGTAAACTCATTACACCGCCATCTAAAAGCTTTTGAAATTCGCTTTGGCATCCCCTTCCAACACAATTCCAACAACAGCAAACTTTTTATACAGAGCATGAATAATCGAGTTTAAGTCCAAGTATGTATATTGGCAACCCAAAACTATCCAAAATTGAATTTGTGATATACACTCAGAAATGAAAAAAATGTAAAAATAATTTCTTTTTATTTATCCCGCAATTTTTAGGCGAATAATTTTTCAAGGTCATAAAAAATAAGTATCGCGATATTATTTTTTATGCATTGGAAACATTTCTCCTTGAGAAATAATTCTGTGCATAAATTTTAGTACCGCGAAACATTTCAATCTGTCATTTCTTTTACGGCTCATTTTGTTTACTTTGCATTGTTGTTGTTTTCTGGAATTTTCGTTACCTCACTTCATCGAATCGTCTCCGGTTCACGTGAGCTGGAAAGAAAAAATGTGGAGTTTATTCCTTCCGAAACAAACCAGTACCAAACCAATATATATCACTTTTCAGTCAGCATCATATTTGACGGTAGGTAGCCATAATTAAGATTACTCTTGAGAAATGTGACAATTTGTTTGCAATGAAGTCAGACAGAGGAAAGATTTTATTTATCCTATTTTTTTTTCGTTTACAGGCAGTTCAGCAAAAGGATCAGAACAATCAGAAAACAAAATCTATCATCCGGTAGAAACCTGCATGCCTACAAGCGTAACCACCATTGCAACATGGGCCAGCATTGCTCCTATTGGGACTACATAAGAAAATGGCTCGGAGAACAGAGATTCATTTCGTTCCGAATGATCCGGAAACGATTCCCTTGTTGGAACGTAAGCGCGTCAAAGTTTAAGACTATTTTTTGAAGAAATGTTTTATGAATAGGCGAAGTTTCTAATTATATTACAAAATTAAATTATATGTATTGAACAATAAAGTTAAAAAATCTTAAAAATATCTTCTTTATTTCTCATGAGAACTCCAATAATTATTCATTAGTTCAACGGTCGCCTTAAATTTCGTTCTGTTTATGACCACCAGATGTCACTGATGTCCATTTCTCAATGCATAAATTTTAATCGCAGAAATATTTCTCAGTGAGAAATATCCCAGTAATTACACCATGAGAAATATCCTTGTGCGTAAAGAGGGAGAAACGTGAAAATACCTAAAAAATAACTTTTTGATATTTTATTTATTTCTGAGTGTACAAATTTTGAGCAACAACCGATTAGTTATAATGAAAGTGTAATCGCAATACATTTTATGAATAAGTCAGTTTTTCCGTGCATAACAGCATGGATTAAAATTTGCGAAACTGAGTAAAAAATCAGTATCGTGTAAATCTAATTGGAACTGTCAACAAAATTATTTGTTTATGATTGTGTGTCGAAAAGTGTAAAATTTTTTAGCGTCCTCTCAGAAAATTCCTTAAAATTGTATTAAAGTAGTGAAATAAGTGGCTTTCTTTGGCTGGATTACAGTACTGGTAGCGTAGCCTCACGGGGACAATGGAGGTCAAAGGCGATTTGTCCAATCTGTGTAGGGTGTGCACCAGGGAGACTAGCCTGAGAAAATCTGAAGACATCTATGAGCCGATCGGGTCAGACAAAACAACCATCCACTGCATGCTGGTGGCGATTTGTGCACCGGTTTTCGGTTCTTCCGGTTCGGAGGAAGAAGAACAGCAGCAGGCATCGGAAAAGGGAAATACCAAGCTTCCCAGGATTGTGTGCTTGATGTGCAAAAGTAAAATTGAAGCTGCATATGAGTTGCACCAGACGTGTATCGAGTCGGATCGAAAGCTCTGGAAGATGGTGATTTCAGTGAAGCAGGAACCGCAGGAATATGACGAAGTTCTGCAGGGCATAGTAGTGGAACCACTGGTGGTGCTCTGTCCTTCGGCTTCGACCAAACAGGAGCAGGCGCTGGATTTAAACGATGAAGAGGTTTACCCGGGTGATTCTGCGGGGGATGATGATTTTGACGAGGACGATGACTACAAGGATGGAGATTATATTGAACCTTCTTCTGGGGGAGGGGGTGCGGGTTCGGATTGCAATGAAAATTCTGGAAAGCGGAAAACCAGACGGAAGCGAAAAGAAAAGAAACCTCCCCCACCAAAGGTTGACGCGAGTGAGCGAACCTGTGGATTTTGTTTTAAGGTAAGTAATGTTCTAAGGTTTTGTATTACTGGATGTTAGTATTTTAAATATTTCAGTTATTGAGGACTGTTCTGGCGATGATGAAGCACATGAAGGCGGACCATCCGGATCAGGTTCGGGCTTGTACTGAGTGCGATTGTTCCTTCGATACCGAGGAGAAGCTGGCTACGCATAAAGTCGACCACGGGATGCCCTGTCAAGTTTGCAACCATATTGTTCAACCTACCAGAGAAGCACGGGCACATGCTCCTCATAAGTGTGATCAATGCGGCAAAGGATTCTTCACGGCCAAAAATCTCAAACAGCACATGCTCTGCCACACGGATCAGCGACCGTTCGCATGCGATCTTTGTCCAATGAGCTTCCCGACAAAGGGTTCGCTCAAGACTCACATGGTCACCCACACCAGGGAGAAAAACTACATCTGCGATATTTGCGGATCCCGGTTTCAGGCCAACAAATCGCTACTCAAACACAGTCGAATTCATGCCGGTTAGTAGATTTAACACTTTAATGCCAAATAGCATTTCTTATTTGTCATTTTATCATCAATTCTAGGTATACGTCCTTACGCGTGTGAGCTCTGTGACTTCAAGTAAGTTCAAGTAAAAAAGTTTGGATGCCCCATAAACTAAACACAATATAAAATTTTAGATTTACCAACTCCTACGCCCTCAAAAGGCACATGCGAACTCACACCGGTGAAAAACCGTACAAGTGTTGCTACTGCGAGCGTGCCTTTGCCCAGAGCAACGATCTGGTGAAGCACAGTCGGACCCACATCGGTGACAACCCCTACAGATGCGATCGCTGCGAAGCAACGTTCCGATTTATGGCTGATCTGAGGAAACACTACGAAATACACTACCAGGGAACAACCCCGGAAGAAGCCCTCAAGGCGCTGGACCGCCGCCAGGGTGGCAAAAAGAAACCCTCCACCGAAGCAGATACCGGCTTTCGGTTCACAACGGTTTCGTTGCTCTCGAAGCGGTTCGAAATCGAAACAAAAGAAAAACACGATGACGGCCCAACTGGATCGGAACAGAGCTCGCCGGTTGCTGCAAATCCTACGCAACAGAACTCCCAACAACAACAGCAACCACCACAACAGCATCATCCGCCAGCACCAGGACCGGACGCAACGGTGCAAGCTGCCGCCGGAGTTTCAGCTGTACGCCATATATTGGGTTTTTTCTAGGAACTGATCGTAACGGTAAGTTGGAAGGCATTTTTTGTTCGGATTTTAAAAAGCGCTGACAACAATTGTTGTGGAAAATTTATGTTGAAATCTCCTCATTTAACGAAATTGTGAATGAACAAATGTTTCAAAAGTTGCTATGTAAAGCATTGATTCGTCGTTCTTGACATCGTTTATTCAATTATTTCTATAAGCGCCATTCATAAGGTGAAAGTCCTGTTTAACTGAAATGATATAAATAATCGACGGCAAATAATAAACCGGCAATTTACTCATAGAAATTTTAACCTAAGCTGTACTGTAATAAACTTATATGAAATAATTGATTTAATATAGTGTCGCAAGGTATTATTCTTAGATTAGTGCAAGTATGTTTTTCGTACTCCCCAAGTGTTCAATAACGGTTGTGTTTTTCTGTTTGTTTATTTCGTCCGATGACCTGTCCTTGAAAAGAAAAGGCTTTAGGGTTTTTCGTTAAGCAGTTGAAATGTCTGTCATTCCATGTGACTTAGCTACCTCATGTTTATTGTGGGAGGATACTTACATTTATTTTTTGTCATTTTGTCAATCAGAATAATAACTGGGAACTTTCAAAAAAACAATTAATTACAGGTGATTTTTTAAGGTTATCACTTCAAAATATAATTTTTGAATGAATTCATCAAAAAACAACAATTCCTTAGCTTCCAAATGAACCCTTCAGATCTGCAATACGATGTTAGATGAGAAAGATATGAATAAAATAAATTTGCATGTTTAAAAAAAAATGATCCCAAACTCACCATACAAAGGGGTGATCCCAAACTTTTGGACGATAACTCAAGTGTCTATTTTATTGATTCAAAGTACATTCTCGAATTTTTTCACAAAACTTTTTGATTGTATTTTGAGAAGTAAAGAATATGGATTCTAATGCCACTCAAATTTTGAGATTTGGTCCACCCTATCCCGAGATGATCGGCTTTGAATATTGAGTGCGATTTTTTGAAAATGTTATAACTTTAGGTTAAGTTTTAAGTTGAAAACTAAAACAAGACGCCATTCACCGCCCAGTTAAGCGGTTTTTCAACTTCAAACATGTGTAATAAAAAAACGACGGCAGATTTTTATTTGCTTTCTTTTCCAAACATCCCAAAACTGCTCTACTTTAAATAAAAAAAATTAATGGAATGCGAAAAATGTACGCTTTTCAAAATAATTAACTAAACTTTGGGGTGTTCAACTGGCCCTATTACCGCCCACTCGACTTTTTCGGGTATCGATAATGTTTTCTCAAGGAAAAACTATCTAAACAACACGGAAACTGTTCTTTTTAGTATTTTCCATACAACGAGCTGTCAAAACCATATTTTGGCTCTTTAGAGAATACATTTTGTGAAATTTTTTCCGCAAATTTAGTACAAATTTTAACAAAGTGCGTTGACTGACAAAATGATGATTCCCGGCAAACAACCTCAAGTAACCGGTTACTTTTAGCGATAAAACATCATATTCTAACATAATCAAACTAAATGCTTCTTACAATTTACACATTTGACACAATACATGCGTTAAAAACAAAGAAATTGTGCGTGATTCAATAATTTGACCGGAAACGAAAAAGCAAATATTTTATTTCTGGCTATAGTTAGCATAATTAAGTGATGTTTTTTCAGTGAATTGGTCGAACAATGATGCCGACACAGAACACAGGTCTTATATTTGGAGAAAACATCCCAGTTTTTTCAAAATACACACAAAAGGGTGATTTGGGGTGGTAAATGGTGTCTGGGCGGTGAATGTCGTCTTGATGATATTTGGACAAAATACCTCCGAAATAGCTATTGCTCATTATCTTTCAAATGAGTTCAGAAGATTTGCAATATGTCCTAAGACGGCTGAGATATGAACGATCCAAATTTGCATGTTTTTTTAGTGGGTGATCCCAAACTTTTGGCCGGCAGTGTATATACACGGATGCCGGAATACCTGTAAGCAGGGAATAAAAAGATCGTTATCTTTCGTTAGAACTTGCCGATGAAAACACCCGTGAAGGAGATTTTCATCCACCAGTGTACTGTACTCATACTCATCATTAACAAATTTGCTCTCGATTAGTTTTGCATTCCGATTCAAACTTATCGGTAAGTGTAACGTTAAGGATAAGTTCTCCCTTCCTCGCAAGTAGTAACAAGAAAAGATTGGTCATTTTTTGCATTCAGATTTATTTGTTTAATTCAATAGATGGTTTCGTTTATTAAACCTCCGATTGTAATTTGCGACCCGTCTAGTAAAAGGGTTTGACTTGAAGATGACGAAAAAAGTGTCGCGAGATCGCTAGTACAAGCTACTAGTGTTAGTACCGCGAGAAATCAGTTAAGCTTCGATTTCAACTTTCGACCGGTCAAGAGGAAGGGTTTGACTTTTAGATGACGAAAAAAAGTGTCGCGAGATCGCTAGTACAAGCTACTAGTGTTAGTACCGCGAGAAATAAGTTTAGCTCCGATTTCAACTTGCGACCCCTCTAGTGAAAGGGTTTGACTTGTAGATGACGAAAAAAAGTGTCGCGAGATCGCTAGTACAAGCTACTATTGTAAGTACCGCGAGAAATTAGTTTAGCTCCGATTTCAATTTTCGACCGGTCAAGTGGAAGGGTTTGACTTGTAGATGACGAAAATAGGTGTCGCGAGATAGCTAGTACAAGCTACTAGTGTTAGTACCGCGAGAAATCAGTTTAGCTTCGATTTCAACTTTCGACCGGTCAAGTGGAAGGGTTTGACTTGTAGATGACGAAAAAAAGTGTCGCGAGATCGCTAGTACAAGCTACTAGTGTAAGTACCGCGAGAAATTAGTTTAGCTCCGATTTCAATTTTCAACCGGTCAAGTGGAAGGGTTTGACTTGTAGATGACGAAAAAAAGTGTCGCGAGATCGCTAGTACAAGCTACTAGTGTTAGTACCGCGAGAAATAAGTTTAGCTCCGATTTCAACTTGCGACCCCTCTAGTGAAAGGGTTTGACTTGTAGATGACGAAAAAAAGTGTCGCGAGATCGCTAGTACAAGCTACTAGTGTTAGTACCGCGAGAAATAAGTTTAGCTCCGATTTCAACTTGCGACCCCTCTAGTGAAAGGGTTTGACTTGTAGATGACGGAAAAAAGCGTCGCGAGATCGCTAGTACAAGCTACTAGTGTTAGTACCGCGAGAAATAAGTTTAGCTCCGATTTCAACTTGCGACCCCTCTAGTGAAAGGGTTTGACTTGAAGATGACGAAAAAAAGTGTCGCGAGATCGCTAGTACAAGCTACTAGTGTTAGTACCGCGAGAAATCAGTTAAGCTTCGATTTCAACTTTCGACCGGTCAAGAGGAAGGGTTTGACTTTTAGATGACGAAAAAAAGTGTCGCGAGATCGCTAGTACAAGCTACTAGTGTTAGTACCGCGAGAAATAAGTTTAGCTCCGATTTCAACTTGCGACCCCTCTAGTGAAAGGGTTTGACTTGTAGATGACGAAAAAAAGTGTCGCGAGATCGCTAGTACAAGCTACTATTGTAAGTACCGCGAGAAATTAGTTTAGCTCCGATTTCAATTTTCGACCGGTCAAGTGGAAGGGTTTGACTTGTAGATGACGAAAATAGGTGTCGCGAGATAGCTAGTACAAGCTACTAGTGTTAGTACCGCGAGAAATCAGTTTAGCTTCGATTTCAACTTTCGACCGGTCAAGTGGAAGGGTTTGACTTGTAGATGACGAAAAAAAGTGTCGCGAGATCGCTAGTACAAGCTACTAGTGTAAGTACCGCGAGAAATTAGTTTAGCTCCGATTTCAATTTTCAACCGGTCAAGTGGAAGGGTTTGACTTGTAGATGACGAAAAAAAGTGTCGCGAGATCGCTAGTACAAGCTACTAGTGTTAGTACCGCGAGAAATAAGTTTAGCTCCGATTTCAACTTGCGACCCCTCTAGTGAAAGGGTTTGACTTGTAGATGACGAAAAAAAGTGTCGCGAGATCGCTAGTACAAGCTACTAGTGTTAGTACCGCGAGAAATAAGTTTAGCTCCGATTTCAACTTGCGACCCCTCTAGTGAAAGGGTTTGACTTGTAGATGACGGAAAAAAGCGTCGCGAGATCGCTAGTACAAGCTACTAGTGTTAGTACCGCGAGAAATAAGTTTAGCTCCGATTTCAACTTGCGACCCCTCTAGTGAAAGGGTTTGACTTGAAGATGACGAAAAAAAGTGTCGCGAGATCGCTAGTACAAGCTACTAGTGTTAGTACCGCGAGAAATCAGTTAAGCTTCGATTTCAACTTTCGACCGGTCAAGAGGAAGGGTTTGACTTTTAGATGACGAAAAAAAGTGTCGCGAGATCGCTAGTACAAGCTACTAGTGTTAGTACCGCGAGAAATAAGTTTAGCTCCGATTTCAACTTGCGACCCCTCTAGTGAAAGGGTTTGACTTGTAGATGACGAAAAAAAGTGTCGCGAGATCGCTAGTACAAGCTACTATTGTAAGTACCGCGAGAAATTAGTTTAGCTCCGATTTCAATTTTCGACCGGTCAAGTGGAAGGGTTTGACTTGTAGATGACGAAAAAAAGTGTCGCGAGATAGCTAGTACAAGCTACTAGTGTTAGTACCGCGAGAAATCAGTTTAGCTTCGATTTCAACTTTCGACCGGTCAAGTGGAAGGGTTTGACTTGTAGATGACGAAAAAAAGTGTCGCGAGATCGCTAGTACAAGCTACTAGTGTTAGTACCGCGAGAAATAAGTTTAGCTCCGATTTCAACTTGCGACCCCTCTAGTGAAAGGGTTTGACTTGTAGATGACGAAAAAAAGTGTCGCTAGTACAAGCTACTAGAGTTAAAACCGACAGAAAATAGGTTAGCTCGACAATAGTTGCGACCCGATTATTAAAAGGGAAGAAATTGATGAGAATTTATTTGAGCAGTTTCTTGATACAAGCTTGTACAACTTAGTACTAGTAGATTATTCCTACTAGTAATGACACTAGTATCTTGGTCAATCGAACTCGCGTTTCAAATTTTCGTCACCTAGAAGTCAAAGCCTTTCACTTGACCGGTTGAAAGTTGAAATCGGAGCTAAACTAACTAGTTTAAACTAACTCCGATTACAACGAGAAACTTCTCGTGGTACTAACACTAGTAGCTTGTACTAGCGATCTCGCGACACTTTTTTTCGTCATCAACAAGTCAAACCCTTTCACTTGACCGGTCGTAAGTTGAAATCGGAGCTAAACTAATTTCTCGCGGTACTTACACTAGTAGCTTGTACTAGCGATCTCGCGACACTTTTTTCCGTCACCTTCAACTCAAACCCTTTCGCTTGACCGGTCGAAAGTTGAAATCGGAGCTAAACTGATTGCTCGCGGTACTAACACTAGTAGCTTGTACTAGCGATCTCGCGACACTTTTTTTCGTCATCTAAAAGTCAAACCCTTTCACTAGAGGGGTCGCAAGTTGAAATCGGAGCTAAACTAATTTCTCGCGGTACTAACACTAGTAGCTTGTACTAGCGATCTCGCGACACTTTTTTTCGTCATCAACAAGTCAAACCCTTTCACTAGAGGGGTCGCAAGTTGAAATCGGAGTTAAACTAATTTCTCGCGGTACTAACACTAGTAGCTTGTACTAGCGATCTCGCGACACTTTTTTTCGTCATCAACAAGTCAAACCCTTTCACTAGAGGGGTCGCAAGTTGAAATCGGAGTTAAACTAATTTCTCGCGGTACTAACACTAGTAGCTTGTACTAGCGATCTCGCGACGCTTATTTCCGTCATCTACAAGTCAAACCCTTTCACTAGAGGGGTCGCAAGTCTTAATCGGAGCGAAACTCATTTCTCGCGGTACTCGTGCCGTTAATCATCATTAATTTGTTTTAACTATTACTAGTTACCAGAACCTTCAAACATTGATTAATCATCGCGACGAGCGCCTTCTTTATTTATTTATTTATTTATTTGAGTCAAACTATGTAGACTACAATACTTAAAACTACTTAAAACTAATGTAAGCTATTGTTTTGTTGTTCTATGAAGTTGTTTTTGAATGCCTTTTTTAATTGTGTTTTGTTCATCGCTACGTCTAAAATTTCACTTTGTAAATTGTATTTGTACATCATTTGATTAATAGGTTGATGTTTTGCATAGTCTTTGTCGTAAAGTTTAATGTAGAACAAATGTTTATTTCTCAATGGACGGGAGGGTGCGTAAAAATTTAGTTCTGAAAGTAATTCAGGACTGTCTATTCTTTGTGTAACAACATCATTTACAAATGCAATTTGGGAAAATTCTCTGCGTTTACTGAGAGGTTCTATATCAATAAGCTTACAACGAGATTCATACGATGGAAGAGGAAAAGTGGTCCAATTGATTTTACGTAGCGCATATAACAAAAATTGTTTTTGAACTGATTCGAGACGTTGCTCGTGAATATTTGAATAAGGATTCCATATGATGCTACAATACTCCAATATCGAACGAACATAGGATATATAAAGAGATTTTATGGTGTATGGGTCTTGAAAGTGTTTGCTGAAACGTTTTACAAATCCTAGCATGCAATTTGCTTTATTGATGATATTGTTCTGATGTTCTACAAACGTGAGTTTTGAATCCAATATGACGCCGAGATCCCTTACAATTTTGCATTTTTGTACTGGTTGATTGCCTAATTTTGTTTCAATGATAGGATAACTTTGCTTTCTGCTAAATGATATAGAGTTGCATTTTTTAACATTCAATTGAAGTAAACTTTTGTTGCACCATTCAAAGAAAACATTGATTTCGTTTTGAAATGTTTCAGCATCTTCGGTTGTTTTTATTTTCAGAAATAGTTTAATATCGTCGGCGTATATTAGGTATTCAATCCGTTTTAGAATAAAGGAAATGTCGTTAACGAACAGTATGAAAAGGAGAGGTCCTAAATGAGACCCCTGAGGCACACCAGAGGTCACAGCTACAGATTTGGATAATTCGTTTTGGAAACGAACGATTTGTGTTCGATCAGTTAAGTATGATTGTAACCAGGAGAGAAGATTTGGATGAAAGCCAATTTTTTTTAATTTGAAGATTAAAAGGGGTATGTCAATGCGATCAAAGGCTTTGCTAAAGTCGGTATAAATAGACGTTACGCCCGAGAATTTCAAAATTTACCACATATCTATTTAACTGTTTCAGTTAGCCTTTTCTGCTGATGTTATAATCGATTCAGCCGGTTTGCTTCAGTGGGAGCATTTCGAAATTTTTTCATCTGTTGGTGGACCGTCGGAGACAAGATAACGTGTAGCGAGTTATCTTTATCGTCAATGGAAACAGATGAGAAGCAATCGCTTTCTCATATTTATCGCTAAGTGTAACACTAGGGATAAATCAGTTATCAGTATCAGATCAGTTGGATTTGCTTCCCTGCCTGTAAGTAAACTACACTGAACCCAAATTCACTCTTAAAATACACATGATTTTTCACTTAAAAACAAGGATCCAGTGATTTTCTTTCATTCAAGTGCGACATATACATTTCACTTGGCAGTCACTTAAATTTCAAGTAAAATCATCCACATTCACTTCAGTCGTCACTTGAATTTGAAGTGAGAAAAAATATTCACTTCCCCATCACTTGAATTTCAAGTGAATGTCAGGTTGTAATTGTGTTTATTTTCAGAGTTCAAAATGGCAAATTCTAAAGAGCAGCGTTTAAAGCTTATGCTGGATTTGGATTTTCCCAATTCTTTAATAGGCGATTTTGGCGGTAGTTTGTGTTTAACGTGATGTAACAAAAATTTATTTAAAGGTGTTATCATGTTTCAGCTTGTGGGTTGAACGGGACAGATTTTCTGGTTTGCAGCAGGGAAGATTTAGTCGCACTATCCGCAGTAACCGACCTGCCTTGGGATTACGATGGAATTTTCCTTTCGCCATAAATTTATGGCGAAAACGTAATGTAAGTATTTGAAATCGTAGTGCTGTTGTATAAATGTTTTTTATTTAAAAACGCGAGAGATAATTAACTAGAAACTAACTTAGAAACTCAGATAAATTTCACTCAAACGTCATAGTGTAATTCACTTGACCGGTCACTTAAGTGAATTCACTTGACCCATCACTTAAAATTCAAATGAAATTACGTATGGCGAGAATTTACTACAGATGTCACTTATTTTTAAAGTGAAAATTATTTTGGGTGTAGCCCACCAAATTGACTCGTTCTTCTAAAAATATACCTTACATCAACATAATACATTCACTCCATAACAGTTCATACGAAGGAAGCCATGGGGTCCGGGTATAGTGTACGCGTTGCATTGGAGATTTGTCAAACTTAACAGGGTTGCTAGCGATTTTTCGTTTTGAAATTCCAAAGTTTTTCCCGGTTTTCTCCCGGATTTTTCCCGGTTAAAAATGATGATTTTTCCGGTGTTTGTTATACTTGTTTTTTTTTTTAATATTAAATCAAGATAAATAAAAAAATCTATGTAAAGCTCTCAAATTTCTAACAAATTGTTTTCCAAAACTTGTTGACCGGTAAGAAATCATGACAAATACTTCGACGTCTTTTAACATGTAGTTTTTTCGTCGGTTTTTGTCGGAAGTAGCAGGCGTGTTGTTCCATTTAAATAATTATAATCGATCAAAGCAATCGTTTACTAGATTTAAAATAGTATAAAAGTAAGAGAGAAATAAAAATTCATTCATTCTTTGTAAACTATCAAACCAAAGTAGTTGTTCTTTCTACGGCCAATACTAATAGGTTTTGGTCCCAGCAAGTTTAGAAGAATGGCCACCACAGGAGGAAGCAACACCGGTCCGGTCCAGAATTTATCGAGCCTACCATCCATCGAGCGTTTGGCTGGGCGAAGCAATTGGGCCACGTGGAGGTTTGCGGTTGAAACGTTCCTGGAGTTGGAAGAACTCTGGGAGGTGGTGAAGCCTGAACCAGATGCTGACGGTGTCCGACCAGTGGTGAATCCGGCGAAGGATCGCAAGGCGCGTGCAAAAATCATCCTTCTGCTGGAACCCGAAAATTACGTCCACGTTAAGGAAGCGAGGACAGCTCAAGAAGTCTGGGCGAAACTGGAGGCAGCTTTCGAGGACAACGGTCTGGCGCGGCGAGTAGGGCTCCTGAGAAAATTAATTACCACGAGTCTCGAAAATTCCGTTACCATGGAAACCTACGTCAACAAAATCGTGTCCACAGCTCATCAACTCAGGGGAGTTGGTTTCGACATCACCGAGGAGTGGATAGGAACGCTTTTACTAGCCGGTTTACCCGAAAAATTCCGACCCATGATAATGGCACTCGAGAATTCAGGGACTCCGATAACTGGCGACAGTATTAAAACCAAGCTTCTGCAAGAAATTCACTCCCCCTCCGAGAAGACGGCGTTCGTTGGTAGGAAAAATTTTCCCCAGAAATCGAAGCAAGCGCAGGCTGAATCCAAACCTGAGCAGCAGTCCAGCAGCAGACCGAAGTGCAAATTTTGCAACAAGTACGGTCACGTGGCGAGGGAATGTCGTGCAAAGAAAAGTTCCGCATTCTGTACATTGCTGTCCACCAACGACGGAGTGAACGACAACAGCTGGTATTTTGACTCTGGTGCGTCAGAACATTTCACCAAGGATCAGCAAGTGTTAAGTGACGTGCGACCAGCCAGCGGGGTGGTGAAGGCAGCCGACAACGCCAACATGAACATCGTATTGACCGGAACAGTGAAGCTAGCAGCAAAATGTACACCGGATTGTCCCCCAATATCCGTACATCACGTGAGATTCATCCCAGGAATGTCGAGCAATTTGCTATCCGTCAGTCAAATTGTGAGACGCGGCCACGTGGTTCTGTTTCAAAACGAAGGCGTCAAAGTCATCGATCCAGAGGGAGTTACCATAGCAACCGGCGAGCACGATGTCCAAAGTGGTTTGTTCAAATTTTCTGAGCGAACAAAAATGGCAGCCGTTTCAGTTTCCTCAACTGACCAGAAAACGTGGCACAGAAGGATGGGCCATCTCAACATAAGCAGCCTGAAGCAACTGAAAAGTGGTCTTGCATCCGGAATCTATTTCACGGATGAAGAAGCTGAATCGTGCGAAGTTTGCTGTATGGGTAAGCAACAGCGATTACCTTTTCCGAAGAAGGGGAGTCGCGCCAATGAGGTCCTGGAAATTGTGCACTCCGATATTTGCGGGCCGATGGAGGTGCCATCCATCGGCGGACATCGGTACTACATATCTTTCACCGACGACAAGACGAGGCGGGCGGTGATCTATTTCCTGGAGAAGAAAACCGATTCCGAGGTGCTAAGGGCATTCAACGATTACTGCAACCAAGCTGAACGTCAAACTGGTCGGAAGATAAAGGTAATTCGTACTGATAACGGAAAAGAGTATATCAACAGGTTGTTCCAAGGGCGATTGAGAGAGCTCGGCATAAGGCACCAGACGACAGCAAGTTACACCCCCGAACAGAATGGGCTTGCGGAGAGACTCAACCGTACAATCGTCGAGAAGGCCAGATGTCTCTTGTTTGAGGTAAACCTACCGAAGCAGTTCTGGGCTGAGGCAGTTGGGGCAGCGACGTACCTATCGAATCGTTCGCCAACCAAGGGGCAAACAGTAACACCCGAGGAAGCATGGAGTGGGCGAAAGCCAAATTTGTCCCACGTCCGTGTTTTTGGTTCGAAAGTGATGGCGCACGTGCCCAAGCAGCGAAGGCAAAAATGGGATCCGAAAGCGTTTGAAGCAGTTCTCGTCGGATTCGAAACGGAAACCAAGGCATACCGTTTGTACAATCCGATGACAAACGACGTGGTCAAGTGTCGAGATGTGACGATAATTAGCGAGCCGGAGTACTCAAATCAGCAGCCAATGGTACCTGCAGCAAGCCATCAACCGAAAGTCCGAACGTTCGTCAGTCTGGATTTCCAAGACAGCTTACCGATACCTGATGCGGGAGACAGTGTGGTTGAGGCCGCACACAATCCCGTGGTCGAGCTGGAGAACGAATCTGAGTCAGACGTGTCTCAGTATTTTTCGGAGGTGGATGAAATTAGCAGCAGCGATTTGTCTGATGAAGCAGTTGGTGACGTGACCATCACGGCGCTCCCCCCGCAACAAAACTCATATCCACCTTTGTCACAGGTGTCGAGGCGCAGCGGAAGGGAGCGCGCTATTCCAGGCAAGTACCATGACTTTGTGTTACCGAACAATGGCTTTCCGCATCACAATTTTTCAGTACCAACCGCTTCCAATGATGGTCCAAGTAGCAGCCGTCAAGGTCTAAAGGTTAGCACCGGCCGTGCGAAACCGAAAACATCGAGCGATCCGCGAACCCCGGCGGAGGCATTGCGTGGCAGCGATGCTCATCTCTGGCGAAAGGCGATGGACGAAGAGTTTCAAGCTTTACTCGACAACCAGACGTGGGACCTTGTCGAGTTACCCCCTGGCAAAAGGGCGATTGGTTCAAAGTGGCTGTTCAAGACCAAGGAGGACGAAAAAGGCAACATTGTGCGGCACAAGGCGAGGATAGTTGCACAGGGCTTCACGCAAAAGTTCGGCGTTGACTACGACGAGGTGTTTGCCCCGGTTGCGAAACAGGTGACATTTCGCACACTTTTGACTGTGGCCAGCCGCCGCGGTTTCCAAGTTCATCACGTCGATGTGAAGACAGCGTACCTGAACGGGCATCTGGAAGAAACCATCTACATGCGCCAGCCAGAAGGTTATCACAGCGGAGACGAACGTTCCGTATGCCGTTTAAGGAGGAGCTTATATGGCCTGAAGCAATCCGCACGAGTCTGGAACCAGAAGGTCGACGAAGTCTTCAAGGCGATGGGGTTCAAGCCGTCCAAGTCCGATCCGTGCCTATACATGCGGAATGGTAATCGAGAATTCATCCTAGTTTACGTGGATGATATGATTATCGTCACCCCAACCGAAAAGGAATTCCAAACCATCTTCAAATTACTTCAAAGTAATTTCGTCGTCGTGGATCTTGGCGAAGTTCGGCAATTCCTTGGGATCGAGGTAACGAAAACTGAAACCGGATACAGACTGAACCAGGAAGTATACATCCGGAAACTCACGAACCGTTTCGGTTTGGAAAGCGCCAAGCCGTCCAAAGTGCCCCTGGATGTCGGCTATCTACAGCAGAAGGAGGAGCAGGACAAACTGGAGAACAATCAACAGTATTTAAGTTTGATCGGTGGTCTACTGTACATCGCCGTTCATACTCGTCCTGACATAGCGGTAAGCGTTTCAATCTTGGCCCAGAAATCAAGTTGTCCCACTCAGCAAGACTGGACTGAAGCAAAGCGAGTCTTGCGTTACTTGTTCGCAACAAAGGGTCATCATCTTCAGCTCGGAGGATCGAAGGCTGATCTCAAGATGTTCGTCGACGCCGACTGGGCTGGAGATTGCCGTGACAGGAAGTCGAATTCTGGCTTTCTAATTCTCTTCGGTGGAGGTGCAGTTGCATGGGGCTCACGGAAACAAACCTGCGTTTCCTTGAGTTCAACAGAAGCTGAATTCATCGCGTTGGCTGAAGGATGCCAAGAACTCATCTGGTTGCAGCGACTTGTACGGGAAATTGGCGAGGCTACTGAGGATCCAACCACCGTATACGAGGACAACCAGAGTACCATCAAGATGGTTGGAAGTGATCGCCTTGAGAGGAGAACCAAGCACATCGAAACGCGATTTTTCTTCGTTCGAGATCTGCAAGAAAAGAAGCTGATCAATTTGGAATATTGTCCTACCGAAAACATGCTTGCTGATATCCTGACCAAACCATTGCAACGAGTTCGTCTGGAGAAGCTGCGTGGAGAGATCGGAATTAAATCGGATCAACTCGAGGAGGAGTGTCGGAAGTAGCAGGCGTGTTGTTCCATTTAAATAATTATAATCGATCAAAGCAATCGTTTACTAGATTTAAAATAGTATAAAAGTAAGAGAGAAATAAAAATTCATTCATTCTTTGTAAACTATCAAACCAAAGTAGTTGTTCTTTCTACGGCCAATACTAATAGTTTTAATAAATTTTGGGAACGAATAAAACTATATTGGCATCAATTCATTATTTTGCATTACATTGACGATACTCAAAACTAATTTATGAGAAAACGCTCAAGCAAAAATAAAGTTAACTTGTGCCACTGTGAAAATTGCAGTTTTTCTAGAATTAGTACACAGTTGTAGAAAAAAGTTGTATAGTTCATATAGAAAGATACAGAAAAAAACATCGAAAAAGAATATTAAATCAGATTGTTAACTTGAATAGGGATTTGTCTCACAAAACTTAAAATTATCAGATTACAGGGAAATATTTAGTAATTTTTATAGAATAATTTTTGTACTAATCCATGTTTTAGAAAAAATGTATATCAGCTTAAGAAACTTTAAACAAAAGTTTAACGTAGGAAGAATGAAAATTTTATCAAAAAATGTTGGACAGGGAGTACTTTCGGAGTGGAAAGGAGAGAACAAATTAACTGTTTGAAGGTTAAAACTGGAATGACTTTATTTGCAACCTTAACTTCTATTTATACTAATCAGTTCCCTAGAGATTCATAGGGAACCATAGTTACAATATTTGTTTATTGATAATAACCCAACATGCGTGTGTTGTTATTCATCTCATCGATTACTTCGATGAGACGAATCTCAACACTCCTCCTCAACACACGCTGTTAACAGTTATCCAACTGCAATCTATCCAGTGGCTCCTCCTGAAGTGGCTACTCCTCCTCGACACACACCGAACCTTATCGCCTTCAGCACGACTAGGTTTCGCTCGACGACCTTCCATCGGTTTCGCCCGACGACCATTTCCTGGCTCACTCGACGACACAACAACCTCCCGTCGACTTGACGCTCCTTGCTGTCCGTAGCCCATTCTCAAGGCTTTTCGCCTTCCCAGTGGCCTGACGACCCTCTTCGGATTCCCGGCTCGACCACCTCCAACGGATTCCCGGCTCGACAACCTCCAACGGATTCCCGGCTCGACAACCTCCAACGGATTCCCGGCTCGACCACCTCCAACGGATTCCAGGTTCGACACCTCCGCACGGATTCCCGGTTCGACTGCCTTCCAATTGGATACCAGGCTAAACCACCTTCCAATTGGATTCCTGGCTCGACACCTCCGAACGGATTCCCGGTTCGACGCCTCCGAATGGATTCCCGGCTCGATGCCACCGCATGGATTCCCGGCTCGAAGCCACCGAATGGTTTTCCCAGCTCGACGCCACCGAAAGGATTCCCAGCTCGATCACCTCCAAACGGATTTCAGGCACGACCACCTTCCTATAACCTCCTAATGGATTCCCGGCTCGACGCCTCCGAACGGTCCCAGGCTCGATGCACTTCCAATCAGTTTCCAGGCTCGACGCACTACCAAACGGTTACCAGGTTCGACGCACTTCCAAAACGGCTATCAGGTCGTCCTCCTGCCGCTGATGATTCCACTTCTCTCCTCCTTTCCACTAGTGCTGGGCCCATAACCTGTTGGACAGGGAGCACTTTCGGAGTGGAAAGGAGAGAACAAATTAACTGTTTGAAGGTTAAAACTGGAATGACTTTATTTGCAACCTTAACTTCTATTTATACTAATCAGTTCCCTAGAGATTCATAGGGAACCATAGTTACAATATTTGTTTATTGATAATAACCCAACATGCGTGTGTTGTTATTCATCTCATCGATTACTTCGATGAGACGAATCTCAACAAAAAATTCTTTTAAGATGAGTTTTAACTGTTGAATATTACACCCAAAATAATTTTCACTTTAAAAATAAGTTACATCTGTAGTAAATTCTCGCCATACGTAATTTCATTTGAATTTTAAGTGATGGGTCAAGTGAATTCACTTAAGTGACCGGTCAAGTGAATTACACTATGACGTTTGAGTGAAATTTATCTGAGTTTCTAAGTTAGTTTCTAGTTAATTATCTCTCGCGTTTTTAAATAAAAAACATTTATACAACAGCACTACGATTTCAAATACTTACATTACGTTTTCGCCATAAATTTATGGCGAAAGGAAAATTCCATCGTAATCCCAAGGCAGGTCGGTTACTGCGGATAGTGCGACTAAATCTTCCCTGCTGCAAACCAGAAAATCTGTCCCGTTCAACCCACAAGCTGAAACATGATAACACCTTTAAATAAATTTTTGTTACATCACGTTAAACACAAACTACCGCCAAAATCGCCTATTAAAGAATTGGGAAAATCCAAATCCAGCATAAGCTTTAAACGCTGCTCTTTAGAATTTGCCATTTTGAACTCTGAAAATAAACACAATTACAACCTGACATTCACTTGAAATTCAAGTGATGGGGAAGTGAATATTTTTTCTCACTTCAAATTCAAGTGACGACTGAAGTGAATGTGGATGATTTTACTTGAAATTTAAGTGACTGCCAAGTGAAATGTATATGTCGCACTTGAATGAAAGAAAATCACTGGATCCTTGTTTTTAAGTGAAAAATCATGTGTATTTTAAGAGTGAATTTGGGTTCAGTGTATGTTATTCACTGAAAAGAACACTAAAATAGAGGGCGGAGAAGGAGCGAGAAGCCTTAATGATTTATTCAGAGAAATATTCAAAAAACACATTTTGGTTGGCACTACTTACAGGATCCTTACTCAATTTTACATTTTTATAAACAAAGAAGAGTGTATTTCTCAAATTACAGTTCATGAGCTAGTTGGCCCAGAGCTCCTGGCGCCAACTAGCTCATCATTCCCTAAGCTTCATTTCCCGATCATGTTATGATACCAATAGCATAATTTCGATTTTTTTTTCGTAAATTATTTAATTTTCATTTGACAATTCGAAAAAAAAATTATGAAGAGTTATGTAGCTCAGTTAGGTGAAATTTTAGTTCAATGTATCGGATCAATTCCATTCTTATTTAAGAAGAGTGTATGATCTTTTTAAAATTGTATTCAAAGGGAAAAATTTTAAGAAATTTCAGATGTCCTAAAAATATATTCTCTAATAAAATGCCTAGACTTAATCGTTCACCAGAAGATCCTTTTTTAAGAACTGTGATTTTTTCCTCAATATGATAAAGAACATTTTCGCTTTGAAATTCCTTAAATCTATAACTTTTATTCATTGGATAAAATTGATTCTTAAAAACTGTTTAACTTTAATTCAATTACATTATGAAATTATTTTTTAAGTTTTAATATCCTATTAAATGGAATAGTTAATTTTTAATATAAAGAATTGATTTTCATATGTGCGTTTCAAATTTTGTTCCTCAAATTTCAAAGCTCAATGAATCTAGTATGTACATTTCAACCATAGGGACCTTTTTTCACTGGGAGGAAAACATAACAAAAATTGAACACCATAGCAACTACTTTTGCACGCAGAAAAATTGAAGCAGGCTAAAAATGCTTGGTAGATAATAATCTACCAGATAATGATCTATATATTTTTCTACGTGTCATTGGAACGCGTGGAGATATTTTTGAATGCTAGCGCCCCATCACAACCAGTGTATTAATCACTTACTAAGCAGTTAAAACACGAACCTTTGGTTAATGGAAATGTGGTTCAGAGTTATATCAGTTTATCACTGGTATATATCTATCATAAACCAATCAAATTGTATAAAATTGGTATCAATGAGTTATCAAAAGTTTTGTGTTTGGTTTTGTCAATTATGGTGTCATTCTTAAATTTATAACATTTGCTTTATGCTTGTAAGTGTAGCACACTTGCGAAGAGCGAATAAAATGAGATATGTCATATTTGCTTCGCAATAAGTTAAAAAAAGCGATTTCAACTTCTTTTGTTTTCTAATGAACGCTCGGGAAACTAATTTTGTAACGGGTAACTAGAATAAATTAAGAACATTTTTGAAGTTCCGTGAAAAAAAATCAAACATGACAATTTTTCCGGTGAGCTGCCGCAATTCCCGTTTTTTCCCGGTTTCCCGGTGACGCGATGAAATTCTAAAGTTTTTCCAGGTATTCCCGGTTTTCCCGGTTCGCTAGCAACCCTGACTTAATAATCTAAATAATGCACGTGAACATATACTTAGGCAGAAACTGCGGTGAATCCGTGCAACCCATGGTGGATAACCGACATACATACAAAAAATTTAAAATAAATGTGCTCAAAGTGGTGATGGTTAAAGGCCATCCACATACCACGTGGACAACTAGGGGAGGGGGGGGGGGTATGGAAATGTTCACGCTTGTCCACGGAGAGGGGGGTAGGGGTTTGGGTCATGTCCACGTGGACATACTTTCAATATATTTTCTAAAGGTGAATAAATATTAAGATGTATATTTAAATCAAAATCTTAAAATGGCAAAGCTTTCTAGTTTAAGTTTAAACAATTAGGTAGTAGCTTCATGAAAGCAATGATAAATATGATTATTTGGAAATTTAAAATTAAAAAAAATATTTCAGGAATGTAGACGATAAAGGTTTTCGGAACGGAAGCCGGATTTAATTTTCGGAACACTTTTTTTTTATTCGACGTACAATTCGTTTGACTGGTAGTTAGACACTGACCGTTTTTTCATTTCCTAGCACACTGCAGAAAATTCTCATTCACTCAATCCTTTCACGCTCAAAACACACGATCACTCGTATCAACGGTAACCCACACACTCAATTCTACACGCTCATTCTTGTTAGGCCAGTTAGGCCAAATAGATCATTATAACTCGGCCATCCTGGCATCTGATCGTCTCGATCAGGACATTTCACATTTATGCTTTATATTTATTTATGTGTTACCTAGTAAGGGAAGCCAATTACCCGTGGCCTTCTCGGGGTTAGTAGGTTACAATTTCAAGGAAAGGTTTAAAGGGTAAGGATTACAAACAATGACAGTTGAAGTGTAACAACCCTTCCAGATCCATATTCGTGCAACTTATTCGTTAATATCATTGTAGCAGTCCCGCCAATCAGCCCACCGTTTTAATCTAGAAGCTTCAATGACACCATCATATGGGATTTGCGAAATCTGTGCGTTTTCAATATCCCTAATTACATACCGATCATTTGGCAAAACTTTATGAATTCGATAAGGTCCTTTATATTTCGGAACAAATTTCTTGTTTGTACCAAGAGTCGTATCGACATTCTTCATAACAACATATTCGTCCACTTCAAAACGCATAGCAGGTTTATGTCTGTTCTGGAAGTAAATCAAGTTTTTCTCCTGCGAAGTTTGTATATGCTCTGCAGCTTTTTCCCTCAACGAAACTAAGTCCCTGCTAATATCTTGATTTTCTTCTAGGAATTCTGTTAGTCTGTCAACTTCACGACCGCGTTGATTTACCCCGAAAAGAAGCATACAAGAAGTCTGACGAGTGGTAGAATGAACAGAATTATTCAATGCGTACTCAGCTTTAATCAACATTTTTGACCAATTGGAATGCTGAATCGGTTCGGAGATCTTAGCAAGCATAGATTTGATAATTCGATTAACTCTTTCAACCTGTCCATTGGCTTGAGCAGACGCAGTCCCAACTTTGACATGATCGATATTGTGTTCTAGAAGGAAAAAGCTGAATTCAAGAGATGTAAAACACGTTCCACGATCACTGATGATACGTCTTGGCCGACTGTAATGTTCAAAGTACTTTTCGAGAAACGCACATACCTCCTTGGTGCTGGTAGAGTTAACAGCATACAGCTTAACATACTTTGTGAATGCATCCACGACGGCTAGTATATACTTCCTTTTCGAAATAATGGATGGCAACGGCCCAAAGTGGTCAATATGCAAAGTGTCAAAAGGAATAGAAATTTTCGGGATATTGTGTAAAGTTTTGTGGTTACTAGTCGGAGGGACGGCATACATTATACATCGAATACAGTTTTGAATAAACTTATTCACCTTTTCCTTCATATTGGGAAACCAATAGTGCATCTTTATCTGTTCAACGCATTTAGTAACACCCATGTGACCAATCTTCTCATGAGCATGCCGTACAACGTTAGTCTCCATTTCTCTTGGAACGTAAAGTAGATTCTTATCACCATCAGCAGAACGATACACCACACACTACCAAAAAAATCTGTAAAATTACACCACATATGATGTAAATAAAAAGAAGCATCATATATTACGGAGTATTCAGTGTCAGTTGGAAATTACACGCCAGTAAAATTTTGCAACTTGTAAAATAAAAAATGATGTAAAATTAGCAACGTGTAAAATAAAAATGATGTAAATTATAAAATCACTGAATATTGGAAGAAAAACTTTCCAATTGGATTTTTGTTTTGTTTTATTTAATATGATTCAATATGATTCAATACTGGAATTTTCTCGTCTCTTAGTAAAAATAGAAATCCTTCTATAATTAATACAATTCATTTTATTTGGAGACAAATTATTTTAATCACACACATAAGTTTTATTACTTTTATTTTCTTCCACGACGTACCGGATCCAAAGTTGAGCAACGTGGATCCGCTTCCTAAACCGCACCCCTGCTTCTCGAAGATCTCCGGGAACCATCAAAACCGATTAACTTACTCGCGCGCGGGAAAAATACTTTGGCGCACGACTTGACTTAACAGTTTTTCTCACATTTGTCTGTTCCTGTTCTTCACAGTTTATAATTTTACATGCCATTATCACGTTCAGTGTATTGTAATATTTCATGTCGTGTAATTTTAAGAAATTTCCAATTCAGTGTTGTTGATTATTTTGTGTGACCAAAAAAAAGTTTTAAAATTACATCACATATGATGGAACAAAAAAGAAGCATCACAGATGATGGAATTTTCAGGGCGAGTTGAATGTTACACGTCTATAAACTTCAACAGACGTGTAAAATTTGAAAGACATGTAAAATATTAAGACGTGTAATATTTAATTCGCACTGAAAATTCCGTCGTATGTGATGCTTCTTTTTATTTACATCATATGTGATGTAAATTTACATCAAATATTCGCGTTCCGTGTCAAGTAATATTTGTGTCATACAAATTCAGTGCTTTTAAGGATTCAACTTTTTTTAATTTGTAAATTTACATCAATAAATCGCGTTCCACGTCATGTAATGATACAGCTTTTCAATTTCAGTGTTGTTAAGGATTCAGATTTTTTTTCTGTGCAGGCCATCTTCCAACACAAAACCATCGACCGAACCATTTTCCAGCTTTTCTCTAAGAATGGACACTTCACTTGTCACGGTTTTGTGTGACTTGGAGCTGAAAGATTATATCTTCAGGATCAATGGCAGAAACAACTTGGGTAGAATCGTCGATCGAGCTTATACTAACTGAAGGAAGCCTACTCAACGCGTCGACGTGACTCATCAATATACCACTTCTGTGTTGGATGGTGTAATGGAAATTTTCCAGTTCAATAACCCAACGGGCGATTCTCCTATTCATATTAGCACGGTTCACAGTCATCGTGACAGAATTGCAATCCGTAACAATTCTAAACGGAATACCCTCCAAATAAATACGAAATTTTCTAAGTGAGTAAATGATGGCAAGCGTTTCCAGTTCAAAACTGTGGTAACGAGTTTCAGCAGAGCTCGTTCGCTGCGAGAAGTAGGCAACTGGATGATATTTACCGACGTCCTGTTTCTGGAGCAGTATGCCTCCAAAACCATCAGTGCTAGCATTGCAATCCATTTCCGTCTCCCTTTCAGGACTGTATAGAGCCAAGACAGGCGCAGATACTAAACAGTTTCGAAGTGTGTTAAAAGACTTCACACAACTTTCATTGAAAACGAATTTTGCGTCCGGTTTAGTAAGCTTGCGCAATGGTTTTGCAATAGACGAAAAGAAAGGGACGAATCGACGAAAATATGAAAACAACCCGAGAGCCTTCGACAACTGCTTTGAATCTATTGGCAATGGCATTGATTTGATGGCCTCCAAATGCGATCCATTAGGGCGGATACCCTTCGTACTAACGGTGAATCCCAGTAAATCAATCTCGGTGTAACCAAATAAACATTTCTTGAACTTACCCTCCAACCTGAACTCAGCAAGTCGTCGCATAACACGCTGAAGTAGTTTTAAATGTTCTTCAATAGTGTAGGACGCCAAAGTTACGTCATCCAAGTAGACCACAACTGACCCTTCTTTGATGAAAGAGTCCAGCACTCTATTGATGAATCGCTGAAATACTGCAGGTGCATTTCTCAACCCAAAAGGCATTTTCCGATACTCATATTGCCCTCCCGGCGTCACAAAGGAAGTATACAAAATAGAATCAGGAGCAACGTTCACCTGATGGAATCCGTTTTTCAAGTCCAGTACAGTGAAGTATTGCTTACCCTCGAGACGTTCCAAACAGTCATCTATTAACGGAATTGGATAACTATCGCGCACTGTGATTTTATTTAGAGCTCGATAATCAACACACGAGCGCTTCTCTCCCGACTTCTTTTGACGCAAAACGATTGGAAACGAATATAGTAATTCGCCGGGCTGAATAATACCCTCAGCCAGCAAATTATCGATTATGTTATCAACATCTTTTCTATCAGAATAGGACAATCGACGAGGAGCAAAACTTATAGGGATATCGGATGTAAACTTCAGTCTCATTTCGTAATCATGCTGTTGAGATGGAATATTTGAGAGGTCCAAATAATCTTTTTCGATAATCTTTTTGATTTCTTCACGGGTATTTGCACTTAGCTTGGGATTGATATTGTACGGAAAGTTCTGATTATCACTAACGTCAATGGTGAATATGTCGGCCACAGAGCCACGGCACGTTACGGGGTCGTACAGGGAAACAGTTAGATCACACATCGAACAAGGAATCGAATTTTGGGAATCGGGACGGAAGTCAGAATTAGTTTCAAAAAGATTATATACGCAGTGGAGCCGTTCGCCGGCAATTCTTATTTCATTTGCGTCATGGAGTTCAACTTTAACAATGTTAGTAGTAAGATGATCATATAAAGTAATTCCAAAACTAGTAAGAAATTCTCTACCAAGAAGTAAAGGATGACAAATAAAATGATCTGGTACTGTGTACAACTTAACAGTTTTTGTCCGATATCGAAACGTCACTCGAACAAGAATGATGCCAAATGTACACAAGGGGAATCCACCTACGCCTTTATAACCGGAATTAATTTTCTCTGTGGGGATAGAGAGACACGGGACTGCCGATCTTTTTATCAGGTTAATCGGACTTCCAGTATCAATAAGAGACATAAATCTTCTGCTAGGTTGCACGTCAGAATCTGTAAGGAATGTTACACTCACCTCATTGATTTCTGGAATTGTTCCACCGTTTGCCTCGACCGGTCCAATGTCTGTCAGTGCTGGGCCTCGCCGAAAATCGTCCACCATGGCGACTTGTCTCTTCATCACGTAAGCCGGTTTGGGGCAGTCCTTCAATTTGTGTTGGTCCGAACCACACCGGAAGCACGATCCGATTTCTCGCTTTGGCTCAGGGCAGTTGGCTGATACGTGTCCCATCCCGGAACAGTTGAAGCATCTAACGTCGGACGGTTTCGTTGCTGGTCTAGCCGGTGGCTTTCCACCACGGGATGTTGCGAACGATGCAGTGTGCATCTCCCTCAACTGTGAGTACCGATGGGCCAGTTGTTTCAATTGTGCAATTGTCGTCGCTGGGTAGAGAACCGCAATGTTGGCAGAACGATCACGAAACCCGTCCACAATCAACTCCACTGTCTGTTTCTCGTCGATGTTCGCTCGAGATGCAATTTCTTGCATTTTTAGAATGTAACCCATGACTGATGTTTTTGCAGCACTGAATGTTGTTTTTTTCATCATGTCAATAATCTCCGACACAGAATGCACGTGGCTGAAGTTCTCCAAAAAACTGGTTCTAAACTCCTGGTAGTTTCTTGATCTATCCACCCTTAAGAACAACTCTGCCTCAGAGCCAGGTTCCATCATACGTCGGACAGCCATGAACCGAAAATCTCCATCACCGTGAATGGATTCGCAAGCCTGTTCAAAGTCATGAATCCACTTTTCGGCATCGTACGCTGCACCACCAGAGAAAATCGGAACAGAATATTTGATATCTCGGAATTCAGGGGCCTTGATCGGAGCAGCTGGCGGAGCATTGTAAATGTTGAATTCGGCTTCAATTGCAGCGATTTCTCGACGCAAATCGGCCACGAGTCGACGTTTCTGTAGTAACCGAATCTCAGCATCAAGTTGTCGTTCTTCTTCGTTGTCTTCCTCGCCGCAATTCCGCTCTGGACTTCCCGAAATTGAAGGAAGCTCTCCTTCCGTGTTGGTTCGCCGTTCTCGTTGAATTTCGATGTCGTAGAGGGCTCGCAAATGTCGAACAGTAGCAGAACTCGGAAATTCAATATGGCGGTCCTCCAACCACGTCATAAGCTCATTTTTGCTCGCACGGTCCATTTTCTACCTCAATCGGAATCCTTTCAACTGTAGGGCAATTCCACTTCTGAGGTTGTAGACGATACAGGTTTTCGGAACGGAACGGAACGGAAGCCGGATTTAATTTTCGGAACACTTTTTTTTATTCGACGTACAATTCGTTTGACTGGTAGTTAGACACTGACCGTTTTTTCATTTCCTAGCACACTGCAGAAAATTCTCATTCACTCAATCCTTTCACGCTCAAAACACACGATCACTCGTATCAACGGTAACCCACACACTCAATTCTACACGCTCATTCTTGTTAGGTCAGTTAGGCCAAATAGATCATTATAGGAAATTCTTATTCGTTTTTTTTTTTTCAAAATCATCCATTTCCGCAACAAAAAGGCAAAAATGGTGTTTTCTAACTGTCTAATTATAGGTTTAAAAAAAACTATTTCAAATCTGTCCACGTGGACATCCGGGAGGGGGGTAGGGGTTTGTCAAATGTCCACGCTCGTCCACGGAGGGGGTCAAAAATCCCCTTTTTGTGGTATCTGAACGGCCCCCACCTGGATTATAGCTGGCGAAAGACATTTCGGGAGGTTTATGGTGAGAAGTTTCCAATTTTCACAGAAGTTTCCAATTTCGGCATCAGCAGCGATTGGGTGTCAAAGCTATAATATCACCTAATTTTGAAACCTCGTCACCGCACCGGCGGGATTAAAACAAGGTGCTATCTAGCTCCTGGGTACGGGTGTGTTCTGGAGCGACTCAGGGGCTTTATTTGAATACCGACCAGTTTATCAAATTTGTTATTAACATGGACGTAGATTGACAGATGGCCTAGAAGACACTTTCTCCAGGCATCATTTACTTGATTTATGTCAAAACTTTGCTTCATATCTCGACGGCCCAAAACTTTACTATGCGGCCAGTGATCCGAGCCTTCAAAAAAGACCTCCACTATTGACGATCCGGAGCCGGCGTCTTTACTTAGTCCCAATCTAGATTCTCGTCGACAGTTCGGATTTCGCCGCCACGAGTTTCTGGGTCTGCCTCTTCTTCAATGACCATCTGGATTCCAATCTAGCGCCTCTTTGCAAATCTCTTTTTCATCTTTTCGGAGCGTGCGTCCAATTCATCTCCACTTACATTTCCGAATCTCGATTTCTAGCGCCTTTGATGACACCGGCGATGTAGTTCCTCATTCGAGATCCAGCTGCCAGGCCACCAAGCGCGGTTGATATTCCGCAGGTTGTATACTGTTTACCGGAATTCCATTTACCGGACTGCTATTTACCGGAAATTCATTTACCGGAATGAACCGTTTACCGGACTGCTATTTACCGGAATAAGAGTTTTAAGTACAAATCTATTATTGTATCCCATTTACCCGTAAACTTTTGCCGAGAATGATTTTTAGGCCAAATTTGGGTATTTTAATTGATTTTATGCTACCCAGTGTGGCTTTTAAATCGTGTTGGTAGCCGACTCCTCACGCTGCGCTTTCGAAATTCAAAGACATATTGTCCTTCACGCTGTCGCGTGGCGGACGGGGCTAAGGGATCACCCCTAGCTTTCACGCAGACCTAGGAAGCCCCGGCAGACCTAGACCAATGTAATAGGGCCGCCGCTTCCGACGGCGGGTCGGCGGCCCTATTACATTGGTCTAGGCCTTGCCGCAAACAATAATATTTTAAAAAACTCTTTTTTTTTTGGAAAGAAGTTTTTTTTTCGAATTTCAGTTTTTCCATTTTTTGTAAAGTTATAAATTCCGGTGAAAAAAATTCTGGGGAATGGTTCAGTCTGACGTGAATTTTTGGGGAATTTGGGTACAACCCAAATTTATACGTATTAAAGAAAATCCGGTAAATGGTAGTTCCGGTAAATGGTTTTCTGGTAAATGGTACAGTCCGGTAAATGGTTTTCCGGTAAATGGTATAGTCCGGTAAATGGAATTCCGGTAAATAGTACACTCCGGTAAATGGTATTCCGGTAAATGGTACTTCCGGTAAATGGAATTCCGGTAAACAGTATACAACCTATTCCGCAGGATATTGATTACTGTTTACATACTCAAAGGCGCTTATCGTGCTCACTGTTTCTAACGACTAAAAATGTACTTTGTTGTAAGCTGTATTTCTTTCGTAGTTTTTGCATAAATGTGACACAACTTCATAAAATGGAAGAAATACGTAGATTTTTTGATCAAATGTCTTTCAATAAAAAAAATACATTTGGTAAAATTTCACAAAAAGAAGAGTACGCACATTTCTCGATCGAAAAAGAGTACATGTTCTCTTAAAAGAGTACGTATGGTATCCCTAATCTAAAGTTCTCCCAATTCCATCATTCGTCACTCATATACTATGGGAGATGCTCTAATTATTCAGTTTGCCAAATTTATTCGATTGTTATTAGCAGTTATATTTTCTGATAAAACTTCATTTTTGCTTACTTAACCGTAGGAATTTCTGACAAATCCACTGATACGGTCGAAACCACCTCTTTCACAGTTTCATGCGTAGGCCGCCTGCGGTCGCTGTTCCTTTCTCGCTCCATTCGCTGCCGAATTAGTTTCACGCAAGTAAACTGTACCATTGTGGACCCGAACTCGCCGGAATGAATCTGATAGTGATCTCGCAGCTCTATGACCTTTTCAAAAGATTCCTCACAGCGATCACACTGGTATATTCGGTTTCCGAAATGCACCCGACTGTGTTTGATCAAGTCATTGCTCTGAGTAAATTTGCGTTCGCAAACCCCACATTCGTACGGCTTTTCACCGGTGTGGGTTCGTTTATGTCGCCTCATATGATCCACTGAATTGAATCTGGAACAATAAGAACAAAATTGACAAAAAAAATTATCTCTACGAACTAGTTAAGGTACTAACTTCATATCACACTCTTCGCATCCGTACGGTCGATCTCCGGTATGCGTTCTCATATGTTTGACCAAACCAGTCTTCAAAGCAAATTTAGTGCCACATAGTTCACAGACAAAGCGACGTTCCTTGGTGTGCGTTATCATGTGCTGTTTCAAGGCTCCTTTGGTAAAAAATTGCGACGGGCACTTCGGACATAGAACATTCTTGACACCCGAGTGGCGTATCAAATGTAAGTCCAGATGACAGGGCGATTGGAAACTTTTTCCGCAAATTGTGCAAACACGTGCTCTTGATTCCGTCTCCTGCTTTCGGTGGGCTGCTTGCTGATGATCGTTGAATGACTCCACATCATCAAATGTCTCTTTACAGTCAGGGCAATGGTAATTGTAAGGCTCAACTTTGATGGCGCTTTCGTTTAGCTCACACGATAAATCATTTTGAAGAACGTTATCGGTTGACTGTTTTGTTGTTGTAATTGAGCTACAAGGAATTGTTTCATCAACCTTTGTAATTGATCGGTTAGCTTCGTTCAATTCTTCTTGTGACCACTGATCCAATTTTTGGTTTGTTTCAACGCAAACCAAATATAGCTTGTAGGCAGCGATAATTTTTGAGCTACAAGACTTACAAACTGAACAGCCCACTAAGTCTTTTTTGCCGTGATTCAAACTGTCCTGGAAAATCTGGGGCCACATATCCGACAGTATTTGATGCAGACTTTGTTTATGGCCTTTGATCGGGGAAATCTGTTGGATTTCGATTGTTTTTGGCGCTCCCAATAATCGATTATCAACCAGACATATTCGACATGAGTAGGACAACTGAAAGTCTAGTGGGTCCATTTTAACGGCCTGCAATAAAGGATGTAGCTTTGCAAAAAGCATCATTTGTTGCTACTTGTTGATTTTTCACATTTTATCTACTCAGTGTTCCTACTTTGAGGCCCTTTTGGTATTGGATCGTTATGTTATTTTCCATATTATTAACCTACCTGCTTTCCAGTCATTGGTTGATGATAGATTTCAATCGCCGATACATTCATTTAAATTCAACAGCACGACTCGAAACTTTTGGTCCTGTACAACTGCGATTAAATGAAATTTACCATATCATGTGAAGTAAGAGTAGCATAAAAATCGATAAAAATAATGTATAGATAAGATACCAAAACTAAAATCTTTTTATCGAACGATGGAAACGACGTTGAAGGTTTTTGTTTATATTTTGATTTGCTCTTCCGTATGCTAGGGATGTCAATGAAAAATGTTTTGTGATGTTTTTTTTTTGGCATAGCATAGTGGCAGGACATATCGTGTCCGTTAACTTTCAGCTCCCTTCAGAAATGTTGCAATTGCCATACCTTCCAATCTAGAGAAAACCGTTTATCCGATCATTTCAAATGTGATCTGGCAAAGTTGTTTGTTTTATTATAGAGGCTTGCTGGGTGGGTTCGCCTTTGGTCTGGCAAAGTGAAACTATCCCATGCCAATATAGAGAAGGACTCGTTTCTCGGCCTCGTCTTTTCTTTTTCCGATTCAGCGAGTTCGTCGGCGCACTCGTTTCCGAAAATTCCCTTGTGTCCAGATACCCATAGAAGGTTTAATCCATTGCCTTCAGCAAGTTTTTCGGCCTGAGATTACCAGTTTAGTAGATTACTAGTACCAGGCATGAGATTACCAGTTTTGATCTAGAACTCGAAGCACTAAGTGATTTGATAGCTGCTTGGCTATCTGATCAGAAATAAATTGTTCCCAACATAATTTTCTTTTGAAGCGCAATTTGAACTCCATACATAATAGTATATAGCTCAGCCTGAAAGACTGTACAATATTTACCTACGGTTGAGCATGTTCTATGTTCAACTCGTCACAGTAAATTCCTGCACCTGCACCTGGGTGGACATTTGGTCCTCTACGAAACCTGATAACCATTCTTGAGGAAAGGAAATATGACTTTAAAGCCCATGTAGGGAAAACTACCTGAGAGTGTTAAATCGTTTGGCGCTAAATTAAACTCGTTTAATTTAACTAATTCAGGCCACACATTTGTATGACTCGATGATCTTTCGATATTTCCTGACAGTCAAAGACCAACTGCCTGTATACGAAGGCTTCCTATTTTAGGAACAAGTGTAGAGGTTTGATAGAAAAGTAGTGCTGCAGTAGGAGTTGTTGTGAACGATCCGGACATCCCTAAAAGACACATTCTTTGAAGGTGATTCAGTTTTGTCCTAACTATTGCAACTTCTCCTTTCTGCCACCACACTAGACACTCATGGGCCAAAATTGGTCTTACTATTGTGGAGTAAATCCAGTGAGAATGTTTGGTTTTTGTGTAGCGGTGATATAACGACTCATTTGAAATGCGTAATTTATATAAGCAATCGTACATTACACCCGATCACCATCAGATAGCCCCTCGTCAGACGACATCCATTTTCCTCATCACTCGCGCCCCCTCTGCCCACCTCTCCTCATTACTCCTCAATCACCCACTGACCGAACGACAGCAGCGGCTCGCTTCCAGGCAAATCCCCTTCTCCGGGGAACCACGATCCAGGACCAGCCGGAAGTCTCTCCCTTGTCCGCCTGTAGGTTGCACAATTGGCGATCCTGCCGGATACTGATCTTTATGTCCCTACTCGGGACTCCCGAGAGCCTGCATTTTTTTTTTTATCTACTGGACATTAAAGGGCGAAGAAAATGTAAGTAGCCATTTTGTAGTTTTTGAATCTATATTCATCCCGCTGAATTCGTATGAATTGAAAACGCGTAGCACAAAATCTCACGTGAAGTCGACTTCCGCCTAAAATACACAAGTTATTTGAAGAATTTCATTCCGCTGAATTTGTGTGAGTTGAAAACGCGTAGCACAAAATCTCACGTGAAGTTGACTTGCGCTTAAAATACAGAAGTTTAAAGAAAGGAATCTTGTGCGAACTGGACTGTGGATAACCGTTTGAAAAGTGTTAAAGACTTTACGAGACTTCCGTCCCAGTGTCGATGAGAACTTTCCGTAGGAGTGCAGATTTCA
Organism: Uranotaenia lowii; assembly: GCF_029784155.1. Classification (NCBI taxonomy): domain Eukaryota; kingdom Metazoa; phylum Arthropoda; class Insecta; order Diptera; family Culicidae; genus Uranotaenia; species Uranotaenia lowii. The sequence continues at coordinate 315,309,675 of NC_073692.1, read as the reverse complement.
GGCGAGATGAGGCCTTCCGCCTGATTAAGAGTAAGTAAATTTATATGTTCTACAAATACGTCTGCCAGGCGAGATGTGGACTTTCCGCCTAGACTAAATACATTGTTTCATGAGCCTGACGGATGAGGACTTCCGTCAAATAAGCATTAATTTGATCTGATATAAGTTGACGCGATGAGGACTTCCGTCAGGTATTAATTTGCTTTGATAAAAGTTGACGCGATGAGGACTTCCGTCAAACAAACGTTGATATGCTGTGATGAAAGTTGACGCGATGAGGACTTCCGTCAAATAAACGAAGATTTTCTCTGGTAAAAGTTGACGCGATGAGGACTTCCGTCAAAATAAACGTTGATTTGATTGATAAAAGTTGACGCGATGAGGACTTCCGTCAAACAAACGCTGATTTGCTATGATGAAAGTTGACGCGATGAGGACTTCCGTCAAATAAACGAAGATTTGCTCTGGTAAAAGTTGACGCGATGAGGACTTCCGTCAAATAAACGTTGATTCACTTTGATAAAAGTTGACGCGATGAGGACTTCCGTCAAATAAACGTTGATTTGCTTTGATAAAAGTTGACGCGATGAGGACTTCCGTCAAACAAACGTTGATTTGCTATGATGGAAGTTGACGCGATGAGGACTTCCGTCAAATAAACGAAGATTTGCTCTGGTAAAAGTTGACGCGATGAGGACTTCCGTCAAATAAACGTTGATTCGCTTTGATAAAAGTTGACGCGATGAGGACTTCCGTCAAATAAACGTTGATTTGCTTTGATAAAGGTTGACGAGATGAGGACTTCCGTCAGTAAAACCTTGATTTACTCTGTTGAAAGTTGACAAGATGAGAACTTCCGTCAAATAAAGTTTGTTTAATAAACATTAATTCCCTCTAATGAAAGTTGACGCGATGAGGACTTTCGTCAGCGTAGTGGAATGCTAAGCGAGATGAGTACTTCCGCTGGAAAGAACTAACCCGATGCGATCGGTCTATACGATAGATCCTTATTGTTTGCTTGAATATGAAGAAACTGGTATTTTACGAACTTTAAAGCTTTAAGTCGTATTAAGTTAAAGTTGATAAATGTAATTTGACAAGTTACCGATTTCTATTAACTGATGAACATAAGAATTATTCATGCAGAACAAAAACAATTTATTAAAATCACGTCGTTCAACACTTTAACACGCAGAGTAGATATTTATGGCTTAATTTGAGGATTTTTATATGTTAAACGTGCTGCTCTAATAACGCAAAAATGATAAAGCTAGATGCTATTGAAATTAATAAAACGAGTTGTAATGTTGTCTTCTGATTCCAGAATTCGGTGATGAGCCTTTGAATGCTTCTACGATCACTTCAATCCGAACAAGAGGCCGGCCGAGTAGTCGTCGGTGTGACTTACTGAATGATCCCGCGCCGATCCTCCGGTGCATAGGGCTGTTGAAATTACCAGAAGGAAGCTACTTAATTCTCCAAAGGAAAAAAGAATGAACAGCAGTATTAACTTTTCATTCACGCATTTGTTCACACATTTGTTCTTGCAAGCCTGCATGCCATTCGAATTGCTGAAGTTGGTAGAATACTCGGGAAAATATTTACACATGTCTATTCTGTAGTGAATTTGTGACAATGGTCCCGGACCAGCGCCTCCGACAGGAACATTTTAGCGGATTCCAGGCTCCGATCGCACTCAACTTCCGAGCACCGCTGACGGCCGTCGTCCAGATTGTGGCAGACCATATTGCGATCACTACTTGCAGTTTTACGCGTTAGCAGTTTATTTCCGCTTGAAAAATCCGATTTTCTGTGTATCGAAAAATTGGAAAACAATGAATTTTCCCGATTCTGATTTCTACGGTTAACCTTTTGCCTCTGGTCTTTCACACTCGATGCACTAAAAAAAGATCCTACGCGAACTTGGTAAAGTTCAACGCTTTGCAAACAACGTTTGCATATTCGCTTCTGCATATTCGCTAACATTTGGAAATTATTTTCCTGTGACTAGAGGATTTCTGCATTCTGACAAATCCTTCAAATACATTTGATATTCTTTATAACATTCGCATATCAGGCCTATTGAAAATCATCTTATAGTATCAAAGCTTCTTTGCATATCGACCTTATGTGAAATGGGGAAAATCGTTCGTCTCGAGCGTAAATCACATCGTATCTTGTTTTTAGTGTGGGGCATGAATTGATGATTAAAAATGTCGCAGGGAAGCATGATGGCGTTAATTCGTGTTTCCGACCGTATATTCGCCGGTACTGCAAGCAACAGTCTACAGCTAGCTTCCCGTCACAGGAGTGCGATTGCCAAAGTTTGTAAATTGGATTCCATTCTATCTTCTCACCCCGTTTGTAAAATTTAGTAGTGCTGCGAAGTACAGGTTAACGGCCGAAAGTAGTGGAAATAATTGTTACAGAGCTGAAAAAAAACAGGAAGTGTTACTACAGGTACAATTCATATTTTTTTTAAGTCGGCTGTGTACCTACACCATTATCATGTCAGGATAATATATTCGATTGTTCCCATTTTTTGTTTTTTTCGCACTGTTGACATGGGCCATAAGTCAGGTTTTTTTCGAATAAGTGTTAGCAAATGATTGGTTACATAGTTCGGGCTTGTTTGATTTGTCACTTGCTGGCGAAAAAATTTTGTCCACCACTCGCTTGCGACTAGGGTTGTTTTCCACTCTCTATTCTGGAAGTGGACGACGACAGGCGATTTGTTGAAGCTTGACCGTTTTCGTAAACGGATTCGCGGTCGATGCAGTTTATCGTCCAAGCACGTCGTAAACTGCAGTCCCGGACATGCAGTCTCACTTTGTCACTTTGGAGGCATCAAATGAAGAAGTTCGCATCGCTCTGTACTGGGACCATCTTTCATCGGATCATCTAAAGACACTATAGTAAACAAAGATACGCCATCTGATCCATTAGAAAAAATACATATATAGCAACCCGGCGGTTACATCAGTCAGGTGCAAGCAACACTGTCATTGTTCAAAATTTCACATGACTTGTTTTGGTTGCGTTTTGCAAAGTTCTTCCTTTTAGTTTGTGATTGAAAAACTTTTCGTTCAGTTGTGTTAATAAACATTGTTTAGTCAACGAAAAAAAACGGAAAGTTACAAACATGAAATGTTTGTCAAAAACCGGCGGCAACAAAACCTCACCAAGTTTCAAAAACATAGCTTTTTTTCGACCTTCCATCTCCACCCGAAAATCGCAAGGCTCAGTCATCCGGTTGTGTTAATATCGCAAACACCTCATCAATCCGTAATCCCGATTGTCATGTCGGATTACAGACAGCATTCGTATTCTTTTCGTTTGCGTTATACAAATATCAATACTCTCATTCCAATTTGTTCCAATAATTTCAAAACAAACGATTTGACACAACTTTTGCTCGATTGGAATGACACTGACAGATAAACGAAAATTCCAATCGGCACACGGCGCCTCTTTGTTTTTGTAGCCTCTTTAGGATCATCCAGGAAGCACTCATCTAAATGGGGAATTGACGGGAATCGACTGAGGTGGCAACTAATCGTTGTTTACGAAGAAATTAGAAGCGATCTGAAACATACGAGAGCCAAATTAATAACGCCGCAAATGCTTGTGTGGATATGAGTGGATCAAATTTCCGTTTCACTTTGGCGCTGATCAAGTTGCTCGATTGTTGGCAAATTATTTCAGGGCGTACTTACTCGGGAATGCGAACGTTTAAGCGAATTGGATTGGTAGACACAGTAGTCCGTAGAACAGCTCAAGATTAAACCTTAATTAAAATTTTTAAAATTGATATGCTTTGTTTATGTTTGTGCTTCTACACGCCAAAATAAAAACAATTAAGAAAAATAAAATAATATGCTAAAGTGTAAACAGGGCTGAACGCAATGAGGTACAAAGAAAGGTGACGAACAGACACGAAACTATTCCAGAACTCGTTATTCAAAACGTAAAATGGTAAGCAAAGTCTACGCCACTTCCCAGAATGTTTATGTTTCCTAGGCGAGAATTGTAAACAGCAGTTGGCAATGATTTTTTATTCTCTAGTTTTTGGTGGTACAGCGATGATGGTTGTTTGTTTGATAATGCAACTGACGTCACGAATTGTTATGGTTACAATGATTACAAAAAAATTACGGGATTTCCATCGCCACCTGAGATGTATATCTACAGGTTGGGCTGTATACGGAGTAAATGAGACTGGAAAGTAAATATTTGAATGTAATGTATGAATGGTTTGAAAATATAATGGAAATTTATGGAAATATTTCCGTTATTTAAAATAACTTAACATGTAGATGGATTTTATCTGATCAATGAGTAGTTTCTTTTGTGTTGTAGCCATTTTCGTTTGTTTTTTTTTAGAGTAGAACGGGGATGTGTAGCGGTGATATAACGACTCATTTGAAATGCGTAATTTATATAAGCAATAGTACATTACACCCGATCACCATCAGATAGCCCCTCGTCAGACGACATCCATTTTCCTCATCACTCGCGCCCCCTCTGCCCACCTCTCCTCAATCACCCACTGACCGAACGACAGCAGGGGCTCGCTTCCAGGCAAATCCCCTTCTCCGGGGAACCACGATCCAGGACCAGCCGGAAGTCTCTCCCTTGTCCGCCTGTAGGTTGCACAGTTTTGAGTCCCCAGTTTTTCCCGATTGTACGACGGCATTGTCCGAAGGCCATGCATGCTTTTTGATTCTGAAATCGATGTAATCTGACCAGTTTAATTTGGAGTCAATCCACCTCACACCCAAATATTTCACTTGAACAGACATGGTGATTTCGTAACCATAAAACATCAGAGGGCGCACCCCGCGGCTGATACGTTATTTTTAGAAAATAAAACAATATTAATTTTCAGAGGATGAAAGTTTTTTTATCATTCATTTACTATGTTATAAGTGTTTTTCTTTGTTTGTTTTGTTTATTTATTCATTTTTGAATTTATCTTTATTGCTATTTAGTAAGTTTCGTGTCTTATAAATTTGTTCTGTATTTGTTCTTTTTTATTTCTTTTTTTTCTGATCATTCGGAGGTTGGGTCCCAGACAACCAGAAGTCGTATTTTATTTTACAGATAATATCGTATAGAATGTTATTTAAACTCATTTTCGTATATCTGCACCTACAATGTGCGGCCCATGCATACTCTTTATCGTATTCAGATGCATTGCATTATTTTCTTACGACAAGGAGAGAGACTCGTATTTATGTACATATGAACTCGACCTTTGTGTACGACAATTCGCAAAAAATCTGTGAAACGACCGATATACCCCAGACAACCAGAAGACGTATTTTGTTTTACAGATTATATCGTATACAATGTAATTTAAACTCATTTTCGTAGATCTGCACCTACAATGTGCGGTTCATGCATATTCTTTATCGTATTTGAATACATTGCATGATTTTATTACGACAATACAATCCAAATCAAGAAATTGTGTGCTAATGTACCTATATTGGCTCCAAAATAATACGTATATACTGATTTTGCTGCATTATATACGATATGTTTACACGTATACTTACACGTATATTTGTGTTGCAAATTCGAAATACCCACCAAATGGTTGTCTGGGACGATGCACTATGGGGTTTGAGGCGGCAAAAAGTCAAAAACTTAATTTTATCGGATCGTTTTTTTTTAACAAGTTAATAACCTATTATTTCACTAAGATATTCCCAGTTTTTCAACTCATTATCTTGGATACTGAACGCACCACAGACATCAGACTTTGAAAAATTGAAAAATTTATATGATGAAGAAAAAAATTTAAATCACTTATATTTCTATGGAAAACATTTTTTCTTAAATTTAAAGTACACCATATGAAAGCTCATATTAAAACCTATCATTTGAACCATTCAAAATTTTTACACACTAAATTGATCTATGATAATAATGAGTAAATATTTATTTTTTTCAAAAATCAAAACATTAAAGCCATGCCAAAAAAAATCCCCGCATTTCCCCATACTCTTTTTACAATCAACATCTAGGTTAAGGTCCTTAAAATACAATGAAAGAGATTCCAGGCACCTTAAAGCATCGTTATAATAAAAAAAAAAAGCTAAAAATATCATGCAAATGGGTAATTTTTACCCATTAATGAGTATAAATTCAACAAAAGTGGATGTTGGTTTGTCGAAAAAATGTTTCTCATGATTGATCAACCATTTCACACATTTTTCTTTTGAGTTTTATGAAATGTTTTGATAAAATTTATCATTCACTGATCAATTGGTCTAAAACCCGGTTATCAAAGGAAATTAAAAGTAGAGTCAAAAAATAACACCAAGTATCCTACTTTAGAAGTAGTTCATAAAAAAAAAATTTGAATGAATTTATTTTAAGTTAGTAAAACAATAATTTTCATACAAAATTTTCAAAAATTACAAAACAGTCCAAAACACCTAATCATACTTTTTGCCGCCTCATTGTATGGAACTGCCCCATAGTGCGATGATCAGCCATGATTGACAGATTTTGTCGTGCTATGCATAAATTTATTCGAAATTAAGTTTTTTTTAACATGAAATACGATTTACGATAAGCTCGCAACTTTGCTTGCCACTTGGAGATATATGCTATAAAATCGTATATAACTGCATTGATTCGTAACAATGTGCATGCAATCGTATACCTATGCAAATTAATTCGCATGTCTGATTTTCGTAAAACGTATTTGCTGGCAATCGTAAAAGAATACAAATAAGTTCAATAAAATCGTTTATGATAATACGACATCGATGATTAGACTCGTATTTAAGGAGGTTTCAAAATGCTGATCTATTTTTAGATCATCGATGACGTGTTCTACGATTTAAAAGATTTTAGTTATAGAAATATACGATTTGCTTTCGGTTTAATGCCTTTGAAGAAAATCGCCTTGAATTTATATGTTCCAGATAGCGTCGAGGAACCATCATGAGCTGCAGATCGTATCGTCATGGGATCAAGTCCAGATACTAACAAAAACTTCATGAACGTTGAAAAAAATCAGCAATAAGGCAAATAATAAATTGTACGACATAAACTTAAATTTGACAGCAAAAAACGCATTTCTTTGAAACAATCTTATTTTTATTATTTTTTAGGCATGAATAAACCAATTGGTTTAAAGTACAAAAAAAATAATAATCTTATTTTTATTCAACTGACGGAAAATGAGAGCCCTGCACTCAAGTCGCAAAAGACGACCAAATAAGTCGTCAAACTTTCGATATTGTTACGAAAAATGTCGTATATTACAACCTCAATCATCTATATGATGATGTAAATTGTCATAGTATATTCCAAAAAGAATCAGGGTAGTCGTAAATGATGCGCATGACAAGTCTTGCAAATCGTAATATAATACAATCCAAATCAAGAATATGTTTGCTAATGTACCTATATGGCCTCCAAAATGATACGTATATACTGGTTTTGCTACATTATATACGATATGTTTACACGTACATATATTTGCACGTACAGGGTGTCGACTACCTGAAAAAACCTGGAAAATCAGGGAATTCAATTTGCATCAGGGAAAATCAGGGAATATCAGGGAATTTTTGCACCAATCAGGGAAAAAATAATGATCCTGATTTTATTTGAAGAAATTGAAACGTCATAGTTTATTATCTGCTTAAAAATATGCGGATATGACACTAATAGTGTTTTCGTTTATTGGCAGTGGCAACCTAGTTACACACGAGTTTTGCCCTAACTGCTGTTATTATGTTCGGTTATTAATTCAGAAGTCCACTAGTTTTGCTCGAGATTTGAACCTCAAGCAGGTGGTTGCACCCCGTAAAAGTTGTCAGTGTTGGGGGTAAGCATAAGGCATAAGGGTAACGATTCTGTTTGTTTATTCAGAAAAAGTTATGCCCCGAGCGAATGGAGATAAACGAAAACGGCATAAGAATGCTATGAAAAAATGTCCTAAGCTCAGCAAAAAGCAAGTTCTGCAATTTCGTATCGAATGCAAAGGAATGCTGAAGGCAATTGTACTTAAGTTAATGGAGCGATCGTCATTAACTTATCCTCTGACCAAGGCCGCCTCTTGCCTTGATCCGGCAGTTATCAGCAGCGATACCAAATTGGCAAAAAAAACGATTTGAGAAGACTATTGACAGATACTGGACGCGTTAGTGGATCCTCGGCAGATTTAGCACTACGGCAGTATTCCGGAGTGATTGCCAGAGGCGATAAATTTGATAACTATAACCGTAGCAAAGAAAGGCTGGATCATTTTTGGAGTGGAGTGCTAGTAAATGCCAAGTGTCCAGAATTCCTCAACATCGTCAAAATGATCTGCTGTCTTTCACATGGCAACGCGAATGTTGAACGTGGTTTTTCAGTAAATTCCGAATGTCTCTTCGAAAATATGCGTGAAGAATCAGTGGGGGCTAAAGGGTTACCATATCCTTCAACGCCAAAAAGAGTACGTTGAAATCATTTTCAAAATATTTAGGAGAAACGAAAAAAAACAGGAAAATAGTGACAATTAGTTGCTAGTTATGTAACTTACCTCGCAATAACGGCAAAACATAGTTTTACAAATTGAAAGTTGTCGTTTTTAGTATTTGTTCATTTTATTGCAGATTTTTAGTGAAAAATAAAAGGGTCGTTGGATTATTCGAAAAGATAGAGATCAGAACATCGTTAACATGAGAACACGTTGCATTTAAAAAAGAGTTCAAATTGCTGTTGTGCTCTCTTCCAACTCTTTGGGCGCTAATTGCATATTCAAAGGCGCTGATTGCCTGCACAGTTTATTTCGACGACGGGGAGAAGCTTTTGTCAAAAGTGGGTTTGAAACTTTCGAAATTGTTGTGTTTTACTTATAGAAAAGTTTTGCTAATGAAACAAAAAACTTGTTTGTAACGAAAAATTCAGATTTTAATCGATTTGTTATGCTTCTTATTTTAATATATTGTTTGTAAAACTCAACAAAATAGAGAAACCTGAAGTACCGAGCCATGAATGCATAAAGTGTTGCATTTCTTTCGGACTTCTTGTACATATAAAAACACAAACTTAAGAACTGGAAGAAATAAGTTCGTTTCTCTAATAAAATGCCTTTCAACAGAAAATAAGAGTACAAACCGAAAGATTTCACAAAAAGAAGAGTACGCTCATTTCTCGATCGAAAAAGAGTACATGTACTCTTAAAAGAGTACGTATGGTAACCCTAGCGCTAAACGACAAATCTATGATGCTGTTTTTTATGCTGGAGGGATAAAATCAGTCCAAATTTCCAACAAACTTATTCAGAGAGTTGGAAATTCACATACTCTGTATTTGGAAGACAAGATTGCCGCAAAAAGGAAGCTCTTGAATCAGATCAAACAAAGCTGATGAAGCGTCATCGAGAAGCGGAAGTAAAATCGCTTGAGGTGAAACGGAGGATAATTTTGGAAGACGCACAGAAGAAGGCTGATAGCTTGCAAGAGAAAATTGTTATGCTGAAATCATAACAATTTCTACAAGTGGATCCGAACTGGCCGACTTATCTTAAAATGTTTAATATCACAAATAATACTTCCATTAAAATTATCGTAATAAATTAGTATTCTCGACTCAAAGCTTTCTGTGCGTATATTTTCGGAGGAAATATTTTTTTTATAAATTTAAGTTGCTTCCTCAGGTTGTTTTTCAAACCTGGAATTTTATTGAGAAACGACTGGAAAATCAGGGAATTTGATTACCAGATATGAGTCGACACCCTGACGTATATTTGCGTTGCAAATTCGAAATACCCACCAAATGGTTGTCTGGGGTTTTTTTTTTTTCAGATATATTCAAACAGTTGGAAAGAAGTGGGTTAACACATTTAAATACCATTCTCCCCAATGCTCCAGTGGATGTGTATTTGCGGTTTATGAATAACGAGGGATTATTCTTAAATCTAGCTTTTTTCAATCACTGGGGGCTAATTGGATGGAAATGATATTTCGTGTTTTTATGTTTGTGAAACATATCTGTCTCCTGTGTTGTTTTTATATATAGTGTTTTAGTTCAAGTTCAAAACAAACAGTCTTAATCATTTTAAAATCTTATTCAAACGTAGGCAACTGTGTGAGGCGGGTAGGGTAGGGCGATGCTCAAACGATAAAATAGACTCTTGTATCCATATTTTGATGGGGGGCCGGACATTCGGCCGAAGGCCGATAGGCCGAAAAATGTTAGGCCGAAGGTCGCTAGGCCGAATGGGTTGAAAGGCCGACGGATGTTCGGCCGAATAGGACAATAGGCCGAATGCGACATTAGGCCGAAGGTTATTTGGCCGAATATTATTTGGCCGAATGGTCATCAGGCCGAATGGGCGATAGGCCGAATGGTCATGAGGCCGAATGGTCACTAGACCGAATGGTCATTCGGCCGAAAGGTCACTAAGCCGAATGGTCATTCGGCCGAATGGTCATTAGGCCGAATGGTCGTTAGGCCGAATGGTCACTAGGCCGAATGGTCGTTAGGCCGAATGGTCATTCGGCCGAATGGTCATTAGGCCGAATGGTCGTTAGGCCGAATGGTCATTAGGCCGAATGGTCACTAGGCCGAATGGTCACTAGGCCGAATGTTCATTAGGCCGAATGGTCACAAGGCCGAATGGTCGTAAGGCCGAATGGATGCTAGGCCGAAAGATCGTTAGGCCGAATGGTCATTAGGCCGAATGATCGTCGGGCCGAATGGATGCTAGAAGGGCGTTAGCCACTAGGCTGAATGATTGTTAGGCTGAATGGTCGTTGGACCGAATTTTTGCTAGGCCTATAAGGCCTACTACAACCCAATAGACACATGTAACCGTTATTTTAATGAGTGTGTTAGTATTTTTGATTTTGGTAAGTCTAAGCAATCATTTAAAAATAGGATAAGGCATCTCTTAGAACAATAAGTCTGTGCGAAACAATATTTTTTCGATGACTAATAAAATAAATATAAGACATATTATCGCTTTCTTGCATGTCGGGCCGCTCAGTAGTAGGTCGATCAGTAGTTAGGCCGAATGGTCGTTAGGCCGAATAGTCATCAAGCCGAATGGTCATCAGGCCTAATGGATTGCCTTGTGATCATTCGACCTAATGACCATTTGGCCTTATGAACATTCGGCCTAACAGCCATTCGGCCAAACGACCATTCGGCCTATCAGCAATTCGGCCTTACAACCTTTCGGCTTAGCATGCCGACATGTGTAAAAGATTTCTTATTGACCTAGCAACCATTCATGACGATCATTCAGCCTTATGACCATTCGGCCTTACGACCATTCGGCCTAGCATCCATTCGGCCTTACGACCATTCGGCCTTGCGACCATTCGGCCTTGCGATCATTCGGCCTTGCAACCATTCGGCCTTGCGACCATTCGGCCTTGCGACCATTCGGCCTTGCGACCATTCGGCCTTGCGACCATTCGGCCTTACGACCATTCGGCCTAATGACCATTCGGCCTATTGACCATTCGGCCTAGTGATCATTCGGCCGAACATCCTTTCGGCCTAACAGCATTCGGCTGGATAACCGTCGGCCGAATAAACCATTCGGCCTAGTGGCCTGTTCGGCCAGATAGCCCATTCGGCCTAACGTCCATCGGCTGAATGACCTTCGGCCGAATGGCTTTCGGCCTCATGACTTTCGGCCAATTGACCCAGCCTCATTTTGATGAATTTGCATGATTCTGTGATGTATGATTCTGTGATAGGAATAACGTAGATTACTTCTCCTATTCATTCGAGCTATTAGTTTGAACTGGGCTTCTTTTTCTTTTTTCTCTTTTCTTTTGTTTTTCATGTATGCATGCATTACCGCCACTACCGCCAAATCAATTGGTTATACGATGACCCGGGACGTCGAGTTTGAAATAACTCGAGAAAAACTTCAAGCCATCACCTAACAACAAAGGACCCCTAAGATGGTTTCGCAACATATGGCTCTCATCCCAAGGATTTTATCAACAGCTGAACATAGAGTTCTATAACATGGTGAGAGCGTTCCATTTTACTTTATTGTTTTAAATTATATATAAATACTGTAGTTAGATTTGTTGGGATTAAGTAAGCGACCTATCTCAAACCGCCAACGTATTTCCTCCAACTGGTATCATGAGGGATTAGTTCACTATCTTGTTCTGCTTTCAGTTCATATTCATCCGAAGTGGACTTAAGGAAGTGCAGGATGGTATAACCAACGTCTCAAGATCGCTTACTATTCTAAGCTGCCTACTCTAAACTTTTATTTCCCTGACCCCTCTACCGACATTTCATTTTCAGCGTCAGCTCAAAAAAAAAAAAATCCAGAGGATGAAAGTTCTACATGAGAACACCATCGGCACCACCAACAAGCCGTCTGAAACTGGGTAGTACACTAGACTGAGTCGATTTGGGGTCATTTTTGAATTTCTCAAACCCTGGGGTCTTAAAAGCTTCGTTTTGGTCCAAAACTCATCCATGATTTTTTGCAGAATTTTTAAGTAACGTTTACATGAGTAAATTTGAACTTTTAGGTTTGTATGGGAAAATTGAATATTTTGTACTGAAAAATCAACATCATTTTTGTTTCTTCTGTGGAACCGAGCCTGCTAATGGTTTTTGTGCCAATTTATAAATTTCTTACAGGAAATTTTCCGCTGAACAACTTTGTCGAATATCATAACTTCATATCGTTTTAGACAAAAAAGTTATTAGCTGTTTAACAGGTGTATGTCTTTTTGGATTGATAAACCATGAATTCAATTGACACCACTGCTTGTGCCCCACGAAGTATGGCATGAAAAGTGGCCTTGCAATACTTCGCTAGGCACCCAGCAGTGGTGTCAATTGAATTTCTTGTTTATCAATGCCAAAAGACATACACCTGTTAATGAGCTAATAACTTTTTTGTCTAAAAAGATACGAAGTTATGATATTCGACAAAGTTGTTCGGAAAATTTTCTGTAAGAAATTTATAAATTGGCACAAAAACCATTAATAGGCTCGGTTCCACAGAAGAATCAAAAATGATGTTGATTTTTCAGTCCAAAATATTCAATTTTCCCATACAAACCTAAAGTTCAAATTTACTCATGTAAACGTTACTTAAAAATTCTGCAAAAAATCATGGATGAGTTTTGGACCAAAACGAAGCTTTTAAGACCCCAGGGTTTGAGAAATTCAAAAATGACCCCAAATCGACTCAGTCTAGTAGTACACCTCCCTGTGGGATACCACGTATGCTAACTTTTGTAATTGAAGCCTGTCTTAAAGACGAATGAAGATTCCTGTTACTTAGCATTGCGCTAATCCAGTTAGTGTGTGTTATACACTAGGCACTCCATGAAGTAGTGCCGCATCCATTATTGATGTAAACGAGACATTATCAAATGCTCCTTCTATGTCTAGAAATGCTCCTAGACATGATTCTTCCTGTGAAAAACTATTTTCAATATTGTTTACTACGTTGTGCAGAAGCGTTAATGCTGATTTTCCTGTTTGGTTGTCATGTTGTGTCGCATTAGACGAATGATTGACAAGGCATTCTTGGCAGATATGGTGATCAATTAAACGTTCGAGTGCTTTTAATAAAAATGAACTTAGATTAAAAGGATGAAAGCTTTGCTTATCATTATTTTTCTTAATAGATATGTGTTTGAAATGATCGAAACCTTTTTAATTAGAAATCGCTGAAAAATTCAACGATTACTTCATCGACAGTGTCATGTAAATTCATGATAGTATTGCTTAGGTTAAATAGATTACAATTATTATTATTATTACATTTTAACATTAAACATTTTTTATTCAGTAACGTAAGATATTACATCTTTTTTAATGTTACATTTTGTGCGTTGATAGAATTCAAGTGCCTTGGATCTTATTTCGATAAATAACTTGATGAATCTCATCCATATTGGTCACTCTAAAATAAGAAACGCCTAGAGGTATACAATGAGGTTTACCGTTTTATATTAAACCATAATGTTGCCAGTTTTCGTGCTGTTCATTGTTTAATGTAATTTAGGGCGCGAAAAGTTGTAATGTTTAAAGATGTCACAATAAAATTCCTCTTCAGTTCTATTCGTCGACAAGATAAGTAGTGATTTTTATTTCCCATCCGAAAAAATGGTCTGCATCCAACATAACTAGTTATTTGAATAAAAAAAAACTAACTAAATTTGTAAAGTGCTCAAACAATCGTCGAAACTGGAACTCCTTCAAAAGCGTTAGCCTTCAAGAATTCTTTGAAATAGTAAACAACATGAAATCTACAGCAGGCATCGATAATGTTTAGTTTCATTAAGAATTTCCAAGGTTTCATAAACAGTACTTGCAAAACCATTATTAGAAATTATGAACACGAGTCTGCAATCAGGTACAATGCCAGATACATGGAAGTTTTCAACTGTGGTTCCTGTTCAAAAACAGTCCAACACACGAAACACAACTTTATTCAGACCTATCAACATGTTAGAGCTACAAGAAAAGGTGCTAGGATTGGCAGTAAAACGGCATTTGCTACAGTTCATTGAATCGGAAAATATTTTGATTGAAGAACAATCTCGATTCAGGAAACAACATTCCACAGAAACAGCGGTAAATTCGATACTTCGATAATGGAAAGATAATGTTGAAAATGGTAACTATACAGTCGTCGTTTTCCTTGATTTCAAGAGAGCGTTTGAAACTATTGATCGACTGAAATTGTTGAACGTATTAGCAAAAATCGGTTTAAGTGGCATGGTATTAAACTGGTTTCAAAGTTACCTGGAAAAAATAATGCAACGGACAAAGTTTGGCGTGTCATACTAGACTGAGTCGATTTTGGGTCTGTGTAACTTGAGGTTCGCTCTATGCTGGCTGAACGGGAGACACGCACCCATCCTCGCTCAAGATCGTACGTAGACTGACGAGACGACAGCTCATGACATGACACGACAGCTTAGCCGTCGTGCGTGTGTGTGTGCGTGTATAGACTAAGATAGAGGAAGATAACCGACTCGGTAAGGCCTATCGCCCGAGAGCGTGTCGCTCTCACAACTATCAGCTACACATCTCCCCTCTACACCGAAAAAAGAATGAAAACAAGTAGCAATGCTTCGAAAATCGCTCACTTAAATGAGCCATACTGTATCACATTCAGAGATAAAAGAATCACATCCGTCAACAATTTCCTTTCTAAACCATTTAAATAAAATCATGCGTGACAACATAGCTTCTACCGATTGAACCTTACGATTGTGAGCTCTACACTCTATGAACAGATTCCTTAGAGCTGTTTCATCTGACAATGTTTGAGCTAGGATGACCAAAGATGTACAATTTCCTGACCAATAAATTTTCTCCATTCGTTACAGAGAGACTTGAACATCGGCAGTGGTTGAGAATGGCCCTGGAATGGCTCCTGTTTCACCTTCGAGCTTTATCTAAAGCTCAGCATTTCTGATCAACTTTTTATTTTTTTTTTTTCACAAGAGCGAGAATTGTCCATTTCCTTAACTAATTTTGTCAATGGAACCTTGATATTTCTCCAACTTCCAAAATATACTAGATTTTCGTATGAAATTATTCGCTCCAACTTCTTTTTAATATATTTGTTTGACTCTGTCTGAATTTTTCAAAAAAAAGTTGACCGGATTTTGTATGTCTTCACTTGCTTCAATTTCCCGCTCTTCGAATTTCAAAACACTTGATGACCACTTTCCAAGGGCCTTCCGAACTTTTTTAAGACTATTCATAAAGTCACAAAATTTCCACGAACCGCTTGATTTGATCATCACCACATTTCCGAACTATTCTATTTAGCGTGGATTAAACCAATCGTTTTGTACTGGACTGTTAAAATGGTGATCCATAAAGTGAACCTTTAGAACACTCTTCATGTTGGTCCTCCAGATCCAACGAAAATTCATTAAGTGAACCTTCAGAACACTCTTCATGTTGGTCCTCCCGATCCAACGAATATTAATAAAGTGAATCTTAAGAACTCTTCATGTTGGTCCTCTCGATCCAACGTAAATTCATAAAGTGAACCTTCAGAACACTCATCATGTTGATCCTCCCGATCCAACGAAAATTCTTAAAGTGAATCTTCAGAACACTCTTCATGTTGGTCCTCCCGATCCAACGAAAAATCATAAAGTGAACCCTTAGAACACTCTTCATGTTGGTCCTCTTGATTCAACGAAAATCGAACTTCAGTCGGAAATTCCCATCGTGACTGGAAATTTAATCCTTTGATTGGAACTTACACCGTAATCAAACTTCAGCCGAAATTCTCAACGTGACAGGATCAGTGATGGTAAATTTAGCCCGTCACACTTGACCCGACTAGTTTTGTTTCATCAAACGACTGGCACTGTTCTCAATTGACGGAGCCTCACTACTCGCATGACGGATAAAGCACGACAACAATCAACATTTCTCCATCATCGACTGGCGAAGCTCCTACACAAGGTCCAAATTTCTCCTGAGAGTGACTGGCAAATCTCTTCACACTTCGATCGGCTGCTGACGGCAAGTACAACTAATTGAACGACTTGCTGGCAGAGAGCAACAATAGCAATAAAAAACTGAAAACGAGCTTGCTGGCAGGAGCAACAATAATAATAAATGCGTTTCTTTTTCGTCATCGGTCGTTTGAATGCGATTGCTTGACTAGGTTATTATTTTAGCTTCAAATGAATGGAGAATGAATGACTGGCAAACGAAGTGACTGGTCGTGACTGGTGACACAGCTTCACGCCTCATGACGATGACTTTTGCCAAGCCTGGGCAGGATACTTAAGCTTTTGGTTGGAGCTTCGCTTCTATCGCAATCAAACTTCAGTCGGAACTCTCATCGCCACTGGAAACTTAATCTCTGATTGGAAAAGAAATAAAAGGTTCATTCGAACCCAAAAGCTCAGACGCTAACCCGAAATGAGCAAATAATTTCACCGAAATTACGAATCTTATTTGTGAAATAATGTTTAGCTTACAGATTTATTAAATTATATCTATTTTTGGTATAAGTTGGAAGATCTTGCACAACAGAAAAAACTTCCTATCCTTAGCTCTGTCGTAGTGAATCATCTAAATTTTGATTTTTAAAATAGAACATTTGATTTCACATACAATCTTCAAGTTCTGATATACTTCATTTTAGTGTTTTATTTTTCAAAGCCATTTCATTTATTAAGAATCGGCAATACAATCTCATTAAAGGATAATAAACTTCACTAAAAATTACATAACTATTAAGTTTTTTCAGTTGTTTAAAACTTTTAAAGGCAATATGCTTTTACATTTAAAATTTATTTCATTCTTTATACTTCGTTATCCAGAAACGGTCTCTTTTAGTGACAGACTCTTCCCTGCAGGGTGTCTAGCGAGGTATTGCTTGACTTCTTTCCATGCAACACTTCGCGAGGCTCAAGCAGTTATGTCAATTGAATTTCTTGTTAATCAATGCGACATACCCCTGTTAAAAAGCTAATAACTTTCTTTCCTTATAAGATGCAAAGTTACGGTCTTCGACAAAGTTCCAATTTACTCATATCAACGTTACTTAAAAATTTTGCAAAAAATCTTGGATGAGTTTTGGACCAAGACGAAGCTTCTTAGACTCCAGGGTTTGAGAAATTCCAAAATGACCCCAAATCGACTCAGTCTATTGTCACACTCTCAATTTAAAGAAAATAAGTTGGGTGTCCCTCAAGGAAGTGTCCTGGGCCAATTCTATTTATCTTATTGATCTCGACTTGAAAATGTGTCTAGAACATGGTCAACTCAAACTGTTTGCTAATGATTCAGGGTCTTATTGGACTGGGAAAAATTTAGAACTCATAATGCATGGATCAAATGCTGATCTGGAAAACATTACTGAGTTTCTAAAACAGAGAAAATTACACACCTCATATGATCGACATACCGTGAAAGCACGAATGGCTGCGCGCTTTCAACTTTAATCTTTATTTTCTCCGAAATTCAACAACAAAAATTTCTATGTTTCGCATTTTCTGATACCAACGCTGAGTATCTTTCACTTGCTTTACTAGAAATAAAATTATTTTGCTTTTTGTGGTCAGGAAAAAATAAAATCAAACATCGTTTTTGCCGGATGCCATTTTGTCTGTTGTCCTTAGCAGTGCTGCAAATTTTCTTAAAGCACAAATGATACTGACTGTGATTTTCTTTCAGTGTAAAAAGCTTTAACTGAAATGAACGGAATGGAAAAGTCATCAAATATAAAAGCTTCTGATCGGCTCGGTCATCTTCGTGCCTACAGAAAGCTGTGTGAGTGTGTCTATCAGTCAGTAGAAAGCTCACTCGTAAACCCGAACTAACTTGTTTCACTCGAAAGCTGTGAAAGCGTCTTTCGGTTAGGCATTTCTGTCACTCAGTGTATTTGATCAGTGACTGCAGCTTAAGCATTCAATCAGTGTCAGCAAAAGTTGCTGATAATTTCAGCAAGCATTTGTTTTTGCCATTTTTGCAAATTGTGGATTGGGGTTCAAAAAGAAAACCTACCTACCTACCTAAGGGTCCAGCGCCGATCGACCGGCGCATAGGGCTGAGATAAAAGATCTCCACTGCTGGCGATCCGGAGCCAGCGTCTTCACTTGCTGCCAGCCAAGGTTCTCGTCAACTGTGCGGATTTCAGCGGCTAGACTTCGCCGCCACGAGCTTTTGGGCCTGCCTCTTCTTCGATGCCCATCTGGATTCCAGTCAAGCGCCTCTCTGCAAATCTCGTTTTCATCTCTTCGCAGCGTGTGCCCAATCCATCTCCACTTACGTTCCCGAATCTCGATTTCTAGCGCCCTTTGATGACACCGGCGATGAAGTTCAACGTTTGAGATCCAGTTGCCAGGCCACCAAGCGCGGATGATGTTCCGCAGGCAGCGATTCACAAAAACTTGCAGTTTTCGCGTCGTCACCGCATATGTGCACCAAGTTTCACACCCGTACAGCAATACGGATTTGACGTTTGAGTTGAAGATTCGGATTTTCGTTCGTAGAGAGATCTGGCGTGACCGCCAGATGTTTCGGAGACTCGCAAACGCAAATCGGGCTTTTCTGATCCGGGTTTCGATGTCCTTCTTGGTACCTCCATCAGGCGTAATCTGGCTACCAAGATACTGGAAGCACTCCACAGTCTCAACCTGTTGTCCAGCTACCACGAAATTGGAACGATTTTCTGTATTGATTTCCATCGACTTGGTTTTTCCGACATTGATTTTGAGACCTGCTGCCTTGGAGCTTTCGGTGAGGTCGTCGAGTTTGCTCTGCATGTCTTGTTGTGTTTGGGCGAGCAAAACAATATCGTCTGCCAGGTCAAGGTCGTTCAGTTGCTCCATGGTTGAAGGATTCCACGGCAATCCTCGGTTTGGTCTACAGTCAATCGATCCAGTCAAGATCTCATCCATTACGATGAGAAAAAGCAGCGGTGACAAAATACATCCTTGTCGCACTCCAGCAGTTACCGGGATTGGTTCGGACAAGACACCGTCGTGCAAAACCTTGCACGAAAATGCCTCGTACTGTGCTTCGATGAGATGGACTAGTTTCTCTGGGACCCCTCGTCGTCTAAGAGCAGCCCAGATGTTTTCGTGGTTCAGTCGGTCAAATGCTTTTTCGAAATCAACGAACACCAGCAGAAGAGAGTCCTGGAACTCGTTAATTTGTTCCAGTATTATTCGTAGCGTTGTGATGTGGTCCACACATGATCGTCCGGATCGGAATCCAGCTTGTTGCCGTCGGAGTGTAGCGTCGATTTTCTCCTGGATCCTGTTCAGGATCACTTTGCAGAGTACTTTGAGGGTTGTACAGATCAAAGTTATGCCACGCCAGTTACCGCACTCTGTTAGGTCTCCTTTCTTTGGGACCTTTACGAGGATACCCTGCATCCAGTCGGCCGGGAATGTTGCAGTATCCCAAATGTCAGCGAGTAGACGGTGCAACATTTGTGCTGACAAGGCAGGGTCGGCTTTGAGCATTTCAGCAGGAATGCAATCGATTCCAGGCGCTTTGTTGGATTTCATGTCCTTGATTGCCGCTTCTATTTCAGCCAGCGAGGGCACTTCCGAGTTGACGCCATTAATGCGACTTACTGTGGGCGCCTCGAGCTGCGGGTTCTGTTGGCCATTGCTATTTGTAACTCGAAAAAGTTGATCAAAGTGCTCAGTCCAACGCTTGAGCTGATCTGTTCGATCTGTCAGCAGCTGACCTGCTCGGTTTTTCAGCGGCATTCTTGCATTAGTCCTTGCACCACTAAGGCGGCGAGAAATATCATATAATAATCGGATATCTCCAATGGCGGCGGCTCTTTCTCCCTCTTCGGCTAGGGAGTTTGTCCAGGCTCTCTTGTCTCGTCTACAAGCTCGTTTAACTGCCTTTTCCAGCTCCGCATATCGTAAGCGGGCGGCTGCTTTGGCTGACCCGGAACATGCCTGCTCAATTCCGACTTTCGCCTTTCTCCGATCATCGATCATTCTCCAGGTTTCATCCGACATCCATTCACTTCGTCTTCCACAAACTTTACCGAGAGTATCATGGCTCGTCGTGATAAAGGCATTCTAGATTCCACACCACTGTTCTTCGACTGTTCCGTCTGTCGGCAGCTCCGAGGCTCGGGATTCTAGCTGTTCAACGTATGCCCTTTTCACCTCTGGATTCTCCAACCGGCGGACGTCGTATCGACACCCGACTTTCTCCTCGCGCCGTTGGACACGCGCAAAAAGAAAACGCGACTTGAAAATCGCTAAGGCTATACGATTATTTGAAGGGGGGACAAGAGGATGGATAAATATAAATTTCTTGAGAATTGAATTTATGGTAATTAATAATGACAAAAATATGACAAATGAAGAAAACATATGACAAATATCTCAAAAAAATGACAAATGTAGTGGAAATAAGATCAAAATTGTGACACAATGTGATAAATATGTTGAAAACATGATAAAATTATGACAATAGTATGAGCAAAATCTAACAAATATGACTAAAATTTGACAATAAAATGACAACAATCTAACACTTATGTCATAAATATAACAAAAAATGACAATAAAATGACAAAACATAACAAAAATAAGACAAATATCCGACAAATGAGACAAAAATTTGACAAATATGATAAAAATATGAAAAACAACACAAAAATTAAGCAAAATTTTTACAATACAATGACAAAACATGACAACAAATTACAAAATCATGACATAGTCTGACAAATATGACATAGATGTAATAATAAGATGACTAAACTTCGAGGAAACCTTTGTCCCCAGCAAACATGAAATCGCATAAAAAATGATAACTCAAGTCGTTAAAAACGTTACTGCGAATCGTAATTCCAACTAAAGCAAGTAAAATGTCGTAAAAATCGTTACTCGAAGACGTATTAAATGGTTTAAATCGTCCGCCATGTTTGCAGATTTTGAAGACGACTTCGTTCCTTTTTTTTCTCCCGCGTGGGTCAAAAGAGAGAACAGCTTTGTTGTTCTCTTTGCGACCAGCAGTGCAACCAGATTACTAAAAATCAGATGGTGTATTTGCAAGAATTGCCCAATGACAAAGGCAGCAAATATTGTCGCTGGCAACAGTTCGCATGCGTTGAGAAAAAAACTTGTGCTCTCTTGCATTCTTTCAGTATGTATGAATATGGTGTCGAAATCGTATACTCTTATCGCTATAGCCAGAAGTTGAAAATTTGTATGTATATTGCCTCCACTTTGGTAGGTAAATGCTGTTTTTTCGTGTTTCATACGATCATTCTATAATGGATATGAAACGTATAACAAAGTTGTTGAGAAATATACCGACAAAAATGTTTGCTGGGTCAAAAATATGTCTTATGTGATGATAATAAGACAACATTATGACATAAATTTTATTATTACGACAAAATTATCACAAAAAATTGACAATAACATGAAATATGTGGTTAAAAAATGACAACAATCTGGAAGATACCACATTTGTAATATTTAATCACTTTGTAATATTTTAACATAGTTTGACGACATAGTCGGATTTTTGTTTTTTTGATATCAAATTTTCAAATATATAAATTTATCGGATTTTCATCACAATTTCATGTCATAATTTTGTCAATTTATTGTCATATTTTTACCATGCTTGTCATAATTTTGTTATATTTGTCATATTTTTGTCAAATATTTACGACATATGTCATATTTCTGCCATGATTTTGCCATTTTTGTCATATTTTCGTTAAAATATTGTCATATTTTTATCACATTTGTCAGATTTTCGACAGAGTTGTGTTAGTAATTATTTTTTCATTGCATTGTAACTTCCAGTCATATTTGTCAGATTGTTTTTTCATACTTTTATCTTATTTGTCACGTTTTGTCATTTTATTGCCAACTTTTTGTCATATTTGTGTCATAATTTTGTCATAGTTTTGTCCCCCACATTCGTCCCGCACGCTCCCTCGCCAAGGTTCGTCTCGCGAACCCGAACCTTCCCACCTTTTTACACCATTTGTAAAAGACGTATTTTTTATCACAATCCTTCAAAAATAGCGATCTCAGCAGTAAATATGAAATTTCCGCTTGTCTAGCGAGTCGAACAATGTTTGTCACCATTCAACTAAACTTAGTGATAATAGAATGGAGCTTTTTTCACTTTCAGTATTGAAACTGAAAATGAAGATAGGATAACCTCATGAACCTGTAAAGAGCCTGAATGTATACTGAGCACCGATGTTACCGTTTGGTGAATGAGTGTTCAGAGTGCTTTCGGGATTGAGCTTTCTTTTCATTCTCGTATGAATCTAGTTGGCGTTGAACTGACCGATACACTGCAATAAACCCGAATAGCAAAGACCGTGGTTTTATTATAACCGAACAATGATTTCTAATGTAACTATAAATTTCATCGTAACATCATAATCTTTATTAACCACTTTAATCACCATGTTTCATTAATCTTCTTGTGATTTTCAATGTTACAGTGTTTTTCAAGGTAAAATGACAATCCGAACAATGGAAAACGGTAAACTTTAGCTCTTTTTACATTTTTATATTTTTTCGTGTAGAGGAAAATTTGGGCGCCATGTTTTGCATTTCTTGCGGTCGGAACCGGGTTATTCCGGACAATTTATGATTTACTGGAAATAAAGGTGAAAGATGGGGATCGGAAAGCGGCGGCACGGATTATGGTGATAGCGGTGAGTACTGGAGTATTTTACATAAGGCATAAAAGTTATTTGCATATTATTTTTTTCCAGATGCAGATGGAGAGAGCAGAGTGTCGCAGAGGTAGTTTCAGCAGCTTCAGCCGTGGGCGCATGTAATTGCACAACCCGTGCGAATTTATTCGCACATCCTGTGGTTAGAATGTGCGCCAGGTCCGTCTCCCGAGAATGGTTGCGCAGGATGTAGCCAGCCGGTGCGCGGTGCAGGTGATGAAAGAACAATAAAATTAGTGCCAATTAAGTGTGAAATGTTACACCAAGTTTCATAGTGAAATTTTTTTTCTAAAAAACCCGTATTATCACCGGAATGTGTGAATCAAGTGTTGATAATAAATGATAAATGAAATAAATTAATTTATTTTTAATTAAACCATTTTAGAAAAATGATGACAATCAACAAATAAATAATAAATCCCACCACGAGCAATTTTTTTTATTTCAGTGGGTTAACAATGAAAATGAATGGATTTTCATGGTTTTACTATGAAAAAATGGAAGTTGTAATTACCATGAACTTTATATTTTTTGGCTTCTGAATGTATGGAAAATCGCCATTTTTTTCATGGTCACGCTGCATAACAATACCCCTTTTTCATGGTTATTTTCGTCAATACGATGAAATTTATGGTAGAAAACTATGAATTCCAATGTGCATTCACGGTATCGTAGACCATAGAAATGATTGTGCCAACCATACAATTGATGGTATTGTGAACATGAACTTCATAGTTTTTTCACGGTATAATTCTATTCGGGAAGTCAGCTGATAATTTCTCACTGACACTGAAAATTTGCAGCACTGGTCCTTAGCAAGTGAGCTAAGCGGGTTCCTATTTGTAGTTCAGTTTTCTGTGTTGAATTCGAGCACCTTGGCAAAAATTTTTGAACGTAAGTTATTTGTGGCTGTATAATGAATCAATTGGGAAAAAAAGAGAACAGTTTGAAGGTTCTGTTCCGGAAAAAATGACAATTTTGTTGTGCACGGCCATTGGTACATTTGATTTTTTGAATGTTTCTATCGCCGCGCACTGAAAGTCTTATAGTATTTTCAGCAGTTAAACGTAGAGAAGTTCTTCGGAAGTTCACAAAGGTTGTATAAGATTCACATGCAAGCTTTCCAATCAATGTTTTCCATTATATAACCGGCGGAAAAACCCAAAATTTTAAGAAACAATATCAGAAGAAACGATCATCTAATGAAAATTGCTACAAAGTGTTGAAAATTTGAGGTTAGATAGCAATTCGGATTTTTCAGTTTCAGTTTCCTCGTGGATTTTCGGACAGCTTGCCGAATTTGTGATGATTTATCGAAATCGCGACCGAAAACATTTCGAAAACAGTAATAAAACTAATTGTACTAAATATATCGTAATAAAACAGAAACATAACTAATTTGAACCGGCTTAGTACGTGTAATTTACGGAACAACGTGTTCGGCAATGTAATTTGCGATGAAGAATTTAATTCTTATTACTATAAAGTCATCTTAGAGGGAATTTGAGAAATTATAACAGTGAGCTGACTGTGGTTAACATTCAAAGCGTCAGCGGCCTTTGGGGTTTGTTTTGATACGAATTTTTGGTAGATATGTGTATATCGCAAAGAGCAATGCTTTTGACTCAGCTGAGAGAAATGGGATACAAAAATTGGTATGAAACAGATTCGACAAATCAACAAACTGATCGACCAATCAGGTTTATTTGATTGTCCAACAAAATCAGACAACGAACAATTGCTTCCGTACCCTCTGTAACTGTTTACGTACTATCAACCTGGCAGGACACACTGCAAAGGTGCTTATCGCAGTATAGAATAAACATTGATACTGGAAGAACAGAGTTGCACATTGCATTGCGGCATCGAAGAAATTAAGCCAGAGTGCAGTTCACGTCATATGTAGTAGAGAGCTAGGTAGTGAGTACAATATAATAAGTCTCAGCCAGCTTCCACAAAACGCGAAGAAAGTTAACGAGGATCGATCTCTCGGGCAACAGTCCGAGATTTCAATAATTCAATAGCAGCTAAGCGTAGTGCCAGTGCAGACGTTGCTTTGGAAGGTTGTTCGCAGAGCACTGAAACCCAATCTGCCTCTGAAGATTATTTTCCTGAAGTTGCTGTCCCTGTCATCTAACCACCCGGAGGAATAGCCAAGACCAGCCAGCAGCAAGCAAAGATGACCGACCAAATCTCCAAGTTATTCGAGCTGGATGGATACCTTAGACCGCATGAAACGGAAATCCGAAGAAGGTTAGTGTGGTTTTGATTGGTATTTTTTTTTGTTCTTCTCAAAGACGGAAATCATTCAGAAAGCCCTACCCATCAAAGTATTATCTTCACTTACGAGTTTTTGATGTAGTAGAATGAAATTCGAAACCATTTTTTGGACTTAATGGGTTTAAAACATTTATTCAAAATCCCAAAAACAAAACCCAATTAGTAAAAATCCAAAAGCTTATACGCAAATGTGACGAAATGGCAGTCGAAAAATGCATCTATCCCGAAAGATTTTCGCCGCTGCCACCCGGAGGGAATCATCATCGGGTGGTGCGAATGTCAGCTCAAGGTCACCCGGCTGATGCCGGTCGGCGGCGCGGCGAGTCGGGAAAAAGTAAGCAACAAAATGTAACAGCAACGCCTAATCTGTTGTTGTTTGTCGAGCATTCGTAAAGTATATTAGTAGGTACATAGACGCGATGGGGAAGAAAGTATACACCCAAAAATGGAGTTGATGACAGTCGATAATGAACTTAATTCGACTGGTTGGTGTTTTGAAAGTTAAATTAAAAATTTGTTCTGGTATATATTACGTTTCGTGCAAAAAAAAAACACGGGAAGAAATTTTACGTGTACGTAGGTTTTAATCCTACAAAAAAGAGGTTGCAGGTTAAACGGGATTCGACATATTAAAGACCTCAAACAAATTCAAACGAAAATATATCAAATTTCTACCAGCTTTTTCTGGGTAACAACTGGACTGAAGTAGGTATACAATTTTATCATTTTTGAGTTGCTTGAGTTTCGAGCTTAATTTTTTTATAACATGGTTTAAGAGTTAGTTTCATAACTTTTCAGTTGCTCTGTAGCATTGAAAGCACTGAAATACTTGTATGCACTAAGCAGTAGACTGCCCCAAATTTGTATGAGAAATTTCAAGCTTGTGAAATGTTATGCGCTGCAGGCTTATATTGATTCTAGGCATAGTACAAGGTCTCATGCCAAATTTGGGCCAGATCGGATCACACGGGGAAGGGTCGCTCGAAAAGCCTTAAATTTGTATGGGATTTTAAGACATTTTGTTCGGGAGGAACATGAAAATCCAGTTTTTCATGAATAACTTTGGTCCCCTTCGGCTGATTTCTTTTGAAAACAGTTTTTCTCAAAGTCTAAACTATGACAAATATTTCATCCGAAGACTGCATTTCGATTTGACTTATGATAAAAAAGAGTTATTAAACTTAAAAAATGGGGTAACTTTTTTCAGGGTGATATTCATCACTGTTAATGCTGCGTCAAAATGTTCGAAGCAGTGTCTCTCATTTAAAGTAATGAATATCACCCTTATATTTATTTTTTGAAGCTTAATAACTTTTGTGTCTTAACTTGATTCGAAATGCAGTCTTAGGATGAAATATTTGTCATAGTTTAGGCTTTAATAAAAACCGTTTAAAAAAAAATGGCCAAAGGGGACCAAGTTATTCATGAAAACTGGATTTTCGTGTTCCTCCCGAACAAATTGCCCAAAATCCCATACAAACTTTAGGCTTGTTGAGCGACCCTTCCCCGTGATCCGATCTGGCCCAAATTTGGCATGAGGCCTTGTACTAGGCCTAGGATCAATTGAAGCCTGCAGCGCATAACTTTTTCAAATGTCGAGTCATTTGGGTCACTCTTCTAAGCAGTTTAGCCAAAAATTCCCAGGAGGTTTTCCCGACTTTTCCCGCTTTTTCCAGATGGATTTTAAATCCCGACTTTTTCCCAACTTTCCCGAATGAGTAACCACCCTGTATGTGCCATGCGATTGCTTCTTCTATGGGGAAAAGAAAGAGCTTCAATAAGGTAACTTAAAAATTCCTTAATCTACACCTAAATTAGATTTGTGTTATAAATGCGTGCTGAAAGAATTCTTTTCAAAAACCTATGATCGAGGAACGCGGTGTGTTGACACAAATTCCCAACCATTCTTTTTGAAGTGGTTTTAACAACAATTTCCTAAATAAAGTTGAACATTAATGGACAACAATGAACAAAAAAAAGTTACTATCCCTTTCATTGAAAATTGGATTTCGTGAAATGTTTTGCAGTCGCAGTTATCCGTACAAAGATTGACTGAAAAGCGGTTAGCGGGTAGAACTCCAAAAGATTTTACTCTGATTTGACAGGTCGCAAAAATGAATGAGTTCGCCCAAATGTCGCAGCCATGAGTGCGCAGTTCAATTTTTTTTAAATATTGTGTGTCTTAATAATTGTTACTCGGTTTACTCGAAAAACTCACATACGAAAAAGGAAGAGGTCGTTCAAATTATTAACACAAAGCAAAGATTGAGTAGGCCAAGAGTAACTGACAGCAGGTGCTTACTTACTTACTTAATGATACCGCGCCGATCCTCCGGTGGGGCTTCTGGGTCTGCCTCTTCTGGATGTCCTTCTGGATTCCAATCTAGCGCCTCTCTGCAAATCTCGTTTTCATCTTTTTGCAGCAGGGCTTGTGATATAGCTCAGTTGGCAAGTCTGTTGCCTCCTGAGCAGATGTCCGCGAGTTCGAGCCCAAGAGTAAACATCGAACACAGTTGTACCGGATAAGTTTTTCAATAACGATCCGCCAACTGTAACGT
This sequence comes from Uranotaenia lowii, assembly GCF_029784155.1. Taxonomy (NCBI): domain Eukaryota; kingdom Metazoa; phylum Arthropoda; class Insecta; order Diptera; family Culicidae; genus Uranotaenia; species Uranotaenia lowii. The sequence goes on along the minus strand of NC_073692.1, from coordinate 315,281,643 downwards.
TGATAAAGTCGCGAATGCCATAATGATGGTAAAACGACTATAATCGAAACAAAAAAAAAAAATCTTTTTGCAGAGTGTGCCCAATCAATCACGTTTCCGCATCTCGATTTCTAGTGCCCTTTGATGACACCGGCGATGTAGTTCCTCATTCGAGATCCAGTTGCCAGGCAACCAAGCGCGGATGATATTCCGCAGGCAGCGGTTTACAAATACTTGAAGTTTTCGCGTCGTTATCGCATATGTGCACCAAGTTTCGCACCCGTACAGCAATACGGATTTGACGTTTGAGTTGAAGATTCGGATTTTCGTTCGTAGAGAGATCTGGCGCGACCGCCAGATGTTTCGGAGACTCGCAAACGCAAATCGGGCATTTCTGATCCGGGTTCCGATGTCTTTCCTGGTATCTCCATCAGGCGTTATCTGGCTACCAAGATACTCGAAGCACTCCACTTTCTCAACTTGTTGCCCAGCTACCATGAAACTGGTAGGATTTCCTGTGTTGATCTCCATCAATTTGGTCTTTACGACATTGACTTTGAGACCTACTTGGAACTTTCGGTGAGGTTGTGTTTGGGCGAGCAAAACAGTATCGTCAGCCCGGTCAAGGTCGTTCAGTTGCTCCATTGTTGAAGGATTCCACGGCAACTCTCGGTCAATTGCTTTTTCGAAATCAACGAACACCAGCAGAAAAGAGCCCTGGGATTCGTAAATTTATTCAGTATTATTCGTAGCGTTGTGATGTGGTCCAGACATGACCGTCCGGATCGGAATCCAGCTTGTTGCCGTCGGAGTGTAGCGTCGATTTTTATCTAAAAAATAGGGCAACAGTTCTCCAATCGGATGGCCGAATGAGCCAACGTACCAGTGATACTTACGTAGGAGGAATGTTGGCTCCCTTGGGGGAATAAATTATTGTATTCACAAAAAGAGTTTGTTGAATATAACTTTATTCTTCAAATGGTGATTACACAAAGAATGTGAAATCTTTTCTGTCGAATACCTAACAATCCTGATTGCTATGATTTGACCTAATTCGAATATTGGATTACTATGATTGCACGTGGTAACATTTCCTCCCTTCTGATCTTAGAATAAATTTGATTGAAATCTAGAAGGGATTCATCGTGTTCGTTGAGGCCGACCGATAGGTACAGAAATGAAAACCTCTGAAGATGAACCACAATCAGCAACAGCGTCATGGAAATCTTCATCTCGCGGTGGGCTCGTAGGAACAACGCTGTTGATACCTACAGGAACATCATTCTCTGGATCATAGATCGGTAGAAGTTTTCCGGAAATGCGTAGTATTTTTCCGGATGCTGATTTTGCTAGATGATCAGTTGATCCCAGTTTTTTCCAGACACTTCTTGAGATGACAGTGATGTCAGATGCAGTATCGAATTGCAACGTTGGTAACGTTGGTGAACTTACGTCGGGATTCGGCAACCTGGTTGATTGTGAAAATACTGTTGATGGTTGCCTTCTTTTTCATTTGCTTCTTCTTGTTGGGGTCTGCCGCCGTGTAGCAAAGACAATACCTATCTTTATGGCCGACTTTGCCACAGGATTCGCAGGTGTGGGTGGTGTAGGAACAATACCGAACGTAGCGAATTCCGCCACATTGCCAACACGAGGTCCTTGGAATCTTAGAAGCTTTGCTGATGTTCTGCTGATCTTGAGTGGATTGTTTCGACTGACGTCTTTGTTGCTTGACTGTGCACACAAATGTTAATGTCGATGATTTTTGTTCCACCAGGGTCGTGGTTCTGCAAGCGCTGGCATCCGATGATTAAGGATTCGAGCTTGCAGTCTCCCGCGTCGGTTTCCAACTTTGATAGTAGCCGGGTTCGGATGTCTGAATCACTTGAAGAGCGAGATTCAATTCTAAGTCTTCGGATCGCTTGTTAACGGTTCCAGCATAGGTCACAAAGTCTCCGTAAATCTGTTTGGTGAGCATTGGTACCGTTTGCTGAACAACGAAACACGTGTACCAAAGAGTCAATCACGTGGATGATTCGCAGAAAATTCAGGTACCGGTCGTGGACATCTACGTGTAAACTTCGCAGTAAAAGTCGCACCTTTGCCGCATCCTGCCGCACAGTTGCACCATCCTGGAGAAACAGGTCTTCATACTTTTGAAACCAGCGATCGAAAGTGTGCCCGTTCTCTGGATCATAGTGGAATTCCTTGGTGTTGGATGCAAGGGATTCTAGAACCAACTCCGGATTGTTCGTTGCCCGATTGGGTGCTTCTTAAATGTTTGGTCAGAAAGTTGCTTGTTCTGCTCCATAATGGAAAATTTCCTCCATGCGCCTTCCAGAAGATTCTCCTTCGTTTGACTTGAACATCTTGAGGTGTGGGTTTAAAAATCTCGTCGCCAAATATTGTATTCACAAAGAGAGTTTGTTGAATATAACTTTATTTTTCAAATGGTGAATACAGAATGAATGTGAAATCTTTTCTGTCGAATACCTAAAAATCCTGATTGCTGTGATTTGACCTAATTCGAATATTGGATTACTATGATTGCACGTGGTAACATAATGACTATGAGTGACTATCATACCGCAAACTAGTAATCTGAATTTTGAATTTACTTCTGATTCTGAATTTTGAAATAAGCATTTCAAATTCAAATTCTGATTCTAAATTCAAGGTGATTTTTCGGCTTCCAGTCTGTTTAAGTAGCAAAACGACTATTTATTTAACGTTCCAACGTTTCAATCCATATAAGATCGTTATCAGGGAATGTTCAGTGACTGAAACGTTTATTGTCTGTTAACTACATATAACAAATTCTCCACGAAATGATCTGATTCTTACCTAAAATGTGTCGTATTTTTCTTCAGATTTGATTCGACTGATCAGCTAAACTGTCACTTGTATCTGTTACAATATATTGTTAATGGTTTGTCATTTTAGTGTTCTGACTTACTTTCTAATTTCAGCCTTTTGTTCTCGTTGTCATATCTGTCGATGTAATCCGCTTTTTCGATGTCGAACAGATGATCCATAGCTATTTCATGTTCTAGTAATGCTATTTTTTGACGAAGTTGTTGAATTGCGTAGTTCTGTTTCGTGTATCCGATGTGCCATAGCCGCTTGAGTTCATATAACCCAAACTCCACTTTCTTTCCGATGGCTATCATGGCGTAATTTGCGAAACACTAACACAGATATTTTGTTCTTGTATAACACATAGCATTCAATACCAATATGATAGCCATATCAACTATATATCTACCTGTTTCTGTTATCTAAATTTAACGGTTGCATTATTCCCGATTCTTTTGGTTTCGATTATAGTCGTTTTAACATCTTTAACAATGTAGTTGACAGCAGTTATTGAAAAACTTATCCCATCCAGAGCCTCTGATATTGGCAGCTTCCGGGCCCTTGGGAGGCATGAGAGAAAAAAGGTCGAGCTTAGGTCCGATTAGGCTCGACCCTCTTAAGGCCGTCTATAAAGCTGACGATAGCCGAATATGTTTGGCGCGTATGGATGTCGTGGATATTTTAAACAGCTTAATGTAACCACAGAGAACAGACGTACAAGCTAGCCCACGAAACTTGTGTAAAAATCCCAACACCCTTTTTGAACTAATTTTTGTTTTTTGGTTACGATTACGCCTTTTCGAAAACTGGGCACTTTAAAGTTGATTTGTAACTCTTGAACGGCGCAATAGATGGCACTGTTTGCAGTCAGTTTCTAACGTATTTTTTTGGTGAAAGCATTTGAAATTTAACACACTTTTTTGACGTTTTTTTGTTCGAGCTTGTACGTCTGTTTTCTGTGATGTAACAACGTAAATCTGCATTTTCAGACAACCACTCGATCTGTGACATATTATAAACGCTTGATCACATTTTTTAAATCTGGATTTAAGGTTGAGTCTTTCGCCGATTGTGTTAGTTGTCTTAGCTACTTTCTGTTTTGGAAAGACAAATCAAAAGCCGTTGTTCAACAAAAGCTGTTGCCTTCTTGTCAAAATGAACCATCTTAAATGTAAAAAAATAGTGAGTCCTAGCCAACACCTGCGCTTTACGCCACTGATCTTCCTCCCGGACATCATTAAACGCCGTGCAGTGTGATAATGTTATCGCTAGAGGCATTTGTCCTTTGATTTCGCAATGGAATCATTTGCATAATTCCACTATCAGTTCACGGCGTTTGTTTTATTTTCCATTTTTCAGAAAAATAAACAAATTATGCCATCACCCATTTTATACAAGTCTATGTTATGTAGTAGCAATACATAAAAATAGCTTATAATTTCTGAAGGACACTTTGTAGAAGTTAGCTGAATGTCACTTTGTCAATTGTAAGCAACTTAATAGCTATGTTTTTTTTTCATTTTTTTTTCTGCCAGGAACAACGAGCTCAAGAATTGGTTGAACAAGCTGAATCAGCTTGAAGGGGGCTTGGATCAGTTTACACAGGGCTATAAATATTACGGCATCCACATCAATGCCGACAACAGCGTAGTGGCCCGCGAATGGGCACCGGGCGCCAAAGAGCTCTACCTTACCGGAGAATTCAGTAAGTTGTTCTTCTTTGCAAATTTTAATGAAATGAAAATTAAATTTTCATATTTTTAGACAACTGGCAATGGATCGACAACCCCTACAAACAACTTCCGTTCGGAAAGTGGGAACTGACCATTCCACCAAATGCGGATGGTAGCTGCGCTATCAAACATCTGTCCGAGGTGAAAGTGATCGTTCGGAAGCATGATGGATCGTTGGTTGATCGTCTGTCACCGTGGGCTCCTTACGTGGTTCCCCCACCGAAGACGATGGGTGTCAACTATCAGCAGCGGATATGGCATCCTCCAGCCCACGACAAGTACATGTGCCGTCAGCCTCGTCCCCCGAAGCCCCGTGCTCTAAGGATCTACGAGTGCCACGTGGGAATTGCCACCGAAGAGCTTGGTGTTGGTACTTACCGAAATTTCGGCGATAACATTATCCCGCGTATCAAGAAACTCGGCTACAATACGATCCAGGTGATGGCCATCATGGAACACGCGTACTATGCCAGTTTCGGATACCAAGTAACAAGCTTCTTTGCGGCATCCAGTCGACCTGGAACGCCCGATGATCTTAAGTATATGGTCGATAAGGCCCATGAGGCGGGACTTTTCGTTCTGTTGGATGTTGTCCATTCGCATGCCAGTAAGAACGTCCAAGATGGATTGAACCAGTTCGACGGCACCAACGCTTGCTACTTCCATGACGGTAGCCGGGGCGAGCACACACTGTGGGACAGCCGACTGTTTAACTATTCAGAGTAGGTCTTCAATTGGTTAAGGTGTGTCTGAGGGATAATCATTTTTATTTATTTTATTCAGGTACGAAGTGTTGCGATTCCTGCTGTCAAATCTTCGATGGTGGCACGATGAGTACAACTTCGATGGGTATCGGTTCGATGGAGTCACCTCTATGTTGTACCATTCCCGGGGTATTGGTGAAGGATTTTCTGGCGACTACAATGAATACTTCGGTTTGAACGTTGATACCGAGGCGCTGATTTATCTGGCCATAGCCAACGATTTTCTGCACAAGTTGAATCCCAATATGATAACGATCGCCGAAGATGTAAGCGGCATGCCAACGTTGTGTCGCCCTACGGAAGAAGGTGGCGTTGGGTTCGATTTCCGTCTTGGTATGGCAATTCCGGACAAGTGGATCCAGCTGCTGAAAACAAAGTCGGATGAAGATTGGAACATTGGAAATATTGTGCATACGTTAACCAATCGCCGGTGGAAGGAATGGACTGTGGCCTACGCCGAATCGCACGACCAAGCTTTGGTGGGCGATAAGACTATTGCCTTCTGGCTGATGGATAAGGAAATGTACACCCACATGTCAACTTGTTCCGATTCTAGCTTGATCATTGACCGAGGTCTTGCCTTACATAAAATGATTCGGCTGATTACGCACGCACTCGGTGGAGAGGCTTATCTTAATTTTATGGGCAACGAGTTCGGACATCCGGAATGGCTTGACTTCCCCAGAATTGGAAACAACGAGTCGTATCACTACGCCCGTAGACAGTGGCACTTGGTCGATGATCAATTGCTGAAGTACCGTTTTCTCAACGAATTTGATTGTGCCATGAACGCTACCGAGGAGAAGTATCACTGGCTCAATTGCTTGCCAGCCTATGTCAGCTGGAAGCACGAGGACGACAAGGTGATCGCATGTGAACGCAACAACCTGCTGTTTGTGTTCAACTTTCACAATAGTAAAAGTTTCACCGATTACCGCATCGGCGTCGAGTTGGCCGGAAAGTACCGCGTTGTGTTGAGTACCGACGATAAAGAATTTGGTGGATGGGGTCGAGTTGACAAAAATGTCGAGCATTCCACCTTCCCGGAAGGGTGGGCTGGACGAAGGAACTACATCCAACTGTATATCCCGAGTCGTGTGGCTTTCGTGCTGGCACCGCAGTAAAGAATGCTTAGAGGGAAGGGACTGCATGCTGCCACTCAATTTCCACTTGGGTACTTGAAACAACTGTACATTACCAAATAGTAATGGTGATCAACCAGAGCTGGAGATTATTTTATAATATGCATTATTTGTTATTTTATTTTATTCTGTTTTGTTTCGCTACTTAGGTACAAATTAAAGTTACTATTTACAAACATAATTGGATGCCATAGGCAAAATTTAGCTGTGAATATAAGAGCAATAAAACTGTTTGTAAGAAAAAAATCAAAGATTGAATCTATTCAAAGAAAAACGTCGTGGGTCGGATCTTTTCTAAGATAGGGAGTCAAAGGTCGAGGGTCGTATAGTCGTAGCTCGTGAGTCATTGGGGACGCAAGACTTGAGGTTCTTACGTTTGGCGGTTAAATAACCTAGGATCGTGAGGTCTGATGATCGTAAGATACAATGATCGTATGGTCTGATGATTGTAAGGCCTGAGTTTCGCTGGACATGATAGTCGTTAAATCTAAGGATCGTAAGGACTGACGATCGTAAGACAACGTAAGACCTGAGGGTCGTAGGACCTGAGGGTCGTAAGGCCTGAGGTCTCGTAAGGCCTGAGGTCTCGTAAGGCCTGAGGTCTCGTAAGGCCTGAGGTCTCGTAAGGCCTGAGGTCTCGTAAGGCCTGAGGTCTCGTAAGGCCTGAGGTCTCGTAAGGCCTGAGGTCCGCGTCCCCCCAGTTTGCTACTCTGGGTCCATGGGTGCAATTGGACGACTCATGATACAATGCTAAGGAACACTGTACCCCCTACGCCATAAAGTCCACCTGGGGCCACTGACCTTTGTTCCCACCTCGAACTGTTTGACACACTTTGCTTCAATAGTGGGAGGTCATTTCGCGCTAGTGCGCTCCAAGGCAATACTCGTTTCCGAATCCTCTGTCAGCATAACCTCATTCTAACACAACTCGATGCGCGACCCCTCCTCTGACGAGTTAGGACCCGACATCTCATCGTGTGAATGAGGTCCCCACGCAGCGCAACTACTAACTTTATGAATCCAGTCCAAGATCCAGAAACACAAAGCGAGTTGTCGACGACACTTTCTCTGTTCAAACACGCGGGTAGGGGGGGTAAGCTTCCTAGGCCACGTGTAGGACTCAGACTCCTCCGAACTCACAAATAGTGTTGACTTAAGTCACCACTCAGCGCAACTACCCGATCTTCAAGTCGGGCGCTTGACCACCCGAAGCGCAGATCGGGTTATAGAACGCCCTCATCAGGTCACACTCGCGGTTCGGGCGCATCAATTCCCGAAACGCGTGTCGAACCCTGACACCTCCGGCAGAATGTGCCTCTCGGACACTGACGTGTAAACACGTCCCTAAGTGATCGGCCCACCATTGGCCACCACTTTGCGCATCTACTCATTTTGCGAATCGGGTCTATACCAACCGAAGCGCAAAACGAGTTGGCGATCGCTCTCCCTCCGGTCACGTCCGCATATCAGGACCATGACCCCCCGAAAGCGTGTTGGACCATCACACACACACCCAAGTACTGGTACCTAAGTACCCGGGTGCACCACTTCTTCCGCGCGGGTTTGGCAGACCCGTCGACAGCCTCTAGTGGATTTGGTGTAGTTCTCTTGGCCGTACATCTGCAATACGCCGGACTTGCAGACACGTTTCCACTCTGCACCACGGGGAGGTGGAACTACTTCGCAGAGGCCTGAGGTCTCGTAAGGCCTGAGGTCTCGTAAGGCCTGAGGTCTCGTAATGCCTGAGGTCTCGTAAGGCCTGACTTACTTACTTACTTAATGATCCCGCGCCGATCCTCCGGTGCATATGGCCGTGGTAAAAGACCTCCACTGTTGACGATCCGGTGCCAGCGTCTTCACCTGGTCCCAGTCAAGATTCTCGTCGACAGTTCGGATTTCAGCGGCTAGGCTTCGCCGCCACGAATTTCTGGGTCTGCCTCTTCTTCGATGACCTTCTGGATTCCAATCTAGAGCCTCTCTGCAAATCTCGTTTTCATCTCTTCGCAGCGTGTGCCCAATCCATTTCCACTTACGTTCCCGAATCTCGATTTCTAGCGCCTTTTGATGACACCGGCGATGTAGTTCCTCATTCGAGATCCAGTTGCCAGGCCACCAAGCGCGGATGATATTCCGCAGGCAGCGGTTTACAAATACTTGCAGTTTTCGCGTCGTTACCGCATATGTGCACCAAGTTTCGCACCCGTACAGCAATACGGATTTGACGTTTGAGTTGAAGATTCGGATTTTTGTTCGTAGAGAGATCTGGCGTGACCGCCAGATGTTTCGGAGACTCGCAAACGCAAATCGGGCCTTTCTGATCCGTGTTTCGATGTCTTTTCTGGTACCACCATCAGGCGTAATCTGGCTACCAAGATACTGGAAGCACTCCACTTTCTCAACTTGTTGCCCAGCTACCATGAAACTGGAGGGATTTCCTGTGTTGATCTCCATCGACTTGGTCTTTCCGACATTGACTTTGAGACCTGTTGCCTTGGAACTTTCGGTGAGGTCGTCGAGTTTGCTCTGCATATCTGGTTGTGTTTGGGCGAGCAAAACAATATCGTCAGCCAGGTCAAGGTCGTTCAGTTGCTCCATTGTTGAAGGATTCCACGGCAATCCTCGGTTCGGTGCACAGTCAATCGATCCAATCAGAATCTCATCCATTACGATTAGGAAAAGTAGCGGTGATAGAATACATCCTTGTCTCACTCCAGCAGTTACCGGGATTGGTTCGGACAAGACACCGTCGTGCAAGACCTTGCACGAAAATGCCTCATACTGTGCTTCGATGAGATGGACTAGTTTCTCTGGGACCCCTCGTCGCCTTAGAGCCGCCCAGATGTAAGGCGTAAGGCCTGAGGTCTCGTGTAAATCGGCTAAGACGGTGTATGTCTTTAAAAAAAAAAAAGAAAAAAGTCTAAGGGTAATGAGAATCGTGAGTCAAAAGACAACCACTTCAGGATACAGAATCACTACAAAATCGAAAATATCAAAATCACCAAATTAATGTGAGTCAAAATTAGTACGAAGTTTTTTCCCTAAAACCCTTGAAGGAATGTTTCTTTCGAATAATTTACGTGTTCAGCTTAACTTACATCGCTATTTATATCCATTAAAGATGGTTTAAATGTGTTTTTTCCAATAGTTCGTTATAGTGCGTCATACCTTATGTTAGTTAATTGTTTGGTTTCCATACAATCTGACCTAAACAACAGGTCATCGAGTGCTCTATGCTGTACACCTTCACGTCATAACGTGTGGCATTGAAAATGTGTGATAATTTTATAAGAAGAACCCAAAAATGAACACCCCTTTTCGTTTGAATTGTATTCCTTACACTAAAATTATTATTTTTAAAGTTTCATTAATATTTTTAACTAACTCATACCTTCTGAAATCTGATTTCCGTGAGGCAAAGGCAGAATGTACTTCTTGGTAAAGATTAACTGTTGTCAAATATTCAATTCATAGCTTAATAGTGTTGTTCGTTGATCGTGTTTTAAGAAAAAATGCGCTGACTTTAGCATTATGTACTGCACACCTATCGATAAATACTTGGTTTGTTGTGAAGAAGCAAACTACTTTTTAAAAGCAGTTTCCGTTATTCCTGACTTTTATCAAACTAAGATAAATTTTACATCTCGTACATTTTCAATTAATCATATGTTTTTGGTTCACCGCCAGATGTAAAATACATGTAAATTTTGAAAAGTGCTACCAGTAGCAAAAACAGGGAAAGAACGTGAGGCAGCAGTAACACCGGATCGACTAGTGTTTTGAAATGAATCTTTTACCTGATCTCAGCTCTCATGTTTGCCTTAAACTTTGGACAGAACAGTAGAGGCTGCTTGGTTCAGAATCCGGAACGCATCCTCGATATCGGCGTCGGACAGCAAACGGTTCACGGTCAAACGGATGCTGGACCGCGCAAGTTGTTTTTCCATGTTTTCCAAATATTCACACGATATCACTGCAAGGCCATTGTTGATGCACTGTTGACAAAGAGAATTATTTTGTTAGTAAGTCCGATTCTTACAAAGTTCCTTAGCAAATATCATAAAAAGCAACATCCTATAAACGATACTTCAATGGAATTTGTTGAATTGAAATGTGAAACCCTTAAACAAAATTTTAAAAGAACCCCATGATGATTTCAGTAGTACGAACCCACATACCTTTTGAAGAAGACTCCAGAAAGTATACATGTATAGCTTCTGTACATTAGAAATTGACAAAGCTACCGTTCGGGCTGGACAAAAGCTCAAACAGTTTTCAACGCATGATGAATATTGCAAAGGTTGGTTCAATTTAAAAAATTTATTTAGAATTCATGTGAGGTTGACACATTTCATCCGAATCGTAGTAAAATTAAGTGTTTTGAAAATGTTCAAAGATAATCATTCACTCTTTTTATTTAAATTATGTTTACCTCTTTAGAAATGGTATCCAGTAACTGTTTTTCCGTAGCATAGTCCCGCTCTTTTCTCAGGTAAAGATGTTTCACCGGGGATAAAGCGTCACCTCGGAATGTAAAATCTTTTAACGTTGGTAATTTTCTGTAAAAAAATCATTAAATAAAATTACTTTTCATAGGCGCGATTAATCAACAATCACACTCACTGTGAAACTTTCCGGCATATCGTCCTGAGCTCCTCGAAAATCTTCGGGTCACTTTCGAAACGATCCAGCGCACTGATGGCAGCTTGGGTCAGAAGGGGTGGCAGTGAAGCCGAAAAACAGTAGCCCAGCCCGGACAGACGCTGATGCTCCACAATAAAGGATGTCCCGGCACAGAATCCACCAATGGTTCCGGCTGCCCATTCCAATCCAGCCGAACGCAGATCAACTTCGATTTTCTAAAAAATGTGAGCATTAATTGCATAAATTATCTCTGACCAGAAAAAGTGTTTGAACTTACATCAACATTGAAATGCTCGATCAACCCACGGCCATTTTTGCCGAGTACCCCAAAGGAGAGGCTTTCGTCTAGGAACATCCTTAGTTTGTATCGTTTACGTAATTCTACCAACTGAGGCAGGGGACAGATTTCTCCGGTGTTCATATAGATAGCTTCCACTACAAGGAACCGTCTCGTTTTGGCGGCCTTCTTGGGGTTGCGTCTATCCTGAACGGCTTGTTCTTCTAACAATCTTTCCAAGTCGGCCATATCGTTATGTTTGAAGAAAACCACTCGGCTGCGAGACGCATCAAGACCTTTTTGGATTGCAAAATTGGCACATTCATCTCTGAAACAGTTAAGATAATGAGTTCAATTAAGATACCGATCGAATTTTAAGCTAAACTTACACAAAAACGATGTCGCCTCGCTTGGCGTACGCTGGAATGGCACTGGCAATGGTTGAGAAAGCATACGAATAAACAACCGCTTCCTCGACCTCCATGAATCGAGCCAGCCTTTCCTCCAGATCTAGATGGACGTCAACGGTTCCATAAAAACCACGTGGTCCGCACGAACCTACTCCATACTTGCGCAAGCTCGTTATGGCTGCCTGCTGAATGTCATCGTCCTCGATCAGCCCCAGATAGTTGTGCGAGGCCATATTCAAACAGCGCTTCCCATCGATCTCGATAAATTTGCCCACCTTCCCCGACACCACGTGGGTATGCAGTGCCGGATGATCTTCCGGAACGGCGGCAGCTAATGGTTCCGGGGTCCATTCATCGATCAGTTTAGCCTTTTGCTCCGGCGTCAATCGGCGGCCCCGTTTCCCGGCACTTTTGTACAGCACTATCCATATTACGCCGAGCGCCAGCAGAGCTTCCAGTGTCAACTCGAAAGCCGTCGACTGGTGTATTAAAGCAAAGCGTCACTAACTTGAAATTTGAATTTAATTTTTTTAAACCTGCTTTTGATTACCTTCTGAATGATGTCGTAAATTTCATTGATGATGTAGGGTGTCGTTACCATCGTTCAACTTCGAACTGAGACTATTTTCTCGAGGGGAGTAATTACGCCAATGAGAGCGTGTAGATAAAGCGCCGATATTTTCCGTTATATTAGACAAACTGATGGTCATAAATAAATATGGAACTGTGACTAGTGGTTGTATAGAGCAGTTTCGATGATTTTTGGGTTTACGGAATTTCGAAAAGTACTACTACTAATACTCTCTCAAACGGACCAACGTTTGTAGGTAGTTTTTAGTTACTGGATTTTTTTCTATGACGAATATTGTGTTTGGTACTAGCTTTTGACTAGCATGACTCAGAGCAAGAATACATTCGCGAGGTTCCCACGCCGGATCGCGAGCGTTTTGGTACTGATAAGATAAAAGTTGACTGTGTCATACCGGTGACGAAAGCACCGTCAACTTGCTTTTGGATGGGACAGATTTCCTTGATAAATATAAAATATAAACGCAGTATTCCGTTACGGTCCGATGAAGATTAATGAAAAATTTGAGGAAAAGTAAACAAAAAAGAAACTTCTATAACATTTTTCGCAAATGTTAAATTACTTGCGGTCTTGAGGAAAGTTGATGGTTGATTGAAAAGCTGTTTTATAGTTTTGTCAAAAAAGTGCAGAAATTTCGTGAATGATTTTGGACCTTTTTTACAAAAGTTCTTTAAAATACAAGCTAATAGAAAAAAAAAACTAATTGCACAACAGGTTGAGAAGTGGAATGCTTCCAGTATCTTGGCAGCTAGATTACATCTGATGTTGCCGCTTCCAACGGCGGGTCGGTGGCAATTTCGGTTTTTTTTAAATTTTCTGGGGAATGTTTCGTCTGGGAAGAAAGATCTTGTATTTCTGGCGATTGAAATAGTGTTGAAAGATCGTCAGTCAGTTAATCAATGCACCATACATCCTGGAAAAACATCTGTGCCTTCCCACGAGCAATATAATTGTCATTGCAAGAACAGGCCATGGAGTGGTATGCTGCGAACAACCTCCAAGTGGTACTAAAAGACATTGACCTTCCTCAACGTACTCAGCAATAATTATCGAATCTTATTTTCCGTATCATTTCCAACAACTCGCCTCACGCAACTTTTCATAAAAAATCTTGATAGCAGACTTTATTTGTGAACTTGATTCAAACTGTATTCAAAGGTTATTTATTTTATTCGCATTCAAAAATCGTTTCAAATAAATATGCTCATCAATAAGGTCATTAAAAATATTTGCAAACAAAAATATAGGGAGTACTTACCTAAATTTAAGATATAAAATTCTTCAGTTTTTCAGTAATTTGGATTACTATTTTAAATATTTTACATTTGGTTAAAAAAAACCTACCGTTTTCTTAAAACCGAGGGCTTAAATGAACCTTTCACTGGGTACTTAAAATACAAGTAATTCATTTGAAAAACAAGATTCGTAGTCGAATATTTCTAGTAAGAAGCTTATTGTAAAATCTTAAAGCAATGAAAAAATTGCAATGTGAAATTTTTTTTTGAATAAAGTAGGATATTTTGGATATTATTTAACACACATGTAAATTATAAGCATGCGTTCACATCGCGTAGATATATCCAGCAAATTGGGACATCTATTGAAATTCCGATCACACCGCAAACCCATAACATCGTGGAACTTTTTTTTTATCATACATTTTTCTTGTAGCTAATCACCTGAGACATGCAATCCGCACCCTAACTTTCTTCCGCAGCAAGCAGAGGCACTTCGTATTTCGACGATTACGCGTTCTCCTATTCTATTCCGGCACTTCCGATAACAACCCGCACGGTCAACGATGACGTTACTCTATCCGCCGACAGCCAGGTCACACTTAAAATCCGAAATTAATGCGATTCATTAGTCGAAAGTTTTAAAATTTGCCGAAATTCACTAATACGACCGTCTACAAAAATGATGTTCGCACACTAGAAAACAGTGCTGCCAGTTTTTTTTTTAGTTTGGCAGCTGTCAACGAGCCGTCGTTTTGGATTTCTACACTCAACAACTTGAGCATTTAGAATGTACGTGAAAAAATGTACTTCATTTTTGTCAAAAGATTTCCATGTAAAATTTTAAATGACAAATTAAATTCCAATTTTTTCGAACAATCGATATCCAGCATTGAGTTAACCCTCCAAAGCCGTTCGGTTCAATATAACCCGAAGCGCACATTTCAAACATCTTTATCTTCATTCCAATATACTGATGAACTGGTAATTTTGATAGACCAAGTATGTTCTATGAAAATAATGATCAATTCAACGCCAAAAAATTAAAATTTGAGTTTTGAAAATCGGTTCATTGGGAAATGAAATACAGCTAAGCAAAGCTAAAACTGGATGTCGTTTTTTAAAGTAAGATTTTTTTCTACCGGAAGATTAGTCATAACGGTCAACACTTTCATTGGACCCCAACGTATCTATACATTGTCGGATAGATGGATTCTTGACAATTTCAAACATTAAAAAAACAGTTAAATACAGAAAAGCTGTCAGAAGTTATGAGTATTGTAAAAATAAAATTGATTTTTCGGACTTTTTACTTTCTGGACCAGTTTCTGATAATCTGGTAATACTTATCAACTTTATTTTGAAATGTTGAGTAATAAGAATAAATTACCTAGACAATGAATATAATATCACCAAAATCGGTTAACATTTGTAGCCAGGAGAACGAAATCAAACTACAGTTCAAATTTCCCCGAAACGGATTTTTAGCGAACGGCTTTGGAAGGTTAAAATTAATCGCAAATAATTTCTAAAAAAAAATTGTAAAAAATGAAAATTAAATAAAATTAAACTATTCAAAGTTCAAGCTATAGCCACAAGAGGGGTTATATAAACAACATTAACCTTCTCTCAGTAGGTCATTGATGGCAAGTTTGATCATCAGGAGCGATTCGTTTAATGCTACTGTTGAATTTTCGTGGAATTCACAATCTTTTATAATTAACAAAATTATACTCTAGAAATACCCAAGATTGTGAATTAATTTTAATTGTCTTTATTACAGAGCTGAAAATCTCTATAATAAAGACATTTAAAAAAAATCACAATCTTGGGCATTTCTATAGAGTTTAATTTTGTCAATTTTAAAATTGAGAACCATTTTTTTCTTGTGTTTTTTTTCAGTTTTGGGATTCTTTCAACGAAGTTAAATAATTCAATTTGAGCTGACTTTTCTAATCGTGTACAAGTTGACTCCGACAAACAAATTTAAAAAAACAAAAATCTTCTTGCATTTTCACACTCGGAACTGTTTTCACAAATTGAGCCGAATTTCGCAGTTTTTGTGGCTAAAGATCGTCTCGAACGAATCATCAAAAAATGTCCTCCGAGGCGGAACGGGTGGTGATCGAGGAGCTGGACGAGATGCAAGTCGACCCGCAGGAGCTATCTCAGTTCGTCGAAGCCAGTCGTATTCCGCTGCCCGGTGAACCGGGGGCCTCGATAATCATTCCACCCAGCGGAAGTCGAGCAGGAGCGGGCCGGCGACGGACTCGTACCAGCACCATGACCTCGACCACTTCGACGTCGGCCCAATCGGAATCGGAAACGGACGACGAAAATCCGCAGCAGAAGGAAATGTGGATCAAAAAGTTCGTCGCCGGGGAGATTAGCTACAGTGAATATCAGGTCAGGATGCAGCAAGGCGGCGATGTGGTGCTGGAGGATGAGGAGATGATTCCTACGTGAGAATTTTAAAACTTCGTTAAGATAGACATTTTATAAATTTTGAATAATTATTTTTAGAGCGACTCGACGAAGTTCAAGGAAATCGATAGGATTTGAAAAAGATTACAGCTCAGCCCGTCGAGACGCACTTAAGGGAAATCTTCAGGGACCAGTTCATGTTAAAGTTGAAGGAAAAACTTCCATGCGTCGACAGAAACGGTTTCTTCCTTCAGCCTTGCAGGGACTGATGGGTCAGGCTAATCTTTGCTATGCTCGTGGCGACACGGAAACTGCCAAAAAGCTCTGTCTAGAAATTATACGACAAGTTCCTCTGGCCTACGAACCTTTCATTACGTTAGCTCAAATCTACGAGACGGAAGATCCGGAGAAGTACCTTCAGTTCTCGCTGATTGCGGCTCATTTGAACCCGGGTGATGTAGAGCAATGGGTTCGAATTGCTGAACTTTCGGAGGAAAAAGGTAACATTGACCAAGCTTTGACCTGCTACTCGCGTGCCATCAAAGCTGACCCAAAAAACTTCGATTACCGAATGAAAAGGGTACAGCTGCTAGAGAAAAAGGGCGAGGAAAAGCAAGCTTTCAAATGTTACTACGCGATGCTCCCTTACATTCCCAAAGAAAGGGGAGAATTTTTGGTGGACACGGCTAAACGGTTAGCTAAAAAGTTCCATGAGGACAACAATATTACGGCAGCCATGGATGCCATGGAACGAGCTTACGCTAAAGTCCCGGAACTGTTCAGTGTGGAACATATCAATTTGTTTCTGGAGCTTCTCATCGGAACTGGTGCTTTTCGGCGGGCTTTGGATGTTCTGATGAGTCACACTGATGTAGAAGTACATGAAGTTGTCAACGATCATGGCACACAACCGACCAGTCGAACCATCTACACGGTGGTGATTCCACCGGATATGTTTCTGGATTTTCGTACCAAGCTGGTGGTGGTGTTGATCCATCTGAAATGCGAACACCTGTTCGATATGATCCTGGAGGACGTGCTAAAGCATATCAACGTTGAGGAGGCTGGTGATTGTTATCTGGACATTGCCGAGTCGCTTATGAAGGAAGAGCAGTATCACTTTGCGCTGCGAATGTTGCGTCCGCTGATCAACAGTAAAAACTATTCGATGGCAGCCGTTTGGTTGAGGTACGCAGACTGTTTGCGCGCTATGGGAGACTTCAACGAGGCGATCGAGGCCTACAAAAAGGTAGGAATTTGAATCTATATTTTGAATCTTTATATTATTTTGATTTTTGAAACATAAATCCGAATTAAAATCTCACCATGAATTTCCGAAATCGAATTATAATCTCTAAATCTGAATTTGTAATCTACATTCTGGCAACCTCAAAAAAGCTTTTGTTCTACATAAACATGCATGGCATTTTTTATGTAGCTCTTTATTTGAAACGGCTCATACGTTTAGAATTTAATTTATAGCATTTGTAACTTAATAATTAATCGTTTTTGCACATATACCTTTTTGGCTCTAAAGTCTTTATTCTAAATCAAATATGCAAATCTCAATGAAATTTTAATGTTCTCAATTTGAATCTGAAACCTGAATCCAAAAATTGAAATATGAAACGTAGATCTGAAATCTAAAGCCAAAAATAAAATATTTGGAATCTGAAATCTCATTCGGAAATGTACATTTTAAATTCAAATCTAAAAACTCATGAAATCTGAATTCGAAACCATATTCTGGATTCAGAATTTAAAATCTTTCTATCCACAACTTTCAGGTCGTCTCCCTAGCTCAACACATGGACGCCCGGCTAACTCTTTCGGCGCTACTCAAGCAGCAAGGAAACTACGACGAAGCGCTGCAAGCTCTTGAACAGGACCCGGAAACTGAAGTCCTCGATGCGGAGCTCCTGTACGAACGTTGTTTGATGCTGAAGGAAGTTGGCAGGTACGATGAGTTCCTCGAATGCGGTTCGATGTTGTTGACGAGGCATTGTATTCCGCTGAAAAGCCGACTAGAGATGGGCGCCGCCATTTCGGTCGTTCGTCACAACGAAATGGTCAAAGCCATTCAAGACATCAAAGATTCCCTCCACGACCCCGGTGACGACAGTTCTCCAGACTTTTCCCGTTCCGAAAATGAACCCTCCGTTGAAGCGGAGTGGGAATTGATGTTGAGTCTCCTCGAGGTAGCCGACTATATGAAAAACTACATCTATTTCCAGAAACTAGTCACCCATCTACACACTTCAAAGCGATTCTGGGCATATCGAGCAGAACTACAAAATTTAGCTCTTTTGGCATGTCTTTATAATCGCGATCCCAGTTTTGCGTACAACCTAATCAGGGAACGAATCAACAAAGAAAAGAGATTTAACAATCCACGAATGTGGAACCTCTTCAATTTGGTCATCCTGATAACCGGAGATATCCGATACAATCGATACCTCATGCGACTGCTTGCTCGAATTCAAAACTCAGACATCAACATCCGCACCATCCAAGCGAACTACCATCTGAACGCCGGAACATACAAGTACGCCCTAAACGATTACAGCAAAATCTATCAGAAAACTGGCAATCCAATGATTGCGATGCTCGTAGGGGTCACCTTCACCCAAATTGCTTGCCAAAAATTCACCGGCAAAAAGCAACTAATTGCCGCCCAAGCGATAGCATTTATGGAAAAGTATCGGAAGGGTCGCCCCGAGGAACTGAAACACGAAGTGCACTACAATATCGGGCGTATGTATCATCAGCTCGGGTTGCACACCTTGGCAGTCGAGCACTACAAGATAGCTCTGGAAGCGACCAATGAGCTGATCCTGCAGCATCCGGAACATTTGGATTTGCGAGCTGAGATCGCATTTAATTTGGCGTGCATTTATCGGAACAACCAAAATTATGAATTGGCACGGAAGTACATCTATGATTATATTGAGATTTAAGACTTGGTTGTTACAGTGTTCTGGTATATCACATTGATATGTATCTAAGTTTTTGCAAAAAATATAAAAAACTATTAACACAGTATATACAGAACCAAATTTGATATTTTTGGTGGAAATTTAAGGACCTCCGGCGCACTCCGTCACATAATAAAAAATCCTCATTTCCTTGGAACGTTTTTCATGGCAATAGGCGATGGAAGCGGTGCCGAATTTGGGTGATGGTCCACTAGTACAAGTGGGATGCAGCTAAAATTTCACCCAACTTTTGACAGATCTTACGCGTTTTTTCAAGGAGAGAAAGAATAACTTTTCGATTCCATCGCCCATAAAAAAAACTCCCACAAAATGTACACGCAAAATGTTGATGAGAGAATAAAGAGATTTAGTATATTTATTACATTCAGATTGAATATCTTCAATGTGATTTTTAAAAGTAAGATTCCGATAAAGTGTAAGTCCCAAGTACTTCACGTGATAAGACCATTCTAATAAAACCCCATTAAAAGTTATGGAATGATTTTCATTAAGTTTTTAAAAACTTGTTTTTGGCCTATGGAGAAAATAAAATAAGTTGAGTTTTGGAAGCGTTAGGAGAAATTTTCCACATGTTCAAGTAATTCAAAAAGGAATTTAAATTTTGTTGCAATCTACTGCGTACCACCCGTGAATTTCAACCTTTGGCTGAAAGCGAAGTATCATCAGCAAATAATCTTCTACCTTTTCCTTCTAGTACATCAGCAAGATCAGAAGTAAAAATATGGTGTGAAATTGGCCGAAGTATACTACCCTGAGGGACACCAGCTCTAATGAGTGTCCTTTCAGAGCATGAATTTTTATAGCTTACTTGTAAGGTTCTACTAGTCAAATAATTTTGAATAATTTTGGTGAGATATACAGGAAAATCAAATCAAGCTAATTTAGCTACTAAACCTTTGTGCCAAACACTGTCAAAAGCTTTTTCAATAACTAGAAGAGCAACACCAGTTGAATAACCTTCAGATTTGCTAGCGTTAATCATATTAGTTACACTCAAAAGTTGATGTGTAGTAGAATGTCCATAACGAAAACCAAATTGTTCATCAGGGAAAATAGAATTCTGATTAATGTGAATCATCATTCTATTCAAAATAACTCTCGCAGATAGTTTACTTAAAGATGGAAGCAAACTAATTGGTCGATAACTTGAAGGCAGGTTTCAAAATTGGAGTTACTTTGGCATTTTTTCATGCGAGAAATTCTCTAGCATTTTTAAAACTAGATCCATTTCTTCTGAGCAACTGGCTACAGCTGTGAGAAATATCTTACCTAAAGGTTCTTCGTTTAACGGTATCATAATCGACGATGCATCCATATCGAAAGCGACAACTAAGCTGAAAAACTACATCTATGTGCCCGGATGGTAGACCTGCTAGTTTTTTTAAGCGTTTTATGCCACTTTTGCTGTTTCCTATTCGGCTGGATGTTGGAATCTTTCCCTCACTGTGGAAGAAAGCCTACATGTTTCCTGATCACAACAAGGGTGACAAGAGAGATGTTAACAACTACCGCGGAATTTCAGCTCTATGCGCGAAAGCCAAATTGTTTAAATTGGTTATTTTGGATCTCATAAATTCGTTCTTCAAGCACCAACTTTCCAACGATCAGCACGGGTTCATGCCTAAACGATCCACGACAAGTAACATACTCACCTTTGTAGAATCCACCTCGAATTTGAGTTAAAAAAAATCAGCGTGTAATAAACATTGGAGAATCCATCTCGATTAACGTCAACGAAAACGTCAAATGAAATTGACGTACGAAAAAGAAAAATAAAAATCGGTCTCTTTGGATTTCCGCTCTTCACCAGACAAGACGCTTTTTTATTCGCCGTCCGAAATCTTTTAGTGGCGACGAGGAAAATTCCAAGTTTTTATTTAAAAGTGAATTTTGTTGTTCTAAGTGGTAATCGAAGGCGGTTCCGGCAGTGTTTTGCCGTGGTGAATTTTGCCTAACCTTTTCCCGTTTTTTATTCCCGTGAAAGACATTTTCACAAAACACGTGGTTTTTTCACGGTAGAACAAACAAAAAGCCGAGCCACGGTCTGTTTGTGGTTGTCGTGCGTGGCTTCCGGTAAAGCTTATTACCGGTGCGTGCTTTTTCTTCCGGGCGGAACAATAAATCATCTGCTGTTGCTGTTGTTGCTGCGAGTTGGGCCATCGTCGAATTACCGCTGTTGCTGTGCTGTGGAGGTTGCTGTTGTGCCTTTGGACTTGGTTTTTTTTTGCCGGATAAGTTTGCTTGGGTTAGCCTCGGTCGGATTTTGGCTGGGCTTCATCAAACAAAGGTACGTTTTTTAATTTTTCTTTTGTTTCGAAGTGTGCATTCCATTAAATTTTGCGTAAAAACAATTGGATTGTTTTTCAAGTACTTTTGCATTGTTGTATTGATTTTTTTTTTGCCAAAATGCCACTCATCGGCAACATTGACTTTTTCATTCCCAATTCCATTTCGTTCGCGCAATATGTTGAACAAATGGAATGGGTTTTTCGTTGTAATAAAATTGCGGAAGTTGATCGCAAAACTTATTTTTTGGCAATGTGTGGGCAAGAAACTTATAGCGAATTAAAATTGCTTCATCCAGGTCAGGATTTATCAAATCAAACCTACGAAGACATCATAACCTCATTAAAAAGACGTTTCGATAAAGTTGAAACTGATATGTTCCAAAGATACAAATTTTACAATATGGCTCAAGAGGAAAGTCAGAAGGCGGAGGACTTCATCCTGAATGTGAAGCTGCAAGCGGAAAGTTGTGCTTTTGGGGATTTTAAAGACACCGCGATTCGGGATAAATTGGTTATGGGAGTTTTTGACAAAGATGTTCAACAAAAACTGTTAGAACTTGAAGATTTAACTCTAGCGAGAGTGGAAAAAATTATTGTCAATACTGAAAGTGCAGGAATTAGAGCTCGTGAGATAAATGACCGGCGATTAACAGTTGTAGCTAACGTCGATACCATAGAAAGAAACGTTTTTAAATCTGAGCACCGATCGAGAAATCGCGATGTTAGAATACCTGAAAATAGATATCGTAATTTCCGCAACAGTCGCAGTCGAAGCAGAAGTCGTTCGGTTTCCGGTGGTCGACGGTCGTTTTATTGTACTTATTGCAACAAAACTGGACATACTAAGAAGTATTGTTTTGAATTAAGAAATAAAAAAAGAAATTTACGCGTCAACTTTGTATCGAGCCCAGTTGCCCAAACGTCGAGCAGCACGGATTATTTCAAAAAGCTACGAGAGGAAGTAAAAACCAGTGAATCAGAGTCGGATGAGGAAACCTGTATGCAGATTTCTACCATAAATCATATTAGTAAACCTTGCATGGTGGAGGTACTGATTGAAGGTCGTTTTTTCCGCATGGAGATCGATAGCGGTTCGGCTGTGTCGGTAATGGATGAGAACGATTTCAAGAGTAATTTGAATCATTTGTACCTTTCGCCATACAAAAACCATCTAGTCGTTGTTGATGGTACCAAACTTGAAGTTTTAGGTATGGTAAAGGTGGAAGTCCTCATGAAAGGTCTTGGAAAAAAATACTTAGAGCTGGTGGTGTTGAGAAATAATTCAAACTTACGCAGAATTACTCCTCTTTTTGGCCGAAAATGGCTGGATGCTTTCTTCTCAGGTTGGAGAACCACTTTTTCTTTGTCTTCAGTCAACCAGATATCTACCAATAGGCTTGATGAGGTGGTGGAAGATATCAAGTGTAAGTTTCAACATATAATTAACAAAACCTTTTCTGATCCTATAGTTGGTTACAAAGCAGAGTTGTTTCTGAAGGAAGATAGACCAATATTCAAAAAAGCATATAGGGTTCCGTTGCGTTTGAGACAAAAGGTAATTGATCACCTGGATTTTCTTGAAAAAGAAGGAGTTATCACACCAGTTGAAGTCAGTGAGTGGGCTTCTCCTGTTATTGCGGTGATGAAAAAAGATAATGACATCCGTTTGGTCATTGATTGTAAAGTATCTATTAATAAATTAATTATACCTAATACATATCCACTCCCAGTAGCGCAAGATTTGTTCGCTTCTTTGGCTGGAGCTAAGGTGTTTTGCTCGTTGGATCTTGCAGGAGCATATACGCAACTTTTACTGACAAAGAAATCTAGGAAATTCATGACAATTAATACAATTAAAGGACTTTTTTGTTACAATCGTTTGCCTCAGGGGGCATCATCATCTGCCTCTATTTTCCAGAAAATAATGGACCAAATTTTGAAAAATTTATCGATGGTATTTTGCTATTTGGATGACGTTTTAATAGCAGAAGTAGATTTCGAAGACTGTAAAAAGAAGCTTTATATTGTTTTAGAGAGATTAACTAAAGCAAATGTTAAGGTAAACTTTAAAAAATGCAAGTTTTTTGTTTCGTCTTTACCTTTTCTTGGCCATATTTTGACTCAGGATGGTCTAAAACCGTGTCCTCAGAAAATTGAAACTATAAGAGAAGCCAAGTCTCCAAGAAACATAACGGAACTGAAGTAGTTTTTGGGTTTGCTGAATTTCTATGGTAAATTTATTCCACATTTGTCCACCAAATTGAGTTGTTTGTATAATTTATTAAAGAAAAATGTCCACTTTCAATGGAATGATGATTGTGAAAGAGCTTTTGTTAACAGCAAAAACTATCGATTAAACTCAAATCTTTTAGAATTTTTTGATCCAGACAAACCAATTGTTGTAGTTTCGGACGCATGCAATTATGGTATTGGTGGAGTGATTGCACATGCAATAAACGTTGTTGAAAAACCTATTGCATTCACTTCATTTACATTAAATAAAGCACAGCAATCATATCCCATATTGCACTTAGAGGCTTTGGCTGTTGTTACGACAATAAAAAAATTTCATAAGTTTCTTTATGGAAAAAAATTTACAGTTTACACTGATCATAAACCCCTAATTGGAATTTTTGGACGAGAAGGTAAAAACGCAATGTTCGTAACTAGACTACAGTGTTATGTTATGGAATTGAGCATTTACGATTTTGACATTGTTTACAGGCCGTCAACCAGAATGGGGAACGCCGATTTTTGTTCTCGTTTTCCACTCCAACAAGAAGTTCCTAAATCACTACAACGTGAATTTATAAAAAGCCTGAATTTTTCATCCAGTTTTCCTATAAATTATAAAATTATTTCCAAAGAAACAGAAAATGATACCTTTCTACAGAAATTGAAACGTTACATATCAAATGGATGGCCCACAAAAATAGAGCGAGACTTTAGAGATATTTATGCTCATTACCAGGATTTAGAAGAGGTCAACGGTTGTATTTTGTTTCAAGAAAGAGTTATCATTCCTTCGTCATTACAAAGAAAAGTTTTGGAAATATTACATCAAAATCATATTGGAATTGTCAAAATTAAACAACTAGCTCGCCGGAGTGTTTATTGGTTTGGATTGAATCAGGATATTGAAAATTTTGTGAAATCATGTCTAATTTGCAATCAAATGGTTATTGTCCATCGCCCAAAAACAAGCAACAGTTGGATTCCGGTTAATCGTCCATTTAGTAGAATTCATGTGGATTTTTTCCATTTTCAGCAGAAAGTGTTCCTTGTAATTATAGACAGTTATTCGAAATGGCTAGAGCTAGAATACATGCGTTTTGGAACAGATTGTAAAAAAGTTTTACACAAACTTATGGCAGTTTTTGCCAGGTTTGGGTTACCTGATGTAGTTGTCACGGAAGGAGGTCCACCGTTTAATTCACAGTATTTTGTAGAATTTCTGGAAAAACAGGGCATACAAGTCCTTAAAAGTCCCCCTTATAATCCACAAAGTAACGGTCAGGCGGAAAGATTGGTTCGTTTAGTGAAAGAGGTTTTCAAAAAGTTTATGCTGGATCAAAATATTCAAAAATTGAACATTGAAGAGAAAGTTCAGTATTTTCTCTTCAATTATAGAAACACTTGTCTCAAATCAGGTCACTTTCCTTCAGAAAACATTCTTAACTATAAACCAAAAACACTAATTGACTTATTGAATCCTAAAAACGATTCTAAAACTCTTTTGACGCAACCATTAAAAGGTGAAGACCATAACATACGTACTAATTCATTATTAAATGACCCATTTATTAACGTTAAGGCTGGGGATCCTGTTTATTTTAAAAACGCTAAAACCACTGACATAAAACGTTGGATAATAGCAAAATTTATTAAAAAAGTTTCATCCAACGTTTTCCAGGTTTCTCTGAACGGCAGATTGGTCCTGGCACACAGGCAACAACTTCGTATCGCAGAAAAGGATCGAAGGCGAACAAGGGCGGTAATCGTCTCTGATCTTTGCCCAGAAGTTCGGTCTTCCAAGCGCAGGCGTGAGGATGATTCTTTGGAACGAGACGATAGTTTACCAGAGCAAAGCAACGAAAGTGTTTTTGTCTCGCAAGAGACTTTCGAAAATCAGGATGTTCTCGATTCATCTGGTGACTTTTATGGATTCCCCGCGGATTCTTTCATATTTGGCTGTCGAAGTAGGCCAGATAACAACGCTGAGTCCGAGGAAACAGTCGAGGGAATTTCTATTTCATCATCCCAGAAGAAGATGGTTGCAGAAAATGTTACTAGTGGTTTAAGAAGATCAAAAAGATGTAAACGAGAAAAGAAATCAAATCAATATCTTTATTATTAGTTAAAATCGATACATATAATTGAAGTTCTAAATTTAATGGATTCTAATCAGATATAAAATAATCTGTTCGTAATTTGTAATTTAACATTTATATTATAAACGTTCTAAAGGAGGAAGAACTGTAGAATCCACCTCGAATTTGAGTTAAAAAATCAGCGTGTAATAAACATTGGAGAATCCATCTCGATTAACGTCAACGAAAACGTCAAATGAAATTGACGTACGAAAAAGAAAAATAAAAATCGGTCTCTTTGGATTTCCGCTCTTCACCAGACAAGACGCTTTTTTATTCGCCGTCCGAAATCTTTTAACCTTCACATCTTTTGTGCAAGACAACTTTGCTATGAAAACCCAAACTGACGCCATATATACTGATCTTTCTGCTGAATTCGACAACGTGAACCACGATATCGCTGTCGCAAAGCTCGAACGTTTGGGTTTCTGTGAATCCCTTCTGCACTGTTTCCGTAGTTACTTACCGGGTCGAAAGTTATCCGTTCGTATTGGTGACTCCTTTTCAAATCATTTTCTTGTCTGCTCCGGTGTGCCTCAAGGAAGTCATTTAGGACCATTCATTTTCGTGATATATTAAAATTACTCTCGCTCCTTAACTGCAAAAAACTTGCATATGCAGACGACCTGAAACTCTTTCACACCATGAACGGCCAACAGGACATCGATTTCCTGCAGCAGCAGTTCAATGTGTTTGCTCAATGGTGTGACTTCAATTGCCTGTCCCTGAATCACAGTAAATGCTCGGTCGAATCATTTTCTCGTAAGCGACACCCTCTTTATGCGGAGTACGCTCTCGGAGACGGAATCATTTCTCGGGTGGACCACATCAACGATCTGGGCGTTATTCTCGATCAACGGCTGGAGTTTAAGACTCACACAAACTACATCGTCGGCAAAACATCCAGAAACCTTGGATTCTTATTTCACATGGCCAAAGACTTCAAAGACGTGTATTGCCTGAAAAGCCTTTACTGCTATATAGTTCGTCCCATCCTCGAGTAAAGTCTGTTTCGCAGCGCCCCTAGTTGTCACATCGCGAATCTATTGACAGTGTTTTGATCCGGTGGTTTGTTTACTTAGTGGTGAAAATTTCATCAAGATTGAAGCAGTCAGTCAAAAGTTATCGACGATGGAACGCGAAAGGCAAGAGAAAATTCTGCACACTCACGAAACCGACGTGGTCAGCGGTAAAGATCGCGAAATTCCGGAAGTATCCAAAATCGACTGTAAATTCGGTGCTGCAACACGTTACCGGAAGACCCTTACAGTGGATCGAGCAAAACAAACCAGGCGTAAAAGTGGAACATATGACCTGAAGCTGCGAGCAAAGGTAATTCGACCAGTTCACAATAATCCTGGAATCTCCTTGCGTGATTTGGCGAAAAAGTTCAAGACGAACCACAGTACAGTTCGACGAATTTGTTTGCGAGAATGCTTGCGGTCGTATCATGCAAGCAAACACCCCAACAGGACGCTGAAATAAAACCTGGTTGCCAAAACCAGGTCTAGGAAGGTACCAGGCAAAAATGTTACCTTGCGAAGCGTAAAGGGAATGTTGCGGGTAGATCCTAGTTTGTTTTCGCAGATAAATTTTCTCGTAAGTTGATGATTTGGCTAGGGATCTGTAGTTGTGGGAAGAAGACTAAGATTTTCATCACTGGGGACACAATGAATGGAAATGTTTACAAAGAAGAATGTCTCCAGAAGAGGGTTTTGCCATTCATTCGATCCCACAAAGTTCCGGTGAAGTTCTGGCCGGACCTGGCAAGCTGCCACTACAGCCGGGATGTCGTTAAGTGGTATAAGGAGAACAAGATCGATTTTGTTGAAAAAAGTATCAATCCATCAAATTGTCCGGATTTTCGTCCCATCGAGATATATTGGGCAATAGTTAAGGGCAAATGACGAATGATTTTTATGTATTTTTTTCCTTAAAGTGCAATAAAAACTCTACAAAATGACATTTTTACTTATGTTATTTCTTATGTTTGTTACTTATTGTTATTTCTTTGCGGAGAAATGATCTATTTTATCCGACCAGATTCTATGTGAAACAGACTTTATGCTTCAGCTGTTTGGTGCCCTTGCTACCAGAATGGGGCTGAACGAATCGAGGCTATCCAGCATCGCTTCATGCGGTATGCCCAACGTAATTTGAACTGACAAGACCCGTTCCGTTTACTAAGCTATGAGAATGGACTGAATCAAAGCAATCGAAAGATTCCTTTTAATTCAACCGTGGTTGAATTAAAAGGAATCTTTCGATTGCTTTGATTCAGTTGAATCATTCAACCAAGTAGGCTCACAACACAACAGCTATGAGAATCGCTGCAGCCTCATAGACCTAGATACACTTCAAGCCCGCCGAAATGCTACGCGCGCTCTAGTTGTTGCCGATCTCTTAAGGTTCAAAGTTGACTGTTCCGTTTCTATTCGTCTCAACAACTATGAAGCGAAAAGTGCTTTTATCGGCATATTGAAAACGTTCAATCGCTTTTCTAAGCATTTCGACTTCGATGTTTCGAGGAACGTGTTCCGGAGGAATTTTTTAACAGTTTCAAGAACTGTATAGACCTGTGTCAATTTTTATCTTGAATTGTATGTGATAACTATTAAGTTATCATTAGGATCTACCTATGATCCGTTGATTTTATTCTATTCAACAATAATGATAAACCATCTTTACGGTAGATTTTATAAAGCATTGAAAAACAATTAAAAAAATCTCTGGATTAAGAGTATACTCAGCGAATATTTTATTTAAGAAAAAAATAAAAACACTCGAAGCGTTCAATTTTTCTCGCAACAGATCAGCAGATTTTGATTGGCATTTGAGACTTCCAACGGTCGTTAATGTTTATTTTGATAAAACTTGCTCAAAAAACTTACTTTCAGTAGTCAAGTTCGTTAACAGACATTTTACTCAGTGCTTTTACATAAGAACTGGTTCAAACATCTAGATATATATTCAAACGAATAGTATAATAAGAGCCGTACACATGCGGCCATATATCTAAGTTTGCCAGAATTTTTTCAGCACCTATTCGGGCCGGACAAACTCGGAAAATTAAGAAAAAAAATTTAAAAATTGGCAACCTTACATATACCATTATAAAACTTGCCGCACTAGATACTGAACAAAAAAACAGTACGAGCGGAGAATTAAAACTGGTATGAAGTTTGAATCAGAGTGACCAACTATGTTAAGTTAAGATTCAACATGCCTTTTATCAACAAAGAGATGTAGAAAACATCCTGTGATACTTGGCGTTAATGTGACTAGTGGTGGCTCCAAAGAGGAATTCTATAGGAACCATCGCTGACATCTTCATGGATAATGTTTGGATTCAAACTCGATTCGAAGTTAAGGAAAAAAGTCGACATCACTCTTTAGCACCCTGATTCCTAATCATGATGACTGTTTCCCAATGATTCTGCTCATCAGTCAAGTTTCACTTTCCAAGGCCTACTCCGTTTTCCACCAATTGCTCAGCCTTAATATCATTAACACTGTCAAATGAACGAGCAGCCCATAGTACATGGAAAATAACAGGTAGGCCATTGCGCTTAACCTCACTTGAAAGCTTCGTGTATGTACACAGCATGCTTGCATACCAACAAAAATAGTTATGAAAAATTTGGCAGTTTTATATAGAAGAGCAATCAAAATTATTAATTTCTCCGTCGATAGCAATTCGATTCTTTTGAAAAGGGCTTCAGATTAAAGATTGATTCTTCAGGTTCATCGTAAACTATTTTTTGCATTGAGTTTTCGGATCTGAACCAATAATGAGCATTCAAAAGACATTTTCATCGTCGTCCTTCTGTTTTGAGAGCAAGCAATGTAATATTTTCTTCTGTATATGTTAAACATTTGATAAATGATCTAAAATACTGCATAATTCTGTGATAAAAAGTCAACTTATTTGATTTTTTATTAAAATCACACAAGAAAATGGCAACACATAGCAAAAATATCACCAAATTTATGAAATGAATTTGCGGCTTTATCGGTGAGGGTTAAAGAGTTGAAATGAAAGACGGATAGAAGATCAGAAGAAAATTCTAAGGTGGTGAAAAGAGCGAAGAGCATTTGAAATAGAAGCTTGACCACATGCTAAATTCTTTGTCCCGCATCAATTAACTGTATTGAAGAAGTAGTACCCAATAGAGAAGGCACTACATTTTTCGATACAGTTAATTATGGATGGTTCGACCGCCATGTGAGTGTGCACATGTGCCGAACTTCTTCAATACAGTTAATTGATGCGGGACAAAGAATTTAGCATGTGGTCAAGCTTCTATTTCAAATGCTCTTCGCTCTTTTCACCACCTTAGAATTTTCTTCTGATCTTCTATCCGTCTTTCATTTCAACTCTTTAACCCTCACCGATAAAGCCGCAAATTCATTTCATAAAACAAATTCACGGTGATTTCTCCTCTTAAAATATCACCAAATTTTAGTTTTAAATCGACAAGAAGCCCATTGCATATTACTTCTAGCGGTGTTGAAAATCCAAATATTGTTCATTAAAGTGCATCAGTGCATACTTTTCTCATAATTTTATTGCTCGTCAATTTTAAGAAAAATGTAATTTTTTGATAATTTCCATACATTTGCCAATTTTTTCCATAACTATATTTCGGGGCCTCTTACCAATACGTTTAAAGAGAGCCTACCTTGTATATTTCAAAGTACTATGCGAGCAGCCTAGGTGTGAAGAATGATAGAGATGGTTTCGAGTTTTTAATAGAGTATATTAAAAAATTCCTGCAAGATTGATATGTATAAATATTTGTTTTTGTTTACATTAGATTAACTCACGTTTACTAGTTATCTCTAATTTTTTATCAATTCTTCTTCGTATGTTCCGGTGGTCGAGATTTTTCTGTAGTTGAAGAAATGATTGTAATGTTTGTTTGTTTTTATATGTTTCTTAGGTAACCTCACTTGTTTGCTGTCGGCTGTTAAGTATAAAAAAACTTTCACAGATCGCTCTTTGAACCGTACTGAAGCTGCTGATGGATAAATAAAGTTGCTTTAGGTCGACGCGGATGTCTACTGTGAAAATGTGGCATTTGTTAGGCAAATGAAAGTTTAGAATTGTGGTCTAATTTTTAACGTGCTGAACTTACAACTTTCTTGAGCCGAGTAGAATAATAGTTGTGTTGATATCACGAATCCTATTTTCGAATTACACTTCCTAATATAAATAATATTGTATTAATACACATTTCTTTTCTTTTTTTCTTTTAAGATGAGGTTATCTGCTGGCGTATAACTTATGAATTCAACTTGCGGTTTCACTATTCACGATGTAAGGAAATGTGCTCAGTAAAGATCTTAGACCGGTAATAATCTTCTTTTGCTTTTTTTTTTTCTTTTATATGATTTCTCTACAAACTACTTCCTTGCAAATAAAAGTGGGTTTTTTTCATATTCAGGGCTGGTAGCGGTTTGACAATGAAATAGTAGTGACTTTAGTGACCAAAATTTGAAAAAAAAAGTGACCAAATAGTGACTTTGAAGACCGAAAAAAGTGACCAAATTGTGACTATGTAGAACGAAAAAAGTAACTTTGAAGCACAAAAAATGTGACCAAATAGATTTTGAAGAAATTAAAATAGTCAGCCAAAGATAATTCTGTAGTTATAAAAAAAAAGAGAACATCATAATGTTGCTGCTATCAACGTTTTCGCCGCATTCGCCTTGTCTCATATTTTCGCCTCATGTCAATATTAACACGGTATTTTTCTTTGAAAAAAGTGACTTTTGGTGATAAAAGTGACCATTTTTCGGAAAACAGTGACTTTAGTGACCAAATGATGAAAAAAGCGACTTTTAAGTGACAGACCTAAAAAAGTGACCAAGTCACTAAAAAGTTACTCGCTATCAGCCCTGATATTGGCCTTTGGCTTATCTTTGTAAACTAGAACTCACATTCCTATGTTATGCACACGGAAAAAATATATAAAGATAATCTGATGGAGACGCGCCGTGACACGTGACACTAGGATTTCCGGGTATTTGAAAACTTAGTGGCCTTCTTGAACGATTACCAAATACGATATTTCCTTCATTGTCAACCATTTTTTTACATGATGAAAAAGATGTATCTAAGTACAATAACTCTATGGTAGGCAATCAACGGAAAGAATCTGTTAAAGATGTGCTCGATCGAATGAGAACTTTCGCTATTGTATGAAGTATTTTGTGGCTCCAGAGAGGAACTTTAAACTAGTAATATACTCGGATCCGAATAAACTATAAGTGCAGAATTCCTCTCTGGAGCCACTTCTGGGTAAAATATTGGTATATTCCTTCAAAGTGTTCTGCCTGGGTAGTCATTTCCTATTGCTTCATTCTTGGTCTCGATTCCCCTGTTGGCTTTCGGAAGTTTAGAAACGGAAAAAGCGAAACAAAACCAACCAATAGTTTTCATCATGTAGGTGTGTATATTCATATAATCCGTTAGGGTTTTTTGTTAAAATGCTTTTAAATGTTAATCATTGGGTTGTAGTTTTCTGTCTGTTCATTCGATTCCTATGCATCAACTTTTTACAAATCTCTATCCGCTGTTAATTTGCATTATTTTCGTATTTCGCCGGAGTATTAACATTGTTTGTTTCTCTTCGCCGTCTGTGCTTTGTTCAAATTGTTTCTCATATTTTCTAAGGCAAAGGGAAAATTGGTGTCTTGCAAAGATTTTTTTCTTCCGCATACCAAACCACACAAGTAAATGTTGGGTTACATAAGCTACAAGTTCAAGGGTTAAATGTTGATTGTTAAACTGATATTAAAAGATTAGTTTCCTTTTTCTTGAAGATTTGCTTTTTGGAACTTCTCTAAATTATATCGGAAAACGGGGAGCTTTACTATGTGATAAGACGTCTAGTTCAGTGTTTTTGATGCTTACAGATTCAGTCTTTGTTAATATAATTTTTGTTCTGTTTTTTTTTCGTACGATTTTGTTAAATTAAGATGGGCTTGGTAACTAAAATTAGGGCAACTAAAATAAAGAAAACACATATTCATAGAAGACATTTTAACAACAAACACACAAAACTGTGCTAGCTTTCGTGCCTTTCGCCGCTACTTCAATATCAGCTCTCCAGAACTAGACCAAAGTGAATGACACTAGAATTTTTTTCCTTCTAACCTACCTATTATCTCGATCGAATGTTATTTTTCGTGTCTTGATGTTCGCAAAATTGATAAATATTTAGAAAAATAAATTCAAGCACGTGTAAATTGCGTAGGCTATAAAAACAGTTTAAGAGGATGGTGTTATTTCAAGTTAATCTAACCCTATTCTAGCATTATCCTTCGGACGCCACATTCCATGCAGAATTTGGCCGAGCTGATGGTAAATCGGGAGCCACACTCGTGGCAAAACTTGGACATGTGGGAATTGAGCAGCGCTGCCGCCGGACATTCTTTGTAAGCCGTCGATCCGATCGGGGCCGGATGCAATTCGATCTTCTGGGCCTTGATGGCCGAAATCGGTGGCAAGGACGACTCCGATCCACTCGAATTGTCGAATGCATCCTGCTGCTGGTTCAGCACGGCAAAGTGATGATGGAGTTGGTGACTAGTAGTGTTGTTTGAGGCGGTTTTGCTGTTACCGCCGCTTCGATAGTGGTGCTGGGATCGACGCATCGTGGTGGAGTGTTGCTGCGACTGTTGCTGCTGCTGCTGTTGCTCGGATGGCGATTGACGCGAGAGACTGCTAGCGATTGGTTGAATATAAGAATTAGGGTGAAATTTAGTCGGTTAGTTTTCGGCGGAATGTATCTTAGATGAATGGATTACTATTATACGGCAGTGACCATCTAGTTTTATTATGCATCCCCAAAAGCTAAGACTATCGACGATCGGTTCAGTGTTCGATGACAAATTTCTCAAAAGAGTGAGTTTGCTGAAATAACTAAAATTCACATAACAAATTTTGTGGAGTACCAGTTAATTTAAAAAAAGGTTCACCTACAGCCGAGTTTCTTTTCAATACCCTATTGAATTTCTGGATCTGTGAATCAGTTTATTTTCTATGAGGCTTTAGGAGCGCCTGGGTAACCCTTAAAAGAAAATTGACGCAAAAAGTACGCCTCGTCTCTCCTTCTGAAGAAAGCTCCGCAAGGATATTTCTAGAAGAGTAGAGACGGCGAAAACTGGTCCTTGGGTCTTAACCGAGAAAAACAACAGAGAATCATTTGGCAAACCGCCTAATATATCTACTGGATACAGTTGGTATAGTGGTAGAGAAGGTGATCCAGATCAGGATATACAAATTCACCAGACTACAACGAAAAGAAGGGAAATAATGTAGCACGGCATCTCTGGAAACTGGTGTAAAGCTTCTTCTATACAATCGCTAACTTACTGTAGTCTTACTGACCATTGAGAGAGTTTAGACACTGAAGGTCTCAGCAAGGGTCAATACTTGACCTGGTCCTGTGTAACATAAGGTACGATGAGCTAAATATTTAAGAGCAGCCGGAGTTTGAACAGTGGGGTTCCCGGACAACGTTGTCCTTTAGAAGTTTGCACACAGGTATTCTTACAGTTCAAAACCGGGCGAAATCGAGTTCAAACTCAATTGTTGATCGATTACTGAATTAGCTACAAAAGCCATGTCGAGTATACGTGAAAAAATGCGGCAAAAACTTCGACCTCACGGGGATCATGAAGAACACCTTGGTGATCCGATGCAGCAGACTAAGGGTATTGTCGTGCGTAGTTTCGTCAATCCTGCAATACAAATATACGGTGAACATCTGATCGTTCCTTAGCGTCCTGCTTTAAAGCCTGCATTTATTGCCATCTCGCTTTTACTAGAGAAAGTTATCTATTGATACTGAAATAAGGTCGCCTCCAGTGTTTAGAAAGACGCAAGGAAGATCTTGATGTTAATATGGAAAGTATTCGAGGCCGTGAGTTATAAAGAGAAGCAGAGAAGAAGATTTGTGTATGCGGGTATTGCCGTGAAGCGCACTAGCGCGAATATGAACCTATGAACTCATGAATTCCTAACTGTGATACTTTGGTACAAAGGTCCTCTGACCTCCAGATGACCTTTAGTGCCTAGGGGGTATACTCATGAATTCTAACTGTGATACTTTGGTACAAAGGTCCTCTGACCTCCAGATGGCCTTTAGTGCCTAGGGCAGGGCCGTAGGAAGAACCGACTCATGGGGGGGGTTTTGGTGGCTGATTTTTTACTATGATTTATGTCCCAACAATGCACGAATACAAAAAAAAATTAAAACAAATTATGTTTGTTACTGTGTATATAGTTATTCAATTTTAAGTACTTTTACATTGAATGTTTTTGTATGAAATCTTAACTATAGAAAATTGGTCTTAAACCTAAAACGTGAGCAAAATTTTTTTTTTATTAAGAGTCTGGTAGATCAAACTTAGTTGATTTGAACTTAAAATAATCTTATTCTTCTCTCAAATCAAACAAGTCCAATCTTCAAACTATTTTGTAAATTCAAAGATTCTAACCTTTGATAAAAATAAATCAAATTTTCGAAAAAAAAAATAAGAGATAAAAATCATCAGTTTATCGGATCAAATTTGTTTGATACTTTACTGATTAAAAATGAATGATTTTAATATAAAATATGTCTTTAAAAAAACTGCAATATTCACACGTTGCGGACCAAACACGAGATATCTCGTTTTTTACCAAATACGAGATAACTCGTTTTTTTTTCTTGCCGCTAGTATGTTCGATTAAAAATAATAATTTAAATGTTATACATCTAATAATAAAACCTCTTTCTACTAAATTTAACACATCACTTCCCGTTACTCAAATATATTAAATTAGCAAAATTTTGTCTATTGGTTTCTGAAACATAAAATGTCGAATGTTGGTGTCCTCAATGTGTTAATAATGTTAAACAATACACCGGGAAAATATAGAATTTTGTACAGGTTAAGGTGTTTCTTCAACAGAAAATATTGTTCATAAAGAATGTATGTATTTGGTCCGCAATGGGTTGAGTTCATGATCTCTTAAACCCCTCAAAAATTTATGTAAAAGCTAAAAATTTTTCTGAATATTGAAACTGGTATCAGAAAAGGGATAGGTTTAATAGCGGCACGTTATCCAAACAAACGGGAAAATTTTGCCTAAATAGCCGAATTTCCATACGATTTCTGAAATTTACAAAAAATATTTTTTTTTTTGTTTATTTGTGACACTTTACCAACGCTTTGGCATTCGTGTCAATACAAAAAATATGATTTCCGAATCTTATTCCAGATAAGAATTTTATGAGCCTAGTTTAAAAGCCCTCATTCATGAATCTATAATTTATATTCTGTAGTTCAGGTTTTATCTTAATTCACTATTTAAATGATTTGTTTTTATCTGTATTGTGAATCAGGATTAAAATTTCGCGTGAGCTTTCATAACATCGTATGAAACAAAATGTAAACAAAAAGTTTTATAAGAAAATATTAAACAAAAACTGACATGAACTAGACACAACTTCTATCCATTAAGAATATTTGTAGCCTGGACAACATATTCTGTACGTGAAATACAAATCTAATGTTGTTTTGATAACTTATGCAGCAGCAATTAATTAACATTGATCTGAATCAAAGGCCGTTCAACCTCAACTAATTTGATTGAATTTATAGACTTCATTGAATGCAATGGACAATGGCAACCATGTGGAAGCTCTTTATACAGACTTTAGTAAGGCATTTGATCGCATAGACATACCAATGCTTCTTTTCAAATTACAAAAAATTGGAATAAAATCTAAACTCCTGAAATGGCTTGAATCATACCTGACGAATCGCCAACAAATAATAAATTTCAATGGAAAGAAATCGCTCCCTATTCAAGTCACTTCAGGAGTTCCGCAAGGATCTCATTTAGGACCTCTACTTTTCATACTTTATGTAAACGACATTTTCTTTATTCTCAAAAATCTCAAAATGCTCATTTATGCCGACGACATGAAGCTCTATTTGGAAATAAGAAATGAAGAAGACATCAGCATATTCCAGAATGAAATTCACATTTTCTACCTGTGGTGCAAAAAAAGCCTTCTGAAGCTCAATGTAAAAAAATGCAATTTAATATCATTTAGCAGAAAAAGAACAACACCAAACATCACAATTACACTAGGAGATCAGAATGTAGAAAAATGTGAACGAGTTAGGGATTTAGGAATTATCTTAGACTCTAAACTTACTTTCACAGACCATTACAATACTACCATCCATACGGCAAATAACATGCTGGGCTTTATTAAGCGCTTTTGCTTTAATTTTCAAGACCCATACACAATAAAAACTCTATATATTGCCTATGTAAGGTCTTTACTGGAATATTGCAGCGTTGTTTGGTCCCCTTATTCAATTTCACACGAAGAAAGAATAGAATCAGTACAAAAGCAATTTCTACTATATGCCCTTCGTAAATTAGGTTGGACATCATTTCCACTTCCATCATATAAAGCGCGCTGCATGCTCATTGACATACAAACACTAAAAGAACGCCGTGAATATGCAATGGTTTCATTTGTAAACGATATTGTTTCGCAGCGTATTGACTCAACAGAAATTCTATCAAAATTAAACTTTTATGCACCTTCTCGGCAACTCCGAAATCGAAATTTATTTTTCATTAATCACTATCGCACAAACTACGCGAAAAACGGGCCAATAAATCGCATGATGGCCTCTTACAATCAACACTGCGAAACCATTGACTTTACAATGTCTCGGCAAAAACTCAAACAATATTTTAATCGAAGAAATCTAAACTCTTAAGGAGAAATTGTAAAGCAGACACTGCTTAAACCTATTTTAAGGAAATGCACATGTATCAAACTAGTCTACGTTACGGTTGACGAATAAATAAATAAATATAATCTGAGTTTTCAATTTTGAATTGCCATTTTGAAGCTTCCAATATTTGAATTTTGTGTAAGAATCAAATTTAAAATCTTCGAATTTGAATATAAAACAAAATTTCTCTTTTTTCATGGTCGGAAATCTATTATCAATATATTGAAAATGCATATGATCTCGAAAAACATGAGTCAAATTCGATGTGAAACGCAAAACCAAATTTGAACCAGGATTTCAAAGCAACTTTTATTCCTAATTTCTTGCGATTATTCGAACCGAAAATCCAGAATCCTGAACTGGATACAGAATCCTAAATACGAAAATAGGAATACAATTTTGGTTATGGAAATCATGGAATCAGAACCTTCGAAATAGGATCCATTTAATTTAAAAATTAAATATTCAGACCTTAACAAGTGAGAAAATTTTGAAAAAATGTAGCAAAATTTTGGACTTGGGATGCGTTTTTGAGGTTTTGGCATTAGTTTTTAGTCTAGATTGTTACTTTTGATTGACTTTACTCTATTATCATAATTTGGTTCTGAATTTAAAACTTTCAGTGTAGGATAGAATATCTCGCTTGCTTTTTTGGATCCTCATGGGGGGGGTTTAACCCCCAAAACCCCCCCCGTTCCTACGGCCATGGCCTAGGGGGTATACGTGGGCGTACCGTGGGTCGACCTATTGTACCCATGAACCCAGAGTAACAAATTGAAATTCGTAGTCGTCTCTTACCTGGGTTGGGCACCACTCAATTCCGACCCGTCCCTCTCCCTTACGGAAGGGAAAATGCCAAAAAAAAAATTCCCTGATAGGATATCGTCAATGCTGAACCCCGAACGGCCCATTTGCAGGGTTCTTTCGAGACTAATGCCCGAAACAAATAAAAGCTACAATCGAATGCTTCATTTATATTGTCTGGAACAAAAGCCCGAAATCTCGACTATCCACTTTCCAGTCTTCCAGGAGATCAGTAGCATTAAGTTACAAAAGATAACCAACTCCAACTTATATAAAACCATGGACAGTAATGAAACATACAAGGAGCATTTATTGTGCCGAACGGTAGTCTCTAAAGCTCATAATGTTGCATAAGGGGATTTTTTTTTATTATCTGACGGGTTTGCGCCGGGGGTCTTCAGATTTTCCCCAAAATTGAAAATTTGGTTCATTTTTGCGACTTAAAAACACATGTTTTTTTTCAGATTTCTAACATTTTTATTTTTTGAGTTAGCTTCGGTTAGATTTTTTTGCCAATAAAAAAAAAAACATTTTTCAAAGCTACATAACTCTGTTATTTTTCAACGGAAATTATAAAATAGCACATCAAAATACATTGAAATTTTATCAGCTTTTCAAATAAAATAGCTGGAAAAAAATAAATAAAGACCTTCAACATGAAAAGTTGTAAATAAACTTTAAATGGCGTCTAAAAGTACCGGCTGCACCACCAAATATTTTGCAAAGAATACCATTGAATAGCTCAATTTATGATGCAACTTTCATCTGAAGACACCAAAGTGGGCCATCAACTCCTTGAAGAGTTATGAAAGATATAATGGCAACAAATCTCTTTTTTTGCATCGAAAACAAACAATGGTAGAACAATTGCACTAACATATGGAGTGAGCGCGTACTTCTAACAACATGGAAACAAAAGAACTTTTCAAAGCAGGTAAAAAACACTATTTCTCTGTGCTTTGTTGACTGCCCCTACTCGCATAACAGTCCCATATGAATTTTCGTCATTTTAGGTCAACAAAGGGATTCAAAATAAAACACTTAAAAAAGAGGTTTTGTTCTACAAATTTCGAAAAAAAATATCAATTTGTGGCTGTCCTATATGAAATATACCCGAATAACAGTTCCATGAAATA
Source organism: Uranotaenia lowii (assembly GCF_029784155.1). NCBI lineage: Eukaryota > Metazoa > Arthropoda > Insecta > Diptera > Culicidae > Uranotaenia > Uranotaenia lowii. Next base: position 315,242,179 of record NC_073692.1, on the reverse strand, counting down.
CCACGGATTTGGTTACTTTTCAATGCTTCTTTCGACGAAATAGTCTTTGATTTATTGCTTTGAATCATTTAAAACAAATTTAACTCACTTGATGTCGAATGATGCACACGAGTTTTCGAAGGCCGGTCTGACTTCCTTAGGAATGACTTCCTGTGCGAAAAACTGTCGGATGCGGAATCGTAAAAAGATTCAACTTACAATGTGGAATTTGCGAAATTTTGTATGTTTCTTTTTCTGACAATTGCATTTAGAAGTTCAAAAATGATCAAATTGAAATCTTAGAAAGTAGCTTGGTAGAAAAAAATATTCTGTATGGGACTGTTATGCGAGTAGACTTAAAAAAGGTTTCAAATATGGTCGATTAACAGCCACATAATGAATAAAAATGGTGCTCTCGACCTTACCAATAACTTAATTTCGAAAATTTCAGGTCTAACGATTTATTATGACAACCTAGAAACGATTTTCGTTTATGCCGAAAGTGGTGATCACAATTTAAGAATGTATTCCAAAACAGGAAAAGCTGATTTTCTCGCTTGCTTGTTTTTGCATATGGGACTATTATGAAAGTAGGGGTGGTAGAGTGTTGCAGCTAAACTGACTTCATGTTAAATCCAAAAATCTAATAACGTATTCTTTTATACCCAGTTTTGCACCAGGTCACAACAAGTTTTGCAAATTTGGCTGTAATGTTTAGAAGTTTTTGCGCTCAGTTTTGCATCCGTAATCCCCCAGATTTGATTTAAAATGGACGGTGGAACACTGAAGATTCGTTTGATCGAGGTAGTAAAACACTGACGACAAATAAGGTTCGTTCTAGTATGGTAAACCTCAAAACTGGGCGAATGGAGAAAACGAATACGGTAAAAGTATCATATTTTCAATGTCATATTAACTACAATAAGAATGATACAACCTGGGCTGGCCATACTGAGCTCTTCGATTATTTCTACATTTGTGCCACACTCTTTGTTTTTAATCAATGGGAAAGGATTTTGGTGTCCAGTGCTTAGCTCCCGATACAAAAACTATGTAAAGCACGTCTATATTTCATTTTTTTAATCACATTTTTGTGATCCCAAACACAGGGACTGAACCTTCAACTATTGGCATTGATTATGCTTCACAATGATCTTTGATCGAAAAGTTAATAAGTTATATAGCATACGACCAAGTTGTAAAAGCAACATTTCCATTGTTTGTTATATCACATTAACAATACGATACTAAGAATTTTGGTTAAAATTTTAAGTCAGTTATGCTGCAAATACTCTACAAAGCACGAAAAAGTAGTGCTTTTTACCTGCTTTGGTAAGTTTTTTTGTATCCATGTTGTTAGAAGTGCGCGCCAACTTCATATGTGTGTGCAGTTGTTCGACCATTGTTTGTTTTCGTCGCAAAAAAAGAGATTTATCGTCATCATTTCTTTCATAACTCTTCAAGGAGTTGATGGCCCACTTTGGTGTCTTCAGATGAAAAATGCATCATAAATTGAGCTATTCAATGGTATTTTTTGCAAAATATTCGATGGTGCAGCCGGTACTTTTAGACGCCATTTAAAGTTTATTTACAACTTTTCATGTTGAAGGTCTTTATTTATTTTTTTTCAGCTATTTTATTTGGAAAGCTGATAATGTATTTTGATGTGCTATTTTATAATTTCCGTTGAAAAATAACAGAGTTATGTAGCTTTGAAAAATGGTTATTTTTTATTGACAAAAAAATCTAACCGAAGCTAACTCAAAAAATAAAAATGTTAGAAATCTGAAAAAATACATGTGTTTTTAAGTCGCAAAAATGAACCAAATTTTCAATTTTGGAGGAAATCTGAAGACCCCCGGCGCAAATTGTCAGATAATAAAAAAAAATTCCCATAAGGCCAATATTGAATGTTCGTAACGACTGAAAATTTTATAGCTCTGATAACAAAACTGCATCAACGCTAATTTCAAGAATTCGTAATCGTGGTTCTGAAGAGATCTCACGATCGTGCTTGTTATACGAAGCGAATAAACGTGATCGACACCCACAAACGTGAACTTTCCTAAGAAAGTTTGATCTGGAGTCAAAGTAAATCTCTAAAACACTAAAATAAAAGTTGAACTGAAATGAGTTGAGAAAAAAAATAAAATCATCGAACACTGTTACCTGATATTATGATTTTTGAGTTATGGGTGCTTTCGGCAAAATTACGTAAGCTATCAATACCTACCTACAGTGGAATAAACCCTAATGTTTAATTTAAAAGAAAATGTTTCTACCAATTGAAGTAATCCCCAATGTAGTACCCCATGACCCACCTGCCGTAGGCCGAATCGGCACTAAACTTAGAACCCTCGCTGACCGACGGGCGCTGATGATGGTGATGCTCCCTCCGGATCGACCCCGGCGACAGCGGATAACCCTCGACGCTGGACATCTCGTCCGAATCGGCCGGATACATCGACGAGGACGACTCGCACATCCGGTCCAGTTCCTGGACACTCTTCATCAGGTCCCGCTCTGTGGGTGAAAGATCGTCGAAGATGATACCGGGGGCCGAGTTGCCGTTGTTGCTGTGGGAGTTGATACTTCCCCCTGGTGTGACGGGAGTTGTTGGAGTCGAATTGTTGTAGTAAGGTGAAGTGGTGTGAATGTTGTTGTTGTAGTTTGTGGTGTTTGGTTTCGTTGCCGTAGATGCTGATAGTGGTGTTGGTTGTTGGTGATAAGAACGATTGGAGTAGTTGCTACCTTGACGGGAAGGTGGCGCAGGTGGGCTGCTGCTTCGCCGATTGTTGTTGTTGCTGTCATTGACGGGATCAGCGGCGTATTTGGAAGTTTGCTGTGGGAATGGGGGGCTTGATTCTGCGGCCGGCGCTGGACTTGATTGTGGGATGTTGGGAAGGGTGCGGCCGATAACCTGCGGTTGGCTTGCGGGTTCTCCACCTACCATGCGGCGGCGGGGCACTTGAGGCGCTTCGCGTTGAGGAGTCGTCTGTTGTGGTTCCTGTTTTTGCTGCTGCTGCTTGGTCGGTTCTTCAGATCTAGCGTTGTGATTGAAGCTTTTGTTGTAGTAAGAGTGATTGTTAGGGGAGCTGAAAGTGCTAGGGCTACCAAGGGCACTACCATTCAAACTAGGGACACTCTTCACACTGCTATCGATAAAACTACTACTGGTGAAATTGTTTTGGTTGAAAGAACTATTGCTATTACTACTTTTGTTGTTGCTGCTGCTGTTTGTATTGTTATTGTTGTTCGAGTTACTATTGTTAGAGTTTGGGTTTCGGAGATAGAAGTCATTTTTGAACGATCGTCGCTCGTCCTGGAAGGAGGAAATGAACTCGTCAAAGTCAAAGTCGTCAAACGAAGGAAGTGGTGGTCTTTCTGGAGGTTTCTTTTGAACTGCAATCGGTGTCGAAGGTTTCGGAGTGGTGCGTTCTAGTCCGGAATCCGGTGATTGAGATTTTGTATCGAGCACAGCGCGGAACTGATTCCTAGCAGGCACTAGAGGACCTTGGGGTAGTTGGGTAGCTGGACTCTCCTCTCGACTAGTTTCTCTACTGTTGGTAGCACTGCTGGAGGCACTGCTGCCGCCATTTTGTCGAATCAATGCTGGGCGTTTATCGTAAGATTCGGTTGGTTTTGTACTATTCAAATCTTTGAGGCGGTTGTCTCTTACATGTGGCATAACACCTGCATTGGGTTTGTCCTTGTTACTAACCAGTTGAATCCGCTCTTTCGATTCTATAGAAAGTTCTAGCGGCTTCGTGCTTTTCATCAATTCAGTAGGAAGTAACTTAGTGCCAGTTATGGGCAGGTTATCGCATTTGTTGATCAGCTTTGGATCAATATAATTTGGATCTTTTGGACTATCTTTCTCTTCCGGTGGAGGAGGAGCTTTGGGTTTGCTGCTTCTACCCAAAATAGCGTCCAAAGAGATGACTGACGATTTCCTCGAATGCTCGTTAGTGTTGCTGTGATTATTATTGTTGTTGTTACTATTACTATTGTTATTGCTATTATTAGTACTTCCATTGCTATTACTACTATTGTAAGTAATATTAATCGGTTCTAATTTGATAGGCATAAGCTTTTGTTGGAGTTTCTTAAACGGTTGCAAATCCTGGACGCTTGTTTCTGTTTTATCGTCCTTCGGAGTTGGAGTAGGCGGTGGTTCCTTCTTTACCACATTCGGTTTCATTCCACCGTACAGTAACGAATCTTTTCGCTCGGGGCCACTGAGAGAGGAAGATCGTTTGCTCAGGCTGTTGCTTTTGTCTTTCATGTCTTTTTCGCTCATCGCAGCCAAGTTTAACTCATGCTCATATTTCAGGAAAGCGGCCAAAGAATCTGTCTTCGAGAGGGGGATATCTGATGCAGGCATGTTCGGATCTTTGATATCTAGCTTTAGATTTTTCCTCGTAGCACTGGAGTCTCGCATCTTCGGCTTCTCTGCCATCTGTAGCGCGTTGAAAGCCGATTTGATGGGGATTTCATCGTACTCGGAGGATTTGAGGAAGTTTGGTGAAACCGGCCCATCGTCGGTGATGCCTTTTTGGATGTTGGATTTGGCCTTTTCGACGTACAGTGGTCGTGAAACCTTCCGGGGCATCCGTAACGAGAAGGCTCGTCGGAAGTTGGAGTGGTTTATAACAGTCGGTGAAGTTTTGTTGTTCGGTGTAACCATAACGGACTTCGTCATGGCCGCTGTCGGAGTCAAAGGAGTTGTCGCCCGGCTGTTTGCAGTCTGCTGGAGTGATGTGTTGAAAGTGGACGAAGGTGAGAAGAGTTCCTCCAATTGTCGTTTTGCAGACAAAAACGGGTCGTAACGGTCCGGGGTGTAACCACTGAAAGTAGATTGAAAGAAAGAACACAGAAAAGAGAAAAAGAAAAAAAAACATGAAAAACCTTGAAACCAGAATTACTTATGGTCTTGATGGTACTGGATGATGTCGTTCCGATCACGCCCAATGTCAAAGCATTCTACCCGCTCCATAGAGAATCGGCTATTGGGAAGCATACGGTTTGATGAAGGCTTGCAATCGCGAGATCTACCACTACTACTAGGATCACTGCTCGTCGTCGCGTTTGGGTCATGATCCATTTCGAGACTGCGATCGTACACCCTGCTATACGTATGCTTCTCGCTGCCAATCTTTTTCGGAATCCTTGAATTCCCCTTTCTGCGATCACTAGTAGCAAAACCATCACCATCCCGAGATACAGTAGCATAAGTCCCATCACCAGCACCAAGACCGCTTACGAGCGATCGTAATTCGTTAGAACCATAGAAAGGAGGCTCGAATTCAACTTCGATCGAATCATCGACTTGACACCCTTCCCCACTGAAATCCCCACGACGATCTCGCCGTAGCGATCCAGGTTTCCCGGACTTCTTAACTTTGGAGGTTACTTTAGTAAAAGGAATTTCGAAAACTTCATCGTCTTCGTCGCGACTTGCTTCAGATTCACCGTGCCCAGCAGTGGTACGGTGTTGTCTCGCCTTTGATCGTTCATTTTTTGAGTGAGCTTTGCCTTCGTAGTAGTACAAAAAATCTTCGTACGTTTCGAAATTCAACGAATCTTCGCTCTCCGGTTCGATCGCGCAGCTGCTCATGGAGCTGGAGAACTTCGTTGCAATGCGTGCCGGTTGCAATTCCCTCGGATGAGTCGGATTGTAGAAGGAACCATCACTGTGGAGTACAAAAGGAAGCACTATGCAACAAGGTTCTTGGGATGTTGCAAGGGTGATTTAATTCAGGGAAGCTATGTACATTTTGTTGTTTCGAAAAATTGGTCATGAAAACAGGACAGTGTATTTTCGATTTTGCTTTAAACATTTATGATTTGACACTCTAAAAGTGATGTGCAAATGAAATTTTCTGACAGTTGGATAAATTTAGAACCAAACGTGACCCACACATTGTACGTACATTTTTAAAAGTTGTTGCAGAATTTAACGTTCAAAAGGTCTATAGAACCTCAAAGACCATTTCTTAAGGAAGGTATCGGTATTTTTCAGTTCTGTACTCCCAGTTCAAAGAAATGCGGCAATTTCAAACTATATTTTATGGACATTCGAAAGGGTTATCCTATCACGTATTGCCTCTTTCTCATTAAAAATCTGTCTAAAGGTCTCAAGGAAAAAAAACAAGGTTTTCAGGCATCCGGTCAACCATACGAAACCTACATATTTCGAAACTAGCAAAGTTCAAACTGTATGAAATTCAAGTGAAATGTTTACTCACGTAGAGTCAACTCTGAGACACGGAGCACAGGTTTTTAGTAGTGCTGGGTAGAAGATAAACCATGGATTGACAGTCTAAAATGAATCCTCAAAATTAAGATAGAGCGCTGAAGCTGTAGAACTGATATAATAGTAGGTAACATTGGGGTTTATTCTGCGAATCGTTACTCGCGAAACACCACTTCGTTGTCTTGACTGTAGTAAAGGCTTCAGAAAGTAAACTTGAGTTTACCTGAGCTCCGTAAAAACCATCAAAGCTCTTTTGAGCTTAGATTTATAGTCTAAATGGGTTACTGAAGTCCGCTACGACATGTGACTCTCAATTAACATAATATTTCATGATAAACAATGTTACCTGATGATAAGCAATGTCCGAATATTGCCGATGCCTAACGTATTGATAGACTACAAAATTGTCGAAGTTAATACCAATAGTTTGGCTGGAGATCGTCTGCTACCGTCATCAAGAGTTAATGAAAGTTATGAAGCTCGCCAACAGATCGTCACTACGAGATGTGGCCTGCAGAACTGAATGAAAAAATGTACGAGAAACTAGGTAATGATCCGTAAGACAGCTTTAGAATCTAAGGCTTAGATTGTTTATGCAGATCGATTCAATTCTGTTGGCATGTATGCAGTGCATGTATGGACTAATAGATGAGCGTAAAGGTTTGAGTGAACAGTTTAGGCGTTCGAAAACCTGTCTGTCTAAGACCTGTGTGTAGTTGTTCATTCTTAACATTTGATAGTCGTTAGTCTCTTGGCATTTGATACACCTTTCAACAAAACATATTTTTCGACGTACAACCTTATGTACAACCAATTAATCCTTAATGTATAAGACTCAAAACTGTTCAAAACACAACACCTCAACACGATATAAAACACCTGGCCCTGCGTGGTAGACTTAGTCTATAAATTTTTAGACTTGTTGCGGATCTGCGTTTGAGAAAACGCGCTACGCCAAAACCTGGGGTTGCTGACCTAAAAACGAGGATTTGATTCATGGTCGAAGTCTGACCTCATCAACAAACTACAGCATCGTGAGGAATCATCCAAGTCTCACGCGTGTGCTATAACGGACGCGTTTCCAGGCACATGACGAGTAGAAGATCGAACGCTGAGTCGCAAAAGGAAAGGTCAGGCCTTGAGACGCCAAGAGGAGAGGTTATAAATAAGAACTGCATCGAAAAGTCATTAGCAACTTTTGAAACTTGTTTACTCAAAAACGGTTGTCATGAACCGAGTCAATTGGACGAATATTATTCATCAGGTTATGTCGTGAGACGGAATACCAAATAAATAAATAAATAATTACTCAAAAATGGGTGAACTTTTTTCTGTGTGCATGCTAATAAAAGTTTGTTTACATACTTGAAACGTGTTGTGTAATTTGTCCGAATTAGTTTTTTTTATCATTGCTATGGTTCGTATTGATCTTGAAACTAGAAAGAAAACTCTGCACACTTGGAGCACCGAAAACGGTGTTACCTACAACCAAACCGCAAAACGGTACACCACACTAGCGTGAAAAATGTCATTGACAAATATGGCAACGAGGATCTGCCTAAACTGGGAAGAAAACCTGTTTCCAGTCAGCCCCAGTTGGATGCTAAAGAAGTCGCTCATATCAAACGTAACCGATCGGTATCAACGCTTGATTTGGCAAAAAAGTTCAAAAACAGCATTGGGATGAATCAGAAAATCAAGGTCAGGAACTCCTTGAAGACGTACAAGAAGCGGAATGTATCCAAGAAATCAGTAGAGCAACAATCTCGAGCAAAAACAAGGGCATGGAAACTTTATGAACTGATTCTGGACAACAGCTACAGGTGCATCTTAATGGACGGCAAACCTGCAAAATTTCTGTGCCGAAGGCAATGAAGGAAACGATGACAGAAATGAAGGCTTTGACTAGCTACGTCAAACAGGATTCAGGAACGCTTCCCGGGCCACAATTCTACACGAAATCGACGGACGAGGAGGTGGATGATGCCAAATGCGTGATTTCAATTGAAAAATTTGGGCAGAAGGTTCTCGAGTATGGCAAGCTATTTGTACCTGTGGTCTGCCGTCAAGTATTTTCTTCACAAAAGGTACAATAAATGCTCAAGTTTACAAAGATGAATGCTTGAAAAAAAAAATATTGCTACCCCTCTATAAAAAGCATCAGTATCCCCCTCTCTTCTGGTCAGATTTGGCATCTGCAAATTAGGCCAAGCCTGTACTGCAGTGGCTTTCAGATAACAATATGAAATTCGTCGAAAAAAACATCAATCCACCAAATTATCCAGATCTCTGACCGATTGAACGATACTGGGCGATTGTGAAGAGGATCTACATAAAGGAAGGAGAGGACAGTTTTTCAAATCATGGAAGAATTCGAGAAAAATTGGAAGCCAGCATCCAGGAAATGCACAAAAGCTACTGTGAAGAACCTGATAGGAGGCATTTCTTGAAAAGTGCGACCATTCTTTAGAACATATTTTTTTGACTTATGTTAACCGTGATATGGTTTCTAACCATACTGATCTTCAATAAACCGAATAGGAAAAATTAAAATACTAAACTTAGTTCATTTTTATCCACAGATCGATGTTGATAAAGAGTTTTCGATACAGTTCTTAGCAATTGAAGAGAATAAAGTCAACAGAGGACAGTGACTGATAATTCTTTTAAGCGACGCCGCGAGGTAATCATTCAATCATTGAGGCAAAGTGGTTTGATTATTTTTGTAATTTGATTCGTTAGCTAAATTTTTCTTTTGTAGGATCAGTGTTGCGACATTTGAAATGTCTATTGAAACCCGAGCTATTTTCTTATCTTTAGATTGCTGAACATAAGATGTCACCAAAAAATCAAGTTTTAAAAATCTAACGACGTTGATGGTGGTTGAAGTTCTCTCCCAATCTATTTGTTTTTAACAGATACTTGGTAGAATAAAAGTTGTCTTTCAATTTTAACCTAATGCGGGATTGGTTCAACCCTATACTTGAACCCAAAAAAACTGTTGAGAAGTGTAATTCTGAAACACATATTGACACAAACATATGATCTTAAATAAACAGTTTAAGGCTTTTATGATGAATTTCCTAAAATCTACTAACAATCACTTTTCCATCACGCATATCTGTGTCAAGCGTTACAATTTAAGCTCCATGGATAAATATTTAAAATCATTACAGGAACATCTATTTCCTAAAAAAACAAAAAAAAAAACATCTTCCATTACTACCAACAAAACGTGGAGTGCCCTTCATCCGTGATGTGCTGTGCAATACATATTCAAATAAAATGAATAAAGTGCTGTCTAGAAAACCAAAATTAATCCAAACCGCTAAATGATGAGACAAACGAGACAATATTGTCAAGCCATACGACATGGGTTGGGTTGGGTACCTCTTGTTGCATTTAACGATCTTGGTGGCGCCACGCTTCAGCGGAACTCGTTGCTCCCCGCGGCCCACGAGCTCCAGCTTTTCGGCGCGATCTCCCCCTTGCGTGGAATCTGTCATGTGGTCACGTTTCGAGGAGATTTGCTGGTAGCCGCGTCTTTGTTGCTGTTGCTGCTGATCCAGCAATTCCTGATTCCGGTAGTTTTCATTTTCGAGGAGATTTGCCCGGATTTCGCGCTTCCTAGCCGGGACAACTTTTCGTTGATGTTGTTGCTGATGATGATCTTCGTGGAGGGATGTTGGGGCTGGCCGAGGAAGTGACTTACTGTTTCCGGCCGCCATCGAAATCATCATCTCGTATTGATTGTTTCCGGTTGGGGTAACTTTTCTTGTCGAGCTTGGCGGGTCAGATTTGCTTTGATTTGGGAACGAAAATCCGTGATTGCGAGTTTGTGAATGTGAAAAATGGAAACAGACAGGTTTGTTTGTTATTTGAGATGTTAATTTGTTAGTAAATGGGGAGAGTGAAAATATTAAAAATTATTGTTTGATTATCGTGGAATGTGGTTTTAAATAATTAGGAGTATGTTTAACGTTTTAAACATTCAACACATTTTTTTTCTCAATACAATGAGATCATGGTAATACAGCTTGGTGTTCTTGATTTCCGTCTTAAGCCTCGACAAAACCGTCTTAGGACTACATTGACAGATTTTTTTTGGAAACATTTTTGAATTCTCAGATTTTAATGAGGTGTTCAATAAATTTCATATCTCATCTCTCTCTTATCACTCATCTCTAATACTTATTGTCTTATTCCTCATCTTTCATCGCTCTAGCTTTTATCATCCTTCATCTCTCATCTGTGAGCTGTTATCTATCATCTTTAATTTCTAATACTCATCTCACCCCTCATCTCTCATCTTTCGTCTATCATCACTCATTACTCAGCACTCATTCCTCATCCCTCGCCTCTTATCGTGTATCTTCCATACATTCCCTTTCCAATATTTTAGCTTCCATCTCTCAACTTTCACCTCTCATTTCTTATCTCTCAACTCTCGAACCTCATATTTCATCTTATATCTCTCATCTTCAATTTCTCATCACTTTTCGCTCATTACTCATTCCCGGTCCGTCGACTATCTTTTGTTATATTTTATGTCTCTGATGTCAGTTATATTTTTTTTTAACTCTATGGAGCCACTCTTGGAGATGAAGATAGCTTTATAAACCTAGAAATATTTGTCAACGTAGCCATAAGACGATCTTGACAGCAGTGAGTGAGTTTTACGGTGCGTTAGTAACGATCTCACCGTAGTTGTTCTGCGGCAAGCAAGCAAATCGCTCGTGCCGAACTTACTTATCGCTGGACAGCGACGAGCTCATCGAGTTCAGATGGCTCCGGTGTCGAGGTAGCGGTAAGTCCAGATCTGCCAGGCTACTGGTGGAACCACCGCAGCTAAGACTGCCGGAGTATTTATCGCGGGTAAAGGCCCGTTTGGATCTGTGGGTGGACGAGACGGAAAGCAAAAACGTAAACATGTTACCCAGCGTTACCCGAGAGACTCATTTGCCAATTGGTTTCTTCATCCGGAACATTTTTGAGACTTGACGCTGCAACTTTTAATATGTTTTTTTAATAGCCCACCCCAAATACTTACTTGATTTGCGGCACCTTGTACTGAAGCCGAGCCTGAAGTCGCTCCTTGGCAGCTGAAATCGACTGGGTATTGTTGGCGTTTTTGCTCAGCAGAGCCTTCTCCCGGCACCATTCTACGTGGCGATCGTATGCTTTGAAGCCGAAACATCGTTCACAGTAGGGACAAGGTTCGTTTTGTTGAGAAAGGCTACGTTTGAGGGTCGGTCGTGTGGTAGAGGTAGTGGATCCTCCGCTACCAACTCCACTTCCACCTCCACCTCCTCCGCCTCCACTTCCGCTTCCTGCCCCAACCCCACTGAAACTATCTCCATCACTGGTCGTGGCCATCATGCTGGAGGTCAGCGTCAGCGAGGTGGACATAATGTTGTCCGATCCTCGGCCATAGTCTTTCCGTTCTGGGGTCGGCGTTTTGCTAAACTTTCGTACGGGAATTGTCTGAATTGAAAAGAAAGTTCATTTAATTAGCGAGTATACAATTTGATTCAAATGCATATTTTAAAAAAAAACTGACCGGCGAATTGGCGTTGAATCTGGGCCTCGTTAGAATCAAGACAAACCCTGTGCCAGTAGACTGAGCCGATTTGGGGTCATTATTGAATTTCTCAAACCCTGGGTCTAAAATGCTTTGTTTTGGTCTAAAACTCATCCATGATTTTTTGCAGAATTTTAAGTAACGTTTACATGTGTAAATTTGAAATTTCGGGTTTGTATGTGAAAATTAAATATTTTGCTCTGAAAAATCAAAACATCATTTTTGTTTCTTCTTTGGAACCAAGCCTACTGAGAGCAAGTTCACTCGAGTTGGGAATAAGTGGTAGAAATGTTGACACTTGTAGCACATTTTGAAAGTTTTACCTTGTTAAAATGTTTTCAAAATCCTTAGGCGTTGTATTTTCTAAAGCACTGTTTCTATTTCAGCCGTATGTGATAGAAATATTGTTTTTTTTTTTGCATGCGAAAATAGAACACGTGTTGTAAAGAAACTTGAAAGCCGCAGATCTTGAAAATATTTTAGCATGGTAAAGTTTTCAAAATGTATGTCAAAATTTCTACCACTTTTTCCCAACACAGGTGAATTTGCTCTTATGATCTTAGGATCGTAACAAAAAGAAATGGTCCAAATATTTAATCCAGAGTTGTAAAATAACTACTTTTTGCCTTGCGTTGTTAGCCTCCTCGATCAACGAATTGAGAGGGTCTTTTGGCTTACCATTTTTGTACATGCATTCTTCGTACGGCCCTGTAGAAATCATGTCCCGAACCTTATTGTCGTAATCTTGTCGATTTTCCAGGATTACCTATCCCCCCTTTTGAGCGGCACTTTTTCTTTTTTGCTATTTTGAGAATAGAATTCTCAATATTGTGGCGCAGGGCAGCTTTGGAAGGAAAATTCCTAAACTATATAGCAATATTCGGAAAATCGCTCAAGAAAAGCAATCAGGATTCATTTCAAGGTGGAAAACGTATACCTCCGAATGCTGTGATATTTACGCACATGGTGATGGTTTCCGTTGAGTATTTGTCGAACATCATCACTAACTCGATACAAGAAAATATACCATGCCCGATAGAGGGCTACCGTTGCTATTCGTCACGTGGCTTTTCATAGGTGATCGACATACTTGATGATACATTTTGAACGTCGCTCCCACAATCATTCACGAACGTCTATCCACGCATCATTGTGTATAATGTTCGTTATTGATAGACGATCATGAATGTATCAGAAGTAAAAATTGAAGAAATACCAGGACCAAATGTATAAAAAAAAGTCGTAGCACATGCTGGATAGTTCATTGCGGTTACCTAGTAATGATTTGTCCTTCTATGCAAAGCGAAAATTAAAAAATCAACTGATAGCCTCCATAGATCGCTCAAAACTGATACTTATCAGTTGTGATCCTAGAAGGTAGAAAATCATCAAGGAAGGCTATCGTCATCGAGACGTGCATAGCTGATAGTAAGCGTCCTTCTTCACCGTATCATGTTTTGCAAGAGTGTTTCAAATACAGGAGCGTCGTGGTGCTGTATAGCACTTTCGATATTGTTCACTATCTCGGCAATTGGGGCACATTCTTGGGCCACGGCAAAATTCATGGCATTCTCATCTTCCGTCAATTGAATTCACCACAGACTTTTCCCCCGAGTTTGGTGGCGCTACGTCGACGATATCTTCGCCAAAGTTAAAGAACGATAACTCCCACAAACTCTTGAGCTCTTGAGTAGCCAACACAGCTCAATCAAATTCGCCGTCGAAAAAGAAGTGGATGGAAAACTCCCTTTCCTCGACCTGCTTGTCTCCAGAAAAGATGATAGCACGGCGAAATTTGGAATCTACCGAAAACCGACTTAACGGTACATAACGGTAGATTCAAATCATTTTAGTGCACAAAAACAAGCTGCGTTTCATTCAATGGCACACCGTTTGTTCAACATACCGATGGGAAACAGCGAGTTCGAAAGCGAAAAAGAAAGGATTGGCGGCCAATCTGAACGGTTATGATGAAGAATTCGTGTATAAAATGCTACGCAAACACGAAAGAAAAAGGTGCCGAAGTAATGCCACCACTTTCAAACCAGAAAAGGATAAATCCCAAAGGGTCAGATCGTATTGCCGTATTGGAGGCGTATTGCCTTCAAAAAATACACAAAAACTCGATTGCGATGAGCCGAATATTTGCACTCCAACTGAAAAAATGGGAGCATGGCTGGTCGAGGAAATGAGAAAATACCCGATCAAACACGGAGAAAGTGTCTAAAATTCGGATCTAGTTGAAAAATTGGAAAACTTCAAAGTGCGTCGAGGTGAAATTTTGGTTTCGTTTGACGTATCCACACTTTTTCGTAGCGTCCCCAACGCAGAGCACCACCAAATTGTATAAAAGCGTACGTCACCATAGCTGAGTTATGTATGCACCAGAATTATTTCATATTTCGGGGGAGATTCTTCAAACAAAACTTTGGCCTCAGTATGGGAAGCAAACTATCCCCATTTACTCGCTGAGCTGTTCATGAGCGATGTTGAAGGCGATCTCGAAAAAAGGGAAAAAGGGTCAGTTTGCCGTTCCACCACTGACCAATGGTATTCGGAAAATCCTTTGCAACCATGGTTTGAAAGTGGCATACAAAAGCTCCAACACCTTAAAAGATTGTTTGGTTTCACTAAAAGATAAGGTACCTCCGGAGGAAAGATCTGGTATCTAAGAGATACCTTGCGAGACCTGTCCGGCGGTCTATATTGCCCAAATAAGGCGCAAATTTAAAACACGGATAAAGGTTCATAAAAACGCCGTAGACAACAACAGATCCAACGAATCCAGTGTAGCCGCCCATGCATCAGAATTCAACCATTCCATAGTTTGGGAAAAGGTGAAATTCAAAAAAAGTGTTCGAAAAGCGTCGCATTTAAATGCCTGGGAATTGATGTACATCACGACTTCAGAGAGGCCTTTAATGAACGAGGATGACGCGCCTATCATTTCGCTGCTTTTCAACTCGGCAAACAAAAATGTATAAAAACCAACCCCTCTTCGACAAATACTGCGTGATAGTATAATGCTGTGTTAGTGTTTTTCTTCTACGTAATTATTCAGACATCGTCCTGTAGATGGGCAACATCGAGCCCGAAACCGGTCGACAATAAGGTCATCTTAGTTCCTTTTTTCCGTTAGTAAGAACATTGCCGGGAACACCAAGTCCCTACGCACCATCTATATATCGACTTCAAAGCCGCATACGACACGATCGACCGTAACGAGCTCGTTTCGAGTTCATTCGAATCGCGCAGGGGGCTTCGACAAGGTGATGGTCTATCCTGCATGATGTTCAACGTGGTGCTAGAAGGTGTTATTCGACGAGCGGTGGGCGAAATGCGGGACACGATTTTCAACAGATCCAATCAATTTATCTGCTTTGCCGATGACATTGATATAGTCGGTAGATCATCTGCGGCGGTGGAGGAGATCTACCGCTGTTGATAACGCCAACCAAATCAACGAGCCCCTTGCCCTTAGTTCCCGGAACGTCAAAGCCAAGTCCGGGAGCTTGTCACTCGCTTCTGTCAAGCCCGACAAGACGACAGGGCGTTTGGAGGAGTGACGGAGCTAGAAGGAAAGAAGGAAGATCTGATTGGCCGAAAGTCGAAGCGCGTGTGCTCAGATAAAGTGTTCTTTATAATATTATTTTATATATATAGATTTAACGTTGTTATCAGTGATCAGAGGTAGCTTAACGTAAATTTATCCATCTGTCCAAATGCTAATTTGATTAATTTAAGTCTAGGTGGCAAAAAGAGCTGTGTACTAGTTCAGCTAAACAACTCCTCGCTAAACTCATTCCCGCGTATCACTGAGTAGGTTATGAATACGTGAATTCAATTGTCATATCATATCTAATTAGTTACTATTTAATAGCTACACGACACAAGTCGCATTTATGCACAATCGAAGGATTTATTATTATCAGAACTCTGATTGTTAGTTCATATTACGGTAAGGTGATCAGGAAACAACACTTCATCCTAAAGCTAACCTCAAATTATATCATTAACGCCACAGGTCCCAAGTAAATCATCAGCTCTAGCCAGAGTATCAAAATCGTTGCGAGGCCTTGCGAGGCACGAATTCACTAAACGTAAGCGCAACATTCTCTTGATATTTCCTTAAATTAATTGTCTCTGCATATTTGTAGGAATTTTGTAATAAAGCATACATTGGATTTATTAACAAAATTACGAATTTTGCCTTCGCCTCAAAACATTACAAAATTCGTTTATGGCTAGCGTGGACTCAAACGGATCGGACCTAACAATCATGGACAGCATACAAAAGGCCGAAGAAAACAACATCGTCGAGGAGAAAATTATTTCACCAACGGGTAGTTCAGGTTCGAAACAACAAAGAGGCGCCGTTCCGAAGCCTAAGAAAGTGAACAAATCCGTGAAGATTTTGGAAAAGGCAGTTCACAAACAAAAAAGGAATCCTGTCCGTCGCGTTCGCAAACGAAACGACCATCACTGCAAGGCATGTGACGAGCGAGACACTAGCAGGATGGTCATGTGCGATTCCTGCTCAGCCTGGTATCACTTCACGTGCGCAGAGGTCTCTTCTAACGTCGCGGATGAACCTTCATGGTCGTGTGCTGCATGTATCGCCAAAAAGAATCCACAGAATGCAGAAAGGTGTGATAAAGGTTCTACCGCTCAACAAAAGACCACAGCCAAGGAATTTGGAAATGCATCCGAAAAAAAGGAGAAGCCTAAAAGCGCTCGGTCGGAGACAAGTCGAGGAAGTGGCCTTAGCGGATCCAGACGTGTTACGGAACTTCGACTACAAAAATTGAAAGAAATGACTCGTCTAAAAGAGCAGTATTTAGAGCAAAAATATGCTATCCTAGAAGATTTGGAAAGTGAAGCTGCTAGCGTGGCTAGCGAAATAGATACCAGCGAAATAGATAGGGAATCCGATATTCAAAAGTGGTTGGAAAAAGCAGATCTTCTAGGATCCAACAACGCTTTAGCAGAAGAGCTAGTGGAGAACATGCCGCATCACCACGAAAAACTCTCACAACCATTCAGGCATCTCAGATCAAACGTAGCACCTAAAGGCAAAGCGATGGAACAAGGACTGGTTTTGCCGAATCAACTGCGAAGGGAACGACGCGAAGTACTGCCTAGACCGAAGGAATTTGCACCCGGTCAACGTTCTACGCCATTGGCAGGTGCTAGTCGCTCCAACCACCAACAAACGGACAACGAGGTCGAGGACATTTGTATTCTCAATAGGAGCCAAATCCGTGCACGTCAAGCTGTATCGAAGGAGCTCCCAGAATTCAGTGGTAATCCCGAGGACTGGCCGTTATTTCTGGCAACATTTAACTCTTCTACTCACATGTGTGGATTTTCCAATGAGGAAAATATGCTGCGACTCCGTAAAAGCCTGACAGGAAAAGCCTTAGATGCAGTGAGAAGCCGATTACTTCATCCGACCAACGTCTCTGGTGTGATTTCTACACTAAAGATGCTATTCGGGAAGCCCGAATCCATAATACACTCCATTATTATGAAAGTCCGCTCCCTTCCGTCACCGACCATCGAAAAGCTGGATACGTTAGTAACATTTGCAATAACCGTAGAAAATTTATGCGCAACAATACAGGCTTGCGAAATTCCGGATTTCGCATTCGATGCATCGCTACGTTACGAGCTCGTAAATAAACTGCCTTCTATACTCCAACTGGCATGGGCTCAACACGCCAGGGCTCATTCTAACCCTAGTTTAGTGGAATACAGTACCTGGCTCTACTCTCTAGCTGAAGACGCAAGCACAGTTATATTTGCCAACCCTGCCAACATGAAATCGCGGAAAAATGCAGGATACGTTAACTTCCATGAAATGGAAGAAGATCCCGAAGAAGATCTACCCGTAGCGACAGTGCTTTACCATCAGGATAGTGTAGAGAGTCATGGATGCATGATATGCGCTGGAAATTGCTCAGCACTGGAAAATTGTCAGAAATTCAAAGCTCTTCGATTAAATCAAAGATGGGATGCCATCAAACAGAAAAACTTATGTCGTAAATGCCTTAACCGACATAATGGATCATGCCGGCAGCAGAAACAGTGTGGTGTCAATGGATGTAACTATCTACACCATCCTCTTCTGCATAACAACAAAGCCAAACGACCGCCGCATAGTACAAACGACTCAAATGTGGTAGAAGGAAGTTGCAACATAAATCAGAGCCCAGGTAATGAAGTGCTATTCAGAATCCTTCCAATAATGCTCTACGGTCCAACTAAAACCGTCAGCACTTACGCGTTCATCGATGATGGTTCGGAGCTAACACTCCTGGAAGACAATCTGGTAGACGAGCTCGAACTAGATGGCCCTCGGCAACCGTTGTGCCTTAAATGGACAAGTGGCACTCAGAGAATGGAGAACAGGTCTCGAAAAATTAATCTAGAAATTTCGGGAAAATACGACTCAGCGAAAAGATATCGTATTGGAAATATTCGAACGGTGAAATCCTTACAAGTCCGCCCACAAACCTTGAACATGCAGCAAATGCGGAAAAGCTTCAAGCATCTTCGGAATGTTCCAGTGCACTCGTACGAAAACGTTAGTCCAAGATTGATCATCGGTTTGGAACATGCACATCTCGGAAACCCTCTGAAAAGTCGCGAGGGAAAATTGCAAGATCCGATAGCATCAAAAACGCGGCTAGGATGGACAGTTTACGGTAACTGCACTGATGAAACGTCTCCAACGCACCACATGTATCACCACACCTGTCATGCATGCTCATGCAACGCCTCTTCTGACAGCAACCTTCACATCGCTATGAAGGATTTTTTTGCGATCGAAAGCATGGGTATTTGCAAACCGGATAAACCATTCAGTTCCCAGGAAGATCAACAAGCCTTAACGTTACTCTCCAATACTACTCAACGCAAAAATGGACGTTACGAAGCAAGTTTGTTATGGAAATACAGCGAAATTCGTGTTCCAGACAGCAAAAAAATGGCGATGAACCGATGGAACTGCCTGGAAAAAAGACTCCTTAAAGATCCAGCACTGTATGGCACTATGCAGCGTACTATGAATGATTATATTCAAAAAGGATATGCACGAGAACTTACCCAGGAAGAACTCAATGTTAAACGCGACAGAACATGGTACCTTCTAATCTTCCCCGTCACCAATCCCAACAAGCCGAACAAAACAAGGCTGGTATGGGATGCCGCGGCCACCTCGCATGGGATCTCGCTTAACTCCATGCTACTGAAAGGACCGGATCAACTCGCATCTCTTATCTCAGTTCTCCTGAAATTTCGGGAATTTAAAGTAGGAATATCCGGGGACATTCGCGAAATGTATCATCAGATACTCATTCGCGAATCTGACCAACATTGTCAGCGCTTCTTTTGGAGTGATGAACTAGGTGTCCCTCCACGCACCTATGTTATGCAAGTTATGACGTTCGGCGCTCGGTCATCTCCTAGTACGGCGCAGTACGTAAAAAACACTCACGCTCAGCAGTTTAAGCAGACACATCCGGCAGCCGTGTCCGCTATTATCGAGAAACACTACGTCGATGATATGCTAATTAGTACCGAAACTGTAGAAGAAGGCATATCCCTGGCAAGTGAAGTGAAATCTATTCACGCCTCCGCTGGGTTTGAATTGCGGAATTTTGTCTCCAACTCTCGCAAGGTGGTTACAACACTAGAGCAACTCAACCCACCAGAAACTTGCGACGAGAAAAACATGAACATCGGAATAGCAGCTACAACAGAAAAAGTGCTTGGAATGTGGTGGAATACCGCAAACGACTCCTTCATGTTCAAGATATCGCCCCGTTTCGACGAAGACCTACTCGAAGGACGACGAAAGCCAACCAAACGTGAAGTGCTACGAACGCTGATGTTAATTTTCGACCCATTAGGACTGGTCGGACACTTTCTGATGTTTTTAAAGTGCCTTCTACAAGAGATTTGGAGAACATCTATCGGATGGGACGATCCCATCGGGGACGAACAGTTTCAGAAATGGACTCGATGGCTAAATGTTCTTCCACAAATAACTACACTTAAAATTCCTAGATGCTATCGCGCTGTAGTATCGCTAAGCCCTGACACAAACGTTCAGCTGCACACTCTAGTCGATGCCAGTGAAAACGGTATGGCAGCCGTTGTCTATCTGAGATTCGAAAAGAATGGAAATATTGACTGCACGATTACTTGCTCGAAGACTAGAGTATCCCCGCTCAAGTTTCTATCCATTCCAAGATCTGAGCTACAGTCCAGCTTAATAGGAGCCAGACTAGCCAAAACCGTTTGCGAAAATATTTCGTTTAAAGTAGATCAACGTTTCTTCTGGACCGACTCGAGAAACGTACTTAGCTGGATGTCAGCCGATCATAGACGATACAGTCAATTCGTTTCTCATCGTGTGAGCGAAATATTAGAATTATCTGAACTCTCCGAATGGCACTGGATACCATCAAAACTGAATGTCGCAGATGAAGGAACAAAATGGAAGAAAAATCCTGACCTAAGTAGTACATGTAGATGGTTCCAAGGACCACCCTTTCTTCGGCTTCCGTCAAGCCAATGGCCGCTGCCTGAAGAACCTATCGAGCAAACAGAGATCGAGCTACGTGCGCATTTACTGTGCCATGCAGCGTCCCCGGACAAGAGTGTTATTCCTACACAAAAATTCTCATCGTGGAATAAACTTCTCCGTTGCACCTCCTTCATATTCAGATATATTTCAAATCTAAATAGCTGTCGACTGAACAGGAAGAGCTCTACCGGACCCCTGACCGACGCGGAGCTTCGTGCATCGTGCACCACCGGGCCGCTTACCAAAGCTGAGCTTCAAAGGTCCGAAATCTACTTATTCCGTTACGCTCAAGAAGTCTATAAACATGAGATCGAAATTCTATCCAACCATAAGGTTGGTATCCTAGAACGTAATATTCCTAAAAATAGCCCGCTTCATAAACTAAACCCGTTTCTGGACGATAATTTGTTACTTCGAGTAAGTGGACGAACCTTAGCTTGCGAGTTTGCATCCTTTGATGTTAGCAATCCAATAATTCTTCCGAGAAGTGATCATATCACTACCCTCATCGTTCGCTACTTTCATGTACGCTACCATCACCAAAACCATCAAACCGTTGTAAATGAGCTTCGCCAACGCTATCACATTGGAGGCTTGAAAGCGCTTTATAAAACAGTACGTAAAAATTGTCAGATGTGCAAAAACGATAGTGCTACTCCACAGCCACCGTTGATGAGCGACCTACCACTATGTCGTCTTGCAGCGTTCAATCGACCGTTCTCTTATATAGGAATTGATTATTTCGGACCAATGATTATTAAAAACGGTCGAAAACAGGAGAAGCGCTGGGGCGTTCTGGCTACCTGTCTGACAATTCGAGCAGTTCATCTTCAACTAGTACGCTCATTGACGACTGATTCTTGTATCTTAGCCATACGCAACATCATGTGCAGGCGTGGCGTCCCTATAACCATTTACAGCGATAGAGGGACAAATTTCATCGGAGCCGATAAGGAGTTAAAACGCACTCTAGAAAATGTTAACCAAGACAGACTTATGGAAGAATTTGTAACATCGGAGACGCAGTGGTCCTTCAATCCACCAGCCTCTCCCCACATGGGGGGAGCCTGGGAAAGGCTCGTTAGAAGCGTGAAAACGAACTTAGCCAAGCTGAAACCAAATCACGCCCCGACCGAAGAGATCCTCGAAAATATGCTCATCGAGATCGAAAACGTGATAAATTCAAGGCCTCTTACTTACGTGCCGACTGATGATGATAGCTCACCGGTGCTTACTCCTAACCACTTTATTTTAGGATCCTCAAATGGATTGAAACCATTTGTTCCCTTTGACGACAGCGCCCTGGCGTTGAAGAAAGGATGGCAGCTATCACAGCTCATGGCTAACGTGTTCTGGAAAATGTGGGTACATGACTACCTACCTACACTCACTCGCCGTTCAAAATGGTTCTCTGAAGTCAAACCGATTGAAGTGGGGGACATAACTGTCATCGTAGATCCTAATCTTCCCAGAAACTGTTGGCCGAAGGGCCGAGTTATAAGGACGATAGCGTCACCGGATGGAAGAACTCGGAAAGCAGTGGTGCAGACTATAAGCGGAATTTACGAACGCCCGGTAGCAAAGCTCGCTGTTTTAGATGTTGGCGACACGGATAGAGTACGCGAGAATCTACGTCTCCCGTACACTACGGGGGGGACTGTTGATAACGCCAACCAAATCAACGAGCCCCTTGCCCTTAGTTCCCGAAACGTCAAAGCCAAGTCCGGGAGCTTGTCACTCGCTTCTGTCAAGCCCGACAAGACGACAGGGCGTTTGGAGGAGTGACGGAGCTAGAAGGAAAGAAGGAAGATCTGATTGGCCGAAAGTCGAAGCGCGTGTGCTCAGATAAAGTGTTCTTTATAATATTATTTTATATATATAGATTTAACGTTGTTATCAGTGATCAGAGGTAGCTTAACGTAAATTTATCCATCTGTCCAAATGCTAATTTGATTAATTTAAGTCTAGGTGGCAAAAAGAGCTGTGTACTAGTTCAGCTAAACAACTCCTCGCTAAACTCATTCCCGCGTATCACTGAGTAGATTATGAATACGTGAATTCAATTGTCATATCATATCTAATTAGTTACTATTTAATAGCTACACGACACAAGTCGCATTTATGCACAATCGAAGGATTTATTATTATCAGAACTCTGATTGTTAGTTCATATTACGGTAAGGTGATCAGGAAACAACACTTCATCCTAAAGCTAACCTCAAATTATATCATTAACGCCACAGGTCCCAAGTAAATCATCAGCTCTAGCCAGAGTATCAAAATCGTTGCGAGGCCTTGCGAGGCACGAATTCACTAAACGTAAGCGCAACATTCTCTTGATATTTCCTTAAATTAATTGTCTCTGCATATTTGTAGGAATTTTGTAATAAAGCATACATTGGATTTATTAACAAAATTACGAATTTTGCCTTCGCCTCAAAACAACCGCAAACTGAAGCGCGAAGCAGGAAAGATAGGGTTGATGATTAATACGTCCAAGACGAAGTGCATGCTAGCCTGCGGATCCGAGACCGACCGAACCCGCTTGTTCAGTAATAACAAGGTCACGATCGACGGCGACGAGCTGGAGTTAGTCGAAGACTTTGTCTATCTCGGCTCACTGGTGACCGCACACAATGACACCAGCCGTGAGATCCGGAGGCGAATTATCAGCGGAAGTCGTGCCTACTATGGACTCCACAAGCAACTGCGGTCGAGAAGACTTAGCCCTCGCACGAAGTGTAACCTGTATATGTCGCTCATTAGACCGGTTGTTCTCTACGGGCACGAGACATGGATATTGCTCGAGGAGGACCTGCGTACACACGGAGTATTCGAGCGACGAGTGTTAAGAACCATCTTTGGCGGCGTACAGGAGAACGGAGTGTGGAGGCGAAGGATGAACCACGAGCTCGCGCGACTCTACGGCGAACCCAGTATCCAGAAGGTGGTGAAGGCTGGCCGGATACGCTGGGCGGGACATGTTGCGAGAATGCCGGACGACTGTCCTGCAAAACAGGTGTTCGCTACGAATCCGGTAGGAACAAGACGACCGGGGGCGCAACGAGCAAGGTGGTTAGACCAAGTGAAGCGTGATCTGGCTAACGTGGGGTGCCCGAAAAATTGGAGAACGGTTGCCATGGACCGAGTGAATTATAGGAATTATGTTCGTCAAGTTATGTCGTGAGACGGTATACTATGTAAATAAAAAAAATAAAATAAAATAAAATAAGAACATTAAGTGTCGTATCCTGTAATACGTCGTATTTTATTTATGTAGTTAAAAGTTCTTACGTTGGCACAACCCACTAAAATGAGTTCACAAACGTTCACAACATTTATCAATTGGATGGTTCCGGCCATATAATATACAGTACGGTGGTAGGGTATCCATAGGAACTGGCGTCGCCGAAGTGTCCTCGTGGAAACGTATATACACATTGCAGTATGTATGCGGAGTCAACACGGTGGGGTAAGGTATCAAAATGAAAGGTTCGCTGCAGTTCAATATGAGTTCAATACTCCTTGATACTGCGAACGGACGAGCAGTAGATGGCTTTCAGTGCATAAGTGTCCCTTGTGTTTCGGCGGAAAAACCCGAGTGCTGCAAATTCCTTTGCCACGGTTAGCGCGATGTGTTCGGCGAAGGTGAGCCTGCTGTCGATTTTAACCCCTAAATCAAGAATAGATTTTGCATTTACCAAACAGAGGCCGGATAGCTGGTAGTCAAAATTTTTAACATTTCTTGATCGGGTAAAATTAATGATCTTGCACTTTTTTGCAGTTGCCTGCATTCCGTTCATCTGACACCTGCTCTCTAATGTAGCGATGTCAGCTTGCAGGACGAGAAAGTCTCAAGTGCTGTAAATCCTTCTAAAAATCTTCAGATCGTCGGCCTACAGAAGAGTGAAGAGTTGCAGTATTTTGTGCGGGACACTGTCAAACGCTTTTACGAAGTCTATGTAAACAGAGCCTACACTTGTGTTAAAAAAAATAGAACATTCGAATAGATACATCTAGCTGAATGTCAGGTTGAACATCTGGGACTTTTTTATAATATTTAAAATAATAAAAATAACCTTTTTCATTTCATTGAAGTTATTCAAACGTTTCCAGTTGTAGAATAAAAAATGTATACCTAGTCATGTGTTCATTATATGTACTAGCATTTCATAAAAAGTTGAATTTATCTAAAATCCAAATTATTTCATGTCACCCTAAAATGATTTCACACCAGTACCGTCATCTCCTACAACGTCTCTTCATTTTCGACATCATTCAGAATAACCTGGATTGTCCCGAAATGCTGTCACTCCTGCCGTTCAATGCTCCTTTAAGAACAATCCGGTCGCAGGAATTACTAAGACTTTCCCACCGACGAACTCTATATGGTCGAAACAATCCTTTAGATGTATGTTGTGCAAAATTTAACGATGTTGCTAGTGAATTTGATTTTAATTTGTCGAAATCTGTGTATAAATCTACGATAGGGTAATTTAATCTCTGTAAATAATTTGAAGCATCTGCAAAAATTGTTAAATAAATAAATAAATTAATCTGTTAAAAATAAAAAGGTCGACACATTCTAAATCGTATTTTAGGCTTCTATAATCATTTTTCATACTCAATTTATTAAATTTGCTCAAAACATTTCATTTTGGCGGTATAAATAAAAAAAAAAATTACAACAAAATTTGTTTTTTTTTTAATTTACCAAATAAAGTGAATAAATCCGTGCAAAATCCGGGCTTTTTCTATAAAATCCGGGCAACCCGGATAAAACCAGGCAATCTGGTAACCCTAGTCATACTGAAGGTACAGAAACCTCATGCTTGGATACTTTATAGATATACAATTTCTATAGAAATTTCTTAAAAATCCCTTTTTTAGGTGCAAGCCTAAAATATTTTACCTTTCAAATATTCTGACATGATTGTGTGATATAATGTTAATCTATTGTTAATAGAAAATTTGAACAAAAAATATTATCAGAGTCAAACTTATAGAAGTTTAAGATTGAAATGACTATGCGCATTCATATCATTTCTATAGAATTATGAACAGTCCGGTATTAACCAAGGGGCTGAAAGAGAAAAAAAATCCGTACTGACATCTTAGTACCGCACTGACGTTTTGGTACCATATTGCCATTGAAGTCAAAGAGGAACTGACGTTCTGGTTCCAAAAAGTCAGTACGGTTTGTTTGTATGTGATTTGACAGTCGTTTCAGTCCCTTGATATTAACTGACCAAAGATGATTACCAAACGCAGTATTTGACATATAACTTAAGTATTTGGCAAAAGAGCTAAAAATTACGTGACGTACTAAGAAATGTATCAACCAACTTTTTGAACATTCACCACATATTTTAATTTTGAAAATTTTTATGAGCCTTTTTTTTTGTAAAACAATGGATTTATAAAAGAAGGTATAAATTTCTTAAATAATAAATTGATTTTATCAAAGAGCAGACATAAAAAAAAGAGTGGACCCTTCTGTGCATGAGTTTGGAACACATTTGTGATTTATTTGTCTCGGCATACTAAAGTGAATCATATTTGCATTATATTTTGGCAATTTGACTTGCATCCTTTTCTTGAATTTCCTTTTCAACGTTCGCTTTGTAGGAATAGGACAGCTAAAGCAATCTCCATCTTTCGTATAATGTCCATATTTATACCATGAATGACATACTTATTGCAACTTTGAACCGATACCGAAACGTAGCAAATCTAAACTTAGCTCAGGACTTACCGTTTTCGGAGGCGAAACCCGCGCCGCCGGATGACCCTGGGGCAGCCCGAAGTTCTTTGGCAGATAGGACGCCAGTTCGGTACCTTCGCGGCGCTGCCTCGACGAATCGAACGGTTTGCGTTTTTTGGTCTGAATTCGCTCGCAGATGGAAATGTGTTTGGCCAGCGAGGGCGGAACGAATTTGCGGGCACAGATCGGACAGGGCCGTAGCTCCAGATCCGAGGGCGGTTCCGGGGAGATCTCCTTGAAGGGATCACGCGGTGCCGGAGAAATCTGCCGCTCCCGGGAATCTTGGCGATATCGAGGCTGGTCGTCGTTTTCGTTTCCGCCGCCTTTGTACTGTTCGATGTAGTCCGGATCTTCCTTTTCCGGGTCCGGGTACTTTGGTTTTTCGCTTAGGTTGTTATCTGGGGAAAAAAGAGAAAACATCTCATAAGGATCGTTTACTAACATTTTTGTGTATCGAAACTGGAAGATTAGATTACATAAGCTTCAAAATGAAAATCATCAGTAAAACATGAGAAATCGTTTAAAAAAATGAGATGAGATGCAATTTGGCTTAAAATAAATAGCTGGGGCGATTATTCAAGACCAAGAGTACCCCGATTACCTAACGGTTATTGCTTGTAAAATTCCCATTTCGAACCAAACGGTACTGTATACAAGGATCAAATAGCAGGCTATTTATTTTCCCAACCTTTTTCTTTCCAATTACAAAATCAAACCAGACCCATTATCCAATATCCATTGAGTACAAATGCTAGTCGTGGTTTTTCTAGTAGGTCTCGACCTAAATCATCTCTGCTCAAACCAGCTGTCCGGGTAAATGCATCATATTTTTTCCTGCTGTTATTACTGTTTTGCTGTCCATTTGTTGGCTTGACTCCTCGAAGTGTGAAGAATTATCTTGTTTGAGTAAGTTTATGCGCAGCCCCCTAAATCACGGCCCTTTCCATTATACTCATCACACAAAATCCAATTCCCGGATTAGCGCTTCCAAAGCAAAACGAGCTTCAAAGGGTTGCGGTTGGAGCTTACAGTGAATGATCAACCGAGGAGGACCCTGGGTAGCCCATAGACGTAACTCTTTTTTCTTTCATGAATTATTTTTCTCACACTTCCCATGTTTCGAGTTGTGAATTATGCCGGCTGGTTTTGGAGGATGCAAAACTGGACTGAAAAAGGTACCTACTAAATCGGAACGATAAACTCACTGCAATTCGGATTTGTCGTTTATTCGATCAGTGGATTTTATGATTTTATCCTGCATATGCTTCAATGCATAATTCATCAGGATTCAGGTGTCATAATTGAAAATAAGCCGTTAGTATTTATCTATGTCTTCGGATTTTGGAGCATGACGATCTGAAGACAGATAGTTGATCATTTTTTAGAAAAATCAATCGGTAAAAAAACATGAAAGCCAATGACTGATTTGTCCATAATTCAAATCAGATTTCATACTTCGTGTTTTTTATAGTTCTAGTTATATACTAGCTGAGCCGGTTTGCCTTACTACACCTTCTTAAAACAAATGAAATAAAAAAAAATTTCATATTTTTGTAGTTATTATTTTAAATCAAAGATGATTTCATCTTGTTTGGCAAAACTTGATTCTTAAATCAGGTTTTCAAGATCTGAAATTTTTACTGTGTTTTGGAA
Source organism: Uranotaenia lowii (assembly GCF_029784155.1). Classification (NCBI taxonomy): domain Eukaryota; kingdom Metazoa; phylum Arthropoda; class Insecta; order Diptera; family Culicidae; genus Uranotaenia; species Uranotaenia lowii. The sequence continues at coordinate 315,214,353 of NC_073692.1, read as the reverse complement.
GTTTCATGACTTCATTAACACTATGTTGAATTTTAACAAAATTTTAAGAAACGTCGCACACAGAGGTAAAACATAAAAAAGGCTATCAAAACTACTTTCCGCCGAAACTATGCGTTTTAGACCTAGGGCTATAAAATCAGTTTTTTGAAAAATTTCTCAATCTACCTAAGTATAAAAACTTCATTTTTGGCTCACTTTTATTGACATTTACACTATGAAGATCAAAATTGGCCACTTTGAGTTGTATATTGTTTGAAATGTGATACTTTTCTGATTGTAAAACTGTAAAATATGTAACCGAACTCGTCCGAACTAAGAAGATATAACCAGTAAAAAATGACTATTTTTGTTAAGTTTTTTCAAGATATCTCGCTTAAACTTCAAAATGTTTATACAGTTTATTCAGCAAAAGTGTGCAACGTTATTGTCTCTAAAACTCTCTGGAACATATTTTATATGAAAAATCACTCGCAAAATAGTTAATTTGAAAAAACTAAAAATTGATGATACCGTCAAACGGGGCATCATGCAACAGCGGGGTTCGATGCAACTTTTATATAACACTACATTGAATCAATTTTTAATTCAATGTATTGTAATAAAGTTATCTTTTAATGATAACAAAATGATGATGACATAATTTCTCACATTTTAAGCTAGTTTTCTTAACTTTTTTATTTTTATGTAAAATTTGAAAAATCGGGCAATAAATGTACAAATTTTAACATTTTTTGATGCCGAAAAAAACTTTACCCAGTATGACGGATCGGCTTGATAAAATTATCTACAAACTTTTTACTGGTTTCCTCATGTTGTATCAACATTGTTGGTCTAAAAATATTTTTCGAACAATCACCCAATTTTTTTAAATAAATATTTTTAAAATTCAGTTAGGTGTCTGGGGTAAAATGCAACATAATGCAAATCAAAGAAATACCTTGTAAATCTCGTTTCCATGTGTAGGAATATGAACGTTTTGCATCACGCGTTTGTGAACATTGAAATTTCATTCATCCAAACATTTATTTTTATTATTTTAGCTTTTAGAATTTTTCGTAGTATTATTTAACCCCTAAATGTATGCAGCATCCTTATTTTCAGAAAAAATGTGAAAATTAGTTTTAACAGACCCAAAAACTACTGCAATTGGTATTGTCATGCGTAATGGTCTTTAACGCATCGCCAATATATTAAAAACTATAAATTTTTGTAAGTGTTCATAACATTTTTCATTAAAAACAAAGTTTGTTGCAAGTTACCCCATTATCTAAGGAGGGAAAAAATCGCATGTTTTTAGAAAATTAAAATTAACTGAAGAAACTTATAATTTTTCTAACTACGCCAATTTGATATTCCAGCATCTTTAAAACTTTTGATGCAAAAGAGGTAAGATTAACTGTGAACATAAGTTTTTTAGAAGCCAATGAAGTTGAAAATTGTTGCATGTTGCCCCAGTTGACGGTATTTTAAAAAAATGTCATAACTTTGAAACGATTACTGATACAGTAATGACTTTTTAAGCAAAGTTGATAGAATTGGTATAAGCTAAAAACTTTTCTCAGACAATATAGCTCTAAAATGGATATTGAAAAAGTTAGTTTTTCTAACTCACTTCTAGGTGGATTAATCAATTTTTCAAAAAACTAGTTTTATAGCTCTTGTAATGTTGATCATTTGTCTCGAAGACACTATAGGTCCAAAACGCATAGTTTTGGCAGAAAATAGTATTGATCGCCTTTTTCATGCTTTACCCCTGTGTGCGTCGCTGGTGAACTGGCAACAAAACTCTTCCGACAATCTAGTACTTCACTTTTCTTTGTCGGAAGTCTTTCGGAAGTCCGGACTTCCGAAGTTAAATTTAGTGCTGGCGCCATAATATACAGACCGCACTAGTCAAAATGACTGGTTTGACACTTTGTTCATTGAAAATCTTTTGAATACTTTGTTTTAAAATTCCCAACAAATACGACTATTCATGAATTTTGAATGAAGTCAACTGTATCATAGAGCTAAAGGTGTCGGAGCGGTAATCCGTGGACTCGAGATCGATTCCTGGTCGAGGTGATTTTTTTTTCATTTACCATTCATGATCGATGCATTTTGCACTAAACCGTGAGTCGTAGCTCCACCAAACAAAGCAATAACAGAAAAATGTATGTCTGTTTGTAGAATAAACCAATAGGCTAAATCTTCAGATGTAAAGTAATCAAGCTGTGGCTCTATAATTCAGTTGACTTCATCAAGTTAAATTGGCTGCTAAATGCTACAGCAGAAAATGCTCATCGTGCCCCGATCAATTGTGCTCTGTACGCCTCGAGTCAACAAGTTAAAGTAAACATGCGTTTCAAAATTGATTATAGTGGAAAATCTAAAATTTAATGATGATGAAAATTGAGGAACAATGTGTGCATCATGTTACAGTGCGTATCTTATAGATTAAGATGATTTAACGATCATAAGAGCTAATTTTCGGGTGCTCAAAAATTATAATATTTTCGTCACTTGAGAACCTTGCTGGTTTTTTTTATATTTCTGTGAAGATGATGAGGAGATTTCTTTTTTGCTGAAAAATTAATACTATAAGGACTACAAAACTGTTCCTCATGGAAATTTATTTGAGAAATTTTGTGTCTTCGTGGAAAAGAGAGCATACTATGTCCCGGGTGCTCGTTATGCCCTTATCTCCCCCAATAGGCAAACAATCTGCGTTTTGAACGGAAAAATCAAACTTGTGTAGTGTACTCACTACAGTCAGCTCTTGAATCTAAAAAAAAAAACATAAATGCTGACAGAGGAAAAGTTAAAAGATAATCAGAATCAATACCTCCAATGGATCACTGGAAAAACTAATTTTCCAAGCGCACAGAGCTGTCAAATTTCATGATCAAAATAGTAGAGAACTCATAAAAAGATCAACAAAACATGACACTGTGTTGCACTATCGGAGATCACGCGTCCAAAAATTAAAAAAAAAAATTCAAATAAATTCTTAATTCTCAACTCTTTTTTTTACAAAAGCGCAAATTTCAGAACTCACCCATTCTTAAGATGTTGAAAAAAGAAGAAAAAATATTCATATGAAAATATACGTAATTCAATATTTACGTCTTTGGAAAATTATGCCTTTAGGAATTCGTACCTTCGAAAAATATTAATTTTATGTCAGTTACTTCAGTTTTGGGCATCAAATTCAGCATAAATTAACACGACAAATTTAATAATTTGCAGTGAGGGTAACTATGTTGTTATGCTGGCGCCTGTGTATTAAATTCTGATCTCAGTTCTGTTGATTGTCAAATTGATTAAGGCTAATTTAATTTGAAATGAATAATTTGGTTTCTTTGTTCAGTCCTTTGCAGTTTCTCTTGCAGAACATTTTCCAAAACAGTTTCACCTTAAAAATGGCTACGGGAAAATCAATTTGACTTTTCAAATATCATTTGAGTATAAGTGAAAATTCTTCATTTGACTAATCAAGTGCGATGGAAAAGAAAAAAAAGATATTTGAACCGTAATTTGAGCTTTCAAATTTCTTAATTTATAGTTTCTTATTGTTGTGATGATTATCGTTTTACTATTCCAATGACATTCGCGAGTTTACATATATCAACGTTGCAGTTAGCGGACAGTTATTGAAAAGCTTATCCAGTACAACTGAGTTAAATGTTTATACTAGGGCTCGAACTCGCAGACATCGGCTCAGTAGGCAACTGACTTGAAAACTGAGCTGTTTCACACGCCCCGTAAATCAAATTTATTTTAATTTTCATTTGGAAGGAAAGATACATTTTTCAAGTATAAGTTTATAAGGTGCAATTTGTTTTGAGAATCACGGTTTCTAGGATAGAAAATTTGTCAATTTTGCCTGTCAGTTGTTCATCCAAGCCAAAGTAGTAGCTTTGATTCGCCGATGGTATTTTAGGTGTTTTATCCGTTTTTATTTCTTTTTTACCGCCGTTCAATAGCACCGTGTAGCGAATAGGACAACCCTTTGAAACATAAATATCGCATAAAACCCACTCAATGATTGTCGCAGGTATCTGCCACGAAGTTGATGACTGAAGACTGAAGTGCATCTCGGGAAATATGATTCACAAAGCTGACGGAGGCGATGCAGCAGCAGCAGAAATTCGTGATGCTGGTATTTATGGTCGGGCACGAAATTTGATTTAGTCGGTTTTCTCGCCAAAGTATTTATAGCACCTGGGCAAATTTATGCTATTGAGCAATTGCGACTATACCGAAAGGTTGAACTTTTCTTTGAGGAATGAACTGTTGACAGATTTTTAAAGTGTAAAATGCAGACGTCAAAAAAATATGAAAAATTGAGCAATTATTACATACAATAAATATTTATAAAGGTAGAAATAATTATGGTTAGTAACGTGTAGTCAAACATAAATTGAACCATTTATAAGCTGATCAGAACGAAATCTTAATCTTAGGTGAACCATACCAAAAACACCAGAACCAGAACTAGTTTTTAATCGATAGCAGCCCAATCAATGAGACGTGATCACTGAGCTTCGATTGGATTAATTCAACCAACAGAGACCGCGGTCAACATAACATGCTTCATTCATGCGCTCGTCGGTCACGCCATCAGATTTCAATAAAACTAGAATTTGAAACCTTTTTTGTAGGTATGGCTTTAGGTTTTTTACGGGTTCTTGCTTGAAGAAATCGAGCCGCAAAAATTCCGTAAAAAAACGAAAAAGAAAAAAACCACTGACACTAATCTGATTTGAGCATTTCGAGGGTTATCTTTTGCGATTTTGCCGAAAGCTCGAGGAGAACGGTTTTTCGAAGGCAACCACACGTAGAGCTAAGTCAATTAAACTGTCATAATACTGGCCGTAACCCGCGTAAATCTGATTTGATGGATTAATAAAAACAATACTTATGTGTGTGTCAACAGGAGTTTTATTAATTTTACGGTAACGAATTTTGCATATCATAGTGGGTCAAATCTTGAATGATTTATTGTCGCTTTTGTAGGAGTTAGGATTTCAATACAATGTTGCACTAATCTTTTTGAAGGCGAGCAGCAGCACTCGCACTTTAGTGTTATATACATTCAGTGCATTAGATAATTCAATGCTAAAAATATTATTCTCGTATTCATCAAGTTTTGGTACCAAAAGACGGCTTACAAAAGTTTGTTTTCTACCTTATCTTCCTTTTTTTGACTGGTTCAACAAAATGTTTTTTGCTTCAGAAACATTGACCACAACATGCATCAATTATTCCACACGGCTTATTAATTGTAGGTATAATAAATTGTGACAAATTCGGCCAATTGAACCGAAAAGTTTATTCCACTTCGGTGGTCAAAAAGCAATAAAAAAGCACGCAATGTTTCCAAGAATTCTGTGTAATAAACTTTTGATGAAGGGTAGGAGCGCCTACAATTGGTGAATGTAATGTAGTAACTTTTTTTAAATGAAATTCAGACATTCATAAGTTCAACTGTCAGTACCTTCACCCTACCAAGAAGAAAATAGATTGTCTCTTTCGAAACAAAAACTCGTCAGAGAAGCTGTGTTGCAACTTTTTTTTTTTTTTTAAATAAGTCTTTATTAGCCTTTTAATCATTACATTCAAGTTATATTATTACAGTATATTAAGTGTTCAGATCAATTATGATCAGTTCAACTCTTTAATTTAGTAAATATTAAACATTGTTTATTTGATTTAAATTTGCTATAGCAATAAATTATTTGATTTATAGGAGAATATCCTGTATAGAAAAAAAAAATATTTATATATAAACTTAAGCCTAAACTATATCCTAAAAACTAACTTAATCGTAAAGAGAACGAATCTCTGCGATGGAAGACTGCATCGATTTGCCTCTGAAGTTGGAGATGATTTTGTTGGCCATCTCTTCGATAGGCTCCATGCCCGCAATCCGATGAAGATCTTCGGTGCTGTGCCAAGGTGGAAGCCGCAAAATCATTTTCAGAACCTTGTTCTGAATCCTCTGGATGGCATTCTTCCTCGTCGCGCAGCAGCTAGACCAAATCGGAACTGCATACATTATCGCTGGTCGGAACACCTGTTTGTAGATAAGAATCTTATTTCGCAGACACAACTTCGATTTCCTGTTGATGAGAGAATAAAGAGATTTAGTGTATTTATTACATTTAGATTGAATATCTTCAATGTGATTTTTAAAAGTAAGATTCCGATCAAGTGTAAGTCCCAAGTACTTCACGTGATCAGACCATTCTAAAGAAACCCCATTGAAAGTTATGGAATGATTTTCATTAGGTTTTAAAAAATTTGCTCTTGGCTTATGGGGAAATAAAATAAGTTGAGTTTTGGAAGCGTTAGGAGAAATTTTCCACATTTTCAAGTAATTCAAAAAAGAATTTAAATTTGGTTGCAATCTACTGCGTACCACCTGTAAATTTCGACCTTTGGCTGAAAGCAAAGTATCATCAGCAAACAATCTTCTACCCTTTCCTTCTGGTACATCAGGAAGATCAGAAGTAAAAATATTGTATAAAATTGGCCCAAGTATACTACCCTGAGGGACACCAGCTCTAATGGGGGTCCTTTCAGAGTATGAATTTTGATAGCTTACTTGTAAGGTTCGGCTAGTCAAATAATTTTGAATAATTTTGGTGAGATATACAGGAAAATCAAATCGAGCTAATTTAGCTACTAAACCTTTGTGCCAAACACTGTCAAAAGCTTTTTCAATATCAAGAAGAGCAACACCAGTTGAATATCCTTCAGATTTGCTAGCGTTAATCATATTAGTTACACTCAAAAGTTGATGTGTAGTAGAATGTCCATGACGAAAACCAAATTGTTCATCAGGGAAAATAGAATTCTGATTAATGTGAATCATCATTCTATTCAAAATAACTCTCTCAAATAGTTTACTTAAAGAAGGAAGCAAACTAATTGGTCGATAACTTGAAGGCTCTGAAGCACTTTTTCCAGGTTTCAAAATTGGAGTTACTTTGGCATTTTTCCATTTATTGGGAAAATAAGCCAAATGAAAACATTTATTGAAGATTTTAACTAAAAAATTTAAAGTGCTTTCTGGCAACTTTTTTATAAGAATATAGAAAATCCCATCTTCCCCCGGGGCTTTCATATTTTTAAATTTTTTGAAAATTAATTTAAGTTCATCAATATTTGTCTCACAAGAACTTTCAAATACATTTTGTTTAGAAAGAATATCATCAAATTCAAGGGAAATTTGAGCATCAATTGGACTTACAACGTTTAAATTAAAATCATGAGCAGACTCAAATTGTTGGGCTAATTTTTGAGCTTTTTCTGCATTAGTTAAAAGAAGTTTATCCCCGTCTTTCAAAGTAGGAATTGGCTTCTGGGGCTTTTTAAGAATTTTAGTTAATTTCCAAAATGGCTTTGAGTAGGGTTTTATGTCCTCTACTGCTTTGGCAAAATTTTCATTACGAATGAAATTTAAACGACGTTTGATCTCTTTTTGAAGGTCGCAATAAATAAATTTCAAATAAGGATCCCTAGTACGTTGATATTGGCGTCGTCGAATGTTTTTCAGTCGTATCAAAAACTGAAGATCATCATCAATTAAAGGTTGGTTAAATTTATGTTTAACTTTAGGTATTGAAGCGGCTTTAGCATTGACTATTGAAGTTGTCAAATTTTCTACAGCCAAATCAATATCTTCAATTGAATTCAGTGGAACGTTTACATCTAAATTACGTTCAATGAAATTCCTATATCGCTCCCAGTCAGCTTTTTGAAAGTTAAAAGTTGATTTTAAAGGGTTTTCAATGGGACTTTGTGATAAAGAAAAAGTTACTGGAAGGTGGTCTGAATCGAGGTCCGCATGAGTAACTAATTGACTACAATGCTCGCCTAAATCCGTTAGAATTAAATCAATTGTGGAGGGATTTCTAATCGAAGAGAAACAAGTATGCCCATTAGGATATTCAACAGTATAATAACCTGCAGAGCAGTCATTAAATAAAATATTCCCATTAGAATTTGATGAAATATTATTCCAAGATCGGTGTTTTGCATTAAAGTCACCAATAATAAAAAATTTAGATTTATTTCTACTGAGTTTTTGTAAATCTCCCTTCAAAAAATTTTTCTGTTCACCGCTGCATTGAAAAGGCAAGTATGCGGCAATAATTATAATTTTCCCCATAGAAGTTTCTAATTCAATTCCAATTGTTTCTAAGACTTTTGTATTGAAAGAAGGAAGAAGTCTAAATTTGAGACGACTATTGATGACAATAGCTACACCCCCACCTTGTCGATCAAGTCGATCATTTCGCAAAATTTGAAAGAAAGCATTGCTTTTCAAGTTATTGTCCGGCTTTAAAAAAGTTTCAGTGATGGCAGCAATATGTATGTTTTGAGTTTTCAAAAATAAAAAGAATTCATCTTGGTTAGCCAGCAAAGATCTAGCATTCCAATTCATAATATTTAAACATCTATTTGGATCCATGAGGGAATCGTAAAGTCATAATAATTTTGTTAGCATAATTAAAAGAAGTTTGGAAAGCTTCAAACATTGAATTTGCTTTCAACATAAGTTGCATCATTTCCATTAAATTTTGATGCAAAAATTTTAATTTTTCCTCAGTAATCTCACCCAGATCAACAAAATTGTTAGGATCAGAAAATGAAGGAGAAGAATAGCTATTTGAATTTGAATTTCGGGGACTTTCCCAAGCCTTCGCATGAACGTTGAGACTTGGTTTTTTCCCATTTTTATTAGTTATGCCTGGAGAGGGCAACCCATTTTCAACCACCTCTGAGAACGATAAACAACGAGTCTGTGGCGCAGAATCAGCACAGGTAACATTAAAATCACTTCGGGTATTACCCAGCCGTGATTCCAATGTAGGCCGGAGCTGACCGCGAACAGGCAGGTTGTTTGCCGGCCTGACGTGTGAAGACGAAAAAGAGGAAGGAGGAGAAGAAACTTTTCTAGAAACTTTGGAATTTTTCCTAGAAGCAATAATTTTTGCCCTAACGGGACAGTTTATGGAATTCGAGGAGTGATTACCTGCGCAATTCGCACACTTGAAAAATTCTGTTTGTGGTTTATCACCACCAAAAAGGCATTTAGATTTTTCATGATCGAATGAGCCGCAAAGCATGCATCTGGCATTCATTCTACAATTTTTAGTGCCGTGACAAAAAGCTTGACAACGACGACATTGCGTAATATTTTGAAGGAAATTGATTGAAGATTTTCGAAAAGGTTCGAATTTGACTCGACAATGAAACATAAGACGAGCCTTTTCAAGAATTTGCAAATTATTAACTTGATCCTTTTTAAAATGGATCAAATAAAGCTCAGGAGCAAAACCAACACTACTGATATTATTCGTGTTGGTTCTTTTCCTCATTTGAATTACTTGAATTGGAGAAAAACCTAACAAAGAATTTAATTCAGTTGTGATCTCATCCGGTGTCTGATCGCCGGTGAGACCACGAAGTACAACTTTAAAAGGACGATCACTTCTAGTATCGTACGTAAAAAATTGATGTTTTTATTATTCAAATAATTTAAAATTTTTTGAAAATCATTAAAAGATTCCGCCAAAATACGAGCAGTTCCCCTTCGACCGATCTGAAAAGAAATCTTCACATCCTTGACGGAAGTGACGATTTCTTTTCGAAAGGCATTGAAGTCAGGAATCGTGACCGTAATTGGTGGAACCTTTTCGTTTTTAAGAGTATAAGAAGAAGAAGGTTTCTTAGTACTCTTATCAGAATTAAATATGAATATTTCCTCATCACCGATGTTATGAAGGACATCGAATGAACTGGAAATTTCAACTTTTTTGGGCGATGGACCTGAATTAGTTTCGGCAATTCGCTTTCTACCGGCTCTTGAGCCGGCCGATGACTTCCCCATGCTGGAAAGAAAAGAGAAAAATATGAATAAAAGAAAATGAAAATAATTTTAGCACTGAAAAGTGCTGATGGAAAAACAGGTAAGAAAAAAAAATAATATAAAATGTTCCTGCAGGTACACAGCAACTATACGATGCTCCGGCGTACGTGTTGACGGCTCAACGGTACAGATGGAAGTGATGTGTTGCAACTTATTTACAGAAGTTATTTGATATCCCCCACATTCTCCCTAGTCTTTCCAATATTTGTATGTGTATACACATGTACGAATATTGTGTATTAAGAATATATGTACAAGACCTGGGCGTTGCAGTTGCAGTAAAATTTTGCCAAAAGCGGCCATCATAAATGTTTGGAGCTTTCGGCATCAGTCATTTGCGGGATTACATGTATATTAGTTAGGTATTTATGGCATTGTTGTTTTTTTCTTTGAGACGCAATTCAGTGTTTGTCATTCGGTGCGTTCCTCAGACTAACGAATGATGATTTAACATTGTGTGATGAGAGATTCTGCTTGGAATAATTCGTACAAATTTAACAATTACAGTATCGTAATTCGTGTCTGACCATTAACCAAAATCGTTTAATGTTGTTTGATTTATTAGGATTGTTGACTCAAATTCCAGTGGAAGTATAGATAATGTTACTAATCATTAAAACTTATCCTTAACATAAATATATGTCCAGATAGAATTCGGAATCATTTATTGTTTTGCAGTGGTATAGAATGTCTGCTGCAAAAATTCTTTTACAGCGCACAATGGGGAAAAAATGTATAAGCCGCTAAGAAATTCAATATCTTCCATCCTGCACGGACCAAATATATGAAAATACAACTTATCTTTAGTAAAAATATCCCGAGAATCGATTGGAAGTTTCAGACGCCGCACGAGCTTACCAATGGAAAGTGCCTTTTGAACCCCCAAATTCCCCTTTATTTTGCTAACAATCTAAATAAAAAACTTATTTGAACTAGAACAATTTTGAAAAAAAAGACCTATCATGTGTGATTTTTTCCGTAGAATAGAATGAAGGCTATTTATTTGAGCCACCGCACGCTTCGGAAAATGAAGTTATGGCTGATTTTACCCTGGATTCCCCTATATTTTTCAATAAATCATGGAAAAAGTAAGTTCGAACTTGAAAATTTTGATCCAAATGAGACCTATCATGTGTGGTTTTTTTTTTCGAGGAATCGAATGAAGGTCACCGCACGCATTGGAAGATGGAGTTATGACTGTTTTACCCTCAATTCCCTTACATTCTTCAAATAGTTAAGAAAAAGCATGTTCGGACTTAAAAATTTGGAACCCAATGAGACATATCTTATGTGATTTTATTTTTCGAGAAATCGAATGAACGCTATTTGAGCTACGGCTTGCATCGGAAAACGGAGTTATGGCTTTTTAACCTCAATTCCCTTTCACATTTTTCAAATATTCTAGAAAAAATCAAGTTTGGACTTGAACATTTTATTGCAAATTCAATCCATCTTGTGTGATTTTTTCCGAGGAATCGGAAGAAGGCTGTTTGAGACATAGCAACTGAGAGTAAAACAGCCATAACTCCATTTTCCGATGCGTGCGGTGGCCAAAAGAGGCCTCGTTCGATTTCTCTGAAAAAATCACACTAGATAGGTTGCATTTGGTTGAAAAAATTTAAGTCCGAACTTGCTTTCTCTGAAATATTTGTAAAATGTAACAAAAAGCTTTCATTCGATTTTTCGAAAAAAAAAATACACACAATGTAGGAGTCACTTTGTTCGAAATGGTCAAGTCCGAACTTACTATTTTCCATGATTTTTTTTTAAATATAGGGGAATCCAGGGTAAAATCAGCTATAACTTCATTTTCCGAAGTGTGCGGTGGCCTTCATTCGATTTGTCGGATAAAATCACACAAGATAAGTCTATTTTTGTTCAAAATTTTCTAGTCCGAATTGGTTTTTTCTGGATCGTTAACAAATTAAAGGGGAATTTAGGGTCTATATATCCGTTCGTAAGCTCGTGAAACTATGTCCAATCGATTTTCCGAACATTTTCACAAAAGGAAAGTACAGTTGCGTTCATAAAAGAATGAAATCGCGTGAAGCTGCGCACCCACTTCCAACTTTGGCAAGCTGCCAACTATCCAACTAACACTCTACAAAGTTTGAGGTCTTTACAATGACGGGAAACAAAGATACAGCTATTCCCGTAAAAAAGGGAAATTCGGCATTGCTTCAATAAATTTGTTGTATCTTTGACAAATTTCATTGAAAAATCATGAAATTTGTTTCAAAGATTTAAAATTGTTTGATCTAAAACCAGGCCAAGTTTCGTTAAAACCGATGGACGTGATCAAAAAAGGTGCCGGGTAGAAAATGAAGTTCATTATTGCCCAGCAGACGATTTCATTCTTTTTTGGACGGATATTTGTATGGAAAACATCGTTATCCATGTATTCTTGGTTTTTTCTTTCACAAATTCAAAATTTATCACAAAGAATATTGTAAATTGATAGACATCATTCTTGCATTGTTTAGAAACAGAACTGGTTCCAACAGAGCTGGTATTGAAACACAAGAGCGAATAGAATCTAGCTTTAATTGTGTATCAATTTGGTTTATCGGTATAATAAGCAGGTCATTTCTGAAACTCTGTTCTTAGTTTGAACTCTGTTGAAACATTTTCTCTTCCAAAACAAAGCAGGAATGAAGTTTTTATCAATTTACAACATTCTTTGTGATAAATTTTGATATTGTGAAAAAGAAAACCAAGAATACATGGATTACGATGTTTTCCATACAAACATCCGTCCAAAAAAGAATGAAATCGTCTGCTAGGCGATAATGAATTTCATTTTCTACCCGGCACCATTTTTGATCACGTTCATCGATTTTGACGAAACTTTGCCTGGTATTAGATCAAACATTTTTACATCTTTGAACCAAATTTCATGATTTTTCAATGAAATTTGTCAAAGATACAAAAAATTTATTGAAGCAATTCCAAATTTCCCTTTTTTACGGGAGTAGCTGTATCTTTGTTTCCCTTCTTTTTAAAGACTTCAAACTTTGTAGAGTGTTAGTTGGATAATTGAACTAGGTTTCGTGAAATTTTCATGAAGAAATATTAACCGAGAGAGAAATGGCAGCTTGCCAAAGTTGGAAGTGGGTGCGCAGCTTCACGCGATTTCATTCTTTTTTGAACGCAACTGTATATTTTCATAGATTTGATTAGTGTAGGAGGAGAGATATTGTATTTCTTCGCGGTGTATACACTTTTTTTCCCATTGTGCAGCAGTTTGTTAACAATAAAGTGTCCATTTCCCGGCCATTTTAGCGTTCCCGGGAATCGAGAAATCTGACGATCCTTTTCCCGGGAATTCCCGGGATCCCGGGAAAAATTTAAAATGAAGATTTCAACATGAAGATCTCAACCCTCTACTGCGTACGAATTCTTATCAATATGGTATTTTTAAATTAAAGGTAGTACCTAGTACATATTGCAAAACAATTCAAACTTTATTAATGCCTCATAAAAATCAATAAACAAACCAAATGCCTAAAAACAAAGTACTTTAACCGACAAACTGGTCTGATTCTAGCTGCAAAATTTTGAAATAATCGAAAAAGTTTTCTCAGTATCGATAGAAGTTGTAAACTAGACTTCAGGTTATTAATCAAATATTGTAAATTCTTTGCTGATGATTTTGCTGTTGTAAACCGTATCCTGAATGGAAGTTCTAAATGATGATTGTTGCAAAATGGAACATTCAGATTCTATCCGTAGCGTTTCATTACTGGAATTGTTTGGTTTTATAGAATCTTTATCGTTTTTCACTTTTACACTAAGTTTTTGATTGGGAAAAACATCTTTTCATCAAATTCAATGTTTTAACCAGATTTAAGAAAAAAATTTATGACTTAGCCATCAAGGTAGAACCACTGATCACACTAACATGACACTTAGAACAAAATTCGACCGTTTTTGAATATTTTTTTCTTGTCGGTGTCGGTATTGCGAACCTGCAAAATTTAACAAAATTATGCCCTGTAGGAAAAATGTACCAATTTAGCCCTATTATATCGTTGAAATAGCCTTTTTTTAAGTTGGGTGGCACTTTCTAACTGGGATAGCATTTTTTCAAATCGATCGATGCGGGCTTTGGAATTGATATTGCGTACTGTTAGCAAAATTATCCAATAAACGAAATCGAGTGTCCAGTCCAGTCAGTATGGTCAGTGGTAGAACTATCATTTTCGCTTCTCAATCTTGAACTATTTCTCAATTTAGATCGTGTAAATTTTTAGTAATTTAGCACATTTTAATGGCTTCGAGAATTCCCGGGATTTTATAACCGTTTCCCGGGATTCGGGAATTCCCGAATTTTTCTAATTCCCGGGAATTCCCGACCGGGAAATCTCGCGTAGGACACTCTAGTTAACAAAGGTGCCCCATACCTGTGGTAATAATTTCACAGAATTTCGTGCCGTTATTCGTCAAAAGTTATTTCGGATGGAAACAGAGAGGAGAGAAATTGCGACTTACTTACACAGGATTAATTTTTCAGATTTCCTTATTACTTGATCTATAAGTTCTGCAATCGTGAGCATACTGAAAGGATATTTTAGAACATAAAGTGAAAATATGTTGATTTTTCACACATTTTTCCGAGATTATCCATACAAATTTGAAGTCAACTGCGCTAACTTCTGCTTCAGCCAAATGAGCTAAAACTTTCAGAAAATGTTTTTTTTTTCACTTAAATGCACCAATATGAGGGGTTCTGCTTAGAAAAAAATGTAAGAAAAAACGTCTCATTCAAATCTGGGCAGTCTAGTGTAGGCTTGCCAGATACTTTTAGAAAAATGCGGGACATTTCACGACAAAAAAGCGGGACACAGCCGAAAAAAGCGGGACATTTAAGAAACTCTTATAAAAACTTAATTTTTTGCCATACTTAAACGAATACCTTCAGCCATAGTTATTCATAGAAAGTACACTGATGTTTTTTTTAACGCTGATTGATTTTGCTCAGTGTTTCTTACATGACTTGTTTTTCCACGGTTTTTGCCATAAACACAGTTTTTTTCCATGGTTCTTGCAAATTTATACGTTCTTATAGAGAAATATTTCAAGTCTTACATGTAAACGGCTGATTTAATATCGCGTTAAATACCTTTGTGCAATAATAAATATATTTCAAATTTTGTCAAATATTTGTTTGAAAAATATGAAAACTAACGAAAATGTTCATCTTTGTATTCTTTGGACAGCATAGTCAAAAAAACCAGTATACAATATGCAATTTAACACTAATGGAAGTTTTGCGGCTTAGCTGAGCTTAGCTAAGCTTAGTTGACTACTCATATCCACCTTAAATCATTGAAATTGAAGTGTTTAGATTCATTAAATTAAAACTTCAGATAACATATTTGATTACTTTGTTCAACTTACGCACTTCAAATTCCATGATCGCTGGCGTGGCTAAGCAGAACAAGTTCCACCTCGCCAATGCACAGTGGTCCAGAACAAACATTTATCGTGACAAAATTAATTACGCAAAATATATACGTTTTAGACATATGATGTCTTCTGCAAAGTTGTTCACAATTATGAGGGCCGTATTTGGGAAAAATAATTTATTAGGGCGTGTCATCCTCCTGGGAATTCGTAATGCTAATTTCTTTCAAAAGCTAGATAGAGCAAAAATATGTTCTACAATGTTGTAGATCTAAACATTTTAACAAACTTTGCTGAACACATAAAAGTCGTACGATGAGACGTTGTCGTTTTATAATTTTTTTTAAGATTTACGTATTAGAACGTGTCGAAAAAAACAGTTTTTTTACCATAACTTTTTCTACTGAAGTTGTACAGTATTAGTATATTCTAAACTATATTCTAAGCTATATTCAGTCGCTAAATACACACCAAAGACATTTGTCTAGACGTGTTTTCCTTCGTCCTTGATTTTTGATTGCTTTTAATGGTTTTATTTGTCGCTTAGGCTTTTATTGTTGTTTCTTACCTTTACTGAGTGTGTCCGGGAAGTTATCAGTGTTTTCGCGTTCCTTTAAAGTGCTTGTGATCCGTTTTTTGCTTGCAAAATCAACGATTGATTTTCGCTTTTGAGGCTATTGTCCGCCATCGCAACCGCTGTTTGTTTTGGTTATTCGATCGGCACAGATATTCGGCGAACAGACTGCAGCTCAAACACTGACACAAATCGGTATCCGGTAATCTCGTGATTTGTCGAATCGGAATTTTTTCTTCGAAAAGATCTTACGACATGGCGTGTGATAAATGCTCGAAGCCGGTAAGCGAAAACGACAGCGTCAGGTGCCAAGGCTTTTGTAGCTTCGTTTCTCACTTTAAGTGTGCTGGCCTTACTCCATCGCTCTTCAAGGCCAAAAGTGAAGTGAGAGGTTTTATTTGGCTGTGCGAGGAATGTACTAAGCTTATGACGAACGTGACTTTCAAACGTGCTTTAGCTAGTTACGAAACTGTGTTTCGTGATATGAGAGAAAAGCATGATTCAGTCATTTCCGATGTCCAAGCTGAGCTAGTGAAGATTAATGCCAGCTTGGAAAAGATTTCTAGCTCTCGTCCGAACGTCCCGTCAAATCGAGCAAGCCCCTGGCCAACCCTCGATAGTCAGCCGAATAAACGTCGTCGCACCGATAACCTTCCAAGGGCCTATCACGAGTCAATGGCTACCCCTGTAGTGGGCACTAAAACAACAACAGCAAAAAGTGTTGCTACCGTCGCCCCCCCGGAAAAGAAATTTTGGATTTATTTGGCCAGACTTCAAAATACCGTCACGACCGATGACATCGTAGACCTCGTAAAGGAATGCCTATCCTGCGATTCCGCCGAGGCTCATCTCCTGGTAAAGAAAGACACCGACTTGTCTCTACTCAAGTCAGTGTCATTCAAGGTCGGCGTGGACCTTAGCCTGAGATCTGTGGCATTAGACGCGAGCACATGGCCAGCCGGTGTACTGTTTCGTGAATTCGAGGACTCCGGCTCAAAAAACCTGTACAGGCAAACCACTCGAAACCGCATACCTCAAATAGCACCCACAAGCCAAATCACTCCGATTGGTACATCCGGTCGACTTGTTCATGTGTTTGGCAATGTTACTCCGGGGTTTTAACCAAAACTCACGATAATGATGGACCATCTGCTATCCCTACAACGCTTCGACTTGACGACGACCTCCTACTATCTTTCTCCCGTATCGACAATGGGGATATGGAGGATTCTTACGGACTACCGACTTTATCAGATTCTTCACCGGGACGCAACGCATCAGGCCTTTCGGAGACCTTAGAGCCCATCGACTCAGTCGCGCTGTTTCCAGCCAGCGGCATCAGTCGTCCCGGCCCTGAGTTCGATTGCGGCGACGAGGTTCTCCAGCCTGCAAAGACAGGCAAGTATAAATTGTTTTTCGGAACTTTTCCACTGCGTGACGAAATTTCGATCCCCAGCTGTTTCAACTTACCTGACTCCGGCGCTTATCACTTCTACAAGCACCCGCCGAACATGTACACCTTCGACTCCTCTGGGTTCTCTGCACCGGGACGCAACGCATCAGGCCTTTTGGAGACCTCAGAGCCCATCGACTCAGTCGCGCTGTTTCCAGCCAGCGGCATCAGTCGTCCCGGCCCTGAGTTCGATTGCGGCGACGAGGTTCTCCAGCCTGCAACGACAGGCAAGTACAAATTGTTTTTCGGAACTTTTCCACTGCGTAACGAAATTTCGAACCCCAGCAGTTTCAATATACCTGACTCTGGCCCGTATCGCTTCGAGAAGCACCTGCCGAACGAGAATTTCTTTGACTCTTCTGGGTTTTCTGCACCGGGACGCAACGTATCAGGCCTTTCGGAGTCCTCAGAGCCCTTCGACTCAGTCGCGCTGTTTCCAGCCAGCGGCATCAGTCGTCCCGGCCCTGAGTTCGATTGCGGCGACGAGGTTTTCCAGCCTGCATCGACAGGCAAGTATAAGTTGTCCTTTGGAACTTTCACACCGCGTGACGCTTTTTCGGTTTCCAGTCGTACCAACAGCGCTGACTCCAGCCAGTATTACTTCGGCAACCACTCACCTAACGAGAACATCTCCAACTATTCTGGGGTTTCTACACCGGGACGCAACGAGCTAGGCACTTCGGAGACCCCTGAGCCCTTCGACTCAGTCGCGCTGATTCCTGCCAGCGTCATCAGTCGTCCCGGCCCTGAGTTCGTCTGCGGCGAAGGGGTTCTCCAGCCTGTGAATTCAGGCAAGTATGGTACCCCTGATTGTATTCCTGTGCCTGATGATGTTCCACCTTCTAGTGCACGTCTCACCAGATCCGCTCCGGGTCCTTTAGATACCATTACCCTTTACTACCAGAATGTGGGGGGTATCAATTCCTGCCTGACCGACTACCTGCTCGCAACTTCGTGTTCCTGCTATGACGTCATCGCCTTCTGAACAATTCTAAACAATATCACGAGTAATGGTTACCTTGTTTATTGGTACTGGTTGTGTTTCTGTTAAAAAACGGATTAAAATTGTATAAAATTTCATAAAAAAAATCATGATAAATTACGATTTTCAAAATTATAAATCTCAAATTTAAAGAAAACCCTATCTCCAATTTTTTCAGCATTGAATATTCATATCTTTAGCTACATTTTGCAATAAATTTAAGATTTTTAGGTTTGCACAAATCAGAGATATTGCAGCTCAAAAATGGTCAAATTTGAACACATTTATGCTCCTAACTTTTGCAAATGAAACAAAAGCTCCCTATAATCTTAGAGAAAAACTTGCGCATTGTTATGCTGATCAATTGTTTACCATATACTAATACTGTACAACTTCACTAGAAAAAGTTAGGGTCAAAAAACTGTTTTTTTCGACACGTTCTAATATGTAAATCTTAAAAAAATTATAAAACGACATCGTCTCATCGTACGACTTTTATGTATTCAGCAAAGTTTGTTAAAATGTTTAGATCTACAACATTGTAGAACATATTTTTGCTCTATCTAGCTTTTGAAAGAAATTAGCATTACGAATTCCCAGGAGGATGACACGCCCTAATAAATTATTTTTCCCAAATACGGCCCTCATAATTGTGAACAACTTTGCAGAAGACTTCATATGTCTAAAACGTATATATTTTGCGTAATTAATTTTGTCACGATAAATGTTTGTTCTGGACCACTGTGCAATGGTTGCTACTCCGTGATTGATCGAGGCCATCAGCTTTGTGGAAGGACCAAAAGAATGATTCTTGAGACTTACAATTCATTCACAATGTACAAAACTCATGATCTCCCTTTGAAAATGATCAATAACGGCGCCGGCCACGTCCTAGTAGTCAAAGAGGTATGAAGGAAGGATTGTTAGTAGGATACTTCATAGGATCAATTAACAACCTTTCGTCCCTTTATATTCCAAAGATTAATTTTGGAAAATTCAGAAGCTATAGAAACTATAGAAACCGTCTATACGTCTGCGAATCTACATATATTTAAATATCCAAGGGCTGTGTTAGTAGAGGAAAGGTTTAAGATAAGGATCCATTTTGGTTAATGGTGCGATCGAGTTTTCCTACACCTCCTATGCTCCTAGATTTTTCTTAAGGAAACTCCTATTTCTTTCTTTGAGGCAGTGATAGATGTTTAATAATGAAGTAGAAATGAATTTAAATTTTCTTTAAACTAACTTGTTTTCCTAATTTTTGTTCCTGATTCACTAATTTGTTTACAAAAACGACCCTTTAGAGTAAAGATATCTCCGAGGACCTCAATGAATTCTTGAAATCTATAGTTTTGCATCATTAGTTTTTTATGAAAGCACCGGAAAAAAACTCTCTAATCACACATTGAGTATCAATTTGACACTACTCACTTATGGAAGCACCGGAAAAAAACTCTCTAATCACACATTGAGTGTCAATTCGACACTCCTCACTTGAAACCGCTGAATCTCTCTTGTTTCTCAACCGATTTTTACAAAATTTATAGTTTTGGTAACCTCTTAATGTAACCCAAATATTTTTCCAGACATTTTTCACAACACTTCAGTTTTCTGTTATTTAAAGTCTAAGAAAAAAAAAATACATGCTTCAGAAAAAAAACTGTAGATCAGCTACGAAATACTAAAAATATTTCACTTAGTGTCAAAAAAGCTAAAATTAGAAGCTATACCTTGCACATAAATATACTTTTTTTTTTTTTTTAAAAAAACTTAACCACAGAAAATGTAAAAAAGTGGTGCAAAAGTCGTACTTTTCAATTAATGAACCGTAAAAATTGTTTAAGTCATAGCGGATAAATTTTGTAAAGAGGATTGGAAAGTTGGCACATTTTTGCATTTTTATTGTCTTTTTCCGGCGCATTTTTTTCGGATTTTTTCTTAGACTTTGAATAACGGAAAACTGAAGTGTTTTAAGCGAATAATGTCTGAGACCCATGTTGGAGTTACATTATGAGGTTTCCAAAGCTATATTTTAGCTTCAAGGACAGATGAGGATTAAACATTGAGCCTATTTGATAAAGGGCATGTGTTAAACCAAGCATGGTAAATAAAAAACGAACGATGAAAAATACTAAAGTTAGGGATGATTTTCTTATGGTAACAAGTCATCAACCACAAAAGCCCAAAGTTCGTGGATGCTTTCGACGTTCATCAGAGACTTAATACTTTTTCAAAGTAAAATAATGATTGTTTTAACATTTTTTTAATTGTAGGGGTTAATTGAGTTCTTTTTAAATCTGTTATGACAAATTTTTATATTTTTTATTTGATGATCACAGCTTGAATATTGCTGTAGCCTAATGACTCATTATTTGGCACTAATCATGGATCGTCAAAAAGTGGAACGACTACGACACGGCCTGACATCATTGCTAAGCACTCTTACTACTTTTATTTCGGGTGATTTTCCTATGGCAATAGGTGATCAACCCCAAAAGCCCAAAGTTCGTGGATGCGTTCAACCTCAAAGATCATCGCCGCGTAGGCAGATTTTGATCCATCCCAAAACAAGCTTCATTAGTTACCGCGATGAATGTTGGTTTAATGGTCCAGTTTCAACCGCACCGTTCACTATTAGGTAGGTACAGGTTCAGCTACAGATACGTTATGAAACTTTATTTGGATTAGTAGTTTTCGGGTAAAACACAAGGTACTGCTTGTTATGCAAACCGCAGATTTGCTTCCATTACATTGAGCCATCAAAAACCAAACAGTAGTGGCAGATCGGCTGCATCAGATATCGCGGAAATCTGTTCACCACAAAATAGTAAAGCCATAAAGCTTCAACATCAACAGCAAAAAAAAAACAACAACAACACTTAGCACCCGTGTTTTTATTCCACAATAGTCGACGTCTTCGGTAAGAGAAGCCTCATTCAATCGGATTCACTTTCTCCCATGGTTTTACTCCCCCACTTGGGGTCTTTACCTTCCCACTATCATCTAAGAAATCAACAACTACAAAAAAAAAAAACAAAAAAAAAACAATTAAACGCTTAATACAATCTTGGCACGTTAAGCAGAATGATGGTGGATGGGGGCTTCCATTCCCTTTGATCTTTGCCATCTTCGGAAGGAAAAAATATCTACCAACTAAATATACAACTAACCTACTCGTCGAACCCCAAAGAGCGGGAAGTCAGATTAAGGCTTATTATTTTTGTTTTCGAATAATGGGGAAGCTCCCGAGTAGGCTACCACATAAACCGCCCCTCCCACTTCAACTGCCGAAGTTGGATTATTGTTTCAATTTTAATCGGCCCAAATGATGATTATGATGATACTTTGTTAGTTGTACAAGTTGAACTGCTTCCTTCCTTTCTTCCTTCCTTCCCCACCCAAAGGTTTATTTATTAAATATCAACTCGTTACTCTTCCGCTCTTTCGTGGCCGCAGATGTTGCAGATAAGTGTCGGTTTAATGATTGCATCTTTGAATATAATGGTTTCGGATCCGATTTTGACGAGACGATGAAGATGACGATGAGGGTCTCTTCTCTATAGAGCTAGCTAGCTAGACCATTTAATTGGCCTATTAGATGTTGAACAGTGAAACAGTTTAGTCGCTTTGTCGATCCGTCGTCGCCGTAGAAAATGGGCGATGTTATCTCAAGTGTGTTGATCTTATTGTAAATTTTAAACAAAGAAATTACTTACGGTAATGATAATAATTATAAAAATTATGCTGTTTCAATCATCAGTATCAAACTGTCTGTAAGATCCTAGTGATTATCACACCAGATTAGATTCAACACTGTTGGCCATGAATCGGTAGATCGCCCGTGTAGAAAAAGGGACCGCTAATTTTCATTGTCGAGTGTTAAGTCGTTCTTGATACTATTCCCACGTAACATATAAATACTTGTGAGATTAAGAGGAACATTGTACTATTTTCTTCTTCATTCATATTAAAATTTTCATTAAAATATTCTATTATATAGGTCATTTGTCCCTACCGAGCAAATATGAAATCGTATCAGAAATGTTAGCCGAAGTAGTTTTCAATGGTGTTACGAATCGCAATTTCAGCTGCATAGCGAAAAGATCGTAAAAAATGTCGTCTGAAGTCAGTTTAAATCGGATATGATAGTCCGCCATGTTTGTAAATTTTAAAATGATTTTCATGTGATAAAATCATCGTTAAGTTCTCTCTTTAACCAGCAATGCAAACAGATGGCTAAAATCAGATGGGAATTGAGTAATATTAACCAATGAGACAACTGGAAAACATTATCGCTGCCAACGATTTGAAGGCTATTAGAGCAAAGTCTTACGTGTCCAATAAGTGTAGTTTTCGTCGCTTTAGGAAGAAATGAAATTTATGTATGTATATTACCTCAACTTTTGTAGGTAAATTCTGTTTTGTCAACTGTCATACGATAATTATTTAATGTATTATGAAACGTATGTATATCAAAACAATATAAGAATATATAGCTACAAAAATGATCACTGGGTAGACCGAATGAGTCACCCAACCGAAGACTGTTCGGCCGAAAGGATGCTAAGTCGTAACTCTGGTCGTTAGGCCTTATGTTCGTTCAGCCGGATGGTCGTTAGGCCAAATATTCGTAAGGCTGATAAGATGTCAGACTGAAGG
Source organism: Uranotaenia lowii (assembly GCF_029784155.1). NCBI lineage: Eukaryota > Metazoa > Arthropoda > Insecta > Diptera > Culicidae > Uranotaenia > Uranotaenia lowii. The sequence goes on along the minus strand of NC_073692.1, from coordinate 315,191,357 downwards.
GCTTCTAAGCCGACTGATCGTTACGGCGGAAATATTTTATACCACATGATTGTTAGACCGAATTTACGGTAGTCCGAATACGTATATGGTCAAATCCTTAAACGTTAGCGTGCAAACATCCTTTTATACTAGCGTGCATGGATGATTGGCCGAATGAAGACAAGACCAAAAGGATGTTAGGTCGAATTGGCGGCAGATTTGGGCTGGTAAATCCTCTAACCCTGTGGTCGGCAACCTTTTGAGTCGAAAGAGCCAAAAACTTCAAATATTCAAAATTTCAGTGTTTGAAAGAGACACGTTAATGTTTTATTGTATCCGTTATTATTTTATATCAAAATATATGAACAATCATTGAACATTAGGTTTACGAAACTAACTTTTAACCCATTAGTGTTTTTTTCTAACTTTTGGATTTTTCTTTTATATCTGTTTTTGATAACCATTAAGTACAAGAATATTCTACTGGATCCTCTTCTCTTCTTAGATAGTTTGATTGTATATCAATATTGATTCGTTGGCAAATATCGAGTCAAGAAGCTTTAATGAAAGTATACATTAAAGTGCCAAAGTGAAAGGTTTGAATATATTTATATTTACAAAAGCAAAATATTTATAATTTATTCAATAAACAAAAGCTTTAAAAAAAAAACAAATGAATTTTCATAAAACTATCAAGCTTTTTTAAGACATTCCCCATACTTAGCTAATGCTTCCCTAAACCCAGAAGTATGAGGTAAAATACAACTAAAATTTATGTAAATAGTCGAAATTTTTGATCTTCAAAAACTATGTTCCTGACAACTGGTAGAATTTTCAAACTTCATGACATCAAACGAACGTGTCTTCAGGATTTATAGAATCTGGAAAATTCAAAAATCTCATTTAATGTCACATGTGATTCTTCAGTATTAACTGAAAAATGAAATTCAATACATTCTCTATTATTCATCAATGCTGGCTAAAGCTGCTGCTCCTTGATCGGTATAAAACTGTAATAATGTGGTCAGTGATGTAATTTTTAGCCTTCATAGAAACTCAAGGAGAGGTACTTTTAAAGTTTCAAAACAAAAATTAATGAAAATAATTCACGGTGATGAACTCTGAATTGAAAATGAAAAAAATTATGTCTGTTACTGAAACTTCGTTCGAAATTTAGCTGCACGCATCACACTTGAAATTTTAAATTTGCTCAAAGACTCAAATATTTGCATTTTATTCAATTTATCTAATTTAATTTAAAAAAAAAACAGCTTCGGGGTCAAAAGGTCAATTAAGTTATTGATAACAAGTATTAGGCCTATGATTTTCGTTTGTTTGTTGTTGAATTATAGAATCTTTAACAGCCTGTGATTAAGTTTTACAAATAGTTTTTCAAAATTGAAATTTTTATTCATTCTCAATGCTGATTCGAGTTTGAAAAGCTTTCAAACTTGAATTTGTAATTCTTAATTTTTAGTATTGGAATTTTGTATTTTAAATTCATGTATCTAAAACTCACTTTTTTGACCCATTATTTATTGAGAATGCTTTCCAGAACCTTTCTTAACGTTTCCAGGCTGGCAAATCCGGGCATTTAGGTTTTAAATTTTAAACTCAAGACCGGGTAATATCCGAGCAAATTCAACCTGAATTCAAGTGTTTTCCACAAACAGGCAAGAAAAAACCTGAAAAATCAACACACGGAAGATGATTTTTACCAAGGCACATCAGCGGCGTTCAAATCGTATCTCACAATTTCAAAAAATTGCATGCGGATTTATTTCGCTAAAAAAAGTTGAAAATTTGGAAAACCGTGAAAATTCTGGATTTTCCTGGAAAAACAACCCTTTTCCTCGTTAACCGGGCAACCGGACCGGACGTGGCATCTTCCAATTTTTTCTTTGAAAATCTAGGCAAGCCTCGGGCAAACCGGAAAATCTGGAAGGCTAATGAGGTATCAATATTCAGATACATTAAAATTATCGTTTTCAATTCAAACATTTATGACAGGATTGAGGTGGCTTTTCCAATATTTTTATGTTTTTACGCGTCAAAGTTGTAAATATTTTTTTGTAATGTTTGATTAATTCTAATAAAATTTCGGAAATTTCAACTAATTAATTTTTATAGAAGGCAAAAAGTTATTGCGGAGCTTAATATATAAAATTTAATGAAAGTTACGTTGATTGATAACAGAACAAAGGCTGATGTTTAAAAAAACAGTAGTAGGCAACAAAATGTAGAATTAAGCTTAAAAAATGATAGTTTGCCATTCGGTTCTTTCCACTTGTTCCAAAAGCGGATGAAATTTTCAAATTCTCCTGGACCTAAAGAGCCGCAGATTTACATCAAAAGAGCCGCATGCGGCTCGCGAGCGCAGGTTGCCGAGCTATGCTCTAACCTGACGAACTATTTATCATTGTTTATTTATTACAAATCAATGGAACACATATTGGTCCAAATGAAGACTTCAAAATAATATAAATGTAGTACAAGGTTCTCTATACACTTATAACTTTTCTCCAGAAAACATCCCTCGAAACGTCGAAGTCGGGCTGCTCAGAAAAGCGGTTGAATGTTTTCATAACACCGATGATAGCTCTATTAGCTCCGTAATTATTCAATCGAATGGGAACATACAATCGAAGATATTGGTTTCTAAGCCCACGGGGTTGCACGCTTAGCAGAATGGGTTCCAGTAGCGTGGGGCAGTCGATTCGCGATTTCAAGAGATCGGCGAAGAAGGAGGCCCTTGCGTGCTCTTGCTACTTTTCTGTGGGCTTGAAGAGTATCCATGTCTATGAGACGGCATCGATTTCTTTTTTTTTTTGTTTCGGTTATAGCGTTAAGAAAGATGTTATATGTTATTCGCGACTTACATCAACGATACAGTTGGCGGACAGTTATTGAAAAACTTATCCGGTACAACTGTGATCGATGTTTATTGACTCTTTGACTAACTCACGGACATCGGCTCAGGAGCCAACGGCTTGCCAACTGAGCTATATCACAAGCTCAGACAGCATCAATGTTCATAGCTTGGCAAGTGAAACGGGTCTTGCCAAGGCAGGTTTCTAAGAACGAATCGCACGAAGCGCCGCTGTATAACCTCGAGCCGTTCGGCTTCATTCTGGTAGTAGGAACACCAAAAATCTGATTCGTGTTTAACGGCAGCGCGAACAATACTGCAATACAAACTTTTCAGGCAATACGCATCCTCGAAGTCCTTGGACAATCGAAATAAGAATCCGAGACTTCAGAAGGCTTTGTCGACAACGTAGTTTGTGTGTGTCCCAAATTTCAGCGTCCGGTATAGAATTACGCCCAGATCATTGATGTGTTCTGCGCGTGATATTGGCTCATCTCTAAGGAAGTACTTAGCAAAAAAAGGCTGCCGCCTTCTTGAAAAACTGATGACTGCACATTTACTGCGATTCAATGGCAGGCAGTTTATGCCACACTAGTGTGCGAAGAGGTCAAATTGATTTTGTAGGAAATCAATATCGTCCTGGCCATTGAAGCTGCAAAATAGTTTTAGGTCGTCAGCAGAGCATAGCTTTGGGCCATCGAGCAGTGAGAGCACATCGTTGAAATAGATTGAGAAGATAATCGGTCCTAAATGGCTTCCCTGAGACACACTAGAAGAAGCAGATAATTGTCTGAAGAAAAAGTCCCCCGTGCGAACTGTTAATTAGCATCCAGATAGGTACAAGCCAAGAAGAGTTCCACAGAAACCCAGGCATTCGAGCTTTCCAATGGCAATATCGTGGTTGACTTTGTCGAATGCCGCTGCCAAATCGGTGTAAATAGCGTCGGTTTGAGACTACGCAGTTGATTTTCGGAAAAATATTCTTACAGGACAAGAAAATCGGTTCCAAGACCATCAATTCGAATACTGCGCATAATGCCGAGATTCCCCGGTAGTTGTTGACATCAATCCTGTTACCTTATTTATACACCGAAAACATGTAAGCCTCCTTCCACAGTGAGGGGAAGCAAAACAGGCATAAAACGTTTAATACTTAGAAGTAGCAGCTGTTCCTTCCGAACCGGAAGAGAAAGAATTTTTGAGCTAAGCTGCTGATTTAGAGATTACTGCATCCTCAAACACAATGTTGTTTATAGAGAGGCCCAGTGGCGCAATATTTCTGACAGCACTATCCAAATGATCAGGGGATGTTGAAGCTATATTATAGATAGACGAGAATTTTTGGGCAAAGCGATCACAGACTGCACGATCAGAGTTCGCCGTATTGTCATCCAGAAACATTTGGGTTGGCAGAACAGGTTCATTCCGATGACTTCTAACATGTTTCCAAAATGGTCTTCCAACTCTTTACCGTCTTTAGTGTAGTCGTCGTTGCTCTGCCGTGATCCAAGGAGACCGTATGTTCTATTCAGAAGTGTGTCGGCCGCAGTGTTGGGATCAGATAGGTCGAGCTCATATTCCTAGTCGGTGATTACCAGGGTACGAGAAATCTCGCCAAAGTCGACGTTCTTGAAGTCAAGATAGAAGGGTGCCAATTTTGCGACAGGTCTAGTCGACAAGTTTAGTGACATCGAGCGGGACCAATACAGCAGGATGATGGTGTACTACTTTAACGTACGGATCAGGAGCCAAAACAACGGATGGTACACGAGTCCCATCGCTGGCAAAGTAGAGATCCAACATTCGACCGGTTTCATTTGTCACGCTGTTGATCTGCCGCAAAGTCGCTGTACTCAGGTAGTCTAGTATGACGTTCGATAGGATAAAAAGTTGAGCGTACTGGATCCGAGTAAAGAAAACTACCATGGTACGAGCACCACAAACCAGGCAAATTGAAGTCACCAATAATGAGAATGTCATCTTCGGGTGCACAGAGTGAGTTAACTTTTTAGATAAGCAGCGCGAAAAAGACTCAGCTAGGGCAAGATCTCTCGTGCGATCTGGAGGCAGATACAGTACGCAGGCATAAAGTTTACGGTCACCAAGATCAATACGGGTCAACACAAGATTCAGATTGCTCCAGGAATTCTCTTCGATGAGCAACGCTTGGAGATCTGACTCAACGGCAATTAACACTTCACCACACGCACCGGTGGTCATTTTGCTATCACGTGAACTGCGATCGCAACTGACTCGAAAGTCTACGGTCGTACAGCCATGTTTCCGTGAAAGCGACGTCGTCGTAACAGCAACATGAGCTTGCGAGCAGATAGTCTGCTAGACACGAGTTCATACCTCCAACTTTTTTAACCTATTACGAGGTCATTGAGTCAAAAGATTCCGATGCAGAGCTAGATCCCCGAACACTGGAAAAGAGAGTACCTACCATCAGGCGAAGGAAACCGGTCGGGAGTGCGATACTAGTCTGAGTTCACAGGCTGGAGAACCGCTGCTCTGGGCTGGTAGTTCCACCTACTCGTGGTCCAGGGCAGAAATGTGTCTGCAAATCCGGCGATTGCAGATGTACTGCTAAGAGAACTATCACGAAACCCACCAGAGGCCGTCGACGGATCTGTCAAATACGCGCGGAAGAAGTAGTACACCCGGGTATTCAGGTAACAGTACTCGGGTGTAATGGTGAGGTTCCAACACGCGTCAGGCACAAGAGGTGTCAGACGGAGGTTTCGGGTTTCGGAAATGTATGCGCCCGAAACGCGAGTGCGACCTGATGAAAGCGATCTACAGCTCGATTAGAACAGCTCCGTGAAGCCACTGACTTGCAAATTGGGTAGTTGCGCTGAGTGGTGACTGAAGTCAACACTAGAGGGTTCGGAAGAGTCTGAGTTTTACACGTTGTTGAGGGGGCCTTGCCTTTCTGACTCGACTGTGCGATCAGAGAAAGTGTCGTCGACAACTCGTTTTGTGTTTCTGGAATTCCTGAACTAGATTCGCAAAGCGAGTAGTTGCGGTAAATGTGGACCTCTTTTAACACGATGAGATGTCGGGTCTTAAGTCGTCAGAGGAGAGGTTGTGCATCGAGTCGAGTTGAAATGCGGTCATTGCTGATAGTGGATTTGGAAACGAGTATTGCCTTGGAGCGCCCACCGCTATAGATAAAGTGTTGAACAGTTCGAGGTGCGAACAAAGGTCAAGTGGCCCCAGGTGGACTTTATGGCGTAGGGGGTACAATGTGGCTCGCCGTGCCTTGGAAACCAATTTGTAGAATAGATTTATCACCTGGGTTATCAACCAACTAAAAAAGGCTGGAGAACCCCTGCTTTGGGCTGGTAGTTCTACCTCTTAGTGGTCCAGGGAAGAGGCGTACGATTGCAGATGTACAGCTAAGAAAATAATCACAAAACCCACTAGAGGCCGTCGACGGATCTTCCAAATCGGGACCTCCTAAACCCGACTTGCTAAATGAGTAGATGCGCAAAGTGGTGACCTCATGTCGCATCCGTAAAATGGATTTGCTACCTGGATTATCAACTAAAAAAAGGCTGGAGAACCCCTCCGAAAGAGACGAGCTCAGGACGAGGGCGATTTAAGGCGCTGGCGGAAAACAGCTCGAATGAGTCGAATGGCAAAGGGTTCTCCGTTAGACCTGAGACGTTGCGTCCCGGTGCTAAAGGCCATATACTATTTGCTAGATTTTCAACGTCCGGAAAAGAGCGTGCCGAAGAACTAGTGAGCGTATCACGTTGACAGACTCGCATTGCACTGGAAAGAAAGAGTTCATCACGAGGAGGAAGGCCAACATAAGATGGATACTTGCCTGTAGTTGCAGGCTGGAGAACCCTTTTGCCAAAATCGAACTCAGGGTTCTGACGACTGATAACGCAGACGGGAATCAGCGCGTGTCCACTTGGTAACCCATTCGGATTAATGACCAGTTGGTATTAGGATTATGCCAACTAAGGAATATTTTACACCGTGTCCATTCGACCTATAGTTGATTCGTCGTAATGCTCATATGTACTAACGATTCGGCCTTATGTCCATTAGACCTATCGTCCATTGGACTTAATGATCATTCGGCCTAATGAACATTCGGTCTAACGTTCATTCGGTCTAGTATTCATGTAGACTAATGTCAGAGAAGTTCCTATCGGCCTAACGATCAATCGGCCTAATGTCCTTTCGGACTAAGCATCCATGAAAACTAGTGTCAAACAATGTCCAATCGGCCTAATGACCATTCGGGTTAGTGATCATTTGATGAAAAATCACAAACACATCCAGATAGTGTAAAATTTTTTGAAATTTTATTCAACTTTTTGAAGGATGTGATAAAGAGGAAAATAAGGTTGAAAACCTTAACTACGCTTGTGACAAATACTAATTTTGATATCAACAAATACTTGTTAGTTTTGAATCCGAACTTGTTTCAAGAAAAATTGACCCAGACAAAATTAAAAAGAAACCCAAAAAGTCAAAAGTTCCTTCCCAGTTAATTCGATCTCCATCTTATATGTTCCTTCTCTTGCATCACGTGCCGCGTTCTCTACAAAACGATTGTTTATTTCCATCTCAGTTTTTTTGTCTGTAAGCTATAAGCTAATGTAATTAGAACCCAACAGCGCGGAATGTCTGCCTTTCGAAAAGATATTCAACACCTTTGCCATGCGGGATGGATGGGGAAGACCAAACTTCGCGAATCGAGTTCCGCGGAATTGTAAACAAACAATCATTTTTGCATCCGTCAACCAATCGTTGAACCAACAAAAGGGGTTTCAGTTTCAAACCATAGTACCTATATACATATATTTCGAGTTCTTCTAACACGGGGATTGTTTCTGAACGCAACTGTTGGAAGCTGGATGATTTATTTGTTAATCCAACTGACAGTCGAAACGGGCACGGAAACCAACCGTAACGGAACCGGATTCCGGTTCCAGTGTTTAGTCTGCGGGGGTGACGTTAGAATTCCTAAGAATGATGTTTGTCCTGACACCTATAGCGTCATTCAGGCAGAATTTGATGTGTATTTGGAGGAAACGTGATTTGGCTGTTGTTTTAATGGTTTATTTCTTACTTTCGTAATATATTTTGAAAGCATTCCCTTGAAGCTCACATGTGTCACATTCACTGATATAGAATAAGCCTTGGTTAAAATCGCTTTTATCGATTAGGTCGTTAAGGGTAATTAGGTTAACGACCACTGCTGTTTTCCATCCGAATGCATAGAGCAAAACCCCCAACTTTTCGTTATCGATTTCCCATCAACTGATTTCGACTGGAGCTCAAACTTTCCTCCTCGGTGCAGTAACTCGCTTATCAGTTCATCTTTATATACTTGTGTCCAAAAGTAATCAAAAATGGAAAACAGATTCAGGCCCCTGGATGAGCTTAAAGGTGCTCTTTCATGGGTAAGCTCAAAACATCGATGAAACGAAGTAAATGTTTCATGAGGTTCCGCGCCACATTCGTGACCTGATAAAAATGTAAACTGCGCCCGGCTTCATGAATGATGAAAAAACCAACTGACAAAATCACGTGATTAGCGGTCATAAAAATTGCTTAACCAAGTCATTCGATGATAGCAAATCGGGTAAACAACGATTTAGGGAAATCGAAAACATGGATAAAACCGAAAATAAACTCGTTCCATTGCATAATTTAAAGAGTAGATAATTTGATCATTGTTGTCCTTGTTTATTTTCAAAACAGTCCTCATCCTAAGATTTAGAGCTATTTCATGAAAATAGTCAAGGAGTTCTAAATGAAGGCATTTTTAAAATCCACTTCAAACTACTCCGGTAATCAACAAAACACTGGTTTTCCTCCCAGAGTAGGTATTTAGGGCAATACATCGCTCTGTGGTTGTTTCAACATTTAGAGCCACTTTAAAATCCACTTCAAGTAGGTTAGCTCAAAAAGTTAAGAGCATCTGTAGAGTTACCTCGATATCTCCACGGCATTTGTTCACTTCACTTCAAACGCCCCACCAGCTGTTTGGCCTTCTTCCAAGACATGCCACGCCATATTAGGAGCAAACCTAATCAAATGCATCCCCGCGTTAATGGACCGCGCCTGCCTGGTATGCGCAACTCCAACCAACAATCGAAATTCTTGCATTCGATTTTGCGGGAGAAAACAGCAAACATGTAAATGGAAATGCCCCATTTTTTTCCATTTTCATCTTCGCACCTTAGCTTTAACTTGTAAGTTACCAACTAGCGTAAATGCATCTTTTTCTACATTCATTGCTACACATTTGTATGATGATTACTTCTTGGGGCTGGATTGCACCCGGCCCAGCCCATGCCCATTATAGTTCAATCAAAACCCCATCCCAGCAAAGCTTAAGAAGGGCATTAATGTATCTCTAGCGAGCATAGTGTGCTTTGTAAATGGTGATTCACTTCGATAAAAATTCACTGTTTGGGAGGTTTGGGAAATATTTAGAGACAAAGAATTATCTCATTGGACCAACAGTTGTTGGCATTCAAAATCATTCATGCAAGCAAAATTTGCGTAAGTATCAAATTTGTTGAAAATCACGTGAAAATGGTTTGAGTTGTGTCATGTTTAACTTTGAGGATTTGACGTTTTTCAACTGATTTTGTATGGGATCCTGCCATTTCGTAAGGAAGAGTTCACAATTCTAAGTTCTTGATTAAGTCAAAACTTCCTTATGTATTTCCTTCACCCAACATTTTTTTCTAAGTTGTGTTGTCTCCAGAAACCCCTCAAGACTAAAAATGTCAGCTAGGATGAACTGTGAACGGTTCTTCTCTGAATCGTTTCCTGGAGTCAGGACGAAGAAGGGAAATTTCGCGAATCAAGTTACGTGACTTGCAGAATGAACTCCATCGATAGGACCATCCCGTTTTGAAAAAAAAGGGTTCGGTAAAACTATCTTATGTGTATATTTCACAAAAATATTTTGAAAATTTCTTTGGGTTGTATCTTATTTCACATTTTTGTTTAAGCCCTTTTTCATATTATTAGGCAATTTTGAGAAAACTTTCGGCGGATCAAATTTGATTAATTTTGTTTGAAAATAGCTCGAATTTTGACGTGTGTTTCATGACTTCATTTCCCAAATAACAATTTGCACTTTCTTATGGTCAGCATAACTTCGTTAGAGCCATAGCCAGGCCCATGCGAAACTGACAACTGACAATGTAAAAGTTTGATAATAGGTGATTCTTTGAGTGTTCAATAAGGAACTGATAGAAATATAAATATGGAATTCCCAGTTTTGTTAAATATTGAAAGCACAAAGCATATACTAATTTTCTTTACATTGCACATAAAAGCTTAGCTTTACAGCTACTACTTTGAATCATTTTCCGAACTTTGCACAAATTGATAAAAAAAATATGATTGATTCGAGAAAGATAATTAAAAAAAAAACAGTCAAACATTATTCATTTTTGAGCGCGATTTTAAAGCTCTGAATATTTTGTCATTGTCTTTTGGAATATTGATTCCAAGGAGAAATTGTGGAAATTATATTTTTCGTACCGAAAACTCAGATTTATAGAATTCCAAGATGATTATCTTTTCCAAACACAAAAATTCAGGATGAAAAACCAAAGACAAACAAACTAAATAAATAAAAATAATCAAAATTTGAAAAAGTCTGACTTAAAAAATTCGGTGAAACTAAAAAAACGATTTTTTTTAAATTTGGTAAATTTCTTTGGAAATTAAAAATAAATATGAAAATGGAACAGATTAGTTTTTAAACAATTCAGAAGGAAATTTTTCTATAAATATATCTTGACATTTTAAAAACTTATTTAAAGAATTAAATTGATTACTCATGGAAACAGCATTTTGGAGCCTACGATTTAAAAAAAATGGTAGGTAGATTTTAGCGTCCTGAAATCTAATCTTTTGTAAGATTTTGTCTGTCACTTCTTGTTTTGGAAAAATGATGCTAATGAGTTTTAAAATGATGTTAAGTTGAATTTTGAGTGAGATCAATTATTGATAAGTGATGAACTTCTCTTCATCAGATCTTCATTAAATAAATCAAACTGATCCTTAACTTATTTTTTATACTTATTTAATTAGGGAATAATGTTCTGATGAAAAAAAATAATAACTGATCTTGAAAGATCAACAGTTTAAAAAAAATTAAAACTATCATGACTCGAATTACGGATATTAGTGAAGAAAATTTAAAGAAAAAACCGATTTTATTGCATTCAACAATTTTTTTAAATGCAAAACGGTTTGATGTTTGCTTTAAAAGATATCTAAAATTTAATTTGGTCAAACTCTTTAAAAAAATCAGACTAGCTCCCGGATTTTCCAAAATGGAGTGAAGTAAACAAATAGAAATTATCTTTAAATTTTTTCACAAAGTAGGAAAGTTGATTATTAGTTTAAAGCCTTTATTTTAAATTTTAAAGGTTTTGCCGAAAAATGCAGAAATTTTCAAATGATTTTTACCTATTTTCAAAAGTTATTTTGAAACTAAAAGCTGATAGAAAAAAAAAACTTTTTGAATATTTGAATTAAGGGCTCCCAAATTAATCATAATGAGTTCCTGAATTCTTTGCACTTTGTAAAAATGTGAATTTTGTGGCCTTATGTAATTTATCAAAACCCTTTTCAATGTGAATATTTAATTTAAGCATAAAATTTGTAACGACATAAACAATTTTTGAATAATCAACGATTTTGGTAATAAAGTAATGGATGGTAGGTTTTAGATTTTGATTTTGCTTATTCTAATGACCATTGTGAGTATTTAAAACCTTTCAGATGGCTATAATTTTTTGATGTGTCGAATAAAAGTTATTTTTCGATGAATGAATTTTGAAGTTAAAATTATTGGTTACAAATTCTGAACTTATTTTTTTACACTTCTTGAAATTAACCCATTCTTGAGGTAGGATTTTTGTGTGTCAAGATTTGAGTTTCAATACCAAAGGTTTATTAAATCGCAACTCTAAACTTACAATAGAAAAATAAGTTTCAATTCATGACGGTCATATAATGTCGTAAAGTGAAACGTCTTTGGTCTAGAGTTAGAGTGTTTTGGAAAAACTTCCGCCGGAGGCAAGCTAATTTTCTGATATGTTTGTTTAAACTTATTTTTGAACACCTTTTGGGATCAAAAATTTCTGGATACTAAAGTACATTCATTTTTTCTATCTGAACATCAGCATGACTTATTATTTAATCTTTGATAGAATCATTATGCTGTAAAATTTTCGATCACCAAAGCTTTTATAAAACATGTTAGCAATTTTTGTTTTTTTTCGATTCCGTGAATTCTACGAGTTTATTTTTTATTTTTTTTCCAGCAACCATGATGCTGATGAATGATGATTATATTATTGAGATATAATCTGGTAAAATTAGTAATGAAATTGCAACGTTTTAACCATATGTATTTATGAGCATCTTTTCTACTTCTAGTCAAGATTTTAGGGTTAAATGTGTAAGAATTAGTATCTTAAAATAAATGTGCTTCGTCAAATCTTTAGAATACAAAATTTCAATGAAATATTTATTTTTACAGGAAAAAAAGTTAAAAATATTTTGTGAAAAACATTTTTCAATAAATAGGGGAGATGAGGGCATAATGGGCACCTTAAGGAAAATGCTTATTTAACCATAGAGAACAGCTGTAATATGTGAATTACATCATTGTTTCGTGTTCCGACACTCAAATAGTCTATTGTCTAATTGGATGAAACTTGAAAAAGTAGATAAAAACGTTTAAAAATGCATTTTAAAAAATTTTGCCGAAAGCTGAAAACCAGTCACTGTAGAGGCATAATGAGAAACCCCCCGAGGCAGTATGAGCACCATTAATGAAGGCATAATGAGCGTTTTCTGCCGGGGAATCTAGCAGCGAATTCGACTCGATGAAGTCAATTGAGTAATAGAGCTACAGCTCAACTTGTATCGTCTGACGATTTGGCCTATTGGTTAGATGTCGGAGAGATAATCAGTAGGATCGAGTTCGATTCCTGGTGGAGGTGATTTTTTTTTTCTTCATTTATCTTTATGATCATGATTGCACTAAACGGTGAGGCGTAGATTCATCAAACAAAGCAAAAACAAAATATCCAAGGTCTGTGTAGAATTCAAAGAATTAACACATGTTCATACATTATGTTTCTGGTGTTTTGTTTGACGGATGATGCTTTGATGCTATTAGCCGTATAATGTAACAATAAAAAAAATCAATCATGAATGGTATGTGCAAAAAAAATCCCCTCGGATAGGAATCGAACTCGAGTCTACTGATTACCTCTCCGACATCTAACCAATAGGCCAAATCGTCAGACGATACAAGTTAAGCTGTAGCTCTATTATTCAGTTGACTTCATCGAGTTGAATTCGCTGCTAGATTCCCCGGCAGAAAATGCTCATTATGCCTTCATTGAAAGTGCTCTGTTCGCCTCTAGTGAACAAATTAAAGTAAAAACGCGTTTTACAATTGATTAAAGTGAAAAATCAAAAATTTTATGATGCTGAAAATTTAGAAACAATGTGTAGATCATGGCAGTGCATACATTTCAGATCAAGATGATTTAAAGGTCATAAAAGCTTATTTGGTGGTGCTCAAAAATTATAATATTTTCGTCACTTGAGAACCTAGCTGGTTATTATTTAATATTTCTGTAAATATGAAAAGGATATTTCTTTTTTGGTGAAAAATTAATACTATAGGTAGTACGAAACAAGTCCTCATGAAAATTTGTTTAAGGAAATACGTACTTATGTAGAAAAATGGACTTCTCATTATGCCTCGGGTGCTCGTTATGCCCTCATCTCCCCTACAATTGTAAAACATGACATAACGACATCGCAAACATAATGCAATTGATTGATAAAAGTTCTGAAAAAATATTTTCAAATACTTGGCATTGTGAATCCATCAACATGGCGTCATTTTGTGCCCTTTGATTGTGCAACCAACACGGCGTTAGTCAATTCAATGCTTAATAGCTTTAATATGGTCATAAAAATATCTGTTCAGTAGTAGTATAACGGTTTTATGAAAGCCATATAAATAGCTTTGACATTTCTTTCGCAAGCCAACCAATAACACGCGTAGGCTAGTTTCCTCATTTCTGAGTTGTTAATCATTAGTACAGTAAATGAGAAATGATTTTTAAAATGTTATATATAAGGAATTGGTTGTGAATGTTTGGTGGAATGATACCATGAATTGAAGTCGAATTTCGCTATCAGATGCCTTCTTGAAATCCAAGATGGCGGCTTTCGCTTTACTTTAAAATGTTGTGAATGACTTAAAACCACATGAAACCCCCACAATATGGGTATTGGGTAAAAGGGCTCAACGAATAGAATTCGAATTCCGCTATCTGAAGCCATCTTGAAATCAGAGTTTGCGGATTCCGCTGAAATTTAAAGTGCTGTAAATGACTAAAAATCGCATGAAATCCTCTAAATATGGGTATTGGGTGAAAGGGCTGAACTAGAGGTCAAATTTCACTATCTTACGGCATCTTGAAGTCCAAGATTTTTTTTGATTATTTATAGAATTTTAAAGATCAGCGCAAGAACCTTTCACCCAATACCCATATTGAGAGGGTTTCATGGGATTTTTAGTCTTATACAGCATTTAAAGTTCAGCGGAAGCCACCATCTTGGATTTCAAGAAGGCGTCAGATAATGAAATTCGACTTCTTCTAGTTTATCCCTTTCAACTTATACTCAACTAGCAATAATCGCACTTCGGTAGGACCTCATTCGTTACAATATCGCCACTGCGCAAAGCTAGCTTATACTCATATTGTGGGGCTTTTATTTGATTTCAGATTTACGACTTCTTCTTGTTAAACCCTCTCACCAAATACCCATATTATGGGTTGTTGTATCGAATGTTATATCGAAATATGCTTGTGAACTACCCAAGCAACCAAAAGTCCTATAAAACAGGTACAAAAACGCTTACTCAGCCCCATCATTGATACGAAGTTCGTTCTTTGCAGCTCATAATTGAAGTTCTTATTGATACTTTCAATTTCCAGAAAAAGTCTTAATGATCTTCTATTCAGCTTCCAGCGGCCTTCTAATTCAGCTTCCAAAAAATCGCAAAATGAGCAAAAAAATCTCTCTCAATCTCAACTGCACCCTTGGCATCAGTTCATATAACCTTCTTTTGATTATTTACTATGATCAGGACATGATGCCGCCATGATGCCACGCGCCGGATTCCAGACTCGACAATTTGCTCATTTGCTTCTTTCCTACATTTCCTTCATATATCGTATCAGAATGATCACTCAATTACTAAATTACTTATTGAAAATAAACTTGCCCGGCTGATGGTGATTTGATTTTGAAAGCACCTCAATGCACTTTTTGTAACTTCCCAAATCCCGTTTTGAACACTTTTGTGCCCTTTATGTGACTTAAGTCCCGTACAACGTACGTATAAATCACTTTTGCAACTTTCAAGTTCGTTAATGAGTACATATAGTTCACTCATGGGAATTGGGCAAAATAAATCACATACAACGTACATATTGATCACTTTTGCAACTTTCAAGTTCATTAATGAGTACATAAAGTTCACTAATGGGAATTGGGCGATTGATTCTCTTTGTCAGCCAATATGTAACTTTCAATGCCTTTATTCAAGTAAATATGTGACTTTTGGTTGCTTGGGTATGTGGGTGTCCCATTATGTCTAAGCACGATTTTGATAAATCCCTGCTTATACCGGGGATAATATTTTAACAGCTGGTTTCTGCTGGTTGTGTATTATTGGAACTCTAGGTATCGTGAGCTCTACTTTTCATAATTTTCGTGAAAATGAAAAGCATTTCCGCGGAAAATCGCAAAAATATCGTGCACAAATGGTATTCTATCCCCAAGGCAGGAGAGGAAAGCAGCTTCGTGGAAAAAAAATAAATTCTGGGTGGAAATCGGGTCCGGTGGACAAAACATTAGACCGGAAAATCATGCGGGCTTTCGCCAGTGAGAAAACCGTCTCAGATCAGGATGTGGCCAAAAACGTGGATTTCATTCATGCCAAGGTAAAATTTGGTTTGAAGACATATGAGAAGCAGTAGAAGGAACATTACAAATATCATTCACTTAAATGTATAATTTTCTCGGAACTCGGGTCTCGGAACTCTTTCGATACTCGAGGAATCCGAGGTTGCGATATGCTCTAGAGATTATATGAGAATAGCGATCGCGAAAGGGTAATTTTGAGTCTAGAAGCACCCCGAGATCCTTAAAAGCAACCACTCTTTCAATTTGTGTATTACAAATATGATAAAGAAACTGTATCGGATCGACTCTTCGGCTGAACGATATAATAGCGCATTTGTTAACACTAACGCAGAGACAGATTGTTTCACACCATTTGATGAATTTATCGATGAGAGATTGTAAGGTGAAAAAGTCAGCATCAGATCTGATTTTAGCGTAAACTTTAAGATCATCTGCGTAAGACTTCCTGCATTCTTGTGGGAGCAGCAAGTGTACATCATTGAAAAAAAAATTGAAAATAACAGAGGACCTAGGTTGCTGCCTTGTGGGACTCCAGAAAAGTTGGTGAATTCGCTGGACTCACAGCTACCTAATTTAACGGTCATTTTCCTGTCTGTTAGGTAGGATTTTAGCCAATGAACTAATTCGTTTGAGAATCCCAGTCGTTGTAGCTTGGCTAGTAGAAGTTGATGGTTGACTCTATCAAAGGCGGCTTTCAGATCTGTATATATTGTGTTTATCTGAAACCCATCCTCAATTGCTTTCAGACAGGTCGAAGTAAACAGCAGAAGATTCGTAAAGCTATAATCATTTAGTATCCGGGCACTTTATTTCGGTGATAGCTACATTACTAAACATCGAATATGAAAAACTTTAGCAGCGTTGAGTTGGTTATGAAAAGGACTATCTTGTCAATTTTTGTCTGATTTTTAAGTTAACGTGTGTTTGAGATATTTACGATGCAAAAATATATGGTAAAAATAATTTTGCACAAATTTGCGCCTTTTGCGCATTTTGGGCCTCGAAAATTCTTCATTCGACTTGGAAACTCATGAACTGTTGATTTTTTCTGATTTTTTTTTTGACCAAATGGTTAAGAAGCATAAGGAGTCACTCTAGGATGCTCACGAAGTTTAAACCAAGCATCGGAGTGAGACCCTTGATCTCAAATATAGGTTATTGGGGATAACTGAATGCAGACCACTTAAATAATACAATTAATCCATTTTCGGCAGGTAAAAAGTGTTGCCTGACTAAAGTCTACTATAGTAGACACCATGTAAATAAATAATAGTGAGCAGTTCAATTGATCGCAATCTGTGCAATTGATTTTTACGCAATGTGACAGATGTGTTCTGATGGACAAAGAAATTTTTGTTAAAAACGGATTTAAGAGATCAAATTCTTCGAGATGCCTACTAATGAAAAGGTTCCAGCCAGATTCCAATTGCTTTTTCCAGGTGAGTTTGTGTAAAATATGATAATTTTGCAAAGGTTTTGCTTCTGTCGTAAAAATAATAGATCAATACATGACTTGAAAAAGTATTTCTTGAAATCATTGATAATTTTTACAAGCTTGTATGCAATTGTTGCAATTGTTGTTGCAAATTGTTATTCTCTTCTGATCGGGAAACATAGCTAGAAATCTAAATTTGATACAATGGAATATGTAGAAGTGGATCGTTATATCAAATGACTACTGATAAAATTATGAATATTATAACTCAGTCTCGTTCATATTCATTGTGAACACCCTGTTGCCCAAGATTGTTGTAAGTTATTGAACGCGAATTCGCTGCGAAATGCATCATTGCGCCAAAAGGTTTTTGATATGAAATCATGTCACGCGAGTTTTCACCACCACTTACCTACCTTTTCAGTATATTTATTACAAAGTTGGCTGCAGGTATCAGCTCCCTACGATTCAGAGGCAAATCATTGTAA
Source organism: Uranotaenia lowii (assembly GCF_029784155.1). Classification (NCBI taxonomy): domain Eukaryota; kingdom Metazoa; phylum Arthropoda; class Insecta; order Diptera; family Culicidae; genus Uranotaenia; species Uranotaenia lowii. The sequence goes on along the minus strand of NC_073692.1, from coordinate 315,173,557 downwards.
CCTTTCCGTCTTCTTTTGCCAGGTGAATTCGCTGGGTACAGGAAGGCTACGTATTTCTTCAACAAAAGAGTGTTTTGTTGGTTTTTATAGCTGATTGGTGTTGTATTTTTCCCCTTTAAGGGGAGTAATCTCAGCCTATACACACGCGGATACGTTCTTCAACTTACATTTATCATTTCCTCAAATAAAATGCATATGGGTGGTATGTAAGTATTCACACTGAGGGAAAAAAATCACTTGATTGCTGAAGCGCAGGTGTTAATGGGATTGCTATTTTCCCATGGCCTGCGGCCCATGAAGAAGGCAAATGAAGAGATGGAGGAAAAAAACTGCATTCACCGACACCGAAACCGGAAGCAGCTCTTCAAAAACACAACACGATCATCAAAGATAGAGATCAAGAAACAATAGCATAACGCGAACTACGAACTGAGTGAGCGAATTTTTGCGTTCACTTTCTTCCACACGGTGGGATTGCACTGATTTAGGTGCGAATTGGAGTTTGGGACTTTTTTTTTTCTTGCGACTGAGACGACGATGACTACGACAAAGCTGAGGGTCAGCTGATTGATCCCACGAGTAAAAAGTAAGGAAATGTGTTGTCTTTCTTGTGAAAGATCTCAGACACCGAGACACTGCTCAGGTTATTTCTAAAATCCCACAGTTGTTCGCCAAACTTTTCGACGATCGCGATGTTTGTTTCGTGGGGGTCTCACGTTGGGTCACACTTGCCTAAATTGCTTGTATTTCGAGCCGGAAAATATCCACGACATTGGCCACTAGCACAGTCTCTTGTTGTTTCGGTGCTGCCGCACTAAGTTAAAGTAATCTATCAAAAATTCTCTACGCCGGATTAACTGCAATTTATCGATACGGGTGAATTTTTCGTCGGTTAACCGAGTTTTACCTACACTTTCCGTTCAGGTCGTCGTAACCTAGCCGAGGTCTAGACGGGACTAACGCAAAGACGCAGCGGGAAGAATCAAGCCGCGAAAAACGAGTTTCAGTTCAGCCCAGCCAACCTACCAAACGCTTCGATAAACTGTGTTGCGCATCACACATGAAGAGAAAAATATAGAAATACTTGAATGTGAGCTTCCATCGATGAGGGATCGACCGACCGAGAGACCGGTAAAAGCATATTTATCGAATGTGTTGTGATGATGACGACGATGATGATGATGATGGTGATGGTGGAGCTCTCTTGTTGGGTATAGCGTTCCCCTCTAGAAGTCGCTTATGGGGGCTCTCTTTTGCTTAGCATAAAATTCGAACCGAATCTGGCCGGGTTGGTATGCTGCCAATAAAATTTTGGGGAACAAGCAATAAGCATAATCAGACAGATTAAAAACTGTGACATCGCAGTCCATCATGCAGAAGAAATCGAAATTCGAAATCAGATATGTCGCATAAGCAATCTTAACATAATCAAGAATTTTCGATGTTTGACACTTATCAAAAATCGTTAAACAGAGGAACAGCATTTTAACTGATTATGTATGTATTTCAGATTACTAAACACGGAAAAAAATGACCAAACGATCTGTGTTCTACAACGAACGGAATATGTATGACAGCCTACCAAGGAGCATCCAAATAAGACAGTTCAAGCTTGAATATTTATAGGAAGCTGGTTATAAAAGTTAGTTATCCAACATGGGTGCACGAATTCACCGCAGATTCTGCCTAAGTATGGGGGGGGGAGACTTTCCACGGTACTTTTATTCATGAGTCGTGATAATGTTCTCTTGCCACAAACAACAAGAGCACAACACCCCCCCCCCCTCTTTTTAATGTTTTCTTTATTTTAAATGGGTCTCCGCCTTCTTTAATGGGAGAGGCTTTGGTGTACTATAGATTAATGCAAATGTTTACAGTTTCACAAAGCTGGATGAGAACCACTTGTCAATTGATTGATTTAAAATGAATTTTATTGTTTTTTTTTCGATTTTTTCGTATGGGAGCCCTCCCTGGGAGGGACTGAAAACTTCACTGGAACAATTGTTTACTCGAAAAACCCCTTCATGCCAAACTTCACATCAATCGATCCAGTAGTTTATGAGTTTTTGAAGAACACAGATACAAATACTATCTATTTTTCTAGAGATCTTGGCGATTTTTAATAAACTTCAGGGCCGGATTAAGCCATTAAGGGACCCGGAGACATTTTTCCCGGGGCTCCCCTATGATTCTATTTTTTTTTCAAATGCTATCCCAGAAAATACAAAACATTTTAAAAGTGTAAAAGAACTGGAGATGAGTTCAGTAAACTATCTTCAAATAGCCATGTTGTCTGCGTAGAAGATAATTTCTGGTATCTTCAAATAAAAATTGTTAATTAACCAGTTTAGAAATTTCTCAAAAATGAAAGCTCTGATTTGAGCTGCAAAATGCAAAATTTAATTCTCATTCTGTAATACTCTTATCACCAACTAAAATTCTCTGATTTAGAAAAATGACCGGATGGATATTTTAAATTGTTTTCATTTCATCATTGTTTTGTGCTTCATCGAGAAATATTTACCTAATGACAATTGGGAAGTATCATGAAGATTTGAAACATAGAACACAAAATTCAAGAAATAAAAAAAAAATTTAAATTCAAATTCCATAGAGAAACATATATACGAATTCAAAACTTAAAATCAGATTATTTCAGAACAACAATTTAGTGTCTCAAATCTTAATCATAATTTCAAATCAAGATTTGAGAAACAAAATATGCATTAAATTTAAAAAAGAGATTCGAAGTTACAGTCAGAGCCAAACCAGAAATTGCACCAAATATGAATTTCAATTTTATATCTTTGAAACACAAAAAAAACCTTTTCATGAGATATTTATGAATATCAGATCTCTCTCATCAGATAAAAAATATTGTTATCAAATTATTATTCTAAATGTGACAAAAGTTTCATTCGATGTTCTCAAAGCCAAAGAGGCAGGGCCGTAGGAAGAGCTGACTCATGGGGGGTTTTGGGTGACCATTTTTTTTCTATGACATTTCTGCTCAAAAATGCATGAATTGAAAAAAATTAAAATACTCATTATTTTTAAATACTATTGATTATTCAATTTTATGATCGTATTTCTAGTTAAATAGAAACTTTCAATACGTTTTCTGAAATGTACAAAAAAAGAGTTTCTGATTTTCTGAAATTTGAACTAAGAATTGAAATCAGTTTCGTAGCCCTTAATCATGAATTCCTAATATAAATTCGGATGTTTTGGGATTCAATGATTATTCTTTATTTCAAAAACGTATTCCTTATCCGACTTGCAAATCTAAATAAATAAATATATCGCTATTTTGAAGCTTTGTTATATTTGAATTTATGCATAATAATAGAGTTTATGAGCTAAGAATCTGAATATGACATGAAAAATCTTAATTTTTAAGAACTCTATTTTTTTTTTTTATATTCGGAAAAATATTTAATAAATGTAAAAAAAGCGTTTGAGTTTCGAAAATCATGCATTAATTTTTTTAGGAAATGTTAACCAAACTCGAACGACGATTTGAAACACAGCTATTTATTTCAATTTTTTATGATAATTCGAACCGAAAACAAGAATCCTAAACTGGATAGCTAATCCGAAATTTGAAAACACAAATACAATTTATATTTTGATAGTAAGGAACCAGAAAAAAATTTTGTATTAGGAAGAGAATTACTATCCATAAATTGGAAAATTTTGCAAATCTGTAGCTGAATTCTGAGCTTGGGATTAGTTTCCGAGGTTTTGAAGTCAGTTTTGAGTCAACATTGTTACTATCGATTAACCTTACTCCATCATCAAAATTTGAGTGTAAAGTAGAATACTTCGCATGCTTTTGATGGACCCTCATGGGGGGGTAAAATTTTGGTTAGATCAGTTGAAAATGTTTCAATACGAATTTCTAGTCTAAGACTAACAATGTCTTAGTCTACGTGTTAGTATGTTCTAGTCAAGCCAAATTGATTGAAAAGTGAAAACGTATAATAAAACCCGGTATTAACCCGGATACGGCCCGGGCAAAATTCTAAAATGTTAAAATGTTTATCATAAACGGGCGGGAGGGGGGGGCAATTGCACCGGTTAGCCACCCCCCCCCCCCCCACCCCTTAATCCGGCCTTACTAAACTTCAAACAACGATTAAACGCTTTAAACAAGAAAACATACCAACAGATGAAGATTGAAATACAAACTTTTATATGCAATCAAAGATATAATTTTCGTCTTGCTCCATTTCAAGTTATTGTAGCTCAAAAAAAAATCATTTTTCAACACAAATCTATATATATAAAAATGAATTTCTGTCTGTCTGTCTGTCTGTCTGTCTGTCTGTTCCCTATAGACTCGGAAACTACTGAACCGATTTGCGTGAAACTTGGCAGGTGGGGGTATTGAAGGCAGGGGAAGGTTCCTATTGTGGTTTGAGACCCCTCCCTCTCTCATGAAGGGGGGGAGGGGCCTCCCAAACAAAAGACAATTTTTTGCATAACTCGAGAACCCATCAAGCAAATGGTATCATATTTGACATGGGGTGGTATTTGGGAACGATGAATATTTTTATGAATATTTGGTACCCCTCCCTCCTTTCAGTGACGTGATAGGAAGGGAGGGAGGGGGGCTACCTAACAATTTTTCATATAACTCGAAAACTAATCAAGATATTGGATCCAAATTTGGCATGGGAAGGTATTTGGATACGAAAAATATTTCAATGATGATTTGAGACCCCTCCCTCTTTCCAGTTGAAAGGGGGAGGGGCCTCTTTCATATTTTTTTATATAGTTCAAAAACTAATAAAGCAAATGGAACCAAATTTGGCATGGGAGGGTATTTGGATACGAAAAATATTTCTATGATTATTTGAGACCCCTCCCTCTTTCCAGTAGGGAGATATTAAGGGGGGAGGGGTCTCTTGCATAGTTTTCAACATAACTAAGAAAGTAATTAAGCAAATGGAACCAAACTTGGCATGGGCGGGTATTTGGGAACGTGACATGTTCTAATGATGGTTTGAGACCCCTTTCTTCTTACAGCGGGGAGGAAGGAAAGAGGGAGGGGACTTTCATACAATTTTTACTGCATTACTCAAGAACTACAACAGCAAATGGAACCAAATTTGGCATAGAACGATATTTGGGTACGAGAGATGCTTCTATGAATATTTGGTATCCCTCACTCCTTCAAAAAGGTAGATGAAAAGGGGGAGGCGAGGTCTCCCTTACAATTTTCAGTACAACTGGAGAGCTGATCAAGCAAATTGAACCATATTTGACATGTGAGTGTATTTGGATACGAGAAATGTTTCTATTATAAACTGAAGCCGAACCTTTTAAGCGGTAAGATATAAAGGAAGAAGGGGGGGTTTCCATTTTTTTTTGCATAACTCGAGAATTAAACGAGCAAATGAAACCAAATTTCATCATAATCATCAAAAAGTATTTGAGTACGAAAAATACTTTTATGAATATTGAGTTATCACCCCTCTATTGAAAGAAGAGAACGGAAAGGGGGATGGAAAATTTACTACTTAAATAAAACCAAATTTGGCATGGCATGGAATATAGGAAGGGAAGAGGGAAGCTTACATTTAACTTACATTTTACAAAATCCGAGAAATGGACGATACTTAACATGGAAAATCATTTTGATATGACTCTATGATTATTTGACACATCATCCTCCTTTCAGTGAGAAGGTACATGGGAGGAGGGAGGTGAGCCCAATACAATTTTGTTAGCATATGTTCTCAATTTATGGTTACGAAGCCAACAAATGGAAACAAATATGGCATGGAAAGGTACTTGGTTACGAGATATGTTTCTACGATTGTTATAGACTCTTATGCTTTACAGTGTAGAGAGGGAAAGAAAGAAAGGGGCTCCATACAATTTTTGTTGTAAAGCTTAAATACTTATCAACCAATGGAACTATATTTGATATAAGAGGATTTTTGGGAACGAAAAAAATGTTTATTAAAGATTACAATCTCCTTTCAGCAGGGGGTGAAGGGAAGGACAGGGGGGGGGGGCTCTCTAATCAGCTTTTTAGCATAAATCCAGAACATATCAAGCAGAAACAACCATACTTTATAAGTTAGATTATTTGCGAACGATTAATTTGGGACCCTTCTTTTTTAGGGCGAAACTTAAGGAAACAGATGAAAATTATCAGATCTTTAAAACAAATTTATAAATCAAGATTCAGAATATAAGTTATGGTTTGTGTTGCAATTTGAAACTCCAGCGGAAGCTCTCATTTTATAGTGGTTGCTTATTAATTTCGTGATAATTTGATTTAAAATAATACCAAGAACAATAAAAATTTGAATGATTTCTGAAAATATCATTTGATTCTGAAAGGTGTAGCAAAGCACACCGGGTCAGCTAGTTGCCTAATAATTTCAAAACAGAAAAAAACTTTGGTATTCCGTTTTCCACAAAAGATGCGCATGATTATCTAAAATCTTGTCCAACAAATATGTTTGATAAAATATCACCCTGGAAAGATATAACGAAAAAATTGTTTTTTTGTAGGACAACCATAATCTTATGAAAACAAGATGCCATAAAACTTTTAATTCAAGAGATAGATGTATGATGTCTTCGAAAAAGTTTCATAAATTATTAGGTTCTACTAGTTCTACATTATAACAATGTAGGCTTCTATCTTATCACAGTTAGAAAATAACTTTCATATCTCAGAAGCTCTATAAACCACCCAAAAATTATTTCATTTAAAATGACCGCCTTTAGTTATTATAAAAGTTTGTCTAAGACATTGAATGCATCAAACTTAAGGGAAAAACTCAATTAGTTGTTTCCCGCTAAATTTCATTTCTGGACCACTGTGCGGCGGTATTTATCACTAGTCTAGGCCTCAGACATTTCATTCTACGACACTACATGACGCTCACGAATTGAAACTAATTTTTGAATGTCAATTTCGATTTGCAATTTAATAAACCTTTGATATTGAAACTTAAGTCTTGACAGACAAAAACCCTACCTCGTCTTTAAAATTGGGTTTTATTAGGAAAGGTATCAAAACAAGTTCATCCATTACTTTATTACTAATCACATAAACATTAATGAAAATCGGACGTATCATAACAATTCTTCTGCTGATACGATCTATTATTCAAGAAACCAATTTAAGCCTCAGTTTTAATTTGTGTTTCTTGTTCTTTGAAATGCTCAGTTCCCCATTCAAAATGGTTTTGATACTCAATGCCTCATTCAAAAGGGTTTTGATACATTACACAAGGCCACATACACTTTTTTCTCAGGTGCAAAGAATTAAACAGTAAATTTTTATTGGTTTTTCGAGAATTAGAAGTATTCAGTTTTTTTAAAATAAATCCGAAAAAATCATCAACAATAGTTTGAAACATAAAGAATCTTTTGACATCATTACCTCGAAATCGACCATTTTGTCAAATTTACCCCTTTGGCTATGAGGGCATCAAATCGTTTTGCAGATTTAAAACAATTTGTTAAAAAAAATAAAACTGTAGAGTTAATTGATCTGCCAAGCGGTGAAAAGTGATGTCCTTTTTAGTAGGGACATCTAAAGATTATGATTTTTTTTATAGGTGGATAGAAGGTTAGATGAAATGAAAGAGGTTGAAAATGAGCGGGTAGAATTTATTTAGAAGCATACCATTACATATCAAATTTTTTTTCCTCACGGGCCTACTACTATGAAGCGGTAGATACAGATAGAGTTGCATCTACCACCACACATTAGTAGGCCAAGCGTCTATCCACCTATAAAAAAATCATAATCTTTAGATGTCCCTACTAAAAAGGACATCACTTTTCACCGCTAGGCCGATCAATTAAATCTACAAATATAAATTACGGTGAATAATCCTTCATAAAAATAAAACTTCAAATTTTTGTTCAGTAACGTCAAAAATAAATGTTCTTCCAAAATTTTAAACACTTTAGAACTTAACTGTTTAATATTATTCTTCATCATCTTCATCATCTTCATCATCTAAATACTATTCCTGAATTGAATAAAGTATAATAATTAAAATTCAGAATATCAGAATTTTCTTTCGTGTAGATTTGTAGATCAGTTATCAGTGATTAATATCACTTAAAATTTATTTGTTTTAAAACTTATAAACTTCAAATCACCAAACAAAAGATGATAGACATTTATAGGCAGATAGAAAGTTATAACAATGGAATAGATTTAAAATATAATTGATATTTTCATCACATATAATTAATTTGTCCCTAATGGAACAAATTTTCATTTTCAAAATCTTTAAATGTTCTTACTATAGAACAAACTCTTTAACCGATAAGGACGAGAAAATGAATCATTATTCTATTTTAATTTTCAAATAAATTTACCAAATACTATTTTCAAATAAATTTACCGAATTTTATTGTCGATCTAAGAAAAATGTTTTTAATTTTTTTTTTTAAGTTTGTCTTTGTCAACTCTGAATTTTTGTGTTCTGAATACATAATCGTTTTTTTTTGTTTCGGTTATAACTTTCCTAACATCTTTATGTCATTCGCGACTTATAGCAACGATGCAGTTGGCGGACAGTCATTGAAAAACTTATCCGGTACAACTGTGATCGATAATACTCGGTGATCGGTGATACTCTTGGGCTCGAACTCATGGACATCGGCTCAGGAAGCAACTGACTTGCCAAATGAGCTATATCACTAGCCCTAAATACATAATCTCCTTGGAAGCCTATAAATTTAAATTTCTAACCAGAAAAACTTAGTTTCCCAGAAAACATTTTTTTAGCTATATTCTCATACTGTTTTGATATAAATATGTTCCATATACATTATAAAATGATCGTAAGAAAGTTTAAAAAAAAAACAGCACTTACCTACCAAAATGAAGATAATATACATACATCGATATCATTTCTTTCTAAAACGACGAAAACTTCACCAATTGGGCGTTATTCGACACCTTATTCGTACCTATCGGAAGAACGCGAGACAGCGCAAGATTTTGCTCTCATAGCCTTCAAATCTTTACCAGCGACAATATTTTCAAGCTTTCTCATTGGTCAATATCACTCAATTCCCAACTGATTTTTATTTTGTAATCATTTCAAAATTTACAAACACGGCAAACTTTCAATCATATCCGATTTAAACTGACTTCAGACGATACTTTATGCGATCTTTTAACTTTGCAGTTTGAATTTCGATTCGCAACACCATTGTACACGACTTAAGTTATCATTTCTGATACGATTTAATGTTATCTGGGTTCTTGCTTTTGTGCTTTGCATGCAGAGCATGAAATTTTTAACTGATAGTTGAAAATTTTGAAAATTTATAAACGTTGTACTTGTTGTATTTATTTTAAATAATCATTTTTGAATGGATCATGATTTTTTTAATTAAACTATGAAAGTTTAAAAAATGATTCGAAGAAGACTTTGAAGCTTTATATGACTACGCAATGTAAACTAAAGTAGTATTTGCTTTGTGCTTTCAAAATTGACATCAAAACGTGGAATTAATTACTTTTAATCAACTCCGAAATTGATCATTTAAGGAATCACCCATTCCCAAAATTTACTTTGTCACTTTGTGATGGATTGATCATGTTGTAATATTAAATATTTGTTTTAGTAATACTTACTCGAATTTGGATCTGATTGTTAAACAAACTAATTTTTTATACTTAGCTGAATGATATGAATTTAAAGACGTACCTGAAAGGAAAAAAAAAAATTACATAAATTATTTTTGTTTATATGTCCAATGAAAAAAAGAGAGGAAAAGAAAAAGAAGAGAGAAAATTGTAAAAATTCATGTTTACAAGCTAGGCAAGTTTCTCAAAAAAAATCTAAGTTATTTTGTTTTAAATTGTAGTAAGATATTTTAAATAATTCAAAACCTATTTTTGACACATTTTTAAAAACAACAAAATTGAAAAAACTAACAGTCCTAATGTATCTTCATACAAAGAAGCATACATACATAGAAAAATGATGGTTTTCAGAAAATCTTTTCATTCAGATAACAAACTTGATTCGCAGATCAAAAGATATTTTTCCAAAAAGAAACTAACTTCTGAAGCAAAACAATAAATTGTTGATACACGTTTTTTTAAATAAATAAAAACCGCTAAAAGTCCCCTTTATGTAATAACAAAAAAAACTGATTTAATTTTTTTTGTGGAAGCAAAACAAAAAAAAATTTTTTTATTAAAAAAATAGGAACCTACATTTTTAAATTTAAAAAAAGTTTAACGAAACTATTTCATTTGGTTAAAAATTTCAACCCCGAACCACCGGCGAATCGAACTTGGGAATAAACTTCTTATTCAGAAGAATTCAGAAGTGAGATCTACGACGGCAGCTACATAAAAAATGTCAAGAAAAATTACGCTTAATCCGGTTGACCGATAAACTGCCAACGGGAACTCAACCGTGACCTCTCTTTGGAGTTCAGAAGACCGGATTCTGGTTCTGGCTCTAGGCCTGAATGCACAAGAGGAGACCTTCTTCCCTTGAATTCTCTTGCATCATGAACCGATTCTGAGATGCTGCAAGTATGTTGGCGTATCGGCTTGACTTTAACCTCTATTCGGTACATACTACTATATATGCTGATGATCGTCTACGTCTTGGCTGGAGGAGTGGCTTTTTCGCGGCGATGCAGAGCGGCCAAGCAGAACGAAAAATCCAAGATATTAAACGACCGAATAAGCAGCCAGTATTTATCCAATTTGTTAAACCTCAACCAGATGGGTCTTGGAAATGACGCTGACAATTGTCTGGTTGGGGTGACGCAATGATGGTTGGAATCACTCCTGCCCACCCAAAGTTCTCGGTAGCAGTATTTTTTTTATCCCCGTAGGCAGATTAGAGGAGGCGTGCGGTTTGTTTTTTGTTTTTTATTGCGTTGATTGGGGTTAAATTGCGGTTGATGGATATTTTCTATTGATGATTTGCTCTTCAAAAGGTTTGAGCTTGAATAATCTAAGTTTATTTGTTATTTTTAAGAAATATTAGGACAATCAAAAACTGACTCTCTATGTGACATAAGAAATGACAATGATGATATAAAAAAAGTTGTTTACCCTTTTTGTCCTTATCTTAACCCTTCAAAGCCGTTCGGGTCAATATGACCCGAATGCTTTAAATGCTACAACCACCAACCTCCAGGAAAAGTACTATGTATGCCATAACTGAGATTCGATCTCATGACTTCTGGCTTAGAAGACATTCGCTCTAATCTCTAAGCTAAATCATCATTAGAATACACTGAAGAACTGAGATTTTTTAGATACCAAGTATGTTGGAAATGATAATCAAATTAACGAAAAATTTGAGTTTAGAAAATCGATTCATTGAGGAATGAGATACAGCAAAGCAAAGGCAAAATTGGATGTCTTTGTTTTAAGCTAGATTTTTTTATACCGGATAATCTAGGATAGAGGTGAAAATTCCAAAAATAAAAAAAGCACAGAAATACTGCAAAGCTGTTACAAGTTATAATCAATTTCTCGTTGTAAGCTTATTGATATAGAACCTCTCAGTAAACGCAGAGAATTTTCCCAAATTGCATTTGTAAATGATGTTGTTACACAAAGAATAGACAGTCCTGAATTACTTTCAAAACTAAATTTTCACGCACCCTCCCGTCCATTAAGAAATAAACATTTGTTCTACATTAAACTTTACGACAAAGACTATGCAAAAACATCAACCTATTAATCAAATGATGTACAAATACAATTTACAAAGTGAAATTATAGACGTAGCGATGAAAAAAACACAATTAAAAAAGGCATTCAAAAACAACTTCATAGAACAACAAAATAGCTTACATTAGTTTTAAGTAGTTTTAAGTATTGTAGTCTACATAGTTTGACTTAATAAATAAATAAATAAATTTAAAAATAAAATTACTAATAGTGACTTTTTTCCATTTGGAACCAACTACAGACAACCTGGTAGAACAAATCCACTTCATTCTAAAATATTTAAAAACTAGAATAAATTACAACGAATCTAATATCACCAAATTCGGACAACATTTGCGGCCACAGGAATAACAACAAACAACAACTCAAATTTCCCGAAACGGATACTTTGCGAACAGCTTTGGAAGGTTTAATTATCACATATGTAAGATAATCCAATTCATAACGCTTTGACATTTTCAACAAAATATGAGTGCCAAGCGGGTCTTTCTTATCTCTGTTGAATCATTCGTTGGTTGTCCTGATAATTTCTGCGCTGTTTTATTCATATGATTAGATTAGCATATTGCCGAGCTCGCAAATTAGATATGGAATATGCCATCCGCAAAACTTCAAAGATCACAACACCTGCGGATCATAGCGACGGTGCCGTAAAAAGGCAGAGGTTAAAAATCCAGATTAGTTCTTCGGCAATTAAGAAAGTCCCCTTTCCACAAAGCGCAAAACAATCATCAATGGTTGCGCCGAGTAAGATGTTATCAATGACGAGCATTTTGTTTGTCCGGTTTTTTATTTAATTCCAAAAAGATACTAAATGACGATTAAATCTGGTCTGCTTGGCACTCTTGAAATTTCGAAATTAGCATAGTCTGATCATCTTGATAAACTGAGGTGTTTTCTTTGTATTACACAGTTCTACGAATTTTGTGTTCATACTGTGAAGAAGATTTGAACCATCTTGAATGATGGTGATGCTGACACAGAATATGACATTGCTTTCTTATCTATTCTTCAGACCATAGAAATAAACTGGAAAATGTTGAAAATCTTTTATTTGCCTATAAATTAAAAACTCTATTCATTTTTCGAAAAAAAAATCTTCTTGCAGGATCAGAGTCATCTACCCATTTTTTTGTTTTAGAAACAATTAAATTCCGAACACAGCGTGAGTGTTGACAGTGCTGCTTATTAAGATTCAAAACACAAATAGTAACTTGACATAAAATGTACCTACTAGAAAGCAAAATTTTCAAAGTGTTCAAAGAATTCAATCTAACGTCAAAATCCTTAATCAAACCATGTGGAAATTAAGATGAATAAACAGGATTTCATTTCAGAATTCCAACTAAAATTTAGTCAAAAATGAGAACTGAGGCTAAAAAGTTTTTATCATATTATGATCTTTTTACTGGTTTGAACTCAAAAATTCAAAATCCAGAAACAGCAATCCAGAAATCAATTCAGTGCTTTGGGAAAAGAGTTAGGATAAGGTTGCCAGATTGCCCGGTTTTGTCCTAGTTTTAAAGCCGTGCGAACGGGGGGGGAGGAGGATTTAGGGGTTTAACACCCCCCCCCCCCCATGGAGAATTTTTCCTAGTAAAATTTACACCGTACTATCGAGAATCCGCTTGATCTCAAAAGGTGTTTAAAAATAAGTGTTAACAAGCAAGTCGGAATTTTTTGCTCGCCTACGGCGGAATTTAGTCTTTAATCACCCTTGGCATGAAAAATTGAATTTCACGACACTATATGAGGTTCACGGTTTGAGACTAATTTCAAATTGTAAATTTTGTTTTGCAATTCAATTAACCTTTTATATTAAAACTGTTAACTTGATATATAAAAACCTTACCCCGTATTTAGAATGGGTTTTTGTTAAGAAGTGTAACTAAACAAAAAATGAGTTTGGAACGAAACATTTTAACTCTCACAATGGTCCGCAGAATTAGCAAAACAAATCAAAAATCTAATATCCTCTACTTTATTACTAAATTGATTAAAAATATCGTTTATACCGTTTATACCGTTATCTTCTCAATGCTCAACATCAAATTTTAAAAGGTTTTGATAAATTACACAAAGGCACAAAATTTACATTTTCCGAGATGCAATTTGAAGCCCTGAATCTAAATATGCATCAGCATATGTTATTGAAATAACTTTTTAAAAAAGGATAAAACTATTTAAGAAAGTTTTACACGTTTATGACAAAACTTTTAAACAAAAACATAATATGTTAAAATAAAAATTTTAATCAAATATCAACTTTTCTCAAGATTTCAAGTAATTTTGAGTATTGTCAAAAATACTTGTCCCTAATGATATTTTTCTTTTTTTTTTGAAATTATTGAATTTTACTTTTCTAGATCATGCATCATCATTATTAATATATTATTTCCTAATTAAATGAAGTATAATGAACAAAATTAGTAACAGATTGTTTCTTAAATGAAAGTTTGATAGTTTATCAGCTATCAATGATTAATTTCACTTAAAACCGACACATTTGTAAACTCTATAACACCAAAACTAAATGTGATAGCCCAAATTTAACAAAATATTCGAGTTCAAGACGCTAGTATCTACCAAATCAATCATGAAGCCATAAGGAATTATGAATTTGATTCTATAAATAAGTTTTTATAATGGTAAAAAGTGTTAATTGAAAAAAATTCTTCTTAAATGGCAAAAATTTATCTCTTCAATTTCAATATTTTGTTTTAATTTTCAAATGATTGTCCCGAATTATATAATACATTTTTTTTCAATTTTTAAATAAATTCACCGAATTTTTTAATTTTAATTTTAACAAATATTTTTGATAAGTTTGTCTTTGTTTTTCAATTCTGAATTTTTGATGTTCTAAAACATAAACCTTTCATTTTTTTCCTAATAAAAAATTCACATTTCAAATCATAATTTTTTTTTAAAATTAACAACACTACAGCGAAATTTTCCAATCAACTCTTCAGTTGAAAATGAAGAAAAGAAATTAAAATTAATATGAATTATAAAGCCGCAGCCAGTGGCGTAGAGGATAGCCTTCAAGTCCTCTAAGCCAACCGTCAGGAGATCAAATCCCGGTCACGGCATACATAGTACACTTCTGTGGGTTGGTGGTGTTAGCATTTGTAAGATGCTAGCCATCATTTCCTCAGAAAGTTGTGCGCTAAGAATTAAGTAAAAAGGAATCTCTTCGAGGAAACATCAAGTTTCATTGAGATTTTGGGTGTGTTTGTGTTCGTTTTAAAAAATAACATTTTCTATAATTTTCCTAACAACAAACATGGTTTATTTTATTTAGAATTAATTTTTTTTCTAAATCTTTGTTTTTGGAGTATTTATTTCAAATGTTGAAACTAGACTGCTTGGAAATTATTTTGAAGCAAATTTCTAATTCAGAATAAGAAACATCATTTGAAAAATTTAGCAATGCCTTACCGAAAATATCATTGATTTGAAACTTTCATTGTGATTTTTTTTGAAAGTTTCAATTTAATCAGTAGAAAAGAATTTTTTTTTGTTATGTGATAATTATGAGTAAGAAAATGATGTTAGAAATCCGTTTCTTTATCTATTGTGTATTTTTGGTATTGTTATTATTTTTAGCTTAATTTGAAAAAAAAAATTTAATTCATTTTTCTCTTGATTTTTGTTGAGTAATTTCTGGGTTTTGACAAAATTTGCCCGGATATTGTCCGGATATTGCCCGGATTTATGTTCATCAATTTTGAAATCAAAAGCCCGGATTTTGCAACGTTAAAATTATTACAAGAGTGCCAGTGATGGTTTAGATGATAATTAATAATACCTACAACATGTTTATTCCATTATTGAAAGATTATAGTGACAATGTTCAAGTGACAATGGACAATGGCTGATTTCTTAAATGATCTATAAGAAACTGTTCTAAATAGAAAAAAAGGAATTTCATGTTTTGTTTTGTTGAAATTTAGTTTGCTACTAGTTGCTTCTTGTAATCATTTTAAAACTTGTCATAAATTAACTAGAAAAATCATCATTGATTCAAAAGATGATTTAAAATAAAAAGTGCATATTATATTGTTAAAGATTTCAAGCTTTTTTGCCGTCAATTAAATTATTGGGCCCTGGCAAAGACAAAAGGTAGATACTGTGTTTTTCTTATTAAAATTCAGAGAAGATTATGTTTTCAGAAAACAAAAATTCAAAATTAAAAAACAAAGACAAACTTATTTAAAAATTTCCAAAACTGCAAATAGTTTGACTAAAATATGCGGTCAATTCAATCAAAAAATCAATCAACTATGCTATAATATTCGGAGAATTTAGTAAAAAATCAAACAAAACATTTAGTTGAAAAAATATGTTTTTAAACATTTCAAGAGAAAATTTTGTCAATAAGAACTCCTTACCATACAAAAAATTTATTTATGGATTTAATTGATAACTCAAGAAAACATCATTTTCGTGCTTATGTTAATTTGGTAAACTGTGGCGTCTTGAAAGCGAATCTTTACACAGATTTTGTCTATTGTCTCTAGATTTGGTAAGATAGAGTTTATAAGTTTAAAAATTTATCAATGTTAGTGGAATCAATCATAGTAATGCCGGAGCAAATTTAAAATCCTTCTTTTGTCACTCGAAGTTGGAACATCGCGAAGAGGGGGGAGGGGGGGGGGGGGAGTGTATAATAAAAAATAATGCAAAAAACAAATAAATTAGAATAAATTGAACGAAAGCTTGTATGCAACAAGATTGCATACTATATCGTTGAACATAACCTACAAATCAAGTAATTTTTTATCGAAAAATTCAATAAAATTAAGAATACAAAAGGGGAAATAATTCTTATCTTCCACAATTTGTTTTTTGGTCTTGTAGTCTTGAGGATATTTGATTTTTTTTAATTTTACATTAAAATTCTTCACGGGAGGTGACAAAAGAAGAAATTGATATTTTTTCCAGCCTAACTGATAAAATAACTAATATACGTGAAAGAAAAAAAAAATGGTTCAAAATATGTTTATTATGTTTAGTTAAATAAGCAAAAATATATTGATCCTAATGATGATGAATGATCTAAAAACGTTAAATTCTACAGTTTTGAAGAACTGGAAAGATATCATAGCAAGTATTTCTGACATTACTGAAGAAAGTTTTAAAAAGGTTTTATTTAACCTTTTTGTCGAAGCCTATAAAATTATTTGGTTACTGCTTTTAAAATATCAAAAATTTAATTTAGGTCGAAGCTTCTTAAAAAACCGTTGAATAGAATAAAGAAAAGTTAACAAATATAAAACTTCTGTTATTTCGCAGAAGTCATAATTACTTGCGGTCTTGGGAAAAATCGGTAATTTATTTAAAACCGTTATTTTAAAATTGGTTTTTTTTTTGTATTTGTATTAGTTTATGAAAACCCCTGAAAAAGAAAAGAAGAAGAAGTATTAGTTTAGTTAAAAGAGTGTTGAATTTTCTTAAATGATTTTAACCTATTTTTTAAAGTTATTTCAAAAACAAAAGCTGTCAGAAAAAAACTTATTGCATATTTCGATTCAGAGCACCCAATTGAATGAAAATTTCTTTGCACCTCGGAAAATGTGAATTATGTGGCCTTGTGTAATTTATCAAAACCCTTTTGAATGTTGAGTTGAGTTTTGTGAAGAACAAGAAATATAAAAAATGAGGTCGGAATTCAATTTTTGAAGGATATATTATATCAGCCGAAAATTTGTAATGAAAATTTTAAATGTGTAGTAATTGTTGGCTTCTAATCTGAACTTTTTTGGTTACACTTCTTAATTAAAACCTTTTCTGAAGACGAGGTGTATGAGTTTCAATACAAAAGTTTTATTGAATCGCAAATCGAAATTTACAATTACAAATTAGTATCAATGTGCAAACGACATAAAGTGTCTTCAAATGAAATGACTTAAGTCTTTAATGATTTAGGATAAAATTCCGCCGGAGGCGAGCTAATTTTCTGCCATGTTTATGAACACTTATTTTGAAACACCTTTCGGCATTACTTAATTTTATATTACTGCGATAAATTTAACTTGGAAAAATCTTCAAAGGGGGGGGGGGTTATTAAACCCCTAGAACTCTCCCTCCCCATACGCACGACCTTGGCATTTGGCAACAGCTTCATAGATCAATTTAATTTTATGATACAAAAAAAAAAGAAATAAAATATTGCATCATTTAATCCATAGCATAGCATAGCATAGCATAGCATAGGGTGACTACACACATCTTGCATTGGCTGATACACGAGGTACAACTGATAATCAAGAGCAACGCAAGATGCCAAAATGAGTATATGGATTCAATATTCATTCCATGTGCTGCTCTTGAAGATCAGTGTGGTACCGTGATGCACACCGTGACAAGTCAATGTAATCATAAAAGGGATTATCTGAAACAGCAAAAATAACTCTTTAGGTGCAGAGAACTCATACGACCCATAAAGCTGTTTCAGAAAGGAATGGAAGGGATGTTTTTGTGGGAAATCCTACATGGCAAATAGGATTGACAAAATATGTTTAAATATAAGCAAAATAAAATGAAACAATCTCACCAAAGTCCATTGATAGGCGATGAGGGAAGGAGGCAGCGTGGGTTGATTTCTATTTGATGGTCCTGTTGCACTAATGATGATAATCCCTGCACCTTCCAGTCACTGTTGTTTGATAATATATTGCATCATTTAATCCATAAATAAAATATTCTTTAAATTTTTTTCATTGAGCGAAATAGGTAATTTTCATACAAAACAGCAAATTTTCAATCATTCAAAACTCTGCTACACAAAAGATGGTGTTGCAATGTTGTGCATTTTTCGATGCACGAGCATTTGAAAATCATATAAAAATATAATAAATGCTTTCTTCACAGCTTCATCCACTTCTAAAATCATCATAATGTATGAAGAAATGGTAGATCTTGGCTTTTTCCAACAGTGTTACGAAGACAGCGAACCATTTTCTCCAAACTTCAACGTTCCAGATTTAAAAAACTGTTTTTTTTACCTTCACTATAACTTATTAGGTCGATGAAACAGAACTTTGACACTCCACTTTGACACTTTGACTTCTCCACTCATTTATGTATTTTGACAAGATAAACAACTTTGTCAAATTCATCAAAGCTCTAATTTGTATAATAAAAAAGTCAGCATTTTTATCTCGCTATTGTTGAAGCCCTCGGCAAAAAATTTTATACCAAAATATACTCCTTGTAAAACTGAAGAATGTTTTTGTAGACAACAAATGTCTATCTCTTTATTGCTGGGCGCTATGAATTTAGTACAGCAAGATTGATGTTCTGCACCACTTTGCAATGAAGCAAAATTAAAGAATTGTCATTTTATTTAGGAATGGTTCTGGAAAGATCCAGACGCTATTCAAAAATCGGAAATCACGTTCTAAATTTCTGAATTTAACTATAAGTAAGATGATTCTAATGATTATATATTTGAAATGTTCAACTGAAACTTATAGTATGACCAGTATGAAGGAAACTTTTGTCGATCATTATTCGGAACATTAAATAGGAAATTTTTAAAACAAAAATCAGTTAGAACTTCAACCCTCAGACTCTCCTTTTGAAATAACTCCAAAGATGAAATACAAAACTTTTTACTATAAAAATGGGAACATAAGAGATTGAAAACATGTAAATAAAAACGTCAACGCCAAGAGCTCAACTTCTTGAGGTTTATCAATTCAAAACTTTTCTATCTTCAACCAAAGAAGCGGTTGCAAAATTTCAATGCCGATCGGAGCGAACTCTATGCCAAAAAAATTGCTGAAACGAGCATTGCGCCAAATATGACATGATCGTCTTAATAACTCGAGATTTCTAGCAAAATTTTAGCAATACATACAAAAATTCATTCGAAACAAAAAAAAATCAAAGATTTTTATTCCATTGGATAATTCATCTCAAAAACAAGAAAATAAAAAGAAACTGCCGACGCAGAGTTAGCATCGAACTCAAATCAACTGTCTTAACTCGTCTTGCCAGTTGCACCACCTTGCCATGTGTACTATCTGGGTCAGTTGGAAAACTAGTCTCTCTCTCTCGCGGCCAATCACGGATTGAATCCTAACAAAAAAAAAACGCACAGCACTTGGTCGATTTTTTCAGACTTGCTTCGTGTCGCTTCATATTCCTTTTTTTTACTTATCCTCCTTTGAAAGTGATGAGTTTCTTTGGTCGTCGTATGTTTTTCTGTCACAATATGTTACGCCATGACCATTGTGAATTTTCATAGGTTCTAATAACAATTTATGCCCTAACCCAAAAGTCTGGATTTGTCTGGAAGAAATGTCATAAGTCTGGAAGTCTAGGAACCTAAACAAAATGTCTAGCAGAATTTTAAAAAGCATGGAAGATCCAGACAAAATCTGGAAAGTTGACATCACTGTTCACAAACACACGCACAGCACTCGATCAATTAATTTAAAATTAATCTTGCTTACAGCCGGCCGGGTGGTTGTTTGCCGATGGTTTGAAACAAGAAAATGTTTTTTTTTGCTTCATATGGTTTTCTAATGCCGACTTACATCTACACGCACAACGCTTGTTCGATTCATTCGAATTAATCCTCGCTGGCTGCCTGGCGCTTGGCCATTCCATCCTCCTTTGTCTTGTGACAAAGTATGATGAAACGAAAAAAGTGTTGTCTAGTTTTTTGCAGACATATGCAATACGGTTGCGCTGGTAGTACAATGCCAGTGATCACAAAGCTTCTTAATGCCAATTTGGCACAGCATCTTGTGCCAATTTTTCAACAACTCAAGGATGTCATAATTGGAGTAGAGTCTGATCTGTGGGTGTACTTTTTTGGTTGATTTGATGACAGCTTTTACAGCTAGAGGAAGCATGTTTGCTCATAGCAGTGAATTTTTATTTTCAGATGTTCAATCAATTGAGAGATACAACTAAAGGTTTGTGTACACATGCATGAATGGAGGGTACCCAAATATACATTCAACCATGATTAATTGATTTTGATACACAAAGGCGTATCACATTTAATTTTTATCATCTTTTCTACACTCACAATCTGAACGTTTCAGGCAACTACAAATAGAGTAAAATTGAATTCCAAAAGCTGATAGCCCAACAATAAACCATCGAACCAAAATAAACGACTGGTTCCTCTGTACGGTTGAATTATTATCTCCCCTTGAAATCGCAGTACATACCCGTGATCGATCGACAAGAAAGTAGTTCAGTAGAGTGTGTATTTACCGCGAGTGCTTTGGTGCGAAATTAAATTAAGGCACATCCGCTGGCTTGAAAGAAGGGGAACGGTTAAGATTTTTAATGCCCAATTAGAGAGACTCAAGCCAGGCAAGGTAGTGGTCATCCCGCATCGCATCGCGAATGGCATTGAGGCGTTCGTACATATTTGGGTAAAACGTTTAAACGTTGAAGATGGCCGAACCGAATTCGATTCTTTCCTTTACGATGGCACCCATTTGTTATAGTACCTAACTGGGTTTTTTGCTTCCAACAACCTTCCTCAGGTGGTGGTACTTTGGTCCACTTGTATGGATGAGGAGAGGTGTTGTACCAATTAATTAGTAATGTTGTGGAAGAAAAGCCGCAGGTGTCGAATGTGTTCCGAAATGCAGAAACAACTGATAACTGTAAATATCGAGAGAATATCGACCAAATGTAATGGAAATTTACTACTTAAATGTTAATAGACTTTTCAATTCAAATTACTGATAACGAAGGATAGCATTTTGGCACAGAAGCAAAAAAAAATAATTCAACTAGTTTATCGAATATTCCTTATATAATCAGATTTTCTCCACGTTCTCTATAATTGGAAATACGATGTTGAAAAAATATTCCTATCATACAGAAAGTCTATCACCATTCATCTTAACATATGGTAGATTCGACTAAAATGGTTGTTGTTTCAATAAAACTCATAGCAAACTACATCTTACACATATGGTTGAATTGCAAATATCAACAGTTCAATGCATAAAATTAATCTGAAAAATATAGTTGAATTTACTAAATATATCGTTGATTTCCTAAAATCATTAATCCAAATCAAGTTGATTCTATAATATTTGGGGTTGAAACACTGGATGAAACGAAAATTTGTAGAATTTTCCTAAAATTATTCATGCATTTGTAGTTGAATCTACAATAACATGAGGAGATTTCTGGCTTCCAGATTTTTTTGATTTTTCATTCTTAAGGTCTTTCCGTTTTTCTGTCTTTCCGTTTTTCCGTTTTTCCGTTTTCCCGTTTTTCCATTTTTCCTTCTTTCCCTCTTCCCGTCTTTCCGTCTTTCTTTTCTTCCGTCTTTCCGTTTTTCCGTTCTTCCGTGATTCCGTTTTTCCGTTTTTCCGTGTTTCCGTCTTTCCGTCTTTCCATCTTTCCGTCTTTCCCTCTCCCCGTCTTTCCGTCTTTCTGTCTTTCTGTCTTTCTGTCTTTCTGTTTTTTTTGTCTTTCTGTCTTTCTGTCTTTCTGTCTTTCTGTCTTTCTGTCTTTCTGTCTTTCTGTCTTTCTGTCTTTCTGTCTTTCTGTCTTTCTGTCTTTCTGTCTTTCTGTCTTTCTGTCTTTCTGTCTTTCTGTCTTTCTGTCTTTCTTTCTTTCTGTCTTTCTGTCTTTCTGTCTTTCTGTCTTTCTGTATTTCCGTCTTTTCATCTTTCCATCATTCCATCTATCCGTCATTCCATCTTTCCATCCTTCTGTCTTTCTGTCTTTCCGTACTTCCGTCTTTCCGTCTATTCGTTTTTCCGTTTTTCCGTCTTTCCGTCTTTCTGCATTTCCGCCTTTCCGTCTTTCCTTCTTTCTGTCTTTCTTACTTTCTGTCTTTCCATCTTTTCGTCCTTCTGTCTTTCTGTCTATCTGTCTTTCTGTCTTTCTGTCTTTCTGTCTTTCTGCCTTTCTGTCTTTCTGTCTTTCTGTCTTTCTGTCTTTCTGTCTTTCTGTCTTTCTGTCTTTCCGTCTTTCCTTCTTTCCTTCTTTCCGTCTATACGTCTTTCCGTCTTTCCGTCTTTCCGTCTTTCCGTCCTTCCGTCCTTCCGTCCTTCCGTCTTTCCGTCTTTCTGTCTTTCTGTCTTTCTGTCTTTCTGTCTTTCTGTCTTTCTGTCTTTCTGTCTTTCTGTCTTTCTGTCTTTCTGTCTTTCTGTCTTTCTGTCTTTCTGTCTTTCTGTCTTTCTGTCTTTCTGTCTTTCGGTCTTTCTGTCTTTCTGTCTTTCTGTCTTTCTGTCTTTCTGTCTTTCTGTCTTTCTGTCTTTCTGTCTTTCTGTCTTTCTGTCTTTCTGTCTTTCTGTCTTTCTGTCTTTCTGTCTTTCTGTCTTTCTGTCTTTCTGTCTTTCTGTCTTTCTGTCTTTCTGTCTTTCTGTCTTTCTGTCTTTCTGTCTTTCTGTCTTTCTGTCTTTCTGTCTTTCTGTCTTTCTGTCTTTCTGTCTTTCTGTCTTTCTGTCTTTCTGTCTTTCTGTCTTTCTGTCTTTCTGTCTTTCTGTCTTTCTGTCTTTCTGTCTTTCTGTCTTTCTGTCTTTCTGTCTTTCTGTCTTTCTGTCTTTCTGTCTTTCTGTCTTTCTGTCTTTCTGTCTTTCTGTCTTTCTGTCTTTCTGTCTTTCTGTCTTTCTGTCTTTCTGTCTTTCTGTCTTTCTGTCTTT
This sequence comes from Uranotaenia lowii, assembly GCF_029784155.1. Lineage (NCBI taxonomy): Eukaryota > Metazoa > Arthropoda > Insecta > Diptera > Culicidae > Uranotaenia > Uranotaenia lowii. The sequence goes on along the minus strand of NC_073692.1, from coordinate 315,150,208 downwards.
CTGTCTTTCTGTCTTTCTGTCTTTCTGTCTTTCTGTCTTTCTGTCTTTCTGTCTTTCTGTCTTTCTGTCTTTCTGTCTTTCTGTCTTTCTGTCTTTCTGTCTTTCTGTCTTTCTGTCTTTCTGTCTTTCTGTCTTTCTGTCTTTCTGTCTTTCTGTCTTTCTGTCTTTCTGTCTTTCTGTCTTTCTGTCTTTCTGTCTTTCTGTCTTTCTGTCTTTCTGTCTTTCTGTCTTTCTGTCTTTCTGTCTTTCTGTCTTTCTGTCTTTCTGTCTTTCTGTCTTTCTGTCTTTCTGTCTTTCTGTCTTTCTGTCTTTCTGTCTTTCTGTCTTTCTGTCTTTCTGTCTTTCTGTCTTTCTGTCTTTCTGTCTTTCTGTCTTTCTGTCTTTCTGTCTTTCTGTCTTTCTGTCTTTCTGTCTTTCTGTCTTTCTGTCTTTCTGTCTTTCTGTCTTTCTGTCTTTCTGTCTTTCTGTCTTTCTGTCTTTCTGTCTTTCTGTCTTTCTGTCTTTCTGTCTTTCTGTCTTTCTGTCTTTCTGTCTTTCTGTCTTTCTGTCTTTCTGTCTTTCTGTCTTTCTGTCTTTCTGTCTTTCTGTCTTTCTGTCTTTCTGTCTTTCTGTCTTTCTGTCTTTCTATCTTTCTGTCTTTCTGTCTTTCTGTCTTTCTGTCTTTCTGTCTTTCTGTCTTTCTGTCTTTCTGTCTTTCTGTCTTTCTGTCTTTCTGTCTTTCTGTCTTTCTGTCTTTCTGTCTTTCTGTCTTTCTGTCTTTCTGTCTTTCTGTCTTTCTCTCTTTCTGTCTTTCTGTCTTTCTGTCTTTCTGTCTTTCTCTCTTTCTCTCTTTCTGTCTTTCTGTCTTTCTGTCTTTCTGTCTTTCTGTCTTTCTGTCTTTCTGTCTTTCTGTCTTTCTGTCTTTCTGTCTTTCTGTCTTTCTGTCTTTCTGTCTTTCTGTCTTTCTGTCTTTCTGTCTTTCTGTCTTTCTGTCTTTCTGTCTTTCTGTCTTTCTGTCTTTCTGTCTTTCTGTCTTTCTGTCTTTCTGTCTTTCTGTCTTTCTGTCTTTCTGTCTTTCTGTCTTTCTGTCTTTCTGTCTTTCTGTCTTTCTGTCTTTCTGTCTTTCTGTCTTTCTGTCTTTCTGTCTTTCTGTCTTTCTGTCTTTCTGTCTTTCTGTCTTTCTGTCTTTCTGTCTTTCTGTCTTTCTGTCTTTCTGTCTTTCTGTCTTTCTGTCTTTCTGTCTTTCTGTCTTTCTGTCTTTCTGTCTTTCTGTCTTTCTGTCTTTCTGTCTTTCTGTCTTTCTGTCTTTCTGTCTTTCTGTCTTTCTGTCTTTCTGTCTTTCTGTCTTTCTGTCTTTCTGTCTTTCTGTCTTTCTGTCTTTCTGTCTTTCTGTCTTTCTGTGTCTTTCTGTCTTTCTGTCTTTCTGTCTTTCTGTCTTTCTGTCTTTCTGTCTATCTGTCTTTCTGTCTTTCTGTCTTTCTGTCTTTCTGTCTTTCTGCCTTTCTGTCTTTCTGTCTTTCTGTCTTTCTGCCATTCAGCTTTCCTATTTTCAAATCAATTAAGAATCAACCTTCTATCTTAAAAGAGTGTTTAAAAAGCTCATGAACGACAAAGTACTTCACGCATTAAATTTTACAAGCACCTGTCTTTCTGTGTCTTTCTGTATTTCTGTCTTTCTGTCTTTCTGTCTTTCTGTCTATCTGTCTTTCTGTCTTTCTGTCTTTCTGTCTTTCTGTCTTTCTGTCTTTCTGTCTTTCTGTCTTTCTGTCTTTCTGTCTTTCTGCCTTTCTGTCTTTCTGTCTTTCTGTCTTTCTGTCTTTCTGCCATTCAGCTTTCCTATTTTCAAATCAATTAAGAATCAGCCTTCTATCTTAAAAGAGTGTTTAAAAAGCTCATGAACGACAAAGTACTTCACGCATTAAATTTTACAAGCACCCAAATAGCCAGAAATGGCTCGATTGTTGAGTACGTGCGCACATACCTGATTTCGAGGGCCTCAGCATCGAGGACCGTTTGCTACCGTTGGCGTTGAAGTTCACATTGTCGATTCCTCCGCCATTCTCGCCACTTTCCAGGGCCTCGGTCCCGGAGATGTCAATCCCGTGGTACAGCTTGAGCTGATTCTTATTGCTTCCCCGCTTCAGGCTCAAACTTTTGAAGGCCGACGAGAACTTGGACCGTCGCATCGGAATGCCACACATTTGGCCCTCGACGATCGAGTCCCGACATTGGTCCTCATGGCGCCTTTTTCGATGCTGCTCCGATTCCTCGGAACCCCGCAGAACCACAACTCCGGTCGCTTCGTACAGCTCCTTGTCGTAGAAGTGGCCATCGTTGCTGTAATAAGTCTGGGTCTGGTTTCGAGGGTTTGAGCTTTGACCATTGGTTCCGCTGCTACCGGGAACCAAATCCAAAGCACTCGATGTCGTTGATCCTCCCCCTCGGTCGCTGGAGAGATTTTTCGATGATTTCGATTTGCTTTTGAACAATTTATTCCACATTTCGCGTGTGCGGATCGCGGGGCCGTTGATCCGATTCCGATTACACTTATTATTGATTTTTATTATAACTTTTTCAAGCTTTCATGAAAGCTCCCTCGCCGAAAATTGCACAGCAAGCCTATTTTCCATCCGGCCAACCAAAAAATAAAAACCCATTCATTAAATAACCAACACAACAATAACGCAACAACAGCCCAAAAATTAAACACCCATTCCCAGTGATCGGAAACTTCGATTGGATGCGATAATTTTCTCCTCTTTATTTTTAACCGCTTAATTACGTGATTTCCCCATTATTAAGTTGCGCTAACTGTCAGCGATCAGTGTTGTTGGGGATCGGTGGTCGATCGCGGAATTTCGATAGGATTCATTTCACTTTTCATTAACGCCATCATTGGCGCCAGATGGCGTTCGTTTTGGCTCGCTTCATTCACTTGGGCTCACTCACTGTTCGAAGCCAATTAATTGGTTCCGATTGTACACACTAAATGTTCGAGAATTGGCTGCTGCTGGAGAGGATGACCTGGTTCAATACCTAGATGAAGATAAATTTATTTTGCGATGCAAATTTATTGCTGTGGAACGCGACTCTTCTCCGGTTTGAAGGTTGATGGTTGATAAGGTCTAGGTCATTGGCACTTGTCTTTTGATTGGTTTCGAACTGGCACTTTATATCTATTTTCTACGCAAAAGGCATTTGATTAGGTATTGATGATGAATTATATTTCTCTCAGATAGGTAGATACTCTAAATTTCGACAGGAGCTAGTTTTCGACAAATTTTTAATGAAAGGCTTATCTTTCTATTTGGTGGCTCAAGGTATCAATGTTCATATTTATCTATTTTTGCTCTCCCAATTAAGTATATGTTGAATAGAAAAAATCTTCTAAATAATTAATTGAATAGTAATAAATCAATAATTTAAAAGTAACATTCTGAATCACTTGTGAAATTCAATGCCATCGACCAAATAAGAATGATTTTGAATCACGAAAAAACTCACCTTTTATTCGATAAAAAGCAACATAAATGGAATCAATGGATGGATAAGGCTCTGAAATCCATATTTTCGGTAATTTATTTAATATTTTTGCTAGCATTTAATGAAATTTCAACTATTTTCTGAGCTGTCGAAAACTAGCGCTGAAAATTCACATAATAATCTATTTTTCGACACCCATAATTTGAGCATGTTTATACTGTTACCATGGTGTAAAAAAACGCCGTGAAGTAGACAGGCAATTCCAATACGCAAATATTCATATTCCTGAGCTAACAAAGGAGGTGGAAATATGCTTGTCGAAAACTAAAACTTTTTGCGTCGAAAACTAAAATTGAATGTCGAAAATTAGATCATCGAGAGGTTTTAGTAAAAGGATAATACAAACGTTGTTTCAAAACTTTTGATCAATAAAAGGGTAGAGAATGAAGAAAAAAGTTTAATTCAGATAACCAATCATATTTGAAATGAAAAACTTAAGTCAAATAATTTATTTACATGGTTTATCTGACAAAACAAGCAAAAACTGTCGAAATCTAGGTATTTTACCTAATGATTTTTTTTTTAAATTTTTAATGCGTTTTTTAAGAAGAATAAATTTAAAACTTAACATTAAAATACACCTACTACATTATATTGGTTCCAAAATAACGGTGAAAAATATCATCGAATCAGAAAAACCATTCTTAATACTGAAGTCCAAATCGACAGATTAAATGAAACTGTTCGAGCTAACTTTTAAGAAATTTCGTGTACATTGATTTCAATTTTAATTTAAAGTTTTTCGATATTTTAAAGTTAGAAATATTAAAATAGTTTTCAATACGGAGAACCGTAATTCAAGATTTAAAGGACACTGAATTTTTGTAAAACAATTAAATTGTTTAAGCTTCTTTGCAAAATTCTACAACTTTTTTTTGTGTATCTCAAGACAAAAATTTTTATTTTCAAATATCTGAATTCTTATTCTAATTGAATTTACAAATCTTCAATTCCACTTCTGCTTTTTCAACTATCAATGCTTGAGGTTCAATTTTCGGTTCTAGATTTAAATAATTCTAAATTTCTAAAAATTCTAAATATCAATTATACAGTGCTTATGTTTTAATAATTGATTTAGAGAATTTTCGCGTTCTGAAATCGAATCATTTGTCAAATTTTGTCTATCACCTCTTGCTTTAGTAATAAAACGTTTAGAAAATTTTATATGAATCAAATTTGAGTTTATTCAATCTTTAAAACGGATGAACCAATAAACCTACATGAAAAACAACAACTGATTTTGAATTTATCATTTATCCTTCATTCAATTCAAATTCTGTCTAGATATTCTAGTTTCAGAAATACAATGCTAAAAAATATCTCCAGTTTTTAGAAAGTTAGATAAATACTATAGGATGTCTTTGAGAATTTTATATTGAAAACTTTAATATCTTCAAGACTTCAAAACGAATTTACTTATGCTTCAAAATTATCTAAGATTCAGTTTGGTTTAAAATTTCTTTTAAATTTGTAGAAATTTCCATATTTTTCAGAATTGGAAAAAAAGAAAACTTCTATATTCTTTTCTCAGAAGTCAAAATTACTCGCGTTCCTCGGAAAAAAATTATCCATTAAATTCCTTCAGATTTTTGTAACGGTCTACAATGTTTTCCAATTTCAAAAACAAGAGGTAGGAAAAAAATTATAGCGTGTTTTATAGAAAGATTCGTCCAAAGCAAATTGTAGGCAAAAGAGGACACGAAGTGCTGGTCATCACTCCGGAGGACGGTAGAGAGTGGGTGGAGGCAGCTGACATCGCAAATGCAATTATTCCAGCCGAACAGACGATGGAGGAAAGCTGCCCAACGATTTCATTGGAATCAAGAATAGAGATAATTTGGACCGACGCAACTGATTGAATACTTACAAGCTATCCTGTTTATTGAAAGGTAACTTGATTTTTTTGACTGATTAATATGCTTTTTTAAAATTCCATTTATAACTTCTTTCCCGTTTTTTTGTTATGTTTTGTATTATTCTTGCAAAATGCTGATAATAAAAGTAAAAATTAAAAACCGATTTTTAAAAATGGGGAGGGGGGTGTATTAAAGCTACGTTTTTATCTAGAGGGGTCTATGACTTTGTGACGAAATGCTACGAGGGGGAACGGGGATATAAAAACTCAAAAAAAAATATATAAAAACTCAAAAATTTATGGACATTCCCTAAAAGTATTTTGAAACAATCATAATTTTCATATAAATAACAAAATTTGCAACTTATTGGAGATTTTTGAAAGACTGGATGCTAGAATATCTCGTATGATCCCGTTTTTTGACAATATAATCCCACTCAATTTATTTTTTTGGAGTTACAGCATATGGTAAATTTTAAATGGTAAAAACGATTTTACTTATGTTTCAAAAACATCTAAGATTCAGTTTGGTTTAAATTTAATTCCCATATTTTTTAGAATTGGTTTTTCAGAAGTCAAAATTATTCGAGTTCTTCGGAAAAATATTATTCATTGAATTCCTTTATTATTCAGATTTTTGTAATGGTTTACAATTTTTTCCAAAAAGTGCAAAGACTTATTAAATACATTTTTACCTTTTTTTCCAATCTCAAAAACAAGAGCTGATAGGAAAAAAATTAAAGCGTGTTTGTAATCCGCTCCCTGGCATTAGTCAAACCTAAATCTTAAATTTATGTCACTTTGAAAAAAAAAATGGTAATTTCGTTGCCTTGGGTTATCTTTCTTGAAGTTCTAATTCTAGTCATGAAATTCAAATTCTTCATTCTTGAGCATTAACGACACTTTAATGTCAAATCTCAATTTCCAGCATTCAATTGTCTATCTAAAATTCTCACATAGTTTTTATATCCTAATTTTCGGGTTTGAAATTTTGATTAAATTTCCATTGTATCCCATTTGTATCTTTTTTCAAGCATACCTATCTAAATTTAAAAAAAAACTTCTGGGACCTTAAAAAAATCCATCAAATAATTTAATTTCTTCATTACTTTACACCCTGAAAGCCCAGACAAAAAAGCTCCCTAATCAAACCTTGGGTGTCAATTTGACACTCCTTTAAAGTCGCTCTATCTCTCTTGTTCGACCGATTTCTTCAAAATGTATAGTTTCAGAATCCTTGTAACACAACTTAAATATGTTTATCAGAAAATATTAAGCTACAAAACTTCAATTTTCAACAAAATCCGAGAAACGTGCTTCGGATAAAATACTGTAAATCAGTTCCGAGCTAAAAAAAAAGTGTCTAAAACAGCTGAAGTGGAAGCTATACGTTGCGCACATGTATATATTTTTTTGATTTTTTTAAAATCATGGCCTCAATAAAAGGAAAAAACGTGGTGTAAAAACCGAACGTTTCAATCAATGAACCGTCAAATTGTTTGAGTCACACACTCACACCAGATAAATTTGAAAACGGAATTGAAAAGTTGAAGTAAATTGGCACATTTTCGCTTCTTTAGATTTTCAAAATACGAAACACAGAACTTTTGACGAATTTTCAGAGGTAGCTGTTTTATTAAAACTTTTATTGATTTGCCATTACTCAGATTATCTAACAACTAAATTCAACTTTGTACAGGATTTAGACTAAAAAACGCGAGGGTTTCGCAAACCACCAGCCCAGAGAAAGAGTACTTTGTATGCCGTGACTGAGACTCGTTTTCATGACCTCTGGCTTTGAAGACCACGGGCCACGGTCGGCGGCAAAGTTAGATTAAAAGCTTTCTAAGACTATAAATATTGCACAAATCATTTCTATAAATTTATTATTTTTGAGCTACCCAAGGTTAGGTGTTCAATTCTGTAGAATGTAGATTCATTGTTAAATTTATAACATTTGAGTTATTCTTCTAAAAGTACAGCGTACTCGCCGCGAGCGAAAAACCCAGATAGCTCGTATTTGGTTCGCAATGTGTTAATTCTCAATTCTGGATTATAAATTCTCGATTATCCTTCCTAGACTCTCAATTCTCAACTCTTCAATTACCAGTTTTAGCTAAATATTATTTCTCAATCTTCCACTTTCACAAATCATTTTAACACTTCAATTCTCAATTTTTCCCTCAAAATTTCCAATAAGTAATCAATTCTAAAATCATAATTTATAATTCTCAATTTCAATTTTTTGTTTTCAGCTCTCAATTCTCAACCAACTTCTCTTAATTTCCGACAGGATTTTTTCTTTTCTGAAATATGAATTCTATAATCACAATTTTCTTTTTACAATCTCAATTTCCGATTCTCAATTCTAAGTTTTAAATTTTCCATTTCTCATATTTGAATCAAGTTTTAAATCTAAAATTTCAAAAACTCTTAATTCAAAACTGATAATTTTGAAATTTCGATTTTCGAGTCTCAGTTAACTTGTTTTTTCACACATTTTCGGTTTAAATCCCCAATTCTCAACAATACATTTTCAATAACGAAATACTAAATCCAAAGTTTAGCTGATACAGAATTTCATCTTTAAATTTTTAAGTTCTAAATCGTCATTTCTTCACTCTCATTGCGTTTTCTCAATTTTGAAATTATTATTTTAAAAGATCCATTTGAAATGTGGAAATATGTGTTTTAATTATTTTCATTTGGATTGAAAACATCGTACAAATAGTGAAAATATCGAACAGGAATTAAATAAACAGATCTGCAAAATATAAATGAAAAACTTGACGATTTTTTTCTTTCCACTTCTTTCACAATCCCCAGTTTTGAAATCCCTCTAAATTTTAGATTCTCAGTGTCCATTTACCCCATTCTCAATTGAGCTTGACACACTGAGAAGTGAGAATTTTGAGAGATCATCAAGAAATGTGGATTAAGAACCGAACATTGAGAATAAGAAATTTAGCTTGGCTTCAGATTTCGGTGATTTGGAATGAAAAATTTCAAAAAAGAAATTGGAATAGAATGATGTACTTGAAAATCTTTATCATTTAACGTTCAAAATAAAAAGTTGAGTATGGAAAATTTTATAATATAAAAAATCCCGAATTTTTAATTGATAAGTAAAAACAAAAGACTGATCACGAATAATTCACATTGGAGAATTACGAGTCTGGAATAGAAAACTAAGAAATGAGTAATCAAAAATAGGAAATGAGGGATGGAGAAATGAGAAATGAGCAATGCGAAATGAGAAGTGAGAAGTGAGAAGTGAGGAACGAAGAATTTAAAAATATTAAATGAGAAATTGCGAAATGTCGTTTTGGGAGAAATGAGAAATGAGAATTCAGAAATTGGAAATTAGAATTTAGAAATAAGAAATGAGAAATATAAACGAAAATTGAAAAATATGAAATGAGAAACTAGAAATGAGAAATAGTATATGAGTTGACGAAAAAGACAAAAATTTGGGTCTTGCCACAAGCTTTCATGCAATATTTACTTTGGATTCAAGTACTTGTATGCAAGGTTGCATCAGCTATTAGAAAAGGGGTAGGTTTAATAGCGGCACTTCATCCAAACATACGGGAAATTTTTGCCTGGAGATATAACCATTTTTTCCAAACCGACAAAAACGACGATTTTGATATCAATGCTATATCTGAATAAGATAATGAAATCTCGTTTTGAGGAGATGTTTTCATATAATTTTCTGATCGGCTAGTTTCGTTATGAGACTCAATTTAGATCTTACTTAGTTTTAATCGTTGTTATTTTTACCTGCAAGACAAATCTCTCTCTACGCAACCGGAAGCTCTAAAAGATTAACCGGATTACGGGCTATTGACAGCCTTACGGCGACGTTGGCGGCAGCCGGAAAATTGAAGTTTCCACGATTTTGACGGAAAATACATCAGCCCAAAACGCCAATGCAGTACATACAGGTAGCTTACTAAAATCTCCCACAGAGGGCAACAGCCTCTCTCTTTCGTGCTGTTTTTTTTTTGTACGGTAATCTAACATGCCAAAAATAAAGCACCGCCAACCGGGAAATTGGTCCCGGACTCTTATGTTAGAAGCTAAGCAATATGTAACATTGTAGAGTACCTTGCGATGACGAATTTTGTAAGGTTGACTCAAGTAATGATTTGTGAATTTTTTTTTTTTTTTTGAAGGCGCGGGAGGAGGGACGACGGTTCAATTTACCTTATTACTCAACTGGCTCTGTTTTCGGCTTACACGCTCTGCGATGCACAAGTATTGACCACGACTGCGCGCCGCATGATGAAATATTGGAAAGGTAGCTAACTTTGGCAGCCGAAGAACCGAAAGAAGATTTGAAAAAGCAGAAGGAGAAAACAAAACACCTTGAACGGGAAAATTGGCTCTCTATGGGAAAATGCTTTCCATTAGTCGTCCGAAACCATGAAGAAACTAAAAAGCCATGAAAGACAACCGGCATGATACCGAAAATCAATTTAGGTTTTTTTCGTCAAGCTTTGCAACATAGGTACCTACTTGGCTTGGAAATGCAAATGTTAGGGTGAAGTAAAGAAGCTAGAAATTGCTTCCAAACCGAATGGAGTCAAAGGTCAGTTCCCCTATATTTGGACAGTACCGGCAATAATTTCCTCCTTTGTCAAACATTTTTCACCTTCATTGAGCGCTTGGTTCGGAATCAATCGTAAATTTTGGCTGCCATACGTATTGGAGAGACGTCAAAGCGTAACGACATGTAAATGAGATGTTGAGTTCCCTGTAATGGCGTAGAGTACAAACATACGCAAGCAGGTAAACAAGCTGGTGCGCGTAATGGGACGCACTTATTCAATTTTCAACTCCGAAATGAAACGATGAACTTTGTTGATTAATGCCGCCTCAACAAGGGACCTTGTTTTGTTTTGATCTCGCCAGATGCGGTAATGCGTTAGCGTCAGAGATTTATTGGACGTTATGTCACTTCAATTTTTTTTGTATACGCAGTTAAAGTTCGAATGACTAACTGAAAACCTAGAATAAACTCAGACAACCGTGAGCGTTAATGTAAAGTCAACCTAGAACTATTAATTTCTATTCAAAATTGGCTCAGGAAGAAAGCTTTCCAATTGCTCACTTTCTATTAACTCTATGAAACATTGGAGAAATTAACTATAATAAATAAATTCAACATACTTTCACTGCAGCAAACAAATGGACTTAATTGTCAAGCACAGAAGAAAAAGTAGGAACAAAATGTGCGGAATAATTTTCGCTTTCGCTTATGCAACGACATGAATGAAACTCTTTACGTTCATTAAACCCCACAGTCAACACTGGATGGCGCCACTGTTTCAGCACCAGCATTCAGCACCAGTAGACAATAAACGGCTTAAATTAAGCGTCTGGATCAATTTGTTTTACCCCCTCAAGCGGGAGATTTCGATCGACAATGGGTCCATTGAAGAGCGTTCATTTGTTTCCACTTCATAATAAATTTCAACTGGCAGTCGCCGAAACTAATCAATCAAAATCATCATCTTGCACCTTGCAGCAACAGTAATCGAAGCGCCATTTTTGGGAAGAGAAAAGGAAACAAAACATTAACGTTACATCCGCGATCGTTGCACTCCTCCTATAATCAAGTGTTGCAAAATTTTTCGAAGCTGATCATCGCGTTTCCAAAAATTGTTTCGGTTCAAATGCCAAGCTCAATGATGGTCATTAGATTTTTTTTTCTGTTGTTTGTAATCACACTTCTAGAAGGTGTTGAAGAAACGTGGTTATCACATGTTTTCTTCTCTTCTCTAATGATTTTTTTATTTCAGTTAATTCGAACCGAGTCAAATATGCTTTCTTATTCTTGTAGACCATTGCTCAAGGAAGAATCGAGAGATAGCAGCGGCTGAGCGCATGGATTCAGTATTTTGAATTGGAAACATTACATAACATACCGCACCGAGGTATGAGCCGTTTCAAAATCGAATTTAGATAATCGCATAAAACAGGAATGAGCAACCCACGGCCTCGTGATATCCCAAACAATCAAAAGTCATATAATTACTTGAATGAAGGCTTTGAAAGTTACATATTGGATGACAAAGAGAATTAACTGCCCAATTCCCTTGAGTGAACTTTATGTACTCATGAATGTACTTGAAAGTTGCAAAAGTGATTAATATGTACGATGTATGTGACTTATTTTGCCAAATTCCCATGAGTGAGCTATATGTATTCATTAATGAACTTGAAAGTTGCAAAAGTGCTTCATATGTACGTTGTAAGGGACTTAAGTCACAAAAAGGGCACAAAATTGCTCGAAACGGAAATAGTTACAAAATGTGCATTGAGGTACTTTAAAAAACACATCAGACACATTCCACGCGCTTGTACCGCTCAAAAGTGATTTTTATCCGTTCGCGTATCAAAAAATCTCAAAATTGTCTATAATTTTTAAAATTCAAATAACACAAAACCAACGGAAAAAAGAGAAAAAAGTTTTTTTACACATGTGTTAGATGATTTTGAAAATCAGTTTTTTTGTTGAAAAAAGTGGTGTTTTTGACAACTTTTACAAAATCATTAATTTAAATATATGGATGATTTTTTTTCGGAAATATTTTTAGTATGTCCAGAAGCCAAAAAACACGGTTTCATTTTGTAGAAAAAAAAATTTGTTTATATCCAATATAGTTGGTTTGGAAAGCGAACAAAAACAGTCGCAAATGAGTGAATTCACGTCACAAAAAAAGGGAAGTTTTTAATTTTACGAGAAAACTCTGACTTTTTTTGAAATAAAAAAATGGGATTTTCTTTAAAAATTAAGAGACGATTCTGAAACACTAAAATTTATAGAAATCGGTCGGAATCTAGCTGAGTTACAACAGCGCGAATGAGTGAATTCACGTCACAAAATTTGATTTTTCGTTAAATTTTATATGAAAACTAGCAGACCCGGTAAACTTCGTCTTACCATGTTAAACTTGGCGTCTATTTCCAATTTTTTTCGCTGTTTTAATTTAAAAAAAACATCAAATCTTGAGTTGTTAATCGTCTCGCTTTTTTGAACATGTCCTAGTTTTTAAACATATCCGTCTTTTCCGTTTGCTCGAATTGTCCCGCTTAATTATATCGGAATCAAATCTATGAATTTTAACTCAATTCTACGGGTCTTTTCATAAATTCTAAAAAAATCTCTCCAATTAATTTTACATGCATCTTACATGACTCCTTTTCATTTACATTTCTTTGAATCGGATGCTTTGAATATTGCCGAATGATATCAGGTATCAGCTTCCCGTTGCAAATTCTATTTTTTCAGCACTCAACGTAACCATCAAACTTGGCAAGCCTTATGCTAAAAAAAATCCACTCTTTATAACTTGTTCCATAAATAACATATGTTGATTATATCTATGTTTCATTTATTGTATACCATTTAGTTGATTTACTCCGCTTTGTTCGAGTTCACTTTAAGGTTTAAATCGAAATCAAAAGTTTCGCATTTATTGAAATTCATTGCATATGAAACTTTATGGAAGAAGAATTTTGAATATCGGGACAATTTTTGGAGTGTTTGCCCAATATTCTGCCTATCACAGCACTTTTAGCTCCCGAGTAGCTTTTGATGATATATTATTAGAATTGAAGAAATAAAAACATTAGAGAAGATTTTTTACAAACCATTTTCAAGCAGTTTCACTTTCCTCACCTTTTAAGCTGCGGTTATTTATATCCATGTTTTTATCAAAATCATGTCCAAAAAAAAGTTCGCCCTTTTTTTTATTTGTTCGAGCTAAAAATGCAAATTAAATCAAGAAGATTTGATTTATTGGGTTAATGTTCAAAGAAATTTAATTTGGTTTTGTAAGGAGAAAATATATGTTTAAAATTTTTGTTATTCAACCGAATTAAAGCATTTTTATTTTCTTTTTTTTTTATCCTTAAGGGCATACCTGCCAATTTAAACCAATGTTGTCTGATTTAAAATTTTCCTAAACAGTGTTGAAGGTGATTTGCGATTCTATTTAAGACTATGTGATATTTTCAAGATTCAATAACATTTAATTGGAATGCAGGTTTTAAAAATTTAAATACATAAAAAAGAACTAATCTTTTAAGGCTACGATGATTTCATGAGTTCATTCTTTTTTCTGGAAATTTTCATGAAAATTTACCTCGAAATTTACCTCGATATTTAAAAATTTTAAATATCCGCTTCAGATTCAACACTCGGGATACCCTATCTGACTATTTTTGAGAAAAATTGGTATATGTTTCATGGCTAAAAGGTGCGTTGCTACTTGTTTCACCGTGTGAAATGACAGGAGTTAATATTATTTTCAACACTTTTAGGTCATAATAAAAACTTATCAAAAAAAATTCTGCTTCTGCTATCTAAAAAATTATGCTACTGGAATATCAATCACAAAAAAATTTTCAACAAAAAATCGGATCTAAAGTCCTTTCTATGTAGCCAAAATATGCTAAACAAAAACACACATTTATGTTAAGTACGTACCTACTTGAATTCTGTGTTAACAAACAGGGAACCTGTAAACAGTTTTTTGGCGAACGATTTCTAAAAAAAGTTAAGTTTGTTTAGTCAGATTGTTTATTTGGGCCCAACCATTTATAAATTAAGAAATCATGTATATATACATTTTTTGTAAATGTTGAACGTTTGCACTTCTTTGCATTCGGCCTTCAAAAGAACATCAATTCTATATAATGCATTTTGAAGGACAGGCTCTTGTTCAGTTCATGTGTCTGTTCATTTGCAACGGATTTTGTGGTTGTTCTATAAATTTAAAGGCGCTTGATACAACTTCTATGAAGCACATTTGTACATGTTCGAAAAATATTTCTAGCGTATTGGATTATAAACCAAATCTTTCCACTTCTCTTTTTCAAAAGTTCGCAAAGAGTCATACCATTATTTCATATGCATCAGTACTAAATTCATTTTATTCAGACAACAATTCCATCTTTAAATAACACAAATTAAACTTTAATATTTTCAAATCGTTTAAATGGTTTTGATTTGATCGGCAAGATATCAATCTGGATCAAATGTAGGCGTCATTCATTACTATGTGCTGTACAAATGATCTAGGAATCAAGAAAAAAAAACACATCTAAGCTTCATATGGCCACCACATGCATTGAAATTATGCTTGGTTGAAAATGCGCGCCCAAATATTCCCACTAATCACAATCAGTATGCTATGTCTTGGTTACTATCCTCTTGCGACGTTGGCTCGCGACGTCTCGACCATGGAGACGAAAAACAAACCGCCCGGCGCCCAAAAGAAAAAAAAACTCGAAAAAATTGAAGGCCATGACTTTAATTTGATTCAATTTATTACAAATTTAGAGATTACGGACAATTGATGTGACTTTTTGTTGTTTTTATTCGATATAAACCGATTCGCATGCCCACAGAATATTCTAAAAATAATTTCATTTGAATCGTTTGGGTCATTTCGAAGGAGTAGTACTACAAACACCGTTACAAGAGAATTTTATATAATAGATGTGCTCTGAAAGCTGTTTTGACCCTCTAGATGGTCGGATTTTGACAAATCGAGCATAATTTACTTGATTTTTTAATAAGTTCATTATTTTCATATAAAAATACAAAAAGATTGAAAAAAAAATAAAAAAAAATTTTTTGATGAATCTTTAAATAAAGACAGTAGTTATTTTAACATATGATCCCTCAATATGTTGCTATTTAAGTGCCAATCAAAATAAGGAAAAAGTTAGGTGCAGATACTAAAAATTTATGATTGTAAAAGTCGGAACAACAAAATATCGTTTTTTAAAGTTTACATAGAATTTGAAGACTCCAAAGAATGGTTCAGTATAACCACAGTATAACTTTATATTTCGTGACGTGAATTCAGTCAACTAACCTGTTCTGTTTGAACTGAGTGAATTCACGTCACAACTTCAAATCAGCATAACTTCGTTCGTTGTTGTTCAATCGAGAAGCTCCGTACATCAAATTGTGGGTAATTGTTTTCTTTACAACTCATTCGAAGACACCGATATTCTATTTCCACAGAGAGAACAGGAATTCAAAGATGTATGTACTAAAGTCCGAAATGGTTAATTCTAGCGTGAATTCACGTCACAAAAGTAATTAGTCACAACAAAAACAACTTAAATTTTGAAATGACCAAATTATATTCATTTTGAAGGAAATTCAATTTGCGACCGTTTGCTACATTTTTTTTCATTTTCAAGTAAATTGGTTGACTTCTAGAACGATTACAGTGCAGAAAAGTCCGGAAAAGCGATTTCACGTCACGGTGGAATGTGTCATCAGCACTTCGAGTTTTAGTTTTAGTTAGGACAACATCTAGGCGTGGTCTTGTGGTAGCGTGTTCGATTAACACCGCGAAGGTCAGGATTCGATCCCCAAGCCAAATTTTTTCAATAAGTAATTTGGTACTTGAGTGACGATTCTGATGCGATATATGTAGGAAATGTAGGGAAGAAGCAATTGAGCAATTTGCCGAGTTTGGAATCCGGCGCGTGGTATCATGGCGGCATTTTCTACTGAACATAGTAAATAATCAAGAGAAGGGGATATGAACCGATGCCAGGGGTGCAATTGTGATAAAGAGAGAATTTTTTTCTCATTTTACGATTTTTATGAAGCTGAATTAAAAGGTCGCTGGAAGCTGAATA
Source organism: Uranotaenia lowii (assembly GCF_029784155.1). Classification (NCBI taxonomy): domain Eukaryota; kingdom Metazoa; phylum Arthropoda; class Insecta; order Diptera; family Culicidae; genus Uranotaenia; species Uranotaenia lowii. The sequence goes on along the minus strand of NC_073692.1, from coordinate 315,134,154 downwards.
GAAGATCATTAGGGTTTTGTGAAAAAAGTCCATTTTTATTGAAAATTTTCTTATAAGTGTTCTAGCAAGCCCCTTTTAAAATGAAACGATAATTTAAGAATGCATGGTGGTTGATATTATTAGCATTTTAATGGATCTGTTTTAGATATCCGTTCAAAACAAACCGAAAAAATTTAAAAAATCATAAACTACCAACTTGAACAGAAATTTTTCTTACAAGTTGAAAGTTAAAAATCTACAGTAAATTAGAAAAAAAATATTTTTCGCAAAACCTCTTCTTGTAAAGCTAGCCCTTTTTATTACCTTTCTTTTGATGTAATAAACATACAAATTGGATATATAGCTGTCAAATTGTTTACAGATGTTTGCAACAAATTTGAATTGATAAAATATTTTTCATTCAAGTTTTCTCCTCACCAACTTGTGCACAAGCAAAAATATTTTACTTAATTTAGTACCCCAAGACTGGGCCAGGAGTGAAAAATGCGCGCGCTTTGATCAAGTTGTATGCTAGTTCTCTTGATGCCACGTTTTTCAGATTGCATGAAGCTAAAACTTGAATAGGCACATAATTGAGATTTAAAAACTGATGCATTAATATTTGAATAACTTTTCTCCTATTCTTGCGATAATTAAACTTTATACATCAAATGATTGATAATAAACAGGGCTACATTAACAAGAAAAGATTTTGTGAAAAAAAATTTTTTTGTTCGGATTTACTGTAGATTTTAAACCTTCAACTTGTAAGTAAAATTTCAGCTCAAGTTGGTAGATTATAAATTTTTAAATTTATTCGGTTTGTTTTGAACGGATATCTAAAACAGATCCATTAAACAGCTAATAATATCAACCACCATGCATTCTGAAATTATCATTTAATACCAACAGGGCTTTCTAGAACTCTCACAAGAAAATTTTCAAGAAAATGGCACTTTTTTCACAAAAACTCATTGCGCAGAACAGAAATTAGTTCAATAGATCTCAAATTTGGCAGAAATACTTGAAAATGCATGAGGAACAATCCATATGAGTCCGGTTTTGATCTGCGAAAAAAACCGAAAAGTGAACTAGTCTATTGTGCGGCCCGCAAAGCTTATCTCAAATTATATGATTTTTTTCTACGATAGATTGGACTATCAAAAAATATCAGTCCCTATTAAACAAAAAAAAAATGTATCAATAACTTGATCAAATATGCACGTCACTTGTTTCAGTTGCATTTGCCCTATAATAATCCAGATTGTTCAACTTTTTGTAAGATTTAGCTTTTCATTGATTCTTTTTAAAGGCATAGAGGCAATATTGTTTATTACAAAAACGTAATATAGGAGTTAGTTAAGTCATAATTTTTCGTTTCAAGCAAAGATAAAATTGTATAATGATATGAAACATTTTTGTTCTTGATTAATGACGGAAATACGAAAAATTTTATAATAAAGACTGGGTAATCGATTATAGATTTTTTAACGATATGACTCAGCAAAATTCTGATTTTTCGATAAAAACAATATCCATTCAATATTCTGTGATTCAACCCAAAAAAAGTTTGTAACGGGGAGAACAGCATTTTGGTGCCTATATTTCAAATAACTGATTTTGGCGTCCTGAATTAAAAACATTTCACAGGTTTTGTCTATCAGTTCTAGTTTCGATGATATGGCGCCTGGAAATTTTAAAATTTCATAACTGATAAACCAATAAGCCTATATAAAACCAAAAGCTGATTTTGAATCAATTTTCTATCCTTCATTCAATCTAGGACTCAGATATTGCCAAGATATTCTACAACGTTTTGAAAAAAAAAAATGAATTCTACAATTTATATCAATTTCAAAAATAAGATTAAAACTTTTTCTGACATAATTAAAAAAAAAGTCAATGAATATTGGATTTTAAAGATTATAATTCATTCAATAACTTTTTTGAAGATAGCGGAATGATTTGACTTACGGTTTTAAAAATATCAATGATTCAATTTAGTTTAATTTTTCTTTAAATTTCGTCAAAATTTCCCGTTTTTTGCAGATTTGGAAAAAAATAACAAAAAGAAAACTTTCATAACTATTTTCTTAGAATTCAAAATTACTCTTGGTTTTTGGGAAAGTTGATCATTGAGTCAATAAGTATTTGTATTGAACAGTTTGGTAAAAAAATACACACATTGAATAACTTATTATTTTTTTACCTATTTTTTAAAGATATCTCGAACACTATAGAGCTGACAAAAAAACTAATTATAGATTCAGCTACCCCGAATAAGTCAAAATCAGTTCAGAGATTCTTTGCACCTCGGAAAACGTGAATTTTGCTGTCTTGTGTTATCTGTAATGCTATTTTCAGAAATTTCATGGGCGAATCAGCCAAACATCGATTAAATTGAGTCATTTTACTTGAAAATTAGCAATCCACATTACAAAAGTCATTAATTTTTCATTGTGAAATTGGAAAAAAAATGTTGTTAAAAACGATCAGTTTTCTTTTATCCTTAACAGCAAGGTCAGATTTCTCGCAGTGGAGGATATCCGGACAGTAGGGGTCCGGAAATCAGAACAAATCACTGATCGAAAAAACATGAAATTCCGTAACGATTCGAGGTTGCTGTTGGGCTGATCTGTGAAACGTCACCGTGCTAGGAATCATCGGATATACCGAAAAACAGGTTAAGATTGATCTCTTTTTAGCAATATTTCTCGATTTTTTCTGTTAAGGGGAATGTGGCAGGTTCGATATTTTTGAAACCGGTACTGGACTCTTATGAACGTAAAACTTGGTTGCAGAAATTTATTAGACTACTTTTAATTTGATTTTAAATTCGATTTCGTCTTTGTTTAGAATTTTATGCTTTGGGGTATCATCAGTTTCTATTTTGACGAGTTTTCTTGATAATAAAGGACACAAAACACCTTCATAATATTTACAAATGTTAGTAAGACTGGATCAAATATGAATTTCTTCTTTTGTCAACCCACCACCCTTTCGAAATTTCCAAAAAACCCGAAGGGGAGATTAAATAAAGTTTTAAGTATTTTATGTAAATTTCGAAAAATTTATCAACTATCCAAATGATTATAAGAGCAATATTCAAAATTTTGAAGATGAGAGTTTTATCACCTTTTAGATTCTTGCTTTTCCTCAATTTTTCGATACAAAATTACTTGATTCATAGGTTTTGTGCAATCATATAGTATGCAATTTGTTGCATACAAGCTTTCGTGCGATTTATTCCAATTTATTAGTTCTTTGCATTATTTTTTATTATTCTCCTTCGCGATGTTCCAACTCCAAGGGACAAAAAAAGGATTAGAAATTTGTTCCGGCCTAGCTTAGCTTAGCTTAGCTTGATTGACTACTCACATCCACCTTAAGTCGTTGAACCCGAAATGCCACTTTAAACTATAACTGAAACTGATTTGATACTTTTGTGTTAGACTTTATTACGTCATCATTAATACTTAAACATTTTGGATTCCATAACCGCAGGCGTGGCTAAGTAGAACGAATTCCACATCGCCAATGGTTGCTACTCCGTGATTGACCGAGGCCATCATTTTTGTCCAGAGGTCAAAAGAATCGTGTCTGGGATTGACAGCATATTCTCAATGAACAAAACTGATGCTCTCTCTTTATACATCAATAACGGCGCCGGCCACGTCCTAGTAGTCAATAGATAGAGAGGAAAATAAGAGAAAAGGATGAAAGAAATCAAACTTATGCTTTTGGACCGAGGTCACCTCTGCATCCTAGCGAAACAATTTTGGTGCGGATGTGGGGAAAAGGGATATGATCAGGAAACACTTTTGACATGTGTAAAAATCTTGTTCTCGAAACCTATTTTCCTATTCTTCTAGTGTTTAGTATAAGGATCTTATTTATGAAAAATCCAAAAAAATGTGACTGGCACTATTGTGATAACTAATAAGAAATAATGCAATGATATTTGTTTTTAAAATAAATAGGTGCTTGATTTTTTCATGAGTAATTAAATTCGCTGTTTTTTTTAGTTCTTTGACGTGTAACTAACATATGCCTCATTTAGAATAAAACAATTGCAAGATTTATAATTCGGCTGAACGCTATCTATCCAGAAATCTCAAATTTATCAGAGGTTTAAATTTACATTCTTTCCTAACTCTAATAGTAAGGCTTGTGAACAACAAACTCGAGAGGTTTGATATAATCGAAAGGAATTTTGTGGAATGCATTAGTATTTTAATTTTATGAAACATAGAATTTTAAACAAACATTAAATCTATTTTAACAATTTTTTAAATACAGAAAATTATGTAGCTCTATACAAAAATCTTTCATTCCTCACTATTTTCCCTGATATTCTTAAAAATTCCCAAATCAAGCTTTATTCTTTACTTCAATGAAAAATTTGGTAAACATATCTATGATCAGTCAGATTCTACAATTGTGCTTTAGAGGGAATTTGACCGCGTTAATAAGACTTAGCTATTTGTTTTAAAAAAATGATCATTAAATTTTCTAAAACGCCTCCATTTTGATAGGTATGTATTTCATTCTCAGTTATCAGTGAGAATTTTAAAATCTAAAATTATAGATCATGAAAATGAAATAATGAATTAGGTTAAGTTCTAGAAATATCTTTGATATTAGAATAAAATTGTATTAAAATTCCACGAAAGATTGAACTTTTCAGACAGGAATCAAGCTTCTCATGCCTTTCATTAGTTAAGAGCCTTTCAGTAGTTGAAAAGTAAATAAAATATTCAATACTTAGCTTCAGGTTTGAAAGGTCCCCAAGAGTAACCATTTGTGTTTTGCAGATTTGACCGATGATGTTCCGCTAGACTTACAACCTCCTACATTCCGCTGCTTGATATGCTAGTTAGCTCGCTCTTGTTGACCGTCCGGCTGACTGGCCTGTCACCCATACCGATAGCTCCATTTTAGGTCTTCCAAATCGGCATTTTAACGATGATTAAATTTAATTTTCATAAAAAAAATTCTCTTATGAAACAAACTGAAATTCAGGAGCCTGAAAAACACGTCAGTTTCCTGTCGATGACTACTTAGATCTCCATTAGAAATTTGTTCCGGCCTAATTGATAAACTAAGACAGTTCGTATATTAAGGGCGAACAACAATTACTTACATTTAATATTTTCAAAAACAAACCAAGTTTTACCCTTTAAGAAAATAGTTATAAGATATTTTAGCTTTAGACTTGGTTATTGATGATTATGTGGCAAAATTTCATGTTGAACAAAGCTACCCCGGTAATCATCCCATTTCTATACAATTATGAACTGTACTGTAAATATAGGTATTAGATATTTGTAAATTGCTAGACGCTCAAATCTTAATAATTTTTCTATTATAGTCTGTACTCACAATATTTTACGGTACCTCATATCATCTCAATTTTAGAAAACTGTACAACTTTAAAAATTCAAGCATTAAACTTTGCAAACCTTTCAAACTTAGCAAAACTTTGCAGCAATGAAGTTTGAAGTCTAATAATTACCACAATACGCTTAAAAGCAGGTGTTTGGTTATTATTTCGTAACAATCGGAACCATGAAAATTGCCTTGATAACAATTCAGTTCAGTGGAAAATTTTGCGGAAAACTTATAAATTGGCACAAAAACCATCATCAGCTAATTCCATTCCACAGAAGAAACAAATATGATTTTTTTTTTCATTACAAAATATTCATTTTTCCCATACAAACATAAAAGTTCGAATTTACTCATGTAAACGTTACTCAAAAATTCTGCAAAAAAACATGGATGAGTTTTGAACCAATACGAAGCTTTCTAGACATCAGGGTTTGAGAAATTCAAAAATGACCAAAATTGACTCAGTCTATTGACTATACAAGATGTAGCTTGCAGGCGAAAAAACTCTGGAAAATTGCTGAATGTCAATCTGATATGACGTACAAATTATTATTCGCCGATAAGAAGCCTTTACGGTCAGCATCAGTGAAGCCTCCGATTTACTTCTCTTCTCCTGACTGAAGCAACTTCTCGGCTCAAAAAAACTACAGATGCCGGTAGCTAGCTAGTCAAAGCATAATTTACGATAATGGCTCAGTGTCGAGTTGATTATTAAGTCAATGTACGTACGCAACGCATGCGCACATGAGCGCCCACAGTACCCACGTATGGGTAATCTTTAGACTTTTTGAAATTGATGCTGATGATGCTAATAACAATTCTTAACACCTCGAAGCGATGAAAAACCACCCATCCATCGTTCGTCTCTTTGCGGATGCTGCAAGATATACTGTAGCGGAACTTCTCTTATATTGATTTGTACCCCGATGGATAAATAATAGTTTTATGGTACTTCATGCCACAAAATCCGTGCGATGCGTAATTACCTATATCTTTCGGAAAAGAAGAGGAAAAAAACTAACGGATGCATCATTCCACCGCACAGCCGGCAGCCAAATAAATGCACTTTATCTCGTTTCTACAATGTTTTTTTTTTTCTTACTTCGAGATCATACTCGAACAGACAGACAGCGCATATGGAGCATGATGTTAATGTTGAAGAGCGAAATTAGCACGAATCTTCATGCGCGGTCACGATTTCAAATTGCGGGTGACAACCGCAGGGCTAACAGAACTCGCCCGCCGTGTAGATGATCTTTCTCAAGCTTTTATCGCATGTCGGTCGGCTGTTCTTGCCGAATGAACTCATGATCCTACATATCTACATACATTGCCCTGGAACGGCCCCTTCAGAAGCATTCAAGCGCCTTCACGACATGCACTTAAGCTTTAGCATTCGATTGAGTTGAACGATAGTGCTCGTAATTACTTAATATGCTTGAATTATGATGAACACAGAATATAAAATATCTTTATTGCATTGCAATTGGTATCTTAAACCTAGATTGTTCAATATGTAAAATACTAGGTGATTGAACTCATGTTTGAAAAAAAAAATAAATCACCATCTTAAAATGTCCGTTTGTAATGGTAAAATTCAAATAAAAATGGACAAGCAAATTTTTTTTTGTTGCCGTTACAAATAAACAATTTACAAAAAAAAAAGGAAATTTTTTGACAATATTTAGATGATTTTATGTTCCAAATACTGACACAATTTTTGTCCATATTTATAGCATGGCAAAATTTTCAAAATTAGCTAAAAGTGACAAAATTTCTACCATTTTTTCCCAACACCAGTGAAGTTGCTCTTACAAAGAAGGGAAATGTGAAGATATCCCCAATTGATAAGTTAAAGGCAAAAAACTACTGAATCAAAGCAATCCAAAAATTCCTTTTAATGCAACCACTCATCTGACATCAAGTAAACAAAAGGTGATAAAACTCCCATCTTCCAAAATTTGTTTTTTTGCTTTTGTAATCTTTCGGATATTTAATAAATTTTCTGAAACTTCCATAAAACACATTAAATTTTATTCATCTCCCCCCCCCCTTCGGGTTTTTTGGAAATTTCGGAGGGGGGGAGGGGTGGTGTTGACAAAAGAAGGAATTGATATTTGCTCAAGCATTATTCATTTGAAAATATTTCCTGAATTTTTATTTTACACCGGAGGACATTTGGTTTGAATTCGACCAGACTAGGCTAAACGCCATCAGCATTTTTCTAGAGAAACTTCAGTTGAATATACAAATCAAACCTTCAAGAAACAATGAGTAATTTTTAATCCAAGAAACTATTTCCATCAGTCATACACTATTTCAGTCTTGTAAATGAAATTTAAATTCTCTTGTTTCAAAATTTTCTCATGGCGATGGCTCTAAGTTCGAACTGGCCAAACCTTATATTCGTTAAAAAGGTCAACAAAGGCCCAAAATGTTGAATTCTAACCTAATTTAGAAGATAAGCCCCAAATCTCGTAACTATACTAGGTATTTATTGAAAGTTTATTCATTTTTAGAATGAAGTTCTTTTTTTTCTATTTTAAGAGGAGAAATCACCGTGAATTTGTTTTATGAAATGAATTTGCGGCTTTATCGGTGAGGGTTAAAGAGTTGAAATGAAAGACGGATAGAAGATCAGAAGAAAATTCTAAGGTGGTGAAAAGAGCGGAGAGCATTTGAAATAGAAGCTTGACCACATGCTAAATTCTTTGTCCCGCATCAATTAACTGTATTGTATTTTTTTCGGAATCGTTTTTCAATTTAAATATTCAACGATTCAGGAAATCTCTCTAAAGAAATCTTGTTAGATTACCCGGATTTACCCGGACTTGCCCGGATATTTGAAACAAAATTTTGGAAAGATTCGGTCCAGCCCGGTTACCGGTATTTCGTTAAAAAGCCCGGATATTGCCCGGATTTATTCACTTTATTTGCCAAACCAAACCAAATCTCGAATTGAGTTATTATAATCTTTTATTTTGCGTCCAAAAACAAATTTTCCAGAGAAAGTTTCATAAAAATAATCATGAACGATTTTCTGGAAACCTTAAATACGATTTAATATTTGTTGAAGTATTTCGATGAAAAATATCGATTCAAAAGTTTTTTCTCGATTTCTGTTGAATAATTTCTAGGTTTTGACCAATCTTGAAAGAATTTCCGGACTTTGGTTGAAAATTTTGATAACAAACGCCCGGATTTCCAGGTTTTTAGATAAAATAGCCAGGATTTGCTCGGCCCGGATACGTACCGGAAAAATTCTGACAACCTTACCTAAAATCCACGACGAATCCCTGATGTCATTTCATAAGCAAATATCGACCCATTATCGAAGTTCCAGTTTCTAATGCAATTTCAATTACACATGGATAACTTGTAATTTCAATTATATGCATAATTTGTTGATGTTCGGAATTATGGCTACGACATTCTATTACATAAACATAATAGAAGATGCAAGTCAAACGAGAGTTGACATATTAACATAACCCTTATAACACCAAACGTTAAATCGTTGTTGCGATATTTATGCATTACTTTGTTCATGTCATGAGACCTATATTTAAAAACTAAAAAAAATGCATTTATATTCGCCTTTCTCTGTACACAACATTCCTTCTTGGATTTTGTAAATATCACTTCTACTTTCGTTTTTATTTGATTTATTGTAAACTTCCGCAAATGCGGCGATTTGACAAGGTATTAAAAGGGTTAAAGACCGTTAAAAAATTCAAACCGAAAAATATTATATTTACACCAGCTATTTCTCGGAAACAATTGGAAACTGAAGTCTACAATTTTATTATTTTTGTGTTGCTCAAAGTTTCGAGTCTAATTTTTCAGAACACGATTTGGGTGTCAGTTTCAAAATTTTTCAGTTATCTTGGAACAATCGATTTACTTAAATATATGTGCAGAGCAACTGAGCCAACAAATCCCGATTTCTAGGAGGGATTCCCGTCTTTTTCTCGCATTCTCCCTATGGATTTTAAATCCCGATTTTTTCCCGCATTTCACGACTTTCCAGAATGAGTAACCACCCTGTTTGAGCTATGATATTTCAAAAAATGTTTTTAAATCCGGTTTCTTAACTCTTAACAAGGCCGTTCGAACGGGGGGAGGGGGGAGGGGAAGCTTTTAGGGGTTTAGCCCCTTCCCCTTGGAGATTTTTTCCAAGTAAAATTTCCAGTTCGAGAAATGAATTTACCGCAGTAACATGAAATTACTCCATCCAAAAATGTGTTTAAAAATAAGTGTTAAAAACATGTCGGAAAATTGGCTCGGTATTTAGTCCACCTTAGTCACTCTAGGCCTAAGACATTTCATTCTACGACACTATATAACGTTCACGAATTGAATCTAATTTTAAAAAGTCAATTTCGATTCACAATTTAATAAAACTTCGGTATTGGAACTCAAATCTTGACACACAAAAACACTACCTCGTCGAAATTGTTTTTTGCATGTAAAAAGTAAACGTTGTGGTTTTATTCGAATTTTGTTTTACGCATTTGGTTTCTGGTGTTTCGAAAATATTGACTTGAAACTTCTAGTTCAGAATAAGTATTATTATTTTTGATCATTTATTTATAAACTATTATGTATTTCGTATTTTGAAAATCTAAAGATGCCAAAATGTGACAAATTACGTCAACTTTCCAATCTTCTTTTTAAAATTTTTCTACTGCAACAGGAACAGCTTTGGCGGTTGATTGATTGAAAAGTACGGGTTTTTAAACAACTTTTTTTACATTTTTTGTGGCCATGATCTTAAAAAAAATGTGAGAAAAATGTTCCATATGCGCAACATATAGCTCTCTCTCAGCCTCTCTTGAGCCTTTTTCCTGAAGCATGTTTTTTCATAAAAAATTTTTAAACTTCAAATAACTTTGAAATAATTGATTGTAGCTGAAAATTGTCTGAGAAGCATATTTGAGTCACGTTATAAACTGTTCAAAACTATAAATTTTGTAGAGAAACAAGAGAGTTTAAGCGAAAATGGTGTTTGCCGTCATTTGACGGCTCACGGTATGAATAGGTATACCACATGCGTTATTCGAAAACCACAACACTTAGAAAAAAAAATTAAAATGCAAAAATACTTGCATTTTAAAAATAAAAATAGTCCTGTCTTTAAATTTGCGAAAAAAAAAAATTACATAAGGCGTAATCATCATTTAAAGTTCCAAAACCGTCATTTGGCCGCCTCCGGTATTAAAATCACGGTGTCGGTGTTTAAAAATTAAAAAAATTTAAAAAAAATCAACATCTCTGAAAATAGATTACAAACTAGAGATGTACCGAATAGTGGTATTCGGCAAACAGCTGAATACCGAATTTCGACGTTTTCAACTATTCGGCAAAACGAATATTCGGCCGAATATTCGGTCAAATATTCTATTGAGTTTTCAATGAAAAATACTTAAGCGATTATTTCAATGCTTTCTATTTCTTCCATATTATCGCCCCTCATGATTTTAGTCGATTATTTTCAACCAGATGATATTATCGGATGATGATATTTTTAAGTAGGAGTCTTTCTGATTTTTAAAATATGACCAATAATTGAAAAGATATCAGATGACTAGTCGCTTCTAGAGCGACAAAACATGTCGAAATAGGTGCCAAGCTATTTGAAATTGCTTCTTTGATATTAAATTAGATAAACAGTTATTGAAAAGAAAGATGTTCTTTAACCTTAACCTTTCATTTCATGATTTTTTATTTTTCGTTAAAAATAAAATCAAACAGTTGCAAATGATGGGTACATCAAGAAAAAAAATTTAGAAAAAATACGATTTTTCACTACATTCATTAATAGTTGCAAATTTGTTACTTTATGAAACGAAGGGTTAAGCATAACATACTTTCAACCACACCTCACCACTCGGTCAGGCATTCTGGACGATTTTTGAAAAAAAAAAATTAAAAAAGGGCAAATATATGTTTATTTTGAATATTTTGGAAAATCGTTACTGAACACAAAATCTTTAAACTTTATAAGAGAAATTTGAGTTTTTTATTTGATTTAACAAATAATCTAAATAAACCCGAGCCAAATTCGGGAAGCTTTAAACAATATCTGGACATCCCGGCCAGATTTGACTTATCTGGAATCTTTACTGGATTTATGGGTAAGCAATCATATATCCAGAAAATCTGGAAAAAACTATAATCAAAGTATAAAGCGATACTTGTCAGTATTATTCTGTACGATCTACTGTGAAAGATACTCGGATACATCTTAGACGTTTTGCTGAAACAAGTTTTTTATCATTGTGTAGCTGTTGTGTAGTAATGTGGTAATACTTTTGGATATTTTATAAATTATCCAAAAACATTTGCAAAATTTTACAAGTCTGTAGAAGATATTCGGCCTATTCGGCCGAATACTTAGCTCAACTATTCGGTTAGCCGAATATTCGGCTTAACGGTTTTTTGGCGGTATTCGGCGCCGAATATTCGGCCGACCGAATATTCGGTACATCTCTATTACAAACACAACAAGAAAAGATTATCTACTATTGGCGATTTGAACAGTAGAAAATCGTTTCTTAAAAAAAAGCTATCTGAGAAGTTCAGATTTTTTTAATTAAAATTTTGCGTTCAAAATACGCGCTTTTCTATTAAAATTAAAGACAGATAACTATTTATAAAAAAAAGTTTGATTCAAGTTTCCAAGCTTAAATATATTCAGATACCTTTAAGAATGAGCCAAAACAAAAAAAATAATCAATAATTCATTCAATAATTCAAAATTGAAATTTGGAAGTGCCTTTCATAATAAACGATTACATTTTACTTAAAATTACCATACAAACTTGTGTCAAGACAATACAAGTTATTTTTAAAAGCTTTGAAAATGAAATTTTTTTCACTAATTTTATTTAAATGGAAGACAACATTTTATTATAACTTCCTCAAAATAATTTGAAGATTTTTTTTTTTAAATTGTGCATTTGTCGGGCGTATTCACTCTATGATGTAGATAATTTTAAGAGATGCCTTCTTTTCCGAAAAATAGTAAAACAATTTTAATGATGCACGAAAAGCATCAGAGAATTAGTTGTCTTTTTTACGTAACCGTAAATCTCATTGATGAACCAAATAGAGAAATTCAACCTTTGATAGAAAAACTCAAATTTGAAAATTTATATTCTTATCTCTATTGTTCAAAAGATTTAAAAATTGTGTTTTTTCATAGATTGAGCGAGATTGATTCTCTTTTTAAAGGGCCGTCGATCTTTGTCTGAAATCGAGAATCCAATAATCGATCCAATAATCAAATCATAGACTTTCTTGCACCTACATACATAGCTTCCCTCCTCTTAATAAAAAAAATTACAACAACTAAAAACGGTCATTTTGACCGGATTTTTTTTTAGAGTGGTTCATAAATTTCCTGAGATACGAAAATTATTTCCTAACTGTGATAAGATAGACGCCTACATTATTCTACAATATTGTAGAACATAATAATTCATGATATTCTATGGAACACACTAAACATCTATCTCTTAAACTGAAAGTTTTATGACAACTTGTTTTCATGTACATTTGTTCTTTAAGAACTCAGAAACTATTGGACCGGTTGATGTGAAACTCGGCATGGAGTAGTCAAAGGGAAGGAGGTTCTCATCCAATCTATATATATAAAAATGAATGTTTGTCTGTCTGTCTGTTCCCTATAGACTCGGAAACTACTGAACCGATCATCGTCAAAATTGGCATCTGAGGGTTTTTGTGGCCGGGGATGGTTTCTGTAATAGTCAAATCTCCATCCGACTTAAGGAAGGGGGGGCTTCCATACAAAATTTGTAGTTTTTCGGAACAAATTAAAGTCATGACATCCATTTTCTCGAGATTTTTTCTTCCTTTGGGCGGTTTGTTTTTCGTTTCCAAGGTCGAGGCGTCGCGAGCCAAAGGAAAGTAACCCAGGCATAGCATACTGATCAGTAGGAATATTTTGGCGCGTATTTCTCAACCAAGCATATTTTCTTTGAGGGGTTTGTTTTTCGTCTCCATGGGCGAACAAACGTCGTCGCAAGAGGATAGTAACCAAAGCACACTGTTCATTGATTGCTGGAAAATTTAACAATAAGGCGCCTGTTTCTCAAACACGTGGGGGCGATATGCAACCTAGATGTGTTTTTTTCTTGCTTATTTGATTTGTACACAGCACGTGGTAATAAATGGCGCCTAGATGTGACACGGATTGGTATTTTATCAATCGAATCAAAACCAATTGAAAGATTTGCCAAAATGCTTCAATATTTAGTTTGTGTTAATGTAGGCAGCATTCGACTTTTCATTCAAGGAACATTAGAACATGTTCAAACGTTCAACTTTTTCTGTTAAAAAAAAATTAAAATTTATGTTTTCTTCTAGAAATTGTTACTTCGGCCCAAATACACAACTGAAACGAATTTAGAAATGAAAATGGGAGCTTTTTATTTTAAATAATTCTGAAAAAAACCATCGTTCTTTTTGCTTACATACCAATTCAAGTACGTACTTAACATGAAAAGTGTTTTTGTGTTACATGGCTGCATGAAAGAGACTATTGATCCGCTTCGTTTTTGAAAAGTGAGACTTTAGTTAGAACTGATATTCAACTGGACGCAAAATTTTTAAAAGAAATTTTTAGTTTACCCTTAAAGTGTTAAAAACAATATTCCCTTCTGTCAACTTACACGGTGGGGCAAGGGCAAACGTCGAACTTTTAAGAAATTCATTTTCAAAATGATTCAATATGTTGGAAAGACCAGAAGGGGTATTCCGAATGTTGAAAGTGCAGCGGATATTGAACAGCATTCGTTAAAAGTGGAGTAACCAACATAAATTTATATTGCAGGAATACTGCAGATCGATCAGTGAAACTTGATAGAACAAAAAACAGGAATTCGTATTAAATCCATTTTAAAGCCATTACTCTGACGCATCTGTAAATAAGCTTTGCATTGACACTTGCCCCAATATACGAGACAAATGTAAACTCAGAAATTTGTTTTTGCCAACATTTTTGAATATTTGACTTTCAAAGAGAAAATAAAAAAAAACGTTGAGAACTTATTTAGTGATGCAACTGGTATTTTTTTTAAATATTTATATGTTTACCGTAGTAAGTTTATTTAAAAAAAAAAGAAATTTGCACTGTATTTAAAACATAACAAATTTAATATCTTTTTCAATACCATGATAAGTGCTGTTTGGGTATCGAGCCGGTTAAATTTGCCTACCTTCTTCAAGCAGTGGGGGACAAAATTGAAAAAGATGGGAGAGCTCCCATGTAAATTTAAGATAAAGAGCTTTTCAAAGAAGGGACCATATTTAAAAAGGTTTTTTTGGGTACAGAGTACAAATTTCAGATCTTGAAAAAAGAGTTTAGAGATCAAGTTTCAGTAAATAATATATACCATCTTTGAATTGCAATTATGAACTGCAGCTGCAGCTCTAAATTCAAAGTTGTTGGTTCTGAAGTATGATGAGGTTTGATTTAAAAAAATGCTCTCTAAAATCTAAATTTGAATGAATTTTTAAAAATTACATTTATTTCCGGAAGGTGTAGCAAAGCACAACGGGTCAGCTAGTATAAAAATAAAACACGAGACAATCTTTATCAGGAAATACACAGGATGTTTGGAATCGAATAACAAGCAAACAATATGCGATTATTTAACTTTATTAAATGGTCGAGGTGCTTCACAAAACAATTTATTTTTGATTAAATTTAAAAATTATTCGAGAAAATGCACTGGATCAACTTCTACAAATTTTTATTCTTCAAGGAGCCGTAAGTGTTCTTTTTACAATTTAAATTTCAATTAAAACATAGTTTTATGGTTAGATTCATACCATTTGAGTTATGCTTCTGAATGTAGATCATTCGTTACAAGCGAAAAAATTAAATTTATCGTCCGGTCCGGTCCGCATTATTAACAAATTAAAACATTCAGATATTAAAAATATTTTCCAAATGTATTATATATGTAGTTATTTTGCTTGATTATGAACAAAGTTCTAGAACTTTTTCCGCAGTTTCAAATTTTGATTGCAAGACATATCTGAGGAATCAAAGCACCCTAACATATCCCAGGTTCATCTAAAACCGGTATTGATTTTCCGATTGTACAATTCCTTAAATTTTTTTTCATTAGGTTTCCACCAAACGATGACTTAAGAAAATATCTGATCAGGATCTGAACACTTGATTCCTTAAGTCATTTTCCAAGCTCCATAACACAACACTACTCATTTATGAAAGGGTCACACCGTTAAAACTGACTTCAAATTGATCCATCAATTCCGAAGCCATCGACTACCCACCTTAAATCACTTTATTAGGCACGACCCCTTCTGGTTACTATCTCACAGCAACATAGGGGCAGCTGTCACTGGCAGAAACTCTAATCAATCATCCTTCTCTTGATCAAACGATGCACGTCTTTCAGACCTCAATCCTGCACTGGTGCGGTGCGCCTCTGTTTTTAGATTTGAAATTGCTCGAACCCGCTACTATCTAACCTCCGAATGTTCCCATTGAGAGCAGATTGATCGGCGCACGCTGCCCATTTACATCTTTCTTCGGCGTGAACCGGCTTAAATTAATTGAAACTCGGATAAAAAAGGAAACCAAAACGAAACCAACCAAAATCACTAGAAGAGGGTTTTTTCCTAACTATAGCCAAATCTCGAAACTAGAACTATTCCATCTGTTCCAATAATAGTTTGGTAGTCGTTTGATCCAGATTTGGCAAACGCGAACCACAAACAGTACAGAAATGCCACTTTGTTCCGCATCAACCAACAACCTTCTGTAATAGCGCACCGTTCTTGGTATTTTTCTTTTCTCTAATAACTATTCAAACACCACACCGGGGAGGAAAAAACTGTTAGCCGTAGGCCGGCTTTGCCATTTTTGTCAGCTTGATCCACATCATTCATGCTGGCTTGACTTTTGGACATGTGGCCGCAGCAGCTCACTTGTTTGGTTCAGAAACCATCATCAAAACATGCACTCTAAACACATATTTTGCTACTAGGGCATCATATATCACACAGGTTTTTATGTGCACACACATGCGCACACACAACTAGACTGGTTCCAAGATCTCGTTTGAGGCGTCGTCACGGATCGTGAAGTAAGTTAGAACCTAAAACGGGAAAGAATCAACGGGACCATTTCAACCGTATCCCATTACGGTTCCAACCAAAGTCACACTTTGCGCGAGAATTGTGTGTGCGCCACAACTTTTCCGCGGCCCAGAATTAGCAGCTGTCCGATGATGAGGAAAAAACGGACACCTAAAACCCTTAGAGAACTGCACAAAGTCAACCCACTAAGAGATCTAATCTTAGCCGATAGTTTTCGCCAAAGCACTACAGAGGAGAAAAAAAACTAACCATTCGATGTCTTCACACACTTTTCACAACCATCGTCGTTGGATTGGGTTCTAAATCTTTAGTCCTAGGAGCACTAAATTAGAAAAATACCCTTGCTATCGGTCCGCGAAATGCGGTGTCGTTTTACGCGAAAACCTTCATTCGAAGGGCCAAGCAGCGAGTCTGCCCCGAGTGATCTTGACGGTGTTGAAGTCGCGAGATTACTAAAGCCGGCCACTCTCAAGCAGCCCAATCGGCCGTTCGTTGTAAGTAGAAGGAAGAGGAGGCACGTCAACTCGAATCAAACTCAACTCAACTCAACTGCTGCTCCACTCGAATTCGACTCAACTTCGACGCCTCATCAACAGACGTGCTCTTGCGGGGATTGCTCTTGCGTTGATGGTTTGGTGTTGGTCCGGCCGGCTGCTAAAGAAGAGTGAAATCATTGGCTGACGAATGTGACCCGATCAGTGGAGAGGGACAAAATTGTTTCAAGTTTAGAAGCTGTGAAGGGATTGCCTCATAGTAAAACAAATAGAAGATTATTGAACTCATTTATGTGTCGAAAGGGCCTTCTCCAGAGAATTCTGCAAAATACGCACAATTCCTATTATCAAATCTTTCTATTCAATAAGCTTGCTACTCAGCGATGCCACATATACCGAGTTATTGGTATTTACACCGATTTTTGATCAAATTTTCGATCTGTATATACCGATTTTTGGCAAACATATTTACATAAAGGTAGGGAATTTGGTCCATTTGGATCATGAATTATGAGTCTTAGATCTACCTTCATGGGTGACTATCGAATCAGTTCTGACGATGTCTGTGTATTTTTGTATGAGTGTCAATTTTTGTACCCTTTGTTCTCGGCGTTTTAGCGAAACAGGGCTGAACAGTTCAAATGATTTTTATCTTAGTATCTAAACTGAATTTATTCCTCTCTTTAATCTATAAAAGAACAGGAAAAAAAACAAAATAGTTTAAAATTTCGTTTTTTTATAGTCAATATCCTAAAAATGATCACTCCGAAATAAGTATCCATCTAGCTTGCTAGCAACATCCAGCCATCACTAACCAAAATGCTATAAAATATGACGTCAAGTTTGAAATGACGTCATAGACACGATACGCGATGGGTGCGCTCGCATTAGCCTTCAACAAAATTGACAAAAATGACAAAACTTTAACCATTACATATTGTTTGGTTCCCAGTTCGGTTTTCAGTTGGAACGGTTTCAAAAATTTGAGCCGAAGCTTCATACCATGATATTTATAAACACCCGGATACAAGCTGAAATTAGAGAAGTCAAACATAGGAACAGGATGCTCACATCGTATGCTACAATAGCGATTGTAAGTTCCATTTTTCACCTAACGCTATAGATGGCTCTGAGAAGGGCAAAACGACAAGGCGACGCGGACAATGCACAGCATCTCATATTCTATCGGGAAACTTTTTCTTGATCACGAACAACAGGAGAGAATATCATTCGTAGAAGCAAATCGATACAAACCAGAGAACTGCTACTCATCCGTCTCAAGCTGCGCGCCGTACTATCGTGGTTCGCATCGAAAAATCTGTCCAGTAAGTACGGTAGTTGATGTTGCCAAGCGAGCATTCTTCGATAATGCTCAAGAACCAAGCATGACTCTCTCAATAATAAAATTTTAAATTGGTTCACAGTGTAGTAAATTGCATGATATGTATCCAAAATGACAAGAATTAAGGTAAACCGGGGCAAGTGCAAACGATCAACTTTCCTCTGTTACAAAAAAATTAAAAAATATTTCTTCTTCTAGAAGTTGTTGTTGTTGTCCAAACCAACAATCTGACATAGATAAACTGAACTTTTTTTCAATTATTCACTAAAAACACGGCACTGTTTGATTACACACGAATTCAAGTACGTGCTAGACATGAAAAGTGTGTTTTTGTTTTGCTTTTTTGGCTACAAAAAAGGGCATTCAAATCCGATTTTTCGTCGAAAGGTGAGTGTTTGGGACTGATATTCAGATGAAAGCAGAAAACTTATGATAAATTTTCAGTAGACCCTAAAAATTGTGAAAATAATATTCACTCCTGTCAACCCACACTGCGGGGCAAGTGCAAACGACACTACCGGGGTAAGTGCAAACGCACCTTTAAGCCATGTAACATCAGACATTAAAAAAAAATCATCTCAAAAATGGTTCAGCATTATATTAGAGTGGTCAGAAAGGGTATCCAAAGTGTTGTATCTGAAGCGGATATTCAAAATTCCGTAATGCCTTGGCAAATGAAGGTCTTTTGCTTCAAATAACAGTCAGCAAAACTGAAGTTCCAAAAAGTAATTAATATAGCAGAAAAACAGCAAATACATAAAAAAAAAAGTTGATAAAACATACCGGAACATGTATTAAATTCGTTTAAGTAACGATACACTGACGCATCTTTGAATAAGTTTGGAAAAAGCATTGCGTTTGCACTTGCCCCCATAAACGGGGCAATTTTTCACAAAAGTGCCGTTATTTTTTACCAACATTTTTTAATTTTTCACTTTCTACGGGAATTTGTTGAGAACCATTTTAATGATGCAACGAACGATAATTGATAATTTTTGAAGATTTACATATTTTTCTAGGACATGTGAAAGTTGAACCACTGATCATACTGACAGGACACTTAGAACAAAAATTCGATCATTTTCTGGCTAATTTTTTTCGTCAAATTTAGCTGGTTCGCAATACCGACGGCAGGTGGCGAACCTATAATTTTTCCGGTAGAAATGCCCTGTAGGAAAAATGTACCTGTTTTGCACGATTTTATCGTCTGAATTGCCTGTTTTTTTGCGAAAGTCGGGTGGCACTTTCTAACTGGGATAGCATTTCTTCAAATCGATCGACGCGCACTCTGGAATCGATATTGCGTACTATCGATTCCAGAGTGCGTAAATTATCCAAAAAGCGAAATCGACTGTCCAGTCAGTATGGTCAGTGGTTGAACTATGGTGAAAACCGTTTGCACTTGCCCCGGTGTACCTTATATAAAAAAAAAACAAAATTGAAAAAAAATTAACAATTCTCAAAACTGACAGCTTGCTAGAACACATCTACGGAAATTTTCCAGAAAAATGGACTTTTTTTTCAATAAAACTCCTAGCGCACGCTGGAAACTTACTCAAATGAGCTCAAATTTGGTCAGAGTACTTGAAAATGAATTAGGATCAAACCCTGTAAGTGGCGTTGTGATCAGCGAAAAAAGCCGAAAAGTGAACTAGTCTAATGTACACAATAAAGAGTGATACGGTCAAAATTTGGTCAATATCAACTTAACGTATTTCTTTCAATTTTGCATTAAAAAAACCTGAACACCCCTCATTTTAAAGGTGTGTGTGTGTAGAATGTTGCTACTATTTTGATTTTGGAATTCACTCTTCAGTTGTCAAAATGCCGTCCAAGGAAGAAGAGCAGCGTATCAAAATTTTGCTCGCGCATCGCGAAAATCCGAGCTACTCGCACGCAAAGCTGGCAAAATCGCTGAAAGTTGCCAAATCAACCGTTACGAATGTAATTAAAGTGTTTGGGGAACGTTTGTCGACAGCCAGGAAGTCTGGATCGGGGGGAAATCGAAAACCGGAAGCCGCTGAGACGACAAAAAGAGTTGCTGGTAGTTTCAAGCAAAACCTTAACCTCTCTCTCCGAGATGCCGCAAATAAGCTGGGTGTATCGTCTACAACCGTGCATCGAGCCAACGAGCCGGACTATCGACTTACAAGAAGGTAGTGACTCCAAATCGCGATGATAAACAAAATACGACGGCCAAAGCGCGATCCCGGAGGCTGTACACGACGATGCTGACGAAGTTTGACTGCGTGGTAATGGACGACGAAACCTTCGTCAAAGCCGACTACAAGCAGCTTCCGGGACGGGAGTTTTATACGGCAAAAGGAAGGGGAAAAGTAGCAGATATTTTCAAGCACATGAAACTGTCAAAGTTCGCGAAGAAATATCTGGTTTGGCAAGCCATCTGTACCTGTGGCTTGAAAAGCAGCATTTTCATAGCTTCCGGGACTGTCAACCAAGAAATTTACGTGAAAGAGTGTTTGAATAAACGTCTGCTGCCTTTCCTGAAGAAATACGGTTGTTCCGTACTGTTTTGGTCGGATTTGGCATCTTGCCATTACGGTAAAAGGCCATGGGGTGGTACGCCGCCAACAACGTGCAGATGGTTCCCAAGGACAAGAACCCTCCCAACACGCCAGAGCTCCGCCAAATTGAGAAATACTGGGCTATCGTCAAGCGGAACCTAAAGAAGACCAAAAAAACTGCTAAGGACGAGCAGTAGTTCAAGGCAAACTGGCTTTCTGCGGCGAAGAAGGTAGACAAGGTGGCTGTACAAATGCTGATGGGTTAAGCGTAAGGCCCGGCAATTCGGATTTGGAAGAGCGGAAGCCTAACTGAATATTTTTCCTGAATTTTATAATAATTAAACTTGAAAAAGAAATTTAATTTGATTTTTCAAATAAACGATTTCACCGATTTACACGCGTTTTCCCAAGACCAAATTTTGACCGTATCACCCTTTAGGCTCGATGTCTTGGAATGACATGTTAACGTCAACAAAATTTATCTTTTTGATTAGTTTATGGAATTTCAGATCAATATCTTCTCACACTTTTCAAAGATGCACTATCGAAAATATACACTTAGAAAATAAATTTTATGCATGTCATATGGTTCTTTTATGAAGTAAAATAAAGTTAATAAAATTGTCTTGTATAATAAATGCATTCTTAAGATAAACTCCAGTTTGAAAGAGAAGGTATTGTTTTTCATAAGATCGTCTCAGTATTTTTCGAAAAAAAAAGAAGTCAGAATTTCATAAGTCGATTTGTAGCTTTATCATGAAGAATTTGTGCTTGTTCAATTTTGAGCGTGTAGTGATTGGGTTAATTCGAGCTTAAACGCAGTATCAAGAATTAGGACTGTGGAATGTCAAAAACGCAGCACGCAGAAAAAGTAAACAAAAACAAAACAACATCGTGGCCGGAAAGGCTCTAAATTTTACGACCAAGTTCGTTTTATCTCGTATCATCCGTTCATCCAAAAGTTGATGCCCGTGGAGGACCGGATCACTACGCTACAGCTGATTGCAGGTGAGCGAATAAAAGTCGGTAAGCACGAATCGGACGCTAATTTTCCTAACTCCCAGGTAACGCTAGAGTTGAAGGAGACAATAGCCTGTCCCAACGGAAAGGAAGAACCTGCTTACCAATACCGATGGCCCCCACTATGTGAGTTTAGAACTAGCGCTGCAGAAATTCTTGAGAAACATCAAACTTTGAAAAAACCATTCTCGGGTTCGTCGATTTTTTTAAAATATTCATAGTATTCTCACGACATAACTTGACGAACACAATTCTTAATATTCACTCGTTCCATTGCAACCGTTCTCGTATTTCTCGGACATATCACATTCGCAAGATCGCCTTGGTCTAACCACCTCGCACGTTGCGCCCCTGCTACCGGATTCGTAAAGGACACCTGTTTTGCAGGACAGTCGTCCGGCATTCTCACAACATGCCCTGCCCAGCGTATCCGGCCAGCCTTCATCACCTTCTGGATACTTGGTTCGCCGTAGAGTTGCGCGAGCTCGTGGTTCATCCTCCGCCCCCACACTTCGTTCTCCTAAACGCCGCCAAAGATGGTTCCTATCACTCGTCGCTCGAATACTCCGAGTGTACGCAAGTCCTCCTCGAGCAATATCCACGTCTTGTGCCCGTAGTGAACAACCGGTCAATAGGCGTTGTGTACAGGTAACACTTTGTGAGTGTGACAAGTCTTCTCCACCGCAGTTGCTTCTGTAGTCCATAGTAGGCACTACTTCTGCTGATCATTCGCCGCCAGATTTCACGGCTGATGTCATTGTCTGTGGTCACCAGTGAGCGGAGATAGATAAAGTCCTCGACTATCTCCAGCTCGCCGCCGTCAATCGTGACCTTGTTATTACTGGACAACCGTTCTCGTCCATGATTTTTCATAGCTTGTCACGGTCGATCGTGTCGTATGCGGCTTTGAAGTCGATGAATAGATGGTGTGTAGGGACTTGGTGTTCACAGCATTTTGGGAGGATTTGGCGTAATGTGAAGTTCTGCTCCGTCGTAGACCGTCCCTCTATGAAGCCGGCCAGATGTCTTCCCACGAATCTGTTTGCTTGTGGAGGGACAGCACTTTGAAGGCTGCATTGAGGACAGTTCTCACATTTCAGTTTTTCACCCTTCTTGTAAATAGAGCATATTATTTACCCTCCCCCCCCCCCTTGCATACCTCCGGTAGCTGTTCTGTGTCCCTGATCCGGACCATCAACCGGTGTCCGGTTCATCGAAGTTTGTCTGAATCTAAGGAAGCGCCGGTCTCTTCAAAGATCAATGTAGACTTCAGGATCAATTTTTACTCCAGCTTTCATGAAAACAGGAGGTATCACCAATCAATTTAAAGCACCCGCTTGAAATACCACGACCCCGGTGGGATACTTGATAATAAAATTGTATTTCACATTCTCTGGAACATCCTTAGCCTTCAGTGATGAAATATACAACTTAGAAAGAAATCGCTTCGAGCGCTCAATTTGCAGTGCTTCAATTCTTTCTGTTATCAAGTGGCGCTTTGCTCTCGCCTTGAATGATGCATTTAAGTCTTCTTCGTTCTTTGAACAATCGTTACATTGAAGATTTCTAGATATTTGCTTCCCCAGCTAGTCTCAGGATTGTCCTTACTGAATTCTGCTTCACATTCGTCTTGAAAAATTTTACCACTTCAACAGTACCCACGTGCAGACCGTGGCCTTCCACTACGCAGCTTCCGTGGACAGGGTCCACGTGGACATGCTAGATGGCATACTCCGCAATCCGTCTCCAATTATAGCGTATACTGTTCTTCTGCAATGTTTACGTAAATTGACATATGAAGATTAGATCTAATACCCAAAAAAAATCCTTAAAAATTGTTAAAAAAAATACAAAAAGACTACTGAATATTTTCGCATTTTTTCATGGGTCATACTTTAGTATGAATTAGCACTGAAACCAACGAAAAAGTTAGAAGTCTTAAAAAAAAGTCTTAGACCAGATGGCTTATTGAAATGAAAAGAAGTTTGAATGAAGTTTTTACATCCAAATGGTGTAAAAATCTGCGATGTTTTCTCTCGAAATTTTTTTTTTACATTTATATCAAAATAAGATGCCAGTTCTTATGCTCAAAAGTTAAAAAATAGTTTGAAAACTTGGTTATGCAAGTCACTATTTTGAAACGGTCCCCTGATCGGCTATTTCAAGGGACTAAGAGCTACCCAGTTGTAGAGTGGAGCATCCATCTCAGATTACTTCATTCATAAAGAAAATAGAAGGCAAACAGTAAAACGACGCCGATGACGGTGGTGATGATGATTCGAGCAGTTTTTCGTTGAGTTTGTTTCGTCGTTGGGCCGCGAAGTTGTTTTGAACATAAGACGCGGCGCGGCCGCGTCGAGATGCCGCTTTAGAGCAACGACGGCCAGCAGCGGATGCGAAGATCTTCCTCCCACGACCCACAACAACAACAACAATCACTGACTCTGGCTGAGCGAGAGCGTTCGTTGTTGTTTTAGTCATGACGAGTGCTATCTTAACTGGGTGGGTCGATGCCGCCTCTTGAGGATGTTCCCGCTAAATGTAGGTAGGTATCTGCGGCGATCTGATCTTCTTCAATCGTCATATACCTAGTTGGTACATGTGCGGTTTCCGAAACGTGGGTTGAACTCCAATAAGTGTTACCCTACATCATCGAGACTCTTGCGACTCTCGAATCAAAATAAGGACAGCAATATGCGTGCTCAATTGCACCCTCAATTCAAGTACAGCACCCAGTATCTCAACACAGTTAATTCAATCACTTTAGCTCGATAAAAGTGTCGTTTAATCATAAGACAGAAAAACTGGTTGAACTTGAATAGCAAATTCAAGAATATTCATGACACGATGACATCAGAATATGAACCTAACTTCAAAGTGCCGGAAGGTCTATCGAACAATCTAGCAGAGAAAAAGACACCGCTCAATCAAGTGTTTGGATTTGTTTATCAGCAGCGACAATGAAATATCGGTAAACTAATTGAATTGGAAACCGCCAAAGGCGGTCATGCAAATTAATTATAGATTACGTTCTAATTAAAAATATTGGCGATGGATCAGTAAACAAACGCTTTACGCAACTAAAATAAATTATACACATTTTCTAAGATCCATAAGTGCGGTACAAAACCTTATTGATTGATTGGTAAATTCCTTTAAAGTATTCATATTCTAGATATACTTTAGATAAGTATTTTATGTTTTTTCAAACGCAAGTAAAGGCGTTTGACGGTCGCCTTGTAGCTGTCCAAACATTTTATTTATATATTTCTCTTTTCTGGCAATACAAACTTCATAAACTCATTATTTTAAATATTTAAGTTTTCCGCAAACGTTTGAACAAATCAATGATTTTGTATGTATTTTTAGGGCAAGTATGCATGACCAGTAATCGATTTACGCTTATCCCAAGGAACAACAAAACACGCATTTACCAACTTTTTTTATTTCCCGTTAAGTAAACGTCCTTATTCTGCTAATCCTGTTAGCGCAATAGGCAGTAGTAACAGGCTACACTGAGCCAGTCGTGCTAATCCGCGATTTCAAATTCGACCAACCGCATATTTCTAGAGGAAGCGAACAGTCACCAAGAATGCAAATACATTGACTAAAACCCCGCAAACAGACGAAGAAGACACCAAGAGAAATAAACGACCGAAATGTGTTGAAACTTATGTCCTATGTGTCGCGCATTAAACAAAAGCCACGCCAAAACAAAATGTAAACAATACGCCTACGCTTTGCAACAGCCAACGGCTTAGAATAAATGTAGGTAGGTAGGTAAGTATAGAACGTTTGACGAAGGAAAGAAGTAAAATATAGTGCAAAGCAAAAGGCCCGGGCTGGGATAGTTCTTCTTGGATCTCAGCCAGGCCGAAAAAGTTTACCGTAAAACCACTTTTATTCTTTATGCAATAGAACATGAACGCGAGGAAGACGCGAGACGACGAACGGTGTACGTGCGTGTGTCACATTTCCCGATCCGTGAGGCACGGAAAGTCGGAAGAACTAAAATTGGAAACCTTTTGAAAATATTCATCTTGCGAATGCATCAACCTTCATTCAATTAGAATATTGTACCCATACTTCAATAGTACAAATTATGAGTCTTGAAGTTTAATATACAGTAGGAAGATTTTACGATGACAATTGCTCGTATTGTTCTTTTGACTTTGTCTAGTTTTTGGCTCCCAGTGTGAGAAACAAAAAGGGACTATGATGGGAGAAGCTCAATGATGTAAGCAACTTCCTCCACCACAGCATAAATATGTGAACCTCTTAAATACCATGGTACGGTAAAAAGCCATACTGTAGACCTGTTAACTGAACGGTCCAATAATTTTTTGATAAGACTTTTGGATGAAATGTAACAACATTTCACTGCGATTGAACTTTAAAAAATGAGGAACCACATAAAAAACCTTTAGTGATTAGTTTTTGATTTATAATACAAATTGTATTATCCCAAACAAAATTTTATCTATCGTAAGATCCACAATAAGACCGTCACCGTAATCATCAAAATTGGTTTCCCCGAAACTCATAAAAATTGTTCCGGGACGTGAAGACATTTAATTGTGCGACTTGATCGGTCGCCGTCGGCTTCGTCGTCGGAGCAATCGTTTTCGTCTACTCCAATCCAAACATGCGCCAGCGTCTTCGGATTCGTCTTCTATCGGCGGGCGACTCCGGTGACTTTCCCATAGATCTTTACTTGGCGCACGTGTACTAGGAACCGAGGAAAGAAGACAGAGAGGGATGCTGCACTCTATGGTACGGTGCGTGTGCGTGTTTATTTTCTTCTGGCACTAGACGACTGCATTTCGCCACGACGAAAACGAGCGACGATGCTCTATGGCTTGGTTCTATTTGTGGCAAGTTGGCGACCTTTTTCATTAGTGAGTTGGCGGCTCAACCACACTTTCCTGAGGGATGTTTAACGACTTTACACATGAAACTGCAATAAATGTATAGCAGAGTGCTAATAAAACCATTATTAACATTGACATCCTTCAAACGGTGGTGGTATTCTGTAAATTCAACATTCTAAGCATACAGAGATCATTCATATAAAAACGATCACTTATTCGAATACATGATTAAAGTGGGGCAAAAAAATAAGATGAAAGTTTGAATTCGAAACAACTCTCTTCCATATGTAGGCGTGTTGCTCTTTTTTCTCTAGATATGGATCATATGTTTCGAGCTTCTTCCGAGGAAATCATGATTCGAGCGTTTGGATGCATTTGGATGAATTTGATTCGTGTGCAGTTCATCTTCGTGTTGTTCCACGGAAACTTTGAAACAGCGTCTGTTAATTTTGTTCTGAACAACAAAGTTACTTACTATAAATCTTGGAAAAAAAAATCCAACAACAAGAAAACTCACGTATGTAAGTGAACACTTACTATTCAATGGTTTTTGGGAATATTAAAGCAAAAATTATACAAATTATCTTGGAAAGGTATGCAAAGTGCTAATATAAGCAAGAATCACACCCGATGCCATGCAGAATACCCGTAAGTAAACTAGCTCACCTGATTGACCCGTTCTTCCAAAATATACCTACATCAATACACGCAATACATTCACTCCATAACAGTTCATACAAAGCCATGGGGTCCGGGTATGATGTACGTGCTGCATTGGAGATTTGTCGAACTTTATAATCTAAGAATGCATTTGAGCCCATACTTAGGTAGAAACTGTGGTGAATCCGTGCACCCATGGTGGATAACCGACATACATACAGCATACATAACTGGAGTACCAATCGAGCAAATGGAACTAAGTTTGGCATGGGAGGGTTTTCGGAAACGATAAAAGATTTTTATAGTTATTTGCGACCCCTCCCTCCTTCTAATGGGGTAATAGGAGTTGGCAGGAGAACTTTCTTACAATTTTATACATAGCAACTATTCAAGCAATTGGAATACAAGAATATTTCTATGATTTTTTGAAACTCCTCTCTTCTACCATTGGGAAGATAGGAAAGGAGGAGTGAGGTCGCCATTCAATTTTCATTGCATATCTCAAGAACAATTCTTGGCATAGAAAGGTATTTGAGAAAAAAAAAGGTTTTTATCGATATTTGGTACCACCTGGTAGTGGGCAGATAGTAAAGGGGAAGGGGCACCTTTTCAATTTTATGCACAACTTGAAAACAAATCAAGCAAATGGAACCAAATTTGGCTTGGGAGAGTATATAATAAGAGAAATGGTTATATGATTATTTGAAACCCCTCCATTCTTCCATTGGGGATAAAGGAAGGGAGTAAGAGGCTCCAGAAACATTTTTCGGCACAACTAAAAAACTTCTTTAAGAAACGGAACCAAATTTCACAAGGAAAAGGGTTAGGGCACGAGAAATGTTGCAATTTTGCAATTATTATTTGAGACACCTCCCTTCTTCCAATTAATTTACCGGAAAGGGGAAGGGAGACACACAACAAATTTGAAGATTTAGATTCTCAAAATAAAATGAAATCATCTTTGTATTGCAATTCGAAACTCCAGTTGCAGTTCTCATCTTGAAGTAGTTATTTCTGATTTATGCTGAAGTTGATTTAAAATGATACCTACCTACAAAAAAAAAATAAAAGTTAAATAATTTTTACAAATTTCATTTACATTTAGAAGGTGTAGCGAACACAGCGGGTAGCTAGTTTTTAATATAAATCGTGAATCTGGAAATGAAATTTAAAAAAAATCTCAGTTGAGCAGTTTTTGAGTTATATGCCCCAATTGAGAAATTTTGGAAATGGAAAAAAAACTACTTGATCCAAAAATCTCGGACTTCGGAGACGGACTAGGAGGTGAAGGTGAATTAATTAGCTATCGATAGCATCTTTAATAAATTTGCTAACGAAAACGATAGCAAATTTATTCACCGTTAATATACAAAAAAATTAAAATTGATGCTATTCAATCCGAAGTATCTGGATCTTAGAAACAGGACTTTTTTCTGTGTCCAAAAATTTCATATTTTGGAGCATAACTCAAAAACTGTTGTACTGTGAACTTGAATTTTATTTTCGGACTCAGCGTCCGATTTTACAAAAGAAACAGGGGTCAGTCAAATAAAAGTTCACGATTTTTTTAAAGATTTGGTTGACAAGTGTTTTAGTGGACTACTGGAACTGAAGACGTGATTTAGCTTCTTTGATTAATCTGGCCTAGAATCAGAAATAGGTAAAGTCAAAAATAGGAATGGGATCAGCATCGCAATCAGAATCAGGATGAGCTAAGGATGACAGATTCTTTCAGCACGTATCCAGGATATTTTATTTAAAATTAAAATCTGCCAAATTGCGGTCCTTTGATTTTAAAATTGTTGACTAAAAGTCGGACAATATCCGGTTAGATTTGGTAAAAACCCAGGAATTACTCATTAAAAATTAAAAAAAACTTGAGGAATGTTTTTTTTTCATCAAAACTTATCCACAGATTTTAAATTTTATCTTAGGCTTCCATGAAACCTTCAAAGAACCTTCTATGATTATTTTGATACAAAAAAAGTTTCACGCATAATATAAAAAAAACCACAACCTAATTGGTTTTTTTAATCGATTTGGCAAACAAAGTGAATAAATTCAGGCAAAAAAACGGGCTTATTTCAATGAATTTCGGACAAACGGACCGGACAAGACTTTTCCCAATTTTTGTATTAAATATACAGGTAAACCCAGATAAATTCGGGCAATCTGGCAAGCTTAGGATAATGGCAAGGATAACAAGTTAGATCAGAATAATAATACGAGTCAGGTCAGGATCAGGATTTGGTTCAGGATCTAGATCATAACCACATCCAGAATGAAGATCACAATCACAATCACGATCACATTCCTATAAAATAAAGGGATTACTGTTTGTGTTTTTGTCTGTTCGAAATGTAAGTAGGTGCCTATTGTTATGTGAACATTTTAATTTTCAAACAACATTCTGATTTTAGACGTTTTCCTCGCAAATTGCTTAGTTTTGTTTACAGAAGGCTAGTTTTTAACAAAGTTGTTTTGAAATGTCACAAAAAAATAAACGAACTTTTTCACAAATTTTTTTAGCAAGAGCCAAATTAAAACATCGTTGATAATTTGGAACCAGTTTGTATATGAAACCCTCAGTCAGAGCCGATGGGGTATATGTGCATAAAAGCTACATTCAAGGGTGCACGCTTTCAAGTTTTTGTGAAATGCAGTTTTCCATATTTTTGCAAATCAAGGAACAATGACCCTAACGGGTTAAACTCCTATCAAAAAACACAAAAAAAAATTTGCAAAAAGATATAGTTTTCGATTGAACATAAAAAAAGTATGAAAAAAATCTAAAAATCTCTATTCTTATTTCACTAATACTTTGTGCGCGCTACCTCCATATGTGAGTGTAGTTGCTCGACCATTGCACAATGGGGAAAAAAGTGCACAAACCGTGAAGAAATTCAATATCTTTTGTCCTACATGACCCAAATCTATGAAATTATACTCTCTTTTTGTGAAAATTTACGGAGAATCGATTGCACATAGATTCAAACGCCACACAAGCTTGTGAACGGAGATATAGTGCCTTTTTAACCCCTAATTCCCCTATATTTTGTAAACATTCCAGAAAAACACTGTTTCGAACCAAAGAATTTTGAACGAAAATAGACATATCGTGTGTAATTTTTTGTGAGGAATCGAATGAAGGCTGTTTTGGCTATCGCACGCTTCAGAAAATGGAGTTATGGCTGTTTTTACCCTCAATTCCCCTACATTTTTCAATGATTTCAGAAAAAAGCTTGTTCGGACTTGAAAATTTTGAACCAAATGGGTTGTATCTTGTGTGATTTTTTCCGAGCATTCGAATGAAGGCTATTTGAGCCCCTGCACACTTCAGAAAATGAAGTTATGGCTGTTTTACCTTCAATTCCCCTCAATTTTTCAAATTGTTATGAAAATGCATGTTCGGACTTGAAAATTTTGAGCCTTTTGGAACGTATCTTGTGTGATTTTTTCCGAGGAATCCAATGAAGGCTGTTTGAGCCACCGCACGCTTTGGAAAATGAAGTTATGGCTGTTTTTACCCTCAATTCCCCTACATTTTTCAATAATTTCAGAAAAAAAGCATGTTAGGACTTGAAAATTTTAAACCAAATGGGTTGTATCCTATGTGATTTTTTCCAAGGAATTCAACGAAACTTATTTGAGCCACCGCACGGATTGGGAACAGGAGTTATGGCTGTTTTACCCTCAATTGCCCAACATTTTTCAAATAGCTCAGAAAAAGCATGTTGGGACTTGATAATTTTTAACCAAATGGGTTGTATTTTGTGAAGTTTTTTTCGAGGAATCGAATGAAGGCTGTTTGAGCCACCGCACGCTTTGGAAAATGGAGTTATAGCTGTTTTACCTTCAATTCCCCTACATTTTTCAAATTGTTATGAAAACGCATGATCGGACTTGAAAATTTCGAATCTATTGGGACGTATCTTGTAGGATTTTTTCCAAGGAATCCAATGAAGGCTGTTTGAGCCACCGCACGCTTCGGAAAATGGAGTTATGGCTGTTTTTACCCTCCTTTCCCCTATATTTTTCAATAATTTCAGAAAAAAGCATGTTGGAACTTGAAAATTTTGAACCAAATGGGTTGTATCCTATGTAATTTTTTTCAAGGAATCCAACTAAGCCTATTTGAGCCACCGCACGGATTGGAAACAGAAGTTATGGCTGTTTTACCCTCAATTTCCCTACATTTTTCAAATTGTTAAGAAAAAGTATGTTAGGACTTGAAAATTTTGAACCAAATGGAACATATCACGTGCGATTTTTTTTGAGGAATAGAATGAAGTCTATTTGACACACCGCACGCATTACTCCATATTTCAAAGCATGCGGGGGTCCAAACAGCCTTCATTGGATTCCTCGGAAAAAATTGCATAAGATAAGTCTCGTTTGGTTCAAAATTTTCAAGTCCGATCACGGTTTTTCTGAACTTTTTGAAAAATGAAAGGGAATTGAGGGTAAAACAGCCATAACTCCTGTTTCCAATCCGTGTGGTGGCTCAAATAGGCTTCGTTGGATTCCTTGGAAAAAATTACATAGGATACAACCCATTTGGTTCAAAATTTTCAAGTTCCAACATGCTTTTTTCTGAAATTATTGAAAAATATAGGGGAAAGGAGGGTAAAAACAGCCATAACTCCATTTTCCGAAGCGTGCGGTGGCTCAAACAGCCTTCATTGGATTCCTTGGAAAAAATCCTACAAGATACGTCCCAATAGATTCGAAATTTTCAAGTCCGATCATGCGTTTTCATAACAATTTGAAAAATGTAGGGGAATTGAAGGTAAAACAGCTATAACTCCATTTTCCAAAGCGTGCGGTGGCTCAAACAGCCTTCATTCGATTCCTCGAAAAAAACTTCACAAAATACAACCCATTTGGTTCAAAATTTTCAAGTCCGAACAAGCTTTTTTCTGAAATAATTGGAAAATGTAGGGGAATTGAGGGTAAAAACAGCCATAACTTCATTCTCTGAAGCGTGCGGTAGCCAAAACAGCCTTCATTCGATTTCTCAGAAAAAATTACACACGATAGGTTGGTTTTCGTTCAAAATTCTCTGGTTCGAAGCAGTGTTTTTCTGGAATGTTTACAAAATATTGGGGAATTAAGGGTTAAAAAGGCACTATATCTCCGTTCGCAAGCTTGTGTGGCGTTTGAATCTATGTGCAATCGATTCTCCGAAAATTTTTACAAAAGGAAAGTATAATTTCATAGATTTGGGTCATGTAGGACGAAAGATATTGAATTTCTTCGCGGTTTGTACACTTTTTCCCCCATTGTGCATTGTTTGTTGTCGTTGCAAAAAAGAGATTTATTGTCATTATTTCCATCATAACTCTTCAAAGAGTTGTTGGCCCATTTTGGTGTCTTGAGATGAAACTTGCATAATAAATTGAGCTACACAATGGTATTTTTTGCAAAATATTCGGTGATGCAGACGGTACTTTTAGACGCCATTCAATGCTTGTTTACAATTTTTCATGTTGGAGGTCATTAATTTTTTTTTTTTTAAGTATTTCATTTGGAAAGCTGATAAAATTGCAATGCATTTTGATGTGCTATTTCATGATTTCCGTTGAAAAATAACAGAGTTATGTAGCTTTGAAATATGGTTATTTTTAATTTATAAAAAAAACTAACCGAGGCTAACTCAAAAAATAAAAATGTTAAGAATCTGAAAAAAATTTAATTTTTGAATCGTAAAAATGAACCAAGTTTTCAATTTTGGAGAAGATCTGAAGACCCCCGGCTCAAACATGTCAGATAATAAAAAAAATCCCATTATGAGACCCCCCTTTCTTTCATTATAAATAAAAATAAGGATAAAGGATAAAGGATTGGGGGAGGGGGTCACTCTCACAATTGTATAATAATTTGAAAACGAATAGATAAAATGAGTGTCCCGTGACGTTATTTTGTTACGAATTTTTTTTAGGATTGTTTAAGACCCACTCCACATTAAAAAGGGACAGCGAAGATTCTTTGTAAAAATATATTTTGGCATAAGTTATAAATTTATGTAGCAAATAAATCCAGAGTCATAAAAAGGATTAAAACACGGATCTAAAACAAATTAATTAAGATTTTAAAATTAAAATAATGGTATTTTATTTGGAAAAAAAACATTTTAATGGTTCTTAAATTGAATTAGGAATTTATTTGTAAATAAATTAAAAGTTGAATAAACTTGGTACCGCAAATTTCAATAGTTTTTGGAAGGTGTAGCAACCCGGGTCAGCTAAGGCTTAGTTCTTTTAGAAATGGGACACTTTCATTTGCTAATAGCTCGTTTACTAGTAATCGGACGTTCAAATTTTTGACTGCATTTTGCTACCTATGAAAAGCACTACACGCCCTATTTTTTTCAAAATTTATAATTTACACGTTTTTGAGATATTTACGATGCACTAGAAAAAGAAAAAAATAATTTTGCACAGTTTCCTTTTAAATCCATCATTATCAAAATGATAGCTGACAAAACCGTCGATTATTCAAAGAATTACTGTGTGTGAGTGGTGGAAAAGTCTGCAAATACTCTCAAAAGTGTCTACAAAGTTCACAACAAGCGTTGGAGTGAAGCACATGATCGGCAACTACGGTTAAGGGTAATCAGGGAGGTCAAGTCTCATACCAGCATTTTAAATTTTGAATTAGCGAAAAACTAAGGGTAGATCGTTGAAATGTTCGATAATTTTTTCTCCGGTAAGCTAAAAGTGTTGCCTAGTAATGAGTCATTCATACCAAACCTTAAACAACATTTTTTTTTGCTGGTTCCAGAGCTCGTAAGTTGTAAAGCCGGTACCGAGGCAATGGGACAGATGATTTCTGATGAACGACAAACTTATGAAATACCCTATTTCAAACCAATTCCAGTGTTTGAATCCTATATTATCTCTGCTCGTGGCAAGGTCCCGAGCATATTAAAGTATGAATCTACTGGATGTTTTGTATAAAATATTGATTTGCCAAAATTCTGCTCGTGTGGAAAAAACAAGAATTTTCAAAACGAAAACATTTGATTTTGTTGTTTTTTAAAGCCTAAAAAGAGCAATCTTGTATGTACCCTTCGCAACTTACGATCTATACTAATCGATTATACTTTAAGTTTAATCTCGGGATGGTTTTGCTTCGTTATTGTCAGATTTTTCCAGCAGAAATTTCATTAAAACGCTTTAAAGTAGCTCAAAAATAATCAAGTTTTGTTATTTTCGAAACAGCTGTATCCACTAAATTGCCCTCAGTTTCTTTTAAAACAGAATTATTAGACCCAAAAGTATCTGAAATTGAAGATAGAGGATATAGCTACCTAAAATACAGATTTGACGAAGTGTAACTTTGAAAAACTGATCAAAATCATGACTTAAAAAAGTGTGCGCTAGCCGATGGGAGGTACCAAGAATAAAGCAGAATTTTTTCTAACAAAACACGATAAATATTTTTTTTCAATTTTTTTCATGAATTATCATAAAATTACCTTCATTTCCTTCATAGAAAGTATTTAGATCAAACGAATGGTTGTTGAGATACACGCACTCGTAACTGTCCCATTTCTAAAAGAACTAAGCTTTAGTTGTGGCAAAATCCGGATATTGATTTAAAAATTGACGACCAAAAATCCGGCAATATCCGGGCAAATTTTGTCAAACCCCCCGACATTACTCAACAAAAATCATGAAAAAAATATTAAAAAAAAAATTTGTCATCAAAACTCATTGACAGGTTTTTAATAGCATTTTAGGCTTCCGAAAAACTTTTCATGATTAGTTTTGAAAAACTTGCCTAAAAAATTTCGTTTTGGAGGCATAAATAAAAAAAAATTACATCACGATTCCGTTTTTTTCGTTCGATTTGCCAAAAAAGAGACTAAATCCGGGAAATTTTTTAAGAAATCCGGGCAACCGTGCCGTGCCGGATTGTTCCCAAGTTTTGTATCCAAATTTTGCGAAAAAAAAAATGACGAAGTTACAGCTAGTTTGGTGAAGAAATATTGAATAAAAAAATGACTCTGAAACAAATGACAGCGTGTTAAAGTGGGAAGGGTGTGCGCTGCTCCATGCCATTTAATTTTTTTATGAACGCTACTGTATATTCTTCAGTTTGGCCTAATTTTTTCTTCATCCTGTTGCATACAGAAAAAAAAGTAATTGTTTAAAAACAAAGTCGTCTTTCTCAAGTAATATATTGGGATGTATATTTTATGTTGGAATGTAGAATCATAGTAAAACTAACTGACATTCAATATTCAGGCCGTGCCTTTTCATTCTAGACACTAGCGAAATTCCGAAACTACCAAAAAAAATT
Organism: Uranotaenia lowii; assembly: GCF_029784155.1. Lineage (NCBI taxonomy): Eukaryota > Metazoa > Arthropoda > Insecta > Diptera > Culicidae > Uranotaenia > Uranotaenia lowii. The sequence continues at coordinate 315,098,408 of NC_073692.1, read as the reverse complement.
CCATTTCTACCAGATTTTACAAATTTGGTTAGACTGACCGACCATTAAATTTTCCCTTTTTAAAACCATTTATAGGAATAAGTATAGCATCAAAAGACATTTTTAAAAGTCTTGTTTCAATGTAAGACATTTAAAGGGATTTTTGGGCACATAATAAAGAGCCTCAGCATGTAATTTAATAACGAGTTTTTTTTAGAGGTGTAACAATACCAAAAGGCATCAATATTTATTTCTTATCAAAATATATCAGGTACAAGATGAAAACGTTTAATATTTGCTTTCAAAACCGATTAGATTTTTTATATTTGCTTTATATAAATGTAAAATTTAAACTATAATCCGAAACAAACTTTGAATGTGAAGGCCGATTAAGTAACGTTGAATCGAGATAGCTCAAATTTTGAAGTTAACAAATTATTCTAAATATGGAATCCGTAGAACAGTTGCTTTTGGTTCAAGCAATCAAATGATCGCATCTCCAGCTACAGCCAAACAGCACGAACAACTCTTAGAAGCTTCGTCATCGCAAGTCACAAGTTCCCGGCCAGCCGATGCGTTCCGCTTGGATTTGGACACGCATGACTTCCCCACTAGATAAGGTGTCGAATGGTGTACGTCCCATTACTTTGAGGCAAAACTATTTGCATTCCATTTTTCCCTGGTTTTTGCTGGAACTTCCCTACACTTACTGCTGTTAATTTGTCGGAAATCACTTCCTCCCAATGTAAATCAAATACAATCAGTGAAAGTAGTACACATTTTTTCTTGAATATTAATATGTTGAAAAAAAATTTACTTTCAAAGCCGTTTATAAGTATGGGACTATGGGGAAAAAGTGTCAAGTAAATGTTGTAGATCTTCAAATAACAAAAAATACTATTTTAAAAATTAATTTCTAGTTATATGTTTTAAAAGATTGGAAAAGATTTTCCAAACAAATATCGCCATTTTCTTATACAAAAAAGTTGGTATCGAACGTTTGTGGTGCAGTCAAGTCTAGCCATAAGTAAGCTGCTGCAAGTCTGGCTGTCAAACCATATGAAATTTGAGAGCCCTCCGCTTCGTGCAAAAACCTTCTTACATACTTACATATGTCGGTCGACCGATATGGCACATCTACCCACCATATCTGCATATTGAGGAACGAATGCTACCGTATTGAGCTCTAGACAGCCGGCGCATCATACCTACATAATGCGGCCCGGACATATTGGTCGGTCTATCCATCGCTTTCCAGTTCAATAACTTTCCTCATTAGCGAGAGAATTGAAGAGACTGACTGAAGAGACTGGAAAAATGCAACAAAAATTGCATACATGAATAGATGATCTGCTGTTTTGAAACGTCCCGTCTCCGTGGTATTGCAACTAGAAGCCATACAGCGCAAAGATGGTGGAGTAAATCAAGATCATTTCGAAAAATTTCGATTGAAACCTGACAGATCAATTAATACACTACAAGAGATTGGGTTAAAGTTGCCATTGGAAACGCAGGAGAATTGCGCAGCTTCACGCCCAGTTGATTTGATAGGTCAATCACAAATCTTCTGACAGATGTTTTAAAATATTGGATTCGGATTCTGAGTCCATATTGTGAAATTTGATCCATTTGAATGCTTGAGTCAAAAATAAATCAGTACTTACATCATTCTTTTTCCGTTTCAACCATTTGTTTATGTGATTGCCTATTATTTTCGCAAGTCACACAACATTCCTCCTGACACGATTACTTTCGAAAAAAAAATTCAAAGCGGCTCATGTTTATCTGTCATCTGCCGGCGCGCAATCAAAATAATAAGAGAGTTAAGTTTCGTCGATTTATTTGGCTGACATTGATAAATATCTGCCCAAATTAAAGCAAACAACAACTCGCTGCGCCCAACCTTAACATTAGCGTCATTAGCGTGTGTTGGATGTGAGGACTGTTTTCGCTTCTTTTTGGTTTTTGGGTTTGCTCAAATGCAAAAGATCCATCCAAGACCGTATGGCACCTGAAGGATGACGGCTTGGCTGCCACTTTGTTTGTCGAATATTCAAAAGTGCTGCCAAACGCGAAATGGCACGCGCCTACACGGAGTTATAAATAAATCATAACCTGGCAGCTTGGATTTTCCTGATTGCGGTGCATCGGCATTGCCGCAGGAAGTGTGCTCCGTAAACAGTTGTAAAATTTCAGAAGACTCTCATGACACGTTGTAGGATTATGCGGCGTTTTGAGGAATACATCTTAAAATCTTGTTTAAGAATTTTGAAACATTAACATTTTTTTGGGGGAACTATTGGATCGCTACTTTCAAATGTAAGCTAAGCCTGAGAAAATACTCTCGTTTAATATCAAAACTCTACTGTGTACTGTTAATGCACTTTTTAAAAGGTATTTTCTATGAGAGGCAAAAAAACACATGCACCACTTTTTGTTACACTTATCGGATGTTACACACGACCGGGAGTGATGTTGCAACCAGAGCCGCCAAACGGAGGCGGTACATGATTTTTCGTTTTAGACACAGTGGCGGTTATCTTTGGAGGAGAACCCACTTTCCTGTTTAGAAACAATAACAACATCGAGATTTGACACAGTGAACGAATTTCGTCGTTGAAAGGCGGCAAAGGGACGCTGCTGCTCGTAAAAGCGGATGGTTTATGATGTAATGTATTTCTGTCGTGGGAAGTTGGATAGTTTTTGATAGATAGGCTTGATGTACCAATGCGTTCAAATATAATATAGGGTCTACACGTGGAAGGTCGCTAATTGCAGACAGATGGCATTATTGGTATATACTAGGGATATCAAATGTAACATATACTTTCAGATTTATTGTTATTTCTAACTATTTTAGGTTTTCAAAACAACAGGAAGCCTAAAGACGTATATTATGCTCTGCCGATATGCAAATTGTAAATGTTGAAATGAAAAGTTCTACTCTACTCGACGTCCTGCAGCAGATGAAATAGGATTTCAAGCTGGCCGACTTGGTTGAGACCATTTAAAATATCAGAAGGACCCAGGCAGGTGATCGCACAATGTTTACAAAATATTGTTAGAGGAAATTCTTAGGTTTTCAGCGGTAACCACAAAGGTCAATTTCCGGAATGAGGTTATGCAAGGTAGACGAACTGTGCAACGAACTGATTCAAGAATGATAAGCGCGATTGTAGTAGAGGATGATTATGTCATATCTAAAGCAGCGGCAAAGCCCAAAACTCCCGTTCTACAGGCCCGGTTAGTTGTCGGTGCATTTCACAAAGTGAACCACAATATTGCAATCGGAAAACTTAGCTGCTTAGGATTCATTGGACCTTTACTTGGCTGGTTCCACAGTTACTTAACTGGACGTATATTGGCTGTTCTTATAGGAGACTCACTCTTAAGCCAGTCCTCTGCCTTCTCCTGTGTGCCCCAAGGTAGTCACCCAGGACCGATTATATTCTTAATCTATTTTAACGATGTGCTCTCACTCCTCAACGGACCAAAACTTTGTTATGCTGATAATCTTAAACTTGTTTACACCATAACATTTGCATACTGGTGTGACGTGCTCTGCGACGTAGTTCCGCCTTCCCGTAGTGCAGAATGGAAACGTGTCCGCAAGTCCGGCATATTGCAGATGTACGGCCAAGAGAACTCTCACTAAACCCACTAGAGGCCGTCAACGGGTCTGCCAAACTCGCGCGGAAGAAGTGGTGCACCCGAGTACTTAGGTACCAGAACTCGGGTGTAAGGATGAGGGTTCAACACGCTTTCGGGGGGTCATGGCCCTGAAATGCGGACGTGACCGGAGGGAGAGCGATCGCCAACTCGTTTTGCGTTTCGGTGGGTATAGACCCGACTCGCAAAACGAGTAGATGCGCAAAGTGGTGGCCAATGGTGGGCCGATCACTTAGGGACGTGTTTTACACGTCAGTGTCAGAGAGGCACAGTTTAAGTCGGAGGTGTCAGGGTTCGACACGCGCTTCGGGAATTGATGCGCCCGAACCGCGAGTGCGACCTGATGAGGGCGGTCTACAGCTCGATCTGCGCTTGGAGTAGTTGCGCTGAGTGGTGACTTAAGTCAACACTACTTGTGAGTTCGGAGGCGTCTGAGTCCTACACGTGGCTTAGGAGGCTTACCCCCCCTGACCTGCGTGTTCGAACAGAGAAAGTGTCGTCGACAACTCGCTTTGTGTTCCTGGACTACCTAGACTAGATCCACAAAGCTTGTAGTTGCGCTACATGGGGACCTCATTCACACGATGAGATGTCGGGTCCTAACTCGAGTTGTGTTAGAATGAGGTATTGCTGACAGAGGATTTGGAAACGAGTATTGCCTTGGAGTGCACTAGCGCGAATTGACCTCCCACTGTTGGAGCAAAGTGTGTCAAACAGTTCGAGATGGGAAGAAAGGTCAGTGGCCCCAAGTGGACTTTATGCTGTAGAGGGTACAGTGTTCCTTAGGGTTGTACCATGAGTCGTCCAATTGCACTCATGAACCCAGAGAAGCAAACTGAGGGGACGCGGTGGCTCGCCGCACCTTGGAATGCAATCCGTAAATGGATTTACCATCTGGGTCAACAACTAATAATAAAAGTAAGGTTTGGTGCGCGGCCGGTGGACCCATCGCTTGATCACTAACGTCGAATTTTGGATGGTCAAGAAACATGGAGAGGTGGATTTCTGCATGACGTAGTTGTTGGCTGGTCACGGATGCTTCATGCAGTACCACCATTCTGTTTGGACGTGTGGCCTCGCCATTCTGCCCAACCTGCCGTGACACAGTTGAAAAACCAGAGCACGTAGTTTTCAACTGTCCGAGGTTCGAAGGGGTACGCGCTAACATGCTTGCCGCCTGCGGACCAGACACGAACCCCACCAGTCCGCGACCAGTGTAGGATGACTCCTTCGCTGGGGAGCATCTGTGTAGTGTGCGTCCAAACCTAGTAGTAAAGCATACAAAGATAAGACTTTACCTTCTGCAGCATGCCGTTGTGTAAGATACCTCCACCGCCGCGGAGTATCCGAGGTTAAACGCGCTCCCTACGACGGAAGCTGCGGGGATAAGACTTTACCTTCTTCGCAGTCAAACTCGTAGGGAGAAAAGTATTCACGCCGCGGAATACTCTTGGATAGAGTGACTTCACGTCGTTGGCGGGTGAGTCACTCGAGGCGAGTAGGATGACGTCTTCGCAGGGAATCATCCGAGCAGATTCATAAATAACCGGACGTGACAGGCTTGTGTCCAGGATAAGCTGCTCTCCACCCAAACCAAGCGGAGCCAATACCTCAAGTCGTAAGAGGAGAAGTCATTGGTGTCTAGCAGTGGTCTCAAACAGAGGCGGAGCGCACGATAGTCGTGGTAACCAAGCAAGCCTCGAGTTACGAGTAAAGGTCGGACCTCGAGTCGTCAGAGGAACGGTCCTTAGTCTTTAATCGTAACAAGAAGCAAGGTAAATATATATGCTGAAGTAAGTCGAGTAAGCCGATGAGCGCAGAAGCGCGGACTAGGTCTCCCATCATGGCCTTCGTTGCAGGTCCGGATGGAAATTATGGCCAGAGGCCCCATGTGGACTTTATGGCGTAGGGGTACATGGTATCTAGAGTCGACCAGTTGCACCCATGGACCCAGAGTAACAGACTGAATCGCAGTAAATGTGCAGTCATCAGTTTCCCACGATACGGCACCCTTTTTCCGCGGAGTACGTCTTATTTAGGAGATGAGTGCATTGCATGGACGCTTTCATCAATAATCAGGACGTAATACTCGACCGTAAGCTTAGGTTGAAAAAAAAAATTCGAACTACGTCGCCGATAAAGCTTCTGGAAGCCTCGGATTTTTATTCCAAGTGGCCGAAGACTTCGAAGATGTGTAATGCCTTAAGAGCCTGTATTGCAGCATAGTTCGTTCCATCCTCTAATACGCATCAGTTGTCTGGTGTCCCTTCTACCAGAACAGTACCGAGCACCTCGAGGCTATCCAGCCTCTTTCGATATGCCCTCAGACACCTAAACTGGCAAGACCCGTTCCGCCTGACAATGTGCGAACATCGATGCCGTCTCACCTGGTGGTCTCTGCGTCAGTGATAACCGTCAAATTGGACGTCATTCATGGGTTGCACCTAAGCGAGCTATTAAAACAAGCCAAGAGAACTGTTACAGAGCGTTATGCTACACAGAAAAAAAATCTGAATCCTTAACGACACTGAAATTGAAAACCTTTATTATTACATGACATGGAACGCGATTTATTGATGTAAATTTACAAAATAAAAACAGTTGAATCCTTAACAGCACTGAATTCTAATGACACAAATATTACATGACACGGAACGCGATTATTTAATGTAAATTTACATCACATATGATGTAAATAAAAAGAAGCATCACATACGACGGAATTTTCAGTGCGAATTAAATATTACACGTCTTAATATTTTACATGTCTTTCAAATTTTACACGTCTGTTGAAGATTGCAGACGTGTAATATTCAACTCGCACTGAAAATTCCATCATATGCGATGCTTCTTTTTCGTTACATCATATGTGATGTAATTTTACAATTTTTTTTTGGTCACACGAAATTCTCAACAACACTGAATTGGAAATTTCTCAAAATTACACGACATGAAATATTACAATACACTGAACGTGATAATGTCATGTAAAATTATAAACTGTGAAGAACAAGACCAGACAAATGTGACAAAAACTGTTAAGTCAAGTCTGTTTTCCCCGCGTGCGAGTAATTTAATCGGTGTTGATGGTTCCGAGAGATATCCGAAAAACAGGGATGCGGTTCTGGAAGCGGATCCACGGTGTTCAACATTGGATCCGGTACTTCGCGGAAAAAATAAAAGAAATAAAATATAATGTGTGTTAAAAAAAATTTTGCCGCTTAATAAAATGAATCATATTAATTATAGATGAGTTTTATTTTTATTAACAGACGTGAAAATTCCAGTATTGAATCATATTAACAATAAATAAAACAAAACAAATGCCAATTGGAAAGTTTTTCTTCCAACATTCAGTGATTTTATAATTTACATAATTTTTATTTTACACGTTGCTAAATTTTACATCATTTTTTATTTTACACGTTGCAAAATTTTACTGGCGTGTAATTTCCAACTAGCACTGAATATTCCGTCATATATGATGCTTCTTTTTATTTACATCATATGTGATGTAATTTTACAGATTTTTTTGGTAGTGTGTACACAGAAAAAAAATCTGAATCCTTAACGACACTGAAATTGAAAACCTTTATTATTACATGACATGGAACGCGATTTATTGATGTAAATTTACAAAATAAAAACAGTTGAATCCTTAACAGCACTGAATTCTAATGACACAAATATTACTTGACACGGAACGCGATTATTTGATGTAAATTTACATCACATATGATGTAAATAAAAAGAAGCATCACATACGACGGAATTTTCAGTGCGAATTAAATATTACACGTCTTAATATTTTACATGTCTTTCAAATTTTACACGTCTGTTGAAGATTGCAGACGTGTAATATTCAACTCGCACTGGAAATTCCATCATATGCGATGCTTCTTTTTCGTTACATCATATGTGATGTAATTTTACAACTTTTTTTGGTCACACGAAATTCTCAACAACACTGAATTGGAAATTTCTCAAAATTACACGGCATGAAGTATTACAATACACTGAAAGTGATAATGTCACGTAAAATTATAAACTGTGAAGAACAGGACCAGACAAATGTGACAAAAACTGTTAAGTCAAGTCGTGCGCCAAAGTATTTTCCCCGCGCGCGAGTAAGTTAATCGGTGTTGATGGTTCCCGGAGATATCCGAAAAACAGGGATGCGGTTCTGGAAGCGGATCCACGGTGTTCAACATTGGATCCGGGACTTCGCGGAAAAACTAAAAGAAATAAAATATAATGTGTGTTAAAAAAATTTTTGCCACTTAATAAAATGAATCATATTAATTATAGATGAGTTTTATTTTTATTAAGAGACGTGAAAATTCCAGTATTGAATCATATTTACAATAAATAAAACAAAACAAATTCCAATTGGAAAGTTTTTCTTCCAACATTCAGTGATTTTATAATTTACATCATTTTTATTTTACACGTTGCTAAATTTTACATCATTTTATATTCTACACGTTGCAAAATTTTACTGGCGTGTAATTTCCAACTAGCACTGAATATTCCGTCATATATGATGCTTCTTTTTATTTACATCATATGTGATGTAATTTTACAGATTTTTTTGGTAGTGTGTAGAGTGTAGATGATAACACAGAAAAAAAATCTGAATCCTTAACAACACTGAAATTGGAAATCTTTAATGTTACATGACATAGAACGCGATTTATTAATGTAAATTTACAGACTAAAACAAGATTGAATCCTTAACAGCACTGAATTCTAATGGCATAAATATTACTTGACACGGAACGCGATTATTTGATGGAAATTTACATCACATATGATGTAAATAAAAAGAAGCATCACATATGATGGAATTTTCAGTGCGAATTGAATATTACACGTCTTTAATATTTTACATGTCTTTCAAATTCCACACGCCTGTAGATGTTTACAGGCGTGTAATATTCAACGTGCACTGAAAATTCCGTCATATGTGATGTTTTTTTTTATTTACATCATATGTGATGTAATTTTACAACTTTTTTCTGGTCACAAAGAATTCTTAACAGCACTGAGATAGAAATTTCTTAAAATTACACGACATGGAATGTTATAGGACATTGAATTAATATTCAATGAATATTTTAAAACACTGAACGCGTTAATGTCATGTAAAAATACAGACTGTCAAAAACAGGCACACACAAATGTCAACAAAGTGTTAAGTCAAGTCGTGCACCATATATAATATTTTATAATATTTTATTGAAGCAGTTTTCCCGCGAGTGAGTTTATCGATCTTACTGGTTGCTGGAGATCTTTGAGAGTATTCTTAGAGGTCCGGGAACACTGGTTTGTTGTGTAGGCGAGCTCCTTTCCGAAGAAAATTTTAAGTGAATTTACTTAGTTACCAGCGATTGTGAATTCTAGAATTTAAGTGAAATCGATAGATGAAGTGTTTTTGATCGCGGATAGTGCAAAATTGAGGGAAATCTTCTAATTATTTTTAAGTTTTTTGTAGTTGAAGTTTTGTAAATTTGGTCTTCAGATGACGCCATTTCGACATCATTTATTTTTTAAGCATCGAGAAGAGCTTTTTGCGAAATAATTCAGATGGCGCTTGTTAAAAATGGTTTGGACCCTTGCTGAAGGAAGTGTTGCTTGTACATCAGTGAGAAATCATCGTAATGCTGGATCCAAATAACAAATCGGTCGACAAACGTTTGAGGAAATCTTCATCATCATTCAAGCTAAGTACTTTCTAATACCTAACTTCCTGCTCTTTCTACATAATTTTCTACTCTTGTTCGAAATTCATTCCAACAACCATCTAAATCTTGTCAATTTTGACATTTTTCGAGTATCCAGTTTTCAGCTTAGGTTATATGATGACGCATTTTTCAATCGCGAACCGGAACGCAATTACGAAAAAAATGAATCCAGATAGCGTTAATGAAGCTAATAGAGAAGCTCCAAACCTTAAACTGACATCTGGTGCGTGAAATAGTTGCATTTCTGTGTATTACTGATCTTCGATTAGCGTCATATGTTTGCTTGTTTTGCTCAGTAGGGATAACATCGCACCGAGTGCTTTCTAATTGACTGGTGTTTGAGTTATTACCTACTACGGATTTTTGAAAACGGATCTTCCACATCGCAGCTGAGTAGATTTTGTTTTTATTACAGTAATTGATATTGGTATAGGAGACACTTAATCTTATTTAAAATTCATTTGCGGCTTTCAACATTGAAAAACGTAATCCATTGCTGGTTTTATAATACTATGATGAGTGATATTAAACACAAATGTGTAAATTTTAGTTGATGGTGGCGTGGTCAATCAGCTGATTGTAATTCTGCCTGATGTATCAAAAAGCTAAGTGTAATTCTTTGATTAGATAATGTGATGAGAAAGATGCGCGCGCGCGTGTGTGTGTGTGTGTGTGTGTGTGTGTGTGTGTGTGTGTGTGTGTGTGTGTGTGTGTGTGTGTGTGTGTGTGTGTGTGTGTGTGTGTGTGTGTGTTTGTGTTTTTTTTTGTAGTTTTGAATCAACTCTTAAACTTTAGGAGCCACCCCCAATAAATGCAATGAAATTGTCATAATATTTTATTTGAAAACAGGCGGGCAGAAACCGAAATAATTGCACTTAGTTTTCAATTTATCAAGAAGCAGATATCTACCACTACGTAATTTAAATCAATTTTCATTTTTGAAGTCCGACGTAAAGGAGAATTTGGAAACAATACTCATTATACGTATCCACGATTATTTTAGGTTTTACAGTTTTCAGAGTACTTTATTCATTGGACTACAACAATATTGAATCTTTCGGTCAGGTGCAGGTTTTAAAAAGTACTTTATCAGTTTATCAAACTCAATAACTATAAATCTACTCAAAATCTAGAAACGGAGTTGTATAATTCAAATTAAAAAAAAGTAGTTTTTTGAAATTGCCTTGACTTGATTGAGGGGATATTTCGGTATCGAATTTAGAATACGGTGAATGCGTTAAGATCACTGTTTCGAGAATAACGCGTTCAAAGTTTGACTGCTCCATAAGCTCCCAGCATTGAAGAATTTTTTTTTAATATATCTAGTAAACCAAATATCTTTCAAATTACTTTTTAAGATCACGATGCAGCTCTTCGAACGAACTATTTCACTTGGCTAATAACTCGATTTGTTTACATTTTGCGCATTGGCCCTTTTCAAAATTCATTACCAATGTTTAATGTTTCGAATAAATTTTACGAGTAGGATTCCTTCGAAAGGAACGATCTTTGCGTGAAGTTATCAAAATAGTTTACAGATCTAAAATATAAAATAATAAAAAAAAATTAATAACGCGTCCTGTAAATTTTGGCGATTGATGTACAAAAAAAAAGTTTTTTCTATCTACAAACTTTTCAGCCTCTACGTTCCTGCATCTTGCAGTTTTATTTTTCGGAATAATTTGCTATTTTAATTTCGAATTGATTACCTTTTTTAAATCAACTGTTTCTTAATATCATACTTTTAACTATTATAAATTTTCGTGTCGTATTTTTGTTTGAAATGTACTACTTTTTCTATGAAAACAAAGCGTGGCTTATATTTTACATGAAACACGATGCTCCATGTTTGATATTCACAAAGAGTAAGAAATATTAATAGAATGGCAAATAAAAAGACTTGAGTTAATTGTTCTTATTCCTAATTGAAATATTATTTTTTTAATAATCACTTAAAAAACCTATCATCTGAATATAAGTTGCTCTTGTTACTCATATTGTAAATCTTAAGAATATTTTTTTTTGTGACAGGCAAGATTGCTTAAACTTTTTGATATTATCATCTGCTATATTAATTAGATCATGACATGTGTGTTACTTTTTTTTCTTTTCATATGTCGAAATAATCTGCTGTTTATTCTCCATTTATCTCATCATTCTATAATGATTCTGTTACGATGAATCATTCATTATTGTCCAAATTCGTATATGTTCATCAGATTGATTCCTTCGTTCTACAAGTAAATTTCAATCACTTAAAAATACTGTTTCCATGTTATTTCAAGTTAATTTTAAAAGGTCGCGTTTTGTTTTTCTCAAAATATCCAGCATTTAAAAATAATAAAATGTTCCGATTGATTAGTAGCTACTCGAATTGGTAAATCGAAAAAATATCAGATCTTTTCAAAAGTAGTAACAATTTGAACATTACTTTGTACAAGCAATGAAGCTCAAAAAGAGGCAAGGAGAAGAAAGAATTGAAGAATTTTCAAAATGGTATTAATCGCGAAAAATAGTTTGAGAAGTTTTTGTCGACAAATTATGAAAAATACATTCAATTCAAAATATTGTTTTTTCAACCATAGAAACCTTTTAATAATTCTTTGATTGAACAGGGATCACTGTTAGGGAAAAAAAGCTAGTTTGATAGGAATGAAATGTGGATGGTAATAATTTTCTTCCAATACCTAACTCAATATATCTATATTTAACATTTATCGAATGCCTCGTAGAAGTTTCCTTATGAAATGTCTAGGAGCATAGAAGGTGTAGGAAAATACGATCGCACCATTGACCAAAATGGATCCTGATCTTTACCTTTTTCTAACTAACACAACCCCTTCCTTTGATACTTGAATATAGATTCGCAGACGTACAGACGGTTTCCATAGTTGGTGATACTTACTTATTTCTGGTTCTGACTATTTCAAAATTATTTTTGGAGTATGCAGGAGCATGAAGTTGCTAGTTGAACCTAAAGAGTATCAAACTAACATTCCTTCCTTTTTCCCCATTGACTACTAGGACGTGGCCGGCGCCGTTATTAATCATTTCAAAAACGGAGAGCATGAGTTTTGTACATTGAGAATGAACTGCTAATCCCAAGCACCATTCTTTTGGACTTTGTGCAAAATTGATGGCCTCGATTAATCACGGAGTAGCAACCATTGGCGACGTGGAACTTGTTCTGCTTAGCCACGCCAGCGATCATGGAATTCGAAATGTGCATGAACTGATAAAAAAAATAACAAAAAAATCATCTTTTTTTTTTAAGTACGTAATTAAATAGCATTACCATCCCCTAAAACAATTAAATAGCATTTCGAATTCAATGATTTAAGGTGGATATGAGTAGTCAAACAAGCTAAGCTAAGCTTACTGGTTGCTGGAGATCTTTGATGCGGATCTGGAAGTGGCTCCACGTTATTATATTTAGGATCCGGTACTTCGGGGAAGAAAATAAAAGTATGGATGTAACTCCTAAAGACAAACAAAATTTGTGAGATAAAAAATTTTGCAAAATGAATTATATTAATTATAGAAAGATTTTATTTTTTATTAGGAAATGAGAAAATTCCATTATTGAATCATATTAACGATAAATTAAATAAAACAAATTCCAATTGGAAAGTTTTTATTCCAGTATTCAGTGATTTTATAATTTACATCATTTTGATTTTACACGTTGCAAAATTTTACATCACTTTTATTTTACACGTTGCAAAATTTTACTGGCGTGTAATTTCCAACTAGCACTGAAAATTCCGTCATATATGATGCTTCTTTTTATTTACATCACATGTGATGTGATTTTACAGATTTTTTTCGTTGTGTGTAATCCATGAGGTCAAGCCTATAGAGTTGCACTGGCGAGGTTCGGTGGCCCAAGGTCGCCAACCGATAAGTGTCCGGAAAAAATGAAAGAGTTCGTTGCACATCTTTTTCCGTAGCCGTGGCCCGATGCAGTGACCACTTATCCGGACGACGCAGGAGCCCACTACATCGAATTGTTGCCATTGCTAAGAAACTTGCGGTAAACAACGCCCCTGGTCTAGACGGAATTCCAAATGGGGTGCTGAGGGTGGCGGTACAGATTATTCCGGATACTTTCAGAGTGCTGCTACAAAAATGTCTCGACGAGTGATCTTTTCTCAATCCGTAGAAACCAGCGAAGTTGGTGCTACTACTGAAACCTGGGAAACCCCCAGGGCATTCATTATCGTACAGATCTATTTGTGTGCTGGACATTCTTGGAAAGCTACTGGAGAGGATAATATACAACAGACTTATTATCTACACAGAAGGCGAAAGTGGACTGTCGGAAAGACAGTTCGCATTTCGGAAAAGGAAATCTACGGTGGACGTCATCCGAATGGTGACAGAGTACGCGAAGCGCGCATATAAAAAGAAGCGGACAGGCGTTCGTCACTGTGCCATTGTGACGATCGACGTCAAGAATGCCTTTAACAATACTAGCTGGGAAGCTGTTGTCAAAGCGCTTCACAGGATGCGTGTTTCCAATACCCTCTGCAGGATAACAAGAAGCTTTTTCGAAAATCGAGTCCTGACGTTGTCTATCCCAGGCTTATTTCAAGGCGCCAACAACTTTCAAGTTGAACGCTGAAAATTTTGTGAGTGAATTGTGTTGTGACGAACAATCGTGGCGTGCTATAGTCGACGAATTCTCGCAAATCATACGCGATCTGATACGAATCAGAAAAGATGATGAACGGAGAGAGCGAGATAGTCAACCAAACTTAACAAGCTAATGGAAGGTCTTGGGCCTCGTACGACACCACAATTCAACACGATCTGGACTGATACATGTGATGGGACTTAAAAGGTCCCACGTACTCAACTACGATCTTTTCTGCAGCAAAAGTAAACCATTCGGGATGTATGGATGGACATTGAAAGGTGGGTAGAAAGAACCTGAACATGGTCACCGCTTACCGGAGAAGAATGTATCCTCGTCGTGGGACATTTGCGGCATCCGGTTCTCAAAGTGAAACTTCACAGAGAATACCAGACATTCAGCCGAGAGGATTTCGTGAGTACATCTTATCTACGAGTAAAGCTGCAGGTATACGACAGTAACTTCTTTGCGGAGGATGTACAAAGGAAAAGGGTATTCCGAGGACAGCGCCTTATTAATGATGTCCCTCGAGCAGAGTTGAGATATTTCATCGTCATGAGGCATGAAGCTGTGACTGTGCAGCCTTTTGGTCCGTCAAACTCAATTGACTGTTCCTCAAATGGGTTCCTCGTTTTTCGATCCCTCATCCCCAAGTCGTGTAAAGCTAAAATAATCTCAAAAACAAGCATTCACCAATCTCATTCAAGGAACGCATTTATTGTTATTCTTGCTCCTGCCAGCAAGCCCATTTTCAATTTGTTATTGCTAGTGTTGCTCCCTGCCAGCAGCCGAACTGGAAAGGTTTTCTGTTCTTGTTTGTAAAGTAAAGTAAATAAGTAAAGCCATTTCATATAATTATCTTATACATGGAATATGTCTAGTCTAGTTTTAATCAGACCCCAATAGCACCTCATTTTATAATAATGTGTATCTTTAAGGTATTCAGTCTTTCCAAGCTCACAACTTCCTCTTGCTAAAGTTTAATTTATCAATATCACAGATTATTCACAGTCGAGCGAAAAAAAAACTTTCCTAGAGGGAGAAAACAGACAGATGAAGCATTGTTTTGGTAGGAATTTGTTTTCCTTTCATCTACATTCCTCTCGGTTTTGTTTTCCATCTTGTTTGGCAATAATTAAGCAACAGTAAATAGTTTTTTTTTTGTTTACACTTACCAGACCAGCTGCCATCAAAGCGACCTGAAGAGGGCAAGAGAAAAAAAGCATAAGGTTAATTACCGGTAAATACAACTTATGGTAGATAATTGTTGGCAATTGGTGATGCAATTCGTGGGTATAGCTTTATATGAATAGAAGATGCACAAATTACAGTTGTGATCAGAGTTCATCAGACAATTAGATTCAATCACCGATGTTAGGTTTCAATCTTTACTGGTAAACACGCTTCATAGTAGTTTTGTCAGTGGTAATATAAGTGGTTTCGCTGTTTTTTAATTATTAATCTATTTTGTCAATTTTAATTAAAATTAACTCATTTTGAGAGGTTGGTTTTCTACCATTGAGAATGCTGAACCTCAAGCAGGAACTCAACGTTCTACCTTCCTAATTTCAAACGCCAGGAACATTTGTCGTTTTTCAGCAAAAAAAAAAACTATCCAGAACACTTGACTCTCTTCCGAAACTGAAATTTCGAAGCGTCCTCCCTAAGAAATTTCTCCAACACCTAAGTAGGTACGACAAACGCATCCGATCAATGCCAAATATAACAGTATAATTCCCGAGCCGCGGCAGCAGCACGGGAAGTACGCCTCGGTTACTTAACTTTAAATCCGAGCGCACGTGTGACGTTTTAATTTTACTTCCCCCTGCCCGCCTGACTTACGGTTTGTTTATCTTCCTTGTCAACGTTTTCCCGCTGATTTACTAGAGAGAGAAAGAGAGAGAGAGGAGAAGAAAAATCCAAATCCACTTGGGACGGTTTATGCTAAGTGACATCAACCATGGTGAGAAAATGTTGAAACCGGTTCAAAAAGATCACAGAAATTACCTACCGGAAAGAGGTGCCCTTCGACGTTCCGGTATCTCTTTTTGTTCTTTTACTTTAATTTTGTCGACTTTCGTTTCCATCCAATGAATTATGGGATTTATCTGTCTGGAGAAAATTAGAGGAAAGGGTGTCTTCTGACTAATTATTCGTTAGGTTCGAGCTCTGTCAAACGAGCGAGAACCGAAATTGTTTACAATTTTGGTTAAAAGGATTCGGTACAAATAAATCTTCTGGATAGAGGTTTCTTGGCAAACACACGTTAATATCCGACTGCGTTTGCTTTTGATTTTAGATAAATTTCATAATAAATTTCCAGGAACCCTAAAGAATAGTTTCGCATAGACAAATCTAAAAAGTTATAATACAAAAGGAACACAGGGGAATGCGCAATTTGGTTTTCAAATCTTTAATTTCACAGAATATCAATGGAAACAGCTTCACAGAAAACTATTACAGATTGTTTGCGTAAAATCTCTGATATTTTTTTTTTTCGCCAAAACACATAATTCCATTCGGCAACAATGCCTAGAACCACTGTTGGGCCATGAACAACCATGTGGACTGTGATGCAGCGTTTGGCAAAATTACTACTGCTTGTTCTTTCCCCTTCTGGGATTGAGCTTTGAAAACCTCTGGTGGTTATCAAACAGTGGAGGTAGGTCCGCAGACTGTCTGCCTGGAGGCCAAGGCCGGATCGATGTGAGCGCTTGGGAAAACTACCGCTGATGAACCACTCCCCTCGTTGGATTGGACTTTTTTATTAGTTGATCATCCAGGTGGCATCTTTTTTGCGGATTGCTTTCCAAGGAACGACGAGCCACCGCGTCTCCCCAATATGCCACTCTAGGTCCATGGGTGTAATAGGTCGACTCTAGATACTATGAATCCCTACGCCATAAAGTCCACCTAGAGCCTCTGGCCGTAATTTCCATCCGGACCTGCAACGAAGGATATACCCGTGATGGGAGATCAAGTCCGCGCTTCTGCGCTCATCGGTTTGCTCGTAAGTCAAAACTCCTCTTGTTACGATTTATAAGGAACTCTCCTCTGACAACTCCAGGTTCGACCTTTACTCCTAATTCGAGGCTCGCTTGGTTATCACGACTATCTTGCGCTCCGCCTCTGTTCGAGACCACTGCTAGAGACCAATGACCTCTCCTCTAACGACTTAAGGTCTCGGTTCTGCGTGGTTTGACTCGAGGCCTTCACTTCTGTGCCCGTTCGTGTGCCGACCGAGAGCAGTTTATCCTGGACACGTGCCTGTTACAGTCCACATCCGGGGCTTTACAAAACTACTCAGATGGCTCCCGGCGCGAACGTCATCCTACACCGACTCGAGTGACTCACCCGCCGACGACGTGAAGTCACTTTATCCGAGAGTATTCCGCAGCGTAAATACTCTTCTTCCTACGAGTTCGACTGCGAAGAAGGTCAAGTCTTATCCCCGTAGCTTCCGTCGAGTAGGGAGCACGTTCTACTCGGATACTCCACGACAGTGGAGGTATCCTACACAACGTATGAGACGTACTTAGCAGCTCAGCATACGCAGAAGGTAGAGTCTTATCTTTGTATGCTTTACTGATAGGATCGGATGCACACTACTCGAAGGACCCTTGCTAAGCGGGGACTTCTTCTCCGACCATGATCCGGTCTTCCACCTTCCTTTGGCTGGCAACTTTGAGGCTGGCAACTCTAGGCGTTATGCTCGCCGTGTACCGAATCAATAGCAGGTTATCCTATACTCGCGCCTGTCACAGAACACGTTCGGGTCTTTTTCGGTTACGACTTAGATGAATCCCGATAGTATTCCGCGAATACTCTTCTCCCTACGAGTTCGATTGCGGAGAAGGTGATGTCTTATCCCCGCAGCCCCCGTCACAGGTGGCGCGTTCTACTCAGATACTACGCGTCGGTAGTCATGGTACCGTGGGATTGGACTTCAAGAGACAACCACGCATGGTTGTCTCATCAGTCAGTCATCGAGTCAGACGCTGCTTGGCGGCCGAGGCTCGAGGGGATCTCGATCGCCTGGTTGATCCAAACTCTTTCAGATGGAGGGGCTCTGAGAAGAGCCGATTGTGCAAGGCGTCGGAGCGAAGCACCAGAAGAAGCAACAAGTAGCCTTTTCTCGGCTCACATACTATTTTATTTTCTCTAACTTGACACTAAAACAATAAACACTATTTATACTACCGTCCCATCTTGACTGTCTCGCGGTCTTATAACGAATAACTCCAGGCGCACAATAGAATGCGCCCTTAGATAGACTGGCGAGCAAACGCACAAGCATATGCTAGTGCCAGATGGAACCGCCTAGAACTTCAGTCGACTGGTCGGACTGAACAACCACGATGAAACTTCACTACGAAGCGAAATGCCATTCTTGCGTTAGAGCGCTCCACGGTAAAACCTTATTTACAAACTGTCCCCTAAACGAGTCAAGGCTTAAACTCTCCTCTCTTCGTAATAACTCGAGACTTAAAAACGCCACTTTTGCCTATCGTGTACCGACTGAGTGTCCCCTCCCCTAGATTCGTGTCTATCACAGCACATGCCGAAACTTTTCATCACCACTCAACTGACTCGCCCGAGAGACTCGAGAGTCACTTTCTATTTACTTGTCCACGAGAGGTACGCCTAAGATTCCCTACCCAGTAGATTAAGCATTAACTTTCATTGGTAGAATCAGACGTACTCCACTAAAAAAAATATCGACATGAGATCACTTTATTTCCGTTAGAGGATTCTATTTCCGTTACCGATCGATGACCATGTGTAGAGGAACCATAAGAACAGCTTTCAGGGTCTCGACAGCGTGAACAGCGACTACGACGATCGCTATAGACGCGTCACCGCATTCAGGAAGACAGTACAACCACAGAGAACAGACGTTCAAGCTATTTCACGAAACTTGTGTAAAATTTCCAACGAACATTTTAACCAATTTTTCCTTTTAAGCTTAATCACCAGATGTCTCCGAATACACCAAAGAGAACTGTGAAAATTTGATTTTGAACGGCGCAATAGATGGCACTGTTTCAAGTCAATTTTCAACGTATTTTTTGGGTGTCAGCATTTGAAATTTTACACACTTTTTTAAAGATTTTTTGTTCGAGCTTGTACGTCTGTTCTCTGTGGTACAACTCACACAATCTGTAACGTAATCGTTACATGTAAGGCACTTAGCTAGTTCATTGCAGCTGGAGACCATCTACATCTCGACAACAAAATGATTTTTGTACGTACGCCATCAACCGGTAGCACCTGGTTGGCTGTAGATGAGAGATCATTAAGCACATTGACTACTTGGTTCATTAGTCATGAGCATACTTAACCTTCTGTAGGCCATCACCAAGCGCGATATATTCGTCTTCCGTATTACAGAGAATGAGACGCAACTGCTCAACTGCACAACAAAAGTAAACCATCTTGTTCAGCTTAAACACGAAGCCGGTGTTTGATATGCGATCTGCCACTTAGTTAGTCTATTTTTGTAGACTACAACCTATTTGAAAGCCTTTTTCGAAACCGATACACAGCGAACGACCTTTCGCCTTGATTTAGTCCGCCTTATGCACTGCATACTACACCCATAGAAGAGGTTGCAAAATCCAATGCCTATTTAGCACATCTCTGTGCCGATAATGCGCTGAAATGTGCACTGTGCCGAAGATGATATGTTTGAAAAACCGTAACTGGCATAAGGACTCGGCTCCCAACTAAAATGATGCATGACCACTACATTCAAGCAAAACAAGAAAAACATTTTATGGGATTTCGTTCCTATTGGATAGTTCATCCCAGAAACAAGAAAATAAAAATATAAACCACAGCGCCCGTAGGGAGAATCGAAACTCATATCATTAACCAAATGGTCTTGCCAGACCGACATCTTAACCAGTGAACTATTTGAGCTTCATGCAGGAAGAGGGATATTTGTCATAGGCATTCTGCCACCGATCAATCACAAAAGAAACGCACGACAGTGGCTTCCCGGCGTTTGGCCTCCTTTCAAGGTATTCATTTGTCTTGCGATGGAAACGGGAAAGGGAACGGGAGTGGAGGAAACGGGAAACCCATTGAATGAGAACTGTGCTTTGCTTACTGCCTGCTATTACATACACACGCTACATATACACAGCTGCTAAAGCCGGGCAGCTTGGCCGGTGCTTGTTTGCCGGTGAATTGAAGAAATATATTCTTGTTGCTTTTGCTACGTACACACGCACAGCTTAGCCGTGGTTGTTTGCCGGCGAATTGAATTGAAGGAATGTTTTTTTTGTTGTTGCTTTTACTGCATACACACGCACAGCTTGGCCGTGGTTGTTTGCCGGTGGATTGAAGGGATTGAATTAGAAGGATGTTTTTGTTGTTGCTTTTGCTACATTCACACGCACAGTGCTCGGTTCGCTGGCTGCCTGGTGTTGGCCGGTATTTATTTCCATCCTTCTTCGTCTTGTGATGCGATAGGGAGGGACGTGAAAGCGTTTTTATTTTGTTTCTTTCAGACATACGCAATTCGGTTAGCTTGGGAGATTAATGCCGGTGGGAGCAAATCGAATCAGCACCGATCGCGTTATCTTCTTGTACCAATGATGCTATGTAATTGACTACACGCCATTGGCACAGAGGCTGAATTTTGGGTGTAACAATGAGGTATCCGCTATCAGTATGTAGTCATAAGCCGTAGGCTTTTTGGGCATTGTAGCTTCATCCGCATCATCAGGAAGAATAGGCTCGGCAATATTGTAAAGAGAAGGTCGCCGAAGCAAGACCTTCAAATCAGATCCGAAAGAAGGTCAACAAGCCAAAGCCAAAGCCACTTCGCTATTGTCAACTGGCAGCGCAAATGGAACGAAGATGAGTTGGGTCGATGGCTTCACTCGATTATCCCAAAGGTAAGCCTTAAACCCTGGTTCAATAGATTGGACCTGAGTCGGGATTTTATTAAAACATTTTCCCGTTTCATGTCCAATCATTGTTCCTTGAATGCGTTACTCTTTCGTGTTAATCTCGCTAGCAGCAATTTGTGTGGTTGTGGCCAGGGTTACCATGATGTCGAGCATCTTGTTTGGTCTTGTGAGGACCACCTTATCGCCAGAGCAAACTTAATAGATTCCCTTCGGGCCCGAGGAAAACCACCTTACGTTCCAGTGAGGGATGTGTTGGCTGCGGTGGACCTAGATTACATGTTCGAATTATACCTTTTCTTTAAATCTATTGATCTTCGTGTATAAATACGTCTTCCCTTTTTCTTTATTCTTTTTTCTTCATCTATACAATGTATGAATTGTAAACACAAAAACAAGGGTTTGGCTCTTTAAAACCTTCGGTATGAGCCGTTTCAAATAAACACATTATAAAAAAAAAAAAAGCCAAAGCCACTGAAGGTCACCGGACCGTAGTCAGATGAAGACTGTCGGACTGGCAACTGCTAGAGGTAGTTGAACCGAGAGCCACGGCAGGTCGCCAGGCCGTAGACAACCGAATCCTTTGGGAGGTCATCGAAGCCACTGCGAACGATATGGACGGTTCGAACGGTTTGGACGGTTTGGACGGTTAGGTTCGTTCGAACTTTTTGAGCCATTTACACTTGGCTTTCTCGTATGCTGTGGTTCGACCCGGTTAATTTCTTGAGAACAGTTCATTTCTTGGAACAGCACAAATTAACTGTTTAATAGTATTAACTGCACATCTCTGTATATTAGTACATCGTTTCCTACACCCAAAGAAGATGTTTAAAAAATTTCCAGACGCTCGTCCAGCCCGGACTACAGAAAGTAACGTCAATGATGGACTCGCTCGCATTCCTGTGGTAGGTCCTTGTATCTCCTACATTCCCCAGGTCTACGTTCAGCCTTGCTAGGGCTTCCGGTAGAAGTTGGCCCCCTGGGGTTTGTAAGGCGACTACCCCATTTTAGGGCCCACGCGATGAAGTCCCCGCTGCCTGATGACAACGGGGCTTCTACCCGTAAGATCTTCAACGATTTTTTTTTCCATCATAACGCCGAACCTCTTCAGGGACCACCTTGAGAGGGCGTAGCAGCTACAGACGAGAATCCCGTTGACTTTGGCTATCACGAAGCCTTCCTTTCTTGTATGGCGCATCTTCCTGTAACCCTAATCACGGCCAGTTTGGCGTTATTACTCAATTATTGCCATCCGAGGTCCTGCGATACGGGTCTGCCACTAACGCCACGTCCAACTTTTCCTCGTATTCCATCTGCCACCGCAACAGCAGGTGTGCTGAGTGGCAGTGATTGAGGTTAATCTGAACTGCTTCTATCCCCACGAAGGTGCAGCCATCGCCTTTTGAAAGGCGGGGCACCTAGGGTTGCCAGCCCTGTGTCCTCTACCGCCGTATGCTGGCCGGCTTCACCACACCGCCAGCACAGGCCACTTCTATCGGTACCATTGCACGCAAACAATTTGTGTCCGTACTCGACACAACGGAAACACCTTTCCGGTTGCTGGGGAGGTGACAATTTGGCAGATAGACCACCTTTAGCCACCCACACTTCAGTGATGCGTTTGCTACCGCAACCGGAAGTTTCGCGAACGCCACCTGTGTTCCGCATTTGGAAAGACCTTCCCACATCCGGATCGAAATCTGGTCCGTTTCAATCTTGCACAGGTCCATCAGCGTATTCTTGACCTCTACCTTTGTGGCTATCTCGTTAAGATTCTTGATCCATACGGTAACCGTAGTGCTCAGGGCACGGATTTCCACCGTCTCTCCGACTATCTCCTGCGTGATCACGCTATACTTCGCGCTTCTGATGGTTGAGCCACGTCTGAGCTCGAGGATCGTGTCCGGTGAATTCTCCACACGTCCCCTCTTAGGTTCACCAACCAATCGCTCGTCTTCATTTGGCTAACATCGGCGTAGTTTCCTTCCGGTGCCTCTACCACCTACGCCTCCATCTTTCCCCTGACCCGGTTGGGTTTGGACTTGAACTTAGGTTTGGCTTTGGCTTTCGTGTCCTTTTGCCTTTGCATTCAACTGTCTGCCACCCAGTTGGCGCTTCGGAAACTTGGTCTCCCTCCTTTAGCTCGTTTTCGCTCGGATTTTGCCAGATCTTAGAATCCCGGGCTCGTTTCTTCGGGGACCCAGGTCTGGTCTCCCCTGGAGACCCTCTTTTTTCTTGCCGTTTCCGGCAAACACCGCTTCGCCGTCAGTCTGTACAAAGACACTGACCTTCTTCGGCCGAATCGTTTCCGCCCGCAGAGGGGTCACCACGTCTTCTTCGCGTGCCTTCCTCCTACACTTCGCTGCCGTAAGGAGACCGCTCGGTTCTCCGTGACGAAGAGTGGCATCACGTTGGCGAGTTTCTCGCGGACCTCCTTGTGGATGTTAGATTTCTTTCTAACGCACTCCACCAGGTGCAGAATGCCCGCCATTGCCAGCAGCTAAGCGGGGAGCTTAGGAGTTCCTCGACTGCCTGCTGGACTTCGACGGAAAGGTCTTCCCTCTCTCCGACTTCTACAGGCGTCCTCACCGGCTCGGCGAGCGCCTTAGCCCACTCCTGACAAACGGATTGGGACAAGCGTCCTTCTCCGCCTCCAAATCTTCCTTCCGTGATTTTGATTTGGTATTTCATGTTTGATCCCACTAGTCGCTAGGTAAATAGACGGTTCACTGCGCCAGTGACCTGCTTAGCGCAGCAAGGACCGGGATACTGCGATGTTTGTCCTGGTGCCCCACAGATTACCGTTAGAGACTGACGTGATTTTACGACTCGCCAGCCTTCCAGGATCATCAGCACGTTTCAGCATCACACCTTAGCCAAATGGAGTCGGTTTCCAATAGAGAATCCATGGTCATAATCAAAGTTCATTTGTAAGGGTCTTCATAAAGTGGAGGGGAGGTTTAGTTATCTCGGCCGTACATCTGCAGATCCGCAGAGTTTTCCGAATGCCTGCTCACATACAATGCAGAGCTGCTTACAGCTAAGCAGCCCAGCTGTAGGCTATTTTGTTTCCTTCAGTCATACGCAATGCGATTTCTCTTGGAGGTTAATGCCGGTAGTCTCAAATCGAATCACCGCCACTGGCGTTTACATCTTATGCCAATGGCGTTGATATATTGAGAACTCATGATTGGGGTAAAGGCTAAATTTTGGGTGTACGAATCAAACTGTAGAAGACAGTGGGTATCGTTAGAAAGGGGTATTTCACTAACGTAGAATAACTCCAAGTAGCGTCGCGCTCAACGCCGGAGAGGGTGAGAGGTGAAGTTTTTGTCGGAAACATCCGAGGCGTAGCGTGAAGTTGCGAACATGTGCTGTGTTAGGCACTAGTTCATAAAAATCGACATTAGATTGGCATATACTTCCCCGGCAGTCCCTGGATGGCCTCAAGTGGCTTTTAGAGCTTAGGGTTTATTCATAAACCCAGATAAGCACGCTGGGAGTGGCTCGTCGTGGTCGCACACCGTGTCTTGGGATGGATTCCCAAGACGAATTTACCATATGGATGACAGAATAACAAAAAAAACATATTTACCCTTTACAAGCATATGCATAAAAAAAAAAATGTGTCATAAAAGAACCCTCACGGCCTTAAGCGAAGAAGATTGAAGCACTATCTACTACGTCGCAATCCCTTGTATACATATACGAGATACGTCTTGAACTCGGAAAAAAACACCCATTACTTTTTTCATATTGTCTTCCTAAACGTAGCTAAAGGTAGACATTCGTTAAGGTAAATTAATGGAAACCGATCAACAGAAATTGGATTTCAATTAATCACCGCTTTGTGGTCAGGTGAATACAAAAAGTTCTGCGGCTGCTGAAGTATGGCATGCGATAACAGAACGATGTTGGTTGTCGAACAAGCCCTTAAAGGTCACTCGAATGGCTTTGAGACCACCTACCTACCCAAGAGCAGAATTGATTCTTTTTTAACTTACCGATCACCAGCAATAAACACATGTAAAAAGTGGACATTTTTGACACTTGGCGGCGCGTTCCCCACTGTGCCGGGAATTGTCAATTTGTCAGTTTCGAAAATGTACGCACGGCAAGCAACCTCTTGTATGGCATTGGTAGGTACAAATGAAATTTTAAACCTTGCGCAGAGGTGTAAAAGTACGTAATTAATATGCTTGGGTGGAGACTTTCCGAAGAATATGGATAGACGACGACGATTCCCAATAAAATACGCCCATTTTCAGCCATCAAAAGGTGCCGCGATCGGATGGTAAATTTATGTTAATGATCAACCACCGATCCATCTTAATCAATTTACTTGCCATGTTAAGGAAACAGCTCGTTTAGTGGGGAAGTTCAACGGAGAGTAGCTAGAAGCCTCCGAGGATCCTTATCGGGTGACGGATCTTATGTATGGCGGCAATTTGAATATAATTTATATTAAAGTAGGTAATGTTTCTGTATCAAAATACGAATATGTTTACTATATCTATTTATTCACAGTAAGCTTCTCATTTCGCAATACCAATTTTAAGAAAATGTGTCTTGTAGTTCACACATCCATAATAAGCCACTCAGTGAGTCACTTCATTCAAGCATTTGGCCAATAGAAGTATCTTCTGATTTTCAACGGTGCTAAGAAATAAAAAATAAATTTATGATCATTTCGTTTCGCAAAAGGTGATGCACCAGTCAATCAGTTGGCACGTTTGAAGCATCCATCCGGAAACCGTTGATAGATGAACCTTTCCGCTTGCCCGGGCTTTTATACGCTTCATTGCTTTTTGACGAATTCAAAACAACGATCCAAGCTACACAGTCTGGGCATAAGGTATAACGATCCGGATGTTTCCTAAATTTCACCGGGTCGTGTGAAAAGAAGTTAATACTAGAGGAGAACAAAATTGAATGGCACCTACAGCAATTTATGACTAGTTGAGCTCGCTCGTTGACCCTCTGCCGCAGAAAATGCCAGCCAGTCGGTGGTTTTTCCCCTCTCCTCTTTTTGGACAGATCGTGATTTGAGAGGTGTCAAATTTGGATACTTCCCGACACCTTCCTAGCCCTTCTCCGTCTTCAACAACAACAACAAATCGTAATGAAGACCACAGAGGCTGAACCCGTGAACGACATAATTGGGCATACAATGGACGGATCAATTCCGGTGACCCACAGAGATTAACATTCGGAAAGCTAACGATGTGAAGTTTGTTTTGGAACTTTGACCGTAACCTTTGCTTGGTTGTATTAACCCTTAGGCACTCATCGTCTGTGAGTGATGAATGACAAAAAGTCTTACAAAATACTAATGGTGTTATATAAAAGATATACAGTATCGTTCATAATTGTATAGAAACTGGAAGCAAGCGCACTGTCACTTCGAATTTGAACTTCCATAACTTTTTACTCTGATGATATTTTTTGATCAAATTTTTTGCCTTAGATAGATCAACTATCACACTATTATATCACAAAATTTGAGCTTTCTGGAGTTTGTGTGGCCTGAGAAACAGTAATTCAACAAAAATCGGACTTTTTGGACTTTTTTCATTCAAACTGCAATATCTCTGAAACTACGCAACATTTTTTATTGAAATTTTGTAGAGTGATTGTTGAAATATAAAGCTAGCATGTCTGAAGTTTTCGAAAAGTTCTACCGATGAGATCGAAAGTTATGCGAGGCCCAATATTTCAGGCATGAACCTTGAAATGCGATTTCTATAGAATTTTGGAAAACTTCAGACATGCTAGCTTCATATTTCAACAATCACTGTGCAAAATTTCAATAAAAAATGTTGCGTATTTTCAGAGATATTGCAGTTTGAATGAGAAAAGTCCAAAAAGTCCGATTTTCGTAGAATTACTGTTTCTCAGGCCACACAAACTCCACAAAGCTCAAATTTTGTGATATAATAGTGTGATAGTTGATCTATCTAACGCAAAAAAATTGATCTAAAATATCATCAGAGTAAAAAGTTATGGAAGTTCAAAGTCGAAGCGACAGTGCGCTTGCTTCCAATTTCTATACAATTATGAACGGTACTGTAGAAATATTCGGTAAGTAAATTGTACTTACTTGTAATAAATACCAAAGTTTGAAAATCACGTTTCACGTTCACTTGAAAATTCAAGTTTCACGTTCTTATAAGTTTGCCAAAATGCTATAAAACAATTTAAATAATTCGATTAAAAAGCTAAAAAATCCATAATATCTAAGTAGTTTTAAAGAGTAACGACTTTGTTACACTATTAAAATAAAGATCGATTATTTAAAAACATCAATCCGAACAGTAAGAAATGATCACATACATACTTCCTCTAATGATATTTTAGAAACATTTTTTCTCAGAACCTTCCCTTCAACCTGTCGCATCGCAACGGTCCGGGCACCAATTTGTTGCTGTCCTGCCGCGGCGTTGCATCCGAACGATGTCAATCACAGTTTCGGTTCGGATGCACACGGAAATCGTTAATTAGCCGGTAAAAATAAACAACAACGCCACACAAAAACTCGGTTGAATTTGAGAGGCTTGAGTCGCTGATCGAAAATAATCTCCGGCTTCCAAAAGTAGACTAAGCAAATAACTAGAGGATGCACTTTAACGTCATTACGCTCCGTTCGCGGTGACATACCGAAATTGTCACTTCGTAGAAAACGGGAAGAAAATTGACTCACTGACTCACTGTTTTTATGTTTTCTTTTTTTTGTTGTTGCTGTCATCTGATGGTGGTGGGTGCACTCAAGTAGCATCCGATGCGCCGCTTCTATTTTCATTGACTAATTAGAATCATTCAACGGCAACGAACGAACGAGCGGTGTGGCACAAACGAATCCGACATCATCTATCGGATTGCGTGTCGAATGGCTCACGAACTTTGTTAGATTCGAAAAGAATTAGGGATCCCAATATTGTAGAATTGAATAGAAGAAAATAAATTAAAATGGACATAATTCTTGCACCCATAAATAGATGCGAATACGATTGACAATCTAGACTACGAGAGATAAGGGCATAATGGCCACCTTAAGGAAAACGCTTATTTAGCCATAGAAAACAGCTATAATATGTGAATTACATCATTGTTTCGTGTTCAGACACTCAAATAGTCAATTGCCTAATGCCTAATTGGATGAAACTTGAAAAAGTAGATAAAAACGTTTAAAAATGCATTTTAAATTTTTTTTTTTGCCAAAAGCTGAAAACCAGTCACTGCTCAAAGTCACCAGTCACATAATGATAACCGCCCCTGGGGCAGTATAAGCACCATTAATCGGGGCACGATGAGCGTTTTCTGCCGGGGAATCTACCAGCCAATTCGACTTGATGAAGTCAACTGAATAATAGAGCTACAGCATGACTTGTTCATCTGACGATTTGGCCTATTGGTAAGGTTTCGAAGAGGTAATCAGTAGACTCGAGTTCGATTCCTGGCCAAGGTGATTTTTTTTTTTCATTTATTCATCAAACAAAGCAATAACAAAATTATCTAGGTCAAATTAGGTTAATTCAAAGAATTAACACATGCTCATACATTATGTTTCTGGTGTTTTGTTTGACGGATGATGCTACTTGCCGTATAATGTAACAATAAGAAAAATCAATCAAGAATGGTATGTAAAAAAAATCCCCTCGAACCGGAATCGAACTCGAGTCTACTGATTACCTCTCCGTCACCTTACCAATAGGCCAAATGGACAGACGAAACAAGTCAAGCTGTAACTCTATTATTCAGTTGACTTCATCGAGTTGAATTCGCTGCTAAATTCCCCGGCAGAAAACGCCCATTATGCCTTCATTGATAGTGCTCTGTTCGCCTTCAGTAAACAAATTAAAGTAAAAACGTGTTTTAAAATTAATTAAAATGAAAAATCGAAAAATTCAATGATGGGGAAAATTGAGTAACAATATGCAAATCATTTTGTAGTGCGTACATTTCAGATCAAGCTGATTTAAAGGTCATAAAAGCTTATTTGGTGATGCTAAAAAATTATAATACTTTCGTCACTTGAGAACCTAGCTGGTTATTATTTAATATTTCTGTAAAGATGAAAAGGATTTTTCTGTTTTGGTGAAAATTCAAAAAAATCTTTAAGAACCATCCACGTTACTATGATATTTGATAACATTTGTTTTTCAGTTGATGCCAATTGCATGCTGATTTAATTTTAAAGTAAACAATCCATCCAATCAGAGAAAAGCGTCAAAAGCTTAATGGACGGCCGGGCAAATTTACCTTACCATATAAAAGCGGAAAAACAAACAAAACGTCAAACAACTAACACTGGACAAATAATAATAAAACCGACCCCAGATGACAAATAGCACTTGCCTGGTGATTTCCCCAGCAGTATCACCGTTCTCCGCCGAAACCAATCGATTGAACCGACTCCATAAAAACTCGCTAACGAGCATTCAAGGACCCACAGAAACTTGAACCGAACGTTCATCCCGAGCCAAGAATGATCGTTGACCACCTGTTCGGTGGAGTAAGAGTTTTTAGTAGCCGGTTCAGTTCCTGATAACTTTTGTTGCGCTTATACTACTGACACAATCATTCCAAGATTTAGTATGCGGTAGCAACAATTAAATCAAGGTCTTTCTCCTTACATTACCAGATCGGCGATTTCTTTGGAGTTCCGCACCAGTCTCAAGTTCCCATACAGCCAGCTTAGGAGAACACCCCACAAAAACGCGCTCCCTCGATGGTATTCTGTTCTCCCTTCGCTCATTGAGCGGTTTTATTTATGCTGCTCCATAACCATTAAGTTGACCATCTGTAAGTCAGCGGTGATAGTGTTTTGATCCGGTTATCGGTCCCCAATCCAATGCGTGGTGACATTTCTTTCCGCTAAAGAGTTGTGTGTCGTTAACCTTAAAATTTAATTTTATGAGGCTTGAGAGCAAATGACAGTGCCATAAGTTATGATAAGTTTATCTCAAAAAATGGGACAATCACTTTAAAATGGGGAGTAATTTGTATAGAAATATATTGATTTGGAACTGGCTGTGAAGCATTAAAGCAATAGCTACACGGGAACTTATGCGGAAAATTTGCGATTGGAGTTCCAAGGGTTGCTTTGCCATAAAGGTGTTTTAATAGGTATGCCAGCTAACTTTGGTGATCAATATAAATTAAATGTAAAGTATAACACTCAAGGGTCTTTGTTGAAACAAAGACTAACCCAGGTTGTGATGCCTGTTAGCTAGAGAATGTACCAGAATCGCGCATCAGCGAAACAGGAAATGGAAACATGCATTTGCTGGTCGTATCACTTTTGATTTCTTTCCGGGGGAGTACCGAGCGCAAGATTCAATTTTCCATAAATGGAGCAGCTGCATCACTCACACCGTTTGTATCGGGCGAGTAGGCACTGTTTAGCAGCGTTACTCAAGCTAGTTATTTCAGCAGAAAATTGAGGTCAAAACTTGCAAAATTGATACTCATTTGAAAAGTTATCATTGTAAGTAATTTAAACTAACTATGATAACTGGAGGATGTGTTGAACAATAATCTGATTTTTTTTAAGATTCTACCAATCCATGCCATGTCGAATACGTGTGCAAGAGAGCGGCAATGGCCACGGCCGCACTCACACGGATGATGCCAAACTCCTCGGCCATCCAAAGCAGCAAAACGCGGATCCTGGCAAGCGTGACCACTTCGATCTTGCGGTACGGAGCAGCGGCCTGGAGGCAGGCCCTGGGAAGAAGCTGTAACCTGCAGCGACTTAGCAGCGTTCAGCGGCTGATGAACCTGCGGGTTATCAGCGGATACCGGGCCATGTCGTCCGAAGCCGCCTGTGTAGTAGCGGGTGTTATGCCCATCTCGGTTTTGCTTGAGGAGGATGTCTATTGCTACGACAACAAAGATACGCCCAATGTATGAGACCTCGCCAATGAGGACTAGATGTCCAACTGGCAGCAGCTGTGGGATAGCTCAACGAGAGGAAGATGGACCCAACGTCTGATCCCGCAGATCGGGAGCTGGATCGGAAGAAGGCACGGTGAAGTGGACTTCTATATGACGCAATTCCTGGCTGGTCATGGATGCTTCATGGAGTACCACTGCCGGTTTGGACATGTGGCTTCGCCATACTGCCCAGATTGTGGTGGAGAAGAGGAAACACCTGAGCATGTGGTGTTTGTCTGTCCGAGGTTTGCGGCGGTACGTACTTCCATATTTGCCGCCTGTGGGCCCGACACGACAGCAGATAACGTTGTACAGAGGATATGTGCGGATTCCAACACTTGGCATGCGGTCAGCGATGGGTTCACCCGAATCATGACTGCCCTGCAGAGGAGCTGGAACCAACGGCAGTCCGCGAACGGTGTAGGATGACTCCATCGACGGGGAGCATCTGAGTAGTGTGCGTCCGATCACTTGATCGAAGCTACAAAGATAAGGCATCATCTTCTGCGTAGCGGAGGTCAGGAGTGCGCCGCGAACGTGTGTAGGATACCCCAACGTCGGGGGGTATCCGAGTAGTGCCGCTTCCTGAGAGGGAAACTGCGGGGATAAGACTATACCTTCCTCGTAGCGGATCTCGAGGGAAGAGGGTTAACCACTGTCGGGGGATACCCACCGGTAGAGAGCCTCTCGATGCCGGGCGAGCCTCTCGAGTCGGTGTAGGATGTCGCCATCGTCGGGAAACATCCGAGTCGTAGCGTTCCAAATCTCGAATGTGTGCCGTGACAGGCGCGAGTCTAGGATAAGCTGCTCTCGATCTGGCACACAACGGGCAGGAAAATCCGCGGGCCAAAAATCCTAGGGTTGCCAGCCAAGATAAAGAAGACCGGACAACTGTCGGAGTAGACTGACCCCATCGACGGGGGGCTGTCGAGTAGAGTGCGTCCGACCCCACGGTTTGAAGCTACAAAGATAAGACAATACCTTCTGCGTAGCGGATGCCGTGGGTGCGCCGCGTTCGTGCGTAGGATGCTCCACCTTCGGGGAGTATCCGAGTAGGGCGGTTCTCAACGACAGAAGCTGCGGGGATAAGACTTGACCTTCTTCGCAGTGGAAATCGTTGGGAAAGGGTTATTCCTCGTTCGGAGAATACCCACGGGTAGAGTGGCTCTCGACGCCGGGCGAGCCATTCGAGTCGGAGTAGGATGACGTCTTCGTCGGGAATCATCCGAGTCGTTGCGTTAAGTCCCGCGCGTGTGCCGTGACAGGAGCGAGTCTAGGATAAGCTGCTCTCGATCAGGCACACGACGGGCAAGGTGGCAAACCTCGAACCCTGAAGATAAGAGGTCGATCCTCGAGTCGTTAGAGGAGAGGTCAGGCCTCAAACCTTCAGGCAGAGAGGTTTGTGTGGTCAACCCCGAGTCTTTATGATAAGGGGTCGGGTCCCGAGTCGTAAGAGGAGGGATCAGGCCCCTTACCAACAAGAGGAGGGGTACAAGTGGTCACCTCGAGTCATTACGAGGAGAGGTTAGATTTCAAGTCGTTAGAGGAGAGATCGAGCCTTGAATCGTGCAGAGGAGAGGTAAACCTTGAGTCGATGCGAGGAGGGGTCGGATCACAAGTCGTTAGAGGAGAGACAAGGTCTCAAGTCGCGAAGGTATGTGTGGGAATCTCGAGTCATTGCGAGGAGATGTCGGTTCTCGAGTCGTTAGAGGAGAGTTCAGGCGTCGAGTCGTAAGGATGAGAGGTTTTGTTGAAAGTGGTCTCGTTAATGAATATTGCCTTGGAGCGCATTAGCGCGAATAGACCTCCCACTATTGAAGCATAGTGTACTAAACAGTTCGAGGTGGGAACCAGGTCTGCGGCCCCAGGTGGAGTTTAGGAAGTAGGGGGTATACACGGAGTATATCCATTGTACCCATGGACCCAGCATAGCAAACTGGGGGGACGTGGTGGCTCGCCATGCCTTGGAATACAATCCGTAAACCGGGATTTACCACCTGTGGTTACCAACTAAAAAAAAATCCCCAAAGCAAAGTGATTCAAGCTAAACAAGAAAAAGATTTTATGGGATTTTTGAATAATTTATACCAAAATAAAAAAAAAATTAAGTGAGAATCGAACCCAACGCAACATTCTTATTTCGACTTGCAAGTCCGATAACCTCAACCAGTGTACCAACTGAGACAGGTGGCAAACGAAGGTTTATTGTCGTAGTTCTTCTTCTAATGGTAGCTGGAATGTTGTAGCTTCGTCTAGTTATATGATATGGGATATGTTTTGTTTGGTTTCTTTCAGACATAGGCCCTTATTCAGCGCCGCGCGTGAGGTGACGATAGTCAAGTCACCCCACCTTCACTGGACTCTTGTCACCTTATTCTGGCAGTCGGTTTAAGTGGTTTAAGTGAGGTGACAGTGGACCGAAAGAACTGAAGTGTCAAATTTGATCGGTTTGTTTTGTTTTGCTCGCGCTTCGAAATTTCTTAATTAGTTTTTGAATTAACAAGTGCGAAAAAGTTTGGTTTGCAAAAAGTCACAATCAGACTTTACGGTGGTAGCAAGACGTCCATATTGGATTTGAAGCTGAGATTCGCAGCAGATAGCGTAAACAAACATCAATGCTGAACAGTTGACTGAAATGAGCGAAGAAAACCAAACGTAATACGAACGTGTAATACGAAAAGCCGGCGGATGTGCCTTTTACAGGTTTTTTTCGAGTTTTAAAACAAAAAGTAAAAAAACATACTTTTTTTTATAAAAACGCTTGAAAATCTAATAAACATGGAACTAGTTAATCATTTTCATTCAGGTTTTAATGTATTACACTATTCCTATCATTAAAAACCTCGCAAAATATTTATTTTGCTTAAATTCCTGCCTCTTCACCACCTGAAACGGTACCGACAATTCTCAACTAAAACGGCACTCGAATACGACATTTCTCACTCACGAACTCAAAAAGTTCATCCAAAGTGACGTTCCTCATTATCCTTTCTAAACTATCTTCACCTCATGCGCGGCGCAGTATAAGGGCCATACACTCAGCCGAAAAGGGAACGTTAAATTTACTTAGATTTTCACGTAGGCATCCATTTCGTGAATTTTTGCTTATTTTACGAGAAGCACTTAGTAGGTGATACAAAATCATTTGATACTTACGTGAAATTCAAATAGTTGTAAGCTGTCAAAACACATCTGGTTCTTGTAAAAATCCAGTGATTCGCTAGGTATAAACTTATTTGCTGCATTCTATATGATGTTCACGTACTTCTGAATAGCTCATTCACGTTAAATCTATGTGATAGGATTCAGTACTCAATATGGCGCGAATCCAACAGTTCGTACTATCAGAAAAAAAAATCTGCAGTGATGGAGATGTTAATTTTTTGTAAGTTGTAGAAATTTTGCTACCTGAAATTCACGTAGGTTCCACGTGATTTTCATGGTGGCAAAAATCTTAGAACATTTTCAGGTAGCGTTCATGTGAAGAGTTCTTCCAGTGTATGCAATCCGGTTGCGCTGGGAAGACAATGCCAGCGATGAGAAAGCTTGTTAGTTCCGGTTCAGCATAGAATCCTATGTCGAGAATTCCACCTTAAAAGAAGGTCATTATTGGAGTAGAGTCTGATTTGTAGGTGTAGTTATGCAGTAGACTTAAGTTAGTCTGATAATTTAAATAAGATTTGTCATGTCATGGCATGTCATACATTACTCTCAGAAGACAACAGAAAAACTTTTGACCGCTTTTCAACATGTCTTCCCTAACAAATGTCTAATTACTTTCAACAGAAGTGATTCAC
The DNA here is from genome assembly GCF_029784155.1 of Uranotaenia lowii. Lineage (NCBI taxonomy): Eukaryota > Metazoa > Arthropoda > Insecta > Diptera > Culicidae > Uranotaenia > Uranotaenia lowii. The sequence continues at coordinate 315,063,730 of NC_073692.1, read as the reverse complement.
CCAACAGTCATATTTGCTTACTACTCTCCGAGTGTCGAACCTAATTTTACATAACAATTGCTTACTAGGTAGAATTTCAATAACATTTTCAACACTGGTAGTTTCATAATTGTGATTTTTTTTTCTTCACAAACCACATTAAATATCATTATTTAGGAGTTTTTTTAATACGCAATTCGTACATAACCTTTGTTCTAGTCATATTTCAAGAATTTCTAAACGTTTTTGGACTTAACAAGTTTTTTTAAATTACATAAATTCTACGAAAAAATAAAACAAAATATTTCAGGCATTTTTCAGGCAATGTGTACATCTTTTCTCATAAAAAGTTACGAAATTTTTTCATGAGATCTGTTCTAATGATGAAGATTGATTTTGATATTCATCAGACAATGCAAAATTACCTGATTAAATTATAACCATGAGATTTAAACGATGTTTACTTAACAAATCGAGGCGAGGCAACAGGTGTCACGTCTGTGTATCTACATTTTTTTTTTCATTTTGTATTAAACTTTAATTCAGTTATCATCAAAACAATTCCAAAGAAATTTTGACGTTGAATCAGAAAACTAACTTTAATAGATAAACGTAAATTCATGCCAATTCCTTAACTTTATGTGAATTAAACTAACAATTCACAAGAACGTCTGTATATCCGGCAGCACTTCATCCATTCGTGAAGTAAAATTGAACTATGGTAATAGGAACGAAAGGGGGCGGGGGTTTGGGTATTAAACCACCCCCTCCCCCCCCATGAGGATCCAAAAAAGCAAGCGAGGTATTCTACTCTACACTCAAAATTTTAAATTCATAATTAAATTATGATAATAGAGCAAAAATATTCAAGAGTAACTATCTGAACTAAAAACAAATACAATAACCTCAAAAACCAATTTCAAGTTCAAAATTCAACTACAGTTTTTCAAAATTTTCTCACTTGTTTATAGAATAAGGTTGTTTTTTTCCAGCACGCATCCGGACCAGACAAATTCGGGCTGTTTTATATAAAAACCTGGCAAAATCCGGGTATTTGATTTCAAGATTGTCGACCAAATCTAGGCAAAACCGGGCACACCTAGGAATTGCTCATCAAAAATCTAGAAAAAAAAAACTTAAAAAACTGTTTATGATAATTTTTTGAAAGTTGCTGCAAAAATTTTGGACGCATAAATAAAAAAAAATACAATACATTTTTTTAAGTTTGATTTAAGAATGAGAACCAACCCGTGCAAAATCCGGGCAAAATCCGGGCTTCTCCATTGAGATCTGGGCAACCGGGTCCGACCAGACTTTTCCCAAATTTTATATTAAATATCCGGGAGAATCCGGTTAAAACCGGTCAATTTGGCAACCTTATCATAGAAATTCAGGTCTGAATATTAAATTTTAAATTAAACCCATTTTGGAGGTTCTGGTTCCATATTCCTAAAACCAAAATTGTATTTCTACATATTTTCGTATTTCTGATTTTGTATCAAGTTTAGGATTCTTGATTTTCAGTTCGAATAATCATAAGAAATAAGGAATGAAAAACTGCTTTGAAATCCTTGTTCGAATTCGGTTTTGCATTTTATATCAAATTTGAATCATGTTTTCCGAAAATCAAATGCATTTTCAATATTTTGATGAAAGTATTCCGAATATGGAAAAAGAAAAAAATTGTTTAACATTCCAATTCGAAGTTCTTAAACTTAATTCTATCACAAAATTTAAACATTTAAAGGTTCTAAGTGGCGATCCAATATTGAAAACCAGATTCTGATTCATCATTCGAAATTCACATTTTAAATCGGATTCAGAAAACAGATAAAAAAAATAAATAGTTGAAATAATGAATCAAGATTAAACTAGCACTACAAAATTTAAATAATAGGCTCATTGATGAGGGCTGTAAGATTTGGCTCATGAAATTCTGATCTGGATTTAAGATCGTATTTTTTGTACATTTCGGAAATCGTAAAGAAATTCGGAAACAGATTCAAATTTGAATTTTTGAATTCAGGTTTTGAATTCAGATTTAAAATTCAGAAAAAGATTTAGCTTGTAAATGAGTTTTTCAATCAACATAAAATTGTTAAGAAATTCAAGAGAACATAAACTTAATTTGTTTTTGTCAATTCAATTTCCAGATTTCTAAGTTTTTAATCAGAATAAGTTTGTACACTCAATTCAGCTGAAAATCACAAATATAAAGCAGAATTCGAGTTAATTTTCTAAGTTTTTATTCATGAAAAATATTCCAAATTATGTTTTTAAAAAATCATCCACAGGATTATTAATATGGAATTGATCCTGTGGCGACGCAAACCATCTTACCCTCACATCATCACCGCGAGTCTCCAGCATCAAGCTGAACCAAACCATCAACATTCGCCGTATTCACGTCCACGACCAACAAACGTCGCAAAGCTTCCTAATCGACACAGCAGCCGATATCTCTGTGATCCCACCAACACCAAAGGAAATGTTGAACCGAACGAATTCACATCTATTGTTCGCAGCCAATGGAAGCCCGATAGCTACTTACGGCACCAAACGATTGACGATCGACATTGGTCTACGTCGTTCGTTTACCTGGACCTTCACGATAGCTGAAGTCAAATCACCCATCATCGGAGCAGATTTCCTGAAGCATTACGACTTGCTAGTGTATCTCCGGAGAAACAAGCTCGTCGACAACACAACGAAACTGGAAATCAACAACATCAATGCAGTCTCCGAACCATCCATCACCACATTCGATGTGAACACACCATTTGCACAACTACTGAAGGAATTTCAGGACATTACAGTTCTGAACAACAACCACCGTCCTACGAAAGCGCAAACAATGCATCAAATCATCACGACTGGTCAGCCCGTTTTTTGTCGCCCCCACCGTTTGCCCATCGACAAATTGAACGAAGCCAAAGCGGAATTTAAATTCCTCATGGAACAAGGCATTTGTCAACCCTCGAAAAGCTGCTGGGCCAGTCCACTGCATCTAGTGAAGAAGCCGAACGGAAAATGGAGACCTTGTGGTGACTACCGCAATCTTAATGCGATCACAGTCCCAGATCGGTATCCAATACCCCACATCCAGGACTTCTCAACAATTCTGCACGGTAAGTCAATTTTTTCGTGCATCGATTTACAACGAGCATACCACCAAATTCCTGTGGCACCGGAGGACATTCCAAAGACCGCAATTACCACGCCCTTCGGATTGTTCGAATTTAAATACATGACGTTTGGCCTACGGAACGCCGGTCAAACTCTCCAGCGTCATTTGCACGACATCCTCGGAGATCTGGACTTCGTATTCCCGTATGTGGACGATTTGTGCATAGCGTCCACCACCGAAGACGAACACAAGCTGCATCTGCGCACCGTCTTCCAGCGACTCCGGGAGAATGGTCTCATTATTAACCCAAGCAAGTGCCAAATTGGACAACCGGTCGTCGAGTTTCTCGGTCATTTGATCACCAAAGATGGCATCAAACCCAGTCCAAAAAAGGTTGATGCTGTTTTGAATTTCCCACGTCCGACCGTAGCAAAACAGCTCAAGCGATTTCTTGGCACCATCAATTTTTATCGACGTTTCATCCCCCACGCCGCCGTCGATCAACAGATCTTACAATCGATGATCTGCGGAAACATAAGGAACGACAAAACCGTTTTGCAGTGGAGTGAAACAACCAATCAAGCATTCGAAAAATGCAAACAGGACCTAGCCAATGCCGTCCTTCTAGCACATCCAGCACCTGAAGCAAAACTAGCCCTGGAAGTGGATGCCTCTGGCACAGCTATTGGGGCAGTTCTTCATCAAATCACCGAAAATGGTCGACAACCACTAGGATTTTTCTCCAGGAAATTGAGTGACAGCAAAAGGAAAGCTAGCACGTATGACCGAGAACTTTTCGCAATCTACGAAGCGATAAAGCATTTCAAGGACATGCTCATCGCTCGTGATTTCTGCGTGTACACAGATCACAAGCCTCTCACCACAGCTTTCCTTCAGCGCCCAGAACGTGCTAGTCCAACTCAACAACGCCACCTCAGCTTCATCAGCGAATATACAACCGACATTCGACATGTCCCCGGCGAAGCAAACAAAGTTGCTGATATGTTGAGCCGTATCGAGTCAATCACCAACGATACAATCGATTTCGATCGTATGGCCCTCGAGCAGAAAATTGATCCCGAGCTGAAGCTGTACCTGGAAAATCCTCCATCCAGCACAACGATCAAGCTGAAAGCGCTCAAATCCCCGTTCTCGTCTGCGCCTATCTATTGCGACGTGTCAACTGATGCCATCCGTCCATTTGTGCCGAAGCAGTTTCGCGATGCGATCATGAGAAAATTCCACAACGTTTCACATCCTGGAATTCGTGCGACAACTCGTCTTATCTCTGATCGTTTCGTATGGCCTTCACTGCGTCGAGACTGCAAGAATTTCGCCACCAACTGCATTCCATGTCAACGAGCGAAAGTTCACCGACACAACAAAGCACCGATCGTGCAAATCTCCACGCCGAACGAAAGATTTGCCCACATCCACATGGACATCATTGGACCATTACCGCCATCAGAAGGGTACGTATATTGCTTAACGCTCATCGATAAATTTACTCGTTGGCCAGAAATAATTCCCATCCCTAACATGACGGCACACACGATCGCCCGAGCCTTTGTCGCTGGTTGGATCGCACGATTCGGCGTCCCTGTTAACGTAACTACGGATCTTGGTCGTCAATTCGAATCCGAGCTGTTTCGTGAATTAACGAAGCTTTTGGGCATCACTCATCTGAGGACGACACCGTACCACCCGCAGGCTAACGGACAGATTGAGCGAACACACCGCCAGCTCAAAGCCGCCATTATGTGTCATCAGAATCCCCGCTGGACTGAATCCTTGCCCATCGTCCTTCTCGGCATGCGGACATCGCTGAAGGAAAATATCGAAGCATCGAGCACTGAGCTTACGTATGGCACAACTCTTCGTCTCCCAGGAGAATTTTTCGCATCAAGCTCAAGCAAGTCGCCATCCGCCGAATATGTTGCCGACTTGAAAGCGACTATGGCAAAATTGCGACCAGCGCCAACAAGCAACCATTCGAAACAAGCGACCTTCATTCAAAAGGAAATGGCGACATGTACCCACGTTTTTGTCCGCGTTGGAGCTATCAAACCGCCACTTACGCCGCCTTACGATGGACCATTCAAAGTGTTGCGCCGAAAGAAGAAAGTTTTCATCGTGGACATCAATGGTCGAAAGCAGCCAATTTCTATCGACCGTTTGAAAGCTGCACACATGCAAGCCAACGAACAAACACTGAAACCACCCGATCCCGGTGAAAGATCATCTGATGCTAAGGACGAACAGGAACAACCCAAGTACCGAACCAGATCAGGAAGACAAGTTCGATTTACTCGTCCCTATTGCGCAAATTAAGGGGGGAGTATTGTGGCGACGCAAACCATCTTACCCTCACATCATCATTTCATCACCATCATTACCATTCCATCATCATTCACCGTCATTCATCATCATCAGCTCAACACTAACACTACAAACTAGTTCCCGAACATTCCATCAGTCAGTCCAGTCGAGAACCTTCTCGAAACAAAGACACGCATGCAGTAATAACAACAACAACAGCCACGCAATTGATGCCAGCAGACAATAGCCGGCAAACCAACAATAGCAACAACAAACGATAGCACCGGCAAACAACCAATAGCGTTCTTGCGTTCGCTCACTAACACAGACACACAATCCATAGCTATAAATATCCGATCATTGTAAATAGTAGTTAGTAATAAAGTGACCATTATATAGTGAACACGTATCTTTTCTATCCCGTGAAACCGAATCCCTCTTCGGGCGGAAACCCCCATAATCCTTTATGAATTTCCTGTTTAACACTAGAAAGACCGCACCAGTCAAAATGACTGGTTGGACACTTTGTTTTTTGAATATCTTTTGCATACTTCGCTTTAAAAATTCGCAAAAAATACGACTTTTCATGAATTTTGAATCTCTACAAAACTGTGTATTTTTTATTTTACTAGCTCTTTTAGTAAGCGAGAAAAATTTCGCCATGGACACTCGGAACGTGACCAGTCAAAATGACTGGTAAAATTCACAACCCTATAACTCGAACAAGGTAAAAAATTTTCGCTTGCTTTTGGTTTCATTTGCAAGCTACATTCAAGACAATGAGTCCTAGTTGATTTATGATGGGCAGAAGTGTGTCATTCGTTATGAAATTATTGGTTTTTGATGCGAAGTCGTGAAGATTTGAAGAAAAAGTTATCGGATTGGCCGCTGTGTGGCGCTTCAAGCACTTGACTCCCAATTTTTTTGGTCTGTTTTGTTGCTCAACTATAATCGAACATTCTGTCAAAATTTGGCGAAATTTCATCAAGATTTGTAAAAGTTATGTTAGATTTAATACATGTCCATTCGAGAAAACGAGTAGTTTTTGATGATAAATATGTTTTATACTACACTAGAATGAGTAAAATTATTATGAATTGAGTACTTATTTATTCAAATTTGAAGACGTCAACTATGAAACTGAATAATTAAAATGATATTTCCATATGGGTGCACGATATATTTTTATATGTTGGTTATCCACCATGGGTGCACGGATTCGCCGCAGTTTCTGCCCAAGTATGTATTCACTTGCACTCTTAGATTATTAGGCTTGACAAATTTCGAATGCAAGTTCACTTACAGGTATTCCGGCATCCGTGTATATACCTGGCTAGCTGGCAACTGATTGAACATTCTTATTATAAGAGGAAACACATTTACCTGTCGCCAACTTATGGGGTTTGAACCCAAGAATTTTCTTGCAGATACAAGGAATCGAACCCAGTACGCCTGGCTAACCTATACCAGACTCGCGCCAGCCTATCTGATAGACCACATCGGATGTGGATATTTCAACATGGGTGCACGGAATGGCTGCAAATTCACCGTACATTATATAGAGTGAAATAGTTTTCAACTTGCTTCAGAACACAACATATTTTTGAGTTAGACATGATAGGTATTTGAAATGCAATATTCGTCAATTTAAAAAAAATTAAGGAAAAACAAATCAACGTGTACATTTGACAATGTTGATTCATTATTTTTATTTTTACTGTTTTCCGTCGCACGACATAACTTGATGCATATAATCCCTAAAACTCACTCGGTCCATGGTAAGCGTTTTCCAATTTCTTGGATGTTTATCAGATCTTATCAGATAAATGTACGATTGCAAAAACCTGTTTTGTAATAAAAAATAAATAAATTTATTATTTCAAGATAAAATTGAAATATTTCTTTTCCAGGAATGAAAAAACGGAACTTTAAATAAAAATCGTTATTTAAATCATTATGCCTGAACATGAAAGACATGGTTTCTACTTTGGTTTAGTTAAGATTTATAAAAATGCTTTTTAAAAATTTGCAAAAAGTCCGATATTTGATTAAAACGCGGTGAATCCGTGCACCCATAGTGAAAAACCATGTATATAACACAAATTTTTATATGAATCTATAAAAGTCTTTATTCTTTACCTTTAGCATGCTAAACAATTGATTTTGGATGAATAGCGGTGAATCCGTGCACCCATGGTAAATTGCTCTATTTTTAGAAAAAATTATGCTTCAAAACCTACAATATCAGGTACAATTTATAGGCAATAAGTTGAAAAATTTCAGAGCGATGGGTGCGAGAAAACATCTACTAAAACAAAATTGAAGTGAAACCGTGAACCCATGGTCAATATCCATAGCCGTCTAACATGATTTTATAATTAGATTGATAATGTGTTTTAATTTTTTGGTTATTATTTGAAATATTCATTTTATGACATACACGCATTCGTCATCTATGCAAAAATGAGGTGATTCCGTGCATCCTTGGTGAAAAAATATTTCAATTTTATAACAAAAATGATATCGAATAAATAACAAAACAATTTCAAAAGAAAAAAGTTAAAAATATTATGATAGAAAAAATTTCCCCTTTACCAGTCATTTTGACTGGTCACGGTCCGAATAGGTATATTCAATTTGCCGGTCCTTCTAGTGTTAAGAAACATGTACCCGATATTCACCTTAACCTTCCAAAGCTGTTCGCAAAATTTCCGTACAAATCTATTTTAGATTAATTTGACCTGTAGTTAACGTACATTCTCCTGGCCGCGAATATTGACCGATTTCGATGAATTTTAATTCATTGTATAGATAATTTATTCTAGTTTCTCAATATCGAAAAAAAAGTCGAAATATTATACAAGATCACCAGTAGCTGATTCCGAATGAAAAAAGTCCCGAAAAAGAGCTCTTTTTTATAATGCTTATAACTTGTGACAGGTTCCAAATATTGCAATGATTTTATAATATTTGAAATTGTCAAGAATAAACCTATCCATGAATGTATAAGTTTTAGGTGGTCCAAAGGAAGTTTTGGCCGCTATCCCGGAACTTCCGGTAAAAAAAAACTACTTACTAAAAAAGGCACCCCATTTTGGCTTTGCATTGCTGTATCTTGCTTACCAATGGACCGATTCTCTTAATTCAAATTTCAAATTCAAACCCGAACGGCTTTGGAAAGTTAAAAAATCTGCACAATTTGTTTTATTTTTTCGGTGTATTGTTAAACATTATTAATATTGCAGCTTTTTTTAAAGCCAAATTTCAAACTTAAATCATAAATTCAGTTCAAGTTTGCATCAAGCAAACTTATTTCGAAAAGTTTTAATCTCTTGCTGCTGTTGTTAGACAAAAAATCATACGTAAACATTAGTCACCAAAACCCAGAGAATTTTCAATATTTAATGATTAAGGCGTGTATACTATTGGTTCAAGTGAAGCACTTTGGGTATTTTTCCTAAAGAACAATCTGCTTTTCGAGACTAGTATTGAATTAACTGGACTTAATTCTTTATTTACGAGTAATAAAAGATTCTTTTTAGGTGGGCGTATAAAAACCAGTTCCCCTACAGATCAGAACGGAAAAGTATAGTTCAAGTGAGATGAGAAAAAAATGAAGTAAATCGCTGGAAAACAAGAACATTTTTAAGTTTTGAATTGTATTTTTTATTGTTCTTTATTGATTTAATAACCGCCCATCGATATGAAATCATAATAAGGATCAAGGAAATATGAAACGATTAGATTGATGTTTCGAAATTAAGAAAAACAGCGAGTCAAGAGAACTTTTCGAAAATGTTTGTGAGCATTACAAGTTAATTGAGAAGACAGCTTGATGTTACGACAGCGTACTGAAGGAAAATTGATTTTTGATGAGCGTATCATGTGGGTTGGGAGAACACCTTAAAATGGCAAAAAGCGAGTTGTAAAGACAAAATAAAATAAAAAAAGAGTGAATTCAAGAGGAATGATGAAAATGTTTGTGAGCACACCCGAAATTCAGCCTTCACTCCAATCATAAGTTCTCAATATTTCAACGTCATTGGCATAAGATGTGAACGCCAGCGGCGATGATTCGATTTGAGAACGCCGGCATTAACCTCACAGTGCAACCGCATTGCATATGACTAAAGACAACAAAATAACCACCAGATAACCGGCAAACATACTCCGGCCAAGCTCCCCGGATATGCGTGTTTATGTAAACAGGCAATGGCAAGGCAGAAAAAAGTTTCTCGTTTCTAATTCCCTTTCCCATCATAAGACAATTGTTATAGTGAAAGACGATTCCAATTTTTTAACCTCACTTTGATTTATTTTCCGCAGGGTTAAAAAGTTTCTACGGCATGAGAATGACAGATTATTCATTTTGTTAATAGGTAGGGTTTTATATAAATTAATTAACTAAATTAATCACTTACGTTTAGTGCCTTTATCAATTTTATCTTGGTTCACAAATAGGTGCTGTAACTCGGTCGTAGATCACTATTACTTATTCAACTCTAGAGCAACTTTGATTTGTGGTGTTTAATGAGAATCACTTGTAATACTATTTAGGATTGCATATTTTTGGAAGGTAGGTTCGTTGTGAACGAGGGGTTCGCAACACTCCCCCCCGTGCTGCCGGATACTGAAGATCTGGATGCACCTGATGACGCTGAACCTACATCCAATACCGCTAATTTCACAGCAGGTCTTTCCAAGATACCGCTCGCAGTTTGGACGATTGCTCGCTGTACTTGTCCATCTCTAGATAGCTTCACCTGAATTACACGTCCTTTCGGCCAGCAGTTCCTGGGTAGATCCTTATCAACGATGACAACAATATCTCCCGTTGCGATGGGACGGACTTGCTGGAACCATTTTGTTCGTCTGGTCAATGTTGGCAGGTATTCGGAAACCCAGCGTTTCCAAAACATGTTCGCGTACACTTGCGACATTTTCCATGTTTTCATCAGGACAGCATTACTATCATCAAAGGTTACGAGAGGTTTGGACCCATTTGAGGAACCTAGTATGAAGTGGTTCGGTGTCAGTGGATAAGAGTCTTCATCAGTAAGTGGTAAATGAGTAAGTGGTCTTGAGTTAACAATCATTTCAATTTCTGTAAGCATATTTCGCAAAATTTCATCTGTTGGTAGACGTGTGAGTTTCATAGCATAAAGAACCTTTTTGACGCTTTGGATAAGACGTTCCCAGCATCCTCCAAAATGCGGAGATGCTGGTGGGTTGAATGTCCATTTAGTTTCCGGTGTGACAAAATATTCCATCATTGTTTCCTCAGATACATTTGAGAATGCTCTTTGTAGCTCTCGATCGGAGCCTACAAAATTAGTTCCTCTATCGCTGATAATCTCTAAAGGACACCCGCGCCTGGCGATAAAATTTCGAAGGGCTAGTATGCACGAATTCGTTGTCAAGGAGTGTGCCATTTCTATGTGAATAGCGCGAATCGTCATACATGTTATGACAACTCCCCAACGTTTTTCTACACGACGTCCGTTTATGATTTGCATCGGGCCAAAATAGTCTATCCCGACAAAGGAGAAGGGGCGTGTGAAGGCTTCCATGCGCATAGACGGCAGTGGAGACATAGCAGGAGGGTTTGGTCTAGCATCACGTACCTTGCAAAACTGACAGGCCTTGCGAACTCGTTGATAAGCTGACGGTAGCTGTGGCACATGATACTTCTGTCGGATCTCGTTCATTACTGTTTGATGGTTTTGATGCTGATACTTTTGGTGCATCGCTCCTATAATTAAATCGGTAAGGCAATGTCGTTTGGGTTATATTATAGGACGTTTTGTATCAAATCCAACAAATCTGCAGGCATCTATGCGACCATGTATTCTTAGAATTCCATCGTGATCTAGGTAAGGACTTAACTTATAAAGCGTGCTTTTCTTTGGCAAATTTCTTTTGTAGTTCAAATTTTCGTTGGCTGCTCTTTGAATTATGTGAAGCTCTTCTGGGAAAACTTCCTTTTGCATGTTTTTTAAAATTGAAACCTCTGCACCGTGCAGCTCTTCTTGAGATAGCGGTCCAGTAAAGAGTGGCTGTTTGAGAAACGTCATTCGGAAATTGGTTAAGTAACGTCTCACGTATGCAATTGTTCTTAAGAGATGCTTCCAGCTTTTGAAGTTCTCGTATGTTATTGTTGGTTCTGTAATGGAATGCTGTAATGAGAACAAAACACTTTCTTCTGCAGTTGACTTTATGTTGCTTGGTTGAATTGGCCATGTACTTTCTGGTTTCCAAAGGAATTCTGGTCCACGAAACCATCTGCTTGCCGGTGATAGATTTGGCACTTTCTGCCACTTAGTGGCTTCGTCGGCCACGTTGAGTTTTGTTGATATCCATTTCCATTCAGAGGCTTCTGTTGTTTCCAAAATTTCAGCTATGCGGGGGGCTACGAACTTGCTGTATTTTCTATGATCAGAATTAATCCAACAAATCACATCACGCGAGTCACTCCAAAAAACTCTTTTCTCCGGTTTGACTTTATGTGTCATACACAGACTCTTGGCTAGGCGAGCACCGATCACAGCTGCCTGCAATTCTAACCGCGGAATCGAAAGATATTTGATGGGTGCCACCCTAGTCTTGGCACTGACGAAAGCACATTCGATTTGATTAAAATTTTCAAAGCGCAGGTAAGCCACTGCCGCGTATCCATTTTCTGATGCATCCACGAATACATGAAGCTGAACGGCAGCTGTTTCAATAGCCGTATACATTCTGTAGCACCGTGGAATTCGAACTTGCTCGACCTGTGGGAGCACCTGTAGCCATACAGCCCACTTCTCGAATTGCTCTTTCGAAATGCACTCGTCCCATGTTACCTTCGAACGCCAGATCTCCTGGAGCAGGATCTGTCTCTTTGTTGGAATTATTCTTCCAGACAGAAGCTACGAGTCAAGTCTTGGTGAAATTTTAAAGGTGAAGCAGTCGGATTTGGTGTCCCACCACATACCTAATATCTTTTCGGCAGAGAGCTCAGAGATAATATTCAAATCTTTTTCCATAACACCATGTTCACCGATCGATTCCAGTACTCGAGTGGAATTGGATAACCAATTATGGAGTTCAAATCCAGCATCTGCTTGGATGAATTTGATATCGTTAGCTACCTTTATTGTTTCGTCTTCCGTTTCTATGCTGAGCAACATATCGTCTACATAATTTTCTTCCTTGATTGCTTCAACTGCTCTTGGAAACTGAGAGCGAAATCTATCGGCATTATGGTTCTTAATGTATTGAGCTATGCTGGGAGAACATGTTGCCCCAAAGGTCATGACAGTTGTAACATATACATCTGGAGCACGAGAGTCATCTCCTTCGCGCCATAATATTCTTTGACATTGTTGATCCTGGGCGATAACACCAACTCGGTGAAACATCTCTTTAATGTCACACGTGAGAGCAATTCGAAATTCTCTAAATTTACAAAGAACCATCACCAGCGATGCAGTTTGATCCGGCCCCTTCAAGAGGAGCGTGTTCAGCGAAACACCAGATACACAAGCAGCGGCATCCCAAACCAAGCGCAATTTATTTGGCTTGTTTGGGTTGAACACGGGGAATATAGGCAAATACCAAACTCGCTCATACCGCACCGAAAGTTCCTCTGGAGATAATTTGCGTATATATCCTTTGAATTCTAGTTCTCTCATTTTTTCAATCAACTTCTCCGCGAGCAACAAATCACTTCGCATTCTTTTCTCCAAGCAGACCAATCGTTTCATGGCCATCGGCCTACTGTTGGGAACTTGAACCTGATCAAACTTCCATAATAGCCCCGTTTCGTATGAGTTACTTTTTTTCTTTGTATTCGTCGTCAACAGCTGGACAGCTCGTTCGTCTTCCACCGAAGAAAGCCTTTTATCTGGTAAGATAATGCCTAAACTGTCGAGTTCAAAGTAGCTTTTTACCATTTGTTGCACGGCATCATCTCCTTGTTTAGTACATGGGCAAAGGTGTAAGCTGTGGTGCGCCATGTAACTTGTTGCTGCATCGTTTGTTATCGTTGAACATGGACCATAGATTAGCCACCCTAAACGGGTTTTTGAAGCGACTGGCTCATCTTCGATTCCTTCACGACTATCTAATACATGGCTAAGATGACAGTTGTCAATGCCAATTAATATTCTTGGTGAAACATTGGAGTAAGATTCTATGGAAAGACTTCTCAAATAACTGTACCTTTTTTCGAGTTGTTTATAAGCTACAGTTTGCAAGGGCAAGCATAATTTACCAACTGTGTGAACTTTAGGAATCTCAAAAACTTTGTCGCCTCTATTAACTCCAGAGATGTGAACAGAAAGTTTTACAGATTTTTCCTCGTTGCGATATTGATCTGAGGTCCACGAGAGGCACACGGGGTATGGTTCTCCTTCCAGCAACAACTCTTCCATTAGGCTCTGCTCCATGAACGTAGCTGAAGATCCATCATCTAAAAACGCATACGTTGACACGGTCCTGCCACGCCCGTATAAGGTCACGGGAATATACCGGAACAGCACCTTGCCATAATTGCTGAAATGCGTATTGCAATGTTGAATTGTTGAAACTGAACGTTGTCCTTTGTACCGTTGGTCATCATGTAGTAGTGGATTATGCATATAATTGCATCCATTTTTGCCACAGGCCCTTTTTACTTCACAGGACCCAAAATGTCTTTTCAAACATTTCTTGCATAGATTGTGCTGTTTGACTATTGCCCAACGATCGGAAACACTGATGTTCAAGAACTTGGTGCACACCGCAACACCTGTGCAATTATTTGAACAAGCTGGACAAACCTTGATCTTCGTATGATTTCTTTGATAATAATCATGGTGATTATCAAAGTCAGCAGTCGTCTTCGGTATTTCAGTCGGTACATGCATATTGATTTCTTCTCTCCGCCCACGTCTTTCCTGTTTCCAATTATGATTTGAAGCCGTTGTAGTTGGTTCAATTACACCACACACAGCCTGTGTCATTGTTTCAAGCCAATCAGCAAAATGAGATAACGTCACCGATTCTAAGGTTAGTCGATGCATAGCCCAATTTAATTTAAACAGTTGTGGGAGTTTTTCCACCAGCTCCTGCAATAATGTTAAATTGCAAAGGTGTTCATTAAAACCACACATCTTCATCGTAGCGCACATATTTTGAACCGCTATTCCAAAATCAACAAGGGTTGACCATTTATCCGCCTTCGGAGTGGGCAAGTCTCTTACGCGAAGCACCAGAGAGTGAATCACATATTCGGGTCTTCCAAAGATCGTTCGTAGTGTCTTTATTACTCCATCTACTCCCGAAGGGTACAGCAAACGACTTTTGACTGCGTCGAGCGCCCTTCCCTTCAGACTGTGTTGCAACCTCAAAAAATTCTCTTCTTCGTTGAAACCACAAATTCGAGTCGAACTTTCATACGTCGCGATAAATATGGGCCACTCCTCAGGGTTTCCGCTAAAAACTGGCAGTTCCTTCGTTAAGGCACCTCTGGCTGCAAGTTGACTTCTTGAGGGCTCATTGCTTTCATTGTTTAATCCAAATTCCGATCGATTCGTCGCATGGTTGTAATACTCGGGTTCAGGTAAAGTGCTGTTGGGATCTTCAAACTCACGTAGTTGTCTTTCGAGTAGTTTCCTCTCCGCTTCTTGCTTCTTCTCCAGATCTTCGAGTCGCCGTTTCATCATTTCAACCATGCTCGACCTTTCGTTAGCTATGACGGTAGAGCTAGCACTAGGTTGAGTAGATCTTCTATCTAATTCCGTACGAAAACGTTGCTCCATATTTTCCATCAGTTTTTCGAACCTGCACTGCTGTTCATCCAGTGCCGTAATCCGTTCCATATCCTTATTGCGCATCAGCTCTTCGTGAATAATTTGTTGATGGTCCATTTTCTTTTGTAACGTTTCCAGCTGCTGCTGAAGCTTTACAAACTCCGAGGATTCCTTCGGATGTGCTTGTTTCGATGTTTTATCAGCTACGACTTCTGGTGTTGAGAACCCGGCCGCTCCTTGATCAGATCTACGCTCTAGGCACTTCTGACAGCTCCAGTCTTAGTCCTCACCTTTGTCACCAATACCCGCGCAGGAGTAATGAGTCCACTGACCACAATCGTCACACGTCCTCATCCGATTGTTCCCGGGAAGGACACAAAATAAACATCTTCTCGCACTCACAGATTCAATAGCTTTTCTGTTGTTGTTACTCATTTCGACCGAACCACTTGACTCTCCGTTTGTAAACAAACTTTTTAATTTGTTATAGTGAAAGACGATTCCAATTTTTTAACCTCACTTTGATTTATTTTCCGCAGGGTTAAAAAGTTTCTACGGCATGAGAATGACAGATTATTCATTTTGTTAATAGGTAGGGTTTTATATAAATTAACTAAATTAATCACTTACGTTTAGTGCCTTTATCAATTTTATCTTGGTTCACAAATAGGTGCTGTAACTCGGTCGTAGATCACTATTACTTATTCAACTCTAGAGCAACTTTGATTTGTGGTGTTTAATGAGAATCACTTGTAATACTATTTAGGATTGCATATTTTTGGAAGGTAGGTTCGTTGTGAACGAGGGGTTCGCAACAACAATACTGAAAACCCCCGACCAAACGCCAGAATCTGTGCGTTTTTTCGTAAGGGGCCATTGTAGAAAGACTATGACAATTAACCCTCGTTCTCCATCTGACTCAGGTAGAACACTGGTTAAGCTGACGGATGGGAAAGATGAATGTAGAAAAGTGTTGTGAGTTCGATTCCCACCGACGGCAATTTTTTTCTTGTTTATGGGATGAATCCCATTTAAAATTAAAATCCCAAAAAAAATTTCTCTTCTTTCGCTGGAATATTTGCATGTAGTGGTCCGTATAATTTGGCCGAGAGCTCGAGTCTTTTGTGCCAATGACGGGAAAGCAATCGATGTCATCTTTGGTGCAATTTCCACTTTCAGCGTATTCTCGGCACAAAGTTAGCTCCGATGGGCATTTGAATTTAGCAACCTCTTCTTTGAGTGTACTAGAAGTCAGTGGAAGATAGCTGAAGGAAATTTATGAACCTTTGAATATGGTTGAGAGAACCTCTTCAAGTTGCGAAAACAGTGAGTTGAGCGACAAAATGGAAAGTGATCGAGAAGACAGTTTCAAATAAAAAAGCAGCTAGTAAAAGAGAACTGATGATAAAACAATTGTGAGCATTTGAAGGGTGCTGAGCGAAGAGCCTTGAAGTTGTGAAAAAGCGAATCGAGAGGACAGCTTCAAATAAGTTTCAATATATTGATTCCATCGAAGAAAGTTGCAGCTCGATAGCGCATAAGATGCTCCCAAGTGTTGTACAAATTTGCACAAATAAACTTGAAAAATCTTTTATTTTTCACCCAAGGTTTTTTATTATTAGTGCTTCGGTTGAGAACCAGAGTTAAGAAATAAGAAACCTTCCTGTAGAAATTATCTCTGTGATCGCATATTGTGCTCACAAGTAGCATAAGAAACAGTCGATATCGATACCTTCAGGGCCTGTTCAAGGTGGTTACAATTCATGAATGGAAATCATACTTATCTTGCCAAGCCCACGCAAACAACTTTTCCAGTAAATGTACCAGCTGCCAAATAAAATTGAATAAATATTATTAGAAATCAGTACAAAAGTCAACCGAAACAAACACAAACTTTTATCTCGGTCATCTAGCCTTGAATGGAAAGCTATCAACACCATATGTGCGAATTGGTTGCACTTTTTTTTGCCTCGACAAATCGCAACGGCCGTTCACAGCTTAGCTTAGCTTAGCTTGATTAACTACTCACATCCACCTTGAATCGTAAAACCCGAAATGCATGGTTGAAGAAAATGTATGCATGACTTATCAAAAAATCAAATTATGATAACTATCACTTCGAGTTCCACGATCGCTGGCGTGGCTCAGTAGAACAAGTTCCACATCGCCAATGGTTGCTACTCCGTGATTGACCGAGGCCATCAATTTTATTCAGAGGTCAAATGAATGATGCTTGGGATTAGCAGCTCATTCACACTGCACAAAACTGATGCTCTCTCTTTGACCGTCAATAACGGCGCCGGCCACGTCCTAGTAGTCAATGGATAGATTGGAAAAAAGAAAAAGGATGAAAGATCTATTTTGTGCTTTAGGACCGAGGTCACCTCTGCATCCTAGCAAAATAATTTTGGTTGGGAAAGGGGTTAAAGGAATTGGTTGGGAGACACTTTTGACTAGTGTTACGGTGAACAATAAATATTATTTTCCTGACTCATAAAGTTTCTATAGAAGCAGGCATGAGTGTGTTAGGTTAAATGGTGATAAAAAAATAACGACTGTTACCAAGTGTAAACATAAATTTGTAAAAATAATTCTTTTATATAGTCGCGTGGATTTTAATTGAGATACAAATTGAAGAGGTTTGGGTTAAAAATGTGGAACGCTTCACGATTTTGCGTGTCATCCTTGCGCAGGGCCATGAAATCGCAACGGCCGTTCACAGCATCGCTAAACTGGCAATCACACCCACGACCCGCGACTAACCAAATCTGACTTGGTAAAGGTGCCATATTGGAACGGGCGACGACGACGAGCATTCCAACCGCCTCCATCTTTTTTTTTTTGCTGCAAATGCTCGGTTTAAATCACTACTCCTCGTAAGAAGACGCGCGATCATACAAAACTAAGCTTTAAGCGATTTCGAACAGATAGGATAGCACAAAAAAAAATCTACTGCGAGACAAGATTGCAAATTATAGTTTCAGACTAATCAGCACGATCTTGAGACTATATGTAAGCGGGAATCCTACTAAAAGTAATATCGGCTTTCAAATATGGACAATGATGGCTCGGTGAATGACGCTATATGGCAGCCAGCAACATATTCAGTGGACGGTTCTAATTGAACGATTTTTTTTCTTTGCTAGACCCGCTAGATCTGGCAAAATCATCGATGGTCATCGCGATGTTTTGTTGTCGAGTTTGCCAGCCTAGTTTGCATGCTAATGAATGGGTCTGTTGTCTTGTTTCAGACAAACTGTAATAAATTTTCCGTGATTCAATCGGAGCATCTTGAAAGTTTGACGTTTGTTTGTTTGATCATTCATTAAAACGATCGTTATGATAACTTTTTTTTAAATAAAATCACTGGAAACATATTCTACGGTGTTGATTACTTTCTGATTTCATTTTCATCAATCATTTTTTGGTGCATAATTTAAGCTCGACACCCAGGAAGAATAATAAAACATACGTCCAAAAAAAAAATTATCAAAACTCTTCATTCCTCAGTTATAGTTTATGAGAAGATTAAAATTAAGTGTTAATTAACTACGTTTTATTTGCTGATTAGCGATATTTAACCGGATAAAAAATCCAACATCGTATACATCGTTTAAAAAAACACAGAACAAAAAATTCAAAGAACTCAAAACTTGTTTGACCACTGTTAGGAATTTTTCTTTGGCAGCTCAGCTGGACCACACCTTACTCAGGATCGCGGTTCGACAAGTGCCAAAGCTAAGCTAAAACCTTTTTTTTCTCTCAATCACCATGCACCCCACGAAGCAAAAAAAGCGCTGCATGTGGTCAGGGACCAGAGAATTCGATTCCGATCGGCAGATTTCCTCGGGTCATTGAAGTCGAGCCATCGAGTTGAGATTCATAAATGTGTGACGAATTATATAATCGGTTCTATTCATAAGGCAAACTTCTCTCTCTCTGTAAGCAGTTCCTGGGAATTCTAATGATATGCACAGAAAAAGCAGTAAAGTGCTCGACTACGACGACAAAAACGACTTAGACGTCTTGCTGACGGCCTTCACCGAGGAGTGGTGGGTGATGTCATATTCAAATAATGATTATATGGCTTTAGAGGAACGCTTGAAGCATTCTACGATACTTGGTTGGATTTTTTTTTCAAGTTTCCCTCTATTGAACGAGATGATACACTATACCGTCGCACACGATAAATAAAATCGAAACAACTGTTTTCTAAATGATGCATATCCAAAGGACTCATCCATCGGTAGTTAGTTTGTAGAGAGCCCGTGTAGAGTCGCACAAAATTGACCTTCGCCAGAGTGTTTGCACCGAGCAAACTGTCTTATTTGTTGTAAGAGACGTCGTCGTTGTCGTTTATGGCTAAAACCACATTGCAGAAGCAGACCTCGCGAGTTGCTGTAAATTCTCGCACAGTCAATGGTTGCCAGCTTTGGATCAAGAATTTTTACTCTGCTGTTCCGTCGATGGAAATTTATACTGTACTAACTACTAGTGGCTCTTACTAACAGAACTGGAACACTGGAGTAAATTGTTAGATGAAAAGCAATTGAAATCATTGCAGAAAAAATCAATAAACAAAATACTTTTATGTTAAGTTAGTTAGCTATGGTATAGAAAATAATCTAAAATATACAGAATAGAAATGGAAATATTCGAAGACTTCAATATTTGTGATTTAGAATGACCCCCCTTCATCACATCATCAAGATGATGTTCCATCGTTCAGAGCCATGGCGAAAACATTCTCTAACTAGACGTTGAACGACGTAAAAATAAGTTCTTACTAATCGGATGATTTGGTCGACAATATCGATTAAAGCAACAAAATTGTATTCAGAAGCCACCTTTCACCTGGACACAACAACTGCAACTTATCAGTTTTACTCAAAAAAATTCATGATGAAACTACGTTTTTCGTAGTGAATGTCCTGTTTTTGATCAGAATCTCACAGTTGTAAGACGTTAACAATAAAAGAATGATCATTCAAGTTTCTAAGGAACGTTTCCGTAGTTTTAATGAAAAACCAAATGAAAACGTTTGAAAATTTTTGGTTTTTGATATATTTGTGATGTCTTAACGCATAACGCAGCAATTGCAGTAATTTTTAGTTTTGTGCGAATTTAATTTAACATTTTTTTCTTTTCAAAATGATTTAAAGGAAAAAAACATAAAAAATTACTAGCTAAAGTCATAAAAATTAATGTTCGGATGGATGAAATTTGAAATTCCCAATCGCGTGATGCAAAACAATCATATTCATATGGAAACGAGATTTTAAGTGAATCTTTGATTTGCATTGTGATGGATTTTAGCCCAGACTGGTAACTGAATTATAAAATATTTATTTAAAAAAAACTATCTCACGATGTGAGAAACTAAGTCACCATCATTTTGTTATTATTAAATGATAACTTTATTACATTATATTAAAAAATACAAATTGAATAAGTGTCCTGCTGTTACGTGATGCCCCGTTTGACGGTTTTATGGATGTTAGCCTTATCTTTCAGCTAAATAAAGCCATAATTCATGTCCCCAAGGAAAATGTGAAGAGTTTTTCAAGAAAAAGAACCGTTTTCCGGAGTGACCAGGTCATATTTAGTTCTAAATCCTATTCAAAATCCTAGGAATATCTTTACCAGTTGTGTCTTGAGTTTTTCTCGGAAGTTTCGATCAGTCCATGAACTGAAAACATGTCAAAAATACAAAGGAGCTTAAAGATTCACCATTTTTAAACCAGCTTTAACAAAAAAGTCTCAAAACCTTGGATAATCCAATTGGCTCAAGGCCAAACCAAATATTTGACACAATTTGGATAACAGGTATTCCAACCAGTCATTATTATTAACAGTTTTTGGCTTTTTGAGCTTTAATTTCGATGTTTTCTTAATAAAACCTGAAGTGAGCTTGCAGGAATTTCCACCCCGAAAATGTTTTTTTTTTATTTTTTTCAGATAATGAGGATAGAATTGAGTTAAGTGATGGTAAAATAAGTGTTATTTCGAAAGATCTATGAAATTGTATCATTATTTTGATGATATTCAATCCTGATGAGAATAAATCTCAAACATGTGTGTACGCTTTTAGGAATTTCGACCACTGTATATCGTAAATTTAACGAAGTTGTAAAAATGGTTGCAGTTGTTTTTTTCAATACTGTAGCTAGAAGCAAATCTATTTATATTAAAAAAAAAAAAAGAAAAATTGATTTCTACATGTCTGTTTCCTATAAACTCAGAAATTTACTATCCGATTTAGGGGAAACCTAGGGAGGAGTATTGGTGGCCAGGGAAGATTTTTATTATGATTTTAAACCGTTTTTTCCCACAGGAAGAGCAGGGGGGCTCAAAAACAAAAGACCAATCAAGCAAATGATTCCAAATTTGGCATGGTAGGATGTTTGGATACGAGAAATGTGTTATGATTATTTGAGTCCACTTCCTTTTTCCAGTGGGGATATAGGAAGGGGGAAGGGGTTTTCTTATAATTTTCCACATAACGCAAGAACTAATCAAGCAAATGGAACCAAATTGAGCATGGGATAGTATTAGGGCACGAGAAATGTTTCGATGAATATTTTTCACCCCTCTCTCCTTCCGGTAGGGTAAGAGGAAGAGGGGAGAGAGGCTCCCTTACATTTATATGCAAAACTGGAAAACTAATCGAGCAAATGATTCCATATTCGAAGGGTATTTGGGAAGAATATATGTTTTCAATGATCATTTGAGACCCCTTCCTCCTTCTTCTGGGAATATGATAAGGGGAGAGGCGGACCTCTAATGCAACATTTTTTATAACTGATTAACAAATTGAACAATCTGATGAGTATATGGAAACAAATTTGCCATGGGAGATTATAAGTGAGATTGGAAGAAGAAGGAGGCTCCTTCACAATTTGTATACAATTCGAAAACTATTAAAGAAAATGGAGCCCAACTTGGCATGGGAGGCTATTCGAATACAAGTAATATACTCCCTTATTCCATTGGAAAGATAGGAGAAAGGAGTGGGGCTCTCATACAATTTTAATATTGCATTACTCGAGAACTATTCATGCAAATGGAACCAATTTTGACTTGGAAGGGATTTTATACGAAAATTGTGTTAATTCAAATTTAGTACCACTTCCTTCTTCGGGTGAAGAGATAGGTAAAGACAGTGACTTCAGACTTAATCATGTAAATGGAACCAAATTTAGCGCTCAATTTTTAAGCCATGGGTTAACCAGTCCGTGGCTGAATACCTTGAAAAAAAATATAAGCAATAACAAGTTTTTGAAGGTCATGGATGAGGCTAAACTTCAACCGTTTGGAAGGAGTTTTTCGAAAATGTAAAGAGATTATTTGTTAATAATTATTAAAGCACTAGAAAATTAAAGAATACCTTAAAATTTATTTGAAAATTAATATGAAATTTCCAACCATGGCTTATTTTACCGATATTATCAATCAATGAAGGCATAATGAGCATTTTCTGCAGGGGAATCTAGCAGCGAATTCAACTCGATGAAGTCAACTGAATAATAGAGCTACAGCTTGGCTTGTTTCGTCTGTCGATTTGGCCTATTGGTAAGGTGTCGGAGAGGTAATCAGTAGACTCGAGTTCGATTCCTGTTCGAGGAGATTTTTTTTTGCACATACCATTCATGATTGATTTTTTTTATTGTTACATTATACGGCTAATAGCATCAAAGCATCATCCGTCAAACAAAACACCAGAAACATAATGTATGAGCATGTGTTAATCCTTTGAATTCTACAAACAGACCTAGATTATTTTTTTATTGCTTTGTTTGATGAATCTACGCCTCACCGTTTAGTGCAATCATGATCATGAATAATAAATAAAAATAAAAAAAATCACCTCGACAGGGTATCGAACTCGAGCCTACTGATTACCTCTCCGACATCTTACCAATAGGCTAAATCATCATACGATACAAGTCAAGCTGTAGCTCTAATACTCAGTTGACTTCATCGAGTCGAATTTGCTGCTAGAATCCTCGGCAGAAAACGCTCATTATGCCTTCATTAATGGTGCTCATACTGCCTCGGGGGGTTTCTCATTATACCTCTACAGTGACTGGTTTTCAGCTTTCGGCAAAAATTTTTAAAATGCATTTTTAAACGTTTTTATCTACTTTTTCAAGTTTCATCCAATTAGGCAATAGACTATTTGAGTGTCTGAACACGAAACAATGATGTAATTCACATATTACAGCTGTTCTCTATGGTTAAATAAGCGTTTTCCTTAAGGTGGTCATTATGCCCCCATCTCCTCTACACTTTTCAGTGCATTTTCAGCACAGAGATTTGCTAAATAAGCATTGGATTTGTGCAACCTCTTCTATGGGTGTACATTTTCGACTAAATTTTCAACAGAATACTGTCATAAAAATGCATCGTAAATCGACTTTTCTGAAATCAATACTTCAAATTTTCATTAAAGCATATCAGCACCAACACGTGAAAAGGATCTATGTTCATTTATGACGTTTCAAGAAAAACGCGTTTGAAAGTTCTGCAACCTTTTTAAATAGCTAATTAAAATTTACGCGGAATCTTTCGAGTCATTATGAACAAAACGATGCGTAGGATCATACTAAGTAAGTTTTAATAGATAAAAGGTTATTTTCTTTGGAAAATAGCTCGCAATTCTTCATAGAACTTTGCTGGAGTACGAACTTTTTATATCCTTCGCTTTGTACTGTATATCTCATGTGTTTGATTGAGTGAGATGGAGATGAAATTTCCCCTATTTTTTGACAAACGCTTATGGTTCTCTATTTAGGAGTTAGTGAATAGTTCTTCGCATTTTTTTCCGTTTCATGTTTTTCATCTAGACTGTTTGCTTTGTTGTGTAGTAAAGGGTGTAGCGACCAATTTTTGTGGGAATAATGTCACATTATAGCTATATATCTTTTAGATCTTTTGCTCAAATTTCATGTTAAATCCAATGGAGACTGATATAATGAAAACGGTATTTATGATAAGAAGAGCTCATTTTGGACTACCTGAATCCACTGGACAAGGGGTTTTGTTTACTTTGTCTTTAATACCCTTTTCACATATGTTGGTCCTGATATGTTTTTGATCAGTGGAGACGTGACTTTTCAACTGATATTGGGTTAGGTATGGAAGATTGAATAAAAAGGAAAACCGTCTCTTACCTTATTGGTCCAAAAAGGGATTATCTTCTACCATCTCTAATATTTTTTAAATTAAGGTTTACTTATCATCCGTGAAGTACACTCAGAGAAACCTTGGTGTTTGAATAAAAAAAAATTGATTTTGATTCAAAAAAATATTCTATTGAAACAAACTCTATTTTATTTGATACAATGTATTATGAGTTTGATTCTGAAGAAAAATTTTTGAAACAAAGGATTGATTCTTTGAACTAAAAAAATACTTGAATCCAAGAATTTGTTTTAATTTCAAAGGTAAAAATTCTCTGAAATAAAGGAAAACAGATTAGAAACAAAGGATTTTTATTTGTCCCAGAATCAAAGTAATCTGGCGACTAAACAAAAGAAAATTCCTTTGCCCTCAAACACTTTTTCGCTTCTGAATATTGAAATATTGATGTTAACCAAATTAAAAATAAAGATTTAAACTTTGCGTTAACGATATGTTTAATTCTTTTGTAATGTTGATGCATAATTGAAAAAGAAGTTGGGGATTTTCATTATTTTAAGGGGGGAGTAGGGTCTAACGGGTAAAAAAAAACACCATTTTCACGATTTTTTTAGAGCTATCGTTCAAACAAATGTATTCAAATTTTTTGCATTATACAAAACATTGTTAAAAGAACATTTAGTAATTTTTTCGTAGCAAAATATTGAAAAAATGAGCCGGTGACGGAGCACTTTCAAGGATGCTTTTTAGAAAACAGGATATTCGGTGGACACTATATCTCAGCACAGAATCATCTGAAGTCAAAAAATCAGAGCAAAATATTTTTAATAGATGTTTTTCTGGACCCCAAAGATTTTATTTAACTTTAATAAAAAATTAATGAAATTTCTGTGGCTGTTTGAAGAAAACTACGATTTTTCACGAAAAAAATCCGCCATTTTGTATCTGTAAAATCTCCCCAAAGTTAAAAAAAAAAAGAAAATCGTTGGGGTTTGGTATTTTATATGTAGAAAATATGTTCCAAATTTGAAAAGAATCGGTGAAGTAGTTTTCAAATGACGATGTCCACTGACTTTAAAAATGTGCTTTCGAAAAAAACGCGTTTGAAGTTTCTGCTTTAAAAACTATGCAGTATTAGATAAGAGGAGATAAATGCCTATAATTTCTATAGTTTTGCTTCGATTGACTTGAAAATTTGACACAACATTCTTGAAATGTTTTACAATAAGAAAAGAACGATTTTTTGAAAGTGTTAGACCTTACTCCCCCTTCAACTTAGTTTTGAACTTCGAGCACGATTCTAAGTTAGGTTTTTTTCTCTGAAGTTATTCCGGTTCTGTATCTAATAGAGGAATTTGAAGTTTGAACTCGAATTATGCCTAAAAATGCGTATATTTAAAATCAGTAATTAGTTTTTGGTTTAAGTCAGTTTCCTAGATAATGATTTTTCAATTCTGCTTCAAAAATCTGAAGTTCAATTCTTCCTGTTTCTTAGTTTTGAATTATATTAAGAGGAGTGACTGTAAAAGAAAATGTTGATCAATTATTGACAAAGCAACAGCTCTTTTAGTGCCTGATTTAGAAAGAATCAAGCCCTCTGAATTCGAATTGTCAGATTTTCACCTCTAGTTTTGATAAAATGTCGTATGAAAAATTTAAAAGTAATTAGATTGTAACTAAAATAATCATCAATAATCGATAAATTAACTTACCAATTTCCAAAAAAATCAATCCTATTTTTGACTTTTTTGAAGTGCCAAAATTACTATCAAAGTTTTGAAAAAGTTAGTCATTGAATCAAAATAACAAATTTAAATATCTTGTTTATATTTAAAAGTGTTGAGAATATTATTTAATGAAAGGAACGACAGGGGTGGTTGATTTCGGAAGGATTGTTAACGACACAGTTTTTAAATGAAAAATAGATGCTTTACTTGAGCGATTCGATTCTTATTGGATCTTCCTCAGGGGAGGAACAGTGTCGAAAGCAGTTGAAAACTGATATCGTTGATTTGGTATCACTAAATATTAAAGTTTCATTTTTTTCCGGAAAATTCAATAAACCATTAGACATATTTTTTCCATTTGTGCTCAAGTAAGTAGAGACTATGGCTGAAGAACGGCTATAGTATGAAACATAAATAGTGGAAACTAAAAATTTACATGTTTTTGCTTATAAGAAAGAACTGAGTACTACTTCCAGTGTTTTGCTGCCGTATAAGTAGGAGCTCGACTCCTACCCAAATAAGTGGCTGAGTCAATTAATAGCATTTTGTTTCTCGGTCCAGCCTGACTCTCATCCCCGAAGCGATAATTACCGACTCCCTTTTAGAGAAAACGACGCGAGGTAGGGGTATCAAGATTCTCGACTCGACGATCGCTGCCAGCCGACTCGACTGGAGCAATCGAAAGCATCATTAATCAAAAAAGTCGGGCTGGTGTGACAAGAATAAAGAGCATGGAGCATTAAAGACTTGTGTGTTTTGAAAATAATTCAGAATGCTCTTCTTCAAGCTTTTTTTAAATAAAAACACCTTTTGGAAGGTTACCCTATTAAACCCAATCGATAAAGTTAACTTAATTTCAAAAGGCTGAATCCCTTAGTCGAAATCAAGTTAAAATATTTTCAATCAAATTAATTTATCTTCTGTGGCCCTCTCGGACATCGAACTTACATAAACATGTTTAGCTCGTGTTTGACAAACGCATCGATCAGCCACAAGCCTCCTAAAGCCTAAACAATTCCCAAGCTCCCAAACGGTCTAGAAGCAGAATGTCAATGTCCGTTTGCCGAACATTTATGGCAAGCTAGCACGGAATGCCCGGTTATGTTCCGTCCATATTTTCCTAGCGCAAACACGACATACGCGACACATTATTCCAGTTGCCAGCCATATAAATATGTCTCGTCGCGATGTTGGTACCAGGCAGGGGGTTCTAACGAGCTTCAACTTTTGTGTGGTTGTCAAAACGGGGTCCCTCCTCATGCTAAGGCGGTTCCACGATGGGCAGTATGAAATTCACACCGTAGTAAAAACTTGGAGACTCCTAAGCCTTGGACACACCATATAATATAGTACAAGGAGAGATATTTCTTTCAAAGCAGACAGATTAAATTTTTTGAAGTCATCCGGTAACGCTTCAGCAGACTAGAGCTGTTCCACATTTGGAATAAACGTCAATTTACTTCGAAATACATTGGCATGATGAATTAATCCCGCGCACCGAGCGATATGAATATTGTATGAACTTTGAAACCGGAAGGTCATCAGCCAGTACTAAGGTGCTATACTAGGTACGACACGATCACTTGGCAGTAGAGAGTTGAGATTTACAAACAATACCCGGACCCCAACCAAAATGACGTTTCGTTTGACAGCGATACCTATTCGATTCGTCGTTTGTCTGCCCTGGAGGACTGAACTGACTAGATCTAGGAGTAGGTATCTATAAGAAAAAAGTTGAACTTCCATTCGTTTAAGTTCAAGGTGTGTCGGTTGATTTCCATTGCATACACATAAAGTAAAGTTTTCAGTGCGATCCTTGGGCTGATTTGTTTTTGTTGCGGGATCAATTTTCGATATAACACCATGCTCCCCTCCTAGCCATATCAACTAATATCAACTGTGGGCCATAAATTCCTATCATTACTGGACAATATTCTCTGCCCGGGTCGTATCGTTTCACTTGAAACGAAACGACTAGCCACAAGGGATACTTACAGTTTGGTTGATGCGAACAGATAAATTGCCGTGCGGGTGGTTCTACTATTTGCTTGGAAGGCATAGGTGCTTGGAAGCTATACGACCAGGTGCTGACCAAGTTCGATGGATTTCTTCTGATGGAAGCTATGTCAAGACTGACTTCGGGCAAATCCCAGGTCAAAGATTTTACTTAGCAACGGCTCGGGCGGATGTTCCAGCCAAATTTAAATTTGTTTGTGCCAACAAATTTGCACGCAAATTTATTTTTTTGGCAGCGCATTTGCAGCTGTGTCAAAAAAAAACGAAAGTTCTAGTTACAAATAAGACAATGACGTCGGAACTATACCATAAACAGTGTCTCCAAAAACAAATTTTACCATTCATTCGATCACACGACCATCCCGTAATGTTTTGGCCAAATTTGGCAAACTATCATTACAGAAAAGTCGTTCAAGAATGGTATGCAGAGAATGGACAACCAATGAACAAACAAGCCTACAATAAAAACTGATTTTGGATTTGTTTACTTTCTACAATTCAATCAAGATTTAAGGTTTTCATAAATATTTATTCAATAGATATTAGATACGTCGCTTTAAAAAATTAAGTTTAACGATATTTAGGAAATTTAAAAAATACATAATAAATATTTCTGACATTGCTAATGAAAGTCTTCAAGGATTTGATACTGAAGGTTTTAAATTATTTAACAACTTTGCAAGATTTTTTGACATAGACTTTTAAAAATATCTAATATTAATTTTGGCTAAAAACAGGATTAAAATTGTGGCGAAATATCCATAGGGGAAGTATGATTGATTTAAAACTTTATTTGTTTAAATGAATAATGATTTTTTCATTATGTTATTCCAAAATTTTACAAAAAAGTGCACAAATTCCTTGAAATTTTTTTTCAAAAGTTATCCCAAAAACAATGGATAAAAACTATAAGGTCTGAGATCATTGGGTGGTTTTTAACGCGGATTTACGGAATTTGTACGGTTTATTTTTAAACTGTTTTCCGCAATTCACTCTTATACATGTTACGCTGTAAACGACTGAATATCGCAAGGTGAAATGACTGAAAATCGCATAAACCACCACAATCTGGGTTTTGGGCGAAAGTAGGAATCGAATATCGTTAAAAAACAAAAAATGTAAAACTTAATTTCAACGTATAAAGGTAAAAAATATAAATGAAGAAGAAACTAGATAAAACTAGACCGAGCTAAAAAAAATGGACAGAATAAAACAACATTAAACAAGGTAAAACAAGATTAAAAAAAATTAAAAAGTACAATAAGAATAAAACAAGATAAACCACGGTGTGTTTATAGATGTTTAAAAGATAAAAAAACAGCGATTCTAATTTTCTCAGAAATGAAAAATTTAGCCTTTACTGAGTAATTTTCGGGCAAATTGAAATATTTGGTCGGTGAGTCCCCATACACTCAAATTTTTTTTAAAGATTTGTAGTTATTCATACATTTTCATCTGTAAAATTATTCTAGTGCACTGGAATAGTAATGTTGTACTTTAAAATTTAATTTTTTTATTCAAGTTTTTGTCATTCTGAAACATAAAAAATTCAATGCCAGGAAAGATTAGAGATTTGATTTTCTGAAAAACATATTTTCATATGAAATTTTTCTGAGATGCATATGGCTACGCACTTTAGAAAAACATCAAACTTTTTATGATAGGGGAGATGGGGGCATAATGGCCACCTTAAGGAAAACGCTTATTTAACCATAGAAAATAGCTATAATATGGAGGTTACATTATTGTTTCGTGTTCAGACACTTGAAAAGCCTATTCTCTAACGGGCTGAAACGTGAAAAACTAGATGAAAACGTTAAAAAATGCATTTTAAAAAAATTGCCAAAAGCTGAAAACCAGTCACTGTAGGGGCATAATGAGAACCCCCCCTGAGGCAGTATGAGCACCATTAATCAGGGCAAGATGTGCGTTTTCTGCCGGGGAATCTAGCAGCGAATTCAACTCGATGAAGTCAGGTGAGTCGTAAATTCAAAGCAATAACAAAATAATCTAGGTCTGTTTGTAGAATACAAACAATTCACGAACGCTCATACATATGTGCTTTGTTTGGAGGATGATGCTACTAGCCGTATAATGTAACAATAAAAAAATCGATCATGAATTGTAAATGGAAAAAAATCACCTCGAACAGAAATCGAACTCTAGTCTTTTAATTACCTCTCCGACACCTTACCAATAGGCTAAATCATCGGATGAAAACTAGTCAAAAAATCAATTTTAATTCGCTGCTTGATTTTATGGCAGAAAATGCTCATTATGCCTCGATAATATGGTGCTCTATATGCCCCTAGTCAACAAATTTAAGTAAAAACGTGTTCTAAATTTGATCAAAGTGAAAAATCAAAAAATTTATGATGGTAAAAACTGAGAAACAATGTGTACATCATGTTGCAGTGCGTACATTATAGATCAAGGTGATTTTAAGATCATAAGAGCTTATTTCGTGATGCTCAAAAATTATAATATTATCGTTACTTGAAAACATAGCCGTTTTTTTAAATATCTCTGTAAAGATGAAAAGGATATTCCTGTTTTTGTGAAAAATTAATGCTATAGGAAGTACGAAACAAATCTTCAAGAAAATTTATTTAAGAAAATACGTACTTTCGTAGAAATGAGTAGTGTTCATTATGCCCTGGGTGCTCATTATGCCCTCATCTCCCCTACCACTCGTTTATGGCATTTTTGAATTTGTTTTTCCTCTTATTAATTTAAACAAATCCCAGCAGACCAGTTTTCAATACAATAAATATCTAATATATAAAGATGAGTTGGACTAAATATATGTTTGTTGGGTTGTTTGTTTGTTTGTATGTACCTTAGGCGGCATCCATAAATTACGTAACGCAAAAAATGCACTTTTTTGACCCCCCCCCCCCCCCCCGTATGTCACAAATCGTAATGCTTCGACGTACCCCCCTATGAAAATTACGTAACGCTGATAATGACCCCCCCCCCCCTCTCATCTTGTGATGTTTTAAATACAGATTTTCAAAGGTTAAAAGAAATTAACACAACTTTTTTTAACGTTCTTCAAAACGGAATTAATATCTATCAAAATAGCTTCTTAATTTTCATTGATGATAACTCTTTGATAAAATAAATTGATAAATAAATTGCTTGTTTACTGGTGATCTACCTTGTTTTCTTTATTTTGTTCAAGAAGCATAACTAGTTATGCAAAAAAATATACTCCAATCCAGGTAATGAACATTCTCCACTTAGTATTATTGTTGGAATAATCAAATTTCCTTTTTAAAAATCAATTGAGAAAAAATTGTAAAATTTCCGTCTTAAGGTTGAATTCAGTTCTTGAGGGTAAATGTACCTACCATTTGGTTTTCCAGCGGGTATTTCACGGATATTCAATACAGTCTATTTCAGAATTTTTAAAAAGAAAAGGTTACAAACAGCTTCAATCATGTTGAAGCTTACAAATTTTTAACTGATTTTGGTTATCATTCTGCAAAAATTTGCATGACATCAAAATAGCGGCGATTAAACTGAAATTTTTTGGAAAAAATCGTTACGTAACGATGAGCATATCTCCCCCCCTCCCCTATGTCACAATTCGTAACGCTAGAGCTTACTCCCTCCCCCCCTAGGAGCGTTACGTAATTTATGGATGCCCCCTTATACAAATCCACACTGCTTAACCGATCGGCCTGAAATTTGGTACAGAGATGTAGTTGAACCAGGGTAAGGTTTTAGTAATAGTTCTGAGCCCCTCCCATCTAAGAAAAAGGACCCTCCCATACAACTTTAAATTTAAATTTAATTCTCACGAACCAAAAATGATGGCACCCATTTAGTCAACCGACTTTTTTTTCGCTTGGCGGGTTGTTTTCACCATCCCCATGGGCCAGGCATTAGAAACGACCTTCCAGAGTTCACGTGAACTGAAAAGCAAATCAAAGCTTGCTGAGCATTCAAGATTTGAAAGGGAAAATTTTGGCGGGTGTTTTTTGTACATTCTACTGCTGAAAGCACGTGATATTGGTACGAGATTTTTGAAGGAAATATTGAGCTTACATTTTAGATTAACGCTTTAATAACCGTCGGGGATTTGAACAGGGGATTAGAAAATTTATAAGATAATTAAATCTGAGATTTTTAGTTCTGTATATTTCAAATTCATTGGTCAATTTATAATTTTGAGTTATTTTTCGTTATCAATGTGTTCAATTCTACCATCCAATTTTGAGAAGACTTATTGTAAAACCGTTTGGCCCTGCGATTTGAAACAAATGATATCATAATTTTTTAATATTGATCACTCTTCACAATAATTAATGGGATAATTGTGTCCAAGAATAGAAACATTGAAATAAAACTCAAAAAAACCTTTTTCATAACATTATAATGGTAACTTCGGTTAAGATGATTTGTTTTAGATAACTTGAAAAAACTTTTAGTGGAAGTTTCAACATTTAAGAACAAGTACTCATAAAACAGTGTGAAATAAAAAAGCGAAAAAACAAAAATACAATTGAAAACATGAAGAGTGAGTCTATAACATGGTTCAACAATATTCGGAAGTCTATTTAGAATAGAACTGGAATATACTAAAGTACAGGAAATCGTCTTAAAAATAAGAGATTTTTATTAGATGGGAGATAGGAAAAATAAATTATACGACGAAATGAATACAGTGAATAATAAAAACTCAATAAAAACTTTAAAAAGACTAACAAATTTCTCATAACGATGAATATAAAGCTTCCAAAATTGTGAAAATTTAAACGACTCTTTTTGATTTCTATTTTATGTGAACCCGAGCAAGGCTGGGTAAAATAAGCTAGTAAAATATGAAATTGAGTTAAAAGTAAAAGTACTTGCACTGAAATCCGTACATCTTCGGCTACATAACATAAATTTCAAATTTCTTTTTTCACATTGAAGGTGAATGCATTTTCTAAATATCAATTATTTGATCTTCATTTTTGCGTAAAAATTGGAGTACTGATGATATTTTTGAGTTAATGATTAACAAAACGATGCAAAACTTTTTTTTTTTTTTCAGAAGAAATTTCAATTTAATCGACGGTTTTTGAAAATTTTAGAAATGCTTTTTTTTCGGAATAATTTCTAATTTATAACTGTTTAGACAAGATTCATCCATTAAAAAAAATCCCAAAAAACATTCAAATTCAATTTAAACTAAAAAAAATTCAAGAAGTTATTATAATAATAAAGTGGGTTGAAAGCTGTGGAAGCTAAGATTATTTAACCTAAACAGTTATGAATCTCTTTGAATAAAATTGAAGAATCATAGTGTACAGAGCAGGGTTACTGAAAAAAAAAAATATAAAACGAGAAATAAAACACTCCAAGCTTATGATGATCATTGGCTCATAAGAAAGTAACATGAAAAATTTAGGCTAGATACAACTGCTGTAAGGACTGCCATTAAGTCTGAAGTCTGAAGTTCGAAGGGATATTAAGACATTTTTTTCAGGAGAAATGTGCAAACTGATTACTCATCCCAATTGTTTTTAACGGATCATTTACTTTTGAATAATGATTTTCTTAATTTTTTCAAAGCTAAATGAAGACAAACCTTTCTTTTTTAGATCACATCACGATAAGCGATATCACTAAACCAAATTATAGCGGTTTCTAGTATTAACTGATTTTTTCGTTGAGCTTTTTTTAAAAAAATCTCTGCAGTGTTTCTACAATCAGAAAATGTATAGATAACGGATTCAAATGAATTCATATTATTACAGATAATTGTAATAATTTAAGATAATCTGACCTTCTCATACTGGTTTGTTTAAATAGCTCTGTAACTAATTTGAATTAATTTTCAAAATTTCTAAAGTTTTTGATGAGATTGTTGAGTTATCAGTTAAATTTTAAAAATATTTAAAGTAAAAACTAAAAGAATTAGCACCTCTTAAATTCTGAAACACTTAAAATATATCTTGCGTGAGCTTTCATCTTAAGAACTTCACAGAACTGCTACAAAAGTTATCAAAACTACTTTAAAATTTGAATTTCTCATATAGAATATGTTGTTTAGGCTACAAACATTCTAAATAACGAAAGTTACGACTAGTGTATGTCAGTTTTTTGTACTTTTTTGCAATAAAACTCATTGTTTACATATTGTTTTAAACGACGTAATGAAAGCTCACGTGAGATATATATTTTTTGAAGATTTCAAATAAAAAATTTGGTCACCGACCAAATATTATAATTGTTGGTGGAAATGAACCGAAATGAACTCTCATTCCTGTCCATGCAAGAATTCGTGTTACTGTATTTTTTTTTTTCTAAAAGTCCTTCTACGAAACAGACCGTGATACATGTCGAAATAAAATAAAACTAGATGTAACTACTAACTCTGGTCTTCCTCTGAAATGGCTTGAATCATATCTTCAAGGCAGAACTGCTTTCGTCAGACAAGGTCACATCAAATCTCGAAACATTATGGTTCCATCCGATGTTCCTCAAGGCAGCCATCTGGGTCCACTTTTGTTCAACCTCTTCATGAACGACCTTTATGAACTTATCGAATCCGAATTAGTTTTCTATGCAGACGATCTCAAAATGTACCGTTCAATAGCTCACTACACAGACTGCCTGTCACTACAGCAGGACCTCGATAAGCTTATGCTTTGGTGCAAAGTGAATACGATGGAAGTGAATCTTTAAAAATGTAAGATTATTACGTTCACCAGAAGTAGGATTGTAATTTCGCATCAATACACAGCTGATAACGTGGCTATTGAAAAAGTTGAGTCTATTCGAGATCTCGGTGTTATTGTGGATAAGTCCCTATCATTCAAGGAACATTTAGCTGTAACGGTAGCAAAAGCAAAAACAGGATTTTTGGTCAGGAATACCAAAGGATTCAGTGACACTACAACTCTCAAAGCTTTATATTGCTCGCTAGTTCGCTGTGGATTGGAGTACAATATTCAAGTCTGGGCACCAAACACGATCTGAGGATTGAAGCTACTCGAGTCAGTTCAAAAGCGATTCCTGAGTTACGCACTGCCTTACCTACCATGGAACGAACCTCAACGCACTCCACATTACCATGCTCGATGTGGAATCTTAAACATCGAACCGATTGGTTCACGTATTATACTACTTCGTCGTCTGTTTATATTCGACGTCATATCCGGTAATATTGATAGCGCTAGCTTCGTGGAAATGATTCCGTTTCATGTCCCCTCTCGTTCCCAACGGGATTTTGAGCCTCTGAGACTGAACAACTATGGTAGGAACTAATTTTATAACCCGTTTGACATATCTTGTAAATGGTTCAACCAAGTGTATGTATATTTAGATTTCAATGTAAGTAAGGATAGTTTTAAGATAAGATCAGTCTGTATGACATTAAATTGCCGTAGACAGTGACCAATAAATAAAACTATTTAAAACGAAAAAAAACGACCTATCAAAACAAAACATGTTTTATCTTGTTTTGTTTTGATTGATCGTTTTATTTTTCGTTTTAAATAGTTTTATTTATTGGTCACTTGGCCTGGTCACGAAAAAGATTGAAATCGTCTGTTTAGCGATAATGAACCTCATTTTCTACCCGGCACCATTTTTATCACGTTCATCGATTTTGACAAAACTTGGCCTGGTACTAGATCAAATATTTTTACATCTTTGGACCAAATTTCAAGATTTTTCAGAAAAAAATGTCATAGATACAGCAAAAATTTGTGAAGCAATTCCAAAATTCTCTTTTTTACGGGAATGGCTGTATCTTCGTTTCCAGTCATTGTAAAGACTATAAATTTTGTAGAGCGTTAGTTGGATAGTTGAGTTAGATTGTGTGAAAATTTCATGAAAAAATATCAACCGAGAGAGAAATGGAAGCTTGTCAAAGTTGGAAGTGGTTGCTCAGCTTCACGCGATTTCAATATTTTTTGAATTTCTTAAATCAGAATCAAACAAGATAGGACAAGTTCAAAGAAGGAAAATAAAACTAGATATAGATACCAGGATATAACAAGGTAAAAATAGGTTAAACCAGGTAAAATAAAACAAGGTTAAAAAATATAAATCAAGATAAACAAAAGAATACCAGATAACACTAAGACAGGACAAGATAAACATTTAAACAAGATTCAAAATTATGAAACTAAATAAAACCCGATAAAACAAAAAAAAAGCAAAATGGAACAAGGTGAGTCATGATAAAACAAGATAGGTTAATACGAGGCAAAACAAGATCAATGCCAAAACAAGGCTAAAGCTAACAAAATAGATCTAAAAAAAATAGTTAAACATAAATAAAAAAAAATTAAGTTAGTCATATCCCTATGTGGATAGGCTTAATGCCAACTTTGTCATTATAAAATAGTGTATTTGCCCTCATTGTTGCCTCCTGGTTAGAACATTTTCTGATCGTTATAAACTCAAATCTCCTGAATCTTATAGGTAGTTGTGAATCAATTATGAATAATTCATTCCAGCTCATATGTGACTGTTTTTCGTTCGCTAGACAACGTTTATATGCTCTCACATATCCTATAATGAGTGTATCTAGTTCTAAGAATTTAAACTAAAATAACGTTTTGTAATTCTTCACCCAATGTTGTTAAATGCTTCAATGCTTCAATGCTTCAGTGCTTCGAAATCCACACGTGGCTTTATGCCATATTTAATATATTGAATT
Source organism: Uranotaenia lowii (assembly GCF_029784155.1). Lineage (NCBI taxonomy): Eukaryota > Metazoa > Arthropoda > Insecta > Diptera > Culicidae > Uranotaenia > Uranotaenia lowii. The sequence goes on along the minus strand of NC_073692.1, from coordinate 315,026,983 downwards.
TATTTTACTATCCTTTTTATGGTTTTAAGGTACTCAGGTATATGGTCAAATCTGTGAAAAAAGGCTAGGCACAATTTTCCGTTTGTTTGGATAACAAGCCGCTATTAAGCCAACCTCTTTTCTGATACCTGATACCTGATACCTGAAACTTAATTGATTAGAAGCACGCAGCGGAATCGAAATTGGATTGACTTTAATTTTAACCTTTTTTTTTAACATAATTTAATTTTGTTTTGATATGGTTCTCTTATGCTTTGATGCTTATGCTTATTTTATCTTTATTACCATGTTTGTTTTTAGTTTATCTTGTTTTATCGTGTTTTATTTTGTTTGATGTAGTTCTGTTGTGCTTTTTCATCTCAAAAATGTTATTCTTCAATTTGTCTTGAATTGTTCGAGAGATTTTTCAAACATCATCTTTATTTCTGGTGAACAAATTTACGAGGAGACCCTAAACAATTTAAAAAGAATGTGAAGCAAGAGTAGCACCACTTATGCATTTCTACGGAACCAACATAATTTCTTTAAATTTTTATATAGATATATTTAAATAATAAAGCTTCTACAAGTCATTTAAATAGAAAATTTAACTAAAGGGTTATAACAATTTAAAGCGTTTTCCGAGATTTTCCTCTTGCACTCACGAATCAGACATATGAGCTATAATAACTTATCAAACTGTAATATTTCTTTCATTGAAATTCAAATTATTTGCTTCAGCTATCTTGGTGAAATTGGAAAATTAATGATTAACTGGTAAATAAAAAGTTTTTGAATGGAAAGCCTGATTTTCGAATTCAAACCCAACCGAGAATCTTTTTTTAATCATCTAGGTCATGTTAATTAAAGAAATAAGCGGTTTGATGAAGTAATTCGCATAGCATAGCTAATTCAAAGAAACAATCTTAATTTGGTAGAAGTAGAAGTGGTGCTATTTTTATTTCGCAAGGTTCTTAAAAAAAGTTAATTTATATGAAGCTGAAAAAACCTAAAAAACAAATTGTTTGAGAACATTTTGACGATAACCAATCAAGCAAAAAAAACAACAGGAGCTCCTTTTTTTTTGCTTCCCTCAGTGTTTGTAGAACAACCCTAATGCTTTTCGATGTACAAATGCAACTATGGCTGCGAACAATTTACTGATCCAGGCACCCTCAGGATATCAACAATGTGCTGTATTGGTTTTTTTTTTTCATTTCGTTTGATTATACTACTCTGTGCAATGTGCTTTTCGTCGTATCGTACTGTTTTATTAGTTAGGGATATGATGCAGGGGGCTTGCATTGATACAAGGCGTTGGCGTTGGCGTGACGAGTCACGCATGATTGGCAGTTTAAAGAGGGTTGTATGAAATGTTTGGCCAACGTGAAAAGGGGTTATTATTGTAGATCAATATGCGATAGAATTCTTAGAACAATAAAAATGTAATGTAAACACAATTTTAACGTAAACTACAAAAAAAGCCAGGTGGCAGGTGTATTGCTAAACATGTTAGAATTTAAATTCTATGCATAAACTGTACACTTCTGAAGACCCAGTTAAAATTTCACCACTTCTCGGATACAGCGAAATTACTTGTTCAACGTGTGATTAAATCATTTAGTAAGTATTTGATCCCGGTAACCGGTATTCAGACAACCCCATAACAATCGAACTGCAGATGTTTGTCTCTGTTCCGAAGCTAGATCATTTAGGAGCTTTGCTAAACCAACGATTACGGGTAGACATCCGAGACAAGAAAATCGCGCCCACCCATTCGTCCAAACGAGACTCAACTAAACCGTTTGACATGTTTTTGCGCCCACTATCGAGCTGGATTGAAGTTGAAAGTGAAATAAAACCACGGTTCGGCATTCGATTACCCATGAAGAATAGCGCCCATAGTGCGGATTTCTACTATGGCGGGTGAAGAAAATATATGCACAAACAGTAGTGGGACTGAAGTATTCGCAGCTGTTTGCCACATTCTCGTCATTGTGTTAGGATGTATACGGAAATTGTGGAGGTTGATGTTGGAATCTGATTCCCCAAACCAATCATATTTAACAGTTTGTTTTTTCATTTTTAGTTTGATCAAATTATTTCAACATCACGTCACCTCAGCAAGTTTGGGTTTATTACAGTATGAGTAGATCTCATACCATTCTCAGAACACATGAACTGTTCCTAAACGGTGCTCTAAAAAATACTCATAATTTCCGAACCTAATCGGATCCAATCTTTCCAGCCAAGGTCGTCTAATAATCTTGAAACGAATCGCCCATTGCGGTCGACTGCTTCATTTGAGAAATCGCAAAAGTAGGTTCATTTTAATGAACTTCCATTTTGGGACTCTGTCTTCATGACTTAGCGGATATGACAGCGCTAGAATAAGGAGTAGGTACTCTGAAGCGAGTTGATTATATGAATGTCTACAGAATAGAGCGCCTATACTTACTGTATAAATTAGCCTTTTTCTCAATTATCGTGTTGTTTTTAATTAGGTGAAACTTTAAAACAGTGTAACATTAAAATAATTCAAATTTATTCTGGTACAACTTTTACAGCTTTTTATAAAATATAAGGACCCAAAACACGATATTTTTTAGGTTTTTAAACTTCAACTAACGGTGGCTTCACTCGATTATCCCAAGGGTTAAGCCTTCGTTTAATAAATTGGACTTGAGTCGAGATTTTATTCGTATATTTTCCCGTCTCATTTCCAATCCTTAATCCTTGAACGCGGTACTCTATCGTATAAATATTACTGGCAGCAATTTGTATGGCTGTGACAGCATATCGTTTGGTCATGTGAGGCCCACCTGGCCGCTAGAGCGAATTTATTAGAATCCCTTCGGGCCCGAGGAAAACCACCCTGCACCCCAATAAGAGATGTAATAGCTGCGATAGACATTGATTACATGTTCGAAATATACATTTTTCTAAAAGCTATTGATCTTCGTCTATAATTCTTTTCATTTTCATATTTCCCTTTCTATTTCCTCTGTTCTCTTCAAAAAGTGGAAAAATTGATTTAAAGTGATGTAGACCTAAGCAAACAATTGTGAACATACAACACGAGTTTGGCTCCTTAAAGTCTCGAGGTATAAGCCTTTCAAATAAAGAAATTACAAAAAAAAAACTTCAACTAGAGATTGAAAAAAAAACAACCTCCACATAACTCTACTCTAATTTTATGTTGGATAGATTCCCACATTTCTGGAGAACGATTTCAAAAAGTAAAACCTTTCTTCAAATTTGACTCCTAAGCAAATAACCTCTCGCATCACGAGCTAAATTGATATTTGATAGGATCTTCAGGTTCAGTTTTGTAAATGTGTAACATTGTGTCGTGTGAAGTGAGCAACAAAAAGTAGCCTTTTTAAGGCTGAGTTTGGTAGTCATAGTAAGTAATATTGTGTCATGTAAAGTGAGCAACAATAAGTAGCTTTTGTAAGGCTGAGTTTTGTAGTCATAGTAAGTAGTATTCTGTCATGTGAAGTGAGCAACAAATAATAGACTTTGGGAGGCTGAGTTTTGTTATCACAGTGAGTAAAATTACGTCATGTGAAGTGAGCAGCGAATAGTAGTTTTCGTAGGACTGAGGTTTGTTGTCATAGTGAGTAGTATTATGTCATGTGAAGTGAGTAACCAGTCTTTGTGTGGCTGAGTTTTGTTGTCACAGTAAGTTGAATTGTGTCATTTGAAGTGAGCAACAAATAGTAGCTTTGTAAGGCTGAGTTTTGTTATCACAGTGAATAGTATTGTGTCATGTGAAGTGAGCAACAAAAAGTAGCTTTTGTAAGGCAGAGTTTTGTAGTCACAGTAAGTAGTATTCTGTCATGTGAAGTGAGTAACAAATAGTAGCCTTTGTAAGGCTGAGTTTTGTTGCGGATTTTGATGAAAATTTGCACATGTTTTGAGGAACGAGCAATCGATTTTAGGTATTGAAATTGTGAACAGGAGTCGGCCAAAGGGGTCGTCCATATAAACTGATTAATGATTTTGCGATCTTAGCGTTATTATACATCTAGTGTGATGAAAATTGCACATGAGTGTTTTGAGGGACGAGCAGGGCCGGATTAAGCCAAAGGAGGGCCCGGGGCAAATTTTCTCGGGGGGCCCCTATGATTCGTTTTTTTTCCAAATGCTATCTCAGAGAAAACAAAACGTTTTAATCGTGTAAATGAACTGAAGATGAGTTCAGTATACACTATACTGTTTTCAAATATCCATGTTGTCTGCGTAGAAGATAGTTTCTGTTATCTGCAAATACAAATTGTTACGTACAAACAATGCGGAAGAGTTTGGAAATTTATCAAAATGAAAGAAAGATAGATATTTTAAATGATTTTCATTTAATCATTGATCGTCTGGTTTGTGCTTCATAGAGAAATATTGATCTAATAAAAATTGGGAAGTATCATGAAAATTTGAATCATAGAATACAAAATTTAAAAAAAAATGTACAAAATAAATAAATTTAAATTCCATAGAGATACAGATATAAGAGTTTAAGAATTCAAAACTTAAAATCAGGTTATATTCAGAACCAATATTGAGTGTCTCAAATCTAAATCATAATTTCAAACCAAGTGTTGAGAAACAAAATATGAATTATGTAAATGAAAAAGAGAGATTCAAAGCTACAATCAGAGCCAAAGCAGAAATTGCACCAATTGTGAATTTCAATTTTATATCTTTGAAACACAAAAAAAAACCTTTTCATGAGATGTTTATGAACATGATTCTTATCACATTAAAAAATATTGTTATCGAATAGTTATTCTAAATGTGACAAAAGTTTCATTTGATGCCCCATAAGTGCAATAATGATCGATTGAAAAAAATCAGAATATAGATTAAATGTTTAAAACATAGAATCAGTTATCATTGAAAAAAATCAGATAAGGAATCCATGATAATTTGAGAATGATAATTTAAGAATGATCATTTGAAAAATGATATGTTGAACTCAGGGTAATTACTTCAGTAAATATTAAAATTTTGGTTAAATCAGTTGAAAATGTTTCAATTCGAATTTCAAGTCTAAGACAGAAATTGGGATGAAAATTCAATAAAGAAACTCTGTACTGTCGATTGGTTCAATTAAGGCAACCACTGTGTTTTAATAATTTATTTTCAAAAATAGGGAGAGAAACGGTTTAGAATTCTAGAACAACGGAAATTTCAATAATAACACTAGTTTACAGCATTTTTGAACTCAGTAAACTGAAGGTAATTTCTAATGTGAAATCGGGCGCTGAATCCGAAAATGAAATTCAAAAAAATCTCAGTAGAACCGTTTTTGAGTAATGCTCCAAATATGAAATTTCGGAAAAATTAAAAAAGTCCTTGTACTTAGATTGAAATATCTCGGACGGCACAACAGTAATTTGAAATCTTCCTTTTGCATATTGAAGGTGAATAAACTTTCTATCGATCATCTGAACACTGTTTTTGCGTTTGACCAACAGTATTGTTGATATTAGTGACTTTATTAGAAAAAAAAATTATAAAAAATACATTTTTTTCGAGAAAATTTTGTTTCAACGAAAGTTTTAGACTGGATGTTAGCATTTAAAAAATCTAATTTTCTTTTGCGCTTAAATGTCAATTTGAAACAAAGATTTAAAGTGGTAATTTATCAAAATCGGTTGAAAATTGAAGAAGTTATGGCTACTTTACCGTAATAGTATTTTTTGTAGTTTTTCATAATTTAACGAACCGCAGTACACTTATCATAGTATAGGAAGAATGAAACATGATAAATCTCACTCGCTCCAAGTCAAAATTGTTTATGAGCTTACCAAAAGGTCACATGCCAAGTTTCAGGAAGATCTGGCCATAGGGAGAGGTTGCTTGAGTCTCAAACGTGAATAAAATTTTAAGGTATTTTGCCCGGAAGGAGCGAAAAATACTGGTTTTTCATCAATAACTTCTTTCATCACTAGCTGATTGTTTTTTATGGTTAATTTTCTTAAAGCCTAATTTGAGACAAATATTTCACCCGAAGACTATAACTCGATTGGATTTGAAACAGAAAAGTTATTGCGATTCAAAGATTGTATTTTGGTCGAAAATTCTCGTATAAAACGCAAATGCGTAAAAAGTACTCATTGCGTGTTGGACAAAATTTGCGGCCTTTGAACTGCAATAGCTTTTTTACTTCAAGTCCAATCGTGTTGCAGTCTTCGGGTGAAATATTTGTCTCAACTTAGGCTTTAAGAAAATTAACCATAAAAAACAATCAGCTAGTGATGATAAAAGTTATTGATGAAAAACCAGTATTTTTTGTTCCTCCCTGGCAGAAAACATAAAAATTTTATTCACGTTTGAGACTCAAGCAACCCCTCCCTATGGTCAGATGCTCCTGAAACTTGGCATGTGACCTTCTGGTAAGCTCATAAACAATTTTGACTTGGAGCGAGTGAGATTTATCATGTTTCATTCTTCCTATACTATGATAAGTGTACTGCGGTTCGTTAAATTATGAAACACTACAAAAATACTATTATGGTAAAGTAGCCATAACTTCTTCAATTTTCAACCGATTTTGATAAATTACCACTTTAAATCTTTGTTTCAAATTGACATTTAAGCGCAAAAGAAAATCAGATTTTTTAAATGCTACCATCGAGTCTAAAACTTTCGTTGAAACAAAAATTTGTCGAAAAAAATGCGTTTTTTATAATTTTTTTTCTAATAAAGTCACTAATATCAACCATACTGTTGATCAAACGCAATAACAGTGTTCAGATGATCGATAGAAAGTTTATTCACCTTCAATATGCAAAAGGAAGATTTCAAATTATTGTTGTGCCGTCCGAGATATTTTAATCTAAGTACAAGAACTTTTTTAATTTTTCCGAAATTTCATATTTGGAGCATAACTCAAAAACGGTTCTACTGAGATTTTTTTGAATTTCATTTTCGGATTCAGCGCCCGATTTTACATTGAAAATGTTGGTCAGTTAATCAAGTTCACGATTTTTTTTAAATTTTGTAAACTAGTGTAATGATTGAAAAGCTATAATAATACCCGGTATTAACCAGGATACTGCCCTAGTAAAATACATAAATGTTCATTATAAAGTTTCTCTGTTCTCTCTTAGTACTGTTTTTTCGATTTTTTTTTTTCAAATTCGGTTTACATCATTTTTTCCAGATTTTGGGTTGAAAATTTTGGAATTCATTACCTAGATTTTCATTCGTCTCGCATTACTCGCCACAGGCGGACGTGTTTTAGTTTCCCGCTCGATAGCAAATCGCGAAAAAGTAGTGTGTGCGAAAGTGTTCCCTCTGAATCCGGTTGTGTACACCGTTAGGGTCGTGATTTCCCAATTAAAAAAGTGTTTTTTTTTCTAAAATTGTGTGCCCCGCTCATCATAGATGGTTCCTGAACAATAGCGTTGAGATTTTTTCAAGGCCGTCGGCGCCAGCTGATATCAGCACAATAGGCAGCCATAAGCAGAAGCACGTGTTCGACGTGGATTGAGCTGCTATAATTTCTTAGAGAAATTGCTAAGTATAATTCATTTATATAACCAATAATTGTTTTTTTTTTCTAATAATTTTGATCTTGTGCCCTCCCATAACTTGTTTCTTCTTTTCTATTCTTTTTTGTATCATATAAATAAGTATTTTTTATTTTATTGTTATCATTTTTCGGTTATTCATTTTTCCTTTCTTCATCTATCATTCCGCCCTTTTGTTTTGTTTCGCCCCCCACTGTGACCCATTATGTCGGAAACCAACCGACAAGTGGATGACGACGGCGAGGACGATAAGCATCCTCCATTTCGTGAAGAAATTCAATCCGGGGAGTTGAATTTTGGAAACAATTCCCCCAATACCGTCAACCCTCCTATGTACATATCGGATACGGAGGATTCCCCTACCCCCGTTTCTCAACCTACTACCCCCTCAACACCCTTCATTTTCGGCAAAGAAATTATTTCCCAAAAATCAGACCAAATAGATTCTCCCCCTGATAATGTGTCAAAGTTGACAAATGCTTCACCTCGCCGTCGGGTTTACCAATCTCAATCGAAAGGTCCCTGGGTGGTCTACATCCGGCCCAAACCGAATGGGAAACCACTTAACGTGATTTCAATCTCCCGAACCCTCGACCGATCATACCCTTCCATAATCAACTACCAGTCGATGAGTCGGAACAAGATGCGCGTTGTCGCTGGTAGTCTGAAGGAAGCAAACGCCATTGCTTGTGACGAGAGGTTTACGATCGAGTACCGCGTTTACGTTCCCGCTCGTGACGTGGAAATCGACGGAGTGGTAACCGAAGAGGGTTTGACCGTCGATGACCTAATGGAATCAGGGGTTGGCCGATTCAAGGATCCTGCTCTTCCAACGGTCAAGGTGTTGGACGCGAGTCAACTAATGTCAGCATCTGGCGAGGGGGAAAAACGGAAGTTTTCCCTGTCGAACTCTTTTCGGGTTACCTTTTCCGGCACTGCACTTCCTGATTACGTTGCGATCGGAAAGGTTCGTCTACCTGTGAGACTTTATGTGCCTTCGGTCATGTTCTGCCAGAAGTGCAAGCAGTTGGATCATACGGCCGCCTACTGCTGCAATCAGGCACGCTGCTCTAAGTGCGGGGAGAAGCATGAGGAAGCTTCGTGTACAATACAAGCAGCAAGCAGGTGTTTGTATTGCACTGGTGAAGCATCTCATGCTCTCTCGGCGTGTCCGAAGTACATATCGCGCCGGGAAAAAATCAAGACTTCTTTAAAAAATCGTGTAAAAATGTCCTATAGAGATATGGTTTTGAAGTCTTTGCCAATCGTCTCAGAGAACCAGTTTGACCTTCTAAGTGATTATGAGTCCGAAGGGGAGGACCCATGTGAAGGAACATCAACTGGGCCATTTTCAAAAAATAATGTTTCACAGGCTCCAAAAAGGAAACGCATTACTAAAACACAAACCAGATTAGCTGCCAGCAAAGTTAAAATTAACAGAAATCCTCAAAGTGGAAATAGTAATTCTGCCCCTTCTATTCAGAGTCCTCCGGGTTTTAATCCTTCCCCGAAGGACTTCCCTCCACTTTCTGGGAAGTCAAAACCCCAGGCTTTCCTTCAAACTTCAGGCCCATCAGTAGTTAACAAGAATGCAACAATTCCCAGAGAAACTGCATCTGATCCATCGTCGAATGGTTTTCCCAGCTTTTCGGCCGATGGTAAGATGAAATTCTCGGAAATCGTTGCATTCATCCTGGACTTCTTCAGCGTACCTGCAGGATGGAGGACTATGATCAATATTTTTGTACCCCTTTTGAGAGAAATTTTAAAAAAGAAAGCTCTTACCATGACCCTCATTTCAGAAACAATTTCTCTTGATGGCTAATTCATTCAATGAGGGAAGAGAAATTGTTTCTTTATTACAATGGAACTGCAGAAGTATTCTACCAAAATTAGACTCTTTTCAAGCTTTGGTACACAATTTGAATTGTGATGTATTCGCCTTATGCGAAACTTGGCTTTCTCCTAACGTAGATTTTAACTTCCACAGCCACAACATTATTCGCCTGGACCGTGATGGTCAAAGAGGGGGTGGTGTTCTTTTGGGGATCAAGAAATGCCACTCTTTCTATCGTATTCCCTTACAACCATCTCCAGGTATTGAAGTCGTCAGTTGCCAAGCTAGAATTAAAGGCCAAGACCTTTGCCTAGCCTCGGTATATATTCCGCCAAATTCAAGCGTGAGCGGGAACCAATTGGCGAATATTATTTCACTTCTTCCAGAACCCCGACTAGTTCTGGGAGACTTCAACTCCCATGGCGTGGGCTGGGGTAGCTCACGTGATGATGATCGTGCTAACATTATTTATGAGCTGTGCGACGACTTCAACATGACTGTCTTAAACAATGGGGAAGTGACTCGAATTAATGGATCCCAATCACAGCATAGTATTTTAGACCTTTCTTTAGCTTCTTCCTCTCTGAGTTTGGATTGTACGTGGAAGGTAATCCAAGACCCTCAGGGAAGCGATCATTTGCCTATCAATATTTCTATCATCAGTGGTCGTAGTCCACCCGAAGAAATCAATATTCCTTATGACCTCACAAGGAATATAGATTGGAAAAAGTATGCATCGGATATCATTGAAGCCATCGACTCAACAGACGAACTGCCTCCGGAGGCAGAGTACAGTTTTATTTCTGGAACAATTGTGGACTGTGCAATCGGAGCACAGGTCAGACGGAATGAAAGCTCGACGATACAGAAACGGCCTCCTACTCCGTGGTGGGATGGAGATTGCTCACGCGCGCGAGGTGAAAAGTGCAAGGCGTTTGTTGAGTTTCGCAGAACCGGATTGCCAGAGAAGTTTCAACGTTACTTAGCCTTGGAACGCAAGTTCAAGAACTTGATCAGGGGCAAGAAACGGGGGTACTGGCGGCGATTCGTGGATGGGTTATCTCGAGAAACGTCTTTGCACACGCTTTGGAGAACGGCACGAAACATGCGAAATCACACTCCTTCGAACGAAACTGAAGAAAGTTCAAGTCGATGGCTGATACAGTTCGCGAAAAAGGTCTGCCCGGATGCAGCACCACCTCAGAAACACTATCGGGATACAGAGAATAGTTCCGAAACGGAGGATCAATTCTCGATGGTCGAACTTTCACTTGCGCTCTGGTCTTGCAACAATTCAGCTCCCGGACTGGACAGAATCAAATTCAACTTGTTGAAGAATCTGCCAGATACCGCCAAGAAACGCTTGTTGAATTTATTCAATAAGTGTTTGGAGCTGAACATTGTTCCGCATGACTGGAGACAAGTGAAAGTCATCGCCATCCAGAAACCGGGAAAACCAGCTTCTGAATACAATTCGTATAGGCCGATTGCAATGCTCTCGTGTCTCCGGAAATTGCTTGAAAAAATGATTCTCTTTCGGCTGGATAAATGGGTTGAATCAAACAATCTGTTGTCAAGTACACAGTTTGGATTCCGTAGAGGCAAGGGTACGAACGACTGTCTAGCATTACTTTCATCAGACATTCAATTGGCGTTTGCCCAAAAAGAGCAGATGGGGGCAGTATTTCTGGACATCAAAGGGGCATTCGATTCGGTGTCCATAGAAGTGCTATCTAGTAATCTTAACTCTTGCGGACTTTCACCAATTTTGAACAATTTTCTATATAACCTGTTGTCTGAAAAAATCATGCATTTTAGCCATGGAGAAACCAAAGTTGAACGAATTAGTTACATGGGTCTACCCCAAGGCTCATGTTTAAGCCCCCTGCTATACAACTTTTATGTCCGAGAAATCGATAGTTGTATGGCACAAAATTGCACGCTACGACAGCTTGCGGATGACTGTGTTGTTCATATCACAGGTAAAACAGACACTCAAATAAAACCTCCTTTGCAAGAAACTCTAAATAACTTATCACACTGGGCCAGGAATCTAGGTATCGAGTTTTCGCCTAGTAAAACCGAGTTAGTAGTTTTTTCAAGGAAGCATTCCCCTCCTAAAATAGAGCTCCTTATGATGGGTAGAACTCTAACTCAATCTCTTAGTTTTAAATATTTGGGTGTCTGGTTCGACTCTAAATGCCTCTGGGGAAAACATATTAGGTACTTGACACAAAAATGCCAAAAGAGAATCAATTTTCTTCGAACGATTACTGGAACCTGGTGGGGTGCTCATCCACAGGACCTCATCAGGTTATACCAAACAACGATACTGTCGGTCATAGAATATGGAAGCTTTTGCTTTGGGTCAGCCGCGGATACCCACTTGATTAAACTAGAACGAATACAGTATCGTTGTTTGCGTATTGCCATGGGTTGTATGCAGTCGACACATACGATGTGTCTCGAAGTACTGGCGGGAATAATGCCGTTGAAAAATCGGTTCTTCGATTTATCGCTACGTTTCCTAATTCGAAGTGAAACTATGAATCCTTTGGTGATAGAAAATTTGGAAAGGCTTATGAATATTAATCCGCAAGTAAAATATGTAAATGATTATAAAACTTTTAGTCAATTAGAAATAAATCCTTCTTTATTAAATTCGGACACGAGTCACTTTTACCCGAGTAGCAGTTCCTTGATAAGATTCGATCTGTCCATGACCGCTGACATCCGTGGAATACCAGATCACGTCCGACCCAACATTATTCCTTCAATCTTTGCTTCAAAAGTACGTGAAATTGATCCTATAAAAATGTTCTTTACTGATGGTTCTAGAATCGACAACGCGACTGGCTTCGCAGTGTATAATGAGGGCTTTGAAGCTTCGTTCAAGCTTCGAGAGCCATGCTCCGTTTACACTGCTGAGCTAGCCGCTATTTACTGCACCTTGGAACACATTCGCACACTGCCCGTAGACCACTATTTCATCTATTCGGATAGTCTCAGCTCCGTTGAGGCGATTCGATCTATGAAACTGATGAAGCGCTCTTCCCATTTCTTGCTGGAAATTTCAGGGATATTGGGCGCTCTGATCGAAAATTCGTATAGGATTACCTTAGCTTGGATCCCGTCTCATTGTCTTATACAAGGCAATGAGAAGGCGGACTCATTGGCTAAGGTGGGTGCGTTACAAGGTGAAATCTTTGAGAGGATAATAACTTATAACGAATACTTTTCAATACCTCGCACTTTAGCGATTAACGCTTGGCAGTCTAGCTGGGATAATGGCACGAAGGGACGTTGGCTCCATACGATTATCCCTAAGGTTCCGACGAAGGCATGGTTTAAGCATTTCAACATGAGTCGCGATTTCATTCGCGTGATTTCTCGGCTCATGTCAAATCACTGCCGGCTTGACGCGCACTTGTTTCGTATTAATCTCGCTGCAACCAATGTTTGCGTTTGTGGGGATGGCTACCACGACATCGATCATGTTGTATGGACGTGTGAAAGGTATGGTCAAACGAGGGCTTGGCTACTGGATACCCTTAGGGCCCGAGGTAGATTACCTGGTGTTCCAATTCGAGACATTTTGGCAAACTTAGATTTTGGATATTTGTTCCCAATTTACAAATATCTCAAGCTGTCTGACTTGGTCGTTTAGTCCGCTTACCCACGTAAACTCTCCCCTTGTGTGTTCTTCATTTAATGTCTGTTTTGTTTATTTATTAGTACCACCTCTCATCCAACGGGTTCGACACATTCCTGAGGAAGGCTGGCCAGAAGATCGGAAACCGATACCGAACCGTAGCTACCGAAACCACAGCTACAGGAGGCCACCACTGGACCCTAATGGAAACTGATATTGGAGAATAACCCCAAAAACCCCTTCCTTTTCCCTTGTTTAAATTTTTTTTTTTTTTCTAACTGTTGAGTCGCCGCGACTATTACGGCCCCCTTTCCTACTAACCTAGTGAAACGAACACACTCGGCACATTAAAACTTTGTAAAAGTAAAAGGCCTTTAATAAACTAGTTTTAATAATAAAAAAAAAAAAAAACCTAGATTTTGATATGCTCAGTCCGCAAAATGCGGGAGAACTCCTTCACTGCTTACTCTAGGAGGGGCCCTTAACTTATGTAAGAGAAAAACTATTCTAGATTTTATTTCACGGGTCCCCTCTAGTTGCTATATTTCAAGTTTTCATCCTGATTTTCTAGTTTTGATTTCTTTTCATAAATTTGTAGAAATTGAAGTAGTATGATTGAAGAAAGGTCAAAAAATTTTTTTACCTCGGGGGGCCCCCCTGAGACGGGGGGCCCGGGGCAATTGCCCCTTTTGCCCCCCCCCCCCCCCCCCCCGTTAATCCGGCCTTGGGGACGAGCAATCAATAAAAGGTTTTAAATTTTGGATCAGGGGTCGGCCAAAAGAGTCTATTCTTTATTGGATTCCACATAGTTCCTGTTCACTGTTTTTGCGATATTGTCTTGATTGTGCATAGGATTGTAATGAAAATTGGCACATAGATTTTTTACAGTAAAGGTAATTGATTTCAGGTGTCAAGTTTTGGATCGTGGTCCAAAAATGGGGTTGCTCACTGTTTTCGCGATATTGTCGTAGTTATGCATCGGATTGCGATGAAAATCTGCACATGACGGTTATGAGCAATTGACTCCGGGTCACGGGTCGGCTAGATGGAGTCGTCTATATCAACTGTTCACTGTTTTAAAGCTGATGTAATTATACATATGATTTAAATAGAAAGCATCACACCAGAGAATTTTAAGGGACGTAAAAATGGTTTCAATTATCGAATTTCGGACCATGGGACGATAAAAGAGGTCGTCCACATTAAAAGTTCAGTGTTTTGTGCAATAACTGTGTGGGAGGCACTCAATTGATACTTGGTATCCAATTTAAGTGTTAAGGTCAAGCAGAGGAGTCGTGCATATAAACAAACAGTACATGTTTCTGTCATAATGTCGTGATTTTGCAACCGATCAAGAAGAAAACACTCTCACACAAATTGCATTAAAAGCCGATCAACCTCTAAATTTGAATTTCAAGTTAAGGGCAACAAAAAGTGGCGACTTTAAACACTATTGGATGTTTTACCCAATACTGTCGAAAAAAATTAACTCATCGAAAGCGAAACGAAGTTCGTACCAAGCTGTGTATATAGGAGGTGTTACAGTATATGAAATTTCCGAATCAGCCATTTTGGTCGTTTTGGTCTTGCAACTGTGGAAATCATGGAATTTGTTCACCAACAAACACTATAAAAGCTTAAATGATCTTATGTTTGAGTGCCCCGCTCACTCCTCGCCTCCTTACTGTGAAAGTCGGAGAACTTCGTGTTTCAAAAAACCTTGGTTCGTACGGGATCAGCTAGTCTAACATAAAATTGCTATGTTAACTCGTTAATTAATGAAAAATTGAAAAATGTTCAGCACCATAACTTTTTAATGTCAATCTAATTTGATTTAATTTTATTGGTGTTGTAATTTTGAGTTGGTTTTAGACACAATGAAATATTCAGAATGTGAGAAATTTGAAGCTATCTGTTAAAAAATTTTAATACAGGGAACTATTTACTGAGTTATAAGAATTTTTCAAGTTCTTACGGAGCAAAAAAATAATTTCAAGTCAAATTTGAAAATGATTAAATATTTCCAGAGAAATTGTGATTATGGCACAATTTTATTAATAGTGGGTTTTTTTTATTCTGAGTTTGCTTCTGATTCCATCCGAATAAAAAAACAACTTTCGATTTTCGAGTCATTCCATACGTAGGTGTGCGTGAGAACAAGCGCAATGTTTACATGCAGCTGTCATTTTGTTTTCCCTTCTGGATTTTCTCCACTCGGTTCTTTACACCCGGATTGCCCTTTATCGTGTCCAATTTTGCTTCACTGAGAATTTCAAAATCGCATTTTTTTCGTTCATTTTTTCGACTGATTTGCTTTCAGCCACAAACAGCTGTTCGTTGTTTGGCAGTATCTATTGGTGAACTTCTTCCAACACTGACTTTATTCTCAGGGCGACTCCTTCCGTTTTTAGTGCGCAACTAGTTTGCCACTAGAGCAATGAATGAGCACGATGGCAGCAGTTAGTGCGCAACTAGGTTACAACTGGTTTGCCACTGGGTGAAAAAAACACGCTAGAAGTTTCAGTGCCAAAATATGTTGAAAACATACGTTTTGCCAGGTTTTTTAACGCACGTGAGCAATTTCAATGCAAATATACTTAAAGTTGCCAGATTGCCCGGTTTTATCCGGGTGTGTCAGGATATTAAATACAACATTTGAAAAAAAGTCCTGCCTGGACCGGTTGCCCGGATTTCATTGAAAAAAGCCTGGATTTTGCCAGGATTTATTCGCTATATTTGCCAAATAAAAAACAAAAAAAAAATTGTGTTGTATTTCTTTTTTCAATTAATGCGTTTAAAACGAAATTTTTGAGCAAGCTTTATAAAAATAATCATAAAAAGATTTTTGGAAGTCTTAAATTCCATTTAAAATGTTCTTATGAGTTTTGAGGGAAAAAAAACTGTTATCAAGTTTTTTTTTTTAATTTTTGTTGAGTAATTTTTGGGTTTTTATCAAATTTGCCTGGATTTAGCCCGGATTTTTAGTCGACAATTTTTAAATCAAATGCTCGAGTTTGACCAGGTTTCTGATAAATTAACCCAAATTTGTCCGGCCCGGCTTCGTGCTGAAAAAAACTTTGGCAACCTGTATAGGTAAGGTATAAATATAAAAAAAATCATAAAAAATATTCGTACTCATAAATTATCATATTTATCACTTGCTTGTAAGAAGCTAGCTTTAAAATACAATTTTGTTTGCGATCTTTCAGTAGAACGATGAAACTTGTTTCCTGGGAACTCTTCAGTCACACCTCGTAAGTTTAATAATCTTTACATAATTCAGATGAATGTGTTCCAAATGTAGCGTCAACATAAAACTGGATTGCTCGAGACGAATAACCGTAAGTTATTCTTATGCTCAAGCGTGTGAATAAAGTAGTGGAATCATTGAATCCTAAACATTCATATTGAATTTTTATTTGAAGTTAAAATTTAATATTTAGTGTTGCTTTAAAATTGTCACTTTCCTAGAGCTTTTTAAATTAAATTTTTACTCTGTTGTGGTATAAGCCTACTTGGTTGAATGATTCGATTGCTTTGATTCAGTTAAATTTTTACTTAAATACAAGCAATTTTTGGATTTCCATTTTCGAGAATATTCATCAGCAAAGTACCCCCCCCTCTCTCTACCTCCTCTCCATGGAAAAGCGTGGACATTTCCAAAATCCCCCTTTTCCTTAGTTGTCCACGTGGTATGTGAACAACAGTTTTTCTCTAAATAAAAAATAATTGAGTACAAAATTGCTCAACTAAAAAAATGAAGGGAAATTCTGCAATGATTACTCTAGGCCTCCCTTGAACTAATATCAGGGTGAAACTATACGAGACATTATTTCACGAGGGTCCTCTTAACGTTTAAATTACAATTTTTTAGTTTCAATTTTCTTTCCTTGATTTGTAGAACCTAAAGAAGTATGAGTACCTTCCTTTATGGTAAAAAAGGACAATTAGCCGGTTAGGGTCATATACAGGGTGCTCAATAAGTTCGGATACACTTTTTAATCAAATGGTGTGGTAAAGACGTAGCATATATGTACATCTAACTTTTTGTTAGAGTAATTTTGTGCTATCATCAGACAAACTATTCCTGGTGCCAAAGAATTAATTTTCATTTAGTGTTCGTTTTTTATCAGCCTTTTCACACCAAAAGTACTGGTACAGACGAAAAATTGAACAATTTGTTACCTAATATGTCTCCATTGGTCCAACTCTAATAACACTAGTTTACAGCATTTTTTAACTCAGTAAACTGAAGGTCATTTCCAATGTGAAATCGGGCGCTGAATCCGAAAATGAAATTCAAAAAAATCTCAGTAGAACCGTTTTTGAGTTATGCTCCAAATATGAAATTTCAGAAAAATTAAAAAAGTTATTGTACTTAGATTAAAATATCTCGGACGGCATAACAGTAATTTGAAATCTCTCTTTTGCCTATTGAAGTTGAATGAATTTTCTATCGGTCATCTGAACATTTCTGTTTCAAATCCAATCTAGTTACAGTCTTCGGGTGAAATATTTGTCTCAACTTAGTCTTTGAGAAAATCAACCATAAAAAGCAATCAGCTAGTGATGAAAAAAGTTATTGATGAAAAACCAGTATTTTTCGTTCCTTCCGGGAAAAATACCTCAAACTTCCTGTGATGCCGTCCGAGATATTTTAATCTAAGTACAAGAACTTTTTTAGTTTTTCCGAAATTTCATATTTGGAGCATAACTCAAAAACGGTTCTACTGAGATTTTTTTGAATTTCATTTCGGGTTCAGCGCCCGATTTTACATTAAAAATGTTGGTCAGTTAATCATGTTCACGCTTTTTTTTTAAATTTTGTAATCTAGTGTAATCATTGATGTTGTCAGAATAAACAAGTACAGAATTCCTAAACTTGTCTCATATAAAATCTATTTTTTATGTGTGAAATGTCGAAAAAGTTGCTCCGTGCTAGCGGATTTTCATGAAAAGCCTATCAACGTGATGGAGGATAGAACTATTCCACATCATAAATAGACAAAAACCATTAAATATGTGCTTGTGTAACTTTGAATGAAGTTTACATTGGTAATCAATGGATTTTTTCAATAAAATCAAAAAATAAAAAATGGATCAATGGATTTTTTTTGCTAATTTTGCATGAAGTGTTTATTTTTATACGCCACTTTACACAGAATAATACAGGTTATTGGAAATTTTGGGTCAAAACGAAAAGTGCCTTGCCCTTCAATTATAACTCTTTTGGATTGATTAGTTATATCATGTTGTCGAGATTAAATTTCGATAAAAAGTTCCAATATCGGGAAGATTACAAAAACAAATTTAAGAAGATATGGATTTATAGGTTTCGTGCAACGATATAGTATGCAATTTTGTGCAATTTGTTCCGGCCTAATTGGTTTAAGGTATTTTTTTCCAAAACAAAAGGAGTTATTGGCCATTAGTAAATAATCTTTCCATTTGAGTAAAAAAAAATTATTCTGTTCAGTTGATTTTAAATTATCGATATTTAAATTTGTATTCGAACTTATTGAACACCCTGTAAATAGACCCGGATTACTATTTTGGCTGTATCTGCAAAATAATCAATTTTCATAATTTATACAGTTTTGGAATCGTCTACATGTTGACTATATATTTATGAAGAAAAAAAAATTATTAGAATTTTGTTGGTTTCTGAAAATGAAGCCGAAAGACAAAATGGTCAAAAAAGATGGCGTTTTTGAACAAAGATCGTGACCATCCCGGTTCAAATAATGAAATTACACTATGTCAGCTTAATTTTGGCTGGTATGATATGAGTTATGTTCGTTGCAAAATACCAATTTTGTAGGGACTTTTTTACTTTTAGGTTTTGAAGGCCAACAAAAAATCACAATTTTAAAATGGTATAGTTTATGAAAATCGATCCAATTATTTTGGTTTCATATCCAAAACAATAATCCGGGTCTATATGACCCTAACCTAACCGTCAAAAACCTAAACCTTCTTGCGAGGAACGATGGTATTGATTTTTAAGGTACCGACCACGGCATCAGTGCCGTGTTTCGCGAAGCAAGTGGCGATTATGGCGATAAAGTGGCTTATTGTTTTTTTTTTTTCGTTTTGATTTGTCAATAAAAGCCGGTTCCATGAATGGGGATCCATTCAAAAGGCGAACCCAATTGACTTTGAGATTTGTGTAAACACTTGGTGCTTGAGATCGCAAGTATTTGGCGGGTTGGATAGAAAAACACTCCAACATCAAGGAAAGGAATTTGTTGTCAGTGAAAAAAAGCTTGACGCTTATAAGTCCCCCAACAACAATGAATTACACAACATTTACCGACATCAATACCAAAGGCGAGCGTTGATAAGAAAACATCCGAAAACAACCACGACACCGCAGACCACCTTGGTTATCTCAGGTATTTCATTTCAGGACAGTCCAATCAAATCCAATCGGAAAGTAGGCAATAACTATAAACTGCCTTCGCGTGGTTTGTGTATCTACGATAAACGAACGATATTGATACTTGATAGTTCTCCATCAACAATTAATTACATGAACCCACCGACTGGGACATGAGTGAGTAATATTTTAATTATCTCGTGTGTGTCCGTACACGTACTCCAATCTTTAAACGACTTGAGACACCGGTGATTTGAGTTAATATATAAAAGGGTCGATTAAAAACTAATTAGCACATACTAGCTAGGGGAATCTGACTTACATTCGTAGTTTTCTTTGAAGACACTGCCGTCATTTCCGCCTCCCGCGTCGTTTTCTCTGCCGTCGTTGTTTTCATCGACGTCATCTTCGTATTCATCATATCGATAATCTTCGTTTGTTTCGTAGTCACCGTCGTCAGCTCTAGCGGAATGATCCTGTTGGTCCCTCTCCGGGGAATCTTCGGAATACCAATCCTCTTCATTATACTGATTTTGGTAGTGACTTTGTTGATTTCGCGTATCAACTTCTGAATCAGTAACACCCTCACGATCATCTGAGTGCTCCATTGTTACCGTTTTGTTGTGATCCATTTTTCACGTTTTTAAAACCTTCATAAACACTGTGGTTGAAATAATGAAATTGCGCAAATCAACACTCTCGGACTACTTTTGTCGTAAGTATTAATCGAACAATCGCTTTTCTTTCGTTGATCCCGGCAATCACGTCATTCTCTTCTCCCCTCGAGAAACCCGGACGATCATGCAATATTTTTCTTTTAATTAATTTAATCACATTATTCACTTGTACCGCTGATAAATACAGGCACTGAAAGAGACATTCTGGTACATTTTTATCACGGAACACACTGTAAGGGTAGCTCCTGTACGTGCAAAATTCCAGCACGTTCACACGAACGAGGTCATATCGAATCTCCTTTATCACGCGCGCGGATTCGCCTCACTCGGGCGGCCAATAATCTCTCACTCTTTCATTACACTCTGAGCGCAATGTAATCACCTGCTATACAGCAACGAGCTTCTCCTACTAGTAAGGTTGCCATTCAATCGCGGAACACGAGAACAACACCAGCAAAAAAGCTCAAAAGCACCGACCAACTGGTTGTTTTCGGGGTTAAATCTCACTGAACACTAAACACTCAGGTATCCCTCCCAACTAACTGACGGCTAGCTAGCTAGCTTGCTGTGGCACACGCGAGGAGCAGCGTCGCGACCTCGTCAGTCGTACGACGAACTGGACCCGGCAAAACAGGACTTCAGAGCTTCAGAACAACAACGAAAACAAAAACAACAAAAATCAATCCTCGTCCCCGCCAGCAGATCGTTCAACGACCCACCCGAACAGCACAGATATACCACGGAATCTCGGCAGCGGCTCTACAGGTCCTCCACAACTAGGCGAAAGCCGCCCCCGCAACCCCTTAAAACCCCGGGTGAATATCGCACACGCGGTAACACTGAAGTTGCGTGCTTGCGGGATTTCAAACGCAAGCAATAGGGGCACAATATTCCACTTTTGATGATGACGACAATGACGCGAGCTTCTGACTGATTGGAAGCAACAGCAGTATACTGTCACTATCTATCTTCGATGGAACAGGTATGTTCCGCCAAGCCAGCCGAACGAATCAGTTTCGAATGTACGTAGGTTGACCTAGCCAGCGAGTCCTCTCCCTATGTAGGTACATTAATCGATCGAAGCTGTTTTCAGTCGTTTTTTTCGCTTTCAACTGAGCCTGATGATTGTCACGCTGCCGATGCTGCCGCGTTTAGGTTCCACGCGAGGATGGCTGAAAAAAACAGAACAAAGGAGAACAAAGCGTAAATACACTAAGGTTAGTTTACATCCGGTGGAAAGGCAGGGGCGTGAGGAAGACAACTTCCGATAATTTTAAGTGAAAGAGGGGAATAAATTAAACTAAAAAAAATAACCCTTAGATTGTTTGAAGGGTCTTAAAATTGTACCATAAAATAAAAATTCATCAAATACGGTTAAATTTCGTGTTACGAAAACTGTAAACCAGTCACATACGTGGGTAAAATGAGCAGCCTCCTGGGGCGCAATGGGCACCTTTAAGCAATGAAGTATCTAAAGAGCTAGACAAGGTGGTCAAAAATAAGTCCGCTGGTCCAAAATAAGTCCGTTAGCTTAAATAGTACACTTCCAGATCACAACTTCCTGGAGGTTGAATAATTGGCACAAGATTCTATGCCAAATTGATAACAATCTCCGGCCAAGTGCCAGGCAGGCAGCGAGGATATACTTGAATGATCTGACCAGCTCGGTCAATGTTGTGCGTGTGTATGTAGGCCGGCAGCAGAAAATTCCCATTCCTCATTCTCATAGGAAAATTTCCATTCCACTCCTATCACAGGAGGACGTACAGGAGGAGTAAATTTGTACTTTTGAAAATCAACAAAATTTTTGTTTTCTCTGTGGAACCGAGTCTGCTGATGGTTTTTGTGCCAATTTATAAATTCTCTTAAGATAATGTGGTACTGAACAACTTTGTCGAAATCCGATTAAAAATTATGTTGATTTTTCAATACAAAATATTCAATTTTTCTATACAAACCTAAAAATTCCAATTTACTCAAAAAACGATTTTTAAATATTCTGCAATAAACAAGGATGAGTTTTGAACCAAATTCGAAGCTTTTGAAAACCCATGGTTTGAGAATTTTAAAAAGACCCTAAATCGACTCAGTCTACTATAACAGTTTATTTGGAAGAAGATGTCTTAATCCATTGTTACAATTTTTCTAGCTTTTTGAGTATGGTTATAAATCAAATGCACCAGTGGTCTCCGTTCGTTTTCAGTTTTATAACAAGCAGAAGTCTCATATCTCCGTTACTACGCTCATGAGATGAAACCGCAAATCGTTATAACTATTTTATTCGCTAAAAGAAGTCTCAATCCACTAAAAATTCAGGAAAACATGTGGATCTAAATCACTATATCTCGAAAACGTGTATTTTTGAGTCATGTTTTCACCAAAAATATTCTAAGAATTAAAGGAACTGACTTATGATAATTTTAACACTTTCATCTATGGTTGAAATCTTTGGATTTGGTCTAAAATCCGGTAAATTTAGCTTATTTGATTTGAACATAGAATAAGTTTTTATTAGTAAGCCTTCAATTTCTTTTAAAAAAACTCGTTCGATGCTCAAATCAAATAATTTAATCCATCAAACTCTTAAGCAAATTCAAAGATTTTAACCATTAATGTAAATTAATGTTAAATGTTCAAAGGTAAAATTAATTGATTGAAATTCAAGGTTTTAGATCAAAATTTTGCTCTTGATAAAACTACATTATAAATTAATATTTTTTCAATAGAATTTTTTGCTTTTTTAGAAGAATCCATAATTCTTTATTCAAAAATATTGCTTGTAACTATAATTTCCATAGTAAAAATAATGTTTTTTTTTAATCTAAACAGACTGACTTTGGTTACAAATTTGAAATTTTGAAATTTATATAACAATCAAAATTATAAATTCCCGATGAATTCAAAATATGAATTTTGGATCTGTTTCCGAGTTTCAATACGATTTCTGAAGTGTACAAAAAAGGCTATATCTAATTAAGATTCCAAATCAGAACTCCAATATGAGCCAAGAGTTGAAATATGTTTCAGAGTCCTTAATCATCATGTTAGTATTTCAATTTTGAGGTTTTGGGTTTCAATTTAAATTCACCATTTAATTTTTTATTTCCATATTTAATCTGAATTAAAATATGAACTCCAATTGATGAATCTAATTCTATGTTTTCAATTTTGGATGGACATTTTAAGGATTTTTATATTTGAATTTTGCATAAGAATTAAGTTTTATAATTCGAATCTGAATGTGAAACAGTAACTTAGGATGTTTCCTTTTTTATAATCGTCAAATAATTACCTATTTTTCCATAAATTTCCAAGTTTAATATTAGGTTGAAAAAAAAATCATGTTTTTTATTAATGAAATGTAAAACCTTATTTTATAAATGATTTTGAACACCTTTTCAAATCTATTTTCTTATGACAATGTGAATCGAATATCAAGAATCCTAAACAAGATACGGAAGGTAAAATGTAAAAAAAATCAATTTTAATTTTGATAAACATCTGAAATAAGTTTTATCTTATTTTAAATTCAATATTCAGATATGAATTTCTATCAACAAGTAAAATATTTTTAAAATTTGTGGCAGAATTTTGAGCCTGGGATAAGTTTTGGGATTTTGACATCAGTTCGGACTCAGGATTGCCACTCTTGAATAGCCTTACTCAATCGGCAAAATTCAATCAAGAATTAAAACCGTTTTGTGTAGAGTAAAATACCTCGCTTGCTTTTCCTGGACCCTCCTAATTTTCCCCCGAATGAAAAATACCCGAAATCATTCCCCAGGATTTATTTTTCCCAGAATGCATCATTTATCAGAAATTTTCTTTCCCTAGAATGAACCATTTCTCAGAATGGTTTTCTTACCATAATATAACAATTCCTAGAATGTCACAAAACCTAGATAGAGGGCTCTGGGGGAGGTCATATTTAAATTTACATTTTTAACATAACGAATCAACGTAAAACTTAAATGACAATACGAAAGTTCAATGGAAGACTTAAGAAATGACATATTAGTAAAATTAGTTCTTTCATATTTTAGTGCTTGTTCCCGCAAAAAAATTCAAATTCTTACTAAAATTTGCCCTTATCAATACTAGGGATTTTTTAGTTTTGTCTTACTGTAAAAAATGCCGTTAACTTATGATACTTTAACGATTGATTTTTAATTTTTGTTTGTGTAATGATATTTTTCTGAAAAAAATGTTCAGAGAGCGCTGACTGACTAAAACCATATTGCAAAACCAAATACAATCTGGGGTAAGTTTTTTTTCAAATTTCGTATATGGCGATTCGTGTACACCTAGTTTTTTTAAGCGGTTTTTTTACACGGTTTTTCACACAGTTTTCGCGAATTAACACGATTTTTGAGTCCTTTTCTAAGGAAAACACTTAGAATAATTTTGAAGTTGAGAAAATCTTAGCTCTGAGACTAAGAACGGGAAACATCCCAAGTAACATTAAAAGTTTTATAGCAGGCTACTAGATGAAGTTTTGGTTTTATAAGGGCTCGAGGAGTCCAATAAAACTTTCGCTGTTACTTGGGATGACACCTGAGACCTGAGACCTGAGACATGAGACTTGAGACCTGGGACCTGAGCCCTGAGACCTGAGCCATGAGACCTGAGACATTAGACCTGAGACTTGAGACCTGAAATATGAGACCTGAGATCTCAGACCTGAGACCTGAGACATTAGACCTGAGACATTAGACCTGAGATATGAAACCTGAGACTTGAGACATGGGACATGAGACATGAGACATGAGACATTAGACCTGAGACTTGAGACCTGAAATATGAAACCTGAGATCTCAGTCACGAGAGATGAGACATTAGACCTGAGACCTGAGACCTGAGACCTGAAATATGAGACCTGAGATCTCAGACCTGAGACCTGAGACATTAGACCTGAGATATGAAACCATGAGACATGAGACATGAGACATGAAACATTAGACCTGAGACTTGAGACCTGAAATATGAAACCTGAGATCTCAGACACGAGAGATGAGACCTGAGACCTGAGACCTGAGACGTTGGACCTGAGACATGAGATATGAGACGTGAGACATGGGACATGAGACATTAGACATGAGACATGAGACATGAGACCTGAGACATGACCATTAGATCTGAGACATGAGACATGAGACATTAGACATTTTAAGAACAATTTCGAATTCCAAATAAGTCAAAATACGTGTATGGAGATTCGTATACGTCGATTCTCCTGTTACTCCTGAAGGATGATACATCACTCAGAAAGGTTGCCGAAAAAATTCTGTGTTTTTGTGAAAAAAAAATCTGGCTTTATTGTGCTTTAACCCAGAAATTCTGTGACGATTTTCTGTGATGAAAAAAGCATTTATTTCGTTAAAAAGTCATGAGAAATTGTGTCTGTTTTACATTTAACTTCACAAAAATTAATAAACAATAACAATCTTTTCATGACTTTGCTATACAAAGTTAGAAATCCAAAATTAATGTTGTCATAAATGATTAGAATATAGAAAGAATTATAAATACGTACAAAAATCTTTAAATCTGTGAAATCTATGACTATTTTCTAAATTCTGTGGTCTGTGATGACAATTTGCTCAAAATTCTGTGAAATTATAGATTTTTCTGTGATTTAGGCAACCTTGCTCTCGAGTCGTCCTCCACAGGGTAGTTTTCATAGGTGATAAGCGACTAACTTGAAAATGTGTCCCTGCCCTGATAGGCTAGAAGTGTTGCCCAGCAATCAATTATGTAAACTCAACCTCAAAATACGTATTTTTGCTTATTTCAGAACTTGTAAGCTGTGTAGCCGATGCCGAGCCAATGCGACAGATAAATTTTGACGGACGGTAAAACTTATGAAATTAACAATGTTTCACACGTTACGGCAGTTGAATTCTGTAGCATTTTTGGTTCTGACAAGGTCCCTAGCAGAATGAAGTTCATACTTGCTGGTTGTTTTAGGAAAATATCATGATTTGGCAAGACTCTGCTCCTGTGGAAAAAAGCAAAATTTTCATTACGAAAACTTTGGATTTCGAGCCTGAAAAAAGAGCCTTGTATGAAAACTGTGCAATTTACGATTTTAACTAATCGATTTTATTTTTTATTGAGTCTTGTGAGGATTCTACTAAAGTTTTGGTTGATTTTGCAGGCTCACATTTCAGAAAAAACGTGATTTTGTGGAAAAACAATGATCAAGCTTCGGTCATTTCAAAACAGCTGAATCCACCAAATTGACTCTAATTTCTGTCAAATAAGAAGTATTGGTCAAACTAATTGCAGAGATTGAAGAAAAAGAATAAAGTAAAATTATGTCTTATCAAAAATGAAAAAAAGATTACTTTCATTTCCTTCTCTGTAAGTTTTTTGATCAAACGAATGATTTTCAAGATACGCGCATTCATAATTGTCCCAATTCTAAATTAACTAAGCTTTATGCAGCTACGCCTCTGCATCCCATAAGAACCTTCACCATAGAGAACGGATGACATCACACTGTTCAACAGCGAGAAGAAAAAAACTGTTTCAAAAAGCTTCCATATCCTAAACTTGGCGTGGCGACATCAACAAACGACATACAACCGCTTTCATGTCGGCCTCAAAAACAAACATATGGCCAGATCTGCCGGGCCGGGTAGGGAAAATTAAACTAAAATAAACAGGCGCGTCTCCTCCCAAAAATGCAAAAGTCAACCAACAGGTTTCGAATTCAGTCGGCACCCGTTCATGGATTCGAACTTCGAACGCTGCTTCTCTTCCGTCCATTTCTGTCCACGAGTTACTATTAAATATTGGCGGGGACCCGAATCGGAAGGTGTGACTCGAAAAGTGGACACCATCCAATTCGGATCTCATTTGCAATTTTATTTTTCTCGAATCATTGACCCACTTGAACCCGATGACGCTTTTTTGAGAAAGTGCTGTTTTCAACAATAAACAATGATCGGAAATGCTACTGGTACCCTATATTTTATTACGAGATTGATTCAAAGATTTTCCCACCACATCACTCAAAACTTGTTGATGACTATAAGAAACGGAATTTGTCATAGAACATCGCTCGGGAATAAAAATTCCCGATAGAACCGGTCCTGAATCGATGATAGCGTATTGCTCGCTTTAAGGGATTTGTCCAAGAAAGCACTTCAAACGACGAACTGACTGCATGGCAGCATGGACGACCGAGTGCGCTGTGCTCTTGACCGGCAATTCCTTTTGCTGATAACAAATTATATGAGGGAATTATCCCTCGTCAAGACATGTATCGAACACCAATTTCGACTCTGTTTGTTGAACGGCTTAAAAATATTTAGGAATGAAATTCCTTTCCATGGTATTCATGATCATTGTTCAGAATAAAAAAAATTATATCTAAACGAAAGAATCAGTCAAAACATCGCTCTCGTTCTGGTTGAGTCATCAAAATGTGCACTCTATCGTTTAGTTAAGCCTATACATGAGGCGTTCTTATAGCCAGGATTTTGGTTGTGTTCCTTTTCGGAACGAATGTTCGGTATCGAATTTTATCGACCAAACATTCTACCGTGACTACCAGATAGAAGCACCGTTCCATTCACTTTACACAGCAAAAAATTTCTAAAAGTATACGGAATCTAAAACACGAGTGATCTATTTTTTCACATGTGTAATTAAAAAAAGATGTAATTTTCCACTACTTTTGATGTAATTTTAGTCTTTTTTCAAAAAGCGAATAAAAATAAATTGTTTTGGTATAATTTTACATTCCGTGATGTAAAAATAAAGCGGCCAATGAAATTTATATCACAAGCAGTGTAAAATTATATCTATTTGATTTAAAATTGACTGAAACTGTTTGTTTGTGCCATTTGCCTGTCGAGTCATTTTTCGGAAACCGCGAGTGTTTTCGTTCCAAGACGAAGCTCCATCATCTCTATGATAAAAGTGGTAAGTTTTTAAATTAGCAAACAAACGAATGATGTTATTGAAATTAATTAGTTGTTTCTCGATTACAGCGACGGCAGGATTTAAAGTGTCAGGGATCCGGAATTTGATTGCCAGGAGAATAATTTGCGTGAACGATCCGAGGCATTTGTAAGCAAAAGCTATCCTGACCCGACAGTAACATATGGATCCTGACCATGACAGTCCGGAACGGAATTCCCCTTGGTTCCCCAGTGACGCTGACCGGTTGGAATATCAGCAGAATGCCCCAGTCTGGTGGTGCTCGTGATGGTGGGTGTACTTTGTTTTTCTTCACTATTGATGTTTTTTTTAAATAAATATTTAATAGTAGTAAACTAGTGTAACTTTTCTTTTCAAAAGGCTAATAATATTCCATAAAAATGCAAGTATCCCGAAAACAAATCTAAAATTTTACATCGCTGTGTATTTTTACACGACAATAAGCTGTTCCCTTTCCGTGCATCGTTTTTGGACTAAATTTACACGCCTCAGTGTAATGATGATGTAATTTTAGATTATAAACGATGTTCCGTTTTCGTGCATCGTTTTCAATCTAAAATTACACGAATTTTTCTTGCTGTGTAGGGTAGGACAAGATAAGGATGTCTCGTTCAATAAAAAGCTCGATTTCACACTGCACAAAAGCTTAAATATTTGGAGTTTCGGAAAAAAAAATTTAGTTTCAAAATAATAAATTCAAGCTCGATTTGTTATAGGGGGAAGTTGTCTACTACCAGACACTTTAGGTTTTTAAGCAATAACTTCAAAAATAGATTTTTGTAAATATTGGTTCCTCTTCTGATTTGAAGAGTATCAATATTATGATCACTTAACTATATTAGAAAAAAATTAATTTACAACAAATTCATGTGGTAAGAGAAATCATTTCATGTTAGTTTCCGCTAATTTCCATGTTGTCTATGGCCGGACACTACGAATTACTTCACCAAAGTTGTCACCAATGGCACAAAACCGTAGCAAAATGACTGAAATCACTTGCGCAGATCTTGTGAGTATGTGTTTTCCAATACTGAACGTTCTATGAAGCCAGTCATAAAAGTTTTTTTGACAAACCGGAATGGAACATTTGTTTCGAAAAAACTAGAGAAAAATTCTCTACGACCGGACAGCAAAATCTAAAGTTTCTTAGAGGACCAAAATAGTTTCGTTATTGAATCCTTATCTTCTGCTAACCATTTGAGGGTGCTAAAGAGATGAAAACATAAAAGTTTCAAGTTGAAATCATCTATAATTTTGAATATTTTCTTGTCCGGTCATAGACAACTACTTGGTGTCCGGTCATAGACAACTACTTGGTGTCCGGTCATAGACAAATCGCTTTTTTTTTCTTTTCCTAATATTTCGTTTGAATTTCCGTTTTGTTATCTCATATCTACTGTAATCGAAAGATAACCAATCAACGATGTCGTTTATGTGCAGTTCAAATTTTACAAGCCGAAAAAACTGACCACAATACAAATGCAAAGTTTAGACGATCCTCTTCGTACAACTAGGCAAAAGCTTTAGATGCCTATCATTGGTTAACCTTTTCAGATTGGATTACCATATTTCTAACACCATATCAGGCTACTATTTACTTTATTTTCATGGTTTTAAAACATTATTAGGATATTGTGTTTTCGAGAAATCTTTGTTGTCCGGCCATAGACGACTTCCCTCTATAGCATTTTGAAAATGAGTAGAGATTTTCTATATAGACCACAATTTCGACAAAATTTCTGCATGAGGAATCTACTTTACTAATACAGTGAGCGAAATAAGAAAAGCACCACTATGTGTTTTGCTTGTTAAAATATGAATGATTTAAAACTACGAATTCTTCCACAGTTTGGTCTTGAATTGCTTAACGGATAAATCAAGCATAAGTTTACCTTTTTTGGACGTAGCAATTGCGTTGAGGACCAAGAATGTGAAAAAGGGGTGCGAAATAAGAAAAGCATCACTTGAGTTTTTTTAACAAAAACAAGATTATTTAAGAAAATTTACTGAGTAAAAGTGAATAATAATGCTTCTACGAATTATTTGAATAGATAACTGCATTTTAAGAAGTTTTCCAAAATTCCAAAGGTATTCAAAGGTTTTAAAAGGGGGGTTTAAGAGATGCTCCTCTAGCGTTAAGAAATTTGATATTTGAGCAGTAATTCTTTACCAAACTACTTACTTTCTTCATTAAAATGACGTGAAATGACGAAACAAACATTCGGGATTTATTTTGAATCAGAAAAAAATAGGTTGGAAATCAAAAATTTTGATTTTATTCAGTAAACCACACTTTTCCCAGTTTCAAGTCGTAGATGGCAACACCATTTTGCAATTAAAACCAAATTTAGTCTCAATACTCATTTTCCAGCTTTATTTAGGCCCATATTCATCATTTTCAGGTTTTTTCTCATCACAGTTTTGTGGAAGTTCACGCTGCAGAAAGCTTTTCCGGATTTGCAAAAGAATCACCAGCACAAAAATGTACAACCTCCAAAATTCCTGCTCATCTCAACTTCCGATTCAATTGCAAATCATACCAATAATACTGCTAGCCGTATGGTCCATCAAGCTCCATCGCAAAATATAACTTTATTCTGATATTCGGTCCAAAAAATTCACTTTTAGTGACTTTTTTATTATTTTTTTTTTTTATTATTATTTAGTGATCTTAGAATTTCCAAATCGTTCACACGGTACATGTATTAATTTCTTGACCAAAATCATCCAAAACTCCCTAATTAATCCTGGAGATTCGAAAATGGACATGAATCTGGTTAAATGGCAAGATAGTGCTACCATCTATGACTTAAAACTAGAGAAATAGTGTTTGACTATTAAAAAACATTAGTATTTTTGAATTCCAACCTACTTTTTTGGATTCAAACTCAGCCTCAGATCTATGTTTAATCATTTTGCATCATATTTATGAATATTAATGATGAAATCAAGCAGTTTTATAAAGTTTTATAGCTCAAATATCAAATTCCTTAACGCTAGAGGAGCATCTCTTAAAACCCCCTTTTAATACCTCTGAAAACCTTTGGAATTCTGGAAAACTCCTTAAAATGCAGTTATCTATTCAAATCATTCGTAGAAGCATTATTATTCACTTTTACACAGTAATTTTTTTAAAATAATCATGTTTTTGTTGAAAAACTCAAGTGGTGCTATTCTTATTTCTTGCTTATATGCTTAACGGATAAATCAAGCATAAGTTTACTTTTTTTGGACGTAGCAATTGGCTTTGAGGACCAAAAATGAGAAAAAAGGGTGCGAAATAAAAATAGCACCTTTTGGGTTTTTCAACAAAACCAAGATTATTTTTAAAATTTAACTATGTAAAAGTGAATAATAATCCTTCTACGAATTATTTGTATAAATAACTGGATTTTAAGGAGTTTTCCAGAATTCCAAAGGTTTTCAAAGGTATTAAAAGGGGGTTTTAATAGATGCTCCTCTAGCGTTAATGAATTTGATATTTGAGCAATAATTCTTTATCAAACTGCTTGATTTCTTCATTAGCATTCATAAGTATGATGCATAGATTTGAGGCTGAGTTTGAATTCAAAATGCAGGTTGGAGTTCAAAAATACTAATGTTTTTGAATAGTCAAATACTATTTCTCTAGTTTTAAGTCATAGATGGCAGCACTAACTTGCCATTTAACCAAATTCATGCCCATTTTCGAATATTCGGGATTAATTAGTGAGTGCTGGATGATTTTGGTCAAGAAATAAATGCATGTACCGCGTGAACGCTTTGGAAATTCTAAGATCACTAAATCCAAAAAAAAAAGAATTGCATCAAGGTCACTAAAAGTTAATTTTTTGGACCGATTATCAGAATAAAGTTATACTTTGCGATGGAGCTTGATGGACCAGACGGCTAGCAGTATTATTTTGTATGATTTGCAATTGAATCGGAAGTTGAGATGAGCAGGAATTTTGGCAGTTGTACATTTTTGTGCTTGTGATTCTTTTGCAAATCCGGAAAAGCTTTCTGAAGCGTGAACTTTCACAAAACCGTGATGGGAAAATACCTCAAAATGATGAATTTGGGTCTTAATAAACTTCGAAAATCAATATTGAGACTAAATTTGGTTTTAACTGCAAGATAGTGCTGCCATCTACGACTTGAAACTGGAAAAAGTGTGGTGTACTGAACAAAATCAAATTTTTTGATTTCCAACCTATTTTTTTCTGACTCAAAATAAATCCCGAATGTTTGTTTCATCATTTCACGTCATTTCAATGAAGAAACTAAGTAGTTTGGCAAAGAATTACAGCTCAAATATCAAATTTCTTAACGCAAGAGGAGCATCTCTTAAACACCCCTTTTAAAACCTTCGAAAACCTTAGGAATTCTGAAAAACTCCTTAAAATGCAGTTATCTATTCAAATAATTCGTAAAAGCATTATTATTCACTTTTACATAATAATTTTTTTTAAATAATCATGTTTTTGTTGAAATACTCAAGTGGTGCTATTCTTATTTCGCACCCTTTTTTCACATTTTTGGTCCTCAACGCCAATTGCTGCGTCCAAAAAAGTAAACTTATGCTTGATTTATCCGTTAAGCAAATCAGAATAAACTGTGGAAGAAAATTTTCGTAATTTTCAATCATTCATATTTTAACAAGCAAAACACATAGTGGTGCTATTCTTATTTCGCTCACTGTATATGCCGTGACCGGGATTCGATCTCATGCCCGCTGGCTTACAAGACTTGAAGGCTACCTCTCCTGTAACGCTGGCCGATGTAAGCCAACCGATGGATTTTTTGGATTATCGTTTTAATATTACATTTTTTATATGTACACCATGCGAGCAATTCTTTTTGTGAAATATAATATCCAGCAATGTAATATCACATCAAGTAGTCAATGTTTATCCACATTGACTTTTGATTTGCTATACGTATCAAAAAGTTGGTGGAGGTTCGCAAGGCTCAGGAAGATTTGATTTTCTGATGAGTAAAGCATGGATCACTACAAATCTGGACGCATTAAAACGGGTCTATCTCGGAGCTATATAAACGAAATAAAAATGTTTTGTACTTGAAATGTAGGGTTTTTATTGCACTTTAAAGGAAAAATAATAAAAAAATTATTCCGATGTTGTTTTGATGAATTTTCGAACTTTTGGTTGAGTATCACTCATTATAGTTTGAACACCCTATTCGCTGACCTCAGCGGCAATTTTGTTCCACAATCTCTTCATCTCTGTTGCCTCCCGAGTCGTCCTACCATTCTTCTTCATCTTCTGCTTGACAATTGCCCAAAATTTTTCGATAGAGCGGAATTGAGGGCAGTTGGGTGGGTTGATGTCCTTTTCGACTAAATCCACCCGTTGGCCCAATACCACTGTAGAACCTCCTAGCTGTAGTGGCAGCTTGCCAAATCTGGCGAAAACTTAACTAGTCCTTTGTGAGATCTAATGTACGAAAAAAAAAGTTTTTCAGGCATTCCTCCTTGTAAATTTCGGAGTCCATGGTCTTGTTTTTCACAAAAACCGGAATTTTTCGTCCGCAGCTGCAAATACCTTGCCAGATCAAACACTTTCTTGCAAACTTATCAGCAAAAACGAATTTGAAGTTGCCGGGGACATCACTATGACCAGTGCAGTGCACCACTGCAGTGGCTTTACATAATTTTTGGCCAGAAAGCTGCCCAAAATCCATCTCCACGTACGTTTCGCCATCCATGAGGATGCATCCATCGAACTTCGTTGGAATCTTCTTGTATAACTTGCGGGCACGTCCTTTGGCTACTAAATTCTGCTTCAATGTCCGGTTTGGTTGATTACTGGTCCGATAGGATCGTATTCCTTCGCGTAGACGAATTCTGCTGACGGTGCACCGGTCGGCGTTGAATTTCTTGGCAATGTCATAGTCCGACTACTCTGTGTTTTCCTTGATCGTTCTCAACACCTTCAAATGCAGCGAATCCTTAATTCCACTATGACGCTTGGTATGAACCTGCCGATCTATAGTACGCATCTCACGGAAACGTTTGAGAACTTTACACACGGTTGATTTGACCGTTTTTAACGATTTCGCGATTTTTGAACCCGACCACGTCGGGTTTTTGACGTGGGTGTTCAAAATTTATTTTCATCTCGCGGCTTCCATCACGTGTAACTTTTTTGAAACAAAACGAATCGTAATGAAATTTTCAGCACTGGTAGAAGAAACATTCCTCTACAAAGTGCTGCCAAAACATTCCAGATCCGACAACTAGGAGCACTATGGTAAAATAAATAGTGCGTCCAGATTTGTAGTGATCCATGCTTTATGATCAATCTTCTCAAAAAAAGCTTAGCAAATCATTCAGCGAGGTATTTTTCTCTGCAGGACAATTTCGCCCAAGGACACTGGCGAGAATGAAAAATTTGAAACCATCTGGATGAAAAGGTGAGTATTTTTTCCGATCTGAATATCCTCAGTGAGCTCATTTCCAATTTATTTTTTTAGGAAGGAACTGTTACGGATAGAAAACACACACTGGCTGTTTCTTCTTAAGGATGCGGAATCGTTCCATGGCCAATTATGTTCTCAGAAGTCGTCAAGTGCATTGTTTCGACAGGATTTCTATAGTTTCAGCTAAATCGGGGCGGCTGGATATGTTTGGCACGGGAACCTGTCTTCTTAAAGGATAAGTGAGAGAGAACATCCTGCTGATGAATGATAATATTTTCAAATAAATTATTTGCCAATAGTTTGAATATAATTGCTCAGTTTAATTCTCATTCAATTTCCTGATTCATATATTTTTGCAAATGCATATCTAAAATCTCAGTCTGTAATTTGACTTCATGTAAAAAAACGGAAACAATTACCATGTTTATGAGAAAGTTAAGCAAATATTCAAACATCCAGGTACATAAGAAGCTCTTGTCTACTGCGATACATACTTTCGATATAATTTGTTTACATCGTTTGGACGTAATTTCGCAGTCACATCTAAACAATGTAATATTAGAGACCTTTTGCAGCTCAAGTTATGTGCACGTTTTTTATATAATATCGCAACACTTTTTTTAAGAATACGTCCAAAATGATGAATTTTTAACGGAGTTTTAAAAGGTACATTATTTAGCACAACTGTTATTGCTGGCTGTTGAGCTTGTTAGTTAATCCTTCAAGCAAACGGGTTTTGTCATGAAATACTAACATAAATTATGAATCCGTTGAGAAAGTATTTATTGGCCTCTTACTAAAAAATGTATGCCAAAAAAATAAAATGATTTTTTCAATAGTTTTTATTAAAATAAGAATGAGAAATGAGATAAAAATAATTCAATATGTGTTGAGAATAGTTGCAAATTGTTTTTCTTTTTTTTAGGTTTTATTTTTGACACTTCATCAGCATTAAGGAATTCGTGTCTAAAATTGTTTTTCTGATACATTAAAATTGTATAAAATATTTTACAATTCAGTTAAAAAAATTGAGAGTTAATTCAGCCATATTGGTTTTCTGACCCAGTGTGCTTTGATAGTTGTTTCAATAATTAAAAATAATTCAATATGTGTTGAGAATAGTTGCAAATTGTTTTTCTTTTTTTTAGGTTTTATTTTTGACACTTCATCAGCATTAAGGAATTCGTGTCTAAAATTGTTTTTGTGATACATTAAAATTGTATAAAATATTTTACAATTCAGTTAAAAAAATTGAGAGTTAATTCAGCCATATTGGTTTTCTGACCCAGTGTGCTTTGATAGTTGTTTCAATCAAACGATTTGCCTAAAGCGACCCATTCATGTTTGATCAATAAACATTACGGCCCGAATGAAGAAGATAAGGCATCAAATGCGAGTTACTACTATTCACATAACGGGTTAGTAGATAGGTCGTCTCGTTATACATATTTCAGCACACCATGCCTTTGACCTGCAATTACCTACCGTAACAGAAAAAAATAAAGTTTTTCCATATTGGGTACGTGTTCGGTACATATCAATAAACTTAAGACTGTTTTAGAGGCTAAACGGAACGAACAAAATAATGGCAAACTTTTGCCAGGTTGATGTTCCGTATCTGATGACCTAATTCCAAAGCTCATTCCCGCTCACATGAATGAATTTTGTTTATCATTCTCCCCTGGATAGGTCGTACAACAAGGAGGGAAACTCTCCCGCTATCCATTAAAATGATGAGTTCAACTCCCTGAAGTCGCAACCTTGCAAATGTTGTCGCAAGTTTTTAAAGTTTGGCTTCCGCGAGCTCCGTGACCGAGCAACGATGCATGCCAAATGAATTGTCAATTTATCAAGTATATTTATCTCCGAAACTTAGCTGGAATGACAAGTGATTTGTTTGGACAAATAGCTCAGTAAAAACTGTCGACAAGGTAGTTGTAAATCTAAATAGTTGAAGAAAAAACCCAACCTGCCAAGCAACAACTTAGGTGTTTTTTTTTCAAGTCCATCAACTTCGAATTGGACAATCTTTGGCGTCATTCGGTACGGCGAAAAAAGAAAACGTGACTCTACTATTGATTTTATTTGGCACTTTTTATCCCACCAGCTTGAACCTACTTATTCCTCTAGACTGATGGCTATGCTAGTAAAACACTATAGTTCCATTCATCGGGGCAAGGTCTCTCTCCGGAAGGATATTATGAGCGCAAATTTCGTTAGGTATGCCGGAGTTCTTTCAGAACATGAAAATGAAAATGGGTGGAATGACCACCAACAACTAGCACACGATCCGTCGTGCATTACCATAGCGTAGTCGGGACGATTGATTTTATTATAATTTACCACTTAACTTGATTCCAAGGGCTCTGGGTTTGGGGGTGAGAAGACTAAAAATACGA
Organism: Uranotaenia lowii; assembly: GCF_029784155.1. Taxonomy (NCBI): domain Eukaryota; kingdom Metazoa; phylum Arthropoda; class Insecta; order Diptera; family Culicidae; genus Uranotaenia; species Uranotaenia lowii. The sequence goes on along the minus strand of NC_073692.1, from coordinate 314,990,152 downwards.
ACTACAAACAGGGAGAAATTTTAATGTCATCTGAAGTGATTTTGCAAAAAGTTGGATGACCGCACAAACTTGGGAAAATCTGGATGAGCAAAGAGTACAAGGTTCTTGTTAAAACGAACCGAAAATTCATAAAAATGGTTTTTGAGATAGCGTCCAATACTGAAGTTAATTGACAAAATTTTTTTGGGCAGGATCGAGAAAAATCTAGAAAGTCCCAGTGGGTGACCCAAAAACAGATTGAAATCCACTATTCGACCACAGGTCAGATGGTAAACCGATTGAGAAGTCCTAAAGGACTCAAAAGTGAGCTAAAATTTGAAAAAAAAGTGAAGATGATTGATTACATGAAGTGAGAGGAATGTGAGAGGTTTTTTTGGGCTTCAAATGGTGGGTTGACAACCTGGAAGGAATGACAAACATAATTCTGGTCCTCACTCGTTCCTACCTCACGCCTCCACGAGTCATATGATCACAAATGACAGCCAGCTAAAAGTGTACACGCAGCTGGCGGCGAAGCCCGGGCAATGTTGTCAACTCGACAATAGCAAAGTGAGGAGGTGCCCCAATCCTAAGGCACCGTGACGATAGGATGTATGGCTGGAGGGAATCTCAGTCGCTAACGGAACCTGTGGGGCACCAGGGCGCACCCCACAGTATACAGCCCTTACTGTGTTACAGCAGGGCACTGACACAGCTGACCTTTACTTCCCTAGCTACTCGTGGGATCAAAATATGTACACAAACAAACAAATACAAAACAATACGAGTGCCGACTGCTCGTCTCAGCCGGATAATTTGGAAGTCACAGAAGGTGAACTCGAAAGACAGCTCTCTAACGAGTCATTCACGGGAGTGCCATCCATCTCATCTTCCGCATTAGATTCACCTGCGGAAATGAACGACGAGAGCGACGATGATGGGGTTAATGTCACCATCAAAACAGCAGAAATGCCGAAAAAAGATAAAAATCTCGACACACGGCAGCTAAGTGGTGCGGCCAAGAGAAGGCTAAGAAAGCTTATGGCCAAGAACGTACCATATGAAGAGGCAATGCGCCTAATTTCCACTGAAAGGAATACGCCCCCTGCAAAAAATGTAAAACGGGCGCGCAGTGGAGATAACGATGGTTCAAGCAGTGTGGAAAAATCGAGAGCCAAGAAGGCCAGAGGGCCACAAGCCCCTGCGAGACAGCCATACGAATCAAAGCAAGCTCGACCACAGACCAATGAGGGTCGTGAAGGTCTACATAGGGCCAAACGCCCAATGAGACCAATAGAGAAAATTAAAGGCAAGTCCAAGCAAAGACCCTCCTATAGTGAGGTTGCTGGTTCTGTGAGGGTAGGTATATTAGCCAAAGATTACCCCAGCACACAGCTGAAAACAAAACAACTGAAAATGGTACAGCAAGCAATTAAACGGGCTGTTCTCGGTCAAAGACAGGAGAAACTTAAACCGAAGTTCGCTCAATGTTCGTACAAATCTGGTTTCATGGTTGTGACGTGTCTTGACCAGGCTACATCGGACTGGCTAAAGCAAGTTACACCATCAATCAAGCCATGGGTAGGAGCTGAGCTAGTCGCCGTTGGAGATAATCAAATCCCAAGATCGGAGATCCTGAAGGCTCACCTACCTGGAGCTGCCGAGGACGATATCGGTACGATTCAGGCTACAATTGAAAGCCAAAACGATGAGCTTAGCACTGAAAGCTGGAGATTCTACGATATCCACAAAAAGAACGAAGCTCTCGAAGTGGTTTTCACCGTAGACGAAACCTCGATGAAAGAGTTGGAGAAGAGGAACTTCGTCATATACTACGGATTTGGTTCCAGTAAAATCTGAAAAATAACCAAGAGAAATCCAGAAAGCAGAGCTGTTGAAGGGAACACCACCGATAAAGCTGCTCAAGGACCCGGGCAGCCTAAACAGGGCCTTGTAAAGGTCCAGTCGGCGAAAGACCAGGTCCAACCCACAGAAGGAGAGTCGATTAGCAAAGGAAATACTTCGGCAACACTCGATCTCAAAGAACCAGAGTCTAAGGACCAGGGCCAATCTATAGACCAGGGACAAGACTCAGGGACAAACGAGGTAAATGAGAATAGCCCCAGTAAATCCAATGCAGATTGCTCACCGGAAGGGACTAAGTTGTTGAACATGCGCCCACGCTTGGAACAAGATCAACTTAAATCAGGCCCGAGTGGAATGAGCAGTTTTAAAGGTAAAGTAACCATCAACAAACCTGCAAACAAAAAACTATCAAGAAACCCTAGCACATGGAGCAAACCAAAAGGAGGAAAGCAAACATGTGCAAATGGCAAAAAGCCGGTGCTTTGCCCCACCACCACGGGCAAAAAACCCCAAAAATGAGCACCCTAAAATGTGTTCAGGCGAATCTTCATCATGCTGTAGGAGCCTCGAGTACACTACTTGAAGATTCGTCTCCGAAAACCTGGACCTTGCCTTTATCCAGGAACCTTGGGTTAACAAGGGTAAGGTACAAGGGCTTTACACGCCGAATGGTAAGATTCTTTACGACGAAAGAAGCGCTCACCCAAGGGCTGCTTTATTAGTTAATAAAAGAATTAAATTTACTCCCTTTACAGAATTTATCGACGGAGACATCACGGCTATACGAATGGAAATACCGACACCGAAAGGGAAGCACACGGTAAGTGTAGCCTCAGCGTATTTCCCGGGAGATAGCACCGATATACCCCCACCGATGGTAGTAGAATTCATGAGAAAATGCCGGGCACAAAACCAGCAGTTTCTCGTCTGCTGCGATGCTAACGCTCATCACACGCTGTGGGGAAGTACAGACATCAACAATAGAGGTGAGTCTTTATTAGAGTTTCTTTCACAAAATCATATTGAAATATGTAATGAGGGAAACAAACCTATGTTCACAACGGCGAACAGACAAGAAGTCCTCGATTTAACTCTATGCACACCACTGCTTCTAGGGAAAATAAATAACTGGGAGGTGTCGGATGAAGAATCACTGTCTGATCACAGACATATTACATTCGACATAGTGGGAGGAGAAATAATCAGGGACGTTTATAGAGACCCTAGGAACACCAACTGGGATCTCTACAAACACACACTTGAAGTTTGTAAACCTTTGTTGGATGTGAAAATACGAACAACAAAGCAATTAGAGGAAGCTTCAAACAGTTTTACCAATAAGATCATATACGCTTTCGAAGCAAGCTGTCCACTGATGGAACGTGTTTCAAACAGAAGAGTTCCTTGGTGGAACAGACAACTAGAAAAGTTAAGGAAAAAAACAAGGAGACTTTTCAACAAAGCAAAAGCTGACTCAAACTGGGATGACTATCGTAAGTCCCTAACGGAGTACAATAAAAATATTCGTAAAGCTAAGAGAAGTAGTTGGAGGCACATGTGTGAATCCGTTCAATCTACGCCAGAAGCTGCCAGGCTCCAGAAAGTTCTATCTAAAGAACACTCAAATGGACTGGGTCAATTGAAGAAAAACAATGGGGAGTTCACTACAGACCCAGAAGAAACACTTCAATTACTACTAAGTACGCATTTCCCAGGATCCATTGAAGGGATAGAGATTGTAGACACTCCGGCTGGAAGACCCAGACGAAATGTCAGACGCGAGGAAGCTCTCCGCAAATCGCGCGCAATCTTTAAACCGTCAATGGTTGACTGGGCGATAAGTACATTCGAGCCATTTAAAGCTGCTGGTGAAGATGGAATTATACCAATCCAAATACAGCAAGCAAAACAAATGGTAACACCTGCCTTGGTAGAGATGTTCGTCGCCAGTATGACCCTCTGTCATATTCCCACTCAGTGGAAAAAGGTACGAGTTATCTTCATCCCGAAACCAGGGAAAAAAGATAAAACTCAACCAAAGGCATTCAGACCTATAAGTCTGACATCCATTATCTTGAAAATAATGGAGAAGATACTTGACGAGCACATTAAATCGCAGTATCTTAGCTCAAGTAAGCTAAATAATTTCCAGTTCGCTTACAAAAAAGGTATGTCAACGGTTACGGCCTTACATACTTTAACACAAAAACTAGAAAAGACCCTAGAGGCAAAAGAAATAGCACTCGCTTCTTTTCTAGACATTGAAGGGGCATTCGACAACGCATCTCACAGTTCAATCGAAACAGCTATGAAAAGACGAGGATGCCACTCGGCAATTGTTGACTGGACTAGTACCATGCTTATAAATAGAACCATCTATGCAAGCTTGGGAGGACTTACAATCAAAGCCACTCCAACAAAGGGATGTCCCCAAGGTGGGGTTCTATCACCGTTGTTGTGGTCATTGATCGTGGACGACCTCCTAAACAAACTTGTATCTATGGGTTTCGAAGTTATTGGCTTTGCAGACGACGTAGTAATAATAGTTCGGGGAAAATATGAGAATGTGTTGTCAAACAGAATGCAATCTGCACTTAACTACGCACTATTCTGGTGCAGGGAAGAGGGACTGAACATTAACCCTTCCAAAACTACTGTGATAGCGTTCACTACGAGACGAAAAACTGCACTAAAACCACTAACATTAGACGGGGAAGTGCTAAAGTTCGAATCACAGGTGAAATATTTAGGCATCATACTAGATTCAAAGCTATCATGGAATCCGCAGATAGAGCATGTAATAGCCAAGGCTACAATAGCTCTATGGGTTTGCCTCAAAGGAGTAGGGAAAAAATGGGGACTAAGGCCGAAAATTATCCATTGGATATTTACAGCTATAATAAGACCCAAAATCTCGTATGCTTCTTTAGTGTGGTGGACCAAAACTGTGCAAGCTACGGCCCGGAAGAAACTAGCGAAGCTTCAAAGAATAGCAACCCTAGCTATAACTGGCGCTATGCGAAGCACATCAAACGAGGCTCTGAATGCACTACTAAATATACTGCCACTATATCAATTTATTGAGTTAGAGGCAGAACGTAGTGCCTTGAGACTCTCCAAAAACAAAACTCTCTATGACGGGGATCTTACAGGACACCTTAAAATCCTAAAGATATTTAAAATAAACTCACTTATTGTGAAGAACGATGACTGGATGGAACCCGTTTTCAACCTAGACATACCATACAATGTAACTATCAATAATAGGGACGTGTGGGAGTCAGGTGGACCTGCGGTTCCTTCCGGATCAATAAAATTCTTTACGGATGGGTCTAAAATGGATAATAGAACTGGGGCAGGGGTGTTCGGACCTAGACTCAGGATCTCAATTCCTATGGGAAACTGGCCAACAGTATTCCAAGCAGAAGTTCAAGCAATTTTAGAGTGCACTTTAGCCTGTTTGAAAAGAGGATACAGGTACACAAGTATCTATATATTCTCTGATAGTCAGGCCGCTCTTCGAGCACTAAGTACCTTCACATGTTACTCCAAGCTAGTATGGGAGTGTATTGTTGCACTAAGAAACCTGGCCATACGGAACAGAGTATTTTTATTCTGGGTTCCAGGCCACTGCGGTATCCTAGGGAACGAAGAAGCAGACCAGCTAGCTAGGGATGGATCTCAGGGCCTGTTAATTGGACCTGAACCTTTCTGCGGAGTATCTAGGAGTGCCTTGAATATGGAACTCAAGAACTGGGAAAGCACCACTATTGTCTCCAACTGGAGAACAGCAGAGGGAGCAACTCAGGCGAAAAGATTCATTGAACCAAGCGCACGACTCTCCAAAAACATGTTGAACTTAAGTAAGCACGAGTTAAGTACTTACACTGGTCTATTGACAGGACACTGTCCAACAAAACAGCATCTCAAAAGGATAAAAATTATTCAAAACGACGACTGTCGGTTCTGCGGGTTCGAAAAAGAAACTGCAGAGCATCTCTTATGCAACTGCTGCGCCCTCCTTAAGAGGAGAGAGCGTGTTCTTGGGGCAAAGTTAATAAGCGCACAAGACATATGGTTGCATATCAGCCCTAAGAAGGTTATATCATACATCTTTGATATCATACCCGATTGGGATAAAATGCTTAGTCAGCAATCAACTGTCACTTCAACCCATAGTGCAGGTGAGCCTGATAGCATACAGTAACGCGGGGTAATTACCACAATAGATCAACTACTGGTCGCAGTGGGCTCTCCCCTACAAGAAAAAAAAAAAAAAAGAGAGGTTTTTTCAAGCTCAATCCAAAAATATGAATAGACTGCACCTAGTTTCATAATCAGCTTTTTCTGTTTGGAAAATATTTTTCAATTGTGACCACAACTTTCAGCATAAACAAAAATTGTTTAATGGAATGTGTTCTAGATTGTCATAATAAATCGTTGGACCTGAAATTTTCGAAATTGGGCAATTGGTAAGGGTTGGAGCATCATTTTTGTTTATTATGGAACTGTTATGCGAGCATGTTCGAGACCCTTTTCAAATCTACTCGCCTAACAGTCCCATACAGAATATGTTTTGCTCACCAAGAAACTTTCTAAGACTAAAATGATATCATTTCTGAACTTCTAAATGCAGTTATAAAAATATAAAAATAGAAATAGGAAAATATCGTAAATTCTACATTGTAAGTTGAATATTATCATGATTTTTAGAGGTTTCTGATAGTTTTTCTCACAGAAAGACATTCCTACCTTTATTTAAGCCTGCCTTCAAAAACTAGTGTGCATAATTTTACATCCCGGAAGTTGCTTGTAGTCGGCTTTAACGTAGGTTTCGTCGTCTATTACCACGCAGTCAAACTTCGTCAGCATCGTCGTGTACAGCCTCCGGGATCGCGCTTTGGCCGTCGTATTTTGTTTATCATCGCGATTTGGAGTCACTACTTTCTTGTAAGTCGATAGTCCGGCTCGTTTTTTGGCTCGATGCACGGTTGTAGACGACACACCCAGCTTATTTGCGGCATCTCGGAGAGAGAGGTTAGGGTTTCGCTACCGGCAACTCTCTTTGTCGTCTCAGCGGCTTCCGGTTTTCGATTTCCCCCCGATCCAGACTTCCTGGCTGTCGACAAACGTTCCCCAAACACTTTAATTACATTTGTAACGGTTGATTTGGCAAATTTTAGCGATTTTGCCAGCTTTGCGTGCTCGGATTTTCGCGATGCGCGAGCAAAATTTTGATACGCTGCTCTTCTTCCTTGGACGGCATTTCGATAACTGAAGAGTGAATTCCAAAATCAAAATAGGAGCAACATTCTACACACACACCTTCAAAATGAGGGGTGTTCAAGTTTTTTAAATGCAAAATTGAAAAAAAAAACGTCAAGTTGATATTGACCAAATTTCCACCGTATCACCCTTTACATCCGGGGTATTTCACATATAGGACTGTTATGCGGGTATATTTCATATGGGACAGTCACGAGTTGATATTTTTTTCAAAATTTCTAGAACAAAACCTCTTTTTTATTGTTTTATATTGAAGCCCAATGTTCAAAATGACGAACTGTCAGGTTATGTAGATGAAAAACGGCGAAAATTCATATGGGACTGTTATGCGAGTAGGGGCAGTAGAGGAAGGGATAAAAATGTCAATTTTTTCTGATTGGTTCGTCTAGCTGAGATATAAATAGGTTTTACTTCATTTCTACAAGGTAGAAAAGCTGCCCACCAGTAAAACAATCAAAATACGATGGTCAAATCGTGCGCAAAATATTTGCGCACGATGTGGGAAGATATTCATTTAAAAATTTCGTAATGGGCAGCAAAACGAACTCTTTAGCGGGCAGGTTTCCAACCCGAAACTTTTCGTTGAAAAATCTCACCTATATTTCCCGGAAATAAAGAAGAAGAACAAATTGAAAAATGTAATGTCAAGTACTTGAGGAGGCTAACGATCTGTGGAAACTGCAAATTACTCTGTCTTTCATAACGATTGACACGATGAATGGCTAAAAATGCAAAGAAGACTGCCTCCTAATGCGACCGTTTTCTCTGCAAAGTACTTCAATAGGCCCATTATGTTTATACTCTGTTTAAGTTGGATCTGGAATCATGCCATTACGCAAAAACGGTGGTAATATGTTGTTTTTGTACCGAAGGAGGACAATCTGCTAAATTTGTCATAACTCCGAACAAATTCAAAATTTTGAGTTATTTTGAAGGTAAAGCTTCACGAAACAGCTAACTTTATCAAAAATTGCCATGATTAAAAAAAAGGTGGTTCATAGTATGCATGATAGATGACGCACGTGTTGCCCAAAAATTAAATTCATAAAATTTCTTCATTGGAAAACAACTTGACGGAACATCACAAAAAATTGCATATGTGAACATTACATTACCAGGTAACTTCGCTGAAAATTTCATCAATGTACATCCACCCGAGCAGACTTTGATGCCCAAATCGATAGCAAACAGTAACCAAAATGAGCTATCAATGCCAAAATGATAGCATAAATCAGTATCAAATATTTCCCGATGGCAAAATTAGGTTTCATTAAACCATCAAAATTTTGAAAGATGATGCCCAACCAATACCTGAATGAGGCATTGAGTCCAAAATGAAAGCACTTTTTGGTTTGGTATCTTCGAAGTTAGCAAAATGAGGCATCATTAAGGTTTCGTTTATTATGACAGAGCAGAAAAGTGAGAGCAAAATGACAGCATGATTTGGTATTCGATTTTCTGTGATGATACCAGCAGCACTTTTTTTTTAAATTATAAATAATGTTCAAATAATATAATCGCAGCACACTAAATCGGACTGGGCATTTCATAATTCTACAGTGCGACTTTTGAGCGGTTGGTCAAATCTTGCCTAAATCTTTTTATTACGCGATAACCGTTTTTTGAATTAATTCTGTTCGAAAAATATGTTGCGATTAAAAAAACATTATTATTGATTTCTTGTATAGCGCTTATAAGTGTTTTTCGGTCATATGAAAAAGGATCATTTACTTTAATGTATCCATAAAACCTTAAAATATTTTATATAAAAGTTGTGAAACTTAAAATTATTGTAAAATTTGAAGATTGTACACGCAGAGAAAACTTGTACCATCGGAAAAAAAACTACACATTTTAATCAATTTTCCATCTTTGAATTTAAATTTTATAACTTAGATTTAAAAACTTTTTTCATCGAAAAAAAAAATTATTTGAATTCAATGTCAAGAAATTGTGAACTAATGTACTGTACTTAAAATCAAAAGAAAATTATTCGTGCCATGAATCAATGAAAAAATTGTTTGATTTTGATTACATTTTCTTTTGAAATGAAGGCCAAGAATTTCTCCTTCTTCTGGAAACTGTTAGAATTCGAGACAGCCTACGCGACCGGTCAGCCTCCAGGGAAAGGCAGGCAAAAATAAGCGAAAGCAAGGAAGCGAGAGCTGAAAAATAGAAAAAAAATAAATAAAAATCGCTCAAATGTCAAACTGGTCGGATTAAATCATCGATCAGTGAGTAGGTTAAAAAAAATTTGTTTATAGAAAATAACCATTATAAAAACTTTTTTTTAAGCATTTAAGAAAATTTTTGATTGAACTGGTTTGCAAACATTTCTTCGAAACAAATGAAATCGCATTTGAATCAAAGGAATTGTGTTTGTCCAAAAATCGTGTAAAGTCGTGTGCGTGTAGGATCGATTGATTGGAGAATGGCTTTTATAATACAATTATATTTTAAACTAACAACAATAATCCAAATATATTAAACTAAATTTGGAAACCAATTCTAATGGCAAAAGATTCTCACATAATTAAAAACCATATACCTGTTCAGATTTCTACAACTTTCCAAATATGCAAAACTTATCACATGTAAAACCACCTTGTTTTCATGGTTGTTTCTTAAATTTTTTATTTTTCGTTTTCGGACTTACGTAGCGTTATAAACGTAATAGAAAATTTTAGTAATGCTTCTCATCTCGAAAACTTCAATCGATTTTTTATTCAAATAACACAAAAGAACTACTAGACATATTGTTGATGTCACTGATCCAACCTAGGAAGGGAAACAAAAAAAAAAAAAAATAAACAGTGCAAAAATTTGCAACGAATTAGACCTGAGTTCTTCCAAAATCCAACAGTTTTCGCATCATCAGATGCGAAATATATTTATCATACGTTGTCTAAAGGTAAGTTAGATAAGATAAGAGTTAAATTATTAATAACCGTAGATCTATATTTTAGTTTTTCAACGTTTGAAAAAATTCCTTAATGGATGTTCCGGCGAAAGCGAATTAGCTCCGAAACTTTATCTTACCGTGATTCTATTTTCACACCCGGTTGGACGGAAGTATCTTTGAGCGACTCAATCATAAATACCGAATCCAATTGGTTCTTAATACCTGTGGTCCAATGATGACTGGAGAGTGAGGAAGACGGACGAAAGAATGGCCACAACAAATAAAAGCTACAGGGCGGTTGTCTAAATACCAGGTAAGTTCGACCTGGATATTGACTTTTTACCAAACTAATATTTATATTGGTATGATATTTCACGGCTTTCGAAAACCTTAGATTTGTTAAATTTATGGATTCTAATTTACAAAACCTACTTACATTAAGTTTACAAACTTCAGGATACATGCTTCAAAAACGTCGTTAAAATTAATTTTTTAAAGAGCTTTGAACCGGTTAGTTAAATATAACTTCATAGAAGGTCATATGATTTTCTAAAATATTGTCAAACAATAAATGGTTAAGTTAAAGGCAATAATCGATTACCTTCCTATAGAGTCATAAAATTTTGAATAAAAAGTGTTGAGTACTCACTAACAATTAAAAAAAGACATGCGACGTCATGAAAACATGTTAATGGATCGATTTGATATGGTCACTGGTCAGATAAAAACTTAATGTAAACTTAATGTAAGTAGGTTTTGTAAATTAGAAATCATAAATTTAACAAATATAAGGAATTTGAAAGCCGTGAAATATCATACCAATATAAATATTAGTTAGTTTAGTTCCATATTTATGCTTTAAATCCTTGCAACATTAAATTGTAACTCGGAACTATTAACAAAAGGGAGGAATGTAAAGTAGATTATGTCCTATATGGGAAATCAGTTTTCTTAGGTGCATTTAGTTTACATTTTCTTTATCCAGGTTTAACGCCTTTATTTGTAGAATGCATCAAAGCAATATTCATACATAATACACTCTGACATTTAAGAATATTTAATGTGCACAGTCTTTGAGCCCGATATTAATGTTTTATTCTTCTGTAAATCATGCGAAGGTTGCAATTTATGTATGTACATTAGGTTGACAGGCTCTTGCAGAAACATGCTACAAAATTTATGTTGCGCGATATTTCGTATGTATCTGCTATTTGATTTCTGTGTGTTAATTATATATCTAGCGATTTTAATTAGGGATGAGCAATCTTTTTTATTGAAAAGCCTTTATAAGTTTTGAATCTTTTTTTCATAAGTGTTAATTGATTTATACAAATTCTACAAAATTATTCAAATTTCAGGGGGGTTACTTTCGATTGATTGAGATTAATATTTTATTGGAATCTTCAAATCTGTCGAAAAACAATTAAGTTTAATAGTTGGCAAATGCTTTTCAGTCCAAATCACAACTACTGGGACCAATATTCTAGCAATTCTGAAATAATTAATTTTTAATTTCACAACACTTTAAAATAAATGTTAAAATATTATTCTGCAATCAGGTTCATCAGTTCAACTAAATATTTTGAATGCCTTCATAAAAATGATTTGGACATAGAAAACAAATAACTGCTTTGTATCCAATACAATAACATTTTTTAAATACAAATTCAGGAGTTTAGCTTCGCAGATACATGTAAAGAATTTTTCGTTTAAAAAAAAACATTCCATACTAGAATTTATGATATTTTAAAATCGTCAAACTAAAATCTTAGGAGATTTGTGAATTTTTGACATGATTGAGGTATCCATATATGAAAAGTGAGACCCAAATTTTGGCATTGTACCACCTTTATTCGGGCAGAATGATACCTCAATTTACTGTCAAGGCATGATAGCAAAATAAGGTTTAATTTTGCCATAAAAGTCTGCTCGGGCATGCTTTCAAAAGTTATTCACAAAACAAAGGTTTCATTTTTTTCGAATATACTCCTTATACTGAGTCGATTTGATTTCCTCAGGTGATCTTATAGTTTCATTTTGGTTCATAACTCATTCAGGTTTTTTTATAGATTTAAAATTAAACTTGTTTTGTAATTTCTTTATTTGAAATGTACCTAAAGGTTTTAAGGCGCAAAACTCGTTTTTTTTGTATTTACAATTTTCTTCTAAGCTTATCACATTTACTTAATAGGAAAAGAAAGATGGTAAGGGAAAAATTATTAAAAAAGAATAATAGACGGAGATCGATAGCGTTTAGTAACAGGTAAACTTTTAACATGTAGTTCAAGTCAAGCACAACGAGCACATTCCTCACTTGAAAGTTTGGTGGTTTTCCTCGGCCCGAAGGGAGTCTAAAACTTGGTTCTGGAAACAAGATGCACCTCACACGATCAATATAAAAAAATCGTGAAATTGATTAACTGACGAACAATTTTAATGTAAAATCGGGCGCTGAATCCGAAAATGAAATTCAAAAAAATCTCAGTAGACCCGTTTTTGAGTTATGCTCCAAATTTGAAATTTCGGAAAAATTAAAAAAGTTCTTGTACTTAGATTAAAATATCTCGGACGGCACAACAGTAATTTGAAATCCCTCTTTTGCATATTGAAGGAAAATAAATTTTCTATCGATCATCTGAACAATGTTTTTGCGTTTGACCAACAGTATCGATGATATTAGTGACTTAATGAGAGAAAAAATTATAAAAAACGCATTTTTTTAGAGAACATTTTGTTTCAACGAAAGTTTTAGACTCGATGGTAGCATTTAAAAAATCTGATTTTCTTTTGCGCTTGAATGTCAATTTAAAACAAAAATTTTAAGTGGTTATTTATCAAAATCGATTCGGTTTCTCACCCACGCACAGGGGGCAGGACCTGTAAAAGCTTAGCCAAAACCCCTTTTTGTAAATTTCGAAAATTCATCACAAATTTATGCTTTTCAGAAACTGGACATTGCACCGATCACAAATCTATCAAACAAATTTTAAAATTAGTTTTTTCATACAATTTTCTACGTGGTGATGTTGGGGTTTGATGCTGTTGCATTTTATCGCAAAAACAAAAAAAAAATTTCAATACTGCACTTGAATTTTATTTCTTGAAGAAATAAAAAAATTGACATGGATGTGTTTAGAATATGTAATATGAAATTTATTTATTTGAGGTATTAGAATTTTTTTTCGAGCATAAACGTATTACGTTAAAAAATTACGACTTTTCATCATATGCGGATATCTGGAAAACATGTTACCCCGCGTTACCACACTCTAATTCCTATTCAAACAATTAAATTGAAGTCACAGCTATCCAAACCAACAAAAACTAGTTGCCACTTTTTGCCAATTCAAAAGTTATTCACGTTTTAGTGAAACATGTTTTTGGACAATTTTCGTACTTTTGAGATTGCTTTTGATAATGGGGATGAATAAACCAATTGGTTTAAAATCCCAAAAAAAAAAAATTGCTTTTGATAATGGTTTTTGCTAGAAAAACTTGAACTCAATCAAATTGGAAATTCAGCTCATTTAATTTTTTTTCAAAACTTATTTTCCTCTTAGTTATTTTGATAATACTATTTTGGTTTTTAATTTTTTTTTTATCTACAGACAAGCAGATAAGATTCTTTAGAATATAAACTTTCTACAACCTTCTCAAATCCTTTTCGGTCAGATGCTTAGTATCTACTGACTAACTTAATTTTTATTCAATTTTTTTCTATAAAATGTCTCTACAACATTCGTTCGAAATGAAAAAAACTGGATCTTCTAGTTTCACTCAAAAATAAATTAGAAATTATTTACACAATGAATATTTGGATATTTAAAAAAACAATGCAACCATGTTTTTGCTGTCATATTAAGCAACAGCCTGAACTAATAACTTTTTTGCCTAATAAGATACGAAGGGCTTCGACAAAATTGTTCAGCGGAAAATTTCCCTTGGGAATTTTAAAATTGGCACAAAAACAGTTAGCTGGCTCGGTTCCACAGAAGAAACAATAACGATGTTTATTTTTTAGAACAAAATATTCAATTTTCCCATACAAACTTAAAGTTCAAATTTACTCATGTAAACGTTACTCAAAAATTCTACAAAAAATCATGGATAAGTTTTGGACCAAGACGAAGCTTTTTAGACCCCAGGGTTTGAGAAATTCAGAAATGATCCCAAATCGACTCAGTCTAATGATAGAATAACTTACGTTCTGGAAAAAATCGAGCAGTGAAAGAAAAGCTGTGAGAAAAATAATAACAAGAGAATGTTACAAAATACAACAAAAACGGAAATTCTGTAATCGCACAGATACATTTCTTTTTTTGCGGAAGCTTTTTCTTCTATAAGAAAATTGGCCACTTAATGCCCAACTTTAGTTCGGTTTGCTTGTTGAATTCTCGAGTTATACATAAATTTTATATTTAATTTGTATGGAAGTATTTGTTTCATATATGGGATGAGTTTTAAGCCATTATAATAAGCGATTTGTCGTACCCCGAATTCCTCAGACGTCAAATTTGGTTCAATATGGTTCAATTTGCCTTGTCAGGTTCCTACCAGTTGTTAGATCTTTTGTGGTTAGTTTTTAGAAATGTAGAAATTTTGTACCATTTCTATAAAATTTCCTTCTTCCAGAAAAGAAATGGGTCTCAAACTAGCGTTTACATGCATTTCTCTCTTGACAAATTTGGATCCATTTGCATTATTAATTCAAGAGTTTTGTAGATATTCATGTAACATTTTTCTGGGGGCCCCCCATTCTTGCGAGGGGAAGGATCTTAAAACATCATTTTACATTTTGATGGTCCTAAAAACCCTTACATGATAATTTTTACGCCGATCGACTGAGTAGTCTTCAAGTTGATAAGGAAAAATCTGCTTAACAACGTTATCTAGATCAAATTTCACAACATCTAGATTAAAAAATTTACATCAAATTAAAGATTTTGATCAGATGAACAACTTTTCAGAAGACTTCAAACCAGTAGGATTTGATTTGAAAAAGTTACGAGGTTTTGACCATCGATGGGTCAGGTCTGCCCCACTGTGCCACGGTGACTGCGAGAATAGGGTCAGAACTCAAAAAGTTCATCCAAAGTGACGTTCCTCATCTAAAGCGACTCCTGAAATCGAGTAACTCGGGTGACTCGACTATCGTCACCTCACGCGCGGCGCAGAATAAGGGCAGAATAAGGGCCATTGTAAGATATGGACTACTATCTGAGTAGGAAAATATGTCTACAAAGTTTTTGTTTACTTTTATGAGATAATGCTTGCTGTAAATCGACGAAGGGACTAATGTGTTTATGCTAAGCTTCCCAGTTTATTTTCTGAACGCCGTGAACGGCTGTGCGAATCCGGGCATTTTTAACTCAAATACCTGGTAAAATCCAGACAAAGGATTTGAAAAATTTCAACTATAAAACGGGCAATATCTCAGAAAATCCGATTATAATCCAGGTATTACTCATAACAATTCAAGAGAAAGGGGGCATCCATAAATTACGTAACGCTCCTAGGGGGGGGAGGGAGTAAGCTCGAGCGTTACGAGTTGTGACATAGGGGAGGGGGGGAGGTAAGTTCATCGTTACGTAACGACTTTTTTCTTAAAATTTTCAGTATAATCGCAGGTATTTTTATGTCATGCAATTTTTGCAGAATATGCAAACCAAAATCAGTTTAAAATTCGTAAGTCTTTTGAAACTGGTTTGTAACCTTTCCACTTCGAAGATTCTGAGATAGAAAATGTGTATTGAATATCCGTGAAATAATCGTTGGAAACCCGACAGGTACATTAACCCCTAAGAACTCAATTCAACCATAAAACGGAAATATTAATATTTTTTCTCAATTGATTTAAAAAATGCAATTTTGATTAGTAGAGTATATTTTGCATCAAATGTTGTGCTCCTTGAACAAATAAAGTAAATAAGGTAGATCATCAGTTTACAAGCACAGGGCAACTCGTAATAAGACAATTAATTTATTTTTATCAGAGAGTTATCATCAATGAGTACTAAGAAGCTATTTGGATGAATGTTATTTCCGATTTGAAGAACGTTAAAAAAAATTATGTTAAAAGCTTTGTTTACCTTCGAAAATCAGTATTTAAAAAAATGAGAAGATGGGGGGGGGGGGTAATTATGAGCGTTACGTAATTGTCATAGGGGGGTACGTCGAAGCGTTACGATTTGTGACATAAGGGGGGGAGGGGGTCAAAAAAGTGCAATTTTTGCGTTACGTAATTTATGGATGCCGCCAAATGGTAAAAAATAAACACATGCAAAATTATTTTTTATTGAAACACGTCAGTAGCGTTTGAATCTAATTTTACCAAAAAGAAATGTTTGCAAATTTATTTAGATGAAACCAGCTCATTTTTTTTTGTTAGATGCTAAAACCATGAATAATGTTAACTAAATTTGAGTTTCTAACTTGGATATCTGAATGGATTGCTAATATTGAGCATAAATCCGGGCAAAATCCGGACTTTTTTCCCTGAAATCCGATGAACCGGGCCAAACCGCGCTTTAAAGTTTTTTCTTTAAAAATGCGGGAAGCCCGGATAAAACCGGGCAATCTGGAATGCTTAGTTTAGGAACTTTAGCAAACGGATACCGTCATGGGTTTACGTTTGCTAGATTTGTCTATAGTAGTGTTATTTTCGAAATATTGAAAGGGTCCGTTTCACCCGACTTTCCTCTACAATGTTTGAGATCATTTTATGACGGTTCAATGAAAATTACCCAGGTTCATTTGAAATTGACATCCATAAATGCCAGCTTTAGGTACCGTTTTATCGTACTAATTTTTAATTTTAAGAAATACAGGTTATAAAGTTAAGGAAGGTTGTTAGAACAAGTATACGTATACGAAGTATACGAAGAACAGTATTCAGTACTGTTCGTATACAGTAGAACAGTATACGAAGAACAGTATTCAAAATATTATTGGCACTCAGCCTGGAGAAAAGCAATTCCGCCGAACTCAGAATGGGTAGGTACTTCATTATTGATTTACTCGGACCCGTTAGAGGCTGCCCGTTTTTGCTCTCGTAAAATTAATTTGTTTCCCATTTTTCTTAGAGAATTAAAAGATTGATGTGTTTTCCATTCCCGCTTCCCATTTCCAATCCAACTAATAGATCATCAATTTTGCACTTACTTTGTTGTTTTCTCAGGCACAAACGTGCCGTGGTTTTCAGCTCGGAAGTTAGCAAAACCGAGAGCTTAAAATGCAATTCGTTTCGATTTAGCGATGTCTCGTCGTCGCCCAGTTCGTTTCGTTTCGTCTCGGAAATGTAAAGTTGTTTTAAAAGCGATTCTCCTTTTTTTGTGTATTGCTCGTTCACTTTAGTCTTGCTGCTGAATAGGTATATCGCGATCGTTAATGTTGTTATCTTCAGTTTCCCGCAGTAATTATATTATACTGTGCGATGATGTTTGGTAGCTGCGATTTTGCGAGTGCACCTTCACTTTTTCACTTCTGGGCTATGGATGGAACACAACACTGCTTTATCAACACTGCTAATTTGGTTGAATTTCACACACCAACAATTTCGACAATATTATTATGCTGTGCGGTGTACTCGCATATCCCCTTGAACGGAATACGTCCAATAGTCAGTCACTCTAATAGATGTTATCAACCGTACATCTGCAGATAAGATTGTTTGCCTACCTAGTTCGTTGGCTAGCCACATGCTTAGGAGAAAACCTCACATACGCTGAATTATCAAATCATAACACAACTTTTTAAGCCTTGTTTATCTACCGACCCATTTCAGTCACAAAATTCTACTGCAGGTCGTTCTTTAGCTGGGATCAATAAAATGGTACTGCACAATTCCACCAGCAATCGTTACACTTTCACTAAAGCTACTAGGGGTACCGCAAAATCAACCCTCGATAGAACACGCTGTTGGTACGCCTCGGCTCCAGCAGAGTTGTTGACGCGTTACCAACGCAACGTAAAATGCGCGACTCAGAAACGCGAAACGAAATCGACGCCCGTCGTCGTCGTCGGCCCGTGCCCAGCTAATAATCATAGGGGACGCTAATAAGGCAAAAGGCTCGCGCTCTCACCTGTGTATTGCCTGCAGGTATCCCTGCTCGGGGTATATATTTTCCCCGTGTAAAGAGACCTGTTTATTTAGAAGGTGTTCCGTTCTTACGGTAGAGAGTAGAGAATGTAGTGACTCCAAGAGGACTGGTCGTCGTCAAAAGCAGGGAACTTCCTTGCTTGGAGTGAACTGCTTTTGCAAATGTTATTGCCAAGCGGAATCGTGAACAAGGGGTTTCCCATTAAGGAGAGGTTTTGCAGAGGGATACTCAGGGGAGTCATCAGGATCTTTAATTGGTTTTTCAATTGATTACATTAGGTATTATTCACCAGCTTTAAGACTCCGCTGTCTAGGCTACACTTAACTGAGTACAGGAATGAGGCTGAAACATTATCCATTACTAACCGACACGGGTAATTTCAACATCATTCATATGTCACGGTGTGTTTCGCAGAAGGACTTGAAGAAAAAAAAATTCAGTAATGCTAATTTCTGCATGGGCAGAAAGTAGATTTTTTCCCGGTTTGTTTTCACCAAAAGTTAAAATATTTGATCGGTGACCTCCCATACGTTTTTTTTTAATTTCTTATTTGTAATCTTTAAACAATACGTATATTTTAAGTGTTTTTATTTTATTTCAGAGGTGAAAATTCTTTAAGTTCTTACTTTCAATATTTTTAAATTGAACTGGTCGCTCAAAAATCATCAACTTTTAAAAATTTTCAAAATTATTTCAAACTAGTTACAGAGCTATTAAAACGAAGAAAATTGCATAAAAATATCTTCTAATCCTAAAATTTTAAATCAGCTGACAAATCCTGTCAGCAGTCTGAGAGGGTAAAAATATCAGAAATTCTTAAAATTATGTGGAAAAATTTGAATCCATTTGAATACATTTTCTTTAGATTTTCTGATTGTGGAAACACTGGAGGGATTTTTTTTATTAAGACAGCTCAATGCTTAAGAAAATCAGTTAATACTAGCAACCACTCAAATTTTTTTGTGATAACGCTTATCGTGATGCAATCTGAAGTAGAAACGTTTGTCTTAATTTAAGCTTTCACAAAATTAAGAAAATCAATATTCAAAAGTTAACGATCCGGTCAAAAACATGTTTGATGGGAATTCGGTTTTTATACTTTTCCTGAGTCAAATGTCTTAAAATCCCATTCGCACTTCAGACTCAATGTAATTCACTACAGCAGTTTAATCTTGTTTAAATTTTGCATGTTACTTTCTGTTGATAAAATTATCATTATAAGCCAGGAGTGTTTTATTAAACATTTCATATCTTTTTTTAAGCCCAATTTTAGTAACCCTTTTGTAAATACACTGTGATTCTCGAATTTTATTCAAAGAGCAAGAATTGCTTTTAAGGTTAAATGGCCTGGCTTCGACCAGACCGAACTAAACGTCATGAGAAAAATTTTCAACTGCAGATTTGGGAACTCATGTTTGGGAACATTCGTTTGTGAGACCAAAACAAGTAATTTTATTCACTGGGATGTGTTCCTGGGGTCATAAATTATTGGTTCTGGTTGATAAATTTTACAGGTTTTGTCTAAAGTTGAAAATATTAGTACATTAAACTCAAGTGTCTCGGAAAACTGCTGATGGCGTTCAGTTCAATCTGGTCGAATCCCGACCAAATAATCCTAGCTTCTACAGTTTTCAGCCCACTTTGTTATTATTATAAAATCTTGGATTCTTTTTTTTTAAATTCAATTTTAAAGTTTTTAGGATTTTTTGAAATGGATGATTCTAGTCTAAAACTGTGATCAATTTGAAATTATTCCAAAAAATATGCATTTCTATCTTTTTGCAGATCTTAAATTTGCAAAAATCAAGAGTTTCTTTTTGTCTCTTTTAAACATCTTCTAGAAATACACCGTGATTAAAACTTTTGAAAATGAGGGATGCATGCAACATGCAACTTGAGGTTCAAAATGCAATACAGTTTAAATTTTCGGAAATTATTTTCCTATTTTCGAATCCTTGTTTTATGCAACAAGTTGCAAAAAGTGATTTTTTCAGAACGCGTCGTCGAGTACTGGAAACATCGAGTTTTGCAACGAGTTGCATGTAAAGTATTATTCAAAGAATTTCCGTGGAAATCCATTAATTAAAGCTTAGTTCATTAAGAAATGAAACAGTCATAAAGACGTGTATCTTGA
Source organism: Uranotaenia lowii (assembly GCF_029784155.1). NCBI lineage: Eukaryota > Metazoa > Arthropoda > Insecta > Diptera > Culicidae > Uranotaenia > Uranotaenia lowii. The sequence continues at coordinate 314,969,886 of NC_073692.1, read as the reverse complement.
AAACCTAAGAAGGAAATCTTATGAAATCTTAAAGGATGATACGTTCAAAATTTGGTCAAGGGAAAACGCGTGTAAATCGGTGAAATCGTTTATTTAAAAAATCAAATTAAATATTCAAAAAATATTCAGTTAGGCTTCCGCTTTTCCAAATCCGAATTGCCGGGCCTTACGCTTAACCCCTGCCATCAGATTTTGTACAGCCACCTTGTCCACCTTCTTCGCCGCAGAAAGCCAGTTTGACTTGAACTGCTGCTCGCCCTTAGCAGCTTTTTTATCTTCTTTAGGTTCCGCTTGACAATAGCCCAGTATTCCTCAATTGGGCGGAGCTCTGGCGTGTTGGGAGGGTTCTTGTCCTTGGGAACCATCTGCACGTTGTTGGCGGCGTACCACTTCATGGCCATTTTACCGTAATGGCACGATGCCAAATCCGGCCATAACAGTACGGAACAACCGTGTTTCTTCAGAAAAGGCAGCAGACGTTCATTCAAACACTCTTTCACGTTAATTTTCTGGTTGACAGTCCCGGAAGCTCCGAAAATGCTGCTTTTTAAGCCACATGTACAGATGGCTTGCCAAACCAGATATTTTTTCGCGAACTTTGACAGTTTCATGTGCTTGAAAATATCTGCTACCTTCCTTTTGCCTTATAAAACTCCTGTCCCTGAAGCTGCTTGTAGTCGGCTTTGACGTAGGTTTCGTCGTCCATTACCACGCAGTCAAACTTCATCAGCATCGTCGTGTACAGCCTCCGGGATCGCGCTTTGGCCGTCGTATTTTGTTTATCATCGCGATTTGGAGTCACTACCTTCTTGTAAGTCGATAGTCCGGCTCGTTTTCTGGCTCGATGCACGGTTGTAGACGATACACCCAGCTTATTTGCGGCAGCTCGGAGAGAGAGGTTAGGGTTTCGCTTGAAACTACCGGCAACTCTCTTTGTCGTCTCAGCGGCTTCCGGTTTACGATTTCCCTCCGATCCAGACTTCCTGGCTGTCGACAAACGTTCCCCAAACACTTTAATTACATTTGTAACGGTTGATTTGGCAACTTTTTGCGATTTTGCCAGCTTTGCGTGCGAGTAGCTCGGATTTTCGCGATGCGCGAGCAAAATTTTGATACGCTACTCTTCTTCCTTGGACGGCTTTTTGACAACTGAAGAGTGAATTCCAAAATCGAAATAGGAGCAACATTCTACACACACACCTTCAAAATGAGGGGAGTTCAAGTTTTTTAAATGCAAAATTGAAAGAAATACGTCAAGTTGATATTGACCAAATTTTGACCGTATCACCCTTTATGAAAAAATAAGTTATTATCAATCAATCTGGCATGACCTTTTCTTTTAGAATTGATAAAATCCAACCCTGCGTGTATATTGTCCTCCCGTAGTTAAGGCACTTGGCATACTTAGTTCTCCCAATTTTTTTTAGATCTAGACTAACATCTAGACTAGATCAAACATTTGAAAAGATCAAATTTTTCAGGCCAAAGTTTGATGAAAAAGTTTAGCTCTCATTCTACGGGAGAGTTTTAGAAAAATGATTGAATTTTTAGAAAAAAATATTTTAAAATCCTGCTCTGAGAAAAATACATTATAAAAACTAAAACTCAATTTCCCAAAAAAAAACGCCAACACAGCTTTTGTTGAAACTTTTTTCTAAGACAGGTAGTAATAATGCCTACAGGTCGTCCATATTTACATTGCAACTTGTTCATATTTAAGGGAAAAAAGTTTTTCTACCAAAAACTTTTTCAAATCCATACTGAAATAAAATATTTTTTTAAGTGGATAATTTTAATTCAAAACTAATAGTTTATTGCATTGGTGTATTTTTTTTTTAAAGAAAATAAATATTTTAGATTACCTTAAGCTTGTTTCTAAAGTATACTGTATTCAATTCATCGCATAGCTTCATCAACCTAGGATTGAAAATATTATTATTACCGTAAAACGGGGTAACTTTGATCACCTGGGTAACTTTGATCATGAATAATTTTTTCCACATTATCATCAATAACTTAGTCTATAGTATGAATTTTTGAAAACTGTTATCTACGTTTGAAAGCCTATTAATTGAGTAACAAATAGACAAAATCTGATTTGTATTAGAAATTGTTTTCTGTTAGTAAAAAATGTAATTTCAAAATCTTCAAATATCTATTTTTTCCAAGGCTCGCATACAAACAGCTCTCCTGATGATACAAAAAAGTATTTAGAAGCAAATGGGTAGTTGAATGAGAAAGATAAACTTTTATTCTTTGTATATGTATAGTTATAGTGCTATTTTATAGTCATTTAATGATCAATTTTTGATGTTTAAAAAGTAAGGACATTTTCCAAGAGTAAGCCTTTATTGGACAAATGGATAGGGATCCTATCAAATGACTAACTTTGTAGAAAAAAATTAAAATGGAAATAGTGGGAGGGCCTAGGAGAATTTGTGAATGTGAAATTTCATATGGATTTTGAAGCTAAAACTATTTAGCAATTATTATAATTTTTGCCCCTAAATGTATGCAACATCATTATTTTCTTTTTCGATTAAAAATGTTTTCAAAAGAAAACGTTAAAAAGCAAGGTACAATTGATAAATAAGAACATGTAAACAATTATGAAGTTGTTTTGTATCCATTATGATCAAGAAAACTCGTTAAAACCGTCGGAATGGAGAATGATCAATGTAACCAAAAAGCATCAATTCCTGAACAGCGACGAAATCTATTTTTAAATCCAGTTAAAGTAGTCCAATAAATTTCTGCAACCATTTTTTATGTTCATAGGAGTCTAGTACTGGTTTTAAAAATATGAAATATGCCACATTCCCCTTAACAGGAAAAATAATCGAAAAATATTGAAAAAAAGTGATCAATATTACCCCGGATTACGGTACCTTAACCCGTTCGAGACCGATTGCACACCGTGTGTGCAATGGAATTGTTGTGCCTTTGTCAGAACAATCATTCATTGTGAGTTTACTATTGTTCGGAAAAATAATATTCTTATAACAATGGATTCCGCAAATGTTAGGCAAAATGTATTAAGAAACAGTTTTGATGAAAATCAAACGACATAAAAGTTATCTAAGAGTAAAGTACTATGAGTTCGAATGTCGTGAAAAGGCCCCCGTCTCGAATGGGTTAATACGAGAATTGACTTAGCTTTCGTTCTACCAACATCTTGTTCTTGAATGTACATACTACACTTATCCATTATACCTAAATGCACTTATTTCTACCTAGTGACTATAAATGTTCAATTATAATAACAACTCGAAAAAGTCAAACGTAGACAGTGTTGAAAAGTAGTTCTTTTTTTGTAGCGGACCACCACACTCCCCCACACCAAAAGGCTCAATTGAGCCCCCTGGTAATGGACGCTACTGTTCTCAGCACATCTGAAAGCAAATCAAAGAAACTTCAACGCGAACAAAATTTTAATCATGCTGAGAACACAAAAATTTATTATTTAGTGCGAGGAAATGAATACTATAATTAAACAAGATTACGATAAGGATCTCAATGGAAGAAAATTTCCTTTAAAGAGATCCATTTCTTTTTTTTCAATAAGTTAAGCTAATCAAATATTATACTAGATTGACTTAAGTTTACTTATTTTAATAGTGAAAATTACGACAAAAGAAAACTGGATGCTACAAAACAAACAAAATTTGATTTAAAAAAACTGGTAGATGATCGACTTTTTTAACGATTCAATTTTTCTTTTAATAACTACTTTGAATTTAAACATGGAACGGTTGTTGATGGTCTTTATTTCAGTAGGTAAGGCGTTGTTTATTGTAGGTCCTATAAAAGAAATTCGTTTTTAAAGGTCGCGGTACACCTCGGGTGAAAATGAAAATGAAAATCTTATTTTATTAAAAACTCAAAAAAGTGACACATATTGGCTTTGTAACATGGTGGAATCGTTGGGGAATAGTTAAAAGCTGAATTTTGAACCGGTCAAATTTTGAACTGGGCAAATTAGGTTAAATAACATTTGGATTTGAGTTTCTGAGAAAACTTCACGTGTGATAAATGCTATTCCAGACACCCAAACCGGCGGCTTTGTGTTTTTTTTTTTTGAGGCCTTATTGGAATTGGAAAGTGCAATGGACGGTTTATATGGACCCCCCCCCCCCCCCCTCATAAGGGGCCGTCTAAAAATTATATTGCATTTGAACTAGAAGTTCTCATAATAAGCTTCCGTAACAAATATCAGCCTATTCGACCTCATGGTGACTGATTTTTAAAATGTGCAACCATTGGAAAAAATCGGACAACATCATGCACGACACAAAATTTGCCTGTGCAACTATTGGGCACAGACAAGCTGTTTTAAATGATTTTTTAAATTTTTATGTCACTTTTTCAAACACTTGAACTTATGGGTCTTGTTGACCAATCCTGTATGAGTGCATCGACAAAAAAAATAGAGTGAATTTGGTTAAAAACATTAAAATACAGCATAAACGCAAAAATCAAGTGCTTAGCTGTGCAACGATTGGCAAATCACCCTATTTGTTTATTTGTTTATTCAATCAACAGACCAAGTATAGGTCCAAATGACGACTTAAAGTTAAAGTTACACAAAATTTACATCTTATTAGCGATTTCTCGATATTCCTAAAACTTATCTTCGGAAAACATCCCTTGAATCGTCAAAGTCGAAAAGCTTGGAACAACGGTTGAACGTTTTCATTACACCGATGAATGCACTATTTTGGCTCCATAGTTGTTCAATCGAATGGAGACATACAGTTGAAGGTCCTGGTTTCTCAGTCCATGGGGTCTCACACTAAGAGGAATAGCTTCCAGTAGCGTAGGACAATTGATACGCGATGTCAGTAGATCGGCGACGAAAGAAGCTCGTGTTGCATTTCTTCGGGCTTGAAGAGTATCCATGTCTATGAGACGACATCGATGTTCGTAGCTTGGCATGTGGAACGGGTCTTGCCAGTTAAGGTATCTGAGGGCATAACGCAAAAAGCGTCTCTGGATAGCCTCGAGCCGCTCGTTACCGTTCTGGTAGTAGGGACACCAGACGGCTAATGCGTATTCGAGGATGGATTGAACTATGCTGCAATACAGGCTCTTCAGGCAATACAGGTCCTTGAATTCCTTGGCCACTCGAAATAAAAAAATCCAAGGCTTCTAGAAGCTTTATTGACGACGTAGTTCGTATGTGTTTTGAATTCCAGCTTACGGTCGAGTATTACGCCCAAATCATTGATGTGGTCCACCCACACGATGGACTCATCTCCTAAGAAGTACTCCGCGCAAAAAGCCTGCCGTTTTCAAGAGAAACTGATGACTGCACATTTACTGCGATTCAAAGGCAGGCAGTTGATGTCGCACCACTGTGCGAAAAGATTGAACTTCTTTTGCAGAAAATCAATGTCGTCCTGACCGTTTATGGCGTAGAACAGTTTAAGATCATCAGCAGGACGTTGAGGAGTGAGAGCACATCGTTAAAATAGATTAAGAAGATAATCGGTCCTAAGTGACTACCTTGGGGCACACCAGAGGAGGCAGAGAACTGGCTGGACAGACTGTCTCCAGTGCGAACTTTCAATTTACGTCCAGTTAAGTAACTGCGGAACTAGCCAAGTAAAGGTCCAGAATCCTAAGCGTCCAAGCTTACCAATGGCAATTTCGTGTGTACCTTATCAAACGCTGCTGACAAATTTGTATAAATGGCGTCAGTTTGAGACTTAGCAGCAAAACTTTCGTGTACATAGGAAGTGAAGGTCAACAGGTTAGTTGTCGTGGAGCGTTTGGGCATAAAACCGTGCTGATCGATTGAAAAATTTTTTAAGCTTTGTCGCAGCTTTAGATATGACCGCATCCTCTACTACAATCGTGCTCATGCAGAAGTCGAGTGGCAAAAAATACAATTGTTCATATAAAAATTAATTGATTTCATTAAGCGATCCATAAATTTCTCCAAAATTTATTTCATGTTTGATGAAGCTGCAGCACATTATATAAATAAATACAATTTTCTTCATACGAAAAAGGCGCTTGTGACGATATTGGTGGTACGCTTTTAAAAGAATGGCAAAACGAGCCAGTCTTGCCCGTGATTATGGAAAAACTATTACGACTCCAATAGAACTTCATGACTGGGCAGTTAAACAAACGGAGAAATGTATCACAAAATTAAATTTCTGTTTCGTATCTAAAAAGCAATACACACAGATGTCCGAGGAATTTGAGAGTTTATTTACAAAAGCCAAAATGATTTCCGGAACACAAAATTTTCATTCGTTTGTACCTATAAATAAACATAAAATTGCTGCTAAAAGGTATTCCAGTTCTGAAGATGACCCCAGAATTTTAAATTTATTTTATAAGGCAACAAAATCAAGTTAATGCATGCATAGATTTTTAATATTATTATCATTGTTATTATTGGAAACCAAATGTTTATTAACTCAAAGCATCTGGTCATTTTTATTGAGACTTAGTCAAACGCTGCATAAAGGAGCCTCCCCTCCTCATCTACAATATTATTGCGGTAATATGTTTTATGTTATATGTTTCTTATTTTTATATATGCCCAGAGTCAATGGATTACTATAATGATCAGCTTCTAATTAAGTTTTATCATACCCAAAACATTTGTTTTTTATTTTTCATAAAAAATAAAAAATAAAAGTTTTTGTTAGAAAAACATTTTTCCATTAAGAGTGCTCACTTTGCGATTTTGAGAAGAGTTGTAGACCACATTGTTCCCTACCAATAAAAAAAAATTCATCGAGTTCTGAGAAGGCTTTTTTCAATCGTTTTCAATCAATCAAGTTCAATCAAGTTTTTGGTTTCCTTTTTTTCATTGTATCATAATGAAGATTTAATATTCTACAAAAATGTGCCAACTAGAGCAAAACAACATCAAAAAAAGCAATTTGGCCAAAAAAAACAGTCTATTGACCTTTTTTAACGATTATGCTTACTTTTTGATAAATGTTAAGGTCCTCTGAAGAAAGGATAAAGTCTCCTTGAGTGAACATGAAACAAATTTACCATATTTTCGCGCTGTTTCTATTTTTTTTTTACGGGATCAAGTATCGTCCTATTTTTTTTTTAAAATAGAAACATGCTGTCAGAAACTTCACGAGTTGCAAAAAAGATACATATAGGTACCTGCTAATAAAAACAAGAAAATTGGATAAAGTTCTTCCCTATGCTATCTTTGCTACACAAACTGGAAGACAATTTTTCTAAATGACATGAAATTGTCGAGTAATAAGAACTATTTTTCAAAACGATCAAATAAGCAGCAATGCCCGTGGGGTAGGGAACATTCCTCGACTTTTTTCCATGGGCTTCCCTTTTTAAACTGAACGGAAAATTTTACTGCACCAAGTCGCAATTTGGATTCCACATTGATGGTCAGTGAATACTACAAGATTCGTCGAGTAATGTCATAATTTAACCGAACCCATTATTAATAACCCTCCTACACCGCTGCAATAATCGTACCTGCTAACGAAATTGAGCCACCTTTTGCCGCCTCCACACCAGACTGAGCTGTGCTAGTTACTCTCAAAAAGGAATCCTCTGCAATGGGACCACTTTTGGTCACTCCTCAACAACCAACAACAACACATTCAACAATCTTTTCTGTTGCAACCGGCAGTTTGTCACTTATACAGAAAAAATATTACAATGATCTCTAAACTAAGTGTTTTAAGGAAATTCAACTTTTTCACTGAACAGATTATTTGCACTTCTTTCACTCGCGACGCCTCACTCACGTTCTTTGTCACCTTTCCGAATGAAGTCGTGTCAATAAATTGGGTGCTTCGATCGTCCAGGCTGCTGCGATCATTCGCCGTCGAATAGACGACGAAAAAATTAGCACATATTAAGGTGGATCAATTAGATAAAATCCAACAAAACACACACTTCTAGTTTAAAATTCAATGCGTTTTGTTTTCCGTTGACAATGCCGAGTCAATATTGAATCGATCGCTAGCTAGCTAGCGATTAAATCGAACACACATGTATCTCATACAAGAGATCAGCACAATCGTGACTAGTAGAATCGATCTCCAATCAAAAAGTTGTCCTCCGAACTGAGTGCAACTGGAGAGAAAAAAAAACAAATCACAACCAGGTAAGCAAATACCTCCATTTACTGTAGTGATCCGTTTGGTGTGTGCGGTGGCACAATTACATGGCCCATTGATCACAACACGGCCTACACCCTGCCGTACCGTGTGTGTGGGGTTAGTTGTATCGATCCGCCGCGTTAGTGAATGACTCTTCACTCTGGTCCACCTCCTAGAGTAGAGTCAGAGAGGTATTCAAAAGTGCGCGAGATTCCGCCAACGCAAATCAAGCCATCATCAGCTGGCTTGGGTGAGCAAACCTCTTTCTATACAGAGTCCAAGTTTGTTTTACTGTTTCCAGGTCTTTAGGAACGATTTATTGCTTCAGGAAGATCAAATTTAGCTTATTACATTCGTTTCGTCATCTGAAGGATGAGTATCCAGAAATACACGCGAAGAAGTTGGAAGAAAACAGACTTTTACATGCGCAGTTTTTGCCTAATTCATTTTAAAAACTTTACGAAGTTTGGTAGCTGAAAAGATAGTAGAAAAAATAACTAAAATTGTATGTAAAAAACTGGAACAAATCATTAACATCCAATATTTTTCTGCTGGTGTTCAATGATTTCCTCAAAAGCATTCGACCGACTGAACCATGGAAACGTCTGGGCTGTTCTTGGACGACCAGGAGTGTCAGAGATATTAGTCCATCTCATCGAAGCAGAGCACAGTACGAGGCATCTTAGTGCAAGGTCCTGCACGACGGTGTCTTGTCCAATCTAATTCCGGTTACTGCTGGAGTGAGACAATGCTTATGCTTATGCTTATGATACGTACACAGCCAGATCTTATCAGCATCCCGGTGAATAGTAAAAATGCATTTACTATTCATCTTATCTAGGCCGGGCCCACTGAGTAGTATTGAACGCGAAGACGGCTGGAACCATGGGAGGAAGAAACGTGGACAACAGTATCATACGTTCCCATAGGTAACTGCTGGAGTGAGACAAGCATGTAAACTTTCACCACGTTCTCATCGTAATGGATGACTGGATCGATCGCCAAACCGTGGATTACCGTGGAATCCTTCGACAGTGGAGCAGCTAAACGACCTTGATCTGGCTGATGATAGATCTCAACGAACGTAAATCCGAGCCTCCAACTCGAACGTCAAATTCGTATTGTTGTACGGATGCAAAACTTGGTGCACATATGCGGCGACGATGCGAAAACTGTAAGTATTTGTGAATCACTGCTCGGAATATTATCTGCGCTTGGAGGACTAGCAACTGGATCCCAAACGTGGAACTGCATCGCCACCCAGCTAACATGAAATCGTAATAGAAATGATAATCCAAATCGAATATTAAGACATTTTCAATAACCATCGTAAACACGTTGGTATTGAGTGATTTTCCATCATTCATTTACGACAAGCTTTGCCCAAAAAAAGTTGAATCGGGTAGTTGTTTAATCTATTCGTAAATATGTCTCCAAAAAGTTGACAATATTCTAATTCAACATTTACGATTTGAGTGAACTGATTTACGATGAATGGGCGGTCCTTCAATCGACACTCTTTCCGGTCTCTTCTTTTGACCGGTTCGTAAAAAGAGAATCTCACCCATAGAGCTATAGCGTGGATCATATCAGTTGATGAGTTGGCATCGTGGTAAGACATGGGACAGTCAACTCGGAGGACTGGCGTTCAAATCTCGGTCGGGGAAATTATTTTTTTCGTATCTTTTGCTTTTTGTGGGAAAATCAAATCGTTGGAATCTTGTCATTGTAGATATATCGCCTCCAATTTTGTAGCTATATGCTATTTTGGTAAGTTTAATACAATCTTTTCATCTGGTATAATTGTTTGAATAATTCTGTTGTTACTGTGTTATACCTTCATAAATGTTTGCTGGGCAGTATCATCAAAAGGCGTTTGAAATAGAGATTCGGGAACTTAAGTGGAGATGAATTGGATCCTCGCTGCGAAGAGATGAGAACGAGATTTGCAGAGAGTTGCTTGACTAGAATCCAGATGAGCATCGTAGAAGAGGCAGGCCTAGAAGTTGGAAGCAACGTAGTCTATCCGCTGAAATAAGCGCTGTTTACGAGAACCTTGGCTGGCATTAGCTGAAGGTGTTGGCTCCGGATCTTTTATTTTGACCCTATGCCAGATGATCGGCCCCAGACCCTGAGATAGGTGTTCTATTATCTCAACCATGAAAATATTTGGGCTGCACTAGGAAGAAGATCAACGTAACTGTTGCTTAGAATAGCAAGGCAAAGGTTTTTGTCGCTACAACGTCGAAGCTTTATACTACGATTAGCGTCCAGCTTTGAGTTCAATAGTGATTTAAAGAGCTTCGAAAAATAAGCATTGGGCTACTTTGAGAACTATCTCGTACCATACTTGTATTATACGGCTGGCGAAAGGTAGATAATGAGCAATTTGAGACCCCATACACCCAACCTTCGGGTAGCGGTCATATCACCTTTTGTCTTACAACTCCGATTCCCTGCGAACGACGAATTGAAAGAATTGAAGAGCCGCAAATTCGGCATCGTAGCGCTGCAGGAGGTATGTTGGAAGGGCTACGAACGGTACGAACGTACCAAGATGGTCATGCCATCTACCAGAGCTGGGGCAACACACACGGGCTTGGAATAGCTTTTATAGTGATGGGGAAGATGAAGAAGCGCGTGATAGGGAGGATGCCGATCGGCCCACGAATGTGCCGGTAGAGAATCTATTAGCAGATGTGGGGCGCAAGGAATGAATTTGACTTGCTTTTAAGAGAGTTCAAACAAGAGTGAAAATTTTTATTGATTGGTTACGCCTAGTTACAGATCAATGCTTGCTTTTCCAATACTCCTCCTTAAGCTGATCTGTTTAATTCGATATTTTCAGGATACCCATCTTGATTCGATCCCGCTCCAATTTGATCCGCTGCAGGGGTTTTGTCAATCCGTCAGCAACTTGTTGATCAGTGCTTACGAACGACAACGCCACAGTTTTGCGATCCAGCACGTCTCGGATGAAATGGTGCCGAATATCGATGTGCTTCGTCCGAGGTGTGTATCCAGCATTTTTTGCGATGCAAATGGTGCTCTGATTGTCGCATCTCAGCACGATTGCTTCTGGTTGATCGAACTGAGACAAAAGTCCGGACCACCAACAGGCTTCTTGTACGGCAGCTGAAAGTGCCATATATTCAGCTTCGCAGGTCGAGAGTACCACCGTAGTTTGACGCTTGCAGCACCAGGACACCGCTCCGCCTTGTAATAGGAAAATGTATCCGCTTGTGGATTTCCTATCGTCGAGATCTGCCGCCCAATCTGCGTCGGAGTAACCGATGAGTTTCGATTCGCCTTGCCTCGTATACCGCAGCTTGTATTCTGCAGTTCCCTTCGGGTACCTCAGTAGATGTTTAACGGCCTCCTAGTGTTTGAGAGAGGGATTGGTGTTGAATCTGCTCAGCTTGTTGACGGCAAACAGGATGTCCGGTCGGGTACACTGTGCGAGGTACATCAGGCTTCCGACGGCTTCCTGATAAGGGATTTTCTTCAGCTGCTCCGCTTCTTCGGGTTTCGGTGTTGGTTCCTTGGTCAGTTTCTCTCCGCTGTTCATCGGGGTCGTCGCAGGCTTCGCATCGTTCATATTGAAACGTTTGAGTACAGTTCCAATATATGCTTCCTGGTCCAGCATCACGGAGTCTTTGGTTCGTGTAACTCTGATACCAAGACAACTTTTTGCTGGCCCGAGATCCTTCATGTGGAAGACGCTGCCAAGTTTCTGTTTGAGCTCATTTTTAGTTTTATTGTCGTTGCTCAAAATGATGAGGTCATCCACATAGATAGCAACAAAGAGAATTTTGCCATCTTTTATCCGGTGATAGAGACATGGATCGTGCCCTGAAGCCTTTAGATCCATCTTCTTCAAAGCTGCGTCTAGCTTGATGTTCCAGATCCGGCTGGATTGTTTCAGGCCTTAGAGCGCTTTGTTCAAGCGACACACCTTCGTTCGGCTTGAGTCTTGGAAGCAGGGGGGCTGCTCCATATAAATCTCCTCCTCCATCTCGCCTTGCAGGAAAGCGGTTATGGCGTCCATCTGGTCCACTTCGAGGTTGTGTTTGGCAGCCAGGGCAAAGAGGTACCGGAGCGAACTATGACGGACAACAAGAGAATATGTTTCGTCATAATCCACCCCCTTTCGCTGCGAGTAGCCCTTTATAACGGCCGCTCGGCTTCCCTGTTTGCTGAATGGGTTCCGACACTGCTTACCCATCGGACAAATCTTGCAGTCCTCGAAGATTTCGTCAGTAATTTTGACGCCATTTGCCAAAGAAGACACCAACTTGCGTACGCCTTGAATATTGAGATGACCTAGTCTCCGATGCCAAATATCAAGACTAGCAGCGGCTGCGCAGGATAACGCGCTTCGAGTCTCCTGCTTCCGTTGCTCCAGCTTGAATAAGTCATCGTTGTGACTTCCGGTTGCAATAACATCGCCGCACTGGTTGATGACTTGACATCCGGTGTTCTTGAAAACCACGGTGGGACCTTTCTTTACAATCTGATTGACTGATAGCAGATTTGCAGAAAGTTCAGGTAGAAATTGGACGTCGCTTACGGGAATTGGACCTGCCTTGGACGTCGGTTGCAAAATCGCTTCACCAGTTGCAACAATCTTCATACAACCACCGTTTGCTGCTACCACAGTTCCATCCGACGGTTTCAAATTTTGTAGCCAATTCCGTTGTTTGGTCATGTGTACACTGGCTCCTGAGTCAAAGAACCAATCGTAGTCGTTTGCCGAGGAAAACGTGGAAAGGACAGAACAAAATGCGTTTTCCTTTCGCGCTGATGTGCCGATCAGCCGATCCTTAGCGATGTGTCCGTATTTCGAACATTTCCGGCACCTGGGACCCTTCGGATTCTCGTTCTTCTTCTTAACAGGAACACTACTTACTGCTTTCTTGCTAGCGGTCAACGCTGTGTTCGCTGTTGAGGTTTGAGTTTCCTGGAGAAGTTTCGTTTTGATCACGTCGCCAGTCACGGGGATACCAGAATTTTCCAATGCCATTATCATCGGACGATAGTCTTCGGGCAGGCCGGCCAGAAGAAATGTTCCGATCCATTCTTGCGACAGGACGAAACCGATTCCGTTGAGCTGGTGAGCGGTGGAAATGATCTCGTTGACGTATTCGGCCATTGATCCACACGTAGAAAGTTCGGTCTTGATGAGCTTGTGGATGAGGGTCACTCTGCGATACAATCCAGAATCCTCGAAGGCTTTTTCCAGCTGAATCCAAACTTCCCGGGCCGTTGGTGCTTTTGGGACGTGCACGTAGTTGATTGGGTCAAGAAGCAAAATAATCTTGGCTCTTGCTCGGCGATCCTTCGCGAAATCGACAGCCTCTAACGTTCCATCCTCCTTCTGGTTCGGTTTTACGGCACACCACAGGTCTTCGAGCTCCAGGAACGTTTGGACGGCAAACTTCCAGGTTGCCCAATTTTCGCGACCAATCAGGCGTTCGATGCCAGGAAAACTCGCCGAATTCTGGACTGCGTTGTTTCCAGCTGCGCTTGAGGAATTGCTTGAAGAACTTGAAGCCATTTCGATTTGGTTTCACTTCTTGAAAATCTTGCTGAAAAACTCTTCAGAATAGGCCCATAACCTATTAGCAGATGTGGGGCGCAAGGAATGAATGTGACTTGCTTTTAAGAGAGTTCAAACAAGAGTGAAAATTTTTATTGATTGGTTACGCCTAGTTACAATGCAATGATTACTAAGATCGATATTAACAGATCAATGCTTGCTTTTCCAATAGAATCAAAGGTCGGTTTTTCAACAACAGCATCATAAACGTGCACAGCCCTCATCTCGGAATAATCGATGACGACAAAGACGAATTCTACGCGCAGCTTGAACGTGAATACGACCGCTGCCCAAAACATGATATCAAGATCGTCATCTTGGATTTTAACGCTCAGGTCGACAAGAGGGGTGAATTCAAACCGGCAATTGGAAGGTTCAGTGCGCACCAGCTGATCAACGAAAACGGCCTCAGACTAATAGATTTCGCCGGCTCTAAACGAAGGACCGTACGTAGTACCTTTTTCCAGCACCCCCTCCAACATAAGTACACCTGGAGATCACCGTTCCAAACGCAATCACAGATAGACCAAGTTTTGATAGACAGCCTTCACTTCTCGGACATCATCGACGTCAGATCCTGTCGAGGCGCCGAAATCGAGTCAGACCATTATCTGGTAATGGTGAAGATGCGCCCAAAACTCTCCATAATGAACAACATACGAAACCGACACGCCCGCCTCGGTTGAATATCGCACGACTGAAGCAATCTGAGGTCGCGGCAAACTACGCGCAATCGCTCGAAGCAGCGCTGCCGGCAGAGGGCGAGCTTGACGCCTCTCTTGAGGACTGTTGGGATACCATAAAGACAGCCATCAACGGTGCTGCGGAGAACGTCATCGGGCATGTGGAACGAACTCGTCGGAACGATTGGTTCGACGAGGAGTTTAGGAGAGTGATGGACGGAGAGAACGCCGCGCGGGCTGCAGTAATCCAAAGAAGAACCCGTCGAAACGTGGAAAATCACCGACAGCGGAAGAGGCAGCGAGTCCGAATTTTCCAGGAGAAAAAAAAGCCGAAATGTGCCGGGATAAGGACGGGGGCATCCTGTCGGACAATCGTGAGGTGATCAAAACATGGAAGCAGCACTTCGATGAACACCTGAACGGCGCACATGCAGGTGATCAAGACGGTGGAGCCGCCTCCATGGAGGAACGGGCTACGACGGACTAGATCTTCACTTTACGACAAATCCTACAAAAATTCCCTGAACGCCAAGTCTCTACGCACCATCTATTCACCGACTTCAAAGCCGCATACAACACGATGACCTCGATAGTCAAAGACTTTGTCTATCTCGGCTTACTGATGACCGCAGAAAATGACACCAGCCGAGAATGATCAGCGGAAGTCATGCCTACTGTGGACTCCACAAGCAACTGTGTTCGAGAAGCCTTAGCCCTCGCACGAAGTGTAACCTCTAAATGACGCTCTTTAGACCGGTTATTCTCTACGGGCACGAGACATGGATATTGCTCCAGGAAGACCTGCCAAACGACGAGTGTTAAGAACCATCTCTGGCGGCGTGCAGAAGAACGTAGTGTGGAGGCGAAGGATGAACCACGAGCGACTCTACGGCGAACCCAGTATCCAGAAGGTGGTGAAGGCGCAACGAGCGAGGTGGTTAGAGCATGATTTCGTGTTCTGGCGTATATAGGATGCCCAAGTTGGAGAACAATTGCCATGGACCGAGTGAATTGGAGGAATATTGTTCATCAGGTTATGTCGTGAGACAATACACTTACTTATTTACTTACTTTATGTTCCTGCGCTATCCTCCGGTGCATAGGGCCGTGGTAAAAAACCTCCACTGTTTGTGATCCGGAGCCAGCGTCTACACTCGATTCCAGTCAAGATTCTCGTTGACAGTTCTTACTTGTGCGGCTAGGCTTTGCCGCCACGAATTTCTGGGCCTGCCTCTTCTTCGATATCGCTCTGCATTCCATTCAAGCGCCTCTCTGCAAATCTCGATCTCATCTCTTTGCAGCGCGTGCCCAATCCATCTCCACTTACGTTCCCGATCTCGATCTCCCGATCACATATAGGCCAGCTGCAACTTAGTGCCTTCTGGCCACGGATGTAGGCGCAAATACGGGATAGTGCGGACTGCTCAGCCTAGCAGAAGACACGGGATCGTCGCAGTTGTCGTTTACGCTGCCGATAGTATCCGAGAAGCGTCGAAGCCAGATGGGGGTGTGAGTTTACAAACATTAAAAGATGGAAAAAAGGTAGCTTAACATGGTTATAACGAAGCCAATTAGGGAGATCCCATGGAGGGGGGGACATTTAAGTGGGAGACGTTTGGTCAAACTACAAAATTGAGACAGGGTCTACTGCGTAATGGAACTCGGGGATGGGTCGCAAGTTGATAGGATAACTCATAGAGAGACCGTGGATTGACGGGCACTATCCGAGTGGTATCGTTCCCTATGAGGTAAGCGGCGGAGATTAGACGGAGGTCCTGTCTTCGCAGTGCATATCGCATGAAAAAGGGTAATTCACGATACTTTTTTCTGGGATTTTCATCCTTAGGAATGATTAACCCCGAGTAATTATTACGGTCAATACTCTCGTATCGCCGACTTGAGGGGAGGTCAGGCCTTGAATCGTTGAAAGAAGAGGTCCCAAATGTTGAAAGAATGGATTTGTCTATGAATATTTTCATCAAAACTTAAGGGTGTAGCGTAGGCATGTCAAACTGCGGGTTCGCGGACCGCATGCTCCAAAAATTAGAATCAATAAAGTAGAAATAAAATATTTCATGTTACTTTTAAACCGATATGCGAAAATTGGCTGCAAGGAATTCAATACTTATTCGAAATTTTATCACACGAAATCAAGACTTCAAAAATTTTTATCATTTTTTGAGAAAAATGAGAGTGATTTGTAAACTTTTTAAGCCAAGAAGTTTTTAGTCCAAACACCCGAAAGCTATTAAAGTTGAGAAAATGATGAAGTTGTGTTGGATCCGGTAGGAAGCCCTCATTCGAAATGCGCCAGCTTCATTGTGTAGGTATATGCAATCAATCAAAACCGCAAAACCGGTTCCAACAGCTGACAGGCAAATGATGCAATTTCACCACCCAGTCAGAGAACAAATGGTCAAGATGAGGGCAGGCAGGGAGTTTAGTCAGCAACACAGACCACTGAAAGAGGCTGTAAAAGCTATGCAATAAACGCATTTTCGGCCGATTGAATCATCAACGAGTTCAACAAGCGTTCGGGGAATTTCAGCACAAGACTAGAGAGAATTTTTTGACATCTTTAAAAACGCTTTAAAAATGTTAAAGCTCATATTTTCAGGTCAGTAAACCTATCATTTTTGATGGGTTTTCTAGGAAGCCACCACATTATAATTCATGCTTTGTTGTTACCTTCTACTCGAAGAAAAGGAAACCTGTTACCCACAGAGCCATCGATTTCCGAGGAGCCTACGACGACGACCTTCAACAGACTCATGTGAAACGGCCACCAGGAGAGGCAAGGTGCTTAAAGAAAGCTTGCTCGCGTCTGCGATTAACCTTGAACGTGAACTTTGTTTCTTAATGGTTGTTACTTTTTTATGGCCGAGTTTGTTCGATTTATCTGGCTGTTCCTAGGAACATTTTCTACGGTTAGGTACTTAGTTTTCTTTTTGTTACTATTATCACTTTAACCCAAGGATGGTTTCGGAAGGAATAATCACTCAATACTAGTTTTTTTTCCACTTGTCATGATTCACAGTTATTTTTTTCGTTTATTTCAATCGACTAAGTACGACGTATTCATCTTAATTTTTCTTCTCATAATAATTGTATTCAATCTCAGGAATTGATTAGTTACCCATCGAAGGGCACAATGACTGAAATGAACCAATAATCAAGCAATCAACACAAAACTCGAAACAAAGTTTCTGCTTAAAATTCGAATATGTAATTTTGAGTAAATATTTTGTTGGCATTCTGTTAAAATGCCGATTGCAGTTTCAGGGAAGAAAGCCAATTTTAAATTTACGTGCGAAATTTCAATGAATGAAACTTAAAAAAAATCTATGCAGGAGTAAAACATTAAATTTTCCGGATACAAAATAAACTGTTAGTAACACTGACTAAGCGACAATCTGAAAGATCTCTTGAATTGGTGTTATCATGTCTATGGACGTTATTTTAAACCAAGGGATTCAAAAACTAAAGAAAAGTATCTGTATATTTAATCCAGCTAAGAAAAAACATAAATCTACGAAATATAGTTCTACTAATTAGTAAAAAATAAAGACATCTTTGTGACTTATACTCTTGGTTGGGTATTTTCTGTATGTTTTGTTGAATTTGAATCATGCAATTATAAAAATTGTACTATTCAAAAAGATTGCTCATATAAAAACGTAAGAAAAACGTTACTTGCTACATAAAATTGCGCTACTCTTTGCGCGAGGATCATTGTAAGTAACTTGTCCTGTTCATCTGCCTCAGTATTCTAATATAAGTAGGTTCTACGAATATCTTACCTTCGAACGGGGGTGCCGTTATTCGTTTATGAGATCCCCGTAGTATGCTGTCAAGGCAATCAGCTTCCGGTCCAAGAAGTTCTGTTCCACTTCAACGGCATTGTTCGGACCGGCCAGCATCGTAAGCTGTTGGGCATTCGAATTACGTGGCAAGTACATCGCTACGTTACTGCTAATTTGACGTGCCTTTCGCATTAGTTCACTGGCAGGAACGGGAACAAGCGAGGTTTCCAGATCGTACACTTCATCCTTCAGATAACTGGGTCCTCCCCAGGGAGGCGAAAGGAACACCGTATCCGCCCGGAGTCTATCTGCCAACACCAGAAAATCTCCCACAATAAACTCGATTCGGTCGGCCACCCCATAAACTGTCGCATTGTGCCGAGCCATTTCGATCTTTCGCGGGTCGATGTCGATAGCAATCACCCGCTGGCAGGTGAACGCGAATTGAATCGAATTTCCGCCACATCCACAGAACGCATCGACCAGCAGATCCGATCGGCATCGTTCGGCTGTATGGGAGGCTACCTTCTCCGGCGTTACGGAGAACCAACTTTCCCGATCCAGCTTAATGCCCGAATCGAACAGAGAGAACAGCGAAAATCGCTTGTACCAATACTTGAGCAGCGATTTGTCGTTGGCAATTTCCGGCGGCAGACTGGCCACGAATTTAGGTTTACGTTTCTTTTTCTTCTCCTTTTTGGCCGGAGGCTGAAACGAAAGGTTATGGTTATTCTGTTGGCTGTGAAAACTTAATTGCATGAATGTAGATCAATCGTCAACAATTTGATTTATTTTAAATTAAAAAAAAGCCTTAAACTTACTTGCACAACCACTTCGTCCAGCGCTTCCTCCGACGGTGGATTCTCGTCATGTTTCTCCTCCTCGTTGTCGTCCTGCGATTCGATCTCCTTGGCCTGCAGCTGAACATTGTAGTCCAGTATGGCGCTGGAGCGGACACTCGACGAAACACTCCGGGTTCCGCTTTGGCCAACAGCAGACACCACCGCCGGATCATCATCGTCTGAGGAGGTATGCATCAGAGCTTCCGGAGCGGCATCATCCTTCTCGGAACCACCGGCACCCGTTATCTCGTTACCATCGTCATCGAAATAGGTGTGCTTCGGTTTGTGGTGCTGACGCATTTTAAGCACCCGATTGTGCAGTCTTATGTGCTTCTTTCGGTAGACCACCTCACCAGTAATGTTGATAATCGAATCGGCCGATTCATTGCGATTGGCTGGATCCGAAAAGGCATAACCCATCAGCTCGAAAGCTGCCTTGAGACGGTCATTGGGCGACTCTTCTGTATCACTTTCATGGCAACGCTTAAGCGTCGTTGGACGATCTTCCGGTGGGTCTTCGTCTCCGCCTCCGTCATCGTTGTTGTTGGATTTTCTTGATGGTTTACCGAACGATGTAGGCAAACCGTACGCTTCCAGAGCTCCACTTAAGTCTTCAACCATGTGGCATTCGGTAGTTTGAGATTGTTGTTTGGTGTTTTTGTCTGAGGAGCCCTTCTGCTCAGAATCTGCATCTACTGGTGGATTGTTTGTGATGGGATCTTTCTTGTTAGGCGACGGGAGGTCTAATTTAAGTTGCGCAACCATTTCCGGAAGTTGATCTGCTGCAGTCGACCTGTTAAATATAAGGGCAACATTAGGTACATAATTTTCCAAATATTACTTTGATATAACAAACCTTCCATGAACCAGTCCCGAGCCACTGCTGCTGTTTCGCTTTCTTTTGTGCAGTCGAGGCCATTGATTGACGTTCCCGGGAGTCTCGGGTTCATCTCCGCGTTCCACCATAAAAAGATTATAGTGCTTTGCATACAGCTCCTGGAAATGTTTTTGCCACAGAATCTGCCAGTATTGCTCGCCATCCTGCGTGTTTTCATCTTCCTGTTGCAGACTGGAGGAAGCTCCTACCTGAAACTCGGTGGCCAGCATGTCCGAACTATTAGAACTGTCCGTTATGCCGGACGAAATTTGCTCACTCAAACTGGATTCGCTCAGATGGGACGATTCGGAGCTAACCTTAGAGCTATCGTCGAACCCATAGCTAGAAATAGTCATCCGTGTAACGTTTGTCATGGAATCAGTCGTCCCGATGGTCAGCGGAATGCTGGAGGTAACCGAATCGCATCGAGGACTCAACAGGGCATCATTTTCAGCCGAATTGGATCGGTGGGCGGTCCAAATGTCCTGCTCACCGGGCGACGTATTCAGTGGATTCCATCCGTCGTTCCGGCTATAGGGATGAGGTGAGCAAGTGGAAACGATGATCTCAGTCGGTGGTGCTTTGGATTCAAATGCTTCCGTGTTGTCGAAGGAAAAGTGCTTGGAAGCATCATAGGTTGTGTCCGGAGTGGCTTCACTCTTGGAATGTGGCGAATTATTACTACCAGTTGCGGTCGCAGGAACTTGATCCATATATTCCGGATTAATGTAATCACTGTACTTTTCGATCCAAGAAGCCCATATGATTGACTCTCCGTGCTTGTTCCAATAAGCTTCCCAGGCTTCCTGTAGATCTTCACGTCCAAACACCTCCGGAAGACTGTTATTTCTCTCGGCATGCACCAAAGAAGCCGCAACCTTGCTGGCCTCGTCCGCAAGCATTTCCTGAACACCCTGGAAAAATGACTCCTTCTTGTCGAAAGCGCCAGCAAAATTCTTTTCCGAAATGTCCGCTCCACTGTCGCTGGAATGCATTCCCCCTTGATGATGACTGTAGAACTTGTGACCACCGGCTGTCACGCCCCGCAAAGTTGCTCCCCCGTGCAAATTATGCTCATGCTCATCGGTGCTGCAGTAATTGGTGTCGGAATGTGATGCGCTAGCGCTAAAGTAACAGCTAACCTCGCTGCTAGCCGTCTCCCATTTTAAGGCCAGTGGATTACGGCTGAAACTAAGTTGTTTGCGGAGCACCGGTTCCTCGCTGAACACATCATCCTCGATGTCTTCGAGAGAAGGCTCGATTGTGTCCTTGACTGACAGCGGTGTAGGAACCAACTCCTTGGAGACACTTTCGACAAGCTCCGGTTCATCAACTATGGTGTCCTGCAACTTTTGCTGATCCAATGGTGTCTCGGGCATACCTGGAAAATAAATGAAAATTATGTGTTAGATATTGTTAATTTTCTTCATTCTTCGGGACACGCGCGAGTTCTTCAATGAGCTTATCCACCTTATCGCAAAACTTATCCAAGGATCACCTTGGTGGAGCATAGCAACTACAGAAGAAGATCCCGTCAACTTCGGCTATTCTTTGTTAGGTGTCATAACTATTCTCTGTGGACTTGATGAATTTCAATGTTGGCAATACCAAACAATAGAAGGATACAAGAGGATCTATCACACCAGATAACTTCGAGGACTTATTAGTCGAGCGAAGTATAAGGCTCAAACATCTTGAAACTCTATCGAAAATACAGTTAGTATGAATATTAAAATCTAGCCGTTGGTCAAGAATCACTCCAAGTTCTTTCATACTGATAACGAGTGTTGCTTTACTTTGATTTAAAGGCAGGCAATCGACATCACTGTGAAAGTTATTAGCAGTTAGGTGTATGAGGTAGAACCCATTTTGAATTGATTTTTTTATAAAAAATATCCAAGTTAGGATAGGAAGATGGGGAGAAATATAAATAGCGTCTAAAGGGGAGCGGGGGGGAAGGAGGGTTTGGGAAATAATGATAACACATTGAATTAACACAACAAATTTTGATCGACAAATGTGTACAAAGTTTACTGTTCGTATGAATTCATATAAAAAAATACCTACAACCGAAAAAGTACTGAAAATAAAGTTCTTTGTCGCCTGTAGTTATGCAATTTATTAAGAAATTGTTTTAAAAAAATCCTTAATATTTATCAAGTTTATCGTAGAAAAAAAGTTGTTGGTATGTAAACTTCTGTGAATTTATAAGCAAAAATAATTTGGGTTATTGAGGGTTAATCTCCTCTTAATCATAAATGCTATCATTTAAAAAAAATCCACTTACTTGGTTCCAGTCTCTCGAGGGTGGACACATACACGTCGTAGTAGTTCCGGATGAACACCCGACTGCACAGACAGTAGGTGCAGTTTTTCTTTTCCCGAATCGCATTGGTAGCACCAGCCCCAGAACTCACCGCCTCCGGATAGGACAAATAAATCTCCGCCAGCGGTTCCCAGTGGGCTTCGTTCGAGCTCATATTGGCATAACTTATTTTTCACCTAGCCGTACCCCGAAAATTAGATATCAATCATCAAGAGACAGTCTCTATCTCGCCCAGTACGTGGACCGAATTCCAGACGATCGGGGGCGTGCTTCCACTCAACGGAATCTGAAAAACAATTCATTAGTTCGTGGAGAAAATGGAAATAAGCAAAAAAGTCTTTCCAGTTGAAGGAAAATTGATTTTTTCAACAAAATTTACCTAAGATGGGAGGAGACACCTAAGCAGAGCAGACATTTTTCTCCAGCATGAAGAAAAACAGTGATGGCTGCTGCGAAAACGGTGACAGAAGTTGACAGCTGATCGTACAGTGTTGCCAAAACTTTCTAATTATAGAAGATTTATGCAAATCAAGCATGTTCAATTACTTTCTTGTTCAGCTTTTTTCTAATACAAAAAATCAGAAAAAAATACTGAAATTGAATTTAAGGTACCAAGTCAAAATGTATCCAAACCTACAAGTTGTGAGTTTCTGCTATGAAAATTAAAAAGTGTTCGAGGAATCGTCCTGGAAAACTATTGCACTTTTCTCATGATCTACCACCCAAGTCGCAACAGATTGCTGAAGAAGAATGATATCAACTCAAGCATCGATTTACCACCCCTCACAAATATTTAGGGTTAATTTTTTAATTATTTCATAATTTTTAATAATATTTTAATATTAGGATCAGAACATAAAATTTATTTGAGAAAAACTTCTTGTGTAAGAGGTGCGTCTGTACAGCAAGAACACTCGGAACTTTATTCGGAAGAGGATGGCGGCCCCCGTATGACGGCTATGAACAACGCTTCCAAGAACAAGCTCTGCTGGTGCTTCTCTGGATATAAAGGATTTAGTTTTTAAATAAATAAGCTGCTCTTAAACCCGCATCATTTTTCATTTTCCGTTGAAATCATTCCAAATTCTAGTATTTTAAGGAAAAAAAAACCTGTTTCCCTTCCTTCTGCGATATGGTTCAAAATTAACCGTTTTTCAACTTCTGCGCAATAATTTCTTGCGGTTAAAAAGTAACCATATTTCCACTTCTCAAGAGAAGTCAAAAAATGACTTCTATGGAAAAAACCAAAAAATCACTTAACGCGAAAAGGTGTGAAAATGGTTACTTTTTAACGATAATTGGTTAATGAATTTCGAGCGTGTAAGTGACTTGGATGATGACTTTCATTTTAATACATATATTTTTTTTTTAGATTTATTTTAGCCTGTTTTAAAATCTACACTTGTGATCTACACAGGTATCGAAGAAGCACGAAGTAAATATTTTGATTGGATGACGCTTGGTCTGAAGAATCTTTTCTCACGAAAAATCGGAAAGAAACCATGAGAAACGTCTTACATCTCTACACTGCACCAAATAACTTATTCATTTAATGAATAAGTTATTTGGTGCAGTGTAGAGATGTAAGACGTTTCTCATGGTTTCTTTCCGATTTTTCGTGAGAAAAGATTCTTCAGACCAAGCGTCATCCAATCAAAATATTTACTTCGTGCTTCTTCGATACCTGTGTAGATCACAAGTGTAGATTTTAAAACAGGCTAAAATAAATCTAAAATCACTTAAAATAGTTTAGGAAATCCATATTTTTACTTCAATAATTCTGATAAAATCAATAAAAATCCAAGTTTAGTGCATCAATCCATAAGACGGAAGGGGGCCTCTCTCTCAATCAAGGTTGGTGGTAATTATCCGAAAATGACTTGCAGTTTCCGTTATTCTTTTGCGTTTCTCTATTCGCATTGTTACACTCGATCTGAACGGTCCCGTTTTCACATATTTCAGGCCAGAAAATCAATAAAGGAGCGTCATCTTCTGGATGTTGCTAGAAAATTCTGCCTAAAAATGCCCCAGGAAATCAAACGGGAACGCAAAAGTACTCAGGTAAGCAAAGTTTCGCGTTCGCTTTGATTTACATATTTCTCACATACTACAAATGTCCTTGAGAAGAGCCAGTCGCTTTGAAAAAACAGATTCCAATTTTCCAAGGGCGTCAAACGAAAAAAAACTTCGATGCCAATCCCGAAGAAAAGTGGATAAAACTTACATACATTTTCATCATTTCTCTATTTTTCATTTATAGTCGACGATGCATTCTAAAAGAAGTCACTGGAACGAAGTAATTATAGACGAGTTGGGGCGACCCCCGAAGGTTGAGTAGCATCAATCCACTAACTCATGCGCTTGCGTTGGCTCTCTTTACAGGCTCCGCTGTCCCCTTGTCCCATTCCGGATATCAGTGACGACGAGCTAGTGACCATATCGGTGCGGGACCTGAACCGAACTCTAAAGTTGAGGGGCCTCACCCGTGATGAAATCGTACGCATGAAGCAGCGTCGTCGGACGCTTAAAAATCGAGGGTACGCAGCCAGTTGCCGAATCAAACGGATCGAGCAGAAGGACGAACTGGAAACGGAGAAAAGTCAGGAATGGCGCGATATGGAAGATATGCACGACAACAACAATCGCTTGCGAGATGAGGTAGAAACTATGCGCCACAAATACGAGGCACTGCGGAAGTTTGCCATTAGCAAGAAGATACCATTGCCCCCGGAGTTGGATGTGTTGTAAGGCGGATATCGAAAAGAAGCGTTCTTATTCCATTATAATACCTACTGTAAATTTTTACCTTTTAACCTTCAACCTGGAGAAATTGCGCCAAAAGCGCAATTTATGCTTTTTGTGCTCCATTATCTATAAAATCTAGAAATAATTGGTAATATGGAAATATTTTATTTTAAGTTGAAGATTTTGGCTTTTTTATCAAATTATTAGAGAATAAAGTAGATAATTTTAATTTTTTTTGCACTCAAAAAAGCTTTGTGCTTCGAAATCCCATTTTTACAGCGTGGTATGGTAGGCGATAGTGAGGTCACTTGATTTCTCAGCAATATCTCTTAACGGTAACTTACAAAAACTCAATTAATTATTTTTAACCGAAGCGAAACAACTCTGATGTTAATTGAAAAACTAAAAAAAAGATATTTTTCAATACAAATCAGCGATTGTTGAAGATTATTTCTCAGTTTGCGATTACATTTAAGATTTTTATGTTTTAAAAACAGATTTTGTAAGGTTTGGCGTACTAAACTCGAATCTTTTGTTAATATATTCTATCACCACTGAGTAAAATCAATCATAGAGTTCTGCAAACTCAAACTTATATTTAACACTAAACATACCGACACTTGGTATAAGTATACCTATTCAAACCGCGAGCGGTCAAAGACGATTTACACTGTATTCGCTGAAACTCTCTTGTTTCTCAACCGATTTCTACAAAATTTATAGTTTTGAAAAGCTCAACGTGACGTAACTCAAATATGCTTTTCAGACAGTTTTCAGCTACAATCAATTATTTCAAAGTTATTTGAAGTTCAAAAAAATTTTAATGAAAAAACATGCTTCAGGAAAAAGGCTGTAGATCAGTTATTAAGTGCTCTAAACAAATTTCACTTAGTGCCTGGGAAAACTGAAGTTAGAAACTATATGTTGCACATATGGAACATTCGTTTAAAAATTTTCTAAGATCATGGCCACAAAAAATATAAAATAGTTGTGTAAAACCCGTACTTTTCAATCAATCCAACGCCAGAGCTGTTCCTGTTACAGTAAAAAAAATTAAAAAGTGAATTGGAAAGTTGACGTAATTTGTCACATTTTGGCATCTTTAGATTTATAAAATACGAAATACATAATTTATGACGACTTTTCAAAGGTAGCCGTTGTTCGAACTTTTTATCAAATTGGTTTTCTGAGACAATCCCTACACCTAAATTCAGCTTTGCACTGGATTTTGAGTATGCAGGGTGTCGACTACCTGGAAAAACCTGGAAAATCAGGGAATTCAATTTGCATCAGGGAAAATCAGGGAACATTAGGGAATTTTTCCACCAATCAGGGAAAAAATAATGATCCCGTGCAATAGATTTGCTCAAAGCTTTTTTTAAGGAAGGTCTTGGTAGTATCCCTCTGAATAAGTTGCTGCAAGTATCGATGGATTTTTACGTGAGCTAAAGCAGGATACCCAAAATAATGACGAGAAGCTTCTGGACTTGGGAAGTTGCGGATTACATATTTTACATGGCGCATTCAAAGATGGTATTCGCGCTACTAGCTGGGATATTCTCAAATATCTGAGAGGAAACTATACAAGCTGATGAAGGATGTACCTACACGCCGCGCACTATATACACAGTATTCTAAAATTACCGTGTTTCCGTTAAAATTTTGCGCTCACCGTTGGTTAGAGAACGTGAGCGTTGCTCAGCGAGCAATAGTAATCACTCCACACATGAAAAAGTTTGTTGAAGGTGTTCAGAATGACAAGATAGAGCCGACATTCGATTCATATCGAGATGTTGTTGCATGCCTCAAGGATCTGCCTCTTCTGGTCAAATTGGCTTTCTTCGTATCCGTTGGAGGCGAAGTGGAACTTACGAGAATTTCAGTCGGACAGCCCGATGGTACCTTTTCTGTACAATTCGTTGAGTCAAACTGTTCGAGGGATAATGGAAAGATTTATGAAGGTTGAGCAGCTGAAGTATATTTACCAGGATCGTTTATCATATTTTTTTATTTTTTTTCTGTAATACCGTTATCCGATGTGTTTTTTCCTTCCAAAACATCTGATTTTCTACATGTTTGACATTAAAACAAGTTTGGCCTTACCTAAACATTCAAAACGATTTTACGCAGTTAGGGAACTTGATTATAAGATTTAACCTTGAATTTAAGCTGACTAGTGCGAATAGAATTACTTTCAATTCTCAAGCCAATTCTTTTTGAAAACCTTAGCTTCCATATTCTTTGTTAACATCTTCTCATCATAGCTCATCGTTTGGTACAGTTTTGTTTTCTGAGCATAACTTGAAACTCGCCTATGACTTGCACTTCAATGATAAATGTTGACCAATTTTACCTCAATTTCCAGCGATGATTGAACAACTCAAACTTACACGTTTTTTTTTTGTTCAATGTAGGTTACAGTGGATGAAGTGAATGAAATAAAAAATCATCTACCATCGAAAGACATTGTTCTCGGATATGACACTAAGAATGCTATGAAAAAATGTCCTTATCTTAAAATGTTTAAAATAATACTTCCATTAAAATTATCGTAATAAATAAGTATTCTCGACTCAAAGCTTTCTGTGCGTTTATTTTCGGGGGAAATATATTTTTTATAACTTTAAGTTGCTTCCTCAGGTTGTTTTTCAAACCTGGAATTTTCTGGAAAAACGCCTGGAAAATCAGGGAATTTTATTACCAGATATGAGTCGACACCCTGGTATGTTAACGTTAGGTTTAGGCAATAAAACTATATGCAAAAGAAAGCAAATTTCATGCCGGTTCCAGTGATGTAACTGCATTGGCGGTGCAATGCTTTACAATAATATAATAAATATATTTCTGAAAGTAAAACTAGAAAATTTGCGTTAATGCTTGTTTGTTTTTTCGTTTCCTTTCACCCGTTTTAGTGTGCAAAATAGCTGTGAGATATCCCCACCCACTGCGCCCGTCTGCCAAGCAAGGATTTTTGCTGACTTTTCAAAATTCAGAAACTACTTTACTGTTTTGTTTATCATATTTTTGTCAAGCATTGCACCGCCAATGCAGTTACATCATTAGAACCTTACGATAACGTACTCAAAATCCAGTGCAAAGCTGAATTTAGGTGTAGGAATTGTCTCCAGAAATACCTTTGAAAAGTCGTCATAAATTATGTATTTCGTATTTCAAAAATCTAAAGATGCCAAAATGTGACAAATTACGTCAACTTTTCAATTCACTTTTTCAAAATTTTCTACTGTAACTGGAACAGCTTTGGCGGTTGATTGATTGAAAAGTACGGGTTTTACACATCTTTTTTACATTTTTTGTAGCTATGATATATTCAATATGTGCAACATATAGTTTCTATCTTCAGCTTTCTGAGGCATTAAGTGAAATTTTTTCGAGCACTTAATAACTGATTTACAGCCTTTTTCCTGAAGCATGGTTTTCATAAAAAAAATGTCGAACTTCAAATAACTTTGAAATAATTGATTTTAGCTGAAAACTGTCTGAAAAGCATATTTGAGTCACGTTATGAGCTTTTCAAAACTATAAGTTTTGTAGAAATCGGTTGAGAAACAAGAGAATTTCAGCGAATACAGTGTAAGCCGTCATTTGACCGCTCGCGGTTTGAATAGGTATACCACATGCGTCATTCGAAAACCACAATACTTAGAAAAATTTTAAAAATGCAAAAATACTTGCATTTTCAAAATAAAAATAGTCCTGTTGTTAAATCTGCGAAAAAAAATATATAAGGCGTAATCATCATTTAAAATTCCAAAACCGTCATTTGACCGCCTCCGGTACGTTTAGTGTTAAAAAAAACGAAAAATTATTTGGAAGCTATATATTCATTCAATGATTCCGCTATAAACTCCTTTAAAATACCAGTAGAACTTAGAGCTTAAAAAATCACGGTTTTATTTGCATTAATATATTAACACTAAACATACCGACACTTTGTATATACCTATTCATACCGCGAGCGGTCAAATGACGGCAAACACCGTTTTCGCTAAAACTCCCTTGTTTCTCAACCGATTTCTATCGAATTTAAAGTTTTGAATAGCTTATAATTCGACTCAAATATGTTTCTCAGACAATTTTCAACTACAATCAATAACTTTAAAGTTATATACAGTACAAAAAAAAATTTACGAAAAACATGCTTCAGAACAAAGGTTGTAAATCAGTTATTAAGTGCTCGAAAAAAATTTCACTTAGTGCCTGAGAAAGCTGAAGTTAGAAGCTATATGTTGCACATATGGAAAATTTTTTTAAAAAATTTCTAAGATCATGGCCACAAAAAATGTAAAAAAGTTGTGTAAAACCCGTACTTTTCAATCAATCAACCGCCAAAGCTGTTCCTGTTACAGTAGAAAATTTTGAAAAAGTGAATTGAAAAGTAGACGTAATTTGTCACATTTTGGCATCTTTAGATTTTTAAAATACTAAATACATAATTTTTGACGGCTTTTCAAAGGTAGTTGTTTTGCGAACTTTTTATGAATCTGGATTTTCTGAGACAATCCATACATTTAAATTCAGCTTTGCACTGGATTTTGAGTACGTTAACGTATAGTTTAGGCAATAAAACTATATGCAAAAGAAAGCAAATTTCATACCGGTTCAAGTGATGTAACTGCATTGGCGGTGCGATGCTTAACAAAAATATAATAAATATATTTCTGAAAGTAAAACCAGAAAATTTGAGCGATTGCTCGTTTGTTTATTCGTTTCCTTTCACCCGTCTTCGTGTGCAAAATAGCTTTGAGATATTACCACCCACTGCGCCCGTCTGACAAGCAAGAATTTGTGCTGACTTCTCAAAATTCAGAAACTATTTCACTGTTTTATTTATCATATTTTTGCCAAGCATTGCACCGCCAATGCAGTTACACCACTAGAACCGGTATGAAATAAGCTTTCTTTTGCATATAGTTTTATTGCCTAAACCTTCCGTTAACGTACTCAAAATCCAGTGCAAAGCTGAGCTTAGGTGTAGGAATTGTCTTAGAAAATCCAAAATGATAAAAAGTTCGAAAAACAGCTACCTTTGAAAAGTCGTCATAAATTATGTACTTCGTATTTCAAAAAATCTAAAGATGCCAAAATGTGACAAATTACGTCTATTTTTCAATTCACTTTTTAAAAATTTTCTACTGTAACAGGAACAGCTTTGGCGGTCGATTGATTGAAAAGTACGGGTTTTAAAGCTTAGTTCTTTTAGAAATGGGACACTTTCATTTGCTAATAGCTCGTTAACTAGTTATTGGATATTGAAAATTTTGACAGCATTTTGTTGCCTGTAAAAAGTACTATTCGACCTATTTTTTTCAAAATTTAAAATTTACGCGTTTTTGAGATATGTACGATGCAAGAGAAAAAGAAAAAAATAATTTTGCACAGTTTCCTTGGAAATGCGTCATTTTCAAATTGATAGCTGACAAAACCGTTGATTATTCAAAGAATTACTGAGTTTTTGTGGTGGATAAGTATGCAAACACTGTCAATAATGTCCACAAAGTTCAAATCAAGCAATGGAGAGAAGCACATGATCGGCAACAACGGTTAAGGATCATCAAGGAAGTCAAGTCTCATACCAGCATTTTTAATTTTCAATAAACGAAAAACTAAGGGTAGATCGCTGAAATGTCCAAAACAATTTTCTCCGATAAGCTGAAAGTGTTGCCTAGTGATGACTCATTGAAATCCAACCTCAAACAACCATTTTTTGATAGTTCCAAAGCTCTTAAGCTGTAAAACCGGTACCGAAAAAAAACGTTCAAAAATGTGGTCAAAAATAATCAAATTTGTTCATTTCGAAACAACTGTATCCACTAAAACGCTTCCAGTTTCCAGTTTCCAGAGAAGTATTGGACCAAAAAGTATCAGAAATTGAAGAAGGAGGGTGAAGCCACCTAAAATATAGATTTTACGAAGTATAAGTTGGAGAAACTGATCAATACCATGACTGAAAAAAGTGTGCGCCGGCCAATGGGAGATACCAAGAATAAAGTAGAAATTTCTTTAACAAAAAACGGTAAATATTTTTTTTCAAATTTTTTCATAAAAGATCATAACATTACCTTCTTTTTCTTCATAGAAAGTATTTCGTTCAAACGAATGGTTTTTTAGATACAGGCATTCGTAACTGTCCCATTTCTAAAAGAACTAAGCTTTACACAACTTTTTTACATTTTTTGTGGCCATGATCTTAGAAAATTTTCAAAAAAAAATTCCATATGTGCAACATATAGCTTCTAACTTCAGCTTTCTCAGGCACTAAGTGAAATTTTTTTCGAGCACTTAATAACTGATTTACATCCTTTTTCCTGAAGCATGTTTTTTCATAAAAATTTTCTTGTACTGTAAATAACTTTAAAGTTATTGATTGTAGATGAAAATTGTCTGAGAAACATATTTGAGTCGAATTATAAGCTATTCAAAACTTTGAATTTGATAGAAATCGGTTGAGAAACAAGGGAGTTTTAGCGAAAACGGTGTTTGCCGTCATTTGACCGCTCGCGGTATGAATAGGTATACCACATACGTTATTCGAAAACCGTAACACTTAAAAAAAATTTAAAAACGCAAAAATACTTGCATTTCAAAAACAAAAATAGTCCTGTCGTTAAATTTGCGAAAAAACAATTATATAAGGCGTAATCATCGTTTAAAGTTCAAAAACCGTCATTTGACCGCCTCCGGTACGTTTAGTGTTAATAATCCTGGTATGATTTAAAGGTGGTTGATGAAATTGTCTAGGAAAAGTGGAAGATTATCGAAAAGGTCGTGAAACAGCTACCTTTACAAAATTTTCAATTAGGGGTGTGTAACGTCAACTTTTCAACACCACTTTTTTACATACATAAGGAAGGTACACCAGGGCAAGTGCAAACGGATTTCACCATAGTTCAACCACTGACCACACTGACTGGACACGATTTCGATTTTCTGGATAATTTTTCCATCAGTACGCAATATCGATTCCAGAGTGCGCATCGATCGATTTGAAGAAATACTATCCCAGTTGGGAAATGCCACCCAACTTAAAAAAAATAGGCAATTTCTACGATAAAATCGGTGTCAGTGTTTCGGTCTTAAATTTAAAACGTTTTCCGGTTAATTTTACGAACTTTTGTTGATGTATCTGATGTTTTTTTCCTGAAGTAGATATACTTTTTTGGACTACATTTTTGGTGACTGTTTCAAGTAAAAGATCTTCATTTACGAAGGCAATAACGAATTTTAAATATCCTTCAGAAAAAACACTCTGGATGCCTTTTCTTATCTTGCTAACATAATGCTGAATCATTTTGGAGATAAAATTTCGAAAAGGTCGTCTAACATGTCCAAAGTAATGTAATTGAATGAGATGAAAAAGGTTCTGAATTAAATTCTACTCGCTCATTTTCACCATCTTTCTAACTCTAACTATCCGTCTATACAATTTCATAATATTGAAATGTTCTTACTAAAAAGGATATCACTTTTCACCGATGAGGCTGATAAACTTATTAACGAATTAGAATTTTAAATCTTAGACTGAAAGCTGTTTTACATATTTGAATTTGGATCTGGAATCTGAACACTAATTCTAAAAAGTGAGTATACAGGGCTGGTAGCGGTTTGACAATGAAAAAGTAGTGACTTTAGTGACCAAAATTTGAAAAAAAGTGACCAAATAGTGACTTTGAGGACCGAAAAAAGTGACCAAATAGTGACTATGTAGAACGAAAAAAATAACTTTGAAGTACAAAAAATGTGACCAAATCAGGCCCGTGCGAAGGACCCGTCCAGGGGGGGGGGGAGGGTGTTTCGAAATTCAAATTTAGATAAAAACACACAAACTAAAAAAAATGACTAATAAACAAAATTTTGGAAACATATTACAATGAATGTTTCAAATTTTCGATAAGTCAAGAAAGTGAGAAATAAATTAGTTTCAAAAGAATTTCTTAGCAAATTTAGAATTTAAAAAATCTGAATTCTAAAATAAATGTCCAATCTTGTACAAAACTTACCACGAATAGATGTTAGGAAAAATTTAATAATTGTTAATTTTTATTCATCTAAATATGGAATTCTTTTCCTTATTTTCAACTGGAAGTTAAGTGAGAAATTCCGCTGTGATTTTTTTAATTAAAACAAAAAATATTTAATCACGATTTAAAATGTGAATTACCGATTACTGAATAAGAAATGAATTTTGAACAGAATTTATTCGATGGTTTAATTTAATTTGATAAAAAGAAGAATAGATTTATATTTATTTGAAAAGTGTCAGTTATATAAGCCAGACATAAAACCTTTAATAAAGTTAAATCCTTCAGTTATCAAAATTTCATTTTTGAAGCTTAAATAAAAACTTCATGTTCCACTACACTGACAAAGAAATGTTAGAAAATGAGTAATTACGTGAATGATAAAAATAATTAGTTCAAAACTTTTGTTATTAATATTTAAAGCACAAATCAAATACAAAGTTAGTTAACACTGTGTATTAAAATTTATTTTTGAAGTTGCTACTTAGAACAATTTTTCAAACTTTTTAGATTAATTTAAAAACCATGATCGATCCAAAAAACATGATTTCATATAAAAAATATTAAGAAAAAGTTTTTAAATTTTCAATCACAGGTTTTTAAGCTTTAAATTATAAGCTCGGAGTATTTTGTCTCTTATGATTAAAATATTGGGTCCTGAAAGAACAGAAGGTTGAAATTATGTTTTATTATTAAAAATTTGGAGTTAAAGGCTTATGGTTGAAGAACACGAAAATTCAGAATTTAAAAACAAGAAAACAATTGTTCAAAATTTGTCTTAAAAATTTAAAAAGTTTGATTAAAAAAAATCCGGCAAGTTGATTAGAAAATTGAAAAAAAAACTGTACAATAAAATTCGGTAAATGTATTTGAAAATTGAAAAAAAAACAATATGGAAATAAAAAAGATTAGTTTTTAAAAACATTTCAGGAAGAGTTTTTTCAATAAACATGTTTCACTATAAACATTTTGGTGCTTAATTTTATAAATAATTGATTTGGTAAATAGTGTCCTAAACTAGAAATTTTATCATATTCGGCCGAACACATTTAGTTTTGGTGATAAAGAGTTTATTACTAGTAAAA
The DNA here is from genome assembly GCF_029784155.1 of Uranotaenia lowii. Classification (NCBI taxonomy): domain Eukaryota; kingdom Metazoa; phylum Arthropoda; class Insecta; order Diptera; family Culicidae; genus Uranotaenia; species Uranotaenia lowii. The sequence continues at coordinate 314,935,776 of NC_073692.1, read as the reverse complement.
TCAAACATTGATAGAAAACTGATTATGGAAAAATGTCATTACAAGTATTTTTGACATCACAGCAGAAAGTGTAAAAAAACTTCATTCTATTTAAAGCTCATCAATTCATATAAAACTTTTATTTTTAAATAAAATGTTTTTGATTTGAGTTTTTGTAAAAAAATAAGTGCAGAAACTTCTCTAAAGATTTTTAATTATTTTCAAACGTCATTTCAATAACTAAAGCTGATAGAAATATTGCATACCTACATATTTAGATTCATAATTATAATTTTAATGGCATGTGCGGCGGAATGAAATCTAGAGAGAATTTATTTTATAGAAATTTGAAAGAAAGGTGGATAGACAGGTATTAGTGCGCCAATAGGAGAAAGCTTTATAGGTGTGTAAATTTTAGGTGAGAACAGTTCTTGCGACTTTTCCATTTTTTTTTTTCAGATTCGCTGCGAATCGTTAGCTAGTGTAGAGCAAAGGCGGGAGCAATTCATGGGAGCTTTTCATCAACATGCCCTCTAGCCTAAAATTTCAACACCTATAAAGCTTTCTCCTATAGGCGCACTAATGTCTGTCTATCCACCTTTCTTTCAAATTTCTATAAAATAAATTCTCTCTAGTTTTCGTTCCGCCGCACATGCCATCAAAATTATAATCCTAAAAAATTACGGCGATTAAATTCATATAACAAACATATTTAGATTCGGGGAACCCAAATTAGTTGAAATTACCGTTTAAATTCATTGCACCTAAGAAAAAAGTAAATTTTGTGGCCTTGTGTAAATTTTTAAAACCCTTTTTTTAAGTATTTAGAAGAACAAAAAACACGAAATAAAATTGAGTATGAATTTTTTTTAAGAATATTTCATATCAACATAACATTTATTATGACATAAAAGATTTTTTTAATAAAAAAATGGTTCGTTTCAATCTCAATCTTAGTTACACTTCTTAATAAAAACCCATTCTAAAGACGAGATAGGATTTTTGTATATCAAGTTTTGAGTTCCAATACAAAAGGTTGATTGAACTAAGAATTAAAATCTACAATCGAAGTTAGTTTCAATTCATGAACGTCAAATAATGTCGTAGATCGAAATGTTTCAAGCCATGGCTGATTCATGCCGAAATTCCGCCGGAGGCGAAAAAAATTTCTGACTGACTGATCAAGTAATTTACCGTTACTACCGTCAATATTAACACGCGCAATTCAAATTACTCTTTCATTCGTTTGTTTTCGGTGAAAAAAGTGACTTTTGGTGATAAAAGTGACCATTTTTCGGAAAATAGTGACTTTAGTGACCAAATGATGAAAAAAGTGACTTTTTAGTGACTGACCCAAAAAAAGTGACCAAGTCACTAAAAAGTGACTCGCTACCAGCCTTGGAGTATAGAGTCGATTCTAAAACATCTATTACACTGAGTAACAAAAAAAGATTTTTTGAAAATAGTCTAAATCAGCTGAGAAACCCCAGACTATTTTTTGGCTGTCACCCAGTGTTATGAGTCAAATTCTAAATTTTTGACGTTCTCTATGGCTCTAATGGCAATAAATTCTGAATCAATAAAAGTGCTTCTCAGCCTAAAGGCTAAGAGTAATTCTGAATTCGAAAATTGAAACTCCCTTATATGCTCTTAGTTACGACAGTCTATAACATAAATAAAGCTTTAAACTGTGAATCTTAAGTAGGGGTTCTAAAATTGTATCATCAAATTCGAATTCTTTATTCCAATTCTGAATGCGAGCGTGAAATCTTTGTTTTTAATGTTTATCGGAAGTGATTGCATCCATAATCTCAAGAGGATTACACTTGAATTAAGTGTAATTTGTTTTCTCTCTTTGTTCAGTGTTCCACCGTACCCGATAAAAACAAACACAGATCGTCGCCAGTGTATTGCTACCACACTCACCCACACGCTCTCTCGCAACACTGACGAAATTTTCGGGGCATCGCAGCCCGGTGGCAGTGCAACACCAGGTCAAAACCAGTGCATCACTGTCCAATAAACAAACAGTTTGACAGCACCTAGTGGTGCACCAGTGCAACACTCGGCATAAACAAATACGGTATTTTATTTAAAATCGAATCTAGAACCATTTTAAAATCCTAAATTTTATCCTACAGATGTTGAACACCCTGAGCGATTTGATTTAAAAAAAAAAAAGTTTCTAAATCATGCATCTGAGAGAGAGCTCAAAGCCTCAAAGCCAAATTCTCAACACACTACAGTGGGCAAAAATTCCAATCGAAGGAAATCGTCTTATCTAATCAACCGACTAACTAAATCTTACAAGTTGAGTATTTTTAGGTTATTTATAGACTGGTGTATTATTTTGATGAACAACATTTCATTCTCAAATTGAAATTTTCAAGTTATTGTTCAAAGTGTAACATTTAACTGCAAAGCGAAATAAGAGATTCCTCGCATTTGGTTTACAATGTTTTGGTCTGTATCAGCTTTCTAACTCTGGAAATAAGAAAGCAGATTTGGTATCGCGTTTACCCAACCGCAATTCATCTTGAAATCATTTTTTTTTTTTGTAAATACGTTTTTTATTATAATTAAAACCTTTTTTTATTTGCAATGCTACTTTCGATATGTTTGACAATTTATGACTTTCTAGAAAGAACTGCAGTTAGGGAGAAAACAATAAAATTTATTTTACTCTCTGGAGCCAAGAATGATTTAAAAGTGTTACTTTAAAACAGAAAACATGTCAGAAGTATTCATACATTAATTAGTCAGTGTTCCTTTCTTGTATTTTGGGTTAAATTATTACTTTCAACCCGATCGTTGGCATATAGCCAGCGAAGTATACAAATGCTTCACTAATAAAAAAAAATTAAAAGTACTTTAAATATTGAGATTCATATATGAAGTTGTATAGAGTTACATATATAGAGTTTATTGTCACATAGTGGAGTGAAGAATCATTGACCGTTCAATACTAAGATCAAAAATCAAGTTATATTGTAAGATGTAATGTATTTGAAAAGTGTTTTTGAGGAAAATTCGTCATTACTTTCTTTAGTCGCTACTACCCGTAAAATCTTTCCAAGTAATGTTTTCGGGAACGTAGCATTCAAGGCACACGGTTCCGCTTATTTTGGTCTAATACCGATTGTAAATTTTTTCACGTATCTTATTGCTTCTAATACAAAAATCAACCTCATCAAAGCAAAGTTCTCTCGTGAAATTGACCGTAACACTTTCACAGAACCGAAAAATGCGGTCAAAGTGAGGCCTTCGTCGTCGAAGAACTAAAATTATATTCAGTGAAGTCGGTCAACCAATCTACCGAACGAAATCAATCGACCTAAAGCGACAACCAAATGAAAGAAAGCTAGAAAAATTTCACCCCAAAAATCAACCACCAACTTTCGATACCAGGGGCACGAGATACATACGATACGTTTTTGCTTCTACATTTCACGACCAAACACGAAATAGTGAATGAATTCGTACTTCTCGCAAGGATGTCGATCATGAGAAAGAACCACGATCTTGAGCGTTCAACCTTAGAGCTGTTTGGTAGCGAGATAAATGAAATTAGGATTCCCTACCTAGATGCAATTCAATTCGATCATCATCAATCAGGTTGAGGTGAATCAGCTGTGGTGTGTGAATCAACCAATTAAGTAACTCGATGAGCCTTTATTTTGGTCTTGCAACGATGTACATATTTTATCTGTTGTTTCAAATTATAACATTGATTTCACATAAACTGAATCTGTTAATTTTGCGTATCTTTGCGATTTCGAGTCATTACCTTCTTATAAGTTGATAGTCCGGATTTTTTTAGGTTCATACACGGTTGTAGACAATATTCCCAACTTATTTGCGACATCTCCGAACGGAGAGGTTAGGGTTGAGGTTGGGGTGTCCGTGCTTCCTATTTTAATACAATTATGAACAGTAGGGGAGAGTGGGGATACTTGATCCCCTTTTCTTATTTTCACCATATGTTTTTGGAAAAATTTATCAACTCGCCGTCTTTGACATTTTCTGACAGCTTGTAACTTCAAGTTTCTATGCTCCAAAAATTAGAACGATACTTGAACCCTTTGATGAAGTAGAAGCATTTTCGTGGGGGTAAAAAAATTGCGATTTTTCTGAAGTTAGGGGAGACTTGATCCCCTATTGAAGGAGACTTGATCTTTTATTCAGGAAGCCCTAATCCTTGTAAAAAATCAAACAAAACCCCAAGATAGAATGTTAATTGACTATTTTGGTCATGTTTGTTCTCATTTCACAATTTATAGGAGACATAAGAAGAAAATTCTATAACTTTGTCTCAACGCTAATAACATAGCATACTTAAAGGCGCTATTTTTTATAATTAAGAGAAAATTAATTATTTTTTCTCTTTTCTTCAGACAATTGTTTGATAAATATTAGTTTTTGGATAAATATAAGTAATTCCGTTATCAGCAATCATAACGATCAATTCAGAAGAAGAATATGCCGTTTGGAAGGGGGATCAATTGTACCCATAATCAACATTTGAGAAAACTTTTTCTGAAAAAAAGTTGAGAGTTTTCCATTGCTTTGAAAATATGGCATTATGAAATTCATTTTACGCTCGAACGATTGATACATTGGAACAAATATTTTTTTCATAATTTTCCCATGTAAGGAACATTTTAAAGTGATGGAAAAAGATCTTCAATTTACATTTTGTGAAATTTTTCAAACAAAGTTCAATTACTCAAACAATTATTTTGTTAAAAAAATTTAAACTACAAGCATTGTTATTTTGCTCATTTTGGCACTTTTTTCTAGAACATTTGATCTTTGTAAGACATTCCAGTTTCGAGATATAGCTAAGGAATCAAGTATCCCCAGGGATCAAGTATCCTCATTCTCCCCTACCGTTTTCCATGTCGAAACTGAAATTAATAATCAGCTAGTGGCTCCAGAGAGTATATCGTTTTCTTAAAATCAAGAATAACAACAACATCAATAAACACAACACTTTATTACTACAATGTCGTCCGACTCCAGCAAACTTGAGACGCCAGCAGACCTGCTTTATAAAACTCATACTGTTTTCTATAATGTTTTAGGAGATATAAAAATTAAAGTCGAAGGAACACGATAATAAAAAATGTGATAAGAATCAGTTTGTAGATTCAATTTACAGAATCAGATTTCGGTTCAAGTTTCCAACTTTCGAATTAGGCATTCAGATTTGAAGTAGTGGCTTCCATTTCAAATAAACATTCGAAGAAAAAATAACGACGTGCTTTCCTTTCTATACAATTACAGACGGTAATTTACCCTAAGTACAAATTTTATGTGGGCACGTGTTATTAAATTAGGCTGAATTTTGAAGAAGAAAAAACAGTCTCCTTTGAATGGTAAGCACAAGCCATTGTTGATTTAGAAGGGACATAGAAGGGCGAAACTGAAATTAATCGTCAGCTGGTGCCTCCAGAGAGCAAATCGTTTTCGTAAAATCAACATTTATCCACACCTAATTACTACAATGTGGACCGACTTCAGCAAATTTGAGACGCCAGAGGGCCCGCTTTGCAAAACTCTTCCAGTTTTTTTAAATGTTTTAAACAGTTGTTTTTAAGGTCGAAGAAACACAATTATTCAAATGTGATAAGAATGGGTTTGTATAGTTCATTTTATTTCAAATTCAATTTACAGAATCAGATTTCTGTTTAAGTTTCCAAATTTCAAACTAAGCATTCAGATTTGAGGTAGGAAGAGGCTTTCATTTCAAATGAACACTCGAAAGAAAAACATGATTGAGTATTGATGAAAAATGGACCACACAGCATACAGATATCTTATCCCGTTACAATTTTTCAACAATCACTCTGAAAAATTTTTAACGATAGGAGATGTGTAGTTTCTAAGATATTGTAGTTTTAATGGTGAAAGTCCGATTTTCGTCGAATTACTGTATCTCAGGCCACACAAATTTTAGAAAGTTAAAATTTCATGAAATAATAGTGGGATAGTTGATCTATCTTACGCTTAAAATTTGATAAAAAAAATAACATCAGAGAAACAAGTTCTGGAAGTTCAAAATCGAATTGACAGTGCGCGTGCTTTTTATTTCTATACAATTATGAACGGTACTGAATAGTGCCTTCACCCTATGTTCAATTTTTACGTTGGCACGTGTTAATAAATAAGTCCAAATTTTGAAGAAGAAAGAACAGTGTCCATTGAATCTAAGCACAAACTATTGTTGATTTCGAACCCTCCATGTCGGAACTGAAATTAATCGTCAGCTGGTGGCTCCAGAGAGTATTTCGTTTTCGTAAAATCAACTCAACATTTAACAATATGGTCCGATTCCAGCAAACTTTAGACGCCAGAAGACTTGCTTTACCAAATCCGACGAGTTCCCAGCGTTTCTGACGAAGGTCAAGGTGGCGGAAAAGTGCGAGGAAAGGCGTAAGGAAAGGCGTAAGGAAAGGGTGCTACGGGATAAGTTGGAGCTACTGAAGGCGAGGCAGCCGCCCCGGAACTACGAGAAACCCAGCGTGGCGGTACTGGATGGTTTTGTGGTGAATCGATCGAAGGAAGAGTTCACCGACAAACAGATTGATCTACTCAACAAAGGTCTAAACTACGCGGTGTCGAGGAAACCAAGGATGGACCAGATTATCATCGATGTAGAGACGGCTATTAGGTCCAGTAAGCTGTCCACGGCCCAGAAGGATTGCGCCAGAGCCGAAGTGGCAGATGTCTTGAGAAAGGGCATCAATGGGAAATCAACGTCGAGGAAATCCAGATAGCGAAAGAACTTAGGAGAAAGGAGGTGTTCTACGTCAAGGCGGACAAGGGAAATTCGGTGGTCATCATGGACAAAACGGATTACAACGGATTGATGCAGGCCAAAATCGATGAAGGACCGTATCGAGTTCGAAGAGAGGACCCACTACCGGAGATGGTTAAGGAGGTGGAAAAAACGCTGAAGGACTGTAGACCGATCTTAGGGTTTGCGCCGGGCGCCCTGAAAGTGTCTGCCCCAATCGTCCCTAGAATCAAAGGTCTACCGAAGATTCACAAACCAGGGAATGAGATGAGGGAGATAATTTCGGGAGTGAACACGCCCACGGAAAAAGTGGCGAAGTGGTTACTGAACGAGTTTAAAAGGATGCCAAAACCTTTTAAAACGAGATCGGTGACCAACACCTTAGAGTTCGTGAACAGACTGCAGGCGTCGGGAGGCATAGAAGAGGACGAGGTCATGGTTTCCTTCGATGTTTCAGCTTTGTTTCCAAGTGTTCCCGTTAAAGAAGCTTCTAATCTGTTAGAAGATTGGTTGCTTCAACAACACAATGGGAGCACTTGGAAACTCAAAGTTAGAAACTACAAGAAATTGGTGGACTTGTGTATGGGACGAACCTTCTTTAAATTTAGAGATTTGTTCTATAGACAAACAAAGGGGGCACCAATGGGAAATCCTCTGTCTCCATTCTTGTGTGAACTGTTTATGGCTAATTTGGAGGAGACTCTTGAAAATCAAGGTTTATTACCCGAAAAATGGTGGAGATACGTCGATGACATTTTTTGTGTAGTAAACAAAGATTTTCTAGAAGAACTTCTAACATCCATAAACGGTTTGCATAAGAATAATCAATTCACTTGCGAAATAGAAGAAGACAGGAAATTACCTTTCCTGGATGTTCTGGTAAGGAGAGATGATGGCCTATTCCAATTCGAAATCTACAGAAAGCCGACAAACACCAAGAGGGTAATACCGAGCACCTCGAACCACTCGTTCCAGCATAAGATGGCGGCGTTCCACCACATGATCCATCGGATGAACTCCATTCCCCTATCAACTGAAGGAAGAGAAAAGGAACTTCAATATATTTTCCAAACGGCTAATAAAAATGGATACCAAAGTAGATCCATTCAAGCCATTATAAGGAAGAAAGAAAGATTGCTTCAACGGAAATCTTTCACTATTTTAACTCCTATTCAGAAGGAGTTTCAACGAAGGTCCATGGAGTTCAACAGTGTCAACGCAGTCGAATTACGACACAAGTTGACAAAGTTCGATATTGAACTAGTGTTCACTAGCTCTAATAATCAACTGAAATCCATCTTAGGATCGACAAAAGATCCAGTGGAGCTCTTTCATAGATCTGGTGTGTACAAAATCAGTTGTTCCGACAGTAGCAGTAGCTTTACACATGTGTGAATCTGATCACTCTATTGATCGAGGAAATGTCTCGCTGATCCGGTCTTTGAATAGTAATTCGCTTAAAATGACAAATAAACATCTCTTAAACGGAGACACCGGACCAGGGCACACTTGGTTGCAGGGTGGATTTGATTTAAATCAAAGTGATTTAAATCATGATTTAAATCACGATTAAAATCACTTGATTTTGATCAGTGATTTAAATCAAAGTTCCTTAGTGAATAAAATACCTTAAATTTAGTGAGTATGGAATGGTTTTTATTTGATTTTTCTACGTTTTTAAGCATCGAAGCATCCCCTCGGGAATTTAGAACTGATTTTTTTTTCTTGCTCCTTGTGATATTCCGAAAGTAGTGATTGATGAGAAATCCGAATGCTTGTCCACGTAGAAGGCGGTTGGAGTTTGGATGATGTCTTCGTGGACATAATTCATAAATATCACTCAAATTTAATTCAATGAATATATTTTGATATGATGTTCGCATTGGCAAACAATGTCCGCTTAAGTCTGCTCAAAATAATGTTCATTTCTTTCAAGAAAACTGAAATAATTTTTTTTTCTTTTTCTTACAAAATCATCTGATTTTTTTATGTTTTTGCTTGTATTTCAACGCTCAAAGTTTTTAAAAGTTATGAATTAGAATTTATTCTATTTATTTGATCTTCCTTTTCTCTGAAGCAAGAAGGCTGATTGAGTGCTAAATTCTATCTCGTGTAGTCCATCTATAAAAAGTGTTTGGTGAATTTCAATAATATTTTCATTCAGTAAAGGAATTGCTCATTTGTTAATGAAATAAACCATTTTAATTTAAAAAAAAACTTTTAAAATTTAAACTATAAAATAAGACAAGTACAGTGAAAAACATGCAAAACAAAGGAGTAAGCTTACGAAGGAATTTAACAAAATTTTCCAAAACAACCGTCAATTGTTTCAGTCGTTAGATACAAAGTCGAATCGATGTGGATTTAGTTTGAAAAGCTTTGGTCTTTGATGAATGTTGAAAATCATGAATCATAATGTTACACTTATACAGCCTTTATAAAGCTGAATATAACAACTCAGCTTTATTACATGATTGAAGAACCTTCGGATGCTAAAATATTTCCCTCAAATCCAATTTATAGAACAAATCCTATTTAAATCAAAAAAAATCTGTTTTAAATAAAAAAAATCCGATTTAAATCAAAAAAATCTGATTTTTTTGATTTTTTTGAAAAAATCATTGATTTTTATCCACCCTGCTTGGTTGTTCAAATTCTTAGGTAAAAAGAAATACAATATTTTACCTGACAATGCCCAAAACCGGGTAGAAAATAATTAAGCACTACCAGAAAACACCCAGAATAGGGTAGGTAGACCCAAAAAACAGACAACGCCACAACTGCAGAGCATTCGGAGGTTTCTGCTACCTAGTAGTAGCTTACCTAATCCGGACAATATAAGGGAGGGAAACGATACAAATTCATCAATCGAAAACGTTCACTGAAGAAGGTAGTAAGTTGCTATCGAAATACTGATATATGAACTTTTCATTTACCGTGGTTGAATTAAAAGGAATCTTTCGATTGCTTTGATTCAATCTGCATGTTCGTAATTTCATTCAGATCCATTCAAGTTTCCGGCCAGTTAAGACGTGGCTCTTTAAGAAGTTGAGAATTCCTCCTTAAGATTCCTCCCTACAGGTAAAAGTTTAAGATTCCTTTCAAGTTAAGCCATTCAAGATCCTCTAAGTCAGGGGTTTTCAGATCGTGCTCCGCGACGTACGCAACGAAAATCATAAACCAACTTTGAAAAACTCTGATACTTTTTATCGTTTCATTTTTATCGAAACATGAGAAAAATTCACAGGGCACGAACGAATATTTTTTTTTTTACTTTGTTTTAACTGGCGGCTGAATCCCTGCAGGGATGTTGGCAAAGAATGGTGGATTGTCAAAATGCACTGCTGTGATCGAACAACGTTGTGTTGCAAGACTAAGTGTGCAAAACACTCAATGAAATGAAAAGGCTGTTCTTGCGCCGTACTTGGCGTGCTAACGATTGAAAAAGCTGCATAATATTGCTGAAAACTTAATCAAACCTTGTATTCAAGAAGTCGTCCGTTGATAATAAAACAGTGGATTTTGTAAATTCGATTCCCATGTCTGACAACACGGTTTCTCGGCGAATTTGTGACATGGCTGAAGATGTTGAAAGCAATTGAGAACTTCAAAATTCAACATGCAGCTTGACGAATCCACAGATGTAGCAGGACTAGCAATTCTGATGATATTTGTTCGCTATCAAGGTTCTAAATGTTTCGAAGAAGTTTTGTTCCTTTGCAAACCGTTGCCAACTTCCACGTCGGGGGTTGAAATTTTCAAGCTAAATAATTGATGATTATGTTACTGACAACAATATTCCACGGGGAAATTGCAATGATGTATGTATGAACAGTGCGAAAGCTATAGTTAGAAATACTGCTGTTAGCCAACATTCCACGCTACTACTTCATACCGTAGATCGCTGGTTATCTCTAAAAAACGTTGTCTCGCCCTTTCTGAATTAAGAATGACTTCAGTCTTTCAATGCAAGGTAAAGGAATAACAATCTTCAATTAAAACGGCAAAATCATGACTATCGAGAGAAAAATCAGATTTTGGGCAGATTCGCTGAAAAAACGCAATTTAAGAAGCATTCAATCAGAAATAACCTTGAAGTTGTCGTCCGAAAATTTCCAAGAAATATGACAATCACAACACTTTTCCTTGATAAATTTATTTGTGTAATCCTTGGTTTAAACTTAGACTAACAGGCCCACGTGTTTAATGAAGTCATTTAAAATTACAATTACAATGTTTTGTCGCAGGATTTATTGAACAGCTTCCAGCAAAATTCCTCCAAGAATATCATAAAATAATAAAAAGATCGAAGACTTTAAATGCGTGGAACAGCCTATTTTTATTTCAAAGAAACCAGAATCGTTAACATCACAAAAATATGAATGCTGGATAAATATAATGACATCGGATTGAAAGCTTCAGGAGAGATTCGTATCCAAAAATTCGTTGGAGAAGTATTGGTGTCAAGTGAAAAATAAATTTCAAATTTTTTCCGATAAAGCAAAACTTATTCTTCTGCCGTTTTCCACAACTTATTTATGTGAGTCTGGATCTTCTACATATATCGCAACGAAGACAAAATACCGATCCCGACTAAACGCGGAACCAGACTTCAGGCTACAACTGACACAAATTTAACCAAACTTGTTACAGCTTGAAAAATCGAAGAAAACGTATTTGTTCTATTGAATTCATTATTTTTTGATGACACATATTTTGTTAATATAAAAAATACTATTTAAAAAGCAGCCATTCATTACTGGTTTTATTGACTACGATGACAAAACACATCTTATTTAAACGATAAATACTATCAAGTTTCAAAACTCGGGTTTTTCATTCTTTCAAAAATGTAGGTGCTCCGCCAAAATTTTTTATTTTAAAAAGTGTCTCGCCGAGCAAATGATCTGAAAACCCCTGCTCTAAGTTATGTTTCCTCCTATTAAGTTAAATAAATGTACAAAGTGTAAATAAAACTGTAAATAGAGAAACATTCAGTGCCTCGTGCCTAGTGATATTTTCCTCTAATTGACATACGGTAAATTGTGTCTTCGGACTTTTCGAACGATCCCCAAATTCGAGCAAAAATACAGTCCACGGCTCTTTCATGAACACTCAAAAAAAAAATTGTTAAAAATTAATGAAAAATTGAGTCTCATATTGTTTTATGCAGATTTTTTTCATTACACCTATTAATAAACACGTTGAACATTGTATGGGAGAAAAATGGTAAAATTTTTGTGAACATTCATTTTTTCTGATGATGATTATAAGCTTTTTATTAAGTTGTTTCAAGTGTTTCTTGAGAATGGATTTTATGCAACACTCTTCAAATTGGTCAGTGAAATCAAGATTCTAACTAAAGATTAGTCGAGATTTTAATTTTTATTTATTAATTAATTTATTTAATAAATCTTTGCAGATGCTTTCAAAGATTAAACTATCCTATTCTAGATTTGAAAAAAGATTTCGAAATATTAAAATCAAATACACTAGCAACTTCATTAAGTCTAACACAACATGCAACTAAAGGGTTATCTTGACCGTATATTGCATTCAAATAACAATGCTGTCTGGTATCTTCGAACAAAACAAAATGAATATTTCCATGATGGCAATTAGGGTAACATGAAAATTCTAGACTAAGAATCCTGAATAAAAATTTAAAAAACAACAAAAGATATCAATTCAAATTTCAAGGAGAAACAGACATAAGAGTTTAAAATTAAAATTCAACACCTGAAATCGGACTTAATTTAAAACCATTTCCACCATTCATTTAAAATAATTCAGTATATTGAAATTAATTTGCGGCTTTATCGGTGAGGATTAAAGAGTTGAAATGAAAGACGGATAGAAGATCAGAAGAAAATTCTAAGGTGGTGAAAAGAGCGAAGAGCATTTGAAATAGAAGCTTGACCACATACTAAATTCTTTGTCCTGCATCAATTAACTGTATTGAAGAAGTAGTACCCAATAGAGGAGGCACTACATTTTTCGATACAGTTAGTTATGGATGGTTCGACCGCCATGTGAGTGCACATGTGCCGAACGGACAAAAAATTTAGCATGTGGTTGCTCTGTTAAGTCTTCTATTGTGCGATATCGTTCCATCGATGGCTAGGTAGATTTCTTATTTTCGTTTTGTGCGCAAGTTCCAACTGGATTGAATGGTCGCCTACGGTCAACGGTCAGAAATCTTGGCCTAACTATTTTCGATTATTTCGATTTCGAATTCTACGGACCATGATGGTGAAGATGCGCCCAAAACTCTCCGTAGTAAACAACACGCGAAACCGGCGCCCGCCTCGGTTAAATATCGCGCGACTGAGGCAACCTGAGGTCGCGGCAGACTACGCGCAATCAGTCGAAGCAGCGCTGCCAGCAGAGGGCGAGCTTGACGAAGCCCCTCTCGAGGACTGTTGGGATACCATCAAAACAGCCATCAACAGTGCTGCGGAGAACGTCATCGGTTATGTGGAGCAGCTGCATCGTTCCCAAGAAACACGAAAGTTCTATCAGAAACTCAACGCATCCCGCAAAGGCTTCGTGCCGCAAGCCGAAATGTGCCGGGATAAGGACGGGGGTATCCTGACGGACAATCGTGAGGTGATCAAAAGGTGGAAGCAGCACTTCGATGAACACCTGAACGGCGCACATGCAGGAGATCAAGACGGTGGGGGAAGGTACATCGCCGGCATAGCCAACGACGAAGAGGAGCCACTCCCAACGATGAATGAAGTTAAGGAAGCCATTCGCCAGCTGAATAGAAACAAGTCGGCTGGGAAGGATGGCATCGCAGCTGAACTCATCAAAATGGGCCCGGACAGGTTGGCCGATTGCCTACATCGGTTGATAATCCGGATCTGGGACATAGAACAGCTACCGGAGGAGTGGAAGGAGGGGGTAATATGCCCCATCTACAAGAAGGGCGACAAATTGGACTGTGAGAACTACCGAGCGATCCCTGGCCTCAATGCCGCCTACAAAGTGTTGTCCCGAATCCTACTCCGCCGCCTAACGCCACAAGCAAACAGATTCGTGGGAAGTCATCAGGCCGGCTTCATGGAGGGACGGTCTACGACGGACCAGATATTCACATTACAGCAAATCCTCCAAAAATGCCGTGAACACCAGGTCCCTACGCACCATCTATTCATCGACTTCAAAGCCGCATACGACACGATCGACCGTAACGAGCTATGGAAAATCATGGACGAGAACGGCTTTTCCGGGAAGCTGATCGGACTGATCAAGGCGACGATGGATGGAACGTAGTGCTGTGTGCGGATTTCGGATGAATTGTCGAGTTCATTCGAATCGCGCAGGGGGCTTCGACAAGGTGATGGTCTATCCTGCATGATGTTCTACGTGGCGCTATAAGGTGTTATTCGACGAGCGGTGGGCGAAATGCGGGGCACGATTTTCAAGAGATCCAGTCAACTTATCTGCTTTGCCGATGACATTGATATAGTCGGCAGATCATCTGCGACGGTGGGGGAGATCTACCGCAAACTGAAACGCGAAGCAGGAAGGATTGGGTTGATGATTAATACGTCCAAGACGAAGTACATGCTGGCCTGCGGATCCGGAACCGACCGAACCCGCTTGTCCAGTAATAACAAGGTCACGATCGACGGCGACGAGCTGGAGATAGTCGAAGACTTTGTCTATCTCGGCTCACTGGTGACCGCAGACAATGACACCAGCCGTGAGATCCGGAGGCGAATTATCAGCGGAAGTCGTGCCTACTATGGACTCCACAAGCAACTGCGGTCGAGAAGACTTAGCCCTCGCACGAAGTGTAATCTGTACATGACGCTCATTAGACCGGTTGTTCTCTACGGACACGAGACATAGATATTGCTCGAGGAGGACCTGCGTACACTCGTAGTATTCGAGCGACGAGTGTTACGGAGTATTCTTTGGCGGCGTACAGGAGAACGGAATGTGGAGGCGAAGGATGAACCACGAGCTCGCGCGACTCTACGGCGAACCCAGTATCCAGAAGGTGGTGAAGGCTGGCCGGATACGCTGGGCGAGACATGTTGCGAGAATGTCGGATGACTGTCCTGCAAAACAGGTGTTCGCCACGAATCCGGTAGGAACAAGACGAGCGGGGGCGCAACGAGCGAGGTGGTTAGACCAAGTGGAGCGTGATCTGGCGAACGTGGGGTGCCCGAGAAATTGGAGAACGGTTGCCATGGACCGAGTGAATTTTTAAGGAATTATGTTCGTCAAGTTATGTCGTAAGACGGAATACTATGTAAATAAAAATAAATGACAGTTCTACACGAACACCACTTTAGCAGGAGGCCTCAGCCGGGCTGAGTCAGCCCTAAGCTCAAACCATGGGAACACTAAATAGATTTTTGAGAAGGGCGAACGATAAACGCGGTTTTCCGGTACTAATATCGATAAATTCGCCCTGTGATACACAGATGTTCGTGTTTTGATTTTTTTGGGTATTCAGAGGCTCTCTCAATTGACGGAGCCTCACTACTCGCATGACGGATAAAGCACGACAACAATCAACATTTCTCCATCCTCGACTGGCGAAGCTCCTACACAAGGTCAAAATTTCTCCTGAGAGTGACTGGCAAATCTCTTCACACTTCGATCGGCTGCTGACGGCAGGTACAACTAATTGAACGACTTGCTGGCAGAGAGCAACAATAGCAATAAAAAACTGAAAACGAGCTTGCTGGCAGGAGCAACAATAATAATAAATGCGTTTCTTTTTCGTCATCGGTCGTTTGAATGCGATTGCTTGACTAGGTTATTATTTTAGCTTCAAATGAATGGGGAATGAATGACTGGCAAACGAAGTGACTGGTCGTTAAGGAACAGTCAATTGAGTTTGGCGGACCAAGAGGCTTCACAGTCACAGCTTCACGCCTCATGACGATGACTTTTGCCAAGCCTGTTCAGAGGTGCCAAGTACGTTGATATTTGGAAAATGATTATATTTTTGTAATTGCATCGTTATTGAAAAACCTATTCATGAGTACTGAGAATAAGCAACTTTCCCGTAGATTTCTATTCGCAAGTGAAATTAAATGCATAATTTATCTGAACGAAATAACAACTTACTGTTTTGCACACTTAAGCGATGTAGCAAATTACGTGAATATGTTTAAAACAATCAGAGCATGTAGGCGATTATTTTCAAATTAAACATAGTCGGGGCTTTCATTAATTTACTTGTTTGTAACAGTGAATGATTTTGCATTCGTTTAGAAGCTAGAAATAACTCTTTTTTTAATCTACCAAGCAGTATATGAAAATATATTTCAGATGTTTTGAATTCACCCTGAAAATTCATTAGCAAAAGATGGCTTATCTTTAACTATTTAGGGACGCCCGGTAATGAATTCAAACGTTTAGCTGTAGATAGTTAAAAAAATAATAAATTCAGAAATATCATTATGAGTTTGAAAGAAGCTAATACTGATTAAAGTAACGCACCTAGCATCACTGGTGAGGCCACCAGCGAATCAAAATTTGAGGTTATGGCTGAGGCCAATTTTTCGCCAATACTATCGTCCGTATATACCCTTATACAATTATGAACGGTACTGAATAATGCCTTTACCCTATGTTCAAATTTTACGTGGGCACGTGTCTTTAAATTAGCCTAAATTTTGAAAAGAAAGAACAGTCTCCTTTGAACTGTAAGCACAAACTTTTGTTGATTTCGAACCCGAAATTAATCGTCAGCTAGTGGCTCCAGAGGGTATACCGTTTTCGTAAAATCAACACAACATTTATCCACACCTCATTACTACAATATGGTCGGATTCCAGCAAACTTGAGACGCCAGAGGACTTTCTTTACCAAACTCTAAGATAATGGTTTTTTGGATGGTGTTGATTTGCGTGCTGTTGCGTCAGCCAGCAAGCAATGGAAATTTCCGTTGTCCATGCAGATGTCTGTGTGCGTGTGAATGAATCGATCATCCAAGCAATCTGCGTGTTCATCATTTCATTCAGATCCATTCAAGTATCCAGTCAGTTAAGACGAGGGTCTTTAAGAACTTAAAAATTCCTCCTTAAGATTTCTCCATACAAGTAAAAGTTTAAGATTCCTTTCCAAGTTAAGCCATTCAAGATCCTCCAAGTTATGTTTCCTCCTATTAAGTTAAGTAAATGTACATAGTGTAAATAAAACTGTAAATAGAGAAACATTTAGTGCCTCGTGATAAGTGATATTTCACTCTTATTGACATTCGGTAAATTCGGACTTTTCGAACGGTCTCCAAATTCGAGCAAAAATACAGTCCACGGCTCTTTCATGAACACTCGAAAAATATTGATTGAAAATTAATGAAAAATTGAGTCTCATATTGTTTTATGTAGATTTTTTCATTACACCTATTAATAAACACGTTTATGGGAGTATGGGAGTAAAATGGTAAAATTGTAGTGAGCATTCAATTATGGTGTTTAATGGTGTTTATTAGCTGAGAACTCCTAAAATATATACTTTACTCAATAAATACGAGAAAGTGATTGTTTATTGTGACCATCCCAAATTCCCGGATTTATTCGGACATACCCTGGTTAAGTAAAGTGGACAAGTAAAGCAAATTATTGTCTGGCTTAAATAGAACGCTTTCTTTTTCTTAATTGATTTTTCGAAGTTTGGAGAACGATTTGAACACTGCTGACGTGTTTCGTTAAAAAAAAAATGAAAATTTAAAGTGTTTTTCGTCACTCTTCAAAAGATTTTTTTTTATAACTGGATTCTGCTAAAATTTGTTGGAATTTTTTGTTAAAAAAATCCAAATTCAAATGCCCACATTTGGTTAGGTTTTGGAAAAAATTGTCCTGATTTGTTCAGCCATCAAAAATGCGGGAAAGTCTCTGAAATTCTTACTCAAGGGGGGGCCCTCAACTTCTTTTATAGTGAAACTATTCGATATATTTTACAGAGGGGGCCCTTACCTGTTATATTTTATGTTTTAATTGCGATTTTCTGGTTTAATTTTTTTCTCCTAGATTTATAGAAATTTAAGCAGTGTGATTAAAGTAATATTTAATTTTTTTTCTACCTCAGGGGCCCTCCTAAGCTGGGGGGTCCGGGCCAATACCCCCTGTTGTCCCCCTATTGTGGAAAACAAAAAATGATTTATGAAAAGATACAAAGCAAGAGATCCTGTTTGTTACAGCCCTGAGCCCCTCATTTTTCCTATAATGTAGTTTTTGTCTAGAATGGTACTCTGATCGAAATCTGGAGAGTTCAAGTAGGCGTTGCCTTGTAAGGATGTCAGAATGATCTCTCCGTTAAAAAAGTTTTTCCTGAAGTAAGATAATAGAATATAAAAAGATTACACGAACATCGAATCCAGCTGATAATAACTATGAAGATAAACATTGTTGTAAAGTACGCTGTAGCTTATGGGGAAATCTCGTGAATATTTCATACACTGGAAAGATGTGAGAAGAGGCTTCAGAAGCTCCAGTGATAAAGCTCACAGTACCAAAAATACATCAGCCCTACTAAAACGGACGGATTTGGATCAGTGAAAAATCCATCCGCTCGATGAAAACGTATTTGGTGAGATTCAACCATTTTACAGATTTTTACTTTTATTTAATTTTCTTCTTGATAATATTCAAAAATTTGATATCATTGCTTTCCTGCTGTCTTATGTACATAGAAAATCATTTTTGAAATCTCTTGAAATAAAATACACATAATAAGCTGTTATGCGACCAAATGAAGCTTATCGATGAGGGACTAAACAGAACCTGTGTTCGCAACGGATTAACAAAATGTTCTAATCGGCGGCGTCTTGAACTTTACTTAATGATAGAAATTCGACAAAATAAATCAAGAAGATCGATGTTCGTCCATAAACTACGTTACATTTTATAATTATGGCAGGCTGAAACAGAAACTCTTTAAGAAAAAATATCTGACTGGTACAGCTTTTTGATTGTAAAAATTTGATCAACCTCGATTCATGACCGATCCTCTAATGAACGTTCATCTCTTATCAAATGCAACTAAATCAGTCTATCAACGAACGATTCAACCTGAGAAAACAAAACTGCAACGTCATTGGCGTCCTTTCCGTTCGCGCGCGCGAAATCGAACGATGTGCATCCGGCGTCGGATGAATGAACTAATCTTTTCGTGCGCGACGCCAAGCCAAACTAGCCGGTCCGTATATAAAGTCCAAGCGCGTCGGCCTGATCGTTTTAGTCTAACCCAAAACCTCTAGTTAGCTGTCCGATTCCTGTTTTCTACAGGTAGGTTGTTAGTTGATGTGCCGCACCCAATGATTCGCGCTAGCTCGATTTTGATAGGCCGTAATTGCGATTGACGCAGTGTATTTTCGGCGATTGATTCGTCGTTCAAACGGCAGTGAATTACGTAATTGAGGTTCGAAATTCTGGATGTTGTGGTTGAACAGTGGATTGAACTAGATTTTGCTCCAGGAATAGGTGATGGGGGGTCTTTTTTTCGAGGAGAATCTTTGGGTAATGGACTCCAGCAAAGTTGGTTCCAGCTATGAGCTGTTATCAAAGTGACTGTGCAAATTATTTCCCAGCCCAATCTTGCCTGATGTGATATGAATGTGATGTGCATTGTTCGTTTTATCACTGGAACGTATTTACTGGAGACAATGCATATATTGAATCCCGGTTAGATAGTTAGCGAAAATTGTGCTTGTGCGGAATTTTAATCAAATGAATTCGTTTCGGTCCAGACAGCAACGCTTTGGGCGTGGGATGTTTCAATTGGTTTGAACAGAATTGGAGAATTCTATCTTTATCCAGACCTCAGTTTGGGTAGTGGCACCTGTTATGTATGTGTTTTTGTGTTCCTGATCGCTGCTTCTCCCAAAACAGGCGCTATGGAGTCTGACAGATTCTTATAAATGATCATCAACCAAAAATTTCTAGTATGCTAATGCAAATGCATTATTACAGATGCAGAAAAAAAATCCAGAGACATGGAATGTTTACATCCATATCAAAGCCCTTCCGTAGAATAAATAAAAAATTCCCAGCAACAGACTTTCAAGAGCAGCTGTTCAATCATTCGTACAAACGGAAAGCAGTCATATTCTCCAAATAGCTCAAATTGGTTATGGGTTTTGAATTCTAATTTAATTTTGAATTGAGTTTTTTTTTCAATTTTGAAACAGTATTCAGTTATGAAGTTATCTTATATCGAAGTTTTAATTCTCAATTCAAGCCCCGACTGTGAATACTTAGTCCGAATTCCGATTCTAATTCTAAATCGTAATTTTGGTTCTTATCCTGTTTGTGAACTAGATTTCTAAATTTTCCATCTAAATTGGTATTCTACTTCAGATATACACATGATGCCTTTACTAACTTTCTTGAGCTTAGCCTTTTGAGGCAAAACTGAAGTTTGTTTCTAAATTCCGGTTACAGGTTTTCTACACAATGTTGACAAACTTTCTGATGCTGAAAGATTATTTCTAATTTTAAACAAATGATAAGAAATTTGATGAGGGTTTTTTTTTTTAAATCGTTATCGTCATTGGTCGTAGTGGTCGTTTTATAATTTTTTTTTATACATTTTCTTTTGGGATAAGGGGCATGTTATGAGCGCATGACAAACCTTTAGATATAATTGACCAAATCAAACGAAAAACAGTGTGAAAAATAAATCTGTGAAGTAGATTTAAGCAATTTATAAAAAAAAGGAACCCTGGCTCCGTAATACTGAAAGGTTTGAGCCGATTTAAATAAAAGAATAATTAAAAAAAGCCTTTAGATCCTAAAGCATGGAATTTTTTAACTCAACGATGTCCCAAATGGATTGTTCAACCATTCCATAACATGACCTGCAACTTTTCGTGAAAAAATGGGTTTGCCACGTGATAACTCCTTGCAATTTGGCATTGAAGCCACGAAAATTGTAAAAGTAAATACTGTAAAATATCTCTAAACGCTTTAAAATACCTTTAAATTGTCAAATTTACCACTGTATGGAGCATTTTTAGAAGCAGGTTAAGAATCCTCCGAAAATCTAAAATTTTCAGTATCAATATGGAACTGGAAAATAAGAGTTTAAAAGATCTGGGAGTGTATTCTATCTACATTGTCCAGAAACCATAATTAATAGGCGTCGCGACGCTCACATACAAGGTTTCCAATTTAGACCGCTGCAAGCTTTGTATGGAAATTTCAAACTCTTAAATTTTTCACCTCCCATAACTTGTTTTGTTTGTTTTTGCTGCCAGAAAAATCAATGAAAATTTTGGAAGCGATCCATCCAGTCCTGAATTAGCGCAACAAGTTTTAACTTTCTATGGAAATTTGTGTGGGAATGCAATATTTTTCATTCAAAAATCGCCAGAAATGTACTGAAAGTTCCAAAAAATATTATGTGTATAGCACCAAACCGAATAGCGACAGTTTTACTAGCGACGCTTTTTACTAGCGAGATTCCTGTCATTCGAAGGTTTGTTATTCTTTTTGCAGTCCAGTAGGCGATTTCCATATAGTACACAAACATTGTTTACGTTATTTTCTGTTGATTTTCCTTAGGCCATCAATCGCATGCTTCAAGTTTCCTAGGAAACTCGCTATGCGTCGTTATGATTCTCAACGTCGCGACGTATGCGACGGGTCGCTAGTAGGCAAAGCTGCTACGATTATTAGCGCTCATATTTTGGATTTTTTCTGCATGCATAATATAACTTTAGATGAAAAATATTCCTTGATTCTTGCAGTAAAATTCATGTGAACAAAGCACAAACACATCTTGTGCCTCAGAAAAAATTCAAAATTTCAATTTTCTTTTCTTTTAGCGTTTGAACTCTTCTTGAACTTTGACTTAGTTTTGATTGACTTGATATGGAAAGGAATAACGTTCCAATTTACGATACCTCTCACGAAGAACGAATTACCATAATAAGCCGAATTGTGCCGGGAAATTACATTACAAGACTTTCGAATCGACGACCTATCAAAAATTTGAAGGTGTGAGACGTGAACAAATCTTGATAAGTTAAAAACATATCGAATACACGAATTTAGTGCTACACGAAGCCTGTTCATTGATCTTTCCGAAGCGTTATGGTAAAGAAAATGACGATCCCAGAAGAAATTTTGATCAAAAATTATTCCCAAATTTTCAGCATGGTCAATGTAACTATGAAATTTCTTTTCCATCGAAGATGAGAATGGGGGGCGTGATGGAGGTAGTCAATCTACTGGTTTTTTTCAAGATTGATAGTCAGCAGGTTATCAGTTGCCCATTCATGAATTTTGGCTAGATCATGATTCATTTTAGAGCCCAATTCCTGTAAAGAATATGACCCATCAGAGCATAAATATATCTGAACATCATCGGCAAATAAATGAACTGGATAGAAATCTAGAACTGAAGGCAGATCGTTAATAAACAAGGAAAACAAAATGGGACCTAAGATAGATCCTCGATGGACGCCAGAATCAATTAGGAAGAAGACGGAAAACAAGCCGTTGTAGAAAACGGATTGTGAACGTATGAATTAATCATATCCGTGGCTGATTTGGAAAAATTACACTTTTGTAGCAGTTTTTTAACAAGTGTAGTATGTGCCACTCTATCGAGAGCTTTTGAAAAATCTAGCAGGAGCCCCCCCCATTCTGATATAAAATCTAGCAGGAGAAGTAGTGCACTTTCATCAAAGCCGTTTCAGTGCTGTGGCTAGGCCTGAAACCTGATTGGAACTTGTTTAGAAAGTTAAGATGGTTGATATGGCCACAGATTTATTGTTTTATAAGCTTTTCAAACACTTTCAATAGTGAGCTCAGAATGATAATTGGTCTTAGATTTGTTATGCCTAATGCATTAGATTTTTTTTCGGAATAGGTATAACTTTAACCTTCTTTCACGAAAGAGGGAATCTTGAACTAAGAATAATAGAGTTAAAAAGACGTGTAACGAAGGGTAATATGGAGTGCAAAACAATCTTTATGAGTTTATTTGGTATATTGTCTATGCCCACAGCATTTGATTCAATTTTAGCAATGGAATTAACCACTTCATATTGTTCAATAAGTCTGAAGTTTAAACCACTTTTGAAATAGTTACAATTTTTTTAATTAAATTCTTTGCTACTTGTCATGTTAGAAAAAAATGAAGCTAAAGAATAGTCTAAACCAAAATCAAAGGCCAACTTCATTTCAAGCTTATTTGAGTTTTCTGGATGATTTAATGTGCAAAAATTTCTTCTTCCGTACAAAATTGAAACGCTTTGCTCTAACTTAGGAATCAACCAAATCATCTACAATTTTACACTAATGCTTGGTGACCCAAAAGGCATTGAAAAACATATGGTAGCAAAAAGTCATTTGCCATCCGTCCCGTAAAACCGTTCCGCTTTTTTCTCAAAATGTCCCGCTTTTCCCTGAGATAAATTTTGTGGTAGACTCAACCTTCTCCGATTCAACTACTTCGAAATAGTTGGTTCGAGCTTGATAA
Organism: Uranotaenia lowii; assembly: GCF_029784155.1. NCBI lineage: Eukaryota > Metazoa > Arthropoda > Insecta > Diptera > Culicidae > Uranotaenia > Uranotaenia lowii. Next base: position 314,912,540 of record NC_073692.1, on the reverse strand, counting down.
AAATTTCTTCTCGATCATTTCCAACTCTTCCCATTTTTTTCTAATCTTCTTTTATCCATTTATGATTTTCAAAACTAGAAATGTTCTTACTTAACGAACATGACATTCGCCGATAAGGCTGTAAAAATTAAATAGGTAATACTTTTATGAAGTTTCACTGACTTAAACTGGAAAAACCTAAATTTAGTTTCAAATTTAAATTCATTGGTTCAACACAGAAAATTATTCAAATGTAATGTTTTTTTCATCAGAATTAGCAGCATTTTTTCAAAGTTTATTTAAGACTAGATTAAGTAATTCGTTTAGTTCATAGCATTTTAGGTTGCCAGAATATTTTCCAGATTTATCTGGACCGGGCAATTTTACCTTAAAACTTGGCAAAACCCGAGCATCTGATTTCAAAATCAGGGCAATATCGAGACATATTAAGTCAAAAACACGGAATTATTCATTAAAAATCAAAAAGAATGCTCTTAAAAATATATTTTTTTTAAATGGAAAAACAAATACACCGATTTATAATCGTATTTCGGAATAAATTTGCTTAAAAAATCGTTTTTGGCACACAAAAAAAGAAAAAAATATAATACCTCAATTTAAGTTTCTTCAATTCAATTTTGGAAAAAGTGAATAAATCTGTGCAAAATCCGGGCATTTTTCTACGAAATCCAGGCAACCGGGTCGGATCGAACTTTTTCTGGATTTAGTGTCAAATATCCGGGCAAGTCCAGGTAAGACCGGGCAATCTGGCAAGCTTTTCATAGCATCACCATAACAATTGGATTCAGTAAAGCGTTCTTTGAGCACGTTCTGAATTGCGAAGTTAATATTTTTCTATCGAAGGAAATATTCTTTAAGTTCCACAGTCTTCCACATGATGCTGGCTCAAGGTTTTTTTGCCCGGATCTTAGCAGAATCTTTTGAATATAAAGTTTGAGAAAAAGCAAAGATCTCCAAATATCAAGATAGTCGGCCTGTTGTTTTTTTTTTCGAGCAAATCGTTGGCGACGCCTACAAAATGTTTATGGTGCTGCCGCCCTGCGAGATGGGATCCAAGCTTTACAGCTTTCCATTCAAGAATTGCAGCTTTGCATTCAAGCTTTGAGTAAAAGCACATCATCACCAAGGTTGCCGAAATCACAGAAAATTCTGTATTATCTCAGAATTTTGGACCAAATTTCGTCACAGAATCTGTATCACAGATATCAGAATTTTTCAAATTTTCACAGAATTCACAGATTTTCTAAATTTGGTACAGATTTCAAAAATCATAAATTTTTTGTCTCTTTCGACTTTTTATTTCTGACTTTAATTCATTACAATATGAAATCAATGTAATGTAAATTGATTTTTTTTCTATTATAACTGTTAAAAGTTTCCAATTTGTTGATGTTTCACATTATTTCCCATTGAATTTAATAAAAATAGTGTCACAGAAAACCGTCACAGAATTTTAGGTTAAAATCACAGAATTCGGGATTTTTTTTTTTCAAAAACACAGAATTTTTTTCGGCAACTTTGATTATCACGCGAATACTTTGACAATCAAGCGTCACTCCACTCACACAATTTGTCTGCTTATATTGTTTACGACAAGGCAATCTGCACTGGAGAATGTGTGTGCGTCCAAAATTCTATAGAAATCGCATTTCTAGGTTCATGCCTGAAATATTGTACCTCGCGTTACTTTTGATCCCATCAATGGAACTTTTCAAAAACTTCAGACTTGCTAGCTTTATATTTCACCAATCACTCTGCAAAATTTCAACAAAAAATCTAGCGTAGTTTCTAAGATATTGCAGTTTGAATGAGAAAACCCCAAAAAATCCGATTTTCGTAGAATTACTGTATCTCAGGCCACACAATCTCCAGAAAGCTCAAATTTTGTGGTATGATAGTGTGATAATTGATCTATCTAACGCAGAAAATTTGATCAAAAAATATCATCAGAGTAAAAAGTTATGGAAGTTCAAAGTCGAAGTGACAGTGTGCGTGCTTCCAATTTCTATATACAATTATGAACGGTACTGTATATATATATGTATGGAATTGTCATAAAAATTAGGTTTTTAAGAGTTTCTCAAATGTCCTGTTTTTTCGTCGTTGTCCCGCTTTTATTTCGTGAAATGTCCCGCTTTTATCGGAAAATGTCTGGTAAGCCTAGTCTAATGGTCATACTAGATGCTTGATTTGAAAGTTTGCTCATGCAAAAAAAACATATTGAGAGATTTCAAAACAGAAGATTATTTTCTAATCCAGAAATGCGCTCAACTTAGGTCTCTCATGATCAATTTATATAACATACCGTAAAATCGAACTAAATATTTGTTTTCTTATTAATTACTAGAAAATATGGGATGTATTGGACCCAGCGTTGCGTCACATCATTTGGAAGAACTTTTTTAATCATTTTAGTAATAGCTTTTTGGTGTTAAATTTTACAAGACCAAAAAATATATCGCCGGGCTTTATTCAAATTAACCTTTCATTTGCAACCAATTAATTTTTTTTTGCAGTGGTTTACAAGATAAAGCCTTTTTCCTCCGTGGCATCACATCAGATGAGGCTTTATAGAGTTTTTAAAATTCTTTACGGTATAGCTATGAGGAATCGATTTACCGATGTTCGTTTATTTTTAACCGAAAAAATGACCGAACAGTTTAACGATTTACACATGTTAGGATTTCGGTAAAAAAATTACCGCCCTCGGTAATTTTCGTTTACTGTGTACTTTCGATGCGGGTTTTGCTAGTGATGTGACGCAATTAAAAAGGTAGCTCTGGTTTTTCATCAAAAACATATTTCTGATCGATTTGTTTTGCATGTGAGTTTTGCTAAAGCTTATATCATGACAAGCATTTCACCCGAAACTAAACCTCATTAGGGTTATGATAAGTTATAGTAATAGTTATAGGTAATAGTTTGAAAATTACCTAAAATTCTAAGTGTTAACTCATCAAAAGTATGCACTGTGTGTAACACGAAAATGTGCGCCTAAAAGACGCAAGAAAACTAGGAATACGTAAAACGAACAAACAATTTGAATCATTTGTATGATATTTTACGCCATTTTAATATGATACACATTGCACTTTACATCAACGTTATCCTATGCAATGTAAATAAATTTAAAGTACTAAGGAATAAATTTAAAGTACTAAGCGCGAGAACATAGACGGATCGCGCTCGGATCGCAGTACTAAAATATGACAATCAACTATTTCTGTGAAATTATTTCAAAGTACTAAAATATAAGCCCACCCCAAAGAATCCTGAATCCCGAAGGAATTTCCGACTTTTTTCTTCATTTTCCCTACAGATTTTAAGTCTACATATCTTTCCACTTTTCCAGAACAACAACAACAAAACTTTTACCATGCCTCCAAAAGGCATAATAAGCCATGGTAAATGATTGCTTGTAATCATTTTAAAAAGCGGTTCAAAATAGATCATTTTGAAAAACTTAAAAAAAACTTGTTTACGAAAAAGTAACTAAATTATACAGTTTACGGGCAACTGATTGTTTTTTCTTTAAAGGTGTTTTTAGCACATGCATGTCGCCTCAACTGATATATGTATTTTTATGTATGGCTGAATGAATAAGCTGAGTTACGTTCCCGCTTGACCAAATTCTTGCTCCATGTATGTTTGTGTTTTAGGCGATTTTTTTCGATTTAATGTTTATGCATATTAATGCTTTGGAATGAAAAAAAAATGAAAATCGAAAACTACGTTTGTCAACTTTTCCTAACTGGAATAATCTACGACCAATTACTACTGCTGAGTAGTGAACCTGTATATAAGAGAAGTGACATCTGAAACACAAAATTCCAATCAAGCAAAAGAACTGTCAAAATCGATTCCAATCGATCCGAGCATTTTGTCGCAGAGCTTTTACCTTTCTTATTGAAAACTCAACCAAGGAAGGTATTGTGATTGTTGTTATAGTTCAAACAAATAATTTTTTAGTTGGTCATATGAATTTATGATTAGGTGCAATTTTTTTCAATGCTTTGGTGAATCGTGTTTCTAGTTAGAAAACTAACTGATTATTACCGAAATTGAAGTAATTCATACCGTTTATCGCGATCCTTCGGGCATCGAGTTCAATGTTGTTTTGTTGGATTGAAGGAGCGTTCACTTTAGAGCTTGAACATTGAGCCAGAAAACAGTGCTGGGGATTTTTTTGTTCAAGATTTCGGCGATGTTGGCACATATTTTATTTTAAGAGGGATCAGATGTCGCTTCTCTTATATGAAGGTTCACTACTGCTGAGATAGTAATATTATGCATGCATAAAAAATCCTAAATATGAGCGCTATTAATCATAGTAGCTTTGCCTACTAGTGACACGTATCATACGTCGCGACGTTGAAAATAATAACGACGCATCGTGAGTTTCCTAGGAGACTTGAGGCATGCGATTGATGGCCTGTATTACTGTATAACGTAAACAATGTTCGATATTACATCGAAATCGCCTACTGGACTGAAAAAAGAATAACAAACCTGTGATTGACAAGAATCTCGCTAGTAAAAAAGCGTCGCTAGTCCTACTTTCGCTACTCGGTTTGGTGCTATACACATAATACTGAATAAGCTAACAATTTACCAAAATCGTGTATTATTCCAGATATTCAAAAGTTGGCTTTCTAGGTATTTACCTATATTCTGAATAAAATGGTCCTCTCAACGATGCTTATGCATTGAATCAAGTAGGCTTCGATGATTTCATCTGTAAAGTATCTTGCTGAAAACTTCAAAACATTGGTCCTAGTCGTCGTTGTAGGAATCAAAACTAAGCTACGATTATTACCTGGGATATCATAAACAACTTTTTCTCCATTTCAAGCCGGAGAATTATTGAAAAATAAAAATAATTGACAGGAAATTCTCTTTCTGCATTTTTCCAGCCCTCCTTGCCACCGACCATGCCGGAATACAAAGTTTACTACTTCAACGTGAAGGCCCTCGGCGAGCCACTGCGCTTCCTGCTGTCCTATGGCAATCTGCCCTTCGACGATATCAGGATTAGCCGCGAAGAATGGCCGGCCCTGAAGCCAAGTAAGTGCGAGTTTCTGTCTGTTTTGTTTATCTATATTTTTTGTGTTAATTGACTTGCTTGTGGTCACTTATCTCGAATGGTTGATTACTAACGATGTCAATACGCAGAATCATACCACTCGTTTTAATTGAAACATCAGCTCAGCTACTACAATTGTTGTATGCATGTTGATAACACCTGAGCCACCCCCCCTCCCCTCTCCTGAGCCACGTGCAATGATCTGACAGTGACTAATCAGTAAATTTGACACTGTGAAATAATGATCCATTGAGTCCAGGAGTCGATGTGCTTATCTTATCGCGTGGAAAGAGGTTATTCAATATTCATTGAAGATAACAAATGCTTTCTAACAAATGTTGAAGGTTCATTTTCAATAGAGTAACCATTTATGAAAAAATCTGTAGGTTTTTGTAGGTTTTTACTTTTTTTTTTAATTTATAAAACTAATGCAAAACTATTTTTATCTAATGAATATAAGCTGGAATTAATCATATCATACACAATACACTTGATGAAAACTTGCTTTCTTATCGTTAAAACGACGCTTGGGTCACGAAATGCACTCCAGGTGATGGTAGCTGCAAAAAAATGGGGAGGCTATGGTGTTATCAAGGCAATTTAGTGCAAGAAAAAATTATAAACAAAAATTGGCCAACCCCAACCATGTTTTTTCTCTTTCTCTGTTCTTTCTCTCTCCCCTCTACAACACAACAAATTTTCCCTCGTGATTCTACTGTAGCAATGCCCATGGGACAGATGCCGGTCCTGTCGGTCGATGGCAAGAAGGTGCACCAATCGGCGGCCATGTCCCGCTATCTGGCCAAACAGGTCGGCCTGGCCGGTGCCGATGATTGGGAGAATCTCATGATCGACACCGTCGTCGATACCGTGAACGATTTCCGACTGAGTATGAACCAGATACAATGTTTGAGCATCGCTGTCATATACCTCGAAGTTAATACAAAAAGCTTCAGAGCAGTTCCAGCGGAAATCATTCGGGAACATCTGAAATCGACATTTTGGATGCTTTTGGAACCATCATTGTGTATATGTTTTCGACTTGAGGAAACATGACCTTTTCACTTTGGATAAAACTGATTTTTTCTAAAGAGTACATTTTTTCAAGGCTGTTCTCTGAACAATGTACATTTTATTTTTTTATTTTATTTATTTTTGGCAACACTGCCAAAATATTATTACTCAATTTAACTGTTGCTGCCAGGAAACAACTTTCTAGAACAACAAATAAATTTAAACTTAGAGGAAAAAGTTAAAGTTTCTTTGCTTACATTCAACTTTTCCATGGAGATTCATACAGTGCAAGTGTTGCCACAAGCTTTTGATTTTTTGTGATTTTTTTTAAATTTCGTTTACGAAATTATATATTGTCCAGCAAAAATTTCCAAATAATTTAGATAAAATCCTTACTTCTTATTATGTGACAAAATATCAATGTGTAAATTGTTTTTTGACAAAAATTTGTTTTAGTGTATCCCCAGTTTAGATAATTATCTCGTTGAACTTTCTTCATCTTGTTTGGTACACATTTATGCGCACATTACCCCAAACGGATAGAAAACAAATTTTCAAGGATGTTTTGAATTTTCACGGTATGTTGTTTGATTTCAGTTCTTCTGGACGTGTACATCCAATGAAAAACAGTTCTTTCAGTTAGTTTAGTTTAGGCTGAGTCAATTTGGGATCATTTTTAAATTTCTCAAACCCTGGGGTCTAAAAAGCTTCGTTTTGGTTCAAAACTGATCGATGATTATTCGCAGAATTTTTAAGTAACGTTTGCTTTTAAGTTTCTATGGTTTTTTTCATTTTAAGGACATTTTTTGACATTCAGGTCCATATGGAGAAACTCAAGAATTTTTAGAGAAAAATCAAAATAAAAAAAATTACAGAACGATAGGTAAATGTAAAATTTAATAAATTATCAAAAGTGAAACATTTTTCAGTGATGCCACGAATAAATATCAGTTTATCTAATTATTTAAATATTCTTAAAAATGGGGAAACTTGTATTTTAAGGAAAGCTTTAAAAACATTGGAACTACAGTTTTTTTGGCTCGAAAATCTTACCCTAAACCGTAAGGATTTATTTAACAAACACAGTTAGGTTCAACGAGTTTCATGATAAAGATAACGGATGATATCCGGTGGATCTGCTTATTTTTCAAAACAAAATCTGCTGGAGGATTAAAAATTAAAATGTTCAAGAAAATTAAAAAAATTTACGGGAATGACAGCGATGCTTCAAAACAACGTGTCTCCGGCAACCGATACTAACAAATCGTTCGTTTGTAGAAATCGCCGTCGTTTCCTACGAGCCAGACGATGAAGTCAAGGAGAAGAAGCTGGTCACCCTGAACAGTGAAGTTATTCCATTCTATTTGGAAAAGCTGGACGATATTGCTCGCGAAAATGACGGTCACTTGGCAAACAATAAAGTAATTCTGGATTTGCCATTCCAAAAAAAGAAACAATCATCTAACACGATTCCTCATTTTACCCTCCTTTGCAGCTAACCTGGGCCGATCTGTACTTCGTGGCCATTCTGGACTACTTGAACTACATGACCAAGTCCGACCTGACTGCCAACCATCCGAATCTGCAGCGAGTTGTGGACAATGTTACGAGCATCGACTCGATTCGTCAATGGATCGACAAACGACCCCAAACCGATATCTAAAGCGATTTAAACACACTCCAGCCAAAAGAATTTTTAAAACCCTTCCTCTCACCTTATTAACATCAAAACGTTACATATATTCCACAAAAGATTTCTTTATATGGAAGATAACCAAACGAGAAGCATTACACTTTTGTTATAAGAAACTTCAAATAAAACCCTATAAAAATAAACCACAATAAATAAAATCCTGTTTTGGCAAATCATCTGCATATTTGCAGAAAAAAAACTATGACATATTCTCCTTGCCACGGCTCCGTATGAAAACAACTCTTATTTATCACCTTGAAGATAACCTATCTACTGTATGTTCTATTTATAAAATTGTTTGGTTTTCTATGTTGAATGGTACCTCGAGCGATGATAACAGCATCGCCTCCCCTCAAGCTCAAAGCAAAGCGTAAGTTAAGCAAGTTTTTTATCAAACACGAAAAATGAACAATTTCCTACACTGTATAAAGCATCCCTCATCCGTTTAGTTTGAAATCCTTCCGAGTAAATTGGCAAAGCATTCCCTGGGACAATGCCACAACAATTTACCACCCCAAAATTCCGTAATTCCAGCTCATATTGAAATTTAACACATCATCTCTCTTTCTTTTCTTTTTCCGTCTGTTTTCTTTTCTTTCTTTCTTCATCTTTCCACCCACAACCACAACCATCCCCACCCACCATCTTGTAGCAATGCCCATGGGCCAGATGCCGGTCTTGGAGGTCGATGGCAAACGGGTGCACCAGTCGCTGGCCATGTGCCGGTACGTGGCCAAGCAGATCGGGCTGGCTGGTGACAATCCGGTCGAGGAGCTGCAGATCGATGCCATTGTCGATACGATCAACGATTTCCGTCTGAGTAAGTTCCAGTGTTTTTTTCTATTGGTTTGAGTGAAAAATAATTATGCTTGGGTACGAATTTGATTCTTGGCTGTTAGCGATTGGATCAACTCTTGAAAGTCGTTCAATATTTTTTTTTTTGTATCTGTTGATGCAGCACTTTGGACAGTGGAAAGGAGAGACTTGTACTACTTGCTAGTAGAATTTGGAATACTTTTAATCTAACTTTACGTTCTATTTATACTAGTATGTTCTCTAGATATTCATAAGGAACCTTAGTTACAATAATTTGTTTGCTACGATGAGACAAATCTCAACACTCCTCCTCAACATAAACATTCGCAGTCTCCTTACTGCCTTCGGTGGCTCCTCCTGAAGATGAGGCTGCTCCTCTTCAACGCACGCACAGGACCTCATTCGTCGCCTTCATTGCACGACGCTGTTGCAGCTCGACGACCTTAATTCTGGCTTCCGGCACGACGATCTACCAATGGCTCTAACCCGTCGATCTTCCATGATTCCTGGCTCGACGACCTCCAACTGGCCTCCAGATACGACGACCTTCCAGTTGGCTCCTGGTCCGACGCCCTTTCATGATCCCTGATCCGACGACCTCCATCTGGCTCCATCCGAAGACTTCCATCCTGGCCTGCTCTCGACTCCCTTGCTGCGGCTCGAAGCTTTCTCCTTCGCCTCTACGGCTTTCCTGAAGCCTGCGCCCCCCAGTGGTTCCAGCCCGACGACCACTTGGCTTTCCGATCCGACGACTTTCCATAGCTTGGCGACCTTCCAGTGGCTCTGGCCCGACGACCGCATTCGTGATTCAGCCCTTCCATGGTACCGATCCGACGACCTCTCAGTGGCTCCGGTCCGACGACCTCTCAGTGGCTCCGGTCCGACGACCTTATTTGGTTCCGGCTCGATGCTCTTCTATTGGCCCGACGCCTCACCAATGGCACGACGACCTTCCTATGGGTTCTGGTCAGCTCGCAATGGATTTGGCCCAACGACATCCCTTGGCACCTGTCCGACGACCATCCGTTTTTCCTGGCTTGTCGACCTACACCTGGCTTCCCAGTCCGACGACCTTTTAGTTGGCTTCTGGTTCTACAACCTTCCCGTCTCGTTGACTTTCTTTGACATCGGCTCATTAGGTGGTATGAAAAAAAACTAGCAATTGCTTTTGCTAAACCAAATCGAGCAGTCGAGTAGTCACTTGAAGCAATTGCTTCGGTTGCTATGAATAAAGTTTGTTTTGACAGCTGTATTCTCTGACAGATACTTTAACTTTTAGAACAAGCTAGTTTGGTATGAATAAAGCCCAAATCTGAAGCAATTGCTCGACAAATCTCCAAGCAATTGCTCTATTTTCTAAGCATGCTCGGTAGCAAACTTTTCTAATGAAAAATTCTTTTATAACGTCATAAATTTATCAAACTGGCAATTTTGCACTTCAAAACAATTCAAATAGGCATTTTCAACATGGATAAACAAAAATAGAAGAGAAACCCATTTTTTCATATTTTTGGCGTTGTATGGAATGATGTCATTACATGAAATTGAACAAATCTTACATGAAATTGAACAAATCGAATAGCAAACATTCCAGATTACCGGAAATAGTGGAGGAATTCCCAACTAACCCGAACTTGGAATAACATTTTAATAATTTTTAACGATTTTTTTTAAAGTTTTAACAAAACAAACTTTTTTTATTGATTTTAAATTAGCTAATTTTAATTGGTAAAACATTTTGTTTTTCAGGTGAACTAACTGTTTCTAGCTTGCTAGACCTATTGGAATTGTCCTATCAAAAAACGATCATTTTAACCGGCGCTTTTTATAGCTTGTCATGCATTGCCTAAAAAACTTTTCGATCGTTCTTACCGGCACCGCTGAGATGGTGGCTGTCTTAGCCGCAATATTCAATTTTCTGTCGGTTATATTTTAATTCACTTAGAAAACTACAGATTCTGCTTGTTGGATAGCTCTATTTTTCAAAGCAAAAGCTATGTTCTAAAGTTTTAGTACACATCCGCTAAGCAAATGTTTATTCATACCAAACTAAGCAAATGCTTTGAGCTTTTCCTTTGTTTGATTTTGAGCAAAATAAATGCCACCGAAGCAATTGCTAAACCTTATTCTTACCACTAATTGTCCTTCCATCGGCTTCCTGGCTGAATGACTATCCATTCTTGATTCCGCTTCTCCTCCTTTCCACTAGTGCTGAACCCATAACCTGTTGTGCAGCACTTAGGCAGTGAAAAGCAGAGATTCCCTTGTTCTACTACCCGATGAAGTAACAAGTCTCTAATAAAGACAAAAAAAAGTAACAAGTCTCTCCTTTCTACTGCCCAAGTGCTGCACAACACGATTCTTCTTCTCCTTCCCACTTGTGCTGGGCCCATAACCTGTTGTGCAGCACTTGGGTAGTGGAAAGGAGATATCTGTACTACTTGCTGGTAGAACTTGGAATACTTTATTTCTAATAATTTGCTATCTTATATACTAAACAATTTCCATGATTACAATTTTCAGTTGTTTATGATTTATGTGTATGTTCTTATTTGTCCCATCGATTGCTTCGATCAGGAAAATCTCAACAAGAACCCTATAAGGATGTATTGACAGATCAACACGACCTCCACCTTTACAAAAACCCTAACCTCAAACCATGAATGCTTGTAATCAATTTTTGAAAAGGGCGCACATGAAATGCAATTTCCTTCTACGGAAAATTGAGAAATGCATCCCTTCAAAAATCAACACTGAGTTGTAGATGTTTTGATTTTTCATGAGTGACGCAAAGTGGTACACCCAAAATTCAGCCTTTACTCCATTCATGAGTTCTCAATATTTCAACGTCATTTGCATAAGATGTGAACGCCAGAGGCGGTGATTCGATTTTATCCCGCCGGCATTCCCTTTCCCATCATAAAGGGTGATACTGTCAAAATTTGGTCAAGCGAAAACGCGTGTAAATCGGTGAAATTAAATTTCTTTTAATTAAATTTCTTTTTCAAGTTTAATTAGTATAAAATTCAACAAAAATATTCAGTTAGGCTTCCGCTTTTCCAAATCCGAATGGCCGGGCCTTACGCTTAACCCCTGCCATCAGATTTTGTACAGCCACCTTGTCCACCTTCTTCACCGCAGAAAGCCAGTTTGCCTTGAACTGCTGCTCGTCCTAAGCAGTTTTTTTATCTTCTTTAGGTTCCGTTTGACAATAGCCCAGTATTTCGCAATTGGGCGAAGCTCTGGCGTGTTGGGAGGGTTCATGTCCTTGGGAACCACCTGCACGTTGTTGGCAGCGTACCACTCCATGGCCTTTTTACCGTAATGGCAAGATGCCAAATCCGGCCAAAAAAGTGCAGAACAACCGTGTTTCTTCAGGAAAGGCAGCAGACGTTTATTCAAACACTCTTTCACGTAAATTTCTTGGTTGACAGTCCCGGAAGCTATGAAAATGATGCCACAGGTACAGATGGCTTGCCAAACCTGATATTTCTTAGCGAACTTTGACAGTTTCATGTGCTTGAAAATATCTGCTACCTTTCCCCTTCCTTTTGCCGTATAAAACTCCTGTCCCGGAAGGTGCTTGTAGTCGGCTTTGACGTAGGTTTCGTCGTCCATTACCACGCAGTCAAATTTCGTCAGCATCGTCGTGTACAGCCTCCGGGATCGCGCTTTGGCCGTCGTATTTTGTTTGTCATCGCGATTTGGAGTCACTACCTTCTTGTAAGTCGAAAGTCCGGCTCGTTTTTTGGTTCGATGGTTATAGACGATACACCCAGCTTATTTGCGGCATCTCGGAGAGAGAGGTTAGGGTTTTGCTTGAAACTACCGGCAACTCTCTTTGTCGTCTCAGCGGCTTCTGGTTTTCGATTTCCCCCCGATCCAGGCTGTCGACTGTCGACAAACGTTCCCCAAACACTTTAATTACATTTGTAACGGTTGATTTGGCAACTTTTAGCGATTTTGCCAGCTTTGCGTGCGAGTAGCTCGGATTTTCGCGATAATTTTTGTGGAAGTTTTCGATTTTATTTTTAATCCTAATATATCTAAGCTTAAAATGGAAACGATTATAAGTGATTTTTTAAATTTGAAAATCATCAAAAAAAAAGTAGTTCTAAACTTGCCGATTGATTTTTTTTCGTTAATAGTGCATCGGATAAGTGAGAATTTCCTCTATAATTTGGTAAATTTTCAAAGATGCCGATTTTTTCTTCTAATTGATCCCAAAAAAGAAACCGTGACTCATTTTCAAATAATTGTGGACTTACTTCAGATGCACAAGAAGGCTTACTATCTGATTGAAATTTATGTTTTATTTTAGAAATATTGTGTTAACCAAATACAGCCATGGTTATTTTTTCTTTGAATTTCTTCTAGAAATCGCCATCGTCGCCTACGAGCCGGACGACACGGTCAAGGAGAAGAAAATGATAACCCTGAACAGTGAGGTCATCCCCTTCTACCTGACCAAGTTGAATGTGATCGCGAAGGAGAACAATGGTCACCTGGTGCTGGGCAAGCAAACCTGGGCCGACGTTTATTTCGCCGGCATTCTAGACTACCTAAACTATCTGACCAAGACCGATCTGCTGCAAAATTTCTCCAGCCTGCAGGAAGTTGTCAACAAGGTGTTGGAGCACGAGAACGTCAAGGCGTACATTGCCAAGAGACCCGTTACAGAGGTCTAGAACTCGCAACGTTGACTCAGCGCACCTGAATGACGATGCTCATTAAACAAACCTTTCCTCAAAAACGAAAACCAAAACCCTTTCATCACCAATCACCATCTTTTTTTTCGCTACTGCACCCTAGGATAATAACATTGAAGAATGAATTTGCGCGAGGAATACTAACCGATCGATGGAAGGAATCGAAACCGAACATTCTATTCCTGCTCACTCATGGTGGCATCTTTAAACTCAGAACCGTATTTTCACTCGTTGATTAGTATGTTGTACATCTCCACTTCGCACCGAGAGAAGAAAGACATTATAGTGTAGTTTTAAACGGTAAGCAACCAGCCGGTCGTCTAGTCGTAGTTATGTAAGGTTTAATGCAATAGTTTAAGATATTAGCCAAGGGTCCCACACGTACGAATGTGAACTGTGTTTACAAGTCCAAATAAAATAATATTGCCAATTTATCAAAAATTTGAGCTCTTTTTATTCTAAGATGACTATCTGCATATCTCTCCTCAGTATGGTTCTACTTAAGAAAAAAATAATTCCAATCTGCGCCATGATAAAAACTGTAAATTAAAAAAAAGATTTTCAAATTTAGATTCCATTTTCGATTTTAAATTTTACTTTCAGATTTCAGATTAAAATTTCAGATTCAGATTTCAGATTCAGATTTCAGAACTCAGATTCAGATTCAGATTCAGATTTCAGATTCAGATTTCAGATTCCACTTCCTCGGTGGGGGCAACGTTGTCCCAAAGCCTTCGCCCCCCGACGACTGCCCGACAGGATCCTGGGACGCCAGATGTGCGTCGGGAGTGTGTCGTACGGGGGCACCCGGGACACTTGCGGGTAAGTTCCTCAATATCATATCAGCGAACAGTATCAAACGCAAATCAATTTCCCAGGTCATTCCCTACTCTGCTGCGTCCCATAACAATGAACCAACTGACTGTACGGCACATGCACACCACACCAAGATGGGATCCAAGTGAAGGTACGAGCAGAGGACCTGTTCCCAGAAACCCAACATCCACGCAAGTATCAATAACGGCCAGGCCACGACCTGCACGTTCACGGGGACAATTCCTTGTACTCCAATGGAACGTTCGCGGATTCTGGTGTAACGAACCGGAGCTAACTCGGATGATCTGGGGTAAGTTACCGATTTGTATAATGCTACAGGAGACAATGACAGACAAGTACAGTGCTTTGCTGACCAAAAACTATTGCGTGTACACATCCAAATTTAGTCCGGGGAGAAGAAAAGGTCCAGCTGTCATGGGTATTTTAAAAGAAGCGCCACACGAACTGATCGATTTAGAGACGGAAATCTCAGCGGTAGCAGTCAGACTACTTTCCCCAGTGAAAGTAACTCTGATCTGTGTTTACAATCATTTCAAGTCGGGCTATTACAACACAGCGGACAGGGCGTTGAGAGATCTGATGTCCAATCTCTCCCCCCCATACCTTGTTGGAGGAGATTTCAATAGTCGACATGCCACCTGGGACAATTTCACGAACAACATGGGTGAAACTGTTGCCAGGTGGGCTGCTGATCATGAAATGGCACCGCTTAATGACGGGTCTAAAACTCGATTCAGCCCAATCCAGAATAACCAAGACACCGCCATTGATATCACCTTTGCTTCAACAACCATCATAGGTAGGTTTAAATGGACCACCTGTTCAGATCCAAGCAACAGCGATCACGTCCCCATAAGAATTGAGTTAGACAGTAGCTGTCCAACGGTCCCGATAGTTAAAAAATGGAAACTTAAAGAAGCGAACTGGGAAAAGTATGCACAGGAAATAGGGGATGAACTTCTTTCTATTTCGCACCCCAACATAATCAACATCACTCAGACCATTTTCCAAACTGCCAGACGCTCGATACCACGAACGACCGGAAACACAGCCTCGAAATATGCACCATGGTGGACCGAAGAAATCGGCACACTCATTGAAAATCGTAAAGAAAAGTGGAAACTTCTTCGAAGAACCGCCAAAACGTCTAGTGAGTGGATAAACCGAAACGAAGACTTTCGAAAGGCCAGAGCAGAGGCAAGATCAGCCGTAGAAAAGGGTAAAAATGAAGCATGGAATGAGTTCTGTACCTCATTCAACCCGAGTACCCCAGTCACAGAAATGTGGCAAAGGTTTAGCAAAATCACAGGACGCAAATCCAACCGCACGAGACGAATGTCTATCGATGGAAAATATACAGATGACCCCCAACAAATTGCAAATCACCTTGCAAAGGTATTTGAACAAAGTTTCACTGCAAGTAACTATTCGAAAACATTAGAAGAAAGAAACTACCAACCACCGCCTTCCATCCCTGAAAATGAAAACATGGACAAAGACTTCTCTGGAACAGAACTGACAATCGCTCTCAGCAAATGTGCTGGTAAATCTACTGGTCTGGATGAAATT
Organism: Uranotaenia lowii; assembly: GCF_029784155.1. Classification (NCBI taxonomy): domain Eukaryota; kingdom Metazoa; phylum Arthropoda; class Insecta; order Diptera; family Culicidae; genus Uranotaenia; species Uranotaenia lowii. The sequence continues at coordinate 314,896,819 of NC_073692.1, read as the reverse complement.
ACGTACAGCATGATAAAAAATATGCCCTCCGAAGCAAAAAAGGTTGTGCTAGAAGTGTTTAACAATCTTTGGCAAAAAGGAGAATACCCAGTGAATTGGAGGAAAAGCGTAATCATACCCATACCAAAACCAGGTGAACTGAACAGCTTCCGACCAATTGCTCTCACGTCTTGTTTGGGGAAAATTTACGAGCGATTAGTGATTCGACGACTGCAACAGTTGTTAGAACATCGAAAAATTATACATCCTAATCAACATGCCTTCCGAAGTGGTAGAGGTACAACCAGTCATTTGAGCAAACTTAAAGACATACTCACCGAGCACCGGCATTCTAATTTACACTCGGAACTAGTTTCGTTGGATCTTTCCAAAGCTTTCGACCGGACATGGAGACCAGGTATCCTAAAAGCCCTTCAAAAAGCCTCAGTGGGAAACCGAACGTACCAGGTAATAAAAAACTTCCTGAAAGATAGAACTTTTTGTGTGGCAGTAGGTGGAGCTTTTTCTTCAGATCTGCCTCAAGAAACCGGAGTACCCCAAGGGTCAGTTCTATCCCCCACTCTTTTTATCCTAGTAATCAATGACGTGTTCAGGTTCATACCAAAGACCATCTCAGTTCTTATATATGCGGATGATATTTTGTTAATTTGCGGAAGTAAGTTTGTTGCAATCTGCCGTAAAAGGTTACAACATGGAATCGATGAAATTTTATCGTGGGCAGAAAAAAACGGCTTCGCAATAAATGCCAAAAAGAGCTTCTTGTTACACACATGCTGCGTGACTAAAGGCAAGCATCGATTTGGAAAAATGCAAAAGTTAAAAGCTAACGGATCGGAGATCAAACAAACAAAAACAGGTAGAATTTTGGGGGTAGAGCTAAACAAGAAAGGAAATGCCAATAATCATGTAAAAATGCTCATAAAAGAATGTTCGGCACGTACTCGTTTCTTAAAAATTATAACAAGTCTTGGAAGCAGAGAAACTCTTCTTAAAATTGGCTTTGCGACAGTTATGTCAAAATTGTTCTACGGATGGGAAGTATTCGAACCAGAAAACATCTTGAAACTTAAAACGGTTTATACCAATATGCTGAGAACCATATCCGGCGCTTTCTGTTCAACCCCATTAGAAGCCCTATATGTTGAGAACGGCGTATTCCCCTTTGCATTTCTGGTTGCCGAAAATTGGGCAAGAAAAGCAATATGGGTAGCAGAAAGAGTAGACTGCAGTGAGAACTATCTGTTAAATCGAGCGAACCAACTTTTAACAGAAACGATAAACCATCGTATTCCACCAATCCATAAACTCCGAACCGAAATAGCCAAACAGTGGAATGAAAAACCACCTATGATAGACTGGACAATAAAACACCAGTTTAGAGCTGGTGGAAACAAAAGATCAGTAGTTAACATGTTTGCAAACCTTAAAAACACTAAGTACCGCTTCAGAAGAGAAGTGTACACTGACGGCTCCCTAGCAAGCGGGAAAGTGGGCTTTGGCATTTTCAACCCAATGGAAGAAAACATATCTCGAAGTCTTCCAGAACATCTCTCAATTTTCTCGGCAGAAGCTTTCGCTATTGATGTAGCGGTCAAAAGAGCCAATGAACCAACTGTGATCTACACCGACTCGGCAAGTGTGCTAACAGCTTTAGAATCTGGAACCAAGCATCCGATCATCCAAAACATCATCTATCAAAAAAATCTGAAAAACGTTACGATGGTCTGGATTCCAAGTCACGTTGGTATTCAGGGCAACGAAGAGGCTGATCGACTTGCGAACTTAGGAAGAAATGAAGGTAGATACGCTATAAATATTCCAAAAGCGGACGCGCTAAAGTGGATCAAGAGAATGTTGAAACTGCAACACGAACGAAACTGGAACAATCAGCTTAATATAAAACTGCGAGAAATAAAATCGACAACGGAAAAATGGAAGGATATAAACAACAAAAAAGAGCAGAAGGTCCTTACCAGGTTGAGGAACGGTCACACCAGGATGACCCACAAACATCTGATGGAGGGAACGGAAACACCAGTGTGCGATGCGTGTGGTGTTCAACTGACGGTAAAGCACATAATTATGGAGTGCCTGAAATACAACGACAGAAGACAAGTGCTGCCGGAAGGCAGCCTGGCGGAAAAAACTTGAAAACATTCGTTCCAAGGAGAAGAAAGTGATACAATTTTTAAAACAGTGTAACCTTTTTAATGAGATCTAAAGTGTAAAAACAAAACTTTTGGAGGGTGAAAACAGAAGGTTAATCCCTCATTAAATAAAACGTACAAAAAAAAAAAAAAAAAGATTTCAGATTCAGATTTCAGATTCAGATTTCAGACTCAGATTTCAGATTCAGATTTCAGATTCAGATTTCAGATTCAGATTTCAGATTCAGATTTCAGATTCAGATTTCAGATTCAGATTTCAGATTCAGATTCAGATTTCAGATTTAGATTTCAGATTCAGATTTCAGATTCAGATTTCAGATTCAGATTTCAGATTCAGATTTCAGATTCAGATTTCAGATTCAGATTTCAGATTCAGATTTCAGATTCAGATTTCAGATTCAGATTTCAGATTTCAGATTCAGATTTCAGATTCAGATTTCAGATTCAGATTCAGATTTCAGATTCAGATTTCAGATTCAGATTTCAGATTCAGATTTCAGATTCAGATTTCAGAACTCAGATTCAGATTTCAGATTCAGATTTAGAATTTAAATTTCAGATTCAGATCTTATGAAGATAAACCGGTTCACTTGCACTGCAAGTTTCCGCCTGTTGGGCGAACCAAGCTGGGCCTACTAATATATGGTGGTAGATACAACTCTATATGTATCTATCTACCACTTCATAGTAGTTAGCCCGTGCCGAACGAAAATTTGGTATGTCGTGATAATGGTTCTTATTAATTTTACTCGCTCGTTTTCACCATCTTTCGTTTCTTTCAACTTTCTATAAACGTTTATAAAAATTTATAATCTTAAGATGTTCTAACAGGTCGCAAAATCTTCTGAGACGTGTTAAACCATCTATATGTGCTTACACCGACAGGAAATGCGCATCTGAACAGCGTCTGTTAACTAGGTTACGTATCGGGCACACTCGTTTAACACACAGCTTTCTCTTGGAACGATCTATACCTCCCGAATGCTCCTTTTGCGGAATAAGAATAACTGTCCAACATATTCTGGTTGATTGTAGAGGATTTGATCAAGCCCGACGAGCTTGTGATATGGAAGGCTCAATCTATGATATTTTATCGAATTGTACAAGCAAAGAAACCAACGTTGTAAAATTCATAAAACTCTATAATCTGAAGGATAAAATGTAGATGTTTTTGTTGTTATAGTAACAGACACGAATGCCATGTAAATTGTAAAATGTCTTTAATAAAAATAATAATAATAATAATTAAGATGTTTTTACTAAAAATGACATCACTATTCACCGATAAGGCCAATTAAGTAAGATTTAGATTTCAGTTTCATTTTTCTGATTTAGATTAAATTTAAAAAAATTAGATTAAAATTTCGAATCCAATTTAAGATTTTAAACTATCCTGAAAAATTTGACACAAGAATTTTATTCCTATCCTTCGTACCCACTTAAAAAAACTCATTTCTTGATGATTCAGATTTCGTTATTGAAATGTGAGTTTACTTAAAGTTGTTTTTTATAATTGTTTAAAACATATTTGTTGGGAGAACACCCCTACACAACCTTATCACCATCATCATTATCAGTGGGCTCATCGTCTGACACATTCTGTCAGAGCGACTGACATCTACCACCCAAGAACACCAATTGTGCAAGTCATTCTAATTCACCACTCTTATCAAGAACCACACCGTTTATTCTCTTCTAGTTTTAACAATCGTGTAATAAAGTTTTTAATATGTTACTTGTATAAATCATCGGCCTATTTATTACAACAAAGTGGCGACGAGTTGGTTCAGTACCGATTTCGCGAATAACAGTTGTCCGTCGCGTTAAAATCGGCTTTTCGATCGACACAATCACCGCGTGTGAGAAGTTGAGGTTACCATCATGCCGGATCCAGCTGTAAATCAAGCAGTAGGGGGACTCGCACAGCAACCATCATCCAACCAGATGCTGATGCAGATCCTTCAACAGCAACAATAGCTTATGGCACAGCTTACTCAGCAGGTCTCAGCTACCCAGCAGGCCATTCACAAGCTGTCGAGGGACGAAACGGTTTTGGACTCCCTTTCCAATAACCTTACCGAATTCGTCTATGATCCGGAGCAAGGCAGTACGTTCGACTCCTGGTATGCACGTTATGCAGATTTGTTCGACAAGGATGCCGAAAAACTGGACGACGCTGCGAAAGTCCGGTTACTGATGAGGAAGCTGAATCCACAAGCACATGAGCGGTTCACCAGTTTTATACTTCCGAAGCTGTCCAAGGAGTTATCGTTCAGTGAAACTATTGGGAAGTTAAAAACGATCTTCGGATCCCCAGTGTCCGCGTTCCATCGCCGTTATCTGTGCTTGCAGACGACAAAAGACGATTCCGATAATCTAGTGTCCTATTCGTGCAAAGTTAATAAAGCGTGTGTGGACTTCAAGTTAAAAGATATGTCAGAGGAACAGTTCAAGTGCCTCATTTTCGTGAGTGGTCTCAAGTCAGCACGAGACTCGGACATCCGTATGAGGTTGATAACGAAGTTAAACGAAACTAAGGACGTTTCTCTGGAACAAGTGGTGGAAGATTGCAAGAATTTACTGAACTTGAAAAAAGACAACAGTCTTGTTGAGAAACAGCAATCATTCAGTGCAGTGAATGCCATTCATAAAGAGCGGCATCCCAAACCAAATCATGAACATTGGGCGGGAAAGTCAGTAAATTCTACCAATCTACCAAAAACTCCGTGTTGGGCGTGCGGTGCTATGCACTTTTCTGTGGACTGTACATACCGTGAACATCAGTGTCGTGAGTGTAAAAAGAAAGGCCATAAGGAAGGATATTGCGCCTGTTTTACGTCTGGCGGTAGCAGCAGCAGCAACAAGAAGAAAAAGAAGAAGAGTAGCAGAGAAGTGAAAATAGTGTCCGTGAATAATATCACCCAGAGCAGGAAGTACTCCGAAATCGAAATCAGGTTCCGGTACGATTGCAGATCGATTCAGCGTCGGATATCACGATCATTTCTGACCAGTGTTGGCGAAAAATCGGCGAAGGAACAATTCCCTCTTGCAACGCCAAATCTGCATCTGTTAGGACGTAGTAAGCAGCGACTCCTATGGTACTAAGCATAGTAACCACTGTATCCTTAGTTACCTAGTTTGTTAGGAAAATAAAACTTTTCAATCTTTGACGAGCATTCAACCAAGTTGGTTCAGCTGTGTTTCACTCTGCTCAATTGGTTATGAGCCCAGCTGAATAATTGAAGCCCGGAAGATTCTGCAAGCAGTTTTCAAGAAGCCATGGTTCTGGAAAGAGATTCCCCCAGCGGTCCAGCAGCACAAGGCGGTGCTAGCGGAGTGAGCGGTCGAAATCCTTCGCAAATCAACAGCGGATTTGGCGATGGTTCGAATGGTGCACAAGCGCACGCAGGCGGAAACGTTCGAGTTCTCGGACAAGTCAGTCTCCCGGCGCTGGAGAAACTTAAAGGTCGCGAGAATTACTCAACGTGGGCGTTCGGCATGAAAATGATATTAATTCGAGAAGGCACGTGGTACGCTGCTTGTCCCGGAGAAGGTCAACATGTCGACGAGGAGGTGAGCTTGAGGGCACTCGCTACAATTTGCCTGAGTTTGGAGTCGGTGAACTACAGCCTAGTTCAGGACGCACGAACGGCACAAGAAGCTTGGGAGAAGCTACGAAGAGCTTTTCAAGACGACGGTCTGACGAGGAAAATCGGTCTGCTGCGGAAATTGACATCGATACGGCTGGAGGAATGCGGAAGCGTGGAATCATTTGTCGATAGCTTGATGTCCACTGTCCATAAGCTCGCCGGGATTGGGTTCCGAGTAGACGATTCGTGGCTGGCGGCGTTGCTGTTGATGGGACTCCCTGCGAATTATGAGCCGATGATCATGGGATTGGAGGCTTCGGGAGCAGCACTGACGGCGGATGCGGTAAAGACTAAGATACTGCAAGACGTTAAAATTCAAACAGTATCGAAGTCGAGTGGTGCTGATGGCGCGCTCTACAGCGCACAAAAATCAAAGCGGCGTGGCAGCAAGAATAACGGCAAGAAGGACGGCGGTTGTTTCATCTGCGGAAAACCTGGTCACTATGCGGCGAAATGTCCCCAGAAGACGGCGAACAACAAGGCAATGTGCAGCGTGTTTTCGATTGGCAACGTTGTTGAGTCCGAGTGGTACTTTGACTCTGGAGCGACAGCACACATGGCGCGTTCGACTGACGGTTTCGTGAAGCAGCAAGTTCTTTCTCACCCGGTCGGAACAGCGAACAACGGTTCGATGACGTCTGTGTCCAAAGGTTTCGTCAAGCTGGAAGTCAACGAAGGTCCTATCGAGATTCAAGAGGTGTTGCAGATTCCTGAACTAGCAGCAAATCTACTGTCGGTGAGCAAAATATGCCAGAAAGGATTGACGGTTTTGTTCGACGCAAAAGGCTGTAAGGTTCGCGAGAAGAGTGGCAACATTATAGCTTCTGGAACTCATCAAGAAGGGCTATATCGACTCAACCGCAAGATGGATGGTTCGTTGCTGACGGTAACCGCAGAAATGTGGCACAAACGCTTAGGTCATCTCGGTCAGCAGAACATGACCAAACTGCAATCGATGGTCGACGGTTTGAAATGGTCCGGAACGATACCCGAATGTGTGGCATGCATCGAAGGGAAGCATGCACGAAATCCGTTTCCTTCAAGTGGTTCCAAGGCGAAAGGTTTGCTGGATCTGGTGCATTCAGACTTGTGTGGCCCGATCGAAGTCCCGTCGCTTGGTGGAAGTCGTTATGTCATCACTTTCATAGACGACGCCAGTAGGAAGGTGTTCCTGTATTTCCTGGAAAAGAAAAGCGAGGTGAAGGATGCCTACGAACGGTTCAAGGCCAGGGTCGAGCGGCAAACTGGACGAAAACTGAAGGTGTTGAGAACCGACAACGGAACCGAGTACGTCAACGAAGAGATGCGGAAAAGTTTCGAGAAGGACGGAGTACAGCACCAGAAAACCTGCCCATACACTCCGCAACAAAATGGGTTGGCGGAGAGGATGAATCGCACTCTTCTGGAAAAGGCCCGTGCGATGCTGAACGATTCTAAATTGCCGAAGCAGTTTTGGGCTGAAGCGATTTTGACAGCAGCCTACATTACGAACCGGTGTCCATCAAGAGCGTTGGAGAACATCACACCCGAGGAAGCATGGTCCGGAAAACGTCCGAACTTGCATAATCTAAAGGTCTTTGGTTCACGTGCGATGGCGCATGTGGTGAAGCAGAAACGCAAGAAGCTGGATCCGAAGTCCCAGGCATGCATTTTCGTTGGGTATGCCGAAGATTCCAAGGCATACAGGTTGTACGATCCGGTCCGCAACGAAGTGTTCATCAGCCGTGATGTCATCTTGGTCGAAGAGGGAAAGCCGACAGCTTTGGTCAATTTTTCAAGCCCAGATCCTGTCAATTTCATGGAATTGACAACGATGCAGATGGAAGAATCTGTTACCCAATCCGAGGATGCTGACTCTGCGCTCCCACCGCAACTTAGTAGACCGGCTGATCAGCAGCTAGAGTTTAGGCGCAGCGGTCGGGAGCGCCGACCCCCAGGCAAGTATTCCGATTATGTTACTTTTACGCCTTTTACTGTCCTGGAAAATTCCCCCCAGACATCCTTGGTTGCTACTGACGATCCCGTGAGTTACGCTGAAGCCCTGGCGAGGCCGGACCGAGGCCAATGGTTGGCCGCCATGCGAGAGGAGATTCGATCTTTGGAGGAGAATCAAACCTGGGAGTTAGCTGATTTGCCGGAAAACCGAAAACCGATACGCAACAAGTGGGTGTTCAGGACCAAACGGGATGCTGACGGACGAATCGACAAGTACAAGGCGCGTCTTGTCGTGAAGGGGTGTTCGCAACGTCCAGGAATCGACTACGACGAGGTCTATTCACCGGTGGTTCGATATTCAACGATCCGATATCTGATGGCGCTTGCAGTGGAGCACGACTTGGACATCGAGCAAATGGATGCTGTGAGTGCGTACCTTCAAGGAAGTCTCGGAGATGAGGTCATCTTCATGGATCAGCCGGAAGGGTTCGGCGATACGAGCAATAAGGTCTGTTTGCTCAAGAAGGCGCTTTATGGTTTAAAGCAGTCCGGACGAGTGGAGTTTGGCTTATCGCAATCAAAGGTGGACAATTGCCTGTACTACCAGCTGGCGTGTGGAAAAATGCTTTTCGTCACCGTTTACGTTGATGATTTTCTAATTTTTTCAAACGACCCGAGCCTGAAGAAGAAGCTGAAGGAATTTCTTTGTCAGCGGTTCAAGATGAAGGATCTTGGAGAGGCCCAACTTTGTCTCGGATTGCGAATTTCCCGTGACCGAGCTGATGGTAAACTGTGGATCGATCAGGCTCAGTACGTGGAGAGCATCTTGCAGCGGTTCAACATGGGAAACTGCCACCCAGTCTCGGTTCCGATGGATCCAAGTACGAAGCTGGACAAGACGATGTGCCCGACCACGAGGGACGAAATCCTGGAGATGAAGGAGGTTCCGTACAAGGAAGCAATTGGTTGCCTGACGTATTTGGCTCAAGCAACGAGGCCGGATATTAGTTTCGCCGTGAATCAGGTCAGCCAATTCTGCAGTAACCCTGGTCGCCAACACTGGGAAGCTGTGAAGAAGATATTCAAGTATCTGAAGGGAACCGTTTCCAACCGTAACGAGTACAGCCGAGCAGGAGGTCATCTAGTTGGATACTCAGATGCGGATTGGGGAGGAGATCCTGATAGCCGGAAATCGACAACTGGCTATGTTTTCACCATGATGGGAGGAGCTGTATCATGGAATGTTAAGCGGCAAGCTACTGTTGCGTTGTCTTCATGCGAGGCGGAGTATCTTGCGCTGTCCAAAACCATCCAAGAGGCTCTTTGGTGGCGCCATCTACTGATGCAGATTTTTGGAGAACGAGTCATCCCGATACGATGTGACAATCAATCCGCCATCTGTATCGCAAGGAACCAAGGGTACCATCCGAGGACGAAACACGTGGACATCCGGTATCACTTCGTGAAAGATGCACTGGAAGAAGGCGTTGTTGATCTGTCTTACATCAACACAAAGGATCAACCAGCAGACGGTTTCACCAAGGCCTTAACGAGTCTGAAGCATGAAGCATTCAAGAGCTTGGTAGGACTCGTAGCTTAGGGAGGAGTGTTAGGACGTAGTAAGCAGCGACTCCTATGGTACTAAGCATAGTAACCACTGTATCCTTAGTTACCTAGTTTGTTAGGAAAATAAAACTTTTCAATCTTTGACGAGCATTCAACCAAGTTGGTTCAGCTGTGTTTCACTCTGCTCAATTGCATCTGGGGGATCACTTCATTTGGCCCGAGAGTTTTGGTGTGATGTGAAGATCGGTAGCAAAACAAAACGTGGACTGTGTCGTGTTGCTCCACCAGACCTGAAGCTTAACATCTTAGGCTCTGACTGGATCGAACTCTTCGGATTATGGGACGTTCCCATCAGCTCATTCTGCAACAAAATCAACAACCAATCGCCTCATCCGGATTCATCCCTGCAAGCTAAGTTCCCGAAAGTATTTTCGTCGGAAATGGGTCTCTGTTCAAAGACCAAGGTTCGCCTAAAACTCAAGGGTGAACCGAAACCAGTTTACCGGCCCAAGCGTCCGGTGGCCTACAGCGTGCAAGGTGCAGTAGAAGATGAGCTTCAGCGAATGCAGAATTTGGGCATTCTCGAACCAGTGGACCATTCAGATTGGGCAGCACCCATCGTCGTGGTTCGGAAACCGAACGGGAGAGTCCGCATTTGCGCTGATTTTTCGACCGGCCTCAATGAGGCGTTGGAGTCAAACCAGTGTCCACTTCCCCTACCAGAAGACATCTTTACAAAGATGGCAGGATGTAAGGTCTTCAGTCATATTGACCTATCCGATGCCTATCTCCAAGTGGAAGTGGACCCCCGAGATCAACATCTTTTGACAGTCAACACCCACAAGGGCTTATTTCGTTACACTCGTCTCACACCCGGCATCAAATCAGCTCCGGGTGCATTCCAGCAGATCATGGATGCAGTTCTGGTGAGTGGCATCGGTAAAGCCTGTGGTTATTTGGATGACGTGCTAGTGGGTGGTCACACAAAAGAGGAGCATGACCGCAATCTGCATCAAGTGCTTCAGCGTCTGGAGGAGTATGGCTTTACGATTCGGATGGAGAAGTGCAAATTCCACATGCAGCAAGTGGAATACTTGGGCCAGGTTTTAGATGGTGATGGAATCAGACCCGATCCGGGAAAGACTTCCGCCATTTCCACCATGCCACCACCTCGGGACGTCTCATCATTACGGTCATATTTAGGAGCTGTAAACTACTACGCAAAGTACATTCCCGAAATGCGTAAGCTCCGGTACCCGATGGACCAGCTTTTGAAAACTGGTGCCAAATGGAACTGGTCAGAAGCGTGTCAGCGATCGTTCCATCGGTTCCGTGAAATCCTGCAGTCACCATTGGCGCTTACTCACTACAATCCAAAAATGGAAATCATAGTATCAGCGGACGCGTCAAACTACGGAATCGGCGCGCGAATTGCCCACAAGTTGCCTGATGGGTCAGTGAAACCGGTATCCTATGCGTCACGAAGCTTGACGCCAGCCGAGGCGAACTACAGCCAGATTGAGAAGGAGGGTCTGGCGCTAATATTTGCAGTAACTCGGTTCCATAGGATGATTTTTGGTCGGAATTTCGTTTTGGAAACGGATCACAAGCCGTTGCTGGCGATTTTCGGGTCTAAGACTGGCATCCCGGTTTATACAGCAAACAGGCTTCAGCGGTGGGCGTTAACTCTACTACTGTATGACTTCAGCATCAAATATGTCAACACAAATAGTTTTGGTTATGCTGACATTTTGTCGAGACTGATTAACACCCACGTCCGCCCCAACGAGGAGTACGTCATCGCATCGATTGAGCTAGAAGACACCATGCAAGACATCGTCAAGCAGTCTGTCGTGGGTCTTCCGGTAACTTTCAAGATGATCCAAGCCGGAACACAGTCGGATGCGATTTTGAAGCAGGTTAAGCAGTTCGTCGATACAGTTTGGCCAACCGATCGGTCGAAATTCAGCGACTCCCAGCTGCAGCAGTTCCATCAACGCCGGGACAGTCTATCAATAGTGTCCGATTGTCTCGTCTACGGAGAGCGATTGGTCATTCCTGCAAAATTTCGAGATCGGATTCTGCGTGTTCTACACAAGGGCCACCCTGGAGTGGAGAGAATGCGGTCCATAGCACGTAGCTACGTCTATTGGCCCGGAATCGACGAGCAAATCAGCCAGCGTGTACGAGCGTGTGTGGAATGTTCGAGAGCCGCCAAGACCAACACAAAAACTAATTTGGAATCTTGGTATGGTTTACTTTTCTTGTGCAAACCATCGCAGGTCAGGTCCAATACAAACGGAACGGAAGCAATTTTGGATGCGTATAAAAAATTTGAATTTTCAAATCGAAATCGGCCGGAAAAAGGTGTTTTTTTTTCGAGTAGCTGAAGGAGTAAACTGTTCTACGGAAACTGCTTGGAGTGAATTCAGATCAGATAGTGTGTTTTAAGTGGAAAACGCCAATTTACGGCGAAAAAGACGCCAGTGAAAACTTAAAAAGAAAGTGAGGTTATAACAGGAAATGAAAGTGTGCCAGCTTAAAAATGGCTAGCAGCAAGGAAGACGACCAGGATATGGACAATCCGGAACCAAACACCGGAACCAGAAAAAAGGCGTTCGAAAAGGATGAGACAAGCACAACACGAAAACCCAAGATAAATTATCAATACATAGGCAGCGATCAAGGACCGTTCCGAGTTTTTATAGAATTGTTAAAGAAAACAGGGGACAATCAAATAAACAAATTGGCACTTGCTAATACACTGCGCAAAATGATCATTTACAAAGCGCACATCCTGGATTTAAAAAATGTTGGACGTCACAAGGTAATGGTTTATCTTAATAGTTACGCTATAGCAAATCGCCTCACCAGTGATAAAAATTTGAATGAACTCAACTACCGTGCGTACATTCCCCAACATTTAGTAGCGGTCTCCGGGGTAATCGCAGGAGTACCTCTTGATATAAACGAAGACGAAATGATGGAAGAAATTCTATGTGAGTACCCTATAATGAAAATTCAGCGTTTGACCCGCTGGGAAGAAGAAAAAGGTAAAATTCCCACACAACGGGTTAGTGTACTGTTTAGAGCTAACAAACTTCCGGAATCCATCAAGTTATTCCATTGCTCTGTTAACGTCCGTCCGTTCTATCGAAAAACCATGATCTGTATGAATTGTCTGCGTTACAATCATCGTACAGAAAATTGTAAAAGTCGAAGAAGATGTACAAAATGCACAAAAATGCATCCGAATGCAGACGAGTTCGACAACTGCAATAAAGAAACCAAATGTTTTCATTGCCGAGAGAACCATGCTACGACGGACCCAAAATGTTCTGAGAGAACGAGACAAAATAACTTACAAGCCATTTTAGCTCGCACTAACCTAACAGTAATCGAAGTACACGAACGGTATCCAATAAAAACCCAAAACTTTTATGAGGCGCTAGTTGAATCTTCACAAGATCCAACCCCGGAGGAGTCTTACGCCAGTATGACTGCCGGAAGATACCAGCAACGAAACAAGGACACATCAAGAACGGTTCGACGCAAGAGGGTAGCGGAAAAAATAAATTCGCCTATCATCAGTGACTCGATTAATGTGTTCAAAGCCAGGAAGCAAACAGACAGCGAGCAATTTAATGGAACTGCACTCTTCAATAAGTTCAAGAGCACCGAAGTAGAACGTTTCAAGGAAAATTTGAGAAAACAACAGCAAGGTAAGACACATACGACCGCAACCATAGAAGAAACTACAGCCAGCCCTTCATCAAGTAAGCAACAAAGACTTGATGAGAACCACCGAGAAAAATTTTCCACCTTTGTTACAAGTATGATCGATAAAGGTAAGATAAACCCAAACAGTTTAGAGTTCATTAAGCATAATCAAAACGAATAAAAAAAAAAAGCAATATGAAAATTATCCAATCTAATATCCAAAGTTTGAGCAAAAATAAGCAAGAAGTACATCGTGTACTCTCGGATAAAAATTATGATGTAGCCCTATTGTCTGAAACATGGAGTAAAGAAGGAGAAGAGGGTAACAGGGAGTACAACATTTCTGGTTATCATCGAATCCTTGTATCAAGACCTGATGGTTATGGTGGAGTTGGAATATTTCTTAAAAATTCCCTCAACTACTTAAAACTTAATATAAATAGCAACTCCGATCTCATTCAATTCGCCGCAGTTAAAATGACAAAATTTGATATAGTGATAGCCGTTATATATGTAGCTCCTCACATTGACAAGAACGAATTCGAGACCAGCATGCATGCCATTTTCCTACAACTCAATAGATATACACGAATAATTATAGGTGGTGATGTAAACTGTCATCACCCAGCTTGGGGTGACGATACGACTGACCCAAAAGGTTCGATCCTCGTAACTGCTATAAACTGCTCAAACCTCATACTAATCAACACGGGTGAAAAAACGTATGTTCCCTTAGAGTTAGGAAGAAGGTCGACTGCCATAGACATTTCCTTATGCTCTTCCAACTTGTTCCAAGTAGTCAATTGGAAAGTTCTACCTCAATCCATCGGCTGTAGTCAACATTTGTTGATAGAGATGGACATAACAAGTGAAAAGACAAATGACACTCGAACTTACACGAACTATCAACAAATTTTTAAAGACATTTCAGCCTTAACTGGTGAGGAAATTTCAGGGTTAGACGTTCTGAAATCCAAAATCCAAAGAAGCGTTAGGAATAACAGGAAAAAAAGTAAACACATCCCAAAAATTTGGTGGGATCAGCAAGTAGAGGAGGCATGGCAAAACAAAGCAACATCTCTTAAAAAGTTTAATTCTCAAAGCACCATAGAAAATGCCATTGAGGTCAGAAAAAACAGAGCAATCTTTATTCGTACCAAAAAAGAATCAATGAAAAGGAGTATTAAAGAGTTCGCTGCCAGTATAGATCCTCAAATAAGTTCTAAGGCACTTTGGGATAAAATAAATAGGATAGCAGGAAACAACAAAAAGCAAAAGACCAACAACCCTATACAGGAAGATGTTGACATGGCAGAAAAGTTCATGGACTTACATTTCGGCAACAACGATATTGATTTTGATATCCCATTGTCGTATGGAAGAACGTGTGAATATAATATCCTTAATGCAGAGCTGTGGAATAGTATTCTATGCCGAAAGAAAAACAGGTCAGCCCCATCTAATGACCAAATAACATATGGTATGTTGAAACATTTACATCCCTCTGTACGAGACATCATAATAAACGATCTTAACAAGATGTTTATAGCAGGCAACCTGTCGTATCAACTGAAAGAAATAAAGGTTATCGCTATACCGAAACATGGAAAGGATCAGTCAAGTATCGAAGGTAAACGACCAATTTCACTGGTTCCAACACTAACAAAAATTTTAAACAGTGCGGTTCTGGAAAAGATCCAAACCCACATAAACATCAACAACATCCTTCCTGAAAAATCTTTCGGATTCAGGAAAAACGTTTCAACGACAACATGCATTAATTTCCTCACAAATATCGTCAAGGATAGCAAAAGGAAAAAACTCATTACATCTATTATTTTCATTGATTTAATGAATGCATTCAATGCTGTCAAAACAGAACTTTTGGAAGATATTATGACAAACCAACGATTTCCTCCAGAAATTGTAGTGTGGGTTGGATACTTCCTGAGAAACAGGAAGCTATCCATGCAAGTCGGGCAAAGCTGTGTGACACGAACAATCAGTAATGGATTACCTCAGGGAGACGTACTTTCACCCACATTATTTAATTTATACACTTCTGACTTACACCTTACTCAGAATGAAGACGCAGATATTCTGCAATTTGCTGATGACTTTGCCCTGGTTGTTAGAGGAAAATCTCTTGAAACAGTAGAACAGAGGACTCAAGAATTACTGAACAATTTTGTTTCCAGAGCTAGAAGGTTGAACTTTCAAATTAACCCTGCAAAGACTAAAGCGTTACTTCTCCTCAGGGGAAAACGCAAACTCAATATCCGAATACATAACGTACCTGTGGAAACGGTCGCGAGCCACAAATATCTGGGTATCCATATAGACCGATCCTTCGGATTTGGGATTCACGCTAAACAAACTGCAAAACAAATTCAGGAACGGCTGAGAATGATGAAAGTTATTTGTGGAACACGTGAAGGAAGCCATCCTCAAACTATGTCATTAGTTTTCAACGCACTATTACGTAGTAAAGCTGAGTATGGATCCTCAATAATCGGGAACACATGCAAAACTAATAAAGAAAAAATACAGGTCATCCTAAACGATGCTATGCGTAAAGCCACGGGTTGCAGCAGAACTACCCCTCGAAATACGCTTCTAGCTATAGCTGGTCAAGAACCTTGGGAAGTAAGAAATAAATTTGTTACATGTAAGGAAACTGCTAGAACTGTATACTATAGAACTCCAGTTTACAACCAACTACAAAAAGTGTCAGACTTTAGAGGAGATACGAAGAAGCTAAGTTTTATGGAAAAAATATTCGTGGAATATCAAGAAACGTTTATGCGCATAAGTCCTATGGTACAATCCAAGAAAATCGAAGTGAACATCTCTACAAATATTGGCATTAACTGTTCCAAGAACAATGTCAATCCAAGAGTGTTGAAACAAAAAGTGCTGGGTATCCTTAACAGTCGATACAACCACTGCCATCGAATCTACACGGATGCATCGAAATTAGGTGATAGATGCGGTATTGGAGTCTACATAGAATCTAGAAAAAGAAAAATTATATTGGCGCTCGACCGAGAAACAAGTATTATGACAGCTGAACTTCTAGCAATTAACACCGCAACAGAAGAAATTAGAAAGGAAAGGTTCGAAAACTCAGTAATTTTGACGGACTCGCTGTCATCTTGCACATTACTTGGAAACTATCTTGACCAAATTAATCGATGTAAAATCGTTGACGCAATTCTAAAGTCCTGTGAAGAATTGAACATACAAATTCAGTGGATCCCTAGTCATATCGATCTTTCAGGGAACGATATTGCAGATGAGTTGGCCAAAGAAGGAACCGGAACTAACGATATCGAATCGATACGAAACCCAATTTTGCTCAAGGACGCTTACCTCTATTTTGAAAAACATAAACAAAATCAAGCAAACAATTGGTATACAATGTACTCACAAGAACTCTCGAAAGGTCTTAAATTTTTCAATATTCAACCACAATTCTCTGCAAAACCATGGTATCACAAAATGGATCTAACAAACACCGAAACCAGAACCCTCAATCGCCTTATGGCTGGGCACGACTACAGCAAATACTGGCTAAATAAGATGCGGATAGTAGATAACCCTAATTGCGAAAATTGCAACCAACCAGAAACGGCAGAACACCTTATCTTAAATTGTCACATGTACAAAGATCTCCGAACGAAATTCAGCTTCGATGGTAAATTTACCAATATTGCTGAACTATTGAAGACAAAAGATACATTACTTCTAAAAGAAGTAGTAGAATTTTTAAAAAATGCTAAAATGAACATCTAAACTGTAACTTAGATTACCAAAAAGAAACTCTAGTAAAATAATCCTTACGATCACGTAACAAAAAATAAACACATACAAGAATACCGCTGGATATATGGTCACAGTCACCGATCCAAATGTGGTCGCACCCGCTACCACAACCAAACAAGAAGAAGAAGAAGAAGAAGAAGAAGGAATCTTGGCCTGTACCAGAAAAACACAGGCAACGATTACACGCCGATTATGCTGGGCCAGTCGACGGCAATTACTACCTGATAGTTGTTGACGCTTTCAGCAAATGGCCAGAAGTCATCTCCACCAAGCGCATCACAGCATCTGCAACGGTGGCCATGTTCCGCGAGATCTTCGCCAGAAACGGGATGCCCGAAACTTTGGTTACCGACGATGGCACACAGTTCGCGAGCGAGGAATTTGAAACGTTTTGCAGCAACCAAGGAATCCTTCACCTTAGAACACCGCCGTACCATCCGCAGTCGAACGTTCTCGCAGAGAGATTTGTCGACACATTCAAGCGAGGACTTCGGAAAATAACGACGGGGGGAGAGCCTCTCCGCGAAGCAATTGATACTTTCCTTTTGTGCTACCGCTCCACTCCTTGTCGTAGCGCACCTGATGGGAAGTCTCCAGCAGAGCTGTTATTGGGCAGACGATTACGAACAGCATTGGACCTACTGAAACCACCAACCTCGTTCTATAAGCAACCCGAATCGAAGCAGGAAATCCAGTTCAATCGAAAGCATGGCACGAAAGCGTTGAACTACGATGTCAAGGATCTGGTTTGGACTAAAGTACACCGAAACAACACCTGGTCGTGGGAGCCTGGTCAAATCCTTGAACGTATAGGCCGGGTTATCTACAATGTATGGTTACCAGAAAAGCGAAATCTTGTGAGGTCCCATACGAACCAACTGAGGAAGCGGTACGAGTCCGAACAACCAACATCACCAGTACAACAGCAGTCGACGCAAATTCCGCTAAGCATCCTATTAGATTCGTGTGGTCTTAGTCAGCCATCAGCCGCACCAGCCGAACAAGCAACAGGTGGGCCATCGCAGTTACCGTTACTCAACCAGCTAATACCTACCGAGGTCCCCCGCCGAGCGCCTTCCAAGCCCCCAAGAGCTACTACTCAGCAACAACCGAGCCAGCTTCGCCAATCTTCTAGAGTAAGAAGAACACCCGTGAGGTATGAGCCGTATCATCTCTTCTAAGAGGGGGAGGTGTTGGGAGAACACCCCTACACAACCTTATCACCATCATCATTATCAGTGGGCTCATCGTCTGACACATTCTGTCAGAGCGACTGACATCTACCACCCAAGAACACCAATTTTGCAAGTCATTCTAATTCACCACTCTTATCAAGAACCACACCGTTTATTCTCTTCTAGTTTTAACAATCGTGTAATAAAGTTTTTAATATGTTAGTTGTATAAATCATCGGCCTATTTATTACAACAATATTGGTTAAATGAAAGGAGCGTTCGGATGAATAAATTCAACAGCATTTTTTAAAAATATGTATGTAAATAACAACAAATTGTTTAATGTGAGAATATAGAGTTTCGCATTAGGAATCAAAAATATGAAACATAGTTTGCTCAGTTCTAGATACTAAATCAAAATATCTAATTTACAGAAATATCTTTTCCAAAGACTAATAAATGCAGGTATAAATTTGAAGAAACCAATCGCAACTTACCTTTGCGCGTACTACTGATGCTTCCACGATGCTTTCCGTTTTTCAACGAAGCTCCGAATCCCTTCCTGACCATCGACCGTAGCCAGGTTATCGGTCATCACGTGCTCCCCGCGTTCATAGGCAGCATTTATATCCAGTGCCAGCTGCTCATAGAAAAACTTTTTACCCAAACCAATCACAGCCCTACTTTTTGATTTGATGGCATTGCAGATCGTTTCAATTTCCTGATCCAATTGTTCTGCTGGAACCACTTTACTAACCATACCCGCCGTCAGGGCTTCTTCAGCACTTATCGGAAGACCGGTAAAAAGCATGTAGGAAGCTTTCATACGAGGAATTGCTCTAGCAACGGCAATTCCCGGTGTAGAGCAAAATATCCCGAACGAAGCCCCGGGAGTCGAAAAGGAGCTTCGATCACTACATACAAGCATATCGCAGGATGCAACCAGTTGACATCCAGCAGCCGCTGCGAGCCCATCAACCCGAGCTATCACCGGCACTGGTGACCTGAGAATCGTCCCAATGAGTTCCGTGCACTTGGCAAACACTTGTTTGTGAAAGTCGGAACCTTTGTCGGGTGTTAGTTCCTTGAGGTTGTGGCCGGCTGAGAATACACGACCTTTTGCCGAGAGAACAAAACACCGAATCGCAGGATTATCCTGGTGAGCAACAATGTTCCCGAGAATGCTATCCATCATGTCTAGCGACAACGAGTTACGAGTTTTTTCGTTGTCCAGCACTATGTGACCTACACCATCTTTCTCCTGATAGGTGCTCAGTTTCCGGTTTGAAACGTTGAGTAACGGAAACACCTGAAAATGAAATATGATATAAGGATACATTTTAACACAATTTCTTACCGAACTATTTACTTGACACTTGTTGAATATTTGTCTACACATTAACATATTGTTTTATAAATAAATTCAACAAAAATTAATAAAAATTAGTTTTAAGAAACAAAACAAAACAATCCTGAAATCGGCTGGCAAAATAAAGATGTAAGCAGTATTTACGTTATCGAATGCGTGCAGCACGCGATGCGAATGATGCGCGATGCGATACGCGTCAGGCTCCTTCACGGAAAATAGTAAGAAGGTAAAATTTACCGAGTTGCAAGGTAGTTTTACCTTTTTTCATTCACTTGCAAAAAAGTGAATTGTATCGTTTTTCTTTTCTCCCAATTTACCTAAATTTTACCTTTTTGGAATTCACTGAGCAAAAGGTACATTCTGCTGGTTTCCCATTTACTGTCTAAGAGGGTGTTTTTCGCTGTTCTTATTATTCACTGAATTAAATGAAACAAAGACACAAATTCATTCAAGATTTGATTTTTATTTTTCATTACCTTTGGGATTAATGTTTTTAGAATCTATGTTTAAATAACGGTCTTCTCCGTTTTTTTTTCTTCGATGTTCCGCTTTATTTTCGGATGAAAACATATCCTCTAGGACATCAACGCTGCCTTTTCCGTGTCCTTCCGCGCCATTATGGCCGCTGAATCCTCCTACAATTAGCACATTCCCCTCCAATAAAGATAAAGATTCCGTCCCTTTTCCGTTCGACTCATCCGGCCAACTGGGGGATAATAATGGTTGATAATAATTGGTTGTGTGAGGAAAACATTTCGTAGCTCAGTAGGAGAACTAGCACAACAAAATGAAATCTTATGCTAAATTTACCTCGGTAAGGGTAAAGTTGCCTTATTTTGGATTTCACAAGCATTCACTTTTTAATCTCGGTAAATTTTACCTTTTTATTATTTTCCGTGTTTCGCATGCATGCAACTGCACACACTTAATAAAATCGGCACGGTTTCATCCGTTTAGCTTAAAAATTTTAGCTTAATTTAGCTTAAAAACTATACAGCATAGAGAGTTTCAAGGTAATAAATATTGCGTTTGATGACATAAAGAAACTGACAAATTAAACAATCTTTATGATTATGACTTTGAAACTCATTTCACTCATAATGGATAGATCAAATCATAACGCAACAGGAATCATTCGATAAATAACCAGAAACAGGCTACAAAACATCTTCGTGTTGTAGCGTACTTATGACGTCATCAATGCATGCTTCCAGCCGCAGCTGTCAGTTGAAATTCTGAAACCGCGAGCGAAACGTCAAAAGTTGCGCTCCCGCTCTCTCATGTTGCAACATCCGCTCCGCGCCACGATTAATCTCCCTCAATCATTCGAAGTTCGGTGCCTGCACATTACGGTCGCTATTTCGCTAGGCAGGGCGGCGCGAGTGTGAAAAATTCAAAGTCCAAATTGAATCATTCATTGTGCTGTAGTAGTTTCGGTGGTGGTTACGTGGCTTCGCAAAGCCCCCTCAGAGACCTTTCCAATATCTTGCACGTTTTTCGGTGAACGAAGGCAGACACCGGAGTACCAGGTGCAGAAAAAATCCACCTAAAAATGGCGTCAATACTGAGAAAATCTAGCCTGCTGTTGGCCGATCTGGCAGCGAAATCTTCACCGCGGGTAAGTTACTTTTCGAAGGCAGCTTCTCGCGATAAGGCACGTGAACGAAGGTACAAGGTCACGCGCTGTTGTCCAAAAACAGACTTAACTGGCTAGCTGCTCGTTGAATTGGTTTGACTTTGAAAAGACTTAACCATTCACCCATTTGCGAAAGATCCAGCTTTTATGTAACACTGCTTTTTGCTCTGTCGTCATCGATATCGCAGCGCACATGAACAGTTTTTTTTTTGCTTGAATTTGTTTCGCTGAGTAGAAACATTGTGTGCGATGCCTGCTCTCTTGGCGGAATCCGACCGAGGCACTCTCTAAACAACGGCATCAGCCAGGCAGGAGGAGCCAGGAGCTCTAATTTTAAATTTGGTCGGATTCTCAATTGACGCTGATGGGTTGAAGTGTTCCTCCAACCACAACAAACCTTCGGGTCACATGTAAACAAAATCCGCGGAAACAAATCAGCTGTTGACCGGTTTTTCGAAATACAGGTTCTCATGTTATTGATAGATTTCGAATCTAGCCGCGATAAGGAGAGCTACAAAATAAACTAGGTAATCATCTCGGCGCTATTCAAAATAATTGACACAATTTTGATAACCCGTTGGGATGCTGAAAAAGGTGCAGCGATAAGAACCTTTAGTACGTTGGGGTTTTGTTGTTGTTTCGAATTTGTTTCTATTTTTGTTAAATAACAACTTACTACTGATCTTTCAAATCAGGGCAAGACCGTTGAGATCAGTGTTTAACCACAGATTAGTTGTACCCCGCTGAAATAATTTAGAAAGTGAAATAATTTAGAAAGTTTTTTTTAAATTATTTTGACGATTCGCGTATAATGCATTAAATAGTCTCGATAAGCGCGACTCTTTACGCAGACTTTCGAGTTTGTGAGACAATAAACCAGTGTGCATGAAAAATGCAGTTCTTAGAGAGCCATTCACGTGAGCGCGATATAACATTCACTTGAGTTCCAAAGCCTCCCGGAATACCCGGAAACAGGGAAGCCGATAGATGTGCAAATATGGCATGCAGCAGTACACCACCAGCTACTCCTAGAATTCCTGTACGCACCATCAAATCCAGCATGTGGTGGTCATGGGAGTCTACATGACACTAAAGCCAATCATTTCTACGAAAAAAGGGTATTCAAAAACGAGATACAAAGATGATCGTCAGATTAACGTGCTCTAACAAGATTGCGCATAAGTCATACTAGGCTGACCCAGGCGCACATGTTTGATAAAAGCTCTCCGCTGATATGTCAATTCTCGGTGATCAAATTACTGTGTAACATATTCTAATCAACTGCCGGAGATACAAGGAAACCCGCGAAAAACACAACATCAAAAACTGTCTTTGAAATTAGAAAAAAAAAAAAACGATGAAGGCCCACTATCCAAATTATTGAATGAATGATTTCTCCTAATTTTATCATTAGCCTTTTTAGAAACTACGAAGGCCTGGATTTAAATTACATAGCCTATTTATCAGCACAACAGTTTTCTGAGCCTATGGTTACCCAGACCTGAACCAGCGGCTTTCAAAATATGTAAACCTAGAGTATGAAGAGGTCAATTTCAACCATGAGGATTCTACGCACCCGCTAGAGAAGTTTGGACCCCGGCCCAAACTAGGGAGCCATCGGAAGACCCTTTGGCCTACAGGCAAATGTGTCTGCTTAACACAGTCGAAAGGATTCTAGAGAAGGCGATCGGGAAGTCCAAATCCATCGGCCTAAAGACGAATGTGTCTATACTTAACACAGTCGAAAGGATTCTAGAGAAGGCGATCCGACGATCCAACCAAGGGCAAAGTCATATTATTCAACAATATTTTTGCCGTTGATTAGTACACGCCTTTCTGAATTGCATCGATGCGGCTGCTAAAATCATGCTCAAAAAGAAAAGATGCCACAATGCCTTCAATGGTTTGATCACGTTCTCGATTTTAGAAACGAGAATACCGAAATGCCTATATGTACTAACTGGTGGAACGTTTGTATCTGACTTACAATAAATCCAGGGAATGATGGTCAAAGCTAGGGTACCACAAGGATTGATACTGAGGCCGATTTTGTGGAATATTATATACGACGAACTGCTTGTAAAAACAGTCAAGTTTCGAGCTTCAGAGCCGATAGAAGTTATGGAGATCTAGATGCATTTCAAGGCATTTGAAGAAGTTTTGGAGATCCAGATGCATTTCAGATAAAAGTTCTAGATCCCTGAACCGAAATGGTCCTAGGGATAATCCTGATTTTCCTGCAAATAAGCAGTATTACAGTTGGATCGCGTGTCATTCTCAGAAGCTCGACATTGTACCCAGTCGTATGAACCACGCGGAAGTCATGCCCAACTCGGCAGCAGCTGTAAGGCAGTTCAGAAGAAGGAAGGTTGTCCGATTGCCTGTGAAGGGGATTACTTCGTGAAGAAATTACTGACAGGCCTCGCCACTCTACCCGACATGTAGTGATTTGTATAACACTCTTATAGAAGATTCCCACCATGTATCAAAAAACATATCGGTCTAGTCTCGAACGAGCTAACAGCAATAAGCGCGATCCAGAATCAGAGATCTAGGTTCTGCAAAATGGACTGAGAAATATAAAAATTCGTTGAGGTTTGGTCCCAGGAATAATTCCATTTTTATTGTATAAAAAAATCATCACCACCAGTTGTGCAACAAAAAGTGGGATGACACAAGTACCAAATTTTTGAAATCTGTAAAGTTGAAATCATTTCAATCTGATAAAATACAAAATGTCAACCCAGAAATGAAGAAAGGAATACATGGACTGATCAACTGATCAATAAAATGTAAATTGAAAAACCGACTGCCTTTACTCTGCTGTTTGTTGTCGCGTAAAAACCGTCAATGCGGATGATGATTCATTCATTAACATACAGCAGCGCTAGTCAGTTCGTTATGGTTATCTTTTTCATATCTGCTATCGCGATATGAGGGAGCATACCTAGGTTTATCTACATGTTATTTCAAAAAAATATTTGAAAAAATAGATAAAGAATAAAAATACATGACAATTCACAAAACATCGTTGAATTTAAATAACGATGTCTTTATAAGCGAAAACACAAATAAGTACGCAATACCTGATCATTTCAATGCTTGCAGATGGCAACAGAAATAGAGAAACAAAATGACAAATGATAATCGTTTGCTGTTTTGCATTACAGGTTCTGGCCACTGGAGCCCAACACAGAAACCTGAACGTGCAGGAACACATTTCGTACACCTTCCTGAATGAAGCCGGCATCCCGACACCCAAGTAAGTTGGCGTTTTATTTCAAAACTAATTTTTGTTAGTTTTTCTATGAATCAATGGTATAATATGCATAAAACTCAAACAAAACAAATGAATCATTTCAACTTGAAGCTCGTGATCCAAGTCGCGTAGCTTTTATCAGCGTAATTCCATTGCAATATACGTTTGCTCATAGATTCGTAAAGTTGGTATGCTTGCATCAATCCGTGATTGTTCGCTCGCTTGCTCGCTGACTATAAACCGATCAAAGTCCATCTCGTTTGGCGTCGTAGTCGTTGTTTGGCGCTTATAGCAACAGCATGCATGACATGTGTTGTAATATATTTATGATTGGTTCAATCACCAACCCTGTCTGGCTCGGGGTATTGGACTAATTGATAATAGATTCGGTTGAGTTAAAAATAAAGCAGTAAATAAAATGGTAAAGTGCTTGCCGAGTTCAACGACGCCGCTCTTCTACAAATCCGGATTAGTTCAGAAATTATCAGAATGGGTTTATCAGTAGTTTTTCAATGATGCAATAATAATCGATATTTCTTCCTCTTTTCAGATTCGGTGTTGCCAAATCGGGTGCGGAAGCCGAACAAATAGCCAAGGATCTGAACACTAAGAATCTGGTCCTGAAGGCCCAGGTACTTGCCGGTGGCCGCGGTAAGGGCACCTTCAAAAATGGTCTTAAAGGCGGAGTGCGAGTCGTTTTTTCGTAAGTATTATCGACTTTTAAGATTGTTCAAGATGAGCACTATATTTACCTGATTGTTTCACCCCTTCTAGACCAAAGGACGCCAAAGAAATCGGTGGCAAAATGATCAACCAACTGCTGGTTACTAAGCAGACCGGAGCGGCCGGTCGCATCTGTAACTCGGTTATGGTGGCCGAGCGAAAGTTTCCCCGACGTGAGTTCTACTTTGCCGTCATGATGGAGCGTGCCTTCAATGTCCGTACAAAGTATTTTTGTTCTTTAATATTAGAGCAGTGTGTTTGAACAAAGATAACTCGCTTTCAGGGTCCGGTGCTGATTGCCTCGTCCCAGGGTGGCGTGAACATTGAAGAAGTCGCTGCTGAAAACCCGGATGCAATCATTTACGAACCCATCGACATTAAGGCTGGCTTACAGAAGGAGCAAGCTATTGCGGTTTGTATTTCTAAGAATTTGGTTTTTGAATAAGAAAAAGTTATAACTAACTTAAACATTTTTGTAGATCGCCAAAAAAGTCGGTCTGGAAGAGCATGCAGATGAAACTGCCAAGATGTTGCTCAACATGTATGATCTGTTCGTCAAGAAGGATGCCTTGCTGATCGAAATCAACCCATATGCTGAAGATGCTGGTGAAACTTGTAAGTACGGCTTTTTAAATCTGCCAAATACTGCTGTAGAATATCAAACCTACTGTTCATTTGATGGAACACCAAACGTAAATCTAGTTTTTACCCCTTTCATTACTATAAAAGTATGGCTAGAAATACATATAGACCATCAAAGTCAATTTGATATCTCTTGATAATTGGACTACTGTTACTGATCTCGAAATTTGTGATTTTCTTTCTTTCCCCTCATGCACCACCATCTCTGATTTGAAAAACGAAAACCGAACATACAACATACCGGTGTACACAAAACAACACATTCACCACGTTTGTCGTTAATATAATCTCATGTTTTAATTGTGGATGGTTTTTATCCCCTGTGGATATGCACGGATCACAAAATCGATGCACCGGATATTAATGTGTAAAAAAAACGAAAAATCTATATTCACACGTGTGATTTTGCATGCACCATCCCCTTGGCACCTTCACGAAAACCTCACATATTTTGCGCTCCACAAAATAATCTAAAAACAACGTGAATTTGGCCAACCACCCTCGTTTGCGTCTGTCTGTGTTCGAAATTGACCGAATTGGTATCACTTGAAACGACATCAATAAAAAAAAACGTACATTCAATTAGCTGCCCAGTGTAAGTACTTTTGGTATCAGAGTAAATCATTTAAGATATATTGCATGTTAGCTTGGTTCATAGCGATCCTATTAATTTACGCTGATAATCATTCGTTAAAAATTCATGATAATTTCATTTCTGGCCTTGAGTAATGCATGCACATTTAGCTTATTAATTGTAAAACTATTGAAAATGATATTTAGATTCAACAGTATTTTCCATGCCTCTGTTTTAAAGTTGTCCTCTGTAATGTTAAAATAGCATTCAGCTTTCGATATGATTCAAACATACAAGTTGTTTGGTTGGTTTGAAAACTATGACTGTGAAAAAACGTTAAGCTATTAACTCTAAAACTATTCACTAACCGATTACCATCATATTGTATTTAGTATAATGATTCCAGAATAAAAAACAAACTAACTTTACCATTCAATTCAAACCCCTACAATGTACACAAACTTCTCAGCATCATTGAAACTTCAGTGTAGAGATGTGGAATAAAATAATTGAAATAGCAGAAAGAGAAGCTCTTAACAAACCTCTGACGATTTCGTCAATATCTGCCTTTTCCGCTTGACTTGCAATGTAATTTTAAGATGGTGAATAGAGAACTTACTCATATTTTCACGGAAAACGCTTGAAAGTTGAAAATGAACCTATCGCACTGGAAGGTGTTTTAACACATAAGGACCGCGATATACATGGGGAAGTTCTGAAACTTGACCTGCTGGTTTTCGGCAACTCACAACGCGTTGAAAAGGATGTCCGTGTTAATGAAAAACATTCCAGAGCCTTCGCGAGAACCAGTTATTTACATGATTCTCATGTTCCAAAATTGATGTAATTTTCAATATACCTTGGGAAATGTTTATTTTCAACTTCAAAGCTTTACATAAATTATTTTCAAGAAGGAAACTCTAAGTTAAGAGTTGAAAGAAATTATTTTTTACATCTTGTTCATTCGTGGAATTTGTTAAAAATAATTATAAGGTGACGGTTGCTTTGCAAGTTTTTTTTTTCAAATATTTGGTGTTGGTAACATCGTTGCGCAATGCTTGAATAAACTTTTTTCGTTACCGATATTAAAATATGTTCAACTCTTTATTCCAACAACAACTACACAGACTTCGCCCTGGACGCCAAGATGCGCTTCGACGACAACGCCGAGTTCCGCCAGAAGGATCTCTTCGCCAAGCGTGATCTGAGTCAGGAGGACAGCAAAGAGGTCGAAGCCTCCAAGTTCGACCTGAACTACATCGCGCTAGACGGATCGATCGGTTGTCTGGTCAACGGTGCCGGTCTGGCCATGGCCACCATGGACATCATCAAGCTGCACGGTGGCGATCCAGCCAACTTCCTGGATGTTGGCGGTGGCGCCAGCGTTAAGGCCGTCAAGGAAGCCTTCAAAATCATCACCTCCGATCCGAAGGTGCATGCCATTTTAGTCAACATTTTCGGCGGTATTATGCGATGCGACGTGATTGCTGAAGGTATTATTCAAGCCACCAAGGAGCTGAACATCAAGATGCCCATCATCGTGAGATTACAGGTACAATTTATACTAAATTAGATTTATCAAAATAACTAAATGCTAATTTCATTCAACAGGGAACCAACGTTAACGAGGCGAAAGATTTGATCAAGAAATCCAAACTGCGTATCCTGGCCAAGGACGATCTGGACGAAGCCGCTATGCTGTCGGTTCATCTGTCGCAGATTGTGCACCTAGCTCGAGAAGCCCATCTGGACGTTAGCTTCGAACTGCCCGAAAGTTACCATCACTAAGTTCCCTAAATTGCTGTAGTTTGAGCTCCAAACCAAACAAGTAATGATCGGTTTATTTATTTTGATATTGAATCATTTTCCCACTAGCAGTGGGCAGTGCTAAATTGACGATTGTTTCTTCTAAACTTGAAACAAGAAACTCAAAATCAAAAATAAAATATGTTGAAATTAACCGTAACATCTCAAATACGCGCGTTATCCCTTGAAAAGAGAGCTTATTTATTTTAGATTCGAACAAAGCTTGTTCGCGTTTCAGTTATCTGTGTAAGTTAGCTAATTTATCCAAACAACAAATTAATAAATAAATGCTCGTACGAACGTTATACAAACTTGTCATCTATTCTCCGAGGAAAACACCTTTTGCACTAGAATAATTTCGAAAGAAACACTGAACTATTCGAAGTTTAACTACTAAGTGTGTGTAAAATGCACCCCAAAGTTTATTGCACAACATTGTCGAAGTCTATTTCATGAGTGGAAAGTAAATATAAGATAATGATGCTGGTTAATATCATAATTTTTATCTTTGCGTCGTTAAAAGTATCAGATGGATATTTTTAAAATGTTTCTTGAACCAGTTCAACAATTTTTTTTTCAATTGTTTAAATATACAAAAAAATTATTGTGCAATGGCATACTTCTTAGTAGCTGTATGTTACTATGTTTCCTAAATTACAATTACGAGCTAGGGAAAAATATACGCCTTTGGAAAACCCGTTAATCCAAGAACTGAAACAGATATATACTGATATAAGGTACGAACATGAAGAGAAAAAGAACATCTATACATCGACCAGGAAACTTTGAACACGCTCGCGTCGCAAATGTTTTGAAAATTGCCAGTGCAAACTAGTTACTGACGAAGGTAATCATAGTAAAATAAATAAATAAAAGCAACTGAAAGTTGATTGAATCACCTATAGAAAATTTTTGAAAAGCCAAACAACGTTATACTACCACATCATTCATTACAACAAAATAGGTCAGCAAATATCATTATGAACTGTTACCCAATATCCTCTACAGTATCGGACAATAGAATAGGACCACAGCTCAATCCAAAACCGAAAGTGACAAAACTTTGAGAAAAAAAAATCCATTTAAGTGCATCAAACCATTTACAAATTTACTGACTAAAATAACGCGACATAAAATAGACTGCTTTAGAATTCATGGTAAAAAAAAAATTAAAAAAAAGGAAATTCATACCGTGATCGATTTGCAGGGTTAGTACTTGGTGGTATAACCCTTATTACGCATCACTTCTCGCACCCGGTTCGGCATCGACTCCACCAGCTTTTGGCACGTTCTCACCGGGATAGCGTACCACACCGCCTGGATTCTCTTCCACAGCTGCTGCATGTTTTTTGATTTTTCGGTGTACACCTTACGTTTAACTATTTCCCATAGGTTCTCTATGGGATTGAGATAAGGGGACTGTGCTGGCCACTCCATAACGTATACCTTATTATTCTGGAACCACTTTTTAACCGTTTTAGCGGTATGTTTGGGGTCGTTGTCCTGCTGAAACTGCCACAGGGGCATCTCCCACTCGGCGTGTGGCAGCATTACTTCCCGAAGTATCTGGGCGTAGAGATGCTGGTCCATAATCCGGTCGATCCAGTACAAGGGACCCACCCCGTACCAAGAAAAGTACCCCCACACTATGATGCTACCTCCTCCATGTTTGAATGTTTTATTTGCATACTGGGGCATATACGCACAGCCGAGTGGGCGATGGACCCAACTCTTTCCGTCCGAGCCAATGAGGTTCACTTTGGTCTCATCCGACCACAGCACATTTATCCATCTCTCCTTTTCCGGACCGACCCAATCGAAGTGGTCCTTTGCATACTTCAGCCGCGCCTTCAAGTGCTTCGACGTCAGCATCGGCACCTTCCGGGGACTTTTTCCTCCTAATCCCTTCTCCACCAACCGTCGCTGAACCGTCCGGGAACTCACAGATAAGTTCAGCTCGTCTCTGATCTGCTTGGACGCTTTAAAAGAGTCCTTTTGCGAGGCCCGTTTGATTGCCGAATCGTCCTTCGGCGTCGTTTTGCGGGGGCGGCCTGTCAGTTCCCGTTTGCCGGTGCTGTGAAGCGCGTTGAAAACGAAAGTTTTCGACCTTCCAAAGTAGTCGGCAATCTCGCGTTGGCATTTGCCAGCCTTGTACAGATTCCGGATGATCGCTCGCTGGACCTCCGTGCAGTGCTGTGCCCGACCCATCGCTTTTTCGTTGAAAACAGAGTAGGAGGAAGAAAATCTTTATTTTTTGTTTGTTTTCATGATTTACTTTATGGAAAATACTTACCAGGACACGAAAATGGACAAACAACACCTTTTCTTCAAATCTAGAGCGCTGAAAATGCCGGAACAGCCGAACCGATGAGCTGGTCTTATTTTATCACGTGACTTTTTTCACCCTCTGACAGCTTTCTGGTCGAGTAAAACAAACGGGTTGCTTTGATTGCAACAAACGTGCAGTATACAAAGTTGGCATACCACAATAAGTGCTTGCCGCTAGGTGTCGCATATTATTATAATTGAATTTGCAGTTTAAAGGTGATTTGAATATTTTGCATTAGAGCGGTCCTATTCTATTGTCCAACACTGTATATGAGAAATTTCATATGAGAAGCAGCACCGCAAAAAAAACTTAAGGAATTGCAGCTGCCGGTAACATGATTTAACAAATCAGTACAATTTACGTCAAGTTGCTGGGATTCGACCAGCATCTAAAAGATCACAGTTGACGCTCAAAGGCATTTTCAAGCTGATAAATGGGAAATTCAATTCAAGTTGTGAAGCACGGAAGTTCGCGTCAAACGTGCTATACCACGCTTCATTGGAGGGAAGACATAATACCGCAGGGTAAAAACTGTTGTGAGAATAGTACCCTCAGTTAGCATGTGTGATTTAAGAGACAGTATGCAATGAAATATAAAAATATGTGTACCTATTCGGCTTACCTTTAAATTTCTTTTCGTCGTGCTCCTATCTGATTTCGTTGCCGGCTATCAACGATGTAGGTAACTTTTACTGTTGTTTTGACTGCATCCACAGTTTCTGAAACGATGTAATACATTCACTATTGGGATACTGTTTTAATTGTTCGGCCGGAGCACTTTTTCGCCCCACTTTTTTGACTCTCCACCAGCAATTTACGAAACTCACACTGCCGACTCAACCACGTCATCTCCTTGAGGTCACAGAACCTTACCGACGAACAACGAACGACACTTACGAACGACGTTAACGCAAGTTTATCCAAGGTACTACGATAGTGCTCACTTGATTCGATTACGCACTCTTTTTCGCCGTTACCGAATAAGCACATTCTGTATGTCAAACACGTGGATCCTACAAAGGATGCACTACACTGAAAAAAAAAGATTAAACTATGGCCACTCAAAAACTTCCTCACCGCGATAGCCAGTAGCCACTGGTCCGTTCGAATCACGCTTACCAATAAAAAATCTGAAAGCAAAGTCCCGCTTCTTCGGTTTTTCATAATCACTTTTAACTACATGTTACTCGTAATCTTCTTGACGTCATCGATACTGGAGGTCTGTGCTAACGGTCCTTCATGAGAGAGAGGCACCCGATAAGATGCTTTGCATGCTAGAAACCTGGGAAAGGATTGCACGTAGGTAACCGAGAGCATCGATAGGCCCACGCACGGCGGTGTTTCGCGTCGTGTTGTTTTTGGACGCTGATGGCATGGGAAAGGAACTTCAAGTCCACACAACCTAGTCCACACTAGGCAACTTGAACTACGATTTTTGTTGTGAGACGAACTGAGTTGTCTGTCATTGTTTATTTCTTAATTTTTTTCCTAATCAACAGATCAAGCATAGGTCCAAATGATAACAAGCTCTCGCACGACACTTTTGAACCTTGGGTGTATTGATTCTTCCTTTTAAAACACTGAAACAAATTCAATGTTCTGTATCTCGATTTTCGTCGGGTACCCCGTGAGTTAGCTAGCAGTCTTATCAACCCGAATACACGAATGAATGTATTCGAGTGGTAATATCGATTAGAAATTGATAAGTCTGGATTATTATGCTGAAAATACGAACACCTACAAATTAAACTTAAACATAATAACGACAGCGGACAGACCCACCAGCTACAGATTTGACAACCTCGCATTTTAGGCTGTCATCTCAAAAGAATTTCAAACGCCTTTTCATCTCATTAGCATTATATTTGCTCTCGAGTCAGTTTCACGATTTCAGCAGACGTTACCGTCGTCATCATCCATCTGCCTTCGTTCATTCGTTCTGAATCTGCCAATCGCGATTACCTTCTTCTGACATCATAGTTACTGAATGACGATATTATTGGAGTAATAAACACTAAACGTGTAGAAAGCACACGAAGAAAAGGAAATAATACCCTACAAACTACTGCAACACACGATTCGTCACGACGAAATTTGCAGATCGCAGTACTAGGTGTGTTTGTGTATGTGTGCTTCTGATGCCCTAAACTGTGTTTGTTATTTTTATACTTCGTTTGGATTAAATGATGTATGTACGAACTCGGTGCTGTCGAGAGATGTTAAAATGGTTAGGACACACTTACGCTTGCATCCCGTGTGAATCCGTCCTGAAAATAGAAAACCAACGCCAGTGCTCGCTCTCCGCCTACTTCCTCCGAGAAGATTCACTGGCCGTCGGGGGAGGCGGTGGTCCCCGCTTGTGCAGATCCTCCAGATAGCCCAGAATCATCTGGGTCCGTTCGGGATGCATGTGTTCCAGCACCAGATAGCGCCGGTCCTTGCTCAAGATGTCTTCGATTTCGCGCATATGGTTCAGGTTTTCACGGTAAATGTCCCAGCTTTTGTGGGTGATAAATTTGCACTCCTGCAACAGCTCCCGGAACGAGAGCTTTGCGTTCATGGTCTTGTCCTTGATGTACTCGCGGAATTCCCGTTCACACTGTAGGAATTTAAAATATGGTTTAAGAATCTTCAGGGTGAAAGTTGAAAAAGAAATCTTACCCGTTCACTGCTGTTGTACTTTAGATATCGGGGGTCTTCACGAACCAGCTTCTTAACATCCCTCCATTGGCTAGTCAGTTCAAGTGAAACGATGTCGTCCAACATTTCGCGGAATTTGTCACGTTTTTTCTTGACCAAGTTGTTAATATGATCGTTGAACAATCTGAAAAAAATGAAAGTGTCACAACACTTTACGAAATCTAACCATAGTCGTTTTAAAAAACTCTTACCTTTCACGATCATCCCTATCGAGCAGCTCGACGAGCTCCCAGCGATGATCCTTCTTCAGCTGTTTCTTGACCTCTTTCCAGGTGAGGTCCGCATTCCGCACCAAATCGGCTAGCAGCGCGTTGAAATGGCGAATGGCTTCATCCCGCTGATGATGTTGTCGTTCCTTGTCCCGATCCCTAAGATGAGTGGCCAGCGTACGCTGTACCTCTTTCTCACGCTCTTTAATACTTGCCTCGGCGCGGAGTCTTCTCTCGCGCTCCTTCTGCTGCCGCTCGGCCTCGTCGTCCGACGAACGCGGATGCTCACCATCCTCCTGTTTAGAAAGAAAAGGGAAATTTTTGAAAATTGCGAATTATCTTTAAAGCTTCAGAGGACTCACCTCCCCACGATCCCTGGACTCGCTGCGATCTCTGGAGGAACCGCGACGGTCCCGGGACCGCTTGTCCCGGTGGCGGCGATCCTTTTCCTTGGATCGTTTCTTTTCGTCCTTCAGGATCTTAATGTACTCTTCGAAGAGATCCTCACGCTGGAGCGGATCGGAAACTGCCCGGTAGCGACTGTCCGATTCCAACCGTTTACGCACGTCATGGAACCTGCTGTGTCGAGTTATCTCGCTATGATCCCGGAGCATTGCCAGGAAATCTTTGCGGATCTAGATGTTTGAGGAAACAGTTATGGAAAATAAAAGCGGAAGTAGAAAAAAGCTCAAATTAGCACCTTGAGAAATGAAAGACTTCTGCTACATTTTAATCTAAAATAACATTGATAGTGAGGGAAAGTTGGAATGTTTAACTCTCCTAAACATTCCAACATTTCTTCTGAAACTTAAGAAAGACAATCGTTCGTCATTATTTCCTGGAAGATAAAATTGATTATCTTACTGGAAACACTTGAATGGATGTTGTTCAATCATTCAAGTGTTCCCACATGTAAGCCTAGAATTGATTTGAAGTTTGAACGTTGAAGTGAATTCAAATTTTAGCTCTTCATTGCTCAAACTACAGACCACATTCTAAGGCATTACTCATACAAGGAAGCGTTTCTCGTAATTACGTTCGTTTTTCAATCTCCGCAATCGGCAGAAGAGACACACAAAATCAAAGAAAGATGCAAGACATGGTTTCGAATAGTAGTAGTACCATTGGTTTATGTTTCCCATCCTCAAACAGCCGTGTCTTCGAATCTGCTTCTTCCGAGCTGCGGAGGGTCGTGTGGGCGGACGCGAAACAAGTAAGAGTCTACCAATGATGGGATCGACCTGTCTCTCTCGCACTCTCTGTGTTTAACTTGTTTCCCTTTTTTCGCGGGGGGAGCATAGGGGTTTCACCCCCGGGAGATCGCCGCTGCACCGCGTTGGCCGCAGATGCACAGGTTGACCTGCTGGAGTTATATACAACGTTGGATAACAAAGGTCGACATCAAAACGGATTGTCATTTCAAGAATGATTAACAGTGTTTATCAATATTAACTTATGACCTAGGTTCACGAATCCAAATACCTATCGGATTCTGAGCGTTATAGCGACACAAAACGGAGATAAGTGATTGCTTGGTATGGATATTTTAAAACTGGAAGTTTCTAAGCACAATTTAGAAGAGTTGATGGGATATGGGATAGTTTCATAAGCCAATGTATCAACAGCAAGTTTAATCAGTGGTATTTTTCGATCGACAAACCTCTGAATTTGCCTAAAATATGTAAGAAGAAAACTCAATCCGCTGAATCGCTTTATTCTTAAGCGGTTGTCTCAGTCTGCAGTAACAATATTATCTATATATATAAAAATGAATGTTTGTCT
Source organism: Uranotaenia lowii (assembly GCF_029784155.1). Taxonomy (NCBI): domain Eukaryota; kingdom Metazoa; phylum Arthropoda; class Insecta; order Diptera; family Culicidae; genus Uranotaenia; species Uranotaenia lowii. The sequence goes on along the minus strand of NC_073692.1, from coordinate 314,861,751 downwards.
GTCTGTCTGTTCCCTATAGACTCGGAAACTACTGAACCGATCATCGTCAAAACTGGCATCTGAGGGTTTTTGAGGCCGGGGATGGTTTCTGTAATAGTCAAAACTCCATCCGACTTAAGGAAGGAGAGGCTTCCATACAAAATTTGTAGTTTTTCGAAACAAATTAAAGTCATGACATCCATTTTCTTGAGATTTTTTTTTCCTTTGGGCGGTTTGTTTTTCGTCTCTATGGTCGAGGCGTCGCGGCCAACGTCGCAAAAGGATAGTAACCCAGGCATAGCATACTGATCAGTAGGAATATTTTGGCGCGTATTTCTCAACCAAGCATATTTTCTTTGAGGGGTTTGTTTTTCGTCTCCATGGGCGAGCAAACGTCGTCGCGAGAGGATAGTAACCAAAGCACACTATTCATTGATTGCTGGAAAATTTAACAATAAGGCGCCTGTTTCTCAAACACGTGGGGCGATATGCAACCTAGATGTGTTTTTTTCTTGCTTATTTGATTTGTACACAGCACGCGGTAATAAGCGACGCCTAGATGTGACACGGATTGGTATTTTATTAATCGAATCAAAACCAATTGAAAGATTTGCTAAAATACTTCCATATTTAGTTCGTGTTAATGTAGGTAGCATTCGACTTTTCCTTCAAGGAACATTAGAACATGTTCAAACGTTCAACTTTTTCTGTTAAAAAAAAATAAAAATTAGGTTTTCTTCTAGAAATTGTTACTTCGGCCCGAATACACAACTGAAACGAATTTAGAAATGAAAATGGGAGCTTTTTATTTTAAATAATTCTGAAAAAGCCATTGTACTTTTGGCTTACATACCAATTCAAGTACGTACTTAACATGAAAAGTGTTTTTGTGTTACATGACTGCATAAAAGAGACTTTTAATCCGCTTCGTTTTTGAAAAGCGAGACTTTAGAACCGATATTCAACTGGACGCAAAATTTTTAAAAGAAATTTTTAGTTTACCCTTAAAGTGTTAAAAACAATATTCCTCTCTGTCAACTTACACGGTGGGGCAAGGGCAAACGTCGAACTTTTAAGAAATTGATCTTCAAAATGATTCAATATGTTGGAAAGACCAGAAGGGGTATTCCGAATGTTGAAACTGCAGCGGATATTGAAAATTCTTAAATGTCTTTGTAAATGAAGGTCATTCCCTTTGAACCGCATTCGTTAAAAGTGGAGTAACAAACATAAATTTATATTGCAGGAATACTGCAGAGGTATCAGTGAAACTTGATAAAACAAAAAACAGGAATTCGTATTAAATCCATTTTAAAGCCATTACTCTGACGCATCTGTAAATAAGCTTTGCATTGACACTTGCCCCAATATGCGGGACAAATGTAAACTTAGAAATTTGTTTTTAACTATATTTTAAAAAATTTGACTTTCAAAGAAAAAATAAAAAAAAACGCTGAGAACTTATTTAGTGATGCAACTGATGTTTGAGTATAATCTCACCGCTCAATAGTGTTAGTAGGGCAGAGTAAAACATCGCAGAACGTCAAAGTCAGATCCATCCGAAAGTGATCTAAAAAGGCTTTCGGATGGATATAAGCTCTGTTCACTGCTCGAATGGAAGCTTTTTGCCACTTGAAATTTAATACTTGTACAAATTATGAATGTGTGTATAATATTAGTAGGAAGGTTTTTTGATTATATTCAATCCTCATTTTCGTAGCATACCATACACTTGTAAAGAGTTCAGTCCAAACCAAACCGCCGAGCTATTAAGATCGCCCCCAATAAACACCCAATCAATCGAACCGAAATAAAATTGTCGTTTTGAAGTTGAGTTTAAAATCAAATTCGCGAGTTTCGAATCGTGTCCGAAATTGTGTTCCGGCCCCAAAACATTTGAGCTTTGTTAAAGGATGGAGGTCCCTGAAGATGGGTTGTTAAGGGATGTCATCACTCTACCAAAAATCATCAGACGTCGCAACGAGCGTAGGCGGAAGCCATGTGCTTCCGCAACCAGGGAAGTCTCTGTTTATTTTAGCGGCTTTCATAATATTAAGCACTCTTCTTATGCATTCAGGAATCCCTCCATCGGTCGATGGAGGTTCAACACCAAACACCCACGAAGCCATCGATCAGCACCAAGACGAGCATACCCACGTCCGTGTGCCAGGTCCATATGCTAGCAGAAGGCCGTTAGTCCGTTGGTGCAGCGCCCGTGAGCAACAAATCTAGCTGCGTGTCGACAGCTTCACACAGCCACACAGCTGCAGTCGACAGCCACACAACATGAGAAACAGCAGCCAGCTAGACCCATTGCACTCATCTCCTGGCCTTCCCCGGTTCGTGTCCACTTAAGAAGGCTCTGGGGGTCCATATGCTGATCCGTCTGTGTGCTGCCAACCTTCAGCTTGCTTTCGTCACCTCACACCACTTGAGCCAGCCGACATACCTGTGCGCAATTTGTGCCCACAAACCAGATCCAGTTGCATCGCTTCTCACGAGACCCAACCGCAGCAATGCAGCTGATTCAGAGCGACGTTGGTCGTTTCAGGTCCACCACAGACTAGCAAGGCAATAGATCTAGTCTCAACCAAGTTGAGGCCAGCCGCTTATAATTCGAATCCATGCAGCTCATCTGATGCTGTCTATGATACAGCGACCCAACCATAGCCAATCTGCAGCAAAACCTACGGTTGAAATAAAAATGCCTAAGTGACAACGACAAATTCCAGTCAATGATGGTTCGTTACTTACCTTGTCACTTCAATTGCTTGAGCCTCTGTGAGCATCCGATCCTGCGTCAACCTCGTCAACCCAGTCGGTCGAATCCGGTCGTTTCGACAATTCATAATCGCACGAGGAAATGAGAGCTGCAAACAAAAAACAATCAACGTCACACACCATTGCCACTATCGAAGACAATTTCACCGACGGAAAGTTCAGATCGCCAATACAATTTCACGGATCTTCGAGGTTTGCAATGCATGTATTCCTTACCTTGGCAGTTCCAGGTCCGAAGCATCCAAGTAGCACCTAGCCAGCATCCAGCAGTAACACAAATATCCTCCAAATTGGAAAATCTTCCGTTCCCAGCGAGTGGCTCCAGTTCGGCGTTTCCCCCTGCAAAACAACACTACCCATACTACACTACACTTAACATATAGGAGAAAACTGAAACGTACGAATTAGTGATCAAAACAGAACACAAAATCAATATGCACATTCCAACTTATATGTACCGTTAGAAAATGAAATTTGCACAGTTTTATTCCATGCCAACACACATCGGATTATTGTAAACATTTACCGTTAGTATTGTATTGAAATGAGATTTCAAGGCGGGCGGCATATGTTTGAGTATAATCTCACCGCTCAATAGTGTTAGTAGGGCAGAGTAAAACATCGCAGAACGTCAAAGTCAGATCCATCCGAAAGTGATCTAAAAAGGCTTTCGGATGGATATAAGCTCTGTTCACTGCTCGAATGGAAGCTTTTTGCCACTTGAAATTTAATACTTGTACAAATTATGAATGTGTGTATAATATTAGTAGGAAGGTTTTTTGATTATATTCAATCCTCATTTTCGTAGCATACCATACACTTGTAAAGAGTTCAGTCCAAACCAAACCGCCGAGCTATTAAGATCGCCCCCAATAAACACCCAATCAATCGAACCGAAATAAAATTGTCGTTTTGAAGTTGAGTTTAAAATCAAATTCGCGAGTTTCGAATCGTGTCCGAAATTGTGTTCCGGCCCCAAAACAACTGACATTTTTTTAATATTTGTATGTTCACCGTAGTAAATTTATTTAAAAAAAAGAAATTTGCACTGTATTTAATACATAACTAATTTAATATATTTTTCATTTTGGGTATCGAGCCAGTTAAATTTGCCTACCTTCTTCAAGCAGTGGGGGACAAAATTGAAAAAGATGGGAGAGCTCCCATGTAAATTTAAGATAAAGAGCTTTTCAAAGAAGGGACTATATTTAAAAAGGTTTTTTTGGGTACAGAGTACAAATTTCAGATCTTGAAAAACGAGTTTAGAGATCAGTAAATAATATATACCATCTTTAAATTGCTATTCAGAACTGCAGCTGCAGCTCTCATTCCAAAGTTGTTGGTTCTGAAGTATGATGAGGTTTGATTTAAAACAATGCTCTCTAAAATCAAAATTTTAATAATTTTTTACAAATTACATTTATTTCCGGAAGGTGTAGCAAAGCACAACGGGTCAGCTAGTCATAAATAAAAGTCTCAATCTGCTGAACAGTTTTATCATAAGAGGAAGTCTCAATTCACTAGAAGTTTTCATTAACAGAAGTCTTAACTTGAAGCAGAGCTATCAATCAGCAACTAGCTTATACAAACAAAAATCTTTTATAAAAAAAAACATTTATTTGTTGAGTAAGCAAAAGCCTGCTTCCATTAAACTAGTTTTTTTTAACCTTCAGAAGTCTCAATCTGCTTACAAATTTCATCATAAGCAGAGGTTTCAATCCAAATAAAAAAAGTCATCGTAAACGGAAGTCTTAATTCCCTAACCTGTTTATTCGTAAGCAAATATATCAATCGACGTAATCCTAAACGGAAGTCTTAGTCAATTTTGTGGCAGTTTTATCAATCGTAGAAGTCGTCTAAATGCACGGTAATAGTTCCTCATACGCGAAAGCCTCAATCCTCTGAACAATTTTATCATAAACAGTAATCTGAACCTCTTTTTTTTAATTCCAATAAACCGAACTCTCAATCCACTGTTAAATTTGAATTATAGGCGGAAGACCCAATCTGCTCAACTATAATTGCTTTTAGTTTACAAACTCACTCAAAATTCCCATATCTATCATTTTGTGTCGTTATAATCAATAATCGGCTGGTGTAAAGAAGGTTAGCTATCCATTCCGAAAATACAGTCTGTCGGACTCGGACTGTACCTAGTAGGCCACCCCAATCGTTCAGTACTAACCTGTTCCTTTCGATTCTGCTTGTCCTCCTTCTCACGTTTGCGCACCTCGACGATGTATTCGTTGAAGTAACTCTCGCGTTCCCGGATTTTTTCGATCACCTTGAACCGACTGTCCTTGCCATATTTTTGGGCAAATTCGCTGAACGACGATCTGTGAGTTAAATTCGTTAAATTAATATTTGAGTATTAAAACCATAAAAAAATCCTTTAAAAAATTAATGAATTGATGATATCATTACTCACTTAGAATGCAGATTGGCGGCCTCCAACAGGGAACGGAATTCTTCCTTCTTGGCCCTCATTTTGTTTTTCTTCTCTTTACGCTCTTCTTCGGCACGATCCTTAACGTACTTTTCAAAAACTTGTTTTCGTTCTTTGGAAGTAAGCAGCAAATACCTTGGATCGAAAACAATCTTGTGCAATTCTTTCTCCCAAGTGCTGAAAGCCGATACTTCTTTCTCCTTGAGCATCTCCTTAAATGATTTCATGCGCACATCTAACGGAACGAGTGCTCGCTCTCGAGATGCTCTTGCTTCCGCCTCCATTGCCAATGCTTCCTTCTCCGGATCACTGCCACCTTTCGAAGAACCGATGGCGGCTGCAGCTGCTGCACTTTGTGACGTTTTTATCGCAGCTTCAACGTCGGTTTTCAACTTCTTACTGGGAGCTTCTCCATCTGCGTCCTCAACACTAGATTCCGAATCGGACTGCTTCTCCGAAGGCTCTTCGGCAGCAAGAGCATTCTTGGCGGCTTGTACCTTCTCCTGTACATCCTTTGGAATATTTCCTAATAGTTGCTGTGGCGGGACTGATATAGCTTTGTCCACATCTGCACGTTCCTTCAAATCATCGGGCCGTTCCCAAACCGACGATCGCGATGAAGGATTATAGAAGAAAACTCTAGCGTCTCCGGTCCACACAACACACCACGGGGTTCCGCTAATCGGAGTGCTGGAAATTGGTCTACTCTTGTCCAGAGGTTTGGCCGCTTTAGCCTTTTCCTCTTCCTCTTTCTTCTTTCTCTCCGCTTCAGCTTTCTTCTTTTTCTCGTCTTCTGCTTTGTCATTTTTGGCGTTGGCCAAGAAGTTGATCTGATCGAAAACCATTCCCGGGGCACCACCAATCTGTTGCAGCCGGATGGGGGCTCCACCGGCGGCCAATTGTGGTGGGAACTGTTGAATCTTCACACCACCTCCGAGCTGCGGTGGTGCAAGTTGACCGGGCATGCCACCGGCACTCGTTTGCAGCGGCGGTATTATGGGCATCTGCGGCGGAATCGGCGGTGCTATGAAGGGTGGCAGTTTGGGCTTTTGACGACTGTTGTAAACTGCAAGTTTGGCCACTGAAAATATTGATTCGATTAAAGAACCAACTCATATTGTGAATTTTGATTCTAAAGAAAAATTATTAATTGATTAAGTGAATTTTACTTACTCTCCATGTCTTTGATGGCCTGTGGCTTTTCCCAAACGCTCTCGCCCTTGGATGCGTTGTAAAAGTATGGTCGCCCATCCGGAGCTTTGTGTTCGGTCCACTCGGCCGCCTTAGCTGCAACCGAGGGTTCGATTTCGCTGGTTTTTATTTCCGCAATAGCTTTGGCAGGGTCGATCAACGGGGCAGCAGCAGCTGCACCAGCCACCGGAGGCCACTGGCCGGGAACACCAGGAGCACCACCTGGATTCCACGGAGGAAAATTTGCAAATGAAGGAGGAGGCATACCAAATGGTGGCATCCCTCCCATAAAGGCTGGCGGAGGTCCTGAAAATCGAGGAATCGGACCCGGTATCGTTGTAACAGCCGTGACTACCGGTTGCATGATCGTCGGAATCACAGTTGGAACAACCTGTTCCGGTTTGGGTTGTTCCAGTTGAGGCTTCTGCTGTTGCTGAACCACTGCAGTCTGTTTATTCATCGCTTCGACTTCCGCCTGAGTCATAACTTTGACATTGGCACCTTCCGGACGAGTCCAAGTCGTTTCCCTAGAGATAGCATGATAGTAATACGATTTACCCTCAGCCGTTTTGGTTTCCACCCAAAGCTCTGAAGGTTGAATAGAGGCGGCGCCAATCGTTGGTGGGGGATTAACCAATGCGGATGCATGTCCTCCGGCTGTTGCCAATGCAGGTTTCACATTAGTCGGCGTTACGCCCCGCACAAAACTAGAAACTATACCACCGCTTCTTATCATTGCCGGGGGGTTCGCTAGTAAAGGCACTTTTTCTCGATGTTCCGGAACCAGTTGAGCAACAACGTTCGGAACGGCAGCGGGCGGTTGCCCTGGAAAAGGATCCATTGTTTGCGTTACCTGTTCCTGCTGCTGCTGTTGTTGGTTCGTTTCCGAGAGCATTTCGTTAGTTTCCATTTCTACATCTTCATCCATTTGTTCGATTGATTCCGGTGGTTGTTCACTATGGTCGTTACTCCCGCCATCGTTTTCAGCCGTTTCCATCACTATTTTTTACGGAAAAACAAGAAAATTTGCGAAAAATTGTTCGAAATTACCGAGTTTTTCACAAACTCGGAGAAAAATTTCACGGCAAACGTTGCTGTCAACGTATGCTGTCAAAACAAAGCATACACACTAAAAAAAAAAAAGTTTACAGTTCTTATGATAGCGGACGTGAACGTGAACTCATGCCCCACAGTGAAATAATATTCCGCAGTGAAATGTCAAATGGTGGATAATGTGCAACACGAGACCCCATCACCTCTTATTCACAACTCCTATCTCTACCTCCCCGCGGTGCCGGCTGGGATGCGAGTAACCTAAGCGGAGCTCGGGTACCAAACCCCGGTGGATGGTTTGGTCGCATGCAGACTGAGAAGGTGGCCGCACGCGTCTGTTCCCCAGGTCAGAGGCGGCGTGCAACAACAACCGAGCGTCTGTTATCCAGGTCAGGGACGGCTCAAACAACGTCTGTCTCGCAGCGAGTGGCTAAATTCATGAAATGCGACTCCCGCCAGCTAAGTCCAAGATGGCAGCCCCATCGCGGGATAGGGACTTTAGGCTAACAACATACTGCTCCCGATTCATATAATTGTTACGAAATCCGAAAGAAATGACCGACCTGGAACCTTGGCGACGACTTTTAGCATGAAAACACGGACACGAATTGGAACTTAAACGTTTTAACCCTTGCTCAACAAGGCAAGCTGGCTCAACTTGCTAGAGAAGCTAGCCGCCTCAAGTTTGAAATGCTGAGACTGATGCGAAATCCGTTGGCCTAACATTGGAGAACACAAGACACCGTCAGGGCAAGTCCTGCTTTACTCTGGCATACGAGGAGAACATGCTACTCGGTAACGAGGAGTTGGTTCCCTGTTAAGACCGCAGGCCTACGCGGCCCTCATTAAATGGGAACCGACTAACGAAAGATTAATCGTAGCTAGCTTTAGAACCCGGGTTGAAAACCTTACAATGGTCCAGTGTTATGCGCCAACTGACGTTGCCGACTTGCAGAAGAAAAAGCAGTTTTAAAGTCAACTGAACAACGTGGTAGAGAATATTCCGAAGGGTGACATTCAAATCCATTTGGGCGACTTCAACGCAAAGATTGGCTCCAACAATCAGAACCTTGAGCGCATCATGGGGCGCCATGGCCTATAGGACAGATGAGCGAAAACGGAGAGCTGTTTGTACAATTTTGTGGCAACAACAACATGGTGATCGGTGGATCACTCTTCCCCCATCGACCAGCTCATAAGATCACTTGGGTATCCCGAGATGACCGAACAGAAAATCAAATTGACGACATCTGCATCAGCCGAAATGGAGAAGGAGCCTTCTTGATGTCCGCTGTTGGGATTGAAACACGACGCGTGTGGCTTTTACGATAGGTTCTTTATTAATAATCCTCTTCTTGTTCTCTCTAGTTACACTCGCATATAATGAAGGATCAGTGTTGCCAAGCTATCACAACATATCTCATATTGTTTATTCGAAGACACTATCTGCCGGTTGCATGATGTAGTCCTCGAACCTCTTAGGTGCAGATGTGATACGCGTTGGACGGGAGCGGCTGCATCCTGACGAATCCTTATTCCACTCTTCAGCTTCAAAGGCATCCGATGACACCGAGTTACGTTCTTCCTGTGTTCGTGGTATGAGTTTAAGATGTGAGCTGTTTCGTGTGTACTCTTGTCCGGATGGAGCCTTTACGGTGATAGAGCTACCGTGCTTGGCAGTTACTGTTGTAGGAGTCGGCAAGAAAGTTGGAGACAGTTTATTTCTTGGCAGCGTGTTTTTCATTAGCACCTCGTCTCCCACCTGGATAGATGCTTCCTTGGCTCCCACTCGTCTGTCCCGACTCTCCTTCGTTTGGTGTTTGATGAGGTTATCTCTATCGCGCATTTCTTCGTCCAAGGTTTCAACTTCGTTCCAATGTGGAAACAGATCACGGAATCGCCTACCGAACATTAATGTTGCGGGGGCAACCCCGGTCACGCTGTGAGGTGTTACAGAGTACATATATAAGTATTCCTGTAGGGCTTCCTCCAGATTTGTACCTTTCTGTTGGCTAATTTTTAAAACCTTCAACAGAGATCGGTTCTGCCTCTCAACTTCTCCGTTTGCGCTTGGCCAGTAAGGTGTTGTGTGTGACAGTTTTATACCGAAGTCAACGCAGTAGTCCTTGAGTTCTTGGCTTGAAAAGTTTTTCGCATTATCTGTGGTCAAAACTGTTGGGAGGCCCATTCTAGTGAAGACTTGTTTTAGGAAGCGGATAACATCGGCGGAAGTAGTTCTGGTAATAAATTCAGCAATCACAAATCGACTATACAGATCCACCAAAACGAAGATATATTTTCCGTTTGGCAGAGGACCTAAGAAATCAGCGCTTAAATGGAACCAAGCAGTTGACGGCAATTCACGAATACGGAGTGGTTCTGGTTTATTGGGTAGGCTGACCATTAGACATTCTACGCACCTTCTGCATTTTTTCTCCACATCCATGTCTATCCCCGGCCACCACACAGCAGCTCTCAATCGACGTTTCATTTTCTCTTTTCCAGGGTGCCCTACGTGGGAAAGGTCCAGCACACCGGCTCGAAGTCCTTCTGGGATCACAATTTTGTTAGCTCGTAGCAGTACGTCTCTCACTGAGCATAACTCGGTCTTGAATGGAAGAAACCCTTTAGGAACCGAGTCCCAGTCGCCATCTATCAATGCGCGCATCACGCATTGGATTTGTTCATCTTCCTGGGATTGACGAACGATTTCGGACATAGTCAGGGCAGTTGGTTTAGTAACTTCAACTATAGCGCTTAAAACATGTTCTGTTTGTTTGTCGAATGTTTTTGCTATATCGCATTCGGAAAGACGCGACAAGGGATCGGCAATGTTTGTCTCTCCCGGTGAATAAACAATACTGTACCGGAAAGATTGCATTCTGAGGACCCATCTTTCTTGGCGTTGGTTTGGCTTCGAAGACTCACTGAATATTTTTACTAGAGGCTTGTGGTCCGTTACGATCGTAAAGTCTAGTCCTCGAAGATACATTTCATAGCGCTCTGTCGCCCACACTATGGCTAATGCTTCTTTGTCTAGAGTTGAGTATTTTTTTTCGGTTTTGGAAAGACTTTTACTCGCATAACTTATGGGTCTGGGCTTCGATCTTACTACCTGTAGGAGTACTGCGCCTAATCCCGTATCGCTAGCGTCAGTTACTAATATCGTAGGGTACTGCGTGCCATAGTACGCAAGGTGCTTTGGGTTGGCTAACGCTTCTTTAATTTGTGTGAAAGCAATTTTGGCTGCTGAATTCCATCGGAATTTCGTGTTTTTGATCGTCATGTCTCTAAGTGGGGCGCTTAATGTCGATAGATTTGGTATGAATCTACCGACATAATTGGCTAAGCCCAGAAAGCTTCGCATTTCGGTAGCATTTTGAGGTCGTCGAAAATTTTTAATGGCACTCACCTTATCGTCCGATGGAAGGATACCTTTGTTTGATAGCAGGTGACCCATGAATACAACGGATGATTTTCCGTATTCGCACTTGGCCTCGTTTATCGTGAATCCAAATTCCTTTAGTCGGTCTAGTACTGCCTTCAGTCGGATATCGTGTTCGCCTTTACTTGATGCGTACACCAGAATGTCGTCAATAAAAACCTTGACTCCTTTCAACCCTTTTAGCACTCGCTCTATACAACGCTGGAATATTTCAGCTGCGACCTTCATTCCAAACATTAACCTTTTGTAGCGATAGTAGCCATCTTGAGTAACAAAGGTCGTTATGTCCCGTGAGTTGGGAGCAAGCTCGATTTGGTGGAATGCTTTCACGAGATCTATTTTACTGAATAACTTACAGCCGTCCAAGTGGGGCATTATTTCCTCGAACGTTGGCAATGGATGCTTTTCCGGAATAATTGCCTTGTTGGCTTTTCGCATGTCCACGCAGATTCGTACATCTCGACCACCGTCTTTCGGCGTTACCACCAATGGAGAAGCCCACGTTATATCCAAAGGTGCGGGTTCGATTACGTCTTGCTTCAATAAGCTTTCCAATTTCTCATCCACCAAAGGTTGAAGCGGTATTGGAAGTCGACGACAGGACTGTTGAACTGGAGGAATCGCACTATCAATCTTTATCTCCACCTGTACATGTTTGAGCTTGCCAATGGATGGCTCACAAGGTTTTCCGATGTTGAAAATTTCGCCATGGATCTCCAGTAGTCCTAGCTCCATCGATGTTTTCTTGCTTAGAAGGTTAGCTCCTCTTTTCGTTTCTACTACGTAGATTTCATGATGCACTGTTTTGCTCTTTGTAGCAATATCGGTTTTAATCACTTTATACACTTTTAGTCTTCCATCACCGTACACTTTCAGTTCTTTAGATGACCTCTCCGATTTGGTCATTATACATCCATTTTTTCGAAGCAGTTTATAAGTTTCCCGGTTTATAACGTTCACATGAGCCCCGGAGTCAACCACCCAATTAAGTTTGACTCCCCCCACGAAACACGTCACCACGTCCGATGCTAACTCAGCTGCATATACTTGAGCTAGCTGGTTGTCGGATTCTTCCGAGTCAGATCCCGAGGAACTCGATTTGTCACTACATCTCACTTGTCGGACCCTATTTTTGCTTCGCGATTGCTCCCCAGCACTTTTATATTTTGTTTTACACTGATTCGCATAATGTCCCTTGCGGTTGCATTTCTTACAGAATTCCGACATAGCTGGACACTTTTTATTGTTGGCAAAATGGCCCTGTTCACCACATCTATAGCAGTGTTCTTCTTTGTTTCTTCGTACTAGGCCGATAGCGTTTTCATCAGTCGGCTTTTTCAAAAGTTCTTTATTCACTTTTAATGTTTCCAAGATTCGACCTTCCTCTGCGATCTCTTGAACCGTCATGAGCTTCTTTTTAAGAATCACTTCTCTTAATGCGTCCGAATTACTATTGTCAAACACTTGCTCGGTTATACGCATATCCAGAGCTTCACCGTAGCCACAAAGACGTCCCTGGTCTCTGAGTCGCTGAATAAACTTATCAAGAGATTCGCCATCTTGTTGTTTAATTCTCCGAAAATTGAAACGCTCAAAAGGAATGCTCGTTAATGGCGCGAAATAATTGTCTAACAAACGAATAGCTTCTCGATACACATCTGTGCCGTAGGGAGCAACCGCGTCATGCCCTTCCAAATTATAAAAAATATCCTGGACTTCGGTCCCGGCATAATGCAACAAATACGACCGTTTTCTGGATGGTAGCACAATACAATTCACTTCAAGGAATAACTCTAACGATCTCTTCCATTTCGTCCATCTGGTTCCGGTTGAACCAGTATCCGAAACATCGAACGGCAACAGAGCCGCTTTGGAGGGATCCATCTTTTTTTTCACTTTGAGGTTATGCTACCCTTCTTTTGCGATTTCGAACACTAAAATCGAATTTAATCTTGGATTCGCTCGCGTAGTTGTATTAATTGCACTCGAATTTAATCATTTTAACTTTTAGAACCGTTAAAAAACGAATTTAATCCCATTCAAGTCGCCAAAAATGTTGGGATTGAAACACGACGCGTGTGGCTTTTACGATAGGTTCTTTATTAATAATCCTCTTCTTGTTCTCTCTAGTTACACTCGCATATAATGAAGGATCAGTGTTGCCAAGCTATCACAACATCCGCAACAAACGAAGCGCAGACATTGCATCAGAACATCACCTCGTCCTTGGCGAGATACGACTGAGAGTTGCGCGTGTCCATCGGCGCGAGGAGAAAGTCGGGTGTTGATACGACGTCGGCCGGTTGGAGAATCCAGAGGTGAAAAGGGCATACGTTGAACAGCTAGAATCCCGAGCCTCGGAATTGCCGACAGACGGAACAGTCGAAGTACTCTGCAAAGTGATCCTGGACAGGATCCAGGAGAAAATCGACGCTACACTCCGACGGCAACAATCTGGATTCCGATCCGGACGATCATGTGTGGACCACATCACAACACTACGAATCATACTGGAGCAAATCAACGTATTCCAGGACTCTCTTCTGCTGGTGTTCGTTGATTTCGAAAAAGCATTCGACCGACTTAACCATGAAAACATCTGGGCGGCTCTAAGGCGAAGAGGAGTACCAGAGAAACTAGTCCATCTCATCGAAGCACAATACGAGGCATTTTCATGCAAGGTCTTGCACGACGGTGTCTTGTCCGAACCAATCCCGGTAACTGCTGGAGTGAGACAAGGATGTATCTTATCACCGCTACTTTTTCTAATCGTAATGGATGAGATTCTGACTGGATTGATCGACTGTGCACCGAACCGAGGATTGCCGTGGAATCCTTCAACAATGGAGCAACTGAACGACCTTGACCTGGCTGACGATATTGTTTTTCTCGCCCAAACGCAACCGGATATGCAGAGCAAACTCAACGACTTCACCGAAAGTTCCAAGGCAGCAGGTCTCAAAGTCAATGTCGGAAAGACCAAGTGGATAGAGATCAACACAGGAAATCCCTCCAGTTTCATGGTAGCTGGGCAAAAAAGTTGAGAAAGTGTAGTGCTTCCAGTATCTTGGTAGCCAGATAACGCCTGATGGTGGTACCAGGAAAGACATCGAAACCCGGATCAGAAAGGCCCGATTTGCGTTTGCAAATCTCCGAAACATCTGGCGGTCACTAGCGAAACATAACGGCGAAGTAGCAGGCAGGACTTTCGATACCGGGTGAGTCATGTGTGTCGCCGTAGAGGGCACTATTTAGTGCGAATATGACCTCCCTCCATAAAAAAAGTAAGTCTAACAGCAATACGAGGTGGAAACAAGCTTGCAAAAAATCAACTCAACGAGTAAAAATCCCACCTTGTTCGTTAAGGGATTAATGACTTTTAGAAGTTAAAATCCATCTAAAAAAAAATCCCACCGTGGGACCAGGTTTACTTTAGGAAGAAGGGGGAATACGTGTGTATCACAAATACCCATATAGGTCCCATACAGAGGGCATTATTGAATTTCGGATATTGAAGTGTGTCTTGCCTTCTTATTTAGATTCTGCGTTCTGATCGATCCTGAGTTTAGATTCAAAATACTTTTTTGCAGTACTGTTATTGTTTTGATATCTGAATTCTTCACTCAGAAAAATACTATTATGTATGCCATAAGATTCTCTTATGAAGTGGCGCCATAAGAAAAATTAATGAAATTCATAAGATTGTCTTATGACGCGAATGAATTCTGAAGATGAACGCCTTCTTCAATGAGAGGTTGTTGCTTTTCATAAGAGATTCTTATGGAAACAGTAAATCACTTTCTAATAAGAAAAATTCTCGATATTTCATGTTGAAAACGTTCACTTTATTGTTTGCCAAATTTGTTTAAAATTAAATCCTTCATGGTCACCATCAGCAGCGCATCAACAGACGGCTCCATCAAAGTTTTTTTTTGCCGCATCTTAATCTTCGACCTTTCGTTTTTTGCCGATCAGCTTGCTGAAAAGTAAACAAATAATGTATTTTAGTTTACTAATATATTCAACGTTCACACCAAAAACATCAAATCGAACTTACCATTCCGGAGATAACAAAAACAATTAACATTGAAGGAAAACTATAATAACTATGAACTGGCGATTGCTTCGTACTGTTAGATGATGAAAAAAACTGATGCTATGAATGAATGTGTTCATCATTTTTCCACAATGCCGTTTCTTCTATTTTTCATAAGAACATCGTATGAAAATTGAAAGAATTTCATAAGACTCTTATGAAAAATTAGCTTGGACGCAAAAAAGTGGTTCATAAGATGTATCTTATGAAATTTATAATAAGATTTCCTCTGAGTGTTCAAATAAACTTTGGTGTTCGTTTAAATATTGTAGATCAGTCCTTACCAAAATTTGAATGTCATATTATACTAAAGACTTAATTCAAAGCTCTAGAACCTCTGAATCTTTTATTCTTTAAAATGAAACCAATATCAACTAAGGAACTTGTAACCTATCTTCATTGAATCCACAGAGAAAATTTCTCGTACAATCATTATTGAAGCTATAAATTGGAGGTTTTTGTTCTGAAGATCCTTCTCCAGTTGGTTTTTTTTATTTCGAACCGGCAATATAAAGAACACAATTGCAAGTTCCGTGAGAAAATTGTTGGTTTCTTTCTGTTTTCCCAGGTATAGGTAGGTAATCACACTTAAACTTTTTTGTGGCATTCGTAACAAACAAATCGAAAATAACTCAAGTGGGTACGCTTGTTGGTGCTTCCCGAAAACGCACCAAAGCTCCATATCCATCCAGTCGAGGAAGGTTCTCAGTTTTTGTTCTACCGTCGACCCGAGCAGAAGTGTGGAGTTTTGGCTACGTACCAAGTTTGAAAAGCGCGCGCGCGGATTTTTTCGTTTCTTTTTTCTTTCACTCCACCACGCGTCGACGGAAACGGATTCAAATATCCGCGATCCTGAGAATTGACCTTTGAGTCAGCCGTTACAGCACTAGCAAAAGGTACTATTTGCTCATTCAAATAGATAAGTAGTAACGCGAGCAAATCATTTCGGTTGCTAGTTGTTTAACCAACGAGTGCGGTCAAGTTCACGGTCGAAGAAACGAAGTGAAGAAGTCAACGAAAAGTTCACAACTCACCTGGCTAGTTAGGAATAATGGTGTCACGCCATGTCGCTACTTTGTTAGTTCTGCTGGCCGTGTTAGCTCGCGTTTCCGGTGCCGATCTTCAAGGTAAGTTCGGCGCAAATCACAATTTCCGCGTGGAGAAATGTGAAGTACCGATTTCGGTTAAAACATGCTGGATTCTGTAAAAAAAAACTAAGTACAAAACTGGGATTGTGATATAAGTTTTCCAATATCTGCCAATATCATGTCAACTAAATTTACTTATAAGACGTACAAATTTGAACTGACCCACATTTTTAAGACCTAAAAATCAACTTCGATTTTCTTATTGAAGAAAATAAACATAAGATTCAGCATTTGATTCTGAATAACAAAGCATTATATAATTCTGATCAAGTTGGCCTTCAGATATGTCCATTGCTGGATTCAACATCCAGATACCAATTTAAAAACAAACTCAAGTAAATTCTATATTGATCATGATTTGATATTCCACGTGGAATATAAATAAAAAAAACTTAAATAACGAATTCATGGAATTTTTTTTTAAATCTGTTTTGTACAATATTTTTTGAAGTTTGATTTGTACAATATTTTTTGAAGGTTGATTTCAGGTTCAAGATTCATAATTCAGGTGAGATTAGGAATGCATGCTCAGAGTTCAAGATTCAAGTTTCTAATTCAGGTTCACTTTTCAAATTATAGGTTTAGATTCAGGCTTCAGATTCCGATCTCATATTCAGATTCAGGTTCAAATTTCATATTCTGATTTCCGATTCAGATTTCAGATTCGGACTCAGGAGTTGGACGCAGAAATCAGATTAGAATTTCAAAATTAGATTTCTAATTCAGATTTGAGATTACAGATTGAAATTCAGATTACTAATTCAGACTCAGGTCTCAGATTAAAGACTCCGGATTCAAATTAAAGTTTCAGATATCAGTTTCAGATCTCAGATACAGATTTCAGCTTCAAATTTCATGTTCACAGTTTCAGAATACAGATCGCAGATTAACAAATCAGTTTCGGTATACAATTTAAGAATCCAGGATTAAAATTTTTATTCTGGTAGAGTTTCAAAGTTGAGATTTAAGATCCATGTTCAGGACTCACATTTTAAATTTAAGCTTTAGATCATACATTCAAATATTGAATTCAGAATAAAGAATTCATGTTCAGCTGTAAAAACAAAATAGATTCAAAAGTTAAGAAGTTTTTTTTTCTATCCAAACTTTCGCGAAAAATTTTAAAATTTATTTAGATTGGAGTTTGGAGAATAATTTATTTTTGTTGTGATAGTAAAGTGGTCAACACGTTGTTTGGAAATTTCAAGTGATATTTGAGTAACTAAGTGGTCTAAATCATTCGGAATTTCGAGTGATCGAAGTGGAAAAGTGTTTTTGGAAAGGGAAAAATGAAGAATCTCGGTGCAGAAGCACGACATTACAGTATTTTTCGTGAAATTTCTGATAAAATCGTCGTGTACTCTTAAATTTTATTCTGCAATATTGATCTCGGAAATTGGCTTGTAAAGAACAAGCGATGACTATTATAGTTTGGACCGGTTGCTGCGATTGACTGCAAATTCTTTAAAGAAGAATCGAAAAAAACAAATCGGAAAGTTCAAGATGCAGAAAAAATATTCAGATAAGTATTCATTCGCTTCAAATTTAATTCTATTTTAATTATAAGTAATGATTTATGTTAAATAATTGGTAATCAAATTGTGATAACTTGAATCGAAAATTAACATTTTCATAGGGAGTTTTTCCCAAATCATCCCTTATCTTTATTCGGTGGAAAAACATTTTGTTAAATGACTGGTCTATATCCGTCAAAAACAATTTGACGGTAATCTAAACGAGTAACATCAGAAGAACGCCAACATCGAGTCGGACCATTATCTGGTGATGGTGAAGATGCGCCCAAAACTCTCCGTAGTGAACAACACGCGAAACCGGCGCCCGCCTCGGTTAAATATCGCGCGACTGAAGCAACCTGAGGTCGCGGCAGACTACGCGCAATCGGTCGAAGCAGCGCTGCCGGCAGAGGGCGAGCTTGACGAAGCCCCTCTCGAGGACTGTTGGGATACCATCAAAACAGCCATCAACAGGGGCCGTTCAGATACCACATGGACAGAAAAATGAGATTTTTGACCCCCTCCTCCCCCTCCGTGGACAAGTGTGGACATTTGGCAAACCCCTACCCCCCTCCCCGGTTGTCCACGTGGACAGATATGCAATTGTTTTTTTTTATAAATCCAATTTGACAGTTAGCAAACCCTACTTTTGCCTTTTTGTTATTGAAATGGCTGATTTTGAAAGAAACGAATAAGCATTTCCTGATATAAAATAATTTTAAAATTTTAAATTTCTAAATTATCATACTTATCACTTGCTTTCAGGTGGCTACTAATTGTTTAAACTTAAACTGGAAAGCTTTGCAATTTAAAGATTTTGATTTAATCATCTTAATATTTCTTCACCTCTAGAAAATATTATGAAAGTAAATATGTCCACGTGGACATGACCCAAACCCCTACCCCCCTCTCCGTGGACATGCGTGGACATTTCCATACTCCCCCCCCCCCTTATGTTGTCCACGTGGAATGTGAACGGCCCCACAGTGCTGCGGAGAACGTCATCGGTTATGTGGAGCGATCTCGACGGAACGACTGGTTCGACGAGGAGTGTAGGAGGGTGATGGACGAAGAGAATGCCGCGCGGGCGGCAGTAGTGCAAAGAGGCACCCGTCGAAATGTGGAAAATCACCGACAGCGGAAGAGGCAGCGAGTTCGACTTTTCCAGGAGAAAAAGCGCCGCCTGGAGGAGGAGGAGCTCGAGGAGCTGGAGCAGCTGCATCGTTCCCAAGAAACACGAAAGTTCTATCAGAAACTCAACGCATCCCGCAAAGGCTTCGTGCCGCAAGCCGAAATGTGCCGGGATAAGGACGGGGGTATCCTGACGGACAATCGTGAGGTGATCAAAAGGTGGAAGCAGCACTTCGATGAACACCTGAACGGCGCACATGCAGGAGATCAAGACGGTGGGGGAAGGTACATCGCCGGCGTAGCCAACGACGAAGAGGAGCCACTCCCAACGACGAGTGAAGTTAAGGAAGCCATTCGCCAGCTTAATAGAAACAAGTCGGCTGGGAAGGATGGCATCGCAGCTGAACTCATCAAAATGGGCCCGGACAGGTTGGCCGATTGCCTACACCGGTTGATAATCCGGATCTGGGACATAGAACAGCTACCGGAGGAGTGGAAGGAAGGGGTAATATGCCCCATCTACAAGAAGGGCGACAAATTGGACTGTGAGAACTACCGAGCGATCACTGTCCTCAATGCCGCCTACAAAGTGTTGTCCCGAATCCTACTCCGCCGCCTCACGCCACAAGCAAACAGATTCGTGGGAAGTCATCAGGCCGGCTTCATGGAGGGACGGTCTACGACGGACCAGATATTCACATTACGGCAAATCCTCCAAAAATGCCGTGAACACCAAGTCCCTACGCATCATCTATTCATCGACTTCAAAGCCGCATACGACACGATCGACCGTAACGAGCTATGGGAAATCATGGACGAGAACGGCTTTTCCGGGAAGCTAATCAGACTGATCAAGGCGACGATGGATGGAACGCAGTGCTGTGTGCGGATTTCGGGTGAATTGTCGAGTTCATTCGAATCGCGCAGGGGGCTTCGACAAGGTGATGGTCTATCCTGCATGATGTTCAACGTGGCGCTGGAAGGTGTTATTCGACGAGCGGTGGGCGAAATGCGGGGCACGATTTTCAACAGATCCAGTCAACCTATCTGCTTTGCCGATGACATTGATATAGTCGGCAGATCATCTGCGGCGGTGGAGGAGATCTACCGCAAACTGAAACGCGAAGCAGGAAGGATTGGGTTGATGATTAATACGTCCAAGACGAAGTACATGCTGGCCTGCGGATCCGAGACCGACCGAACCCGCTTGTCCAGTAATAACAAGGTCACGATCGACGGCGACGAGCTGGAGATAGTCGAAGACTTTGTCTATCTCGGCTCACTGGTGACCGCAGACAATGACACCAGCCGTGAGATCCGGAGGCGAATTATCAGCGGAAGTCGTGCCTACTATGGACTCCACAAGCAACTGCGGTCGAGAAGACTTTGCCCTCGCACGAAGTGTAACCTGTATATGACGCTTATTAGACCGGTTGTTCTCTACGGGCATGAGACATGGATATTGCTCGAGGAGGACCTGCGTACACTCGGGGTATTCGAGCGACGAGTGTTAAGAACCATCTTTGGCGGCGTACAGGAGAACGGAGTGTGGAGGCGAAGGATGAACCACGAGCTCGCGCGACTCTACGGCGAACCCAGTATCCAGAAGGTGGTGAAAGCTGGCCGGATACGCTGGGCGGGACATGTTGCGAGAATGCCGGACGACTGTCCTGCAAAACAGGTGTTCGCTACGAATCCGGTAGGAACAAGACGAGCGGGGGCGCAACGAGCGAGGTGGTTAGACCAAGTGGAGCGTGATCTGGCGAACGTGGGGTGCCCGAGAAATTGGAGAACGGTTGCCATGGACCGAGTGAATTTTAGGAATTATGTTCGTCAAGTTATGTCGTGAGACGGAATACTATGTAAATAAAAAAAATAAATAACTAAACGAGTAAATTTTAGTTTTGAAGGCAAATTTTCTTAAAACCTTTCGAGCCTTAAACAGTTTCTGTTTTTTTTATTTTTAAGAGCGAGTAAAGACGCTTTATCCTTGATCGATGACCAGAAAGGATTATACACAAAAATTCAAAACAGTTCAACGTAGAGAAAATAAAGCTTAGAGTTTTACAATCCTTTTATCAAATATTGAATTTTTAAAGAATGATCGAATGATCCCAATAATTGATGAAGCTACTTTACTGCGTTCTCTGCTCCATGGTAGGCCAAACCAGTTTATGTTTTAAAGAGTTTTGATGTTTTCAGGTTAACGGTTTATTATGAACTAACTTATAAAGTACAATTCGTTCCTATTTATAGGCCAGACCCTGTTTACAGTAGTAACAAGTTACTATGGTTGTTATGATGAACATACTAGAAACATCTATCTAATCAACTGTTTACTAAGACTCTAACTTTAACACCCCCTTGAAGTGACCGTAGTATAATGGATATTTATAATTTAGTTTAAAGGGACGGATTAAAAGGGTTTTCTGCTAAATAAATAAAGAGATACAACACACGTCCGGTTAGGTGGGAAGCCAGGTTAAAAGAGGCAGATCATTTTTATTAAGTCAATTAGGTACAATGGGTGGTATGAAAAAAACTTAGTAATTGCTTTTGCTAAACTGAATCGAGCAGTCTAGCAGTCGCTTAAAGCAATTGCTTCGGTTGTTATGAATAAAGTTTTTTTGACAGCTGTTTTCTCAGTCAGGAGCTTTCACTTTTAGAACAAGCTAGTTTGGTATGAATAAAGCTCAAACCTGAAGCAATTGCTCGACAAATTTCATAGCAATTCTAGAGTTAGTTTTGATTAGGTCGTATGAACCAATTTGAACAAAATTGAGTTATTTGCTCCAAACGGTTGAAAAACATGTCTGTACCAACACGTGAAAAGGATGTATCTCCATATATGGCGAATCGAGAAAAACGCGTTTGAAAAAAATACAACCAATTTTAAATCGCTAATTAAAAACCACTTGAAATCTTTACTTGTTATGAAAGACAAACGATTTTTAGAAGCATCCCCCACATGTAAGAATAGAGGGATATCCATTTTCATGAAAATACAACGCGCTGTCGTAGATAGAACCTTGCTCACGTAATATTTTATCTAATCTGTTTATACACCCTTTGCTATTTTCTCATTTCTAGCTGCAGTTTTAAGCTCGCGTTCATTTGCAACTATGTTTTTATGTTGAATAAAGTGTTAAATCTTTACCAACACATAAAAAGGATCAATCTCCATTTATGGCGTATCGAGAAAAACGCGTTTGGAAAAACTACAACCTATTTTAAATCCCTAATTAAAAGTCACTAGAAATTTTTGCTTTTTATGCAAGACAAACGATTTTTAGAAGCATTTTCTATGTGTTAAAATAGAAGAATATCAATTTTCATGAAAAAACAACGCGCTATCGTAGATAGAACCTTGCTCACGTATTATTTATATATCGTATCTCCCGTGTTTATACACCCTTTGCTATTTTTTTATTTTTAGCTTTAGTCATAAGCTCGCATTCATTTGCAACTATGTTTTTATGTTGAATAAAGAGTCAAATTGATTATTTTGAGTTTGTTTGCGGAGTAGTAGCGAAAAATTGTTTCGGAGTAAAGGATGTATATCCATGTAATGGCAGTTCTGGTTTTAGAATGTTTATAGATCCTTTACTCAAATTGAGTTTTCAATGTAACGGAATATTATTTTCTCAAAAAGGTTTTACCGTTAAGTAGAGCAACTGTTGGCCTATCATGAGGTGCTGAAAATGGGTTTTGTTTACTTTTGGGGATAGATCCTTTTCACGTGTTGGTACAGATGTATTCTATGTAAGGTACAAATTTGGTTTCATTTGATTATTAAACAACGTTTACTAAATGATTTGATTTTAAGACGTATAATGAGTTTCTCATTTTCGCGTGCAATTTGGTTTTTACGACTTTTTGCAGTGCGCTGGATTATCGTGCAAAACAAAGGTCGCAAAATACCGGTTTGACGTGATGGTTTTAGCGACATTATGCATTTTTCTTAAAATGCTTCGTAAAAGTTAAAAGTTTTCAATGAAGTTTGTCATTAGTGGTGATTTTAGTTATGTCAGCAGGGTAGGCGGTTCCGGTTTGATGCTGGGTAAGTTGAAAGCGAAAGTTTTAAGGCTAAACAAATTCTCATTTTTACTTTTTCTAACCACAGTGCCAGCCAGCTGTGTATTAGCTTCCGTACCTGAACGGATATTGCAGTTAGAGAAAGGTAGTCCACCCATCCATCCACTTACATCCGAGTAGGAACCCGATGGACTGTTCCCCGCAACACCAGTTTCTGGCTGCTGCAGCGATGGAGAGGAGATTGCATTGCTCGAGCAGGGATAAAGATTTGGACAGAGCCCTCTCCACTATTGTCGGGCGAGAAATTCTGTTGAGCGCGTATCACCCACAGGAATTAAGAAAATGCTCCATGGCTCTAGAGATTCATACGTAAGTCGTCTTTCAATTATGTCCTTTTAAGAAGAGCGTGGTAAATTGCCACATAATAAAAATTACTCCAAATCACATTCCAATAATTAACCCACCCTGCGAAAAGGCATATCATGTTAGAACTTTTTGTTCTTGAAACAGACACAAGCAAGTTAGCAAGAAAAAGTGAAATATGAAACAAAATAACTTAAGATTTAATATATATTTTTTTTAACTTGCAAAACGACGCTTGCGCCAATAACGCGCAATGCAAAAGGTTGTAAGGGCATTATCATACGAACATCTACTTTCAAGCCTGTATATAATACAGTAGCACATTTCTCGTCTTATTTGGCATCACGTACCAGATTTTGGAGCAGTTCGTAGCCATATATTAAAAACTAGAATTAAAAATGTGTTAAAAATCTTAAACAGCGATTTTCTCGAAACACATCAGGTGGTTCTTACGACCTAATCAAAACAAACTCTAGAATTGCTTTATTTTCTAAGCATGCTCGGTAGCAGACTTTTCTAATAAAAAATTCTTTAATAACGTCATGAACTTATCAAATTAGCAATATTTCACTTCAAAACAATTCAAAAAGGTATTTTCAACATTATAGATAAAGAAAAGTCGAAGTGATAACCCAACTTTTTTTTCATATTCCTGTCGTTGTATAAAATCTTGTATAAATTCGTCTTACTTACTTTACTTAATGATCCCGCGCCGATCCTCCGGTGCATAGGGCCGTGGTAAAAGACCTCCACTGTTGACGATCCGGAGCCAGCGTCTTCACCTGGTCCCAGTCAAGATTCGTCTAAGATGACAATAAACAAATCAATTAGTAAATATTTCAAATTAAAAAAAATCCGGCTATAGTGGAAGAAGTCCCAATTGGCTCAAAGTAAGAAATAAATTGTAATAATTTCAAACATTATACAGATCTCTCATTTTTATATAATTTTTTATAATCCTAAGATTTAAAAAAAAAAATCTAAATTAAAATGCGCGCCTATTGCCTATTTTTTTATACATCGGATTATCCCGATCCGAATACATGTGGGAGAGCTTATGATAAATATTAAAGTTAGGCCATTTTTTGTTTGACTATATTCGAATATGTATTCATTTTTCTTTAAACATCAACATACGAGCACGCATTAACAAAAAGAAATTCCGGTCGTTCTTACACCCACCACCCGCTTCGTCGACTTCAAGGCTACTCTAGCCGTACTTTTCAATTTTCTGATCGTCTTCTTTCATTTTACTTTAAAAAACTTCAGATTCTGCTGGTTGGATAGCTCTATTTTTCGAAGCAAAAGCTATGTTCTAAGACTTTAGTACACATCCGCTAAGCAAATGTTTATTCATACCAAACTTAGCAAATGCTTTTGACTTTTGCTTTGATTGATTTCGAGCTAAGTAAAAGCTACCGTAGCAATTGCTAAACCTTATTCATACCACTAAATGTTTCGCCTGCGAAGTTCATTTGCCCTATGTCGACTATGTTCCCATTTTGGGATCAGACCTACTAATCGAATGACTACTAGCCGAACACTACAACTCCTTCACCCTTATGTCAAAACTAACAATCCTATAAGAAACACACAAATTTTCAATTTTAGCTTATCACTTTTCTTTTAATTCGAACGTTTTTTATAATCAAACATCTATTCAAGCAAACAAATCTATTCACGCTATCGAAACCTAACTGAAGGTATTGTTAAACAATCAATGTATAATAAAAATATAAATTTTCAAAATTTTCTATTTTTTTTTTACTGTTTTAACGCTGATCGCCATCCTCCTCCGCTTAGATGAAAAAGATGAACAAAAAATCATCATTGTAATCAAATTCCGCTGCACCGTCTTCATGATTCCTCCTGCTAACACCACCAGGATAAAATGTAACTCAGGTTCACAAGTTGCCTGGATGGAAAACAAATCGTTGAAATTCCGAACGGTCATTAGGTTAAACTCATCATGAAAAATAGAATATCATCCTAGTTTTCTGAGAGAAAAATAGAACCAAGAGACCTCCAAAAGGCGTGCATGCGCCAAAATTATTAGTCTTCGAGGTACGATACTTAAAAAAAACTGGAAACAAACCATTCAAAAATGTATCAGGCATCTCTTAATTTCTGGTACGAATCGTTTAAAGTCCTTCACACTTAAGGAAATATCATTCCTTCAGGTTAGAGAAATTATTTTTCAAAATAATTTAAATTTATGGTCCTTGTTTTTTTTTTACATCATTTTCTATCAAATAATAAAACTGCTCAAATGCGCAAACAATTCTTTTCAATCAGTATCATTTGTCGTTTAAAATTGTTCACAAATACTTTGCTTGTTTACCTTTTTATATGTTGTACTGATGTATATTTTGATGTAAATAAAAACTTTTATTAAGATTGCTAGTTGCAGATTGGAATGGCTTTAGTGATTTTGATATCGCAAGTAAAAAAAATCCCTTTAGAATTGCTTAGAAATTTGCATAAAAACCGAAGGGATTCAGATTCATTGAAAAATGTCAAGAACCATTTAAGAAAATTTTCAATAATAAAATTGAAAAAAAATGCTGCAATTGTATGTAAACATTGCAAAAAAGTAATACAAAAAATTGAAGAAAAAAAATTAAAAAACACGATAACGACAAAAAACTACATACCTCAAACACACAGGAACTGAAATAATGCTCCAAAACAAATAAAAAACCAGTAGGTACCTTGTCGATTGGAAAAACAGCGATATTCTGCTGAACAAAAACATAACAACCGACCGTCGTTACCGCAAACTTTCTCAGCGACAAAATCAACAGCATATATCCAACTAAAATAGAGTTGGAATTTCCCAGGCAAAAACTGCAGCAGCATCACACTATCGGGTACCACAGTAGAAACCAGTAAAATGACAAAGTTGTCCCGTTATGTCGAACAAATTCTATGAAGTTTCTGGATCCAGCGCAAAAGAAGTTGATGCACTTTTGGAGATCTATGCTGCTCACCAACTCACTTTTGTTGTAAAAACGGGACTCACTGATCACTGACGTTTCCTGGTTTCTCCCAAAAACTGAGAAGTACTCGTGAGTGTCGCTCAAAAGGCTCAGTGGGCCCTGGTAATTCCGACTTCGACAAAATATGTCAAGCGGGGAACTCACAACCTGAGAAGCACTCTGAGCAAAAACATTCTGGAATGGCAATAACGTGGTCGAAAAAGCACAATCGGACTTTTTTAAAGTAAACCGTCGACATACTTTTAACTCCGTCGGCAGGAATTTCTTTGAAATATGAAAATATTAAGCTGTCGATACTGAAAACAACGCCAAACCACGAATCGAAACCACTGACTGGCATTTTTTTGCGATATGAAGTAACTCAGAAGAGCTCAGAGTAAGTGCGCCCAGATCTTCAAGGTAACTCAAGCTGCTGTCGAAGAGAATAAAATGATAACGGTCTCTACAAAATGTGGCAACATGAAATGGCATTGATCATCACCGGAAAAATTTGCTTTTCCATAAAAAAATAAAACCACCTGAACACTAAAGATACACGTTGCAAAAATTGTAAATACTTGATTTACTGTGAGATGATCAAAATTAACACTTTTAATAAAAGGCAACAGCCACTATTAGCCACTTCCGAACCCACAAAATTTCACCAATTATACTTACGCCCATAACTGCATACAATAAAAAAAACAAAATCTGTTAAACTTGCCGCTTATGTTCGAAAATCCTCGTCGCCAGTTGAAGTGACCGTAGTATAATGGATATTTATAATTTAGTTTAAAGGGACGCCCGAATACGAAAATATTGTAACATAACAATTCCTGTAATAGTTATGAAACGATTAGAAACAGCGTAAAAAAACGTTTAGAAAATGATATCTGAAACAATAAAAAACATTGCACTTATCTTGAATTCCAAAACGACGGTCTGTTGAATATGGCGTTAAGTTATGTTACTGTTTAAAACTATTAAAACCTCTATATGGAGACACTGTTCTCGGAACAGTTGGAGTATAGTTTATAAAACGCTTATGAATAACGTTTACAGGGCATTGAACTGTTCCTAGAATGAACATGTGTAGGCATATTTTAAACGTTTTACCAAACCGTCAATCGAACTGTTACAGAAACTGGAATGATTATTGTACGAACCGTTAAATTATAGTTATTTTGAGGAGTTATCATACCTAAACGTCAATGTTAAAAGTTCCGTAACGGTTTGACTTTCTTTATTCCAACGGAATGCGAACCGCTTTAGGAACCGTTCGTTAAAAGGGCACGCACACGGTTTTGGAATCGTACGTGGATGGCACACACACACAGCAATATTGAGATTTTCGGATTTCAAAATAACATTAAATCGAAAGTGTTTTTCACTTTAATTTATTCGATTGGTGTCAACTTACATTTCCTTTTATTCCGGATGAATGTGGCGATTGATGCACTAGATGGTAGGTTACAATCTGAACACTCGATTGGTGTGAAATCATTCGTCCCGTTCGTCGGTCAATGATTCCCTGAACCGATCTTCCGCTCTGAAGGCAGTTGCTAGCAGCCATAACCTGAAAGCAAACAAAGTTCTCAATATTGGCCACCTACTTTTAAATATATAAATATCTCAGAATAATTGAATTCTGTATTTAACCCACCTGTAATAAACAAACGTCCAATGATTCCCGGTACTGCCTCGGTAGTCGCGATGGTGATATTTTCTCGGACAGTTTCATTGCCTTATCCGGAAGAGCTGGTGCGGATGTTCCAATCATTTCGCCTTCCAGTTTGCCGGTGCTGTTGTTGAGCTCCTGAGTGATGGTTTTAATCGTTCTGATCCCTTTAAGCACAGAGAACTTTCCGTTTTTTGCCGCTGGATTCCGAAGAGTAGCAATAAAATTACCGCGAACAAAACAAATTATCAGCGGCAAACAGTCAGTGGTGCCAGATTTACCGATTTTTGGATTTATAGGCTAAAAATAACAAATGAAAGCAATTTTAATTTCTAAGATTTTTTCTTGTCGTCAAAAAAAAAATCGGAAAGTACACTGCAAAAAATCCACACTTAGAGTATATGTTTCTTCACACATACGTGCCTTAATTTCATCAACCATATGATACTAATAAAATTTATGTTTGAGTATTAGCTTGTACTGGAATGGTCTATGGAGATTATTAGTTGACACATATCTTTTATAATTATCATCTTTGAAAAGTTTCACACATTCAAAATGGCTGCAATTGGGAAAAACTAAGTGCCGTAGAAGCATGCAGTTTTGTTTGAGTCAAATTTAATCTTTTTCCATGTCTGTAAGTGTGCTACACATCTTTATTACACCGTTGGCTTGAGGAGCGATCGGCTATCAAAACGCAGGTAAGTTAAGAATTTTATTTTCCTGGTTCATGTAAAAAAGGTACTTATGTGCATTTTCTTTCAGATGAAAAAAATATCAAAACTTCTGGTTAAGATTAGGATTGGAGCTTGAAGCAGACAACTCGGACGATGAGCCACCGATAAAAAAAACAGCAGTAAAATGTAAATTTATGTGAAAAAATTAGTTACCTAATTTTTAAATATTTTTTGTTATAATAAATAAACAACAACATAAATTTCAAAAACATCACAAATGACTGCATCTTTAAACGCCGAAAAGTAGAACAGAAATACATCTAGAAATAAAAATTTGCTGCCTATTTTTAGGCGATTTTCGGGCTGAAATATTTCCTGAACATATGTGTGGCACATATTTTTTAATTGGGAGACAAATTGCAAAAATCTATATAGGCTGACACATAGCCCCAATGTGTCGATTTCGTTGAGTGTAGTGACAATATATTATGTTAAGTACATAATATACATTTTTTAAAGACGCATGATTCAAAATATAAAAAAAAGTTCATAATTTGTAAATGAATGCGTATATCAAAGAGTTTTTCTATTATTTATATATATTTAAAATTCAAATAAAGTTTGTGGAAATATTTTCATGGACATATTTACATCAGTTTTGCGTCGTTGAATCTACTCTATACAGTTGCTATAGAAAAAAAAATCAATGATTTCAAAAGTTTGTTCTGATTTTTTTCGAAATCATATGGCATCTATGATCCGCATTTCGGTAATTTTTGACGTGAGTTTGACAGAAGGCATGAACGCTATGGGTAACGGTTCGGCATCATTTTTATACGATTAAAGAAAAGTTAAAGTTAATCGTGAAAGATCGAGAATACCATTTGTTCACGTTTCTAGATACCATAATCTTTTCACATGAACGTTCATGTTTCGTTTTTAACGTTGTCGAAGTAAAGTTTAATGTAAACGCTACTTTTTCAAAGACAATCACTATTTCAGGAGCTGTAGATGTATCGTGCAGACTGTTTAAGATGTAGTTTTTTAGTATGCGGGACGGATTAAAAGGGTTTTCTGCTAAATAAATAAAGAGATACAACACACGTCCGGTTAGGTGGGAAGCCAGGTTAAAAGAGGCAGATCATTTTTATTAAGTCAATTAGGTACAATGTTTCGCCTGCGAAGTTCATTTGCCCTATGTCGACTATGTTCCCATTTTGGGATCAGACCTACTAATCGAATGACTACTAGCCGAACACTACACCCCTCTCAGTTGATGCCTTCTAACCCAATCTTCGATCTTAATTTAATGTAAACTTCAGCAGAAAGTGATTTAGTGAGAAGGTCAGCTTGTTGTTCTTGAGTGGATACGTAGACCAGTTGTACTCGTCCTTCAGCTACAGCGTCTCGAACAAAATGAAACTTTACGTCTATATGCTTCACTCGTTTGGTTTCTTCTTTTTGAGCCATAGCTATAGTCCTATTTGCCGCTGGTAGTGTTCGTGATATTATGTTGGTTGTTTCAACAACACTTAACAGTTTTGGGACAATCAACCTCAAAAACAACCATGTGTGCCCGTTTTTTGTACCGAGAGTTTTTTAGGTTAATTGTCCCGTCTCATCTGTACACGCTCAGCAAGTGTGCGTAAGAAATGTCAAAAACAACTCTATTACGCCCTTATTGTCTTCGAAAATAGGAACAGGGAACAAGTTTGAAGTTTCAGATGAATCTGAGAGTAGTCCGCTCAACCAGATAGATTCGCTTACACAGCTGCTCATGGCAACATATTCTGCTTCTGTAGATGACATCGCAACCATACCTTGCTTCTTGGATGACCATGCCACAGTAGACTGAGTCGATTTGGGGTCATTTTCGAATTTCTCAAACCCTGGGGTCTCAAAAGCTTCGTTTTGGTCCAAAACTAATTCATGATTTTTTGCAGAATTTTTAAGTAATGTTTACATGAGTAAATTTGGACTTTTAGGTTTGTATGGGAAAATTGAATATTTTGTACTGAAAAATCAACATCATTTTTGTTTCTTCGGTGCAACCGAGCCAGCTGGTGGTTTTTGTGCCAATTTATAAAATTCCTAAAGGAAATTTTCCGCTGAACAACTTTGTCGAAGACCGTAAATTCGTATCTTATTAGACAAAAAAGTTATTAGCTGTTCAACAGAGGTATGTCTTTTGGCATTGATAAACAATAAATTCAATTGACACCACTGTTGTGTGCCTTGCGAGGTATTGCATGACTACTTTTCATGCAATACTTCGCGGGGCACAATCAGTGGTGTCAATTGAATTTATTGTTTATCAATGCCAAACGACATACCTCTGTTGAACAGCTAATAACTTTTTTGTCTAATAAGATACGAATTTACGGTCTTCGACAAAGTTGTTCAGCGGAAAATTTCCTTTAGGAATTTTATAAATTGGCACAAAAACCACCAGCTGGCTCGGTTGCACAGAAGAAACAAAAATGATGTTGATTTTTCAATACAAAATATTCAATTTTCCCATACAAACCTAAAAGTCCAAATTTACTCATGTAAACATTACTTAAAAATTCTGCAAAAAATCATGGATGAGTTTTGGACCAAAACGAAGCTTTTGAGACCCCAGGGTTTGAGAAATTCGAAAATGACCCCAAATCGACTCAGTCTAATGCCACAGTGCAGTTGAAAACCTTTAGCAGGAATCCAAAGACACACTTTCGGTCCAATTCGTCATTTGCATAATCAGAATCCACGTATCCGACCAATGGTTGCATATGCGCTTCTCTTTTGTACACCAGTTTGAGATTCTTTGTGCCTTGTGATACCTTAAGACACGTTTGGCACACCTCCAGTGTTCAGGTCCTGCTACATCTTGGAACCGTGAAAGATACCCAACGATGAAACAAATATCAGGTCTCGTTCCCAACATGATGTACATCAAGCTTCCAATAAGCTCACGATAAGGATACTCGCACATCTTCTCCGTTCTCGAAAGCTGTAGTTTCACTTCGGCTGGCGTCTTTGCAGTTTTGCAGTCGTCCATCCCAAAACGCGCAATCGTCTTGTCGATGAGATTCGTCTGGGAAAGCTCCATTGACCCGGTTGCTCGATTTCTTTCGATCTTTATTCCCAGAAAATGGTGTAAAGCTTAGTTCTTTTAGAAATGGGACACTTTCATTTGCTAATAGCTCGTTAACTAGTTATTGGATATTGAAAATTTTGACAGCATTTTGTTGCCTGTAAAAAGTACTATTCGACCTATTTTTTTCAAAATTTAAAATTTACGCGTTTTTGAGATATGTACTATGCAAGAGAAAAAGAAAAAAATAATTTTGCACAGTTTCCTTGAAAATACGTCATTATCAAATTGTTAGCTGACAAAACCGTTGATGATTCAAAGAATTACTGAGTTTTTGTGGTGGATAAGTATGCAAACACTGTCAATAATGTCCACAAAGTTAAAATCAAGCATTGGAGAGAAGCACATGATCGGCAACAACGGTTAAGGATCATCAAGGAAGTCAAGTCTCATACCAGTCTCATTTTTAATTTTCAATAAACGAAAAACTAAGGGTAGATCGCTGAAATGTCCAAAACAATTTTCTCCGATAAGCTGAAAGTGATGACTCATTGAAATCCAACCTCAAACAACCATTTTTTGATAGTTCCAAAGCTCTTAAGCTGTAAAACCGGTACCGAAAAAAAACGTTCAAAAATGTGGTCAAAAATAATCAAATTTATTCATTTCGAAACAACTGTATCCACTAAAATGCTTCCAGTTTCCAGTTTCCAGAGAAGTATTGGACCAAGAGGTATCAGAAATTGAAGAAAGAGGGTGAATCCACCTAAAATATAGATTTTACGAAGCATAAGTTGGATAAACTGATCAATACCATGACTGAAAAAAGTGTGCGCCGGCCAATGGGAGATACCAAGAATAAAGTAGAAATTTCTTTAACAAAAAACGGTAAATATTTTTTTTCAATTTTTTTAATGAAAGATAATAACATTACCTTCTTTTTCTTCATAGAAAGTATTTCGTTCAAACGAATGGTTTTTTAGATACAGGCATTCGTAAATGTCCCATTTCTAAAAGAACTAAGCTTTAGCTCCTTCATGTCAGTCATTTCAAATTCCTCTGCAAACATTCGCTTAACGGCTTCTACCACATTGGAACTTCTAGCCGCAATCAACAGGTCATCCACGTAAACGATAACGTAGACGATTTCTTTTCCTCTCGTTCGGACATAAAGACAGTAGTCGTAACGTGACCGCACAAAACCTTGCTTCTGCATAAATGAGTTGAAACGACTGTTCCAACAACGTGGAGACTGCTTCAGGCTATAAAGAGAACGGTATAGTTCGTAGACTTCATGGGGCTTTGAGGGAACCCCTTCCGGTACTTCCATGTACACCTTTTCTGCAAACACACCATTGAGAAACGCAGTTTGGACATCCATTTGGTGTATTTCGAAATTTCTCATGTTAGCCACAGCCAGAATCGTCCGTATCGTATCGTAGTTAGCCTCGCCACCGGAGCAAATGTTTCTTCAAAGTCGATGTGCTTTCGCTGCATGTACCCTTTCGCCACCAATCTTGCTTTATAGCGAACCGGTCTTCCATCCGCATCGGTCTTCAACGTAAACACCCATTTGCACGGGACAGGAACCGAGGTAACCGGCCTTTTTACGATTTTCCAAGTCTGGTTACGCTCCAACGACCTCAGTTCGTCTCGAACCGCTTCAAGCCATTTGTCTCTATCCGGGTTTTTCTGGATGTCAGCATATGAAGTGGGAACCTGAGGGAGATTTTCTACAGCAGAAACGGTACCATATTAAATAAAATCTCGGAACCAACCTGGTGTCCTGCACTCCCTACCACTGGACCTAGGAGCAACCTCATTCTGAGTGGTACTCTTATCGATTTGTGGAGGGAGTGCGAATTCTTCTTCAGCCGTTGAATCATCCGAAGTCATCAGATCCGAATCGCCTCCACCTGGTTCCTCCGTCGTTTCGTTCAGCGGTTCTTCGGGAGCCTCGACAACCTCAGTCCTAGGAGCATCTCCTCTTGATTTAACTGCTACTTTCCCCTCCTGCTCTAATGACTGGGGAACTACTATCGGAATAGTCAGTTCTTGGAAATTTACCTCGTCCAGCTTATTTTTGAAGGGGAATGCCATCTCGTTGAACCTTACATCCCGTGCGACGAATGTCTTCCTGTTTTTATGATCCCATAGGCGGTATCCATTAGGAGCATACCCAAGCATAGTGCATCGGTGTCCAGTTGGGTCCAATTTGCCTCGCTTCGGCTTAGGAATCCATGAATACGCCGCACAGCCAAAAATTCGTAGTTTCTCAACGTCAGGCTTTTCACCGTGCCACATTTCAGCAGGAACCTTCCCGTTCTTCAAGGCGTCGGTGGGGCTTCTATTGATTACATAAACCGCATTGAACATTGCCTCGCCCCACAAGTACGTCGGTGCTCTAGATGTTGTCAGCATTGCTCGTATCTTTTCGATTATCGTTCGATTTAATCTCTCGGCTACCCCGTTATGCTGCGGTGTGTATCCAGCCGTGGGCTCCACCATAATACCACGCTGCTCGTAGTACGCCAGTTGTCGCTTACTGAAGTACTCCCTTCCAAGATCGCACCTTAAGCTCGCAATCACGATCTGGTTGGAATTCGACTTTCACTCCGACTTGAAGCAACGCAGCCAAAGAAAGCAAGTTGAATTGCAAACTTGGCACATATAACACGTTGCTCAGCTTCAATGGGACCTTCCGGGTTGATGTTTCGACCGTTCCTCTGATGACCTCTTCTTTCGTTGCCACCATCCTTCTCTGATTTTTTGCGCTTTCAATACCAAGTGGGACCCCCAAATCGACCAGGCTTGAGAAATACTCTTCTTTGCAAGCCATGTACCTGCTCGCACCGGAATCGAGGTCCTTTCCCGTTCGATCTTCTTAGGATTTTCAGACTGACCAGAGCAATTTCAAAATCGGATTTTACTTGGACTGCTCGGGCCTGAGCATTCCTAAAGTCTGCTTCATTTAATATTGGAACAAATTCTTTTGCTCATTGTGGCGCTCCTAGTGGACGGATTTGGAAACTTTTTTCACCCACTTGTCGGGAAATTCATTACCTTTCACCATGTATTCATGTCATAACACCAAACGATAGCATTTTGTAAACAACCGCCATGGAAGCCGAACGGAGAGATCAAATTGTGCACAGTTTTCTTGAAAATCCATTGTTGTCGGCATCGAAGCTTGCTAAACAGCTTAAAATGCCCAGAAAAACCGTATGGCGTGTTATCAAGCAGTACAAGGAAACATTGACGACGGCTCGGAAGCCGCATTCGAAGCGTCGGAGTGGAACTGTCGACCGGAAACTGCGTGGGAAAGTCATCAAGGCCGTCAAGAGGAATCCCAATCTTTCAGACCGCGATTTGGCCAATAAGTTCCAGGCCGCTCACAGTACGGTGCGACGAATTCGTCCCCGGGAAGGAATAAGGTCATTCCGAGCCAGTAAACAGCCAAATCGGACGCTGAAGCAGAACAATGTGGCCAGAATCCGTGCTCGAAAGCTGTACGACCAAGTGCTGACCAAGTTCGACGGATGTAAAGTCTGCTTCATTTAATATTGGAACACAAACAATTGCGTGTAGTTCAGTTATTTATTAACGAATTCATAATTTGTTTTTCATACAAATGTAGCATTTTCTTTACTCTTTTATTAAAAAAATTATTCATTATTGTTTCGAAGAATTTCTCGTACTCGTACTCGTAAGAAAACTGTGCACAATTTGATCTCTCCGTTCGGCTTCCATGGCGGTTGTTTACAAAATGCTATCGTTTGGTGTTATGACATGAATACATGGTGAAAGGTAATAAATTTCCTGACACGTGGGTGAAAAAAGTTTCCAAATCCGTCCACTAGGAGCGCCACAATGAGCAAAAGAATTTGTTCCAATATAAAATACAGCAGACTTTAGAGCGCCTTTCCTTGGAACAATTCGACCGCCTGTGGCCGAAAACTCCACATCCAAAACACTTCCCAGCGAACTTCCGTTTCTTCTCCGCGGACTTTTGGGCCTTCATTACCAGAGCCGTATTTTCAATATTACTTCCAGATCCTGGTTCACCGTCGCGACCATTTCGCTTCTGCTCTTCAGGGTCAGGGTGGCCCCAGCGTCCTTGAGCTGTCGAACCAACTCGTCGAATTTTCGGAAGTGGTCCTTAAGGGCGGTTCCTTCGTCCATCCGTAGAAGAGCCAGGGATCGCCGAATGTAGGTTTGAGCGGCAAAACCTTTCTTCGAAAACGTATTGGCCAACGAGGTCCACATTGCTTTGGCCGTCGGTTTATCCCGGACGTATTCCAGGTGGCTATCGGCGATGAATGCCACCAATAACGCCCTGGCCTTTTCGTCCATCTGCTTGAAAGCCATTCTCTCCGCTGCCGCCGCCGTCTCCGCTGGAGAGTCCTCCTCGATGGCGTCTCGTACGCCATTGGCCGCAAGCGGAACTTCCATGTGTCGTACCCTTCTCCAGCAAACTGTACGATGCCCGCTTTCTTGGCGCTAGTAGCCATCTGAACCGTTCTTCTGCTTCAAGAATTTAACTATTCTTCAAGAACTTACTTTTCTTTTCAGAGCTCACCTGGGCCCATAACCTAAAGAGTTTTGATGTTTTCAGGTTAACGGTTTATTATGAACTAACTTATAAAGTACAATTCGTTCCTATTTATAGGCCAGACCCTGTTTACAGCAGTAACAAGTTACTATGGTTGTTATGATGAACATACTAGAAACATCTAATCAACTGTTTACTAAGACTTTAACTTTAACATGTTTTTGGTTATTTTAATGTTTTTATGTTTAAATAATCGAAAACATGAGGAAAGACAAGAAGAATAATAAAACACTTTTATTATTATTTGGGACTCAGAGATAAGTTCTGGCTGTGGAAGTACGGTTAGTGATTAAGGATGGAAATTTGTGTGGGAAAAGAAAATTTATCATTCAAAAATCATCAGAGATGTACTGAAAGTCAAAAAAATACACTAGCGACTAGCATAATTACCATTTCTAGAATTCTTCAGGTATTGAAAACACACGATTTATGTTTTTAAATCTAATTTCAAGAAATAAATTTGAGAAATAATTTCAGAATGTGCAGGATATTCAACCTATTATTTGGTCGGGGTTCGACCAGACCGAACGTCATAAGCAATTGTTCGAGACACTTGAGTTTAATGTCAACTAAAGACTAAATCTATAAAGCTTGTCATACGAAAACAGTAGTTTAGAACATGTTGGAATATAAACTGACCTATGTTAGATTTTTCATCCTTGCATAGAAATTACATGATTTTCGTAATCTAAATACCTTCTCCTGGCTTTCAGTTCGTTCTGGTCGAATCCCAGCCATTTAAATCTTACTTAATCAAAACTGAAATTAAGAATCTTGATTATGGATAGACATAGAAAACTGAAAACAGGACTGAATTAAAAACTGTAAGCTGTAAGCCAAATAAACTCGACACTTCACTCAAACAAAATTCAGCTGTATCTAATAATTCGATTTTACGTTATTCAAAGTCGTACACACTAAGATTGATTTCTTCTGCTTGGCACGTTGGATCCTTCGAATCACAGGAAAATGGCTCAAATGACACGAGATTCGTTGAAAAATAAAAAGGATTCTTGAGGTATCTCATGAAAATCGATCAAACGCAGGATTTTTAAAGGATCTTGGAAAGTTGACGCAATTTGACATATTTTGGCCTTATGAAATTTTTAAACTACGGAACACAGAATTTTTGTAAATCTGCATTTTACCAGATTACCGAAGTCCAACTTGCACTATATTTAGAGAAGATTATAGCAAGATTTTTGTAATAAAATTGTATTAACAAGAAAGGCAATGTAATACCGGTTGAATTGAAATAACTACATACAGTTGTCATGCTTAATAAAAATTTCATTCATTTTTACGTAGCAATACGGAAATATATTAAACTAAATAATGATAAATTATTTTTCTGGAATTTTATTCTGGAAATTGCCTGTTTGCTGAACTGTTAAAATTATGTGGCTTCATTTCCGATGCATCAATTTGCAGCACACTATTAATAGTTGCTACTTTCTTCTGGATCTTGTCGCAGATAATTCAAGTGGCAATATCTTTCACCATGTTTTAAGTGTTGCCTCAAAATTCTTCAGCACATAAATGAAACGATTTTTTTTTTTCGAATGAAGTAGAGTGTAGATGGTAGACAAAGGTGATGGAAGTCCACTTGATACATCTATTTATGTCTGTTTCCTGCTGTTTGCAATCGTGATACTCAAAGTAAACCTAGAAACCTAATAAATTATGGATGTGAGATCAAAACGGATCAAATATCTTCTTAGGGAAATTAGTTGATGAGCATTGAAGCTCATATCGATTATGTAATCAAGTTCATATTTGATGGTGTATGTACGTTATTTGATTAATCGGATGTGTCTTTTTATTAAAAAAAAATAACACCTCTGTTTTATTCAAAACAAGTCTTTTCTATTTTATTTCACAGAACAACGAAGTTCAAGAATAATTTAATTTATTTAAACGCTGCTTTCTTTTAAATTTTTTTTACAGTAACGAATACCACTAACGTGAACGATGCTACCCCCGATTCTCCGTATGAAACTCAAACCGCCCAATGTACCATAACGTCGGGCGAGGTGGAAGCAAGTGCCCAGGCGACTATCAGCAAAACTCTGGTTGGCGTTTGCGGAACTGAAGAAATGCTGGCTGCATTCCGCACTCTTGAAGCCAAACTAATATCGGAGATAATGCACATCCGTCGTATGCTCAGAGATTCCACGTTCGAACCTCCCCCATCAACACCATCAGTGTACAAAGCCATCCGACAAACCGATACCCAGCTGGGGACGGCTTCGGGAACAAAACTGGCCACCAGAGATCCTCCTCCGACATCGCCTGCTGGGGCCAGTACCGTCAGTACCACAAGCACAACCACGGCTAAACCTTCGACAGGAGAATTCATGTTTCCCGACGATGACGACGAAGATTACGATGAAGATCGACGATTTCCCAGCAAGGACATGAAGAAGGACCTGGCATCGGTAAACCGGCGTCCTGTGGCCCCGCTCGTCCGAGTCGGTGACAATGCCGAGCAGGACGATAAAACGACCAAGTCTTCCAGTTCACCGGTTTTGGATTTTAAGCCCATCGATAAACCTGTGCAGACCAGATTTTTAACGTAAGTTTGGGTTTACCTACTTTTTTCAATTTCAAATATTCTTACTCCAATTCTCTGAAGCACCGTAAGCTCTATTTAAAAAGAAGGTTAGGGCGATTAATTTTGTGCGCTTTAAGTATAAAATGGTTCATCGTTAATCGGCAGTCCAAAAACGCTACAATTTAGCTGTTTCTGTTCCTCGTTCGTCTTCATTATCTCTCCATCGCAGATCAGAATCCTCTGAGGGTTACCCAAGTTTCGCTAAAAACACCAACTCCGCGAGTCGTCGACGTCGAGGTACCAATCAGAAAATATCCAGAATCCAGAGGCACTATTTACCGTGAGTTCCTTAGTCGGCAACTGGTTACACATCGTGGACTCTCCCCTCAAAAACAAAAGTTGTCACTTTGAAAGACATCCCAATCACAGTGTCACATAGCCTAACAGCGAAATATTTAAATCTTTTAGTTCAAATTTTCCAATTCATCTAATTGCTTTAGTGATCACTTTTATGAGATTGTTTTTGTAAGCCATTTAATGGTCAAGAAAAATTACTTCGACACAACTCGACACTCCTTCTTCATACTTACTTACTTAATTGTTCCGCGTCGATTCCTCGGCGCATAGGATCGTGGTAAAAGAATCCCACTCTTGACGATCCGGAGCCAGCGTCTTCAATTGGTCCCAGTCAAGACTCTCGCCGACAGTTTGTATTTCGGCGGCTAGGCTTCGACGCCACGAGTTTCTGGGTCTGCCTCTTCTTAGATATCCTTATGGATTCCATTCAAGCACCTCTCTGCAAATCTCGTTCTCATCTTTTCGCAGTGTGTGCCTAATTCATCTCCACTTACGTTCCCGAAACTCGATTTCTAGCGCCTTTTGAAGACACTGGCGAAAGAGAGAGTCCTGGAATTCGTTGATTTGTTCCAGTATTATTCGTAGTGTTGTGATGTGGTCCATACATGATCGTCTGGTTCGGAAGTTGGGTTGTAAAGATCAACGTTATGCCTCGCCAGTTACCACACTCTGTCAGGTCTCCTTTCTTGGGGACCTTTACGAGGATACCCTGCATCCACACGGCCGGGAATGTTGCAGTATTCCAGATGTCCGCGAAACGTCGGTGCAACATTTATCCTGACAAGGCAGGGTCGGCTTTCAGCAGGGATGCAATCGATCCCAGGCGCTTTGTTGGATTTCATGTCTTTGAATGCCGCTTCTATTTCTTCCAGCGAGGGCGCTTTCGAGTTGACGCCATTAATTCGACTGACTGTTGGCGCTCCGAGCTGCGGGTTCTGTTGGCCTTCGCTATTCGTGACTCGGAAGAGTTGTTCGAAGTGCTCAGTCCATCATTTGAACTGATCTGTTAGATCGCTCAATAACTGGACTGCTCAACCATCTTCCAAGTTTCATCCGACATCCATTCACTTCTTCTTTCACAACTCCGCCGCCTAACGCCACAAGCAAACAGATTCGTGGGAAGTTATCAGGCCGGCTTCATGGAGAGACGGTCTACGACGGACCAGATATTCACATTGCGGCAAATCCTCCAAAAATGCCGTGAACACCAAGTCTCTACGCATCATCTATTCATCGACTTCAAAGCCGCATACGACACGATCGACCGTAACGAGCTATGGAAAATCATGGACGAGAACGGCTTTTCCGGGAAGCTGATCAGACTGATCAAGGCGACGATGGATTGAACGCAGTGCTGTGTGCGGATTTCGGGTGAATTGTCGAGTTCATTCGAATCGCGCAGGGGGCTTCGACAAGGTGATGGTCTATCCTGCATGATGTTCAACGTGGCGCTAGAAGGTGTTATTCGACGAGCGGTGGGCGAAATGCGGGGCACGATTTTCAACAGATCCAGTCAACTTATCTGCTTTGCCGATTGTAAGGGGTCCATTTATAAGAATATCGTATTACAACACGCAAGTCGACATCAACTCTTGAGCACCCCTCGACAAGTCGACATACAATATCCGTCTCACTCTTTGACCCCCTCTTCCTCCTCCATCGGTCAACGCATCAGTCAAGAGGAAAGTCGAATCGCAGGCGCAGGTCCGTGCGAGCAGAGAGCTTCGGTAATTATTCAGGCGGTTGGAAAACCTCAGGATGGAGATTTCCTTTAGATTGCAAAACCCTGCATTTTACATTGGCGATCCTGCCAGGAGATCCATTTCATGGAAATAAATTTTCAACCTGAAATATGTAAAGGAAATCTCCATCCTGAGGTTTTCCAACCGCCTGAATAATTACCGAAGCTCTCTGCTCGCACGGACCTGCGCCTGCGATTCGACTTTCCTCTTGACTGATGCGTTGACCGATGGAGAAGGAAGAGGCGGTCGAAGAGTGAGACGGATATTGTATGTCGACTTGTCGAGGGGTGCTCAAAAGTTGATGTCGACTTGCGTGTTGTAATACGGTATTCTTATAAATGGACCCCTTACACCGATGACATTGATATAGTCAGCAGATCATCTGCGGCGGTGGAAGACATCTACCGCAAACTGAAACGCGAAGCAGGAAGGATTGGGTTAATTTATACGTCCAAGACGAAGTACATGCTGGCCTGCGAATCCGAGACCGACCGAACCCGCTTGTCCAGTAATAACAAGGTCACGATCGATGGCGATGAGC
Organism: Uranotaenia lowii; assembly: GCF_029784155.1. NCBI lineage: Eukaryota > Metazoa > Arthropoda > Insecta > Diptera > Culicidae > Uranotaenia > Uranotaenia lowii. The sequence goes on along the minus strand of NC_073692.1, from coordinate 314,820,354 downwards.
TGGAGATAGTCGAAGACTTTGTCTATCTCGGCTCACTGGTGATCGCAGACAATGACACCAGCCGTGAGATCCGGAGGCAAATTATCAGCGGAAGTCGTGCCTACTATGGACTCCACAAGCAACTTCGGTCGAGAAGACTTAGCCCTCGCACGAAGTGTAACCTATATATGACGCTCATTAGACCGGTTGTTTTCTACGGGCACGAGACATGGATATTGCTCGAAGAGGACCTGCGTACACTCGGAGTATTCGAGCGACGAGTGTTAAGAACCATCTTTGGCGGCGTCCAGGAGAACGGAGTGTGGAGGCGTAGGATGAACCACGAGCTCACGCGACTGTACGGCGAACGCAGTATCCAGAAGGTAGTGAAGGCTGGCCGGATACGCTGGGCGGGGCATGTTGCGAGAATGCCGGACGACTGTCCTGCAAAACAGGTGTTCGCTACGAATCCGGTAGGAACAAGACAAGACGAACGGGGGCGCAACAGGCGAGGTGGTTAGACCAAGTGAAGCGCGATCTGGCGAACGTGCGGTGCCCGAGAAATTGGGGAACGGTTGCCATGGACCGAGTGAATTTTAGGAATTATGTTCGTCAAGTTATGTCATGAGACCGAAAACTATGTAAATAAATAAATAATCCACAAATTTTATCGAGAGTTCCATGGCTCCTCGTGATGAAGGAATGAAGATATAGGATAATCAGGAATAAAAATATAGGATCAGGAATGAAGGTATAGGATAACGATTAGTACTTATATAAGATAAGAATCAATGATTCAGAATCCGGGAATAGGTTCAGAAACCATATAAGGATTTGGAATCCCCAATTCTCACAATAACAGAATCAGAATCACAATCTGCAATCAGGGCCCGGGATTCTGAATCAGAATCAAAGTCTGGGATCAGGATCAGTATTTGCTATCATGATCCAGAATCTACATTGAGGTCGGGGATCCATGATCAGAAACTGGAATAAGGATCCAGAAGACAAAATTCAGAACCCTTAATCAAGATTCAAGATTCCAAACAGGGTCCAGGAAACAGGTTGAGGATTTAGGATCCAGAATATGGAATCAAGAACCTTAGTCCAGAATTCGGAACATGATCCAGAATCAAGGTTCGAGCAGTGAGGGTGAACTTCAAGATTCAGTATCCGGAATCGCGATCAGCAACCAAGATCAGAATAAGGATTAAGGATCTAAAGTCAGGATCTTGATCCAACACCTGGGTACAGGATCAAGACCAGGATCTGCGATCCTGGATAAGATTCGGGAACATAATCAGGATAGGAGATCAGAGTTCGGCACCATGATCTGGGATCAGGATCTAAAATGTGTTTTGGGTTTTGGGCAAATACCGTAGACAGTAAAGTACCTTTCGGACGACATTCTCATAAGAGTTTTGTAGACATTTTCGGAAGAAATCACACAAGTAGTACCTAACTTAGACACCCAATATAACCACTCCTTTTTGAGCAAAGCTTCAGAACATAAGGGTTACCAGCCCTAGGACCACTAGTGGATCTACACAGAGAAAACTTGACCTATTGCATTGTGGTTTTCGTGGGTTCAACACATGCGTAGTTCCTATAGCATACTTCTGTCGCCGGGAGTTTCTGTTTAGGGTCGTTTCCTAAGAGTAAAGCTGTAGGGATAAGACTAATCCTCTTTCGGGGTGAATAATCACGTAGAAAAATTGGTAATCGAAATGTCGGAAGATTTTCTCAGGGTGATGCGACTTTCGTGCAGTACAGTACAGTACAGTACAGTAGAGTCATCCGAGTCGGCGTATGATAGATCCTTTACAGAGAATCATTAGATGAACCTGGATAAAATCAAAGTCAGAAGTGCACATCAAGAATCGACCCGGCGTACCTTAACCAATACTAAACTTGAGCGACTTTGGAGCGACCAAGTGGAGCGTGATCTGGCGAATGTGGGATACCCAAGAAGTTGGAAAACGGTTGCCGAGTGAATTGGAGGAATATTGTTCATCAAGTTATGTCGTGAGACGGAAAATTATGCAAATAAAATAAATCTTAGACAATTACTGTTTGAGAAGCTCTTCGGATGGGGATATGTTAAGCTTTTTCACTGTTTCATTTGTTCCTAGGGGAGGTCTTCGGGACTACGAAGTGTACCGTTTCAACAACACCGTCGTTTCCAGTGGTGACGCCAAGGTGTTCAAGTACTTCTGGAAGATAGAACGCTTCACAGAGCGGCTACAGTCTAATGTCAGCATTCTTACTAGTCCGGTATTTGTAATATCGGGGTTGAATTTGCGCATCAAGGCTACGCTCAACCACGACGGGAAGGATCACGTCTATATCCAGCTGGAACAGCTCTCGCCCATGGATGATGAACTACGGAAAAAGCCTAACGTGATTCTTCAAGAGGGCTCTTTGTACGGAGAGGTGGAAACCAAAAAGTTCCTTCGACACAAGATTATTATGCTCAACCAGGTAAGTTCGAAAAGAAAATCAAGCGGGTTCGGATGAAGAAAATTCAACTGTTTTGTTTAAATTTTGTAATTGTGCTATTCATGATTGTAGGTTGTATTCAGTAATGATTTTCTTTGCTTTTCTTTAAAGGGTGTGCCATTCAGTGATCTCAACTCACATGAGTTTTGGAATACCAATACCGGTTTTGCCATACCATACCGTGCCTTGCTAACCAATTCCTATCTGAAGCAGGACAAAATACTCGTCGAAGTGGTTATTTACTTATAGAGTCAGACATTAATCGTGACTGAGTCAATACGTCATTTGCATTATCATATTATTTTCTTAGCGTTTTCAATAGATATATTATGTAAGTATGAAAATAAAAATGATAAGTTTTCAACAAATTCAAAACAATGAATCTAAGTACTAAACTAATTCGAAAAATAATATTATTTTTCCTTAAAAACACACAACAAAATCGCAGCAATATGATATACGTTTCCAGCACTGTGTCAAATATATGTGTCTATACAATTGAAGATTAAACACACGAAGAATCGTAATCCTTCTTGTCGACTAAGAACCAAAATTACTACCTACCAAGTTATGATGACACCGCCTTACAGTTTACACTTACTGCCCTTTGGTTTGATATCGATGTACGGCTGCACGATCGGGTACAGTAAACGGGTCGTTTTGAAGCCAACCAAGTCGCAAATTTTAAGATATTCCTTCTGGGTGGTCGGTTCGTTGGTGCTACGTTCCTTAAGCTCTTCCGGCACGTCTTTGTGACCAGCACCACCCTCGGCCGTTGAAACCACATGCACCGAGAGGGAACGACGAGAGATGCCACCCAAGATTATGTATTCCTGAAAGTGTGAATAAAATTTTGTGTAAAATCATCTCTGAAATCAAAAGTTAAAAAATCACCTTATAGTAATCGATTATCTGTTGTTTAGTAAGTGTTTGTAAAAAAGCCACCTCAACCTGAGCACGGTTAAAGTGGTACTGTTGCAGGGATATTTCGTTGAGGTATTTCCTAAACTGGGTGGATAGTCGTTTTGGTTTCTCGAGCTTCTGTGCTGCAAGGGCATCCTTGTGACGGTTGAACTCTTCGTCGGTCATGGCTTCCAGATGATCCTAAAGGAATACATTCCAATCTATCGAGGTTCTAGTATACATCAAATAATATAACTTACAATCATTCCATTCAGGAAATACTCTATCCGTTCCTCGACAAAAGAGGGGTGCTTTGCCGATTGCACAATGACCCGAATACCCTGAACACCGTTGGATTTGCGGGATCCGCAAAACACTATATACCCGAGCTGTTCCTTGGTACGAAGCTGATTATAGCATGGTTCGCTTAGAATCTGCGTTACCAGATCGACGTACACGTTGGCCTGATCGTTCTGAATGCCACACTGCAGATACAATTCGGCACAGCTGCTCTTATGGTGTTCGTTGATTGTTTCAAACAAACTGCTTTCGCCTGCGTAAGTTCGAGAAGAATATTCATATTCATATTAGTTAAAATGTTGGAAGAAATGCATTCTTACTAACCAGTATTGAGTCTATACTCTCGTTTGAGCATCAGCTGCCGCGACAGCAGCGGAACTATGGCAGCATCAGTGTTTTTTAGCTTGTCTTCCACCTTACCGGCTATGTCCAGCGCCTTTTCTTTGTTCACATTTCCGTAGAAGAAACATTCGACGTGCATTCGAGAGAGCAACTCGTCGATAAATAATCGCAAACGATCTACCGTTATCACTGAAATTGAGAAAACAAAACAAAACCCGCTAATAATTGAGCTCTCTTTTTTAATTGAAATAGATAAATTACATTCGGATGCATCGATCAACTCTTGCTTTGACCAGGCCTGTTCGGTCAACAGAAGGGCCAGATAGTAAACAGCTTGCTGATACGGTTGATCAGCGTGGTAGTTTTTCAAGTTGCGGATATATTGTTCCTTGAGAATTTCGAACCGCTTTTCGTCGATTTTGAAAGTGTACAGTTCATTCAAAACCTTTTCCAGCAAAACATGTTGTTTGTGACTGTAGCCGCCAATTGAAACCTGTAATTGAAATTTATAAGAAATTGAGCATTTCTTCATATAATGTAGAATTTAACTTACAGAAATGCCATAGGTACTATTGGAAACCATGAGACGTAGTCCAGCCAAATCTGCCGCATACAGGTACTCGTTTAGCTGATCTTTGAAGAGCTGCACAAACAAGTGTGTCAGATTGCAGTTGAGCGGATCCGAGTACACGATCGGACTGCAAAAGTCCATATTCATCAGCGTTTTAGGCTTCAAAAATTCGACATCCTGCTTAAACCAGACACGCAGCATCGGAGTATTGTGAATGATGACCGGCAAATTCTGTATATCTGGATCAACCGGCAGCAGCTCGAAATCGGTCGGAATAAATGGATTTGGCTCCGGCAGGTGTAGATTTTCGTTGAGGTCCGTTTTCGACCAGTACTGTTAAAGTTACAAAGCAGAAAGATGGATAATCGACAATACTTTTTAAGTTGTCGTGTGAAATACTTACATCCAATACAGTTTTCGCGATTTTTTCACTAGCATACTTCGTGCCGTACCATTCTTCTTCACGGTTGACCAAATCCTCGCACTTCTTTCCAACTACGGTAATTCGAGCCTTCTGTGGCGAAAATTCTCCCCAAAGCTTTTCAATTAAATCTGGGCGCCATTCCGAAATCAGATAAGGAGCTGTCAGTACCTCTTCCAGCGGATAACTTTGCATAGAATGCACAGCGTCCGACACTAGCGAAAGTGGATTTTCTTTATCCTTGAATCGGAACTGCATTTCACACAAGTCGCAGTACTCCTCGAATATCCACTTCTTAGGACCCTCATGGCGAAGCATGTTGATGTATTGGAAAATTATTTTCACGATGTCATCCACGTGTGAGAATCCGTCCTGTGTCAAATCAACCATAACTTCGAAGAATCCAAAACCACGACCGATTGTGCTGTATCCACCAACCAGATTATTACTCCAGCCCTTTGCTTTCAATTCCGAGAGAATACTTCCGGCCCCTTCGTCCCCAATCAGTAGGCTCAAATAGTATTGCGGACCGGCTTTGTAAAACATTTCTAAATCTTCCGTTTGGAAGGTGATAGTTAACGAGCGCGTATCTTTTACCGGAACAACCATAGTTCTTGTGGCCAGTTGCTTTTCAGAAAAAGGCATATCCTTCCACCGAGGAGATGTAACGTTTTTGTTCTCGATTTGAGAGAACATTTTCACGACCATTTCCTCTAGTTCGTCCAGCGATTCCTTACCAAAAACGGCCAAACTCATTATATTGGCCGAGTACCATTTAGCGTGGAATTTCATCAATTCTTCTCGGATATTGATATTATTTTTTCTGGTGTCTTCAAGCAATGTCTTTTTGTTACCGGTTCCAAATTTATTGTACGGATGTTTGGGATCGCACAGCGACTTGTTCACCTGTCGAATACGCCAAACATCCATTGATAGGTTTTTCTCGTGCTCCGAGTGCACTGCGTTGATTTCTCGCTCCGTTGCCGATTCCGTAAACAGCGGGGCAATGAAAAACTGCGAGAAGCGGTCAAGTGCCTCGGACAATTTTTCCGGTACAACATCAAAGTAATATTTGGTTGTATCCGCGTAGGTTGCCGCATTGGAGCTGCCTCCGTTTTCCGAGAGGAACGCCGTGTAATCATTTTCATTCACGTACTTTTTCGTTCCCAAGAACAACATGTGCTCGCAAAAGTGAGCCAACCCAGGAATTTCGTCCGGGTCGCTCAGGTGGCCCACTTCTACCGATAGGGCGGCGGCAGATTTGTCCGTTGTAGGATCAGATATCAGAAGAACCTATAATAGAGTAGATATTTGAATAATGGAGAAAACATTTTCATATTTAAGTTAAGTTTAGTATTTTTCCCCCTATAGGAAGCAACTAAGAATCCGCACCTTCAATCCGTTAGCCAACTTCAAACCCCGATAGTTGCGAACGTCTTGCTGTGATTTCGATATGTTGTCCAATCGGATTATTTTGCCTTCCCCGTCCGCAGCACCGCTAGTGACAATCGTAGAAGCAAGCTCGGGAAGAGTGGCATTATTGGACAACGTAGATTCCATTTTGGTTTTGTTCGTTGCGCGACCCGCCGTACTAGTGTGGATGAATCGGCTTGTAGGACCAGATAGTCGAATCACTAGCGAGTTTCTAGAAGAAATTAATTTGACTAAAATCAATGAAGATTGCTATTCGATCTCAGCACGTAATAAGGCACCCTATTACGAAAATGAAAACTGAAGCATTACAAAACAAAATATGGGAAAGGCTCTCACCTTGATGTTCTGAACGGTTCACGTGTGACGGCGGTCCATGAGATGCGACGACAGATTTGTTGATACATCAATTGTCCAACAGTGAAACGATATTCTGACAAGGATTCTTCCGCTAAATGCCCTCGAAAATCGGATTTATTTGAGGCCAGAGTCTGGTTTTCACGATTTTCACGAACAGCTAGCAGCACACGGATCGAAATGACGAAAACAAAAATTTGACAACGCAGTGCACAGCGTTGCCAGGCAGTAGGCTGAATTTTGGTTTCGCACATTTGCAGATCTTAAAATTTAAGATTTAATATTCAAATTTTGTGCAAGATATTGTGCAGTTAATACTGGTTTTAAAACAATTTTTTTATATGTATAAAAATTATATTATACTATCAAAACTACTAACAAAAAAAGCTTTTAAATGAGAACTAAATTATTTACTTATTAATGAGTATTTTTTGCGAATCAAATACTGCAGAATCAGATAAAAAAAATAGCGTGTAATTAAAAATGTAAACAAACCAGGCTAAACAAAATTCAAAAAAATAATCACTCGTGGGATGCAACGAATTTTCATTGCGTGTAATCACAGGAAAATTTTGAGCTCAACTCCAGGAAAATGTCACGTAAGTCCTTAGCAACGAACACTACGCAGCAGGTCTACGTGCTGGAAGAATCATTCTACCCGGAAGAATGGCGCGATGACTCACGCATGGGGGTGCTGCTCTCGGAGTTCCGTTCGCGAACCGTCAATCCCGAAAACTACGACTCAAAAATGAAATTTTGGAAGGAACTTATCCAGCAATACTGCGCCTACAAAGGCTCCCCCGCGGTAACGATCGTAGAACTGAAGCGAGTATTTAAGCGTAAAGGAACCAGCCCATACTGTTTACCGGTCGTTTTCGAGGATATGATTCGGGAAGGTCAGATGCTGGGACGGGAGGAATTTGCCAAGTTTCCACAGGAAAGCTGGTCCGGTTGGGCAGTGGATTTGCTGGTCAAGCGACCTCTCGGATGGGGCTTCGGTAAAGTTAAGGAGAAGATTATCGGAAGTAACAGCAAGGATGAAAATGCGGAATTTATCTGTGTGGAAATAGTTAAGGTACATTTTCAACTGAGGTTGTTAAAATTTTGTAACTAATGATTTAAAAATTGCAGGATCAATCTGACACTCTCGATAAAATCCTTACCAAAGAAAGTAAGCACAACGCGTTGCTTTCTCTGGGAAACCTGATCCAAATGGTTAAAGAAAGCGGGATCACTGAAGAAGGACTAGATTTGATATTACATGATATGCGTTGCAGGCAACGTGTTTACATTGAATCTCCTACGGAAGTGGGTAAAAAGAATACAACTATTCTCAAATTTGCTACACCTGGAAGTCGAGCTTTACCAATTACTGACATCGAACGCTCTATCTACAACTTGGAACAAACTGAGCAAGACTGCTTAAAGTTTTGGATCGTCTCGAAAAAGAAATTTCTGGCGCGCTTGACACCGTGAAGGAAAACATTCGGGACGGACGCAAACAGCTAGCCAAAACAAATCTAAGGAAGAAACACCTACTGGAGAAAAATTTGGAAAAGAAAATGAACGTGCTAGAAAACGTTCAAACGATGTTGGCTAGAATACACGATTCTCAAAGCGATCGCAATGTTATCGAAGCATACAAATTAGGTTCGGTCGCATTGAAGAATGCCTTTGCTAGTTCCGGTATCACCCTGGACGATGTAGATGATACATTGGCCGAAATGAAAGAGGTACTTCTGATTAAAGATTTTGCTTTGTTTAGGATAATGATGAATTGTTTTTTTTTAGATTATGGACCAACAAGACGAAATGCAGACAATGCTGAGTACTCCACAATCGACCGATACGGATGATCTAGAATTAGAACAAGAGTTGGCCGACTTGATCGATCAGAAACTGGCGGAAAACAATATTATCGTTCAACCGGTTGCTCCCATTGTTTTGCCAGCTGCAGCTTCTGCTTCTGGCGGCACCGTTCCAATAGTTGCCCATCAGGGCATACCTACCCCGACAATTGCCCAGCTGAACGATTTCGACAAAGAAATCGAAAAACGGTTGGCCGCTTTACGCATGGATGTTCCTTCTACACCGGCTGTTAGTGCCTCTAGCATTGGAAATGCATCTCTGCGAGTTGAACCGTCGACACCGATCGGTTGATACTGAGCATTTTTTTTATCATACTCAAAACTTTGTTTGTGTTATTTGTTCTACTTTTTTTGTTCTTACAATTTGAGTCATTTGTTGGATTAACAGGTGATTGTTAAAGTCAATTTTATTTTGATATTAGAGAAAAAACTTAATGTACTAACGTTGCGATGCGATAAACGAACAAAAATCCGCTTAATAAAACTAGAAATTGTCCAAACTTTTGCATTTCTTATTATTTAAAATTGATTTGATTTGAAATTTGTTTATTTGGAAGGGTGCCGTGTGCTATTCCGATTAAACACCCTCAAATTTAAAATTGAATTCAAACGTTGTGGATGATTGGTGTATGACGATTTTAGTTCATCAAGTTATTCGAACCCTCTTCTTTAGACGTATTCCACGCACTTGCTTCCTGAGAGTCGAAATTTTCAAATAACTCCTACAGCAAAAACTTTCTGTCCTTTTTGAAGAGGATGATTCAACGCATCGAAAATTCCTTATTTTCCATGTTGTTACAACAGAATTGTAGACTTTTTGTAGTCCGTATTTGACGTGACTCAACTAGAAAATTTATTCTTTTGTTAATTTACAATGTTGTTAATAAATACGAGACCAGATTACTTACAAATAAGTCTTCTACTTCGATCAAAACGAGTTTGCCGAAGATCCTACTATCAGTTCCGGATTCGGATTCCTGTTAAGTTACGATAAAGTTACTTTCTGGTGTTTTTATAACAAAGAAGGTTACTTACGATCTGATGGAGAATATAAAGCAAGATATTTCGCAAATACAATATCTATCCGGGAACGACAATTCACGGCAGTGAATTCGACCTAATCGGAACACATTTCTTCAATTAGCAAATCGTATTTGATATTTGGAGAATATTATCATAACTTACGTTTAATCTACCTACTGATCGGAATCTTGCTAGAATAGCATCAAACTCAGCTAAGAAAATGCTGCACTTCGGCACGAGAGAATACAATTTTCAAGCAGAACTAGAATTTTCACCAACCAATCTATCAGACACGTTTTTCAATTTTTTCCGACTTTCCTACTTTTTCTTTCCTCCTTTCTCTTCTTACCTGTCTAACTATCAAACTGTCAAACTAATCTGTCACAAAATGGGTTTGATGTTCCCCCTAATTTCACCCTCTCAGGGCCGTAGCAACACCCCACCCCGTAACGCCCACTTTAGGGGGCTTTACCTTCACATACATCTAGCAATGCAACCTTAACTACCCCACGGCGAAGAATCCCTGTACTGGTAGCTACGTCGACCTGCCGAACTTGTCCATCTTCTCCAGGAAACGTCTTCAACACTCTTCCACGAAGCCAGCCGTTCCGAACGCTTTCGTCGACTATCACCACTAGGTCTCCTTCACGTAAAGGTCTCACATCATGAAACCACTTGGTACGACGCGCTATGGTTGGAAGATAACTCGCAATCCACCGCTTCCAAAATTGATCCAGCATGTAATCCATCGCCTTCCAGTTCGTGTTCAGCGCCGTCGGTTCATCTATCGGCACTTTCGCTGCATTACTTCCGCTTGAACTCATCAACAGGAAACTGTTCGGTGTGAGCACTTCAGCATTTGGTGAATCAAGTGGAACGAATGTTAACGGATGTGAATTCACTATCATCTCGACCTCAGCCAAAAGGGTCATCAGTTCTTCGTCGTCAAGTGGGCTGCGAGGAGCTATGGTTTTCAGTGCATCTTTGACCGATCTTACTTTGCGCTCCCAGACCCCTCCCATGTGGGGGGTCGAGGGGGGATTGAAATGCCATTCGGTGGAAGCATTAGTGAAGGTCCTCGCTGCACACTGGTTGATGGCTTTGACTTCGTTGATAAGCTCTCTCGACGCCCCGCGAAAATTTGTGCCGTTGTCGCTGAAGAAGTGTTGGGGTGGACCTCTTTTGGCTACGAACCTGCGAACTGCTCTGATGCACGAATCCGTCGACAGCGAATAGACGACCTCGAGATGTATTGCCCTTACGCTGAGGCAGGTAAACAGACATACCCAGCGTTTCACCGAGCTTCGCGCCCTTTTAACCGTCAGTGGGCCGAAGTAGTCCAGGCCGGTAAACGTAAACGGTCGTACATACGGCTTCACTCGAGGATGCGGTAACGGAGCCATCTTTGGAACGTCAGGCTTGGCTCGGTAGACGCGGCACCACATACAGGTTTTCAAAATGGACTTCACTGTGGCACGGAACTTCGGAATGTAAAATCGCTGCTGGAGTTCGTTTAAAATGTAGAAAAACAGTGTGCTATGGTTTGGTAAACAGATTTATTTGAACTGGTGAATTAGGCAAGCTGGTAGGCGGTTTTATAGAAAATTCAAATTATCATGGCTTGCCTGGTTTTTCTTAAACTTAGAGGAAACTAAATCTAACGGCTAATTATAACTATCGCCTAGGGTTGTTCCTTAACACCCCCTCTCAATCCTAGGGAGGCTCGATGATGTTTCAATGGACCAGCCGGCAGACTCTTGGTGAGGACATCTGCTAGCTGATGGCTTGTTGCGATGTACTGCAGTTTGATGATCTTGTCCTGGATGCATTCACGGATGAAGTTGTAGCGAATATCCAGATGTTTCATTCGCTTCTGATCTCGAGGCTCTTCTGCGATGTGAATGCAGGACTGGTTGTCTTCGTGGATTATCAGCGGGGATCGCAGGACCACACCAAATTCGGACAGCAGGTTCTTCACCCAGATGGCGTCACATGCCGCCTGGCTTAGGGACACGTACTCGGCTTCGGTGGATGATAGTGACACGGTTGTTTGTTTCCTGCTCGTCCATGCGACCGTGTTGCCGAAAATCTGGAACAGGTAACCGGAGGTAGAATGCCGAGTATCGACATCGTTACCCCAGTCAGCATCAGCGAAACCGATGATTGGCTCGCCGCCTTCGTCTTGCTTGGTGTAGACCAACCGAAAATCCTTCGTCCCTTGGAGGTACCGCAAGACACGCTTCAAATAGGCCCAATGCGTATCAGTGGCACCATTCTGGAACCGACTCAGGTAGTTAACCGCAAAGCTGATGTCCGGTCGCGAGGAGAGCATCAAGTATGTGAGGCAACCGATGAGCTCTCGATAAGGCTGCTGCGTTGACTTCTCGCTTTCGGAATTTCGGGCCAGCTTGAGGTTCGTCTCTAGTGGGGTGGCAACAGGCTTGCAGTTCCGCATTCCGAACCGCTCAAGCAGGGAAGATACATACCCGGCTTGACTGATGGATAATGTACCTTTATCCATGTTGCGCTCAATTTTCAGGCCAAGAAAAAATGCTGACATCTTTCAGGTCTTCCATCTCGAACTCGGCTGCTAGTTGCGATTTGATCCACTTCAATTTCTCGGTGGAATCCGTCGCAATCAAGATGTCGTCCACGTAGAGGATCAGGTACACCTTGAAGTTCTCGGTCACCAGGGTGTACAGGCAGTTGTCGTAGGGAGACCGCTTGAAACCTAACTCCAGGATGTACTTGTTGAATCGCTCGTTCCAGCTGCGGGGCGCCTGCTTCAGGCCGTACAGGGATTTGTTTAGTCGGCTCACTTTATTCCCCCTCTCAAATCCTGGTGGCTGTCGAATGTACACCGTCTCTTCCAGATTTCCGTTAAGGAAGGCGGTGCGAACGTCCATCTGGTGCAGGTGTAAGTCTTGATGGACCGCTACAGCCAAGAGCGTTCGAACGGTACTCATCCGAACCACCGGGGCATACGTTTCGTGGTAGTCGTACCCAGCACGTTGAGAGCAGCCTTTGGCGACCAGTCAAGCTTTGTACCGGGCAGGTTTACCGTCATCCTTCTTGATTTTGAACACCCACTTGCACGGCACAACTCGACTTCCGGTAGGGGGGTCGACAAGATTCCAGGTGCGGTTCTTCTCCAAGGACCGCATCTCTTCGTCGACAGCAGCTTTCCATAACGGCCAATCGTCACGCTTTTTGAGTTTCTCGATGTCTTCTGGCAGCTCATCGACGTAGGCCTCGGCATTCAATGCAAAGGCGATGTAGCTCTCGTCTTCAGAATCGCATCGACCAGCGTGGCGTTTCGGGGATGGATTCAACTCGTAGTCGGAAAAACGAGCCGGCCGCTTTTTCGCTCGTCCACTTCTTCTTACAGGCACTTTTTCTATATTGTCTATCACTGTTTCGATATTCGAGAATTTTTCAGTTTCACTTTCATCACTATCGTCTATCATTTTATCATCCCATACAGATTCGTCATCAGATTCCAATACTTTTTCACTAGAATTGTCTTTTTGTTCTATTTGTTTCACTGAATCTGACACGAGATGATCATCACTGTACTTATAATTTTTCACTTTCTTTTCTTGCACTATTACGTCTCGAGCGACGATCACTTTCTTCAGCACAGGATCCCACAGACGATATCCGTTGTTCCCATATCCAACCAGGAAACACACATGGCTCTTCGGATCAAGTTTGGACCTCTTCTCCTTCGGGATGTGTACAAACGCCTTGCTTCCGAAGACACGCAGTTTAGACACGTTTGGCTTGTGTCCGAACCACATCTCGTACGGCGTTTTTGCTTCCATCAAAGCAGCGGTGGGGCTCCGGTTGATGACAAACACTGCTGCTAAAACCGCTTCGGACCACATGTATCGTTGGAATTCGGACTCGTCCAGCATCGCCCGAGCACGCTCCATGATGGTTCTGTTCATGCGCTCGGCGACGCCGTTCTGCTGAGGCGTATAGAGGATGGTAGTTTCCATGACGATACCTTTTTCGTTGCAGTACTCCTGGAATTCGGTGTTGATGTACTCGCCACCATTATCGCTTCTCAATCGGGCGATTTTGGTTCCAAAACGAGTAGTGGCCATCGCAGCATATTTCCTGAATGCCTCAAAGACTTCGCTCTTCGCTTCGAGAATGTAGACGGCGGTAAAATGCGTGAAGTCATCGATGAAGCTCACGAAGATTTTCCCGCCATTCCAAGATGCTGGCGAGAAAGCTCCACACACGTCTGTATGGATGAGCTCCAAGGGGCGTGAGGAGCGGGGCTTTGAGGACTCCTCGAACGGCAACTTAGCTTGCTTCCCCTTCATGCAGGGCTCGCAAATCTCGCTTCCAGATTCAGAGTCAGCGGCGACGTCCAAACCTTCGACCATCTCGTTTCGGATCAGTTTCTGGAGACCGGCTTTTCCGATGTGCCCGTACCGGCGATGCCACAACGACAGCTTTCCTTCGGTTTCTGCCGTCAGCGCCGAACCAAAACTCCGGATTCTCACATCCAGCTCGTACAAACGACCTTTTCTGGGGGCGACGCACACCACTCGCTTATTCTGGCGAATGTGCGCGTTCTTTTGGTTGAAGGTCACTTCCATTCCGCGTTCCGTAACCTGCTTCACGGAAAACAAATTGGTGAGAAGACCAGGCACGTACATGACATCGTGGACCGTGCAGTTGATTTCCTTGCCGTCCACAAGGGCTGCCATTTTGACCTCGCCAGCGAAGTGACTCGTTAGCGACACACCTGATTTGGCCACGTTGATCACCACCGGACATTTCAGTTGACGAACGTTCACCAAATAGCTTCTGTCCCCGACCATGTGCTCGGAAGCACCACTGTCAAGCACCCATCGAAATTTGCCTTCATCGCCGCTGCTGGCCGCTTGCGCCACCGTTACGAATGCGACGTAGTTTGATTCAGCAGCGTGTGCTCTCCCTTTCTTCTTCCTGGCAGTTGACTCGGAAGAATGGCGCTTTCGGTTCTGTTCCTCTGGACAATCAGATCGCTTGTGTCCAGGTTTTCCACAGTTGAAGCACTTGACTGTGAATCGCCTGCATTTTCCAGCAAACGCCGTTCCAGGTTCCGTTTTCACAGCACCATGCTGCCGTTTCACGTCCTCATTCAGCAATCTCGATTTGACAAATTCCATCGAGCATTGCTCCACTGGCAGCGTTTCTAGGACCGTGATAAGCTGCGTGTAGAATTTTGGCATCGATTGTAGCAAAAAGAACACCAGCACCGGCTCATTGAATATGATGTTAGCCGATTCCAGTTCACGGACCACCTTCTCGAACGACAAAATGTGCTCCTCCAGAGACACTTTCTCGTCGTACTTCGCGCTGGCCAACCTTTGCAGCAAAAAGAAGACACCGGACACACCCTTTCGGTCGAAATTGTTCCTCAGGGCGTCCCAAATGGCCTTCGGGGACGGCTTTCCACGGATGTACTCCAGCTGCGAGTCTGCTATTTTGTGGATTAGCACCGACTTGCACTTCGCGTCCTCCAACCGTCGCTGTTTGCGCAAAGCGTCCCTTTGCTCTTCCTCGACTTCCTGGTCCGCCACCGGGTAGAAGTCCTCCTCTTCGAGACTCCTCTGGATGCAATGGAGCAAACTGATGGCTTGTTGCGATGTACTGCAGTTTGATGATCTTGTCCTGGATGCATTCACGGATGAAGTTGTAGCGAATATCCAGATGTTTCATTCGCTTCTGATCTCGAGGCTCTTCTGCGATGTGAATGCAGGACTGGTTGTCTTCGTGGATTATCAGCGGGGATCGCAGGACCACACCAAATTCGGACAGCAGGTTCTTCACCCAGATGGCGTCACATGCCGCCTGGCTTAGGGACACGTACTCGGCTTCGGTGGATGATAGTGACACGGTTGTTTGTTTCCTGCTCGTCCATGCGACCGTGTTGCCGAAAATCTGGAACAGGTAACCGGAGGTAGAATGCCGAGTATCGACATCGTTACCCCAGTCAGCATCAGCGAAACCGATGATTGGCTCGCCGCCTTCGTCTTGCTTGGTGTAGACCAACCGAAAATCCTTCGTCCCTTGGAGGTACCGCAAGACACGCTTCAAATAGGCCCAATGCGTATCAGTGGCACCATTCTGGAACCGACTCAGGTAGTTAACCGCAAAGCTGATGTCCGGTCGCGAGGAGAGCATCAAGTATGTGAGGCAACCGATGAGCTCTCGATAAGGCTGCTGCGTTGACTTCTCGCTTTCGGAATTTCGGGCCAGCTTGAGGTTCGTCTCTAGTGGGGTGGCAACAGGCTTGCAGTTCCGCATTCCGAACCGCTCAAGCAGGGAAGATACATACCCGGCTTGACTGATGGATAATGTACCTTTATCCATGTTGCGCTCAATTTTCAGGCCAAGAAAAAATGCTGACATCTTTCAGGTCTCCCATCTCGAACTCGGCTGCTAGTTGCGATTTGATCCACTTCAATTTCTCGGTGGAATCCGTCGCAATCAAGATGTCGTCCACGTAGAGGATCAGGTACACCTTGAAGTTCTCGGTCACCAGGGTGTACAGGCAGTTGTCGTAGGGAGACCGCTTGAAACCTAACTCCAGGATGTACTTGTTGAATCGCTCGTTCCAGCTGCGGGGCGCCTGCTTCAGGCCGTACAGGGATTTGTTTAGTCGGCTCACTTTATTCCCCCTCTCAAATCCTGGTGGCTGTCGAATGTACACCGTCTCTTCCAGATTTCCGTTAAGGAAGGCGGTGCGAACGTCCATCTGGTGCAGGTGTAAGTCTTGATGGACCGCTACAGCCAAGAGCGTTCGAACGGTACTCATCCGAACCACCGGGGCATACGTTTCGTGGTAGTCGTACCCAGCACGTTGAGAGCAGCCTTTGGCGACCAGTCAAGCTTTGTACCGGGCAGGTTTACCGTCATCCTTCTTGATTTTGAACACCCACTTGCACGGCACAACTCGACTTCCGGTAGGGGGGTCGACAAGATTCCAGGTGCGGTTCTTCTCCAAGGACCGCATCTCTTCGTCGACAGCAGCTTTCCATAACGGCCAATCGTCACGCTTTTTGAGTTTCTCGATGTCTTCTGGCAGCTCATCGACGTAGGCCTCGGCATTCAATGCAAAGGCGATGTAGCTCTCGTCTTCAGAATCGCATCGACCAGCGTGGCGTTTCGGGGATGGATTCAACTCGTAGTCGGAAAAACGAGCCGGCCGCTTTTTCGCTCGTCCACTTCTTCTTACAGGCACTTTTTCTATATTGTCTATCACTGTTTCGATATTCGAGAATTTTTCAGTTTCACTTTCATCACTATCGTCTATCATTTTATCATCCCATACAGATTCGTCATCAGATTCCAATACTTTTTCACTAGAATTGTCTTTTTGTTCTATTTGTTTCACTGAATCTGACACGAGATGATCATCACTGTACTTATAATTTTTCACTTTCTTTTCTTGCACTATTACGTCTCGAGCGACGATCACTTTCTTCAGCACAGGATCCCACAGACGATATCCGTTGTTCCCATATCCAACCAGGAAACACACATGGCTCTTCGGATCAAGTTTGGACCTCTTCTCCTTCGGGATGTGTACAAACGCCTTGCTTCCGAAGACACGCAGTTTAGACACGTTTGGCTTGTGTCCGAACCACATCTCGTACGGCGTTTTTGCTTCCATCAAAGCAGCGGTGGGGCTCCGGTTGATGACAAACACTGCTGCTAAAACCGCTTCGGACCACATGTATCGTTGGAATTCGGACTCGTCCAGCATCGCCCGAGCACGCTCCATGATGGTTCTGTTCATGCGCTCGGCGACGCCGTTCTGCTGAGGCGTATAGAGGATGGTAGTTTCCATGACGATACCTTTTTCGTTGCAGTACTCCTGGAATTCGGTGTTGATGTACTCGCCACCATTATCGCTTCTCAATCGGGCGATTTTGGTTCCAAAACGAGTAGTGGCCATCGCAGCATATTTCCTGAATGCCTCAAAGACTTCGCTCTTCGCTTCGAGAATGTAGACGGCGGTAAAATGCGTGAAGTCATCGATGAAGCTCACGAAGATTTTCCCGCCATTCCAAGATGCTGGCGAGAAAGCTCCACACACGTCTGTATGGATGAGCTCCAAGGGGCGTGAGGAGCGGGGCTTTGAGGACTCCTCGAACGGCAACTTAGCTTGCTTCCCCTTCATGCAGGGCTCGCAAATCTCGCTTCCAGATTCAGAGTCAGCGGCGACGTCCAAACCTTCGACCATCTCGTTTCGGATCAGTTTCTGGAGACCGGCTTTTCCGATGTGCCCGTACCGGCGATGCCACAACGACAGCTTTCCTTCGGTTTCTGCCGTCAGCGCCGAACCAAAACTCCGGATTCTCACATCCAGCTCGTACAAACGACCTTTTCTGGGGGCGACGCACACCACTCGCTTATTCTGGCGAATGTGCGCGTTCTTTTGGTTGAAGGTCACTTCCATTGCGCGTTCCGTAACCTGCTTCACGGAAAACAAATTGGTGAGAAGACCAGGCACGTACATGACATCGTGGACCGTGCAGTTGATTTCCTTGCCGTCCACAAGGGCTGCCATTTTGACCTCGCCAGCGAAGTGACTCGTTAGCGACACACCTGATTTGGCCACGTTGATCACCACCGGACATTTCAGTTGACGAACGTTCACCAAATAGCTTCTGTCCCCGACCATGTGCTCGGAAGCACCACTGTCAAGCACCCATCGAAATTTGCCTTCATCGCCGCTGCTGGCCGCTTGCGCCACCGTTACGAATGCGACGTAGTTTGATTCAGCAGCGTGTGCTCTCCCTTTCTTCTTCCTGGCAGTTGACTCGGAAGAATGGCGCTTTCGGTTCTGTTCCTCTGGACAATCAGATCGCTTGTGTCCAGGTTTTCCACAGTTGAAGCACTTGACTGTGAATCGCCTGCATTTTCCAGCAAACGCCGTTCCAGGTTCCGTTTTCACAGCACCATGCTGCCGTTTCACGTCCTCATTCAGCAATCTCGATTTGACAAATTCCATCGAGCATTGCTCCACTGGCAGCGTTTCTAGGACCGTGATAAGCTGCGTGTAGGATTTTGGCATCGATTGTAGCAAAAAGAACACCAGCACCGGCTCATTGAATATGATGTTAGCCGATTCCAGTTCACGGACCACCTTCTCGAACGACAAAATGTGCTCCTCCAGAGACACTTTCTCGTCGTACTTCGCGCTGGCCAACCTTTGCAGCAAAAAGAAGACACCGGACACACCCTTTCGGTCGAAATTGTTCCTCAGGGCGTCCCAAATGGCCTTCGGGGACGGCTTTCCACGGATGTACTCCAGCTACGAGTCTGCTATTTTGTGGATTAGCACCGACTTGCACTTCGCGTCCTCCAACCGTCGCTGTTTGCGCAAAGCGTCCCTTTGCTCTTCCTCGACTTCCTGGTCCGCCACCGGGTAGAAGTCCTCCTCTTCGAGACTCCTCTGGATGCAATGGAGCAAACTGATGGCTTGTTGCGATGTACTGCAGTTTGATGATCTTGTCCTGGATGCATTCACGGATGAAGTTGTAGCGAATATCCAGATGTTTCATTCGCTTCTGATCTCGAGGCTCTTCTGCGATGTGAATGCAGGACTGGTTGTCTTCGTGGATTATCAGCGGGGATCGCAGGACCACACCAAATTCGGACAGCAGGTTCTTCACCCAGATGGCGTCACATGCCGCCTGGCTTAGGGACACGTACTCGGCTTCGGTGGATGATAGTGACACGGTTGTTTGTTTCCTGCTCGTCCATGCGACCGTGTTGCCGAAAATCTGGAACAGGTAACCGGAGGTAGAATGCCGAGTATCGACATCGTTACCCCAGTCAGCATCAGCGAAACCGATGATTGGCTCGCCGCCTTCGTCTTGCTTGGTGTAGACCAACCGAAAATCCTTCGTCCCTTGGAGGTACCGCAAGACACGCTTCAAATAGGCCCAATGCTTATCAGTGGCACCATTCTGGAACCGACTCAGGTAGTTAACCGCAAAGCTGATGTCCGGTCGCGAGGAGAGCATCAAGTATGTGAGGCAACCGATGAGCTCTCGATAAGGCTGCTGCGTTGACTTCTCGCTTTCGGAATTTCGGGCCAGCTTGAGGTTCGTCTCTAGTGGGGTGGCAACAGGCTTGCAGTTCCGCATTCCGAACCGCTCAAGCAGGGAAGATACATACCCGGCTTGACTGATGGATAATGTACCTTTATCCATGTTGCGCTCAATTTTCAGGCCAAGAAAAAATGCTGACATCTTTCAGGTCTTCCATCTCGAACTCGGCTGCTAGTTGCGATTTGATCCACTTCAATTTCTCGGTGGAATCCGTCGCAATCAAGATGTCGTCCACGTAGAGGATCAGGTACACCTTGAAGTTCTCGGTCACCAGGGTGTACAGGCAGTTGTCGTAGGGAGACCGCTTGAAACCTAACTCCAGGATGTACTTGTTGAATCGCTCGTTCCAGCTGCGGGGCGCCTGCTTCAGGCCGTACAGGGATTTGTTTAGTCGGCTCACTTTATTCCCCCTCTCAAATCCTGGTGGCTGTCGAATGTACACCGTCTCTTCCAGATTTCCATTAAGGAAGGCGGTGCGAACGTCCATCTGGTGCAGGTGTAAGTCTTGATGGACCGCTACAGCCAAGAGCGTTCGAACGGTACTCATCCGAACCACCGGGGCATACGTTTCGTGGTAGTCGTACCCAGCACGTTGAGAGCAGCCTTTGGCGACCAGTCAAGCTTTGTACCGGGCAGGTTTACCGTCATCCTTCTTGATTTTGAACACCCACTTGCACGGCACAACTCGACTTCCGGTAGGGGGGTCGACAAGATTCCAGGTGCGGTTCTTCTCCAAGGACCGCATCTCTTCGTCGACAGCAGCTTTCCATAACGGCCAATCGTCACGCTTTTTGAGTTTCTCGATGTCTTCTGGCAGCTCATCGACGTAGGCCTCGGCATTCAATGCAAAGGCGATGTAGCTCTCGTCTTCAGAATCGCATCGACCAGCGTGGCGTTTCGGGGATGGATTCAACTCGTAGTCGGAAAAACGAGCCGGCCGCTTTTTCGCTCGTCCACTTCTTCTTACAGGCACTTTTTCTATATTGTCTATCACTGTTTCGATATTCGAGAATTTTTCAGTTTCACTTTCATCACTATCGTCTATCATTTTATCATCCCATACAGATTCGTCATCAGATTCCAATACTTTTTCACTAGAATTGTCTTTTTGTTCTATTTGTTTCACTGAATCTGACACGAGATGATCATCACTGTACTTATAATTTTTCACTTTCTTTTTTTGCACTATTACGTCTCGAGCGACGATCACTTTCTTCAGCACAGGATCCCACAGACGATATCCGTTGTTCCCATATCCAACCAGGAAACACACATGGCTCTTCGGATCAAGTTTGGACCTCTTCTCCTTCGGGATGTGTACAAACGCCTTGCTTCCGAAGACACGCAGTTTAGACACGTTTGGCTTGTGTCCGAACCACATCTCGTACGGCGTTTTTGCTTCCATCAAAGCAGCGGTGGGGCTCCGGTTGATGACAAACACTGCTGCTAAAACCGCTTCGGACCACATGTATCGTTGGAATTCGGACTCGTCCAGCATCGCCCGAGCACGCTCCATGATGGTTCTGTTCATGCGCTCGGCGACGCCGTTCTGCTGAGGCGTATAGAGGATGGTAGTTTCCATGACGATACCTTTTTCGTTGCAGTACTCCTGGAATTCGGTGTTGATGTACTCGCCACCATTATCGCTTCTCAATCGGGCGATTTTGGTTCCAAAACGAGTAGTGGCCATCGCAGCATATTTCCTGAATGCCTCAAAGACTTCGCTCTTCGCTTCGAGAATGTAGACGGCGGTAAAATGCGTGAAGTCATCGATGAAGCTCACGAAGATTTTCCCGCCATTCCAAGATGCTGGCGAGAAAGCTCCACACACGTCTGTATGGATGAGCTCCAAGGGGCGTGAGGAGCGGGGCTTTGAGGACTCCTCGAACGGCAACTTAGCTTGCTTCCCCTTCATGCAGGGCTCGCAAATCTCGCTTCCAGATTCAGAGTCAGCGGCGACGTCCAAACCTTCGACCATCTCGTTTCGGATCAGTTTCTGGAGACCGGCTTTTCCGATGTGCCCGTACCGGCGATGCCACAACGACAGCTTTCCTTCGGTTTCTGCCGTCAGCGCCGAACCAAAACTCCGGATTCTCACATCCAGCTCGTACAAACGACCTTTTCTGGGGGCGACGCACACCACTCGCTTATTCTGGCGAATGTGCGCGTTCTTTTGGTTGAAGGTCACTTCCATTGCGCGTTCCGTAACCTGCTTCACGGAAAACAAATTGGTGAGAAGACCAGGCACGTACATGACATCGTGGACCGTGCAGTTGATTTCCTTGCCGTCCACAAGGGCTGCCATTTTGACCTCGCCAGCGAAGTGACTCGTTAGCGACACACCTGATTTGGCCACGTTGATCACCACCGGACATTTCAGTTGACGAACGTTCACCAAATAGCTTCTGTCCCCGACCATGTGCTCGGAAGCACCACTGTCAAGCACCCATCGAAATTTGCCTTCATCGCCGCTGCTGGCCGCTTGCGCCACCGTTACGAATGCGACGTAGTTTGATTCAGCAGCGTGTGCTCTCCCTTTCTTCTTCCTGGCAGTTGACTCGGAAGAATGGCGCTTTCGGTTCTGTTCCTCTGGACAATCAGATCGCTTGTGTCCAGGTTTTCCACAGTTGAAGCACTTGACTGTGAATCGCCTGCATTTTCCAGCAAACGCCGTTCCAGGTTCCGTTTTCACAGCACCATGCTGCCGTTTCACGTCCTCATTCAGCAATCTCGATTTGACAAATTCCATCGAGCATTGCTCCACTGGCAGCGTTTCTAGGACCGTGATAAGCTGCGTGTAGGATTTTGGCATCGATTGTAGCAAAAAGAACACCAGCACCGGCTCATTGAATATGATGTTAGCCGATTCCAGTTCACGGACCACCTTCTCGAACGACAAAATGTGCTCCTCCAGAGACACTTTCTCGTCGTACTTCGCGCTGGCCAACCTTTGCAGCAAAAAGAAGACACCGGACACACCCTTTCGGTCGAAATTGTTCCTCAGGGCGTCCCAAATGGCCTTCGGGGACGGCTTTCCACGGATGTACTCCAGCTGCGAGTCTGCTATTTTGTGGATTAGCACCGACTTGCACTTCGCGTCCTCCAACCGTCGCTGTTTGCGCAAAGCGTCCCTTTGCTCTTCCTCGACTTCCTGGTCCGCCACCGGGTAGAAGTCCTCCTCTTCGAGACTCCTCTGGATGCAATGGAGCAAACCCAACTCTTCGAGGTATGCCTCCATTCTGAAGCTCCAGTTCGAAAAGTTCTTCCCGTCGAACAGGTAAACGCGCTGGATTCCAATCGACTCCATTTGACGACCGATGTGAACAACTTTTCACTCAAACGAATTAAAGCCACGTGCGCGAAAACTTCACTTCTGTTACCAAGGCAACGACCACTGGGCCCATAACCTGTAGAAAAACAGTGTGCTATGGTTTGGTAAACAGATTTATTTGAACTGGTGAATTAGGCAAGCTGGTAGGCGGTTTTATAGAAAATTCAAATTATCATGGCTTGCCTGGTTTTTCTTAAACTTAGAGGAAACTAAATCTAACGGCTAATTATAACTATCGCCTAGGGTTGTTCCTTAACATAAAACTGTTTCTGTGTTGGCGTGGCCGTAACGTTGGTGATATCTCAAAACGATCAGTGCTGTGACATGGTCAGATCTTAGAAGTATTATCGGGTTCCGGAAATCGTCAGAGTAATACAGAGAGTTGATCCTGCTTGAGGCCCGCAAAATGCCATTTTCGTCCACTACAATCGACAATTTAGCTAACGAACTTGATTTCGGAATCTTTTTGCATGCTTCAGGAAGATCGGTTGTTTTTAGAAGAGCTTCTACTACATCGGGAAACGCCGAGCTCTGCACTTTCCGGAATATCGATATTTCTGCGGCTTCGTAATCTTTCTGCGTAGGTACCACTTCAGAATCGCTGTTGACTCTAACAGGACGATAACGATCGATGAAGTTGTGGATGTAGGCGAATACTTTGACGAGGCGTTCGAACGACGAAAACTTAGAAAAGTCAACCAGCTGTACACTGTTGATCCCGCGATGAATATGAACCGATCGGATTTCTTCAGGCGTCTCTGCTACATTCGGTTTTCGGTTTGGCCATTCATCCTCCGGACTGTATAAGAATTCGGGTCCTACGAACCATCTACTGGTGGAACAGAAATTGGGACCATTGCCCCACTTGGTAGAATCGTCAGCGACGTTCATTTTGGAGGGTATCCAGCGCCACTCGTTGATCTTCGATATCGATAGAATTTCACCCACACGAAAGCCCACGTATTGCCGGTATTTCCGGGGGTCGGCTTGCAACCAAGAGAGAACGACAGAGGAATCTGTCCAAAGGTATCGCTTCGATAAGTGCTGCATTAAGCTCGTTTCTGGGAATTGATTGGGGTTTCAGAGTGGTCACTTTGGCCTTTGCTGCTACGAGTGAGCAACGTGGTAATCCACGGTCGATAATACGGAAAAATGCGACACAGCTGTACGCGATCTCACTCGCGTCTACAAAAAGATGCAATTGGAGAGACTCGTAGCTTCCAATTTCATAATTCGGGAAGTAACATCGAGGTATTTTAATTTCGTTCAACTCTGACAACAATTTTATCCACCTGTGCCAACTTTTCAAATTCTCTGCTGTTATTTTTTCATCCCACAGGACTCCTGAGCGCCAGATGTCTTGAATGAGCACTTTCCCGTGAATGGTATAAAAGGAGATGAACCCGAGCGGGTCAAAGAGGCTCATAACCACTTGCAGCACCTGACGTTTGATGGGGATACTTTCAGTAGACAACAAAGGCTTCAAATCTTCTCGAAATTGGGCATCAAATATAAAAACATCTTCGTGGGACTTCCAAACGATACCGAGCACTCGGTCGGTTGATGACGCAGTTTGTACTGCCGAAAACACTTATCAGATTCGGCAAACTCACCGCCTAGCAGCCGAAGAACTTCATGGGAATTGGATTGCCACGATGATATTTCAAAACACGCTGCTCGGTTCACGATCGATACCTCCTGTGCTAATTTGACCACTTCGGCTACCGTATCTCGACTGTCGAAAAAATCGTCGACGTATGTTCCGTTGATGATAGCATCCGATGCATCGGGATACTTCTCCTGGTGTTCTCTGGCGTTGAGGTTTTTCGCATACTGCGCCGAGCAGGGGGAGCAGGTTGCTCCGAACGTCGCCACGTCCATGACGTACACCTCCGGTTCTGCTTCAGGACTTGAACGCCACAGGAACCTTTGAGCCTGCCGATCTTCTGGACAGATCAACAGCTGGTGAAACATCTGTGTGATGTCTCCGGCTACAGCAAACTGTTTCTCACGAAAGCGGAATAGCACAGACAATAACGGGGTCAGTAGGTCTGGACCTTTGAGGAGGGCAGAGTTCAGTGACACGCCATCGACCCGCGCTGCTGCGTCCCAAATGACCCGGACTTTACCAGGTTTACGCGGGTGTCGAACCACTCCTATGGGCAAATACCACGTTCGGTCTGGGTTGGATGATCGGGGCTCTTGTTCGGTTGCTATGTGCGCGTACCCACGTTGTTGGTATTCGAGAATCTGCTTAGTGATGTTCGCTTTCAGCTCTGGATCTTTTGCCAACCGCCTCTCCAAACAATCATTTCGTCTTTTCGCCATATGGTAACTGTTTGGCAGCTTGACGCAGTCCGATCTCCACAACAATCCGGTTTGAATTCGACCGGAAGCGGTTCGTACCGTGGTTCCCTCCAAAATCTTCCTCGCTCGCATGTCCTCTTCGCATTCCGGTGGAAGTTGCCCTTGAATGCCGATGGTATCGCTAGAGACGAATTCTCGGACAATGTCTTCTAGGTGTTCATCCGAAGCGCATCTGCAGACGTTCACTCTGACTCGAGACTGCTCTGCGGTTAAACTTCTGCCACCAAACACTACCCAGCCTAAGCGAGTCTTGGTGGAAACAGGCTCATCGTTCCGACGTTCACGCTTACCAAGCGTCATAATCAGCCGAGCATGGTCCACCCCAATCAGAATGCTAGGGGTTGCTTCGTTGTAACTTTCGACTGGTAGCCCTCGAAGGTGCGGGTAGAGCTTGACCAAATCGGGATAGTTAACTGTCTGCTTCGGGAGACCCAGATTTCTGACTGTACGGACGTTTTCCAGCAGATGCTTTTCTCCTCCGTTAGTCTTTGCGATGGCTAGATTGACACAACGGGAAGAATTTTCGTTTCTGGTTACGTTGTTCGTCCACTCGAGGCATAGTGGACTCTCCGTGCCTTCGAGGCCAAGTTCTTCTGCCGTTTCGTTCTCGATTAACGTTAGATCGGAACCGTCATCCAGGAACGCAAACGCCGTTACAGATTTCCCGTTTCCAAATAGTCTCACGGGAAGGATTTTGAATAGCGTTTTGTCTTGAGAATGTCGATGTGTTGATACAGTTCCTGAGGTTCCCGATTGTGCATCCGATTGGTCCGACCTTTTGGTAGAATGAAGCAGTTTATGATGTGCCTCGGAGCAACCGTCTACTCCACAAGGATACTTTGTGCGGTAGGGCCACTTGCCGTGTGGAAATAGGCATCTTCGACACATTTTCATTCGCTCGACTTTTTTCCATCTTTCGCTGACTGAAAGCTTGCGAAACCTTTCGCACTCACGAATCTTATGCCCCACGCTGTCACAGGCGAGGCAGGGTTTCGGATTTTCTGAATTCACTGTAACTTCCTGATGGGCGTTCAAAAAGCCTCCTACTTTTTCCTTCCGCTTCTCCCTTTTCGTCGACACTTCTACGGAGGATTCCGTCGCTGTCGAAACGTTACAGGCTGCTGTCCGGATCGTCGAAATAAAGTTGCAGAACGCTTCTAGGTTTGGTACCGGAACGCTCATCAAGTAATGGCCCCACTGTAACTGCAAACATGGTGGGAGCTTGCTCACCATCTCCGTTAGTAGGATAGGGCTTGAGAGGTAAGAATGCAGTTGTGCTGCTTCCATAAACGTCACCAGGTTCCGGACTTCTCGACCGAATGTGACAAGCGTCCCAAGCTTGTTGGCATTTGGTTGTGTTGCTGTTCGGACTCTGGTCAGTAAGCAGTTGACCAACTGGTCCGGTCTTCCGCATTCATCCCGAAGGGTCGTAATTATTTGCGGTACGGCGGACGGAATTGTCAGAATACTGAGAACCTTTTCCCTGGCATTGCCGATGAGGGCTCTCTGAAGACGTGCTAGATTTTCGTCAGGCTGGAAACCACACATCCGCGTGGTAGACTCGAAAGCATTAACGAACATTGGCCACTCTAAGGGATCTCCGGAGAATTTGGGTAGGTCCCTTGACACCACCTGTCTCGCTGCGATTTGTTGTGCGCTGATCACACCAGCAGCAGGATAGGCCCAGGAATTTGGGGCCTGCTGCGGTTGTGAATTATCCGTGGGTCCAACGCCGTGGATGCCATACGGATTTGAAGCCGCTCCAACTCCTGCATAAGCAGCCGGGAACTGCTTATCTGGCAACTGTCCAATATCCCGGATCCTCTGGTTTGACTCGTTCTGCTGAACGCACGTTCTGCCCGGATTTTCCGTCGGGGGAACTGCTTCGTTGTGCAAAACTGTAGAAAATCCCGGAGGGATTTCGAAACGTGTAGCTCGATATGTGGGCATCAGTGCTGCTGTTTGCCATTCAGTTTGATTCGATTCGGGAATCACGGAAAGCTGATGAGCAATCGGGTTAAATAATTTCGGAACCGCTCCAGTCGGTACGTTTCTCGAAAGTGGCGTGGAAGTAGCAGGTATCACTTCAGGATTCGCCTGCTGTCGTACATCACTGACCCAATGGTTCACTGCCTTAATCCGATCCCGAGCACTCAGACTGGAAACGCTGCCACCGACTGCTTCCTCCTGCTCGATTTCGAGCTCAAGTTGGTGCTTCTGAGAAAGATATTGGCGATCTTTCTCTTCCTTTTCCTTCTGGATCTTATCCTTTTCCTTCTGGATCTTATCTTCCAGGGCTTTCTGCTCCTCGAGCCGCTGAAGGCGCAATCTTGCCGAACTGTTAGATCGCACAGATATCACGGATCTTATCGATTTCGTCGATGCAGCAGGATGTTCCATTTCGCGCTTCTTCTCACAGGTACCACAGATCCACGATCGATTGGCAACAGATTCGGTAACGCCGATTTAATCGAAATGCCACCAATTATCGCAGGCATCGCAAGCAACCATGCTACGAGCGCCATCCGGACGGGAACAGGCGAGACAGTTGTGTTCCGCAGCAGTCGCCCTCGACTGATTGAGGTTAGGATCCCGCGAACTCATTATTTTTGAGCTTGTAGACTTTTTGTAGTCCGTATTTGACGTGACTCAACTAGAAAATTTATTCTTTTGTTAATTTACAATGTTGTTAATAAATACGAGACCAGATTACTTACAAATAAGTCTTCTACTTCGATCAAAACGAGTTTGCCGAAGATCCTACTATCAGTTCCGGATTCGGATTCCTGTTAAGTTACGATAAAGTTACTTTCTGGTGTTTTTATAACAAAGAAGGTTACTTACGATCTGATGGAGAATATAAAGCAAGATATTTCGCAAATACAATATCTATCCGGGAACGACAATTCACGGCAGTGAATTCGACCTAATCGGAACACATTTCTTCAATTAGCAAATCGTATTTGATATTTGGAGAATATTATCATAACTTACGTTTAATCTACCTACTGATCGGAATCTTGCTAGAATAGCATCAAACTCAGCTAAGAAAATGCTGCACTTCGGCACGAGAGAATACAATTTTCAAGCAGAACTAGAATTTTCACCAACCAATCTATCAGACACGTTTTTCAATTTTTTCCGACTTTCCTACTTTTTCTTTTCTCCTTTCTCTTCTTACCTGTCTAACTATCAAACTGTCAAACTAATCTGTCACAAAATGGGTTTGATGTTCCCCCTAATTTCACCCTCTCAGGGCCGTAGCAACAAGAATAAAAGCGTGACATGACGCTGTAACGAAAAACACGTTTTCAAAAATGCTTGTATCGTCACGTCACGTTTTCAACCTAGTTTTTCTAAAACTTTTTGATATTTTTGATCAAATCAGTGCAATGCAAGATTGGGATTCATTTGCTTTAAATTCACGCTTGTTTTCCTTGAATAACTTCGGAACCAAAAGTCGGAAGAGAAAAATTAGGAATGAATCATCCCAGAGGTACAAAAAAAAGGAAAACAAAAGTTAGCTTATTAGGTATATTAGGGCACCCAATAACATTTAAGAATATGTATAGTTTGTTGAGGTGCGTTGGCTGAAAAAAACTAGAAAATTGATTATGTATGATAAAAAACCCTGTCTAAATGTCGTCACGTCACGCTGGAATGTGTCTTTGAGGCATAAACGCTCTTATCAACCGCTTTGTATGGACGTTAGAGAAAAACTTCGATTGCTTTTGGTGTTAATGCCTCTATCCGTTCGATCGGAAGTAGATAATCCATTATTTGATAACAACTAGGTACTTAAAACTAATATTTCTCAAACAACTAAGAATAACTACGACAGTACAGACAATACGTGTAGATTCACCATTGAAAAAATCTGGAATCTCTTTTGCTGTTCTGTTCGTAAGTTTTTTTTGTGTGAATCAAATACCTACATATTTTTGCTATTTAGTCACCGTGGATAGGAGTATAATTTCGCATTACAGAATTCAGCTGACTAGTTTTTCGAAACCTAAGTCGAGGGTCTTGTTTCTAAACTCAAGTGTGCTTCGGGTTCACGTTACTCTTCTGGCGCCTGTAATGGCTGTCTTGTCTTTTCAAATTTTCTTTTCCGTCTTTATCCAAATTACAATTCACTAAGCCTGATGAAACTGTAATCAATAATTGTCCAAAATGGCCATATGTGATTGACGACGGGTTTTACGCCAACTTCCAAAACTTATCTCAGGAGCGTATCCTCTTCAAACGGATTGATTGGCCTTATCATCTCCTTTCTACTTGAACTGCTTCTGCAGCATCGATGATCTACCAGCAGTTTTGGATAAAGGTAAAAAAAACGTGTTACTTTAAGAGCTTTTCATCTTGTTTCAAAGTAACCAAAATGCACATAACAACTCAAACTGCAGCATTCAAAGTTTACATTTGATAAGGAAATTGAAGGAAACTCAAAAAAGTTTTCCTCTTCGATTTCTGAACGCTGTAGGGGAGATGAGGGCATAAAGGCCACCTGAAGGAAAATGCTTATGTAACCATAGAGAACAGCTGTAATATATGAATTACGTCATTGTTTCGTGTTCAGACACTCAAATAGTCTATTGCCTGATTGGATGAAACTTGAAAAAGTAGATAAAAGCGTTTAAAAATGCATTTTAAAAATTTTTGCCGAAAGCTGAAAACCAGTCACTTTAGAGGCATAATGAGAAACCCCCCGAGGCAGTATGAGCACTAATAATGAAGGCATAATGAGCGTTTTCTACCGGGGAATCTAGCAGCGAATTCGATTCGATGAAGTCAACTGAATAATAGAGCTACAGCTTAACTTGTATCGTCTGACGATTTGGCCTATTGGTTAGATGTCGGAGAGGTAATCAGTAGGCTCGGGTTCAATTACTGATGGAGGGGATTTTTTTTCATTTATCATTCATGATCATGATCGCACTAAACGGTAAGGCGTAGATTCATCAAACAAAGCAATAACAAAATAATCTAGGTCTGTTTGTAGAATTCAAAGAATTAACACATGATCATACATTATGTTTCTGGTGTTTTGTTTGACGGATGATGCTTTGATGCTATTAGCCGTATAATGTAACAATAAAAAAAATCAATAATGAATGGTATGTGCAAAAAAAAATCCCCTCAAACAGGAATCGAACTCGAGTCTACTGATAACCTCTCCGACACCTTACCAATAGGCCAAATCGACAGACGAAACAAGTTAAGCTGTAGCTCTATTATTCAGTTGACTTCATCGAGTCGAATTCGCTGCTAGATTCCCCGGCAGAAAACGCTCATTATGCCTTCATTGATAGTGCTCTGTGAAAAATTTACAGTAAAAACGCGTTTTAAAATTGATTAAAGTAAAAAATCAAAAACTTTATGATGCTGAAAATTGAGAAACAATGTGTAGATCATGTTGCAGTGCGTACATTTCAGATCAAGATGATTTAAAGGTCATAAAAGCTTATTTGGTGGTGCTCAAAAATTATAATATATTCGTCACTTGAGAACCTACCTGATTATTTATTAAGATTTCTGTAAAGATGAAAATGATATTTCTTTTTTGGTGAAAAATTAATACTACAGGTAGTACGAAACAAGTCCTTATGAAAATTTGTTTAAGAAAATACGTACTTATGTAGAAAAAAGGAGTGCTTATTATGCCCTGGGTGCTCGTTATGCCCTCATCTCCCCTACAACATTAAAAGTTTAAAACAGGCAGTTTACCAACATTGGTATCTTTTCTGTGCATTTGTCGCATTGTCAGTAAATGTGCTTTCCAATGAACCGTTGTTCAACTTTCAAGTTCCGGCACCGATTTTAAAATTCTTTGCACCTTAAATGATGCAGATGCTGCATCTGCATTTTGACTTTGCCTGCCTTTTCAAATTAATTTCTTAGAACAGAGGTAAATCTCAACTCAGTTCAAATTACCAATGAGGTATGCCTGATTCAAGTTTTAAGCTTCTCAATATCGATCTGTAAAAGTCGGTTTAAAAAAGAAGTCAGCAAAGGCAATAAAGTTCATGAAATCCGTATTTTTAATCAGTCCTACCGAAAGACCGGAA
Organism: Uranotaenia lowii; assembly: GCF_029784155.1. Taxonomy (NCBI): domain Eukaryota; kingdom Metazoa; phylum Arthropoda; class Insecta; order Diptera; family Culicidae; genus Uranotaenia; species Uranotaenia lowii. Next base: position 314,788,767 of record NC_073692.1, on the reverse strand, counting down.
GCTTAAATCTAAATCTGTTCCTGAATTCTAACATATGAAATCTTTATTGACTTACATATATATATATATTCTGAATCTGGTTTTGAACATAAAACTAAAATTTAGTCTGAATCTAAAATCTAAATCGGAAAGCCTTCTATGAAATCTCAATAAAAAAAAACTGAATCTGAAGTGTTGATCTGTTATCTTAACATTAAATTGGGGAACATGAATGGATGATATTTGAATCTCAACCGGAAATCCGGTTCTTAGAACAACAATACCCAGATTGATGTTTCATGTTTCATCTAAATAATCTCGACACTTTGAACTAAAAGACAAAATATATTCAAAGGAAAAATCTTTTGATGTATATGTACTGTACATCTAAGCATTTTCGGCTTGTTTGATTTGGATGAAACCAGCTAGTCTTCGTCCAGCCATATTGGTATCGTGTGTTGTGGTGGCTAAAATCAACACCTCGCGGAGATTAGCCGTGCTTTCGTTTGGCGAGATAAGACCTCGACATAAGAGTTTTATTACACCTACAGCTGACGACCTGTCGATAATACATTCAGGCGGCGGTATCGACGAATCCTTTCGTTCGATTTCGTCGGATCATCATTGTTTTCGCGACTCTAATTGCGACTGGACGTTTGCGCCGGATACGAACTAACGGACATTTTTCGTGGGGTTAGGTAACTGCGTGATACTTTAAGTCATTGGAAGATTCGATTGCAATGAAAACAAGTTTCCGTTGAAGCTAGGGAAGCCTTTTCGAGCTGTTGAAAGTGAATTAGGTCTCAACAGTTTGTAACCATTTTTTAATGTTAAGATTCAAGCGTGAAAGTGTGCACCGATAAGATGATTGTATCAAAATATTGATTGAATGATAACGGAAAACTGAGGATAGCGTTATACTCTATGGAACCGCCTGAACCAAAGTGAGGAAGAAATGTGCCGTTAGATTAAAGGCTTGTAGGTGGCTGCTAGTTTCCGATTAAGATGGCGTACCGCTTTGAAAGCTGGTGGGCGTACGTTTTTAAAATCGATTGAATCTACCGATAACACGACGCGTGTCAATAAATTTGATCGAAAGGCTAAGCTTCGGGAAAAATAACAAAACAAGAATTAAGAAAAACTATCAACCGCTAGTAATCTCCTAAGTCATTCAGGACCAGGAATGTCTATTAGGAAACCAAAGACTGAGAATGGAACTTGGGAAAATCGTCTTTCCATGTCTGTACTATTACTGATATCTGCACTCGTGAGTATCAAGTTGTGCGTTTTGGCTGAGGGTTTGCCTAATCCGGCCAACAGTGACGTCCTAAGTTCTGTAGCCAATCATGAGAGCCAAGATAATGACGAAGTGCTTCGTGCCAAGCACAAACTGGAAGAATATTTCGGTCGAGTGCCTGGGAAAGAGTCGTCTACCATCACAACACCATCCACTGCTAAACCCGCGTCGATAAGGTCGAATCGGCACTCAGGAGCCGTTAACGCTAACCGAACGGCGTCGAATGAGTTTTATCATCGATTGGTAGGTTTGCGGACTCCTCCTCAGACAGGCGGTAATTACAATCTTTATGAGCCCCTAGATTGGGGTGCAGATGGCGAAGATGCATTGTTGGAAGCAATCCGAGAGGACATACTCAAAACAAGAATACAAACCAGTGGCGAACAAAAGGATAACCTGGAGTGTATCCTCGGCCAGGCACACAACTATCTGGCCCACTGGCTCAATAGAAATGGAACGATCAATACGCAGAACAGAAGTAAGTTATTCTTTTATCGTAAAGATTAGGTATATATTTTTATGAAATTATTTTATCGGCTATATCGGTGAAATTTCGTTCGTTACTGCAAGTTTCCGCTTGTGGGACGAACCACGCTTGGCCTACTATTGTGTGGTGGTTGCTACAATTCTATCCGCTATCAACCACTGCACAGTGGTCCAGAAATGAAATTTAGCGGGAAACAATTATTTGCGCTCTTGCCTTAGGTTTAAGACATTTGGTGTCCAAGACAAAGTTGTACAACATCACAAGGCGCTATTTTTGATTGAAACATTTTTAGGGTGGTTCATAAAACATCTTAGATACGAAAATTATTTTTTTACTGTAAGGAGATAGTGCTATATTATGTTCAGCAATTATGTAGAACAACATAATTGATGAAACTTTGTAGCACCCTTTGAATGTCTATCTATTAACGTTTAGGTTTTATGATGATTTTCCGTGTACAAGTTAGGGTGGTCCTACAAAAACAAGTTTTTTTGTTATAACTTTGTTGAGTATCAACCTATCAAAATCATGTGTTCGGCAAGTATTTAGCAAATCATTATGCGCATCTTTTGTAGAAAACAGATTTCTAATATCTGCTTTTGATTCGCAGTTATCATGAATTTTGTGTTCAAAAATGGCCGTTTTGTATGAGCCATAACTTCAAATGGAGCAAACCAAAAAATTCAAACTTTAATTCGTTAGAAAGAACATGTTAAAATCTACATTATATTAAAAAACTGGAGAGGTGTTTTTTGTTTAAAGCATTTTATTTACATTTGAACTTGACCAAAATTGCCATTTTTCATATAACCTTTCTTTATTATTTTTGACTACTTTTGGCTGCGTGAGGAATAACCGTACACATCGTAACATTTCTATCATCATTATATTTAACAGAAACGGAAAAACTGAAAAAAAAATGTTTATTTGAGAAATCAATAAAAAATTCATAGAAACAAAAAAAAACACTTATATTCTAGCAATAATGAAACTAATAAAAAAAACGCGTTAGGGGTCACAGGTCAAATGACGGCTGCATTCAGGAAGGCTGATTTTTGAATATTTCATATATTTTCTATTGGATAGGGAGAGGTACGGATCTGATGTCAGGAGGAGTCTTTTAAAAACATCCTCCAGACTAACCACACGATCGAACTTTCTGGAGTGGTTTCCTCGAAATCTTCGTAAACTTCTGTTTCTTGTTTCACCAGCTTCTTACGAATACATGCCTATGGGTAAAATATGATGTTTTATGACTGCTGCTCCATGCGCTAACAATTTGTGTACGGTTGGAGAAACGGGATACCAGCTATATAAATTGTTATAAAGCACCCGAGTTTCTTCAGCATACCCTTCAAACGAGCTTCTGTTGATAATAGTTAAAATCACGTAAAACTTTTCCAAAAGCTGAACATTCAGTCCCGTAATTTGTGCAACTTCAATCCGTTTCTCGAAGAATTTCCTGGCAATATTTCCTGTATTGGAATTCCCACCGGTGACCCTAGGCTCATCAATACATAAGTTCAGTTGTTCTTTTAGTATGTTCCGAAGACTTTGACGCCGTTCATTCACTTCTATATTGGTTGTCCTGACTCTAAAAGTGGGTTTGTCCATACAAAGACGATCTGCGATCTTCATGAACATTTCCAACGAATCTTGTTAGATCTGCACTTTCCTTAGCAAAAATGAGCCTAATAGGTCTGCACAAACTCACTGAAGATGGGCAATCGTTACTCCAGATAACGTTTTGTATCCCATTACATTTATCTACGAGACGTAACGGAACAAGAGAAACCGCGAAAATGTGTGAATCGCTGTATTCACGCATGTCTCCTTCATCATCTTCGTCAATGAATGATTGAAATCTATATTGAAATAATTTGAACATTAAAAGATAAAGGTTCGTTCAAAATAAATTTATACCTGCTGTGGTTTGAGCTACCATATGCTCCCCATTTGAAAACCAGTTGAAGCATTTTTTCCGGAAATGTAGAATCATATTGTAAATATTTCAACAACCTTTCCTCTGTATGATCCACCAAATTAATTTAAATAATTAATTTCTTTTTCAATGTTAATCTCGAAAGCTTCGGATCCATTTTTAACAGAGCTTCAACCACATCTTTTTCACTAGACCCCTTCAGCCAGTGAACGGATATAACTTTCATTTGAACGTTCATCACGAATAATCGAAACTCTTGAACTGTGGTTTACTTGGGTTTGATCAAAATGATCACCGGAGAAACCAAAACTGGCTTTCACAGTCAAAAGGACATAAGTGAATAATAACTTCTTCTAAGAAAAATACAATTCAAGACTTTCTTGTTGGGTAGTTAGTATTTCATTGTTTTCAGTTTATGGTTCTATACATTAATAATCAAGAATCCTCATTTTTTTCATTTGTGCCCCTCTGGCTATGTTAGTCTTTCAAAATTTTTACAAAAGGTTATGAATAGGAAACTCTGCTTTTGTAGTGGTAAAAAATTTAGAATTATTGACTAAGGGTGCACAAGCAAAGAAGGATTCCATGTCGCAGAGCAAAAATGATATATTTTGTTAAATGAAAAATGACAATTTTGGTCAAGTTCAAATGTAAATAAAAAGCTTTAAACAAAAAACACCTCTCCAGTTTTTTGATATAATGTAGATTTTAACATGTTCTTTCTAACAAATTAAAGTTTGAATTTTTTGGTTTGCTCCATTTGAAGTTATGGCTCATACAAAACGGCCATTTTTGAACACAAAATTCATGATAACTGCGAATCAAAAGCAGATATTAGAAATCTGTTTTCTACAAAAGATGCGCATAATGATTTGCTAAATACTTGCCGAACACATGATTTTGATAGGTTGATACTCAACAAAGTTATAACAAAAAAACTTGTTTTTGTAGGACCACCCTAACTTGTACACGGAAAATCATCATAAAACCTAAACGTTAATAGATAGACATTCAAAGGGTTCTACAAAGTTTCATCAATTATGTTGTTCTACATAATTGCTGAACATAATACAGCACTATCTCCTTACAGTAAAAAAATAATTTTCGTATCTAAGGAGTTTTATGAACCACCCTAAAAATGTTTCAATCAGAAATAGCGCCTTGTGATGTTGTACAACTTTGTCTTGGACACCAAATGTCTTAAACCTAACGCAAGAGCGCAAATAATTGTTTCCCGCTAAATTTCATTTCTGGACCACTGTGCACTGCAAGGTAGTAGGCCCGTGAGGAACAAAACTATGAAATGTGATGAAAAGTTTTTCAAATTAAAATTACCCTTCCGCTCATTTCAACATCTTTCACCTTATTCTAATCTTCTATCCATCTATAAGCTTTCAATTCTTAAATATTCTTTCTCAAAGAATATAAAATTTCACCGATATAGCCGATAAAATAATTTCATAAAAATAAATTGACGGTGATTAACTCTTCATTAGGTATATAATAATGAAATTTTAGCTTGATGTGAACTACATTTCTTGACGTACTTACTATGTAAATAAGGCTTATACTACAGAGCTGACACACACCCAACGCATGAAACGAGACGTCTCGACTTGCGTCGTCTGACTACGAAAGGCTAAAAACGTAACTTTGGATTAACTACAAGAGCACATCGAAGTTGATCGTTTGTTAATTCTGCTTTAAGCATAACCCAAAGAGCCATGTACTCCGTCTTACAAGCTGACAAATCGATAGTTAGCTGATTCCTTAAATTCCACGAAACACGTAGCCAGTCGTTGACCTTCAGTTGTCCGGATCTGCAATATCAATAATGTTAAAAAATACACTAAGAAACATGGTATTCACTCCGGATTTCTTACATTAAAATAACATGTATCTTTTTCAGCAAATAATGTTTAGAAAAAACCAATTGCTTAGTTAAAATTTTGAAGTAAATCTTTTAAATCAGTTTTTTTCAATTAAAGAAATCTTGCCAAATAAATTCAAATTCTACTTAAAACCTTAATTTTTAACTGAGTTGTGAATACAAACTGTTTTTGCATAACATTTAAAATTTTGAAATTGAATCAAAAACAAAATTGTAAATCTGCGATCTCTTGCGATTTCAATTTTGAATCTTTTCCCGATTTCAATACGATTTCTTAAATGAACAAAAAAAAACGATTTCTGAGTTCACATTCAAGTTCAGAATTTAAATATTCATAAACCAAGATGTGAAATTTATATAAAAGTCCTCAATCCCTTCAGAGATTTTTAATTTAAATTCTGAGGTTTTGTGTTTCAATCTATCAGACTTGCGAATCTGAATTTGAATATGGATTTCGAATAATGTATCTGATTCTGATTTTTCAATTTAGGATCGTCGTTTCCAAGGATTGTAATTGTAAGTTTGAATTCTGCATATTTAACTATATTAAATAATATTATTTTATTTTATTTACATAGTATTCCGTCTCACGACATTACTTGACAAACATAATTCCTAAAAATCACTCGGTCCATGGCAACTGTTCTCCAATTTCTCGGGCACCCCACGTTCGCCAGATCACGCTCCACTTGGTCTAACCACCTCGCTCGTCTTGTTCCTACCGGATTCGTAGCGAACACCTGTTTTGCAGGACAGTCGTCAGGCATTCTCGCAACATGTCCCGCCCAGCGTATCCGGCCAGCTTTCACCACCTTCTGGATACTGGGTTCGCCGTAGAGTCGCGCGAGCTCGTGGTTCATCCTTCGCATCCACACTCCGTTCCCCTGTACGCCGCCAAAGATGGTTCTTAACACTCGTCGCTCGAATACTCCGAGTGGACGCAGGTCCTCCTCGAGCAATATCCATGTCTCGTGCCCGTAGAGAACAATCGGTCTAATGAGCGTCATATACAGGTTACATTTCGTGCGAGGGATAAGTCTTCTCGACCGCAGTTGCTTGTGGAGTCCATAGTAGGCACGACTTCCGCTGATAATTCGCCTCCGGATCTCACGACTGGTGTCATTGTCTGCGGTCACCAGTGAGCCGAGATAGACAAAGTCTTCGACTATCTCCAGCTCGTCGCCGTCGATAGTGACCTTGTTATTACTTGACAAGCGGGTTCGGTCGGTCTCGGATCCGTAGGCCAGCATGTACTTCGTCTTGGACGTATTAATCATCAACCCAATCCTTCCTGCTTCGCGTTTCAGTTTGCGACAGATCTCCTCCACCGCCGCAGATGATCTGCCGACTATATCAATGTCATCGGCAAAGCAGATAAGTTGACTGGATCTGTTGAAAATCGTGCCCCGCATTTCACCCACCGCTCGTCGAATAACACCTTCTAGCGCCACGTTGAACATCATGCATCACCTTGTCGAAGCCCCCTGCGCGATTCGAATGAACTCGACAATTCACCCGAAATCCGCACACAGCATTGCGTTCCATCCATCGTCGCCTTGATCAGTCTGGTCAGCTTCCCGGAAAAGCCGTTCTCGTCCATGATTTTCCATAGCTCCCTTCCATTAGCAACCTTATGTCAAGCAAAATTAGAGCAAATTTGACTTTCAAGGAGTGATAGCAAAATTTGCTATAATTCAACCATCCTACTATTATTCTCGGGATAAATTTTTCTTTGGTGAATACCGTTCCGTTTATTTTTTTTTTGTCGCAATTCAAAATTCCTAGTTAAACTCGTTTAATATTCGCCTAGGGCTTGTGATATAGCTCAGTTGGCAAGTCTGTTGTCTCCTGAGCCGATGTCCGCGAGTTCGAGCCCAAGAGTAAACATCGAACACAGTTGTACCGGATAAGTTTTTCAATAACGATCCGCCAACTGCAACGTTGATAAAGTCGCGAATGAAATAAAGATGGTAAAACGACTATAATAAAAAATAAAAATAATAATAATAATATTCGCCTTCACTTATGCAATCTTAACACTAAACGTACCGGAGGCGGTCAAATGACGGTTTTGAACTTTGAACGATGATTACGCCTTATATAATTGTTTTTTTTTTTTTGCAAATTTAACGACAGGACTATTTTTGTTTTTGAAATGCAAGTATTTTTGCATTTTTAATTTTTTTTTAAGTGTTGTGGTTTTCGAATAACGCATGTGGTATACCTATTCATACCGCGAGCGGTCAAATGACGGCAAACACCGTTTTCGCTAAAACTCCCTTGTTTCTCAACCGATTTCTACAAAATTTATAGTTTTGAAAAGCTTATAACTCGACTCAAATATGTTTCTCAAACAATTTTCAGCTACAATCAATAACTTTTAAGTTATATAAAGTCCGAGAAATTTTTTATGAAAAAACATGCTTCAGGAAAATGGCTGTAAATCAGTTATTAAGTGCTCGAAAAAATTCCACTTAGTGCCTGAGAAAGCTGAAGTTAGAAGCTATATGTTGCACATATGGAACATTATTTTAAAAATTTTTCTAAGATCATAGCCTCAAAAAATATTAAAAAAAGTTGTGTAAAACACGTACTTTTCAATCAATCAACCGCCAAAGCTGTTCCTGTTACAGTAGAAAATTTTGAAAAAATAAATTGGAAAGTTGACGTAATTTGGCACATTTTGCCATCTTTAGATTTTTAAAATACTAAATACATAATTTTTGACGGCTTTTCAAAGGTAGTTGTTTTTCGAACTTTGTATGAATCTAGATTTTCTGAGACCCAAATTCAGCTTTGCACTGGATTTTGAATACGTTAACGTAAGGTTTAGGCAATAAAACTATATGCAAAAGAAAGCAAATTTGCCGGTTCTAGTGATGTAACTGCATTAGCGGTACAATGCTTGACAAAAATATGATAAATAAAACAGTGCAATAGTTTCTGAATTTTGAAAAGTCAGCACAAATTCTTGCTTGGCAGACGGGCGCAGTGGCCGGTAATATTTCAAAGCTATTTTGCACACGAAGACGGGTGAAAGGAAACGAAAAAACAAACAAGCATTAAAGCATGGATCACTACAAATCTTGACGCATTAAAACGGGTCTATCTCGGAGCTACGTAAACGAAATAAAAATGTTTTTTTTTTCAAAATGTAAGGTTTATTGCACTTTAAAGAGAAAAAAATAAAAATATATTCCGATGTTATTTTGATGAATTTTCGAACTTTCCGTCGAGTACCACTCATTATAATTTGGACACCCTATTCGCTGACCTCAGCGGCCATTTTGTTCCACAATCTCTTCATTTCTGTTGCATCCCGAGTCGTCAGACCATTCTTCTTCATCTTCCGCTTGACAATTGCCCAAAATTTTTCGATAGGGCGAAATTCAGGGCAGTTGGGCGGGTTGATGTCCTTTTCGACAAAATCTACCCGTTGGCCCCATACCACTGTAGTACCTCTTTGCTGTAGTGGCAGGTTGCCAAATCTGGCGAAAACTTTACTGGTCCTTTGTGAGATCTAATGTACGGAAAAAAAACGTGTTTCGTGCACTCCTCCTTGTTTATTTCGGAGTCCATGGTCTTGTTTTTCACAAAACCCGGGGTTTTTCATCCGCAGCTGCAAATACCTTGCCAGATCAAACACTTTCTTGCAAACTTATCGGCAAAAACGAATTCGAACTTGCCGGGGACATCACCCCGACCAGTGCAGTGCACCACTGCAGTGACTTTATAAAAATTTTGGCCTGGAAGCTGTCCAAAACCCATCTTTACGTACGTTTCGTCATTCATGAGGAAGCATCCGTCGAACTTCGTTGCAATCTTGTTGTATAACTTCCGGGTACGTCCTTTGGCTACTAAATTCTGCTTCAATGTCCGGTTTGGTTGCTTATTGGCCCGATAGGATCGTATTTCTTCGCGCAGATGAATCCTTCTGACGGTGCACCGGCCGGCGTTGAATTTCTTGGCGATGTCGTAGTCCGACTACCCTGTGTTTGCCTTAATCGTTCTCAACACCTTCAAATGCAAATTCCAATATTAAATTCCACTATGACGCTTGGTATGAACCTGCCGATCGATAGTATGCATCTCACGGAAACGTTTGAGAACGCTACAAGCGGTTGATTTGACCATTTTTAACGATTCCGCGATTTTTGAACCCGACCACGTCGTGTTTTTGACTTGAGTGTCCAAAGTTAATTTTCGTCTCGCGGCTTCGATCACGTGTAACTTTTTTGGAACAAAACGAATCGTAATGAAATTTTCAGCACTTATAGAGAAAACATTTCCCAACAAAGTACTGTCAAAAAATTCCAGATCCGACAACTAGGAGCGCTATGGTATAATAAACAGTGCGTCTAGATTTGTAGTGATCCATGCTTTAGCGCAAATTTTCTGGTTTTACTTTCAGAAATATATTTATTATATTTTTGTCAAGCATCGCACCGCCAATGCAGTTACATCACTAGAACCGGCATGAAATTTGCTTTCTTTTGCATATAGTTTCATTGCCTAAACCTTACGTTAACGTACTCAAAATCTAGTGCAAAGCTGAATTTGGGTCTCAGAAAATCCAGATTCATAAAAAGTTTGAAAAACAGCTATCTTTGAAAAGCCGTCAAAAATTTTGTATTTAGTATTTTAAAAATCTAAAAATGCCAAAATGTGCCAAATACGTCAACTTTCCAATTTATTTTTTCAAAATTTTCTACTGTAACAGGAACAGCTTTGGCGATTGATCGATTGAAAAGTACGTGTTTTACACAACTTTTTTTAAATTTTTTGTGGCCATGATCTTAAAATTTTTTAAAAAAATCTTCCATATGTCCAACATAGCAACAGCTTTTAACTTCAGCTTTCTCAGGCACTAAGTGAAATTTTTTTCGAGCACTTAATAACTGATTTACAGCCATTTTCCTGATGCTTGTTTTTTCATAAAAAAATTTCTTGGACTTTAAATAACTTAAAAGTTATTGATTGTAGCTGAAAATTGTCTGAGAAACATATTTGAGTCGAGTTATAAGCTTTTCAAAACTAAAATTTTTGTAGAAATCGGCTGAGAAACAAGGGAGTTTTAGCGAAAACGGTGTTTGCCGTCATTTGACCGCTCGCGGTATGAATAGGTATATACAAAGTGTCGGTATGTTTAGTGTTAAGTTACCATGCGATTTTCATAGCAGCTATATTCATAACATGTGCATTGCATTATAAGGCCATTGTAACGCCGCAATGTATTGCAATATAAATGACATAAAGTCTGCTTCATTTAATACTGGAACACAAACAATTGCGTGTAGTTCAGTCATTTATTAACGAATTCATTATTTGTTTTTCATACAAATGTAGCCTTTTCTTTACTCTTTCATAAAAAAAATTAAAAAAAATATTCATTGCTGTTTCGAAGAAATTCTCGTACTTTTCCCGTAATACGGCACATTAGGCGGCGCACACCCTTTTCGTCCACCGTTTTGGCGATTTGATTCCACCAGTTCTTCATTTGAGTCATGTTCCTAACAAGTTTTCCCTTTGCCTTAAGCCTCCGCTTCGTGATTGCCCAGTATTTCTCTATCGGCCGGAACTGGGGGCAGTTTGGGGGGTTGAGGTCCTTCGGTATTACGCTGACCCCGTTCGTTGCGTACCATTCCATAACCGTTTTGCTGTAATGGCAGCTTGCGAGGTCCGGCCAAAACATTACTGGACGGTCGTGGGCACGAATAAACGGCAGAATCCGTTTCTGTAGGCACTATTTTTTGTAGACTTCTGATGTCATTGTCTTGTCAGTGAGAAAGACTTTGGTTTTCTGTCCACAACTGCATATCCCCTGCCAAATCATGTACTTGCGGGTGAATTTATCCGCAAACACGAACTTAAATTTTGCAGGTACATCCCCCCGAGCCGTCGCCAAATAAAATTTTTGACCTGGGATTTGCCCAAAGTCCGCCTTCACGTAGGTCTCATCGTCCATCAGAATACATCCGTCGAACTTGGTCAGCACTTGGTCGTACAGCTTTCGAGCACGGATTCTGGCCACATTGTTCTGCTTCAGCGTCCGATTTGGCTGTTTGCTGGCTCAGAATGACCTTATTCCTTCCCGGAGACAAATTCGTCGCACCGTACTGTGAGCGGCCTGGAACTTATTGGCCAAATCGCGGTCTGAAAGATTGGGATTCCTCTTGACGGCCTTGATGACTTTCCCACGCAGTCTCCGGTCGACAGTTCCTCTCCGACGCTTCGAATGCGGCTTCCGAGCCGTCGTCAATGTTTCCTTGTACTGCTTGATAACACGCCATACGGTATTTCTGGGCATTTTAAGCTGTTTAGCTAGCTTCGATGCCGACAACGCTGGATTTTCAAGAAAACTGTGCACAATTTGATCTCTCCGTTCGGCTTCCATGGCGGTTGTTTACAAAATGCTATTGTTTGGTGTTATGACATAAATACATGGTGAAAGGTAATGAATTTCCCGACACGTGGGTGAAAAAAGTTTTCAAATCCGTCCACTAGGAGCGCCACAATGAGCAAAAGAATTTGTTCCAATATTAAATGAAGCAGACTTTAATCATTAATTTCTCCGAAATTCAACAACGAAAATTTCTGTGTTTCGCATTTTTTGATACCTACGCTAAGTATCTTTCACTTGCCATACTAGAAATAAATTTATTTTGCTTTTTGAGGTCAGGAAAAAATAAAAACAAACCTCGTTTTTGCCGCATGCCATTTTGTCTGTTGTCCTTAACGAAGTGAGTTAAGCGGGTCCTATTTTGTAATTCAGTTTTTTTGTGTTGAATTCGAGCACTTTGGCAAAAATGTTCGAAGGTAAGTTATTTGTGGCTGTATAATGAATCAATTGTGAAAAAAAAGTGAACAGTTTGAAGGTCCTGTTGCGGAAAAAATGACAATTTCGTTGTACACGCGGCCATTGGTACACTTAATTTTTGAATGTTTCTATCGCCGCGCACGGAAAGTCTTCTAGTATTCATCAGCAGTCAAACATAAAGAAGTCCTTCGGAAGTTCACAAAGGTTGCATAAGATTCACAGGCAAGTTTTCCAATCAATGTTTTCCATCGTATAACCGGCTGAAAAAAACACAATTTTTGAAACAATATCAGAGGAAACGATGATCTAATGAAAGTTGCTACAAAATGTTGGAAATTTGAGATTAGATAGCAATTTGGATCTGTAGGGGAGAATGAGGATAATTGATCCCTGGGGATACTTGATTCCTTAGCTATATCTCGATACTGGAATGTTTTACAAAGATCAAATGTTCTAGAAAAATGTGCCAAAATGAGCAAAATAACAATGCTTGTAGTTTAAAATTTTTTAACAAAATAATTGTTTGAGTAATTGAACTTTGTTTGAAAAATTTCACAAAATGTAACTTGAAGATCTTTTTTCATCACTTTAAAATGTCCCTTACATGGAAAAATTATGAAAAAAATATTTGTTCCAATGTATCAATCGTTCGAGCGTAAAATGAACTTCATGATGCCATATTTTCAAAGCAATGGAAAACTCTCAACTTTTTTCAGAAAAAGTTTTCTAAAATGTTGATTATGGGTAAAATTGATCCCCCTTTCAAACGGCATATTCTTCTTCTGAATTGATCGTTATGATTGCTGATTACGAAATTACTAATATTTATCCAAAAACTAATATTTATCAAAGAATTGTCTGAAGAAAAGAGCAAAAAATAATTAATTTTCTCTTAATTATAAAAAAAGCGCCTTTAAGTATGCAATGTTATTAGCGTTGACACAAAGTTATACAATTTTCTTCTTATGTCTGCTATAAATTGTGAAATGAGAACAAACATGACCAAAATAGTCAATTGACATTCTATCTTGGGGTTTTGTTTGATTTTTATACAAGGATTAGAGCTTCCTGAATAAAAGATCAAGTCTCCTCCAATAGGGGATCAAGTCTCCCCTAACTTCAGAAAAATCGAAATTTTTTTACTCCCACGAAAATGCTTCTAGTTCATCAACGGGTTCAAGTATCGTTCTAATTTTTGAAGCATAGAACTTGAAGTTACAAGCTGTCAGAAAATGTCAAAGACGGCGAGTTGCTAAATTTTTCCAAAAAGATATGGTGAAAATAAGAAAAGGGGATCAAGTATCCTCACTCTCCCCTATAGTTTTCGTTGGTCAGTTTCCTCGTGGATATTCAGACAGCTCACCGAATCTGTGATGTTTTATCGAAATCGCGACCGAAAACATTGTTCCAATATATCTTCCGGCCAAATAATGCTTTGTAAAAATGGCGTCTCATACTAATTTTGCACCAGACTAGTTTCACAAAACAATGGAAAGAAAACGGTGTTTGATGGGTAAATTTTGAAAATCCTTACCTGAGAATATTCGCAATGAGCCTGAGAGCCGTGTAAACAACATTTTAAACTATTCGGATACCTTATTCACTGTTTAAACCAAACCAAATAAACCAAATCGGTACACTTGTGAGCGGCGATTGGAACAAGCAACATAAGCGTGCGCGCCCAAGTAACAATTTTAGCTTTATTATGGTCGGCAAAATATCGTTTGGACTATCGCATTAATCTTCATAAAAAAGCTAAAGCGCATTCTATAACATCACCTGGACTCTAATAAAGCCAAAATCAGGCTATTTGGCCCTACCCTAGAAACGTCATCAAGACGTATAATTGTTGGTCATCAATTTTGGTCACCAAAGCTTTTAAAAAGCTATTATAAAACATGTTAGAAATTTTTTTTTTTCGGTTCTGTCAGTTCTCGGAGTTTTTTTTTTTTATTTTTTCCAGCAACCATAATGGTTGATGAATGATGATTGCATTATTCAGATATGATCTGGTAAAATTAATAGCTGAAAAAACCAATATTTTAACCATATATTGAGCTTCTTTTCTACTGCCAGTCAAGATTTTAGGTAAAATGTATATGAAATAGTATCTTAAAATAAATGCGCCTCGTCAAATCTGATGGTCAATCATGATGGAATTGATGGAAAAAGGCCTGAAAATTTTTTTTCCAATGCTTGCATTGTGAATCCATCAACATGGCGTCATTTTGTGCCCTTCGATTTTGCAACCAACATGGCGTGAGTCAATTCATAGTTTTATTATGGTTTAATGATGGCCCCAAAAAAAGCTACGATTTGACGTTTCTCTCGCAAGCCAACCAATTGCACGCTAAGGTTGAGTTCCTCATTTCTGAGTTAATCGTTAGTACAGTAAATGAGGACAGACTTTTTGAATGAAAAGGGATTGGTTTTGAATGACCCGTGGAATAAATCATGAGTTGAAGTCAAATTTCGATGTTTGACGCCATCTTGAAATCCAAGATGGCGGCTTCCGCTGAACTTTAAAATGGTGTAAATGACTTGAAATAGCATGAAACCCCAACAAAATGGGTATCGGGTGAAGGGGGTTTTGTTTATAGTTTTTGATTTTTTTTGCCATTTTTGTAATTCTTTTATTCCTATCATGCTATTATGTCTAAATTTTATTGGTCTTATTCTAGCGAAAACTATAAGGTTATGTTGTTTCTGTTAACCGTCTGATTTTGGCACATGTGCCAAATTCGATGTTTCCAAAATCGAATGTTGCCAAAAACGAATGGGGTCTGTATTGTGGTAGTTTTTGTGGGATTTTCAGTCACTTACAGATTTTTAGAGAAACGCGAAAAGAGATATTTGACTTCTATCATTTAGCCTTAGCACCCAATACAATATATTTGGGAGTTTCATGCTATTTTCATTCATTTACAGTATTTTTAAGTTCAGCTGAAGCCACCATCCTGGATTTCAAGATTGCGTCAGAATGCAAAAATAAACTTTTTATAGCTTATCCCAATTGACAAATATCCATATTTTGGAGGTTTCATGCGATATTCAATGATTTAGAGCATTTTTTAAGTTTATAGAAAGCTGCCATCTTGGATTTCAAGATGGCGTAAGATAGCAATATTCGACTTCTACTCGTAAACCCCTTCACCCACTACCGATTTGGGTTTCATGTCATTTTAAGTCATTCACTACATTTTAAAGTTTAGCGGAAGCCGCCATCTTGGATTTCAAGATGGCGTAAGATAGCGTAATTCAACTTCTACCGGTTGATTTCTTTTAACTTATACCCCTATAATATAGGTTTTATGCGATTTTCAGTCATTTACAGTATTTTTAAGTTGAGTGGTAGCCGCCATCTTGGATTTAAGATGGCGAAGGGCAACGAAATTTGACTTCTACTCGTTTATTACTTTCACCTGATAACCATATTGTGAAGGTTTCACGATATTTTCAGTAATTTTCAGCTTTGAAAATAAAAGAGGAAGCCGCCATCTTGAATTAATGATGGCGTCAAGCTTTTTTTTCCTACTATTTGGGCCCTTTCACTCAATACTCATATTGTAAAGATATTCATAACACTTTCGGTGATTTCAAGTTTTCAAAGATGTATTTTTTTAATTTAAACTCAAAACCAACACGCATAACTTACCAAAAATGTGTAAAAATGGGAGTTCCAATTCAAATATGTGCTATCTAATCTGAGCGTGTCCTGTTTTGACATTTTGATCGAGAACTGTCACTAAGTTTTATGGCGGTTTAATAATCAGGCACTGAGTGCTATTATAAAACATGCAAAAGAAAGCTTGGAGCAAACTTCTAAGTTTGTGTTTTATTATAGTTTTAAAAAAGCATTCATAACTCTTTCAAAATAACTAAGATAGTATGTTTAATAAAAGTTTTATTAGCGTTTTCAAAACCATCTGCAAACATATGGTCGAAAAAAAATATAAGCATTCTGCATGACCATAATAAAACCGTCATAAAACGAGCTGCACAAAAAAATGCCATAATTAAACCATAATAAAACTTCCTAATGCTAGTTGGCATAATCTGTGTTACTTGGGCGGCCATTGGTACACCAACACTTTTTACAAATTCGCGTTTTTTGTGACGTTACAATGGAAAATCTCTCGCTTTTAAATTTTTCCCTTAAAGTACGTAAGTTTTACTACGTGTCAGTGCCTTTCTTTTCAGAATCGCACAAAAAACGATTTTTGTACGGCACAGAGAACATTCATCATAGCTTAAATGCGCGGCCATTGGTGCCTTGGTACAGCAAGTTTTGCTTCAATTATGGTGTTATTGCAAAAATTGGTCTCAGCTTGCTATCAATATAGTAAATTCGAAACCTTAGTTATGCCTTATTTTATTATCAATTATATATATTATCAATCTAATATAAAAAAATGCTATCATTTTGGCCTTTATAGCTCATTTTGGTGACTGTTTGCTATCGATTCAGGCATCAAAGTCTGCTCGAGTTTCAACATGGTTTCTGTCAAATGGTAGTTGATCAATGAGCCAATGTTTTGGTCGAAACTAGTCAGTCAATGAAGCAAGCTCAAACTAATCGAAACCGATCCAGATCGGTAGTAGGATTCGTTTCGACCTGGTAGAAATCGGTCGAAGTCAATTGGAAAGAGACTGGTGATCAACTGTCAAATTCCACTTGTTTCGACCTTTTTCGACTGGGTGGCTACCCTGCAAAACTATAATTTTCTATTCTCAAATCTAAGAGCAGTTTTTCGGCAAATTAAGTAGTATAGCTGCTGTGAGATTATCGATGGCTTTAAATGTCTAGGATTAAAATTCTATCTGCAATAAAACAATTTTCGGTTATTGTTCAAAACTGATCAGTTGATCGAATGATAAAAATCTGAAATTACAGGCGAAAATCGCCTGAACATGAATGGTAAAATCAATAATGGCACACCCAGTCCAACTGATTTCCATTATCGCTTCCGCTGACTTCCCTAATCTGTTTGATGAACGAACCGAACCCCGAATAATAAATTGATTAGCCAGACAGATTACTGACGAAATAGCTTCACAATTAGCGCTACAAGGACAGGACCGCCCATCAGATTGGACTTGACCAGCGCAGATTTGATTATGTATAGGTAAATCGTTTTTTATTGCTCTCACTTATTTTAGGATTGAGGAAAAATTATCTGGACCTGTCCAACAGTGGATCCTTCAACATTGGGCACGAAATACGAAACTTTCTTAGGCCAAGTGTTTCACGGGTAAGTTTATTGCGCCTTAAATTGCATATTAAGTAGCTTGTGTATTGCTCTTATCAACGAGATATACAATTTACAGCAACTCGTATTTCTGAGCCTGGCGTACAGTGGTCTGAATATGATTCCCGCCTTCGAACTGTCGCTGGTCAACGACACTCTATTGTTCTTTTCGTTAATGGGCAATGCACTTAACCGTAAGCGAGATATAACGTCAATACTTGTTGAAAGGAAGCTAACTTGTTTTCTTTTTAGCTCTGAACTTGCCCGCTCTGCACAATTTGCGCGTATTGGATTTGAGGAATTGTGGCCTCAGCATTCTGAATATTAACGTTTTCAGTAATACACCTAGTTTGGTAAAGCTGTTCTTAGCCCACAACAATCTGTGCAGACTTAACGCGGGACATTTCACAGGATTGAGCCGGTTGCGGCACTTGGATCTATCATACATTGGCTCGAGTGTAGTTCCACGATATTCCACAGATATTCAAACCGATCCATACAGTTCGCTAACAGAAGGATTGGATTTGAGTGAGGACGTATTCCTTCCATTGACCAATCTATCGTTCTTGGACATTTCGCATACCAAACTACTGCCAAGTAGTTCCCGAGCATTTCGCAATGTCGCAGTTGAACAATTGAGTCTGTGTTACACTGGGATCGCCATCATTGTTGGATCAATGTTTAATGGAGCGTTACAGGTGTTGGATATTTCTGGAAATCCAGGCATAACAACCGCGATCCACCATGATAGTAACGGCTCTCGAGCTTTTAATTTCAATTTGGAGATATTGGTATGCGAAAATTCTACGGTGAAACATCTGGACTGGCTGCATCGAATGGTCAGCTTGAAGGTGTTGCTGCTATCTTCCAATAACATAAATCAACTAAGGAACGACACGTTTGCTAACTTGGTAGACTTAGAAATTTTAGATCTCAGAAATAATCACGTGAGCAATTGGCATCAACGTGTATTCGAGTATAACGCAGATCTTTTCATACTCGATCTGTCAGATAACAATATCAATGTTCTTACCACAGAGATGCTGTACGACTTTGCAAGCGTTGATTTTTTAGCAATTGGGAACAATAATTTCGTTTGTCATTGTTTATTGAGAGAGTTTGTCGAGCTAGCAGCTCAAAACTCACAAAGTATATCATGTTTGCTGAATATGATGATCAATAATTCTCAAAGTACCTCACCTGGGATTCGAGGAGGCACTACTGAAAGCGGAATCGAGAATGAAATGAACATGGAGATCGTCACTTCCAGTACGTCAGCCGAATCTGAAGCAAATACCAGCACAATTGCAAAGTTGAAAGGTAAAAAGACGACAACTTTAGATCCTACTGAGGAGTATACTACCGAAGAGTATACTACTGAAGAGTATCTGACAACTCCAGCACAGCATCTGCACAAATCATCTAACGAATACGACGTACTGTTTCGGGTGGTACACAGCTACGTATCCAGTATTTACGATAGCAGCATGAAATTCCAAAAATCACTCGAGAAATATACCAAACAACCTGCGGTCCGAGTGTATCGCAAAAATATCGAGGCACGTTTTCAATCTGGACTGATTCCGGTGAATTGTAGCGGCTATGCAACAGAAGACCCCGATGAACAACAATCAACAGGCCAAGATGACTCCGAAACGAATGACTTGGTTGGTCCTTTGAATGGTCTGCACATACAAATTATTGACTACGACGAGGAACGCTACAAGTGTATCGACCTAGAGGATGCCGAATTCGACTTATTCGAACAAGAACGCTGCACCCTGGATCGCACATTCCTGAACAACCTAGGCTTAGGAACCGGCTACAATCCGACAACGGCCAATATAATCAAATTTTCGTTGATATTCTTTGGATTTGCGCTTCTTGCAATAATTATCTACATCTCTAAGTGGGAACATGTGAAATATTTTTGCATAATCGTCAAGAACGCTACCATTTTGAGCATGATGCGACAAAAGAATGAATCCCTATTGCGCAAGGAAAGTTTGAACACCGTTACAACTGGCTACATGTACGATGTGTTTGTCAGCTATTCGGAGCAGGATCGCCAATGGGTTCTCGACGAGCTGCTACCTAATGTGGAGAAAACCGAGGACATCAGCGTATGTTTGCACGAGCGGGATTTCAAGGTACTTAGCTTTTCTTGATATGCTCTCAAAATTTAGTTAGGTAAATTATATGGTATTTCTTGGGCATTAGATGACTGAAATTTATTTTATCTTTATTCCTCTTCTTTCCTTCAAGGTCGGAATAAGCATTTTGGAAAACATCATTTCCAGCATGGATAAATCGCGAGCCCTCCTACTGGTTATATCCGAGAGTTTCATACTGAGTCAATGGTGTCAGTTCGAGATGCATTTAGCGCAACATAGGTAATTGCTATTGAAAAAAAAAAAAAACCCAACCTTATACTAACAACAGATTTTGCATCTCTTCCTCAGATTGCTGGAAACGAGAAGAGAGCAGCTCATACTGGTGCTCTTGGAGGATATTCCCAGAAGCAAGCGCCCCAAAACGCTTCACTATCTGATGAAAACAAAAACCTACATAATATGGCCAGGGGCTACCGGTGATGATAGTACAAAAAAATCTAAACCTGGAAGCGAGACAACCAAGAAGCAGAAGAAATTGGCGTCCCGGCGCGAGAAGGACGCACAGCTTTTGGCCGAAGAAAGGAAGCTTTTCTGGAAACGATTGCGCAAGGCCATCAACGACAGTGCCACTGCCTGGGAGCCGGATACGGGCTGTAGAAGTCATCATGATTCCGAGAAAAGAGATGGTTGTGGTAGTATGGAAAGTACGGCTTAGTATTAAAATAATTGGTTGTTTAGATTAAAAAAATTGGATTAAAATACGTATCAAGTAAATAAACTGTGATATTTAACTGGATGAGTTTGGATATAAATGTTTAGTTTGGATTTTATTCAATTAAATCTTAAAATAAGATTCAAAAGTTTAATTTATGTGAATTGAAAGTCAAGGGTGAAACGACCAAACAGTGCTTAACTTCAACGTTGCATAAATCCGATAATCAATTATTTGCTAATAAATGAAACCCTTGTATTATGTTGGCACAGGTGTTTAGAATGATTTGTATACTTTGTTTTCGGCGCACACTCTCCAGCTGGCGAAATATCCTCTACGCAAGAGCGGAGGTGTTTAGAAATTCTCCACGTGCACCAGGAATTCCCTCCTGCCCTGAATAATCAGTTAGCGACCAAATTCGACTGTATCTTTATGGATTACGGGACAAACGTAAAAACCGACTTGATTCAGTTTCCGAGACAAGAAGGGGTGCACAGCTACTTCATAAGGAAAAATAAATATAAACAGCCTGTTTTTTTTTTATTTGTAGTAGACCAGACAGAAACACAAGAAAAAATGTAGGGGAGATAAAGGCATAGTGGCAACTCCAAGAAAAACGCTCATTTAATCTCACAAAATACTTATAATATGTGAGTTGCATCACTGGATCGTATTCAGACACTTAACCCTTCGTTTCATAAAGTTACAAATTTGCAACAATTAATTAAAACTGTTCTAAATTTCACATTAAGCTTAAAAGTCATTTTTTTTTTCGATGGAAATAATATTTCTATCTTCGAGATTACGTTCAATTAAAAAAAAATTACTTTAAGTGTTGAAAGGTACAAAAAAAAAAACAACTTGAATCTGAAAAATATGGAATGTGGAAAAAGCCTTATTTTTCAAATTTTTGGCCTAGTGTAATTCATACTGAGAATTTTTTTTCGACTCAAAAAAAAATTTTCGTATTCCCATATATATTTCTTCGAATTACACTTGTAAAAAATTAGACTACTCATGCTTTAGATTCCGTATACTATTAGAAATTTTTTGCTGTGTAGGACTGTTTGTACACGGAAAATAGAAAAAAGTTAAATTTACCTTTTTGTGAGGTGATTTTTTTCCACCCTTCTTTCGAGGTAAATTTTACCTTTTTTGAATTCACCTAGCAAAAAGGTAAATTTTACCTTTTTCGCATTCACCTAGCAAAATAGTTAACAATACCGTTTTCCCATTCTCTGATTTAAAAGGTAAATTCCAGTTCGTTTGATTGGTTTCCTCAATAAAAAATAAAACAAAATTCATTCAAAATTTGATATTTATTTTAAATAAGTTGGGACTTTCACCTTATATTAATATTTGGAACGTATCCCCATTTTTGTTGAGGCAAGTCCTCTCTTTGCCAGGCTCGTGACAATTCGGCTTTCGCGTTCTCCCGAGCCACCATGGCCGCTAGTCCTTCTGCATTGCGTTATCACATTCAAAACAGCCTAACCTCAATAAATGGGTTTGGAAAATAGTTACTTTTTTACGAGATGAATTGTACCATTTTGTTTAGCTCAATCCAGGTCAACTTCACCTCGCTACGAGGTAAGTTTTACCTTATTTGGGTTTACCTTTTTTAAAATCGATTAGAGTGAAAAATCAAAACTTTCATGATGGTGAAAATTGAGAAACAATGTGTAAATCTTGTCACTGTGCGTACATTTCAAATCAAGATGATTTAAAGCTCATAAAAGCTTATTTTGTGGTGCTCAAAAATTATAATATTTTCGTCACTTGAGAACCTAGCTGATTCTTATATAAAATTTCTGTAAAGATATAAGGATATTTCTTTTTTGGTGAAAAATTAATACTATAGGTAGTACGAAACAAATCCTCATGAAAATTAATTTAAGAAAATACGTACTTTTGTAGAAAACAGGAGTGCTTTTTATGCCCCGGATGCTCGTTATGCCCTTATCTCTCCTAAATCATGTTGCAGTGCATACATTATGATCAAGATGGTTTAATGATCATATCATAAGAGCTTATTTCCCGGTGCTCAAAAGATATAATATTTTCGTCATTTGAGAACCTAGTTGTTTTTTTTTATGTTTCTGTAAAGATGTAAAGAGATTTAGACTACCTGGGATTCCACACAGCAAGAAAAATTCGTGTAAATTTAGATCGAAAACGATGCACGAAAACGGAACATCGATTTTGATGTAAAATTCTATCACGGTGTATTTTTTTCGAGGATGTAATTTTTGAGGCGTGTAAATTTAGATCGAAATCAATGCACGAGATTGGATCACAAAATCCGTCGTGTAAAAATACACAGGGATGTAAATTTTAAAATTTATTATCGTAAATATTGATATTTTTTCTAAATATTAAGGTTTTTGCTTTTGTCTTGAATAAATACGCAACATGTATCATTTTTAATTCACATTTATTTCCAAAACTGAACATAAAAAACCATTCGGAAAGCGTCAGGCTGGAATTGTTGTTGCATCCGATGATTCCCAGCACGGGGATGTTTTTCGAATCAGCATGATCAGCATCCTCGAATGGTTCCGGAAATCATAATTTTTCGGTCAGCATCCTGCACACTTGAATTGTTCTGACAAAAGTTTCTCCGGGTAATCACTGGCCGGATATCAGCCGCTGCGAAAAACCTGACCTTGCTGTAATGGAGAGAAAACTATAATCAGTTTTTTTTTTTCGTGGCGTTTAAATAGCTCGGGGAGCTGACGCTGGAAATGAAAATTAGAATAGTTTGGAGAAGAAAATTTAAAGTTTAGAGAGGCAGCGTAGAATAGTAAGCGATCTTGAGACGTTGGTTAGACCATCAAGCACTTCATTATATCCATGGAATATGGATAAAATGCAGTTCAAGATAATAAACCAACCCCTCCCGATACCAGTTGGAGGAAGGACATGGGCGGGTTCGAGACTGGCCTCTACATACTCCCCACGCAGCTAACTACATTTAATTTTTGTGTTATTAAAGGAATCATTTTAACTTATCTTATATGTTTTTCCTTCCTTCGTCGTCGTCTGTTGAACGTCTGCTCCGTGGCTCCGCCCCAATTCCACTGGTATGTGTGATGGGTTTCGTGATAGTTGTCTCGGGGTTTTTCAGTCATCAGATGACTCCGAATCGTATGCGTATATGAAAATAAAAGAAAGAGAAAAGGAGAGGAAAGAGAAATATAAATATAAAGGAAGGAATTAGTTTTTGAATGAATTAATTGAAATGTTATTTGCTGTTTTTCCCTAATTTTTGCCTTTCATTTTCTAAATTTGCTGTTCTTTAAAACCTTATCACCAAGTGTGGTCAAATTCTCAAACAAACTTTAATACTCAATCTACACGATAGGAGTTCAATTCAAATAAACCGTGTGCTTGTTTTTAAATGCCCGAAATAAATGATCTGAACTATCTACTCATTCTTGCTTATCGAAAGCATATTTTCTATTTTAAACTTCGATTTATGAATTTCAATCCTAACCGAAAAATGTAAAGATCTACCAAAATTAATAAATAAATAAAAACAAATGTCAAAAGTGTATTACAAACTGAAATATCATATTTGTCAAAACAGCATTCCCGTCCAATGAGCCCCTAGTTCTTGTAAAATGCTTGGTTTAAGAATAAGCCAACGAAATTCATAAACCGCAAATGCACACTTTCTAGAGCATTGGGGAGGCGAATACCATTACCGATACCTAACCTAGCAATACTTGAAACATCCTAATTCTATGAAACTAAACTAGCTAACTACCTTACCAAACAGATTATGCCCTATTGAAAAGTATCACTTTATGTCGGCAAAATGTGATATTTTCACTACAAAATTTTCCCATTGTTCAACGGAAGGGAGGGCAAGTGTTTCAACTCCCATTCATCTTATCAGCATGGATCATGAAAAATTGGAACACCATTGAACCTACCGCTAATTTAATTTAAATAAAGGTGTCCATCACGCCTTCTAATTTGAGTCATATTATGATCCATGCTTGACAAGATGTGTGCAACGACCCTCTCAGGACAATGATAGTAAACCATCATTATCACAAGCATGCACACCGCCGCCGTGACCCATGGGAACCCAGGGTACGGGAGAGAAAACTATAATCAGTTTCAACCATATTCTTCATTTCACGTACGTCTCATAAACTTACTACTTTAAAGACTTTTAAAGTGCTCCTGTAGCTACGCCTTTGAATGACTCGTTTCCGAATAATTTTCCGACTTATTTACTTTGTGCCCGACGCGCAAACTGACTTGAAATATAAAATAAAGGCACAATTTAAATATTTGCATTCAATTTTAAATCAAATAGATATAATTTTACACTGTTTGTGATACAAATTTCATTGACCGGTTGATTTTTGCATGATGCAGTGTAAAATTAAATCAAAACAGATTATTTCTATTCTATTTTGAAAAATAGACTAATATTACATCGAAAGAAGTTTAAAATTACATCTTTTTGTAATTACACTCAAGAAAAAATAGATCACTCGTGTTTTTGATTCCGTGTACTTTTAGAAATTTTTTGCTGTGCATGAAAAGACGAAGACGATAAAAGCTGGATTCCAAGAAATGTTCTCAATACTACACTGCGAACCTTTGAAAATAATACGTATATGTTTGAAGCAATAATAGCAATAATTCCAGTAGTATCTGGTTCTAATAATTGCAAAACAACTGCTATATTTTATGTTGTGGTGTTTTATGGTGCCGGGATTAAAACGACCATTTTCAAAAATCAAGAATATTCAAATTAGGATTCCAGTTGATGTAAATATTCCTCCAGTCATACAACGAGAAATAAGAGCAGCTTATGACAACCTTGGGTTTCATTATTGAAAACTATTGTTAAGGTCAACGAGGATCCGTGCCTTTGCGTGGATATGCGACGAGCTTTTCAAGCCGTAGAGCATATAATGCCTACAACTTTTCAAATCATCTCGATTAGATATTAAAGATGCTTTTCATAAAAGAAGCAGTATAGAATTAAAATAAATGCAATTATTAAACATTCTAATTGGAATTTTTTCAATGCAATTAACAAATTTATTTGATTTCTATTCCTCTAGAATGAGTTAGAGGAATCATCCCGTTGGATAACAATCTTCAAACGTTTGATGTTTTTGAATTTCTTGTGCTTCGGAAATGTTTCAAAAGATTTTGGAACATATTCTGGTTGATAACAACAATGTTGTAATCATTCGAACGACATAATATGAAAGTTGAGGGTTTAACGATCTCGGGAGGACGGCAAAGACGTGTCAAAGCAAAGCGGAACAAGGTTTTAACCAAGACAAGCATTATTTTATTTACTTACATGGTTTTCCGTTTCACGACATAACCTTAACCTGCTCGTCTCGTTCCTACCAGATTCGTAGCGAATACCTGTTTTGCAGGACAGTCGTCCGGCATTTTCGCAACATGTCCTGCTCAACGTATCCGTCCAGCCTTCACCACCTTCTGGATGCTGGGTTCGCCGTAGAGTCGCGCCATTGTTCCTAATGATTCCATCTATCGTTTCGTTTAAAAAAATAGAGACAAATTTCGCGCGAGCCTTCATTATGTCGTATGCAACATCTTGGGAATTCACAGAAAACTGCTGCAAAAGTTATCAAAACAACTTTAAAATTAGTATCTGACATATAGAATTTGTTGTCCAGACTACAAACATTCTAAATGAATAAGTCGGCGACTAGTTAATGTCAGTTTTTGTATTTTTTGTAGTAAAACTGTTTTTTTTTACATTTTGTTTCATACGGCGTGATGAAAACTTACGCGAGAAATATAGTACCTAATTATTAAAAATTAATGATGTGATATTCATTGAAAAGAAGGTTTTTTTGTCCGTTTTTTTTTCAAGTCCTTTTTATATAAATATCTTTTTTATGTAATATATCATTTTAATAATATTTGTTTTTTCTTTTCAATAATATATAATAACAATTTCCTGGTATCCGGACTTTCTGCAGAATTAAAAATTAAGCAATTTTTGTTTCCAAAAATATGTAAAAACTAACTTTGAACCGAAAAATTGGGGCATTTGGAGCGGTATGTGTTTGTGGTTTTTTTTAATTTTAATTTTTTACCTATTTTTTCGATTACCCTATTCGGACAGCTACTTTCTACAATTGAAACGATTATCCCAAAAGTGTTTTTCTGGATTCGTTTTGATCTTCCTTATTGTGTTTGATTTTTTCTTGTTATAAGTAGTCAATACGAGTAAGAGCAATTTGAACGAGACGTTTAAAAATCGTCGCGGAACGAAAATCTAGTATACTAGGAGTGTTAAACTTGAACGGTGTTATTAAGTCAATCTTGTGGCAATCTTCTGCAATTAATTCCAGAGAAGAGATGGTTTTAGCAATGCATTACCAAAGATTCCTTTTGCTTCAAACTTTTGCTAGCTTGGAGAGTAAAAAACGGACCTATTCCACGCCTATTCAATAGAAACCGCCAGGCAGGGGCTAAGCTAGTGCTGATAAAACATTAAATTGAAGAAAAGTCTTGTATCTGATTTGCAGAATTCCAAATTGGCGTCGCGCTAGTTGGCGATAGTACGGGTTGTAACGTGTAAGCGTGTTTATGTTTTCACTCTAAGCTAAAGGATTTTTAAAAGTTCGTGCAATCCTGTCGGTACTATCGCCGTTTATTGTGGTTTGTTGTGTGTCAAGCCGAGATAAACATTCCCGGGGAAACTGATGTCGTAGTACATCCACAACCGATACAGCTGGTAGCAGTCTCGCATATTTTTCCCTTTATTGACGAATCACCAACGCAGGTTTTCGGAAGGTTCTGTATTGAGGACCCTACGCTGATTTTTTTCCTACTATGCTATTGTATATAATTTTCCGTACTAGTAAAATAATCGCACAATCGCCAAACAAAAAAATGGGACATTCACGTGATTTCTTTTTTTTTAAATTTAGCTTTTTGAATATATCAATTTTCCACGCACATAAATGATCTGAAGGATTTTTAATTTTTTTTTTTCGTTCTCTAGTTGCCTCCTGGTTGTTGTTTCATATGTGCAACGTTTTGTTTTCATTTGTATATTTTCTATCCTGTGTATAAATGATTTTTCACAACATAAAAAAATTAATAATCATCTAAATCAAAACCATCGTTGTCCAATTCATCTAGTTGCATGCTTTGGAAATCAACCTTGTAGCGCAGTACACCTGAAACATAAAAATTGATTAGCTGATTGATCACAATAGATAAACTATCACTACTTTTATTGATTACCAAGAAGAAAAAAATCAGTTTTACATAAAATGAAAACACAAATAGAAATACTCAATTAACATTTGGAACAATGTTACTATAAAATCGATACTTATATAGAGCATAAATAATTAAATAAAAACTCATTTTGAAATCTTAGTTAAAGTTAAAAAATTAAAAAAAAACTTCATAACACAAACTGAGTCTGAGTGAATCCAGAATTCATGACAAATAGTTATTTTAATGACAGGCGTAACAAAACAAATTGATTTACTATTCGTTTAGCTTAGCCCGATAATGAAATTAAGAACTGAATTATTTTTAAAAAAATGGATGAAGCGCTTCGTTTTTCTAAGAAACTAATGACACGAACTAGAATTAAAATAGTTCTGGTTCGTTTACAATAAAAAAGTAAATAATATTTTAAAGACATTTAGAGATTTCATTTATGCCGTATATAAACGAAAGCAGCCAAATTTAGATGAATTTTTAATTTATAAAATGAAAACATCATGCTGATGAAAAAATTATAAAACTAACATAACAAAAAAAAACAACGGGAAATGCTACTCTATATAACAATCTAGGTACTTTAGTAACAATTGACCACAGCGTTAGTTTACCTCCTCCATCCTCGAACCCCGATAGATAGCGCAGCATTATACACCCTCCTCTAACAAAGTGTCAGTTATCATAAATAATTTTCAATGCATTCCAGCACCATTGTGTGTGTTGTGACGCTCCTTTCGTCAATCTAGTAGAAAGCAGAATGCACCGGAAAACTTTCTTACTCCGATATAGCTGCTGTTTGTGTGCGAGTGTATGTCCTTTAGTTTTCTGTCATGGCCTGATCGCCAAATTTGCTACACACACCAATTGTTCAGATTCTTTACATGACCTCCAATGCGAAAACTACATATTTTAAATGTCCCATATAGCTAAACGGAACAATACTTTCAAGTATGAAAACCTCAGAACGAATCCGCGCGCTGACAATATTCTAGTTCAATTTTGTTGTTTTTTTTCTTAACACATTCCTCGATACAAATTAATTCTTCCGTAAATTAAAAACGTTTTGCTCCAAAAACGATTTTTTGTCATAGCAGTCCCAAAGTTCTTCTTGTTCGACCTAATTAGCGTTTTATTATTTCATAACGTTATGATTTTTGTTTGAGTTTCATTTTCCCCTTACCCCTTCAACTGAACTTAATTAGATTCTAGAAGCGACCGCAAAATGCATAACATGAAATTTCTGTCCCATCTGCATGCTACTGTCATATTGAAAAATCTCTTTGAATCGTCCAAATAATTGTTGTCATTTGCGAAACTCGACCGGTTTTTGAATAGTTGTAGTATAAATAATCTTGACAATTTTTCGTTATGCATTTTGTGAACAACCCCTTTTTTGTTCCGCAAGATTTTGAAAGGTTACGCGAAAATATTTGGTAATCGGAACGTATGACAGTTGCAGCATAACATCCCGTAAATATTCATTATATAAATTTATTAATTTGCTCCAGTTAAAGTAACTTAAATATGAGAAAAAATAAATTCAAAACATTAAAAATGATATATCATCATAAAATAGATTTCTGCAACTGGGGTTGAAGAATAAACCTTGCATACACTTTAAGTGGATCGGAATCTCATCGATCCAATAGCACTGTAAAAGTAATGAAAAGTTTTCGTTTCAAAACCAATCAGTTGGTTCATCCAATCAACATCTACACAAAACGGATCTGCTAATCTTTTTTTTCTTCTTTGTCGTTGGTTCACCTAAATACACTCTCACGCAGGCTCGGAACCGACTAATGTGCTAGTTTTGCAAATTTCTCATGAACATTAAGGTTCCTGTTAACGTATGTTAAAGAACGATTACTTGAAGTATGACAAATTCAGAGTTGTTAATGTCCCTAGCTAACTTGAACCAATTTATCATACCTTCTATTCAAAATATGTTAACATAAATTCAAAGTACGTGAGAATGCAACTCATGCCACCACATTCCGTCAGTTGATAGTCATATAAAGTTTTGGAGCATTTTTTTTATTACCTATCTGTTTACTTGTTGTGGTTTTTTTGCTAGTTTTTCATAGCGCGGTTATAAAGAATTTCGCATTTATTGCGAATCCTTCGAAATTCTAAATATTGTTCATGTTTTCAATTCGAGCTCAACAGTCCTATCGAAGCAAATTTATAGTGCCGCTTTATAGTACCTCTCATTATTGGGATGATGTTGTGAAACGATGACGAAACAACTATGAAGTCACTAAAACATATTTTGGGTGTGTTGTAATCTTCGGAGGAACATTTTTCAACCGCAGAGGTGTGGCGAAAATATAAGTTCTCCGTGAAGCGACCGGTATTAAGATTAGAAGATGAAACGAACTGTAAGAGAAATCCTGAGATTTCAATTATTTTTTGTTTTCGATTTAATTTTACGAAAGTGAGTGCGTTGCATGTACACCCTGAATGCAGTTTTTTTTGTCAATGTTGGTTTTCTAATTTCATTCCTACATTACGCACGCAGGTTCGTGTAAAATACTAAGAATAAAGAGCGCTTCGTAATTGATTTAGTAGTCGTCAAGATCGACATCATCCAGCGGCTCGTCGGCCTGCAATGATTGGAAGTCGACTTTGTAGCGAAGTATTCCTGTAGTTTTGTTATTGGGATTCCGCACATTCCATACGTTGAGCACCCGCACACATTGCATTACAAAAGTATTGTAATAGTCCACATTTTTTCATTGAGTTAATAGTCACATGTCAATATGATCAGAAATAGCCGTACGATAGCAATAATGGGAAAAGATAAAAATTTGCATTAGTTAGCAACCGTTCTAGCGATAATTAAACGATTTCTGGTGCTTGCTCATTAACACGTCACGTGAAGTTAACTTTAAGCAATGTTCGGGTTTATTTATTTTTTTGTTACAACTGATTCTACATCGTGAAACTTACCTCCTATTCCACCAAATCCTCGTACAAATTGGCTGCCTTCCTGTGACTTGTCAGTGATAATTTCCAGAGTAGCACCGAAGCTCTTGTAGTTATTGGCGAGCCATTCAAGCAGCGGTTGAGATTCGACCAGTTCCATCTCAACTCCACTCTACAAATAAGAGAAAAAACCCAATGAAACATAAACTTTCAACAAGTAAAATGTCAACACCATTGTAAAAAATGCAATCTGGACTTCATAAATTGTGAATTTTTCAAATGTATTCAATTTGGACTTTGATGCAAACTTACCTCTTTATCGGTGAAGTGTGATTTGTCCTTTTCCTGTTCCGGTGTCAGATGCAATACTGTCGTGGATGTCGCACTGACGTGATTCTTCAGTACGTAACGTTGAATGTCTAAATTTTCCCAACATATGAGCGTTTCAACCGAGCCCAGCTCCAACGCCTTCAACGTGTCCTCCACACCGAAGCAATATTTGCCAGTGTCCTGAAGGAAAGAAAAAAAATGTCTCAATCTGCCTCTAAGGTTTTCAATATTCTCTAAGCTTACCTGCGAAATTTCATCAAAGTATCGCCCGATAAGTTTCTTTTCCTGAATGAATTTAACGTTTTGAAGCGATTCAGCTGCCAGTTCGATAGCCTGATTAAAACCGTTCTCTCCACCGTACGATACATCCACTAGTTTGATCACTTTAGATTGTAATCGCTGTTGCCAAAATTAAGTAATGTAAAGTGGGCACACACAAAACAGGAACTTGGGTAGTGTAACTTACCGGATCGAACATGTCTGACTGACTCAGCTCGGTCTTGAAATCGGCACTACCGGCCAGAATCAAACCGGCAATGTTTGGCTTATCGTTGGTGATGAACAGTTGGGTGGCAACTTCCGCAACCTTCCGGACGTAGTTGTGACGTTTTTCCATACGTAGACGGGCGAAACGCAGCGCGGACTGACCACCACGACCGTGCTTCTTCGGCAGATCGACCGTAAATTTGTGCAGCACTTCGCGTGTATTACCCTTAAAACAAAGTTGGAAGGTTTAATTCAGTTAATTAACACTAGTACATACTTCGGGAAGTTCAAACTAACCTGGAGGGTACCAAACAGAGCCCCGTTACCGTCCATCACGATGAAACCAAACTTATTGTCGTCCGCTAGCAGGGCCGTTAGTGCTTCGGTGTGGAATTTATTATCGCATAAGTATAGAGAGGTATTGATCGGTTTGAACGGTTCAAAATCTATGTTGACTTTCTTCTCTTTGCCCTCTTCGGTTACGATCGTTCCGCAATAAATCACGAGTCCATTCGGAGGCACTTTGGTGTATAGTTTAAGCCGATGCTGGACCGAGGTAATGGCACCCAGTACGGAGAGACGGTTAACGCGAGACTTGATGTTGGACGCGGTACCGAACTCGTCGGCCAACATCTTGCTCACCCGGCTGATCTGATCCTTCGGTGGAATGATCAGCGAGATCATGCTCGTACCATTACTGGAAAAAGTAAGTTGATTCAAATAAATAAACGCCTAGACGAACCGATTGTACCATTTTTTATTAAATAAACCTCTATCCTTTCATTCCGAGCAAATTTGTTGTACATAACGACATACATCAGCTTCGTCACATGGCCGGATAGCAATTAATCTTTTGACAGGCAACATCGTTCTGGTAAAATGCCAACCAAAGATCGGTATCGGTCCAACGAGAGAAGTAATTCGATAATGCTTTTTAGTGGAAATAGTATACTTATTCAGTTTTCTAATGACGACGTGAGATGTTTTTATACTTGATAGATATACCTATGTACGTTTCGAACTTTGGTTGGTGTTGGTGTTATACAATCGAAAATGGAAAACAAAATGCCAAGCAGTTACTGCGTTTGATTCATTTAAAATTTTTTGGTTTGTTTAAGCCCTCGAATCATTAACATTTGCATGTTAACAAAAGTATCATGCATGCTTACATGATGGTGTGAACATAAGAGTGATCCAAAAAAGGCAATGATTTCTGGAATGAGAACCTTAGGGGCTGGCTGGAATTGTTTCTTGGCCAGAAAGAATTACTCATGCGCAATTTCAGCGCATCTTGTTGAACTCCAAAAGGTCGACATAATTTGTTCTAGCTAAACTGCTAAATTCACATTTTTCGTAAAATAAAGTTTCATTTTTCAATTAATAACATTTAAGTTACGCTTCTTAGTGTAACACACTCGCGGTAAGCGAAAAACGAAGAACCATCAAGTCACCATGGACCGCATACACACCAAAAAATTTATAAAATTACTCGAGACAGAAACGCTTGAAGACCTAATTATGTTTCGCCCTAATTAGGAATTGATTTAATTTCACATCATTTTCAATCTAAACTTAACAAACACCCAAGCTTACGGGCCATAATTTTCGAAAGACTTAACTGTATCATGATCTAATTAATTAAAGATGTAATTTTCAATCATATTGAATATAAACTTATATAAGGGACCTAAATTTGAATTTAAGAAGATGTAAAATTATGTGCGAGGTTAAAATTTCGCAACCTTGAGAAGAAACAGAAACAAAACAGGATTGCGGATTGATGTGCGAAAGCTTGATGTGTGTTGCCAATTAGTGATAACAATTTTAAGCTGTTTTGTGCTGTTTTTATTAATAATTAAGGCACTAATCTGTGATAATTTGTCAAATTGATTATTTTAAATTGTGGTATTGTGAAAAAAACCTACTTGGATAGGTGGAATGAGCATAAACAAAGCTGCCCCCGTGGGGGCAGCTGCTGAAAACGAAAAACATAACCTTACACCAATGCAGATCACTGTTGAAGAGGATATGGTAGATATAAACAAAAACTCGAATGATGCACAGGATTCAACGAAAAACGTAAGTCAACACGAACCATTACCTAAAAAAATATTCCAAACATATCATTACTGCGATGGAGATAGCAGACCATTCCGAGTAATTGTTGAAAACACTGATTTTGATAAAAGAAAACAAATTAATAGACTACAAATAGGCATACTACTAAACCAAATGGGATTCGACAAATGTATTGAGGACATTAAAAAAACAGGACGCAATAAAGCAACGGTTTATGTAGGGAACATGAGAGATGCTAACAGATTAGCTGACTGTCAAAATCTTCGTTTAAAGGGGTACAAAGCATACATTCCCAAAAAGTTTGTCACGGTTACGGGAGTAATATCCGACATTCCGACGGAAATTGATGACAATGAAATCCTAGAAAACATAATCTGTGATATTAGAGTAGAATCAGTGTTCAGAATGACCAGAAAAACAGACGAAGGAAGGATCCCGACAAATAGAGTAGGTATTGTTTTTAGAAATAATGTGTTGCCAAGGTGGGTACGTTTGTATTCTGTAATAAACCGTGTTGACCCGTTCATTCCTCGTACTGTTATCTGTTTTAAATGTCTCAGGTACAACCATTTATCGAAAAACTGTAAGAGTCCCATAATAAGATGCAAGAACTGCACAGACGAAATGAAGGAAGACCACGAACCATGCCAAAGGACACCTCAATGTTTTCACTGTAAACAGGAAGGACATATTACTACAGATAGAAGCTGCCCCAAACGAAAAAAGGAAAACGAAATTCAAACAATAATGGTAAGACGCAATTTGACATATCAAGAGGCTAGAGAATTATTCCATATTCCCACACAAAATCAATTTGACATGCTCCGAAATATGGAAGAATTCCCCATATTACCAGAAACTTTTGCTAATGTCGTGAGTAACGGAAATAAGAGTTCCACAAATAATTTCGGAACAAACAATAAATCGACTCCGAATATGAAGCTTAATCTTCAGAGAAATAAACCTATAATAAATAACAGGAAAACAAAAACAAATGAAACTGAAGAAGAAGAAACAGGAGTAGCAAGTTTGCTAGGAATGTCTAAGAGAGATTTTTTTAGAAAAAGGAGGCTTGAGGAGGAAAAAGAAGAAAGCAATAACAAAAGAATAGTTAACACACATAGAACTTCAGAGGTAGACAGATTCCGTCAAGAAATAAAAAATACGAATGAGAAGAAACAAGAATATAATATTATTATTTCTTGTTTAATTACAAAAATAGCGGAAATTCTTCGTAATCATGGTGTAACGGGTGATGCAATCACAGCTAGCATTGTTGGGGAACTGAAAAACATTGCTGATCACCACGACGGTGGTCCATGATAATTTCACAATCACAAACATGGAGACTAAATTTGAAATTCTTCAAACTAACATACAAAGTCTTTCAAAAAACAAAAATGAATTAATACATGAGCTCAATACAAACAAATATGATGCAGCACTACTAACGGAGATTTGGGTTAACCCGAATCAAACCACAACTAAACGTTACACCATAAGAGGCTACCATAGTATACTTTCTCCTCGAGAAGATTCTCATGGAGGAGTTGCTATCTACATCTGTGATAATTTTCATTTTACTAAATTAAATTTGACGACTACAGAGAAATTTGAAACATTAGGAATTAGGTTGACCAAGTTAGATATTGTACTAGTTGTTGTATATGTTAATCCTCGTATCCGTACTGATGAATTGAAAACCGCTATAGAAATTTTAATACAAGAACTACAAAATTATAATAAAGTTATTGTAGGTGGTGACTTCAACAGCCACCATGAAATATGGGGCTGCGAAACAACTCAAGGGAAAGGAAGGGTTATCCACGAAGCTATAGTTGAATCTGGGCTATCATTGCTAAACAATGGAAATAAAACTTTTATACCAGGAATTCATAACCAACGTCTTAGTGCTATAGACCTTTCGTTCTGTTCTGCAAACTTGTTCAACTCAATCAAATGGTCAACATTACAAAAAACCTTTGGAGGTAGTGGTCATCTATTTATCGTAATGACTGCTGAACTACAATGGACGAAAAAACATAGAACGTATTATGACAGGAAAACAATAAGAGAAGAAATAGCAAAAATAGAGCACTGGGAATTTGATGATCTACAAGAGCTTGCAGGAAAAGCCAAAACGATATTGAAAAATAACAAAAAAACAAGTGATTATATGCCCAAATACTATTGGAGTGATGATTTATCCACACTCTACTTAGAAAAACAAAACGCACTAAAAAAGTATCATGAATGTTGTAACAATATGAACTTGATAGGATGGAAGAAAGCCACAGCTAAATTCCAAAAGGCTAAGCTAACCCACATCAGGGAAAAACTTCAAGAACTATCAGCTTCAATTGATCCCCAAAACATGAGATATAATTGGAAACTTGTAAAAAATTTAAAAACTTTACCAACTAGTAACTACAATAATAACTGTATTATACAAAATAAACAACTAGCTAATGAATTCCTAATGTTAAATTTCGGTGAAAGCAGAATAGAAGATAATATACCACCCTCTGAAAACACTAGGTCCTCCATTGTGAACACAACAAAATGGTCATCTATTATAGCAAAAAAACCGACAAGATCGTCACCAGGAACAGACAATTTGACATATGATATGCTGAGACAATTAGATTGGAAAACCACCGCAAAAATTATTGATTGCTTAAACGAAATGTGGAGAAAAGGATGTTTACAAGATCATCTGAAAGAGATAAAAATTATTCCTATTGTGAAACCTGATAAACCAGCAGGAGAAGTTTCATCCTACAGACCTATAGCCCTTATTTCTACTATCACAAAAACTTTGAACACAGCGGTATTAGAGGATATTAACAAAACACTACAGATGTCAAAAATACTTCCGGAAACATCCTTTGGTTTTCGAAAAAACATGTCAACAGAACACTGCGTTACATATGCCACAAACTACATAATGGAAAGTAAAAGAAAAGGTATGACAGTGATTGGAGTATTTTTTGATTTCAAAAATGCTTTCAATTCTATAAATGTCAACAAACTGCGAAATATTATGATAGAACATAACTTTAGTCCTGACAGTATTACGTGGATATATAATTTTCTAATAAATAGAAAAACCATAATATACACGGAAGAAGGACGAGTGGAACACGTAGTTTCTAGTGGATTACCACAAGGAGATGTTCTCTCTCCAACCCTCTTCAATATTTACACCTCAAGCCTCCATGAAACAAACTTAGACCCAAACGAAATAACACTGCAATTCGCCGACGATTTTTTCAAATTAGTTCGACTTAAAAATGAAAAACGAGCTATAGAAAAAATGCAACAACAAATTGATGTTTTTGTTAGGAAAGCCTCAGAACTAGGACTAGTCATTAATTGCGCAAAAACAAAAGCAATGATATTCAAAAACAGTGATAAAACTTTAAATCTTAAGATAAATGGTGAGTTATTGGAAACGGTCAGAAAATACAAGTACCTGGGCATAACATTAGATCAACCACTAAAATATGGCACACATGTGAAAACAATAATTGAAAAAGTACATGAAAGACAGAACATGCTTAAAATTATTGGAACCATCAAAAAGGGAGCTACCCCCCGGGTAATGATGTTATACCATAAAGCTCTATATGGGAATTTTTTAAACTATGGATCAACAATTTACGGAGGAACAAATAAAACTTACATCAATAAACTAGAAATCACAAACAGACAATGCCTTCGAATCGCCACTGGCTGTACCAAATCGACGCCTGTAAACACTTTGGCAGCAATAGCAGGAGAAGGTCCATTATACATGAAAAGAGAATACCTGGCAAAAAAACGAATAATGCATCATATCTATAGGAACGATCTTATTGCACAACAACTACAATCGTTAGAAAATCCAACAGGAAATTTAGAAAAAAGATATACTTTTATAGAACAAATGTTCCTCAAATATGCAGACGAATTCCAACAACTATACGTTCAGCGCAGCACAAATAATCAAGTAATTACAGTATCAGTTCAGGATCAAATAATAAACACACAAATACGAAAAAAACAACAGACAGCAGATGTTATGAGGAAAGAAGTTATGAACATGCTCAATACACAATACCCATGCTATAATTTAATTTATACGGATGCATCTAAAAGCGAGAATAAATGTGGAATAGGAGTTTTTGAAATATACAACAATAAAGAAATCAGCATACAGTTGGCAAATGAAGTTTCAATAACTACAGCTGAGTTGATTGCCATCAAAACAGCACTGGAAGCCATCGAGCCGGATAACACAAACAGAAATTTGATCCTGACAGACTCCCAAGCATCATGTATGATTTTAAAAAAACACCTAGAAACGAATGAGTTTGATGAACTGACTTTTAAAATATTAACTCTTGCTGAGTTAAAAAAGACGACGATACAGTGGATCCCTGCACACATCCAAATCAACGGAAATGAAAAGGCAGACTACTTAGCAAAGCAAGGATTATCAAGCCCATGTGTGATGATAAACAAATTTCGCTTAAGTGATAAAACACTCAAAACGAAACAAGATTGGTTCACTTCAATTAACGAATGGTATAAAGAATATACCAACATCACGAATAAAGGAACGAAGTTCTATCGATTTCAATCTGCTTTTCACGAAAAACCATGGTATTGGAATACCAAATTGAATAATATTCAAGTTCGAACAATGAATCGACTGTTAAGTGGTCACGATTTCTCACCTTACTGGCTTGGTATTATGAGAGTACGTGACACATCGAGTTGTGAACTATGTGAAGTACCCTTCACCAGCGAACACGCCATTTTAAGCTGCATAAACTACAATCACTTACGAAACTATTACGATTGGGAAAAATTCAGCAATCTTCTCGAACTTATTCGAGACTTCGACGAAAAAAGAATGAAAGAAGTTTTAAGTTTTCTAGAAAAAGCAAAGTTCAAAATCTAGAAACAAAATTGGCAACACTTACTCGAGTTAAAACCGTGCAAGTTAAAATCAAATGAAAAGTGGTGTTATAGAGTTCCATTCTCTGGCCAAAATAAACTAAAACGAAGAAGAAGAAGAAGAAGAAACAAAACAAATAAAAGCAAGTGCATTCTATTTTGGTGCGTATTGTCACGGGAAATTTTAGCCAGAAAGTGTTCTTTTGGGTGAAAAAGGCGATTCCCTCTTGTGCTTTTGATAACGTGGATAACAGCTGTAGGTAGTAAGGTAAATATGTTATGGTTAAAGTTTGACATCATAGTTTCACATCAATTGACATCAGATTCCCTCATTTGTAGCAGCTACAACCGAGCAGAAAATTCCACCTTACCACAGTTGCTTTCTAGAAAGTTTACCAAAAGAAGCGTACCAAGAATGATCATGATGATAAGTTTTCCCCATCCCGCCCGGTCGCCGTTGGAATGAGTGCATCTTTCTTGGGGAAGGTCCCCCATTTTTTTATCACTCCAAGTATAAGCTGAAAGAATTTTTGAATAAGCTGCATAAACAATATAAGAATATGAATATTAAAATGAAATGTATGCCTCTAAAATTGTGTCTCCGGAAGCTCCTACGACTAAAAATATAAACGACGCTGAATCAAAGCAATCGACAGATTTTTTTAATTCAACAACGTTATAAGCTAAGTTCAGATACCGGTATTTCGATAGGAACTTGTGGCAACTTACTATTTTTATCAGTGAGCGTTTTCAATCGAAAACGCTCACTGAAGAAGATAGTAAGTTACTATCGAAATGCCGATATCTGAACTTTTCTTAAACTGTGATTAAATTAAAAGAAATTTTTCGATTGCTTTGATTCAGTAGAATTACTCACATATTAGGATGTACGAAGCTATATTATATCATCAATGATCTAAATTTATGTCAAAAACGATGCTACGCTTTTGTGCGTTCTATTTGACGTAAATTTACATCATTGATGATGTAATATTATGTCGAATGTGCTTTTCAATTATAGCCAGAAATTTTATGTCTTCAAGCGTTTCTGTATTTTCCAATGTAATTTTATGTCAAAAGTGATGCTTCTTTTTTGTGCATCCTTTTTGACATAAATTTACACCAAAAAATTAATAGTGTGTAGTTACTGAGCGACTTTTTCAAGTACCGATCACGTTTTCTTAAAAAAAAAACTATCTCATAAGACGGATTCGGATCTTTTTAGTATTTTCTTTGTAAGCAGCAGTGGTGTGTAGACTCGCTTCGGAAAGAATCATTCGGCTGATTTTTTCCGAGTTTAACTTGTTATGTGCAGATTGATTTTATCTTCGTTCCAATCATGACGCGATTGCACACAAAACGAAGAAAACAGTTCCGAATTGATGTTTTCCATATTTCCATGCCTCGCAGGAATAAAATCCCACCAACGAAACAACAGAACGATGCTTACCGTACACGAATGCTCACGAGCGATCGTTGCCCGACGGGCCGAGTTAACATTCCTCGCACCCTTCTCTCGCTCGTTTCTCGTTCCCTTGTATCTATCAATTTTAGCCACGCCCCCATGCGTTGTCCGATTGATGTGTTCGGCTGCCGAACGAAAACGATTTGTTTTTTAATTCGCAGAACTGTTCGTTTGCTTCGCTGATGTTTCCCCCGATTGCTGTTTACTCCTGCCGAGTTTACCCGAAGCTTACTTCCTGATGCTTTCCGAGTTGAACTTTAGATAGCATCATTGCAGATTGAGTTTAACGAAATAAAATCGTTCTGCAAAGAAGGGCAAAGTGCGAGTATGTAGACTCGCGATTTTAACATCTCTGGTAAGCAGCAGTCAAAACTATATTTTAGATCTTGGGAGGATTCATTATGTGAAATTTTCCCTGCAAATTTGTTTCAAGTGCTTTTACTGACAAAATGATGATTCCTGGCAAACAGCCTCAAGTAACCGGTTATTATTAGCGATAAAACATCTTTTTTTTTAATACAATCGAACTAACTACTACTTACCTATAAGTCACACACGTGAAGCATAATATGCGACAAATACAAAGAAATTGTGCGTGACCGGCCATTAGGAACCATTACTTTTGTTTACATGCCAATTACCGCCCATCACTAAACACTTCATAAACAACAACTCTTCAAAAAATTAAAAATTGTCCAATCCAAATCTATTTTACGAGTATAAAACTATCGTTTCAAGTCGCAGAGCACAGGATGCTTACTTTGCTAACAGGCGTCGAATTTGATCATTTTCCCGGAAACGAAATGTTTCATTTCTGGCTATCGTTTGCATAATTAGGACCGTATTTGTTTTCTCCCCTCGTTCAGTGTTGCACTAACCCGATAAAAACAAACACAAATCGTCGCCAGTGTATTGCTACCTCACTCACCCACACGCTCTCTCGCAACACTGACAAAATTTTCGGGGCACTACCGCCCGATGGCAGTACTGTCCGAATAAACAAACAAGATGATAGCATTTAGTGCTGCACCAGTGCAAACCTAGGGCAACACTCGGAATAAACGAATACAGTATTCATAAGTGATGTTTTTTCAGTGATCAACACAGGATAGACCAAGGGGGTAAATAGAAGGTGATTCGATCCGTCAAATTTTACAATCAGCCATTTTGATTGCTTCGTTGCGTTTGTTTACGTTTAATCCATAGAACAGCTGAGACCTAAGCTTGCCTTTTCATTTTAGCACACTGCTAGTTTGTAGACAAAGGAAACGATCATCACACCATTTCACCGCGCTCTGCTCGCCTACTTACTGTAAAAAGTCAGATAACCTAGTATTTTAAAGACCTTGGGATAGACGTCAGAGTTTTGGGGAAAAACAACAACAAAATTAACAGAAAATATGGCCCAATTCATACCAATTTTATGGCATAAAGGTGCCTTTACAGTTCTTTCGAACGTGAAAATGAAAATACTTATATTCTTCAAAAACTCAACTATGCTGCATTTCATGGCTGCGAAACTAGGTGGAATAGATGTGGAATGGTTGAATGATTATTTTTGAACTGATTTCCTTGTTCAAAACCCTTTAACATTGGTTTTATTTCAATTCCCTCGATTTTCACTGCGGAATATTTTTTCCGCGTTCACTGACATTCCGCTCGAAGTGTAAACGCACTGAGCGAACGTGAAAACGGAAAACGAACAAGAGTGGTGAATATAAATTCCGCGTTCATTTTCACGTCCGAATGGCAATGTGCATTCTGAAAAAAAATTTCACCGATGACGGAAAAATTTTTTGCTCCATAAAAATTAGTTTTTAAATTGCAGGCACATTAGAAGGCGATGTAAGACTTAGAAATACTACGAGTTTGAAATGAGTCGCATTAGATTTTTTTTTCTCATGTTAAAAACTCACTTGGGCACCATTTAATTGTACCTGTTGGGAGTCTCAACGAATAAATGTAAACAAGAACCATGCGAATGGCCTGAGTCCATAAAAAAAAAGTAAAATCAGCTCTGTTGAAATGTGTGCTTCAGAAAAGGTATGGAAATAATTTGAAAACTCTTCAAAATTTTCAAAATTAATGTTTTTTAAAAAGAACTGAAAAGCAGCAAAATCACAAGCAAAAGTAAACTGATGCATTTGAATTTCATTAAAAACTTTTCGATAGTTTCTTTTTATGTAAAAAGTAATTTTGATAACCTTTTTTTTAGCAAATTTTTAATCAAGAACAAAAAGAATAGGCTATTTTGCATAAGTTATTCATCACGTTTTTTCAATAAGTTTTTAAGATATTAAGATAAAGACTTTTGGATTATTTTTTTTATATCAATCGTTTTCAAAGATGAATATGGCTTGAAGAAGAATAGGTTTTATTTTTGGTTCTTTATATATGTCTTAAGAAATTTGAATTTAAATTTGAACACCGGTTCGACTATTATCGATCAAAACATTGGTTGAATGATCTATCATTTACCGATCGAAATAAATTTCGGTCTGTCATTGATCAAACTTGTTGCAAATTTGGGAGATTTGACCGATTTGACATTTCACTGCGGAATATTTTTTCACTGTGGTGAGTTCACGTTCACGTTCGAGTTCGAGTTCACAAGAACTGTAAACCGGGCTTAAGAAACCAAAAACTTTTATTACTTTAAATGAATCTTTAAATCAGCGTCAATTTAACAGACATAAAGAAATTTCATTATTCGAACCGGGATGGTCACGATCTTTGTTAAAACGGCAATTTTTTCGGCTCAATTTTCAGACGCCATAAAAATTATAATTGAAATACATAGTGAACATGTAGAGGATTCCAAAACGGTATAATATATGGAAATCGGTTCTGTAGTTTTGAAGATACAACCATAATAGTAATCCCGGTACATATGACCCTAATCGGCTAACTTTCCTTTTTTTTTAAACGCAGAAGAGGTTTAAATCAACAAGAACATTTGCTATGTATTTTTCATAAAGTTTTGTACCAGGTGTTGAGGATAAAAAAATCAGTTCAATTAGGCAAACTGAAATACCAATGCATACAAACGAGATTTCTAGTATAATCTGGCACTTATGGATCATATCCGATACATGAATATTGATTTAATCAATCAATTTTCAAAGTCTGTAAATTCTGAATACTCTAAGCCATGGTTGACCAAACTATGGCCCGCGACCAACATTTTGTTGCCCGCGAAGCTTTTTTTTGGAAAGCCATGGTCTAAGAATATAACGTTTTTCTTGGTTTGCGTATATTATTTGGACAAATATATCTGAATCTACTAAACTAACTAAATTGAAAACAGAGATCTGAAAATCTTTTTGAAGGTTTATAAGCCAAAGGGGTAAAAGTGTATAAAAACTAAACTTAACATGCTTTTAAATTGTTGTTTTAGCCATTTTCCATACATTTTTCGAATGTTCGTGAATTTCTTTCGTACGTAAATGTATGAGAATATAATTATAAAAAATTAAAAAGTTTACTAAATATAATTTGAATTATAGAGAATCGTTTGGCATTATGAATTTTGCACTTATACCCCTTTGGCTCTGAGGGCCTTATATAATTTTACCAAAAAGTATACCGTCACTGAATAAAAAAAGCAATTAGGGTCCGTCCATAAATGATGTCACGCAAAATTTGGTAAAAATAGACCCCCTATCCCCCCCTTGTCACAACTTCCGCCACCCCCTTTTTGTATTACGTCACGTTTTCATAAACTCCCCCTCACCCCTGGGATAAAATTTTGAACTCTTTAGAAATTCCATCTCATCGAAGCACAGTATGAGGCATTTTCGTGCAAGGTCTTGCACGACGGTGTCTTGTCCGAACCAATCCCGGTAACTGCTGGAGTGAGACAAGGATGTATTCTATCACCGCTACTTTTTCTAATCGTAATGGATGAGATTCTGATTGGATCGATTGACTGTGCACCGAACCGAGGATTGCCGTGGAATCCTTCAACAATGGAGCAACTGAACGACCTTGACCTTGCTGACGATGTTGTTTTGCTCGCCCAAACACAACCAGATATGCAGAGCAAACTCGACGACCTCACCGAAAGTTCCAAGGCAGCAGGTCTCAAAGTCAATGTCGGAAAGACCAAGTCAATGGAGATCAACACAGGAAATCCCTCCAGTTTCATGGTAGCTGGGCAACAGGTTGAGAAAGTGGAGTGCTTCCAGTATCTTGGTAGCCAGATTACGCCTGATGGTGGTACCAGAAAAGACATCGAAACACGGATCAGAAAGGCCCGATTTGCGTTTGCGAGTCTCCGAAACATCTGGCGGTCACGCCAGATCTCTCTACGAACAAAAATCCGAATCTTCAACTCAAACGTCAAATCCGTATTGCTGTACGGGTGCGAAACTTGGTGCACATATGCGGTAACGACGCGAAGACTGCAAGTATTTGTAAACCGCTGCCTGCGGAATATCATCCGCGCTTGGTGGCCTGGCAACTGGATCTCGAATGTGGAACTACATCGCCGGTGTCATCAAAAGGCGCTAGAAATCGAGATTCGGGAACGTAAGTGGAGATGGATTGGGCACACGCTGCGAATAGATGAAAACGAGATTTGCAGAGAGGCGCTAGATTGGAATCCAGAAGGTCATCGAAGAAGAGGCAGACCCAGAAATTCGTGGCGGCGAAGCCTAGCCGCTGAAATCCGAACTGTCGACGAGAATCTTGACTGGGACCAGGTGAAGACGCTGGCTCCGGATCGTCAACAGTGGAGGTCTTTTACCACGGCCCTATGCACCGGAGGATCGGCGCGGGATCATTAAGTAAGTAAGTAAGTTAGAAATTTGATTAAAAATGTATCTTTATTTAATTTCATCAGTTTTTTCAAAGAATTGGAAAAAAGGTTCCAACTTTTAACAAGC
This sequence comes from Uranotaenia lowii, assembly GCF_029784155.1. Classification (NCBI taxonomy): domain Eukaryota; kingdom Metazoa; phylum Arthropoda; class Insecta; order Diptera; family Culicidae; genus Uranotaenia; species Uranotaenia lowii. The sequence continues at coordinate 314,743,907 of NC_073692.1, read as the reverse complement.
CTTTTAGAATAGCCAAGCATTCCTGTTCACGTTTTGCCACAATTTAAGTGAGGCGGACTTTCCTAAGTGTTGCAGTGGAAGTGTTCTTGTGAACTTTCTTATGCTCATAAAGTTTACGTAGTATAATTTTATTGAATTTAGGATAAAATTATTTGTTATTGTTTTGCCTTTTTTTGTAACAATATGTGATGTCACGTTCAAGCTGACCCCCTCTCCCCCCATGTCCCAAATTGTCACAAAAATCAAAACCCCCCATTTATGGACGGCCTCTTTAAATTACAATTTTCTAATTATCAAAATTGCACGGTATTTGACACATCATCTGCGAATTCCATTACACATTTTCTAATGTTTTCCGATTGGCGTTTGTTGACTGCATATCATTGGTATAAAGAGCATTCAAGCAGACTCTAGTTTTTATATTAAGAAGTTCGGATAGCCTCAGAAAGGTAGTAAGATCGTACCAAAATCATTTAAAAATCGTAAAAAAATCACCAAATCATATCATAATTATAACTAAAACAATACTTTTACAACAACTTCTACCATTCGTAACTTGAATTCTATTTTAACAACTTCGTTCATTCATCCAAATTTAGTAACTTTTTCAAAATTGTAAAATATTGAAAGTTTGCTGTGAAAATTTTTCGAATTTGTTATTATTTGCTAAGCTTTATGAAAATTTAACCAACTCTAAATATATTTTAATTGGCATCTTGCTTTGTATTGATGTACAAGTACATCAATAATGAAAAACTAATCAGAATTTACAGTTGGGTAGTAGAATTTCAACTAGATCCGGTTTGGTACTGACAAATCTACCAGAAGAACGATTTTTTTACCAATTTTTTAGCTACAAAATGTTCTATGATTATCAAAGAATCAAATTCGTATCCGTCCTGTTTTAAGAAAGCTTTCCCAATGCACTTGTCAAAGTGAGATACTGGAAAATTTGAAAAGAGTTGGATTGAGTTGAGGTTGAGGTCCGTACTTTGAAAAATCAATATTTTTATGATATAACTAGAGTTCGTTGAAAAAGTATTTTTTTTAATGTCAAAAGCACGGGAACGTTACTTTATTCCAAAAATTCCATTCCGCGGTTTTTAAAATTTGTCTATCAAATTTTTCTGAAGAACTGTGAACTTGAAATTTTTGAAAGAGGGCGGTCATTTTTTAAATATTGGAATACCATAAAATTGACTTAATGTCACGCCATTTGAGATTTTTGGGATGAATAAAACAAAGCTATTTCGATTAGTGACGTAACTCAATGCTACAGGAGCACAATGATCGCTACAATTAAATCTATTGTGTAAGCTCAAACTAAAAGCGTGTGTTGACATTGGTGGGACGCGTTGACGGTTCCATTGATTTGGTTTGCGTGGGAGTAAGGTTTTAACTTGTCCGCATAGTTGTGGACTGTGCATCTCGAACTTTTTCAAAAATGAAGGCCGCAACTAGATTCGTTAATTGGGAAAATTGAGTGGGACTGATTGTTTAGACTGCTGGACCGCCTCAGATCAGAGTCTCTAGCCGGGACACAATTCGCGCACCAACAGCCTTTCGGTTTCCAGGAGTGGCGCTATAAGCTTCTCTACGTTGAAAGACTTTTTTTACAATAAAAAATGGGTGGGAAATGTTTTATTATATTTAATGAGATGTTTTTTTTTAATATTGAAGACCCTTTCTTTTTTGTAAGGGAAACTTCCCACATGAAATGCTCATGAAGTATTGCACCAATTGATTCACTTTCACAGTAATTTTCTTTTAAATTAGGTTTGAAATGAAATATCACATAACAATAGCATTGTTAAGTAGGAACATTACCAGTTTAAGAAAAGGCTTATTTACCAAAATTACACTGCATTTTTTCGAATATTCATTCAAAAAACAATACTGCATTGTATGCTGTCAACATCAAACCTTTTTTTTTTAATTTAAAGTCATATAAAACTTTTGATTTTCTGAAAAAAAAAAGCATAGAAGTTAGGCCTATAGATAAAAGTTTGTATACTGGAAATATCAAAATCGTTTCTATTGTGAAAGTTTATCAAATATCATATATTGGCTTAGAAATGAAAAGCACATAGACAAACTTTTGATTTAAGATATAAAAAAAAAACTAAAACCACTAAAACTATACTTATTGGACTAGAAACTCAATTATTTCAATTGAAGCTACGATTTCATTTTAAAAAGTTTTTCTTTAAATCCTAACAATTTTTACAATTTTGAACATTTCTTGGATGGTGTAGCAAAGCGCACAGGGTCAGCTAGTTTTAAAATTAAGGCTGAAAATACTGTTAATGCTTTGAATTAAAAAAAAAAATACTTTACATCATATTGAATATTCATAATATTTGTATTCCATGATAGTTCAATGGTCTTTTAGGGATTGAAACAATAAAAACAATTATAGCTCTCCGGACAAAGCACTCTTAATCAAAGCTTTTCAACAAAACCACCCAACGGTCAACTTTCATAAGCACCTACCCATTAGTCGCAGCAGCATTGTCGACCTTATAATCACGAGTCAGGATATTTTTAGAGAGCGACAAAGAAATCCCCTGTCTAGCTAGCTTCTCTTGGCGAATCCTCCTGCCTGCGGCTGTTAAGTGCTGTAGCAACATCCAACCAAGTGGAACAGACGTCATCGTCGAGCACCTACACAACGATACTATCGTCATGAATGTCCTCGCGTCATCCCGCCTTCAGAGTGCTCCTCCACGAGTTGGTGATTACGCGGAATAAAGAAAACAAATTTATCCTGCACAAATTTTTCTATCCCAGCGCCCACCATATTATGCGTCTTCCCGGAAACCGAATGGGAGCAGACGGAATAGTATGTACGTACTGGCAAACAGCCACCCACCCACGACGACCGGATGATTGGCTACACAGGACTCAAACAAAGCAGAATTAAACCGTAATCTACAATGTACTGAACTGATGAAATTTTATACTCGAGAAATGAAATTCATATTTAAGAAACTTCCAAAAATCACCACATTCCCAAAAATATGCAATTTCATTCTTGAAACAATCATTTTTAAATAAATCTTCTTCTAATTTTTTTTCATGAATTGGTTAAACAAACAAAAACGGCTGGTAACCAGTTCATGGCAAAGAAAAACACGTTGTCAGTACTATGCCCTGGTTAACTACATATGTCCGTATATAGGCAGCGAATGTAAACAGAACGTTGAAACTTCTAAGCGAATGTGGGTGGGAGAGAAAATCTTTCCCCGAGAGAATATACACTAACGAAAGTCTCACCCTGTAGGTTTACAAATGAAAATAAAAAGTGGCATGCTAGACAGCATGATGGAGGGAAAAATCGCCTTTGTCCTAGAAAAAGAACTGCTTAAAAAGTTATTATAATTTGAAAATGAGTAAAGGAAAAAAAATTAAATAAGGACAAACAGAAATAAAAATTGAATTTCTGATGAAAGAAATGAATTGAATTTCATTTCAAGAGAAGGGCGACAATAGTTGAACTATTCGAATTCATTTTATTTATTTTTTCTTGTAAGCATTGAGTAGCGTATAACTTTCCTTATAATAGCTAAGCTCTCAAGTAATTTTCGATGTTATCTGAAGTTCCTTAAATTAACTATCTGGAACCGTTACCGAGTAAATAATCGGCTGATAACGAGAGCCACTTGTGTGAAAATGAAAATATAGACCCCGTTCGATTTTGGCAACACGCCCGTACATTTTGTGTTGCCAAAATCGAATGTTGCCAAAATCGAACAGTTTTTTTTCTCAACTATTTTTTCAGTTATATTTACAAAATAACTGTTATTATTATCAAACACGTTATTTTTGATCAATTTTCGACCATTTCGACCATATAATGTTTGTTTTCATTTGTCATATTTGCTGTTTTTGTCGTTTTTCATCACTTTTTAGTTATTTTTTTGTCATTTTCAGTCTTTTGCTTGAATTTATTTTTTAACTTTTTGAATTTTTCATCTTTTTGTCATTTTTGAGTGCTTTATAAATTTTTAAATAATGTTTTGTTTTTATTGTTATATTTTTTTATCACCATTTCAGAACATAAAAACGTATTTATGGTGTTTGTCTAAATTAAATTGGTCCTGTTATAACGAATACTAAAAGGTAATGTTGATTCTAAAAACCGTTCGATTTCGGCACATGTGCCAAAATCGGATGTTGCCAAAATCGAATGTTGCCAAAAACGAACGGGGTCTGTATTTTGCATCTACTGCAGTAAGAAGCAGGCCGTTAAATAGCAATGTACTAGGAGACGAAGAGGTTAAACTGGCATTGTAGGAAGATGACATCTTTAGAGTAAAACAGTTACAAGTATATGGAATACGCTAATTCAGGTCCATCGAAAAGCAACCGCGCGTATTTGAAATACTCAGAAAAAATATTGGCCCTGCCCCTAAGTGACTTCCTTGAGGTACTCCGGATGAGATAAGTAATTGATTGGAAAAAAAATATCTGCGAAATCACTCCTGGAAAGACAAACAAATTCCAATACGCCGAGTTAGACGTTAGCTATATCGTGTTTAACTTTAAACTAGCGTAAAGTAGCAATAAAGTCGATATAAATCTTAGTTCTTTTAGAAATGGGACAGTTGCGAATGCGTGTATCTCAATAAGCATTCATTTGATCGAAATACTTTCTATGGAGGAAATGAAGGTAATTTTATTCTCATTGATGAAAAAATTTGAGAAAAAATATTTATAGTTTTCGGAAAGAAAAAATTCTAATTTATTCTTCGTATCCCCCATCAGCCGGCGCACACTTTTTTCAGTAATGATATTGATCAGTTTTTCCAACTTTTACTTTGTCTAATCTGTATTCTAGGTGGCTGCATCCTCCTTCTTCAATTTCTGCTACTTTTCGGTCCAATACTTCTCTTTTAAAAGAAACTGAGGGCAGTTTAGTGGATAAAGCTGTTTCGAAATTAACAAAAAAAGATTATTTTTGAGCCACTTAAAAGCGTTTTTCATGGAATTTCTGATGGTAAGACCAGACAATAACGAAGTAAAACCGTCATGAGATTAGTATTGATTACTTACAAGATTACTCTTTTAAGGCTTTTGAAAACAGCAAAAACCAAAGTTTTCGTATTGAAAATTGTAGTATTTTCCACATGAGCAGAATCTTGGCAAATCTTTATATTTTATACAAAACAACCAGCGAATACATACTTTAATATGCTAGGAACCTTACCACGAACAGCCAGGTTATGGGATTCAAACGCTGGAATTTGTTTGATACAGGGGTTTTCATAAGTTTTGTCGTCCATCAGAAATCATCTGTTTCATAGCCTCGGTACTCGCTACACAGCTTATGATCTCTGGAACTAGCAAAAATCTGTTGTTTGGGGTTAGGCTTGAATGACTCATAACAAGAAAACACTTTCAGCTTATCGGAGAAAAAATTTGCGGAACATTACAGCGATCTACATTTACATTTTTTGCTTATCCAAAATCCAAAATTCTCGTATGAGACTTGGCTTCCCTGATGACCTTTAACCCTAGTTGCCGATCATGTGCTTCATTTCTATTACAACCCGACTAGTAGGCCGTTGTTTCTACCGACTAGCGTGGATCACCATAGTAACGACATAGCGAAAATAATTTGTCAGTCCAGTTTTGCCTTTTGACTAATAAACTAGTACTTTTTGTAAAACAGTCTTTTAAAGTTTTTAATTCGAAAGTACAACATTTTGGCGACGAGATTAAAGTACTCACGTTTGCAATTAACGCGAAATGGCACCACCAACCGAAAGATTGCTCGAGATGATTTTGGAGCAGAACGCCCGTTTGATGGTTATGATGGAGCGGTTCAACAACCAAGCCGCCCCAGCCCGGCAAGCAAGCGGTCCGGAGTTTATCATCGAGTCCCTGGCGTCGAACATAAAGGAGTTCTGTTACGATCCCGACAACGGTTTGGTGTTCGATAGATGGTTCCAGAAATACGAGGATCTGTTCCTGAGAGATGGGGAAAATTTGGACGACGAGGCAAAAGTTCGCTTGCTGCTGAGAAGTTTAAGCATCCACGTGCACGACAAGTACGTAAACTTTATTCTTCCAAACCATCCCCGTGAATTTTCCTTCGCCGACATCGTCGCAAAATTGAAGCAGTTATTCGGCGTGCGGATTTCGCTTTTCAACAAGCGGTATCAATGCTTCCAAGTAACCAAGCAACCGGAAGAGGATTACATAACCTACGCCAGACTCGTGAACAAGCGCTGCGAAGACTTTGAGCTGAATCGAATCACTGCCGATCAGTTCAAATCTTTGATTTTCATCTGCGGTCTACGATCCCCGAAGGAATCCGACATCCGGACCAGGTTGCTGTCGAAATTGGAATCCGAAGACGAAGGGGAATGTAAACTGGAAACGTTAATCACCGAGTGCCAGCGTTTACATAACCTCAAATCTGACACGGCTATGCTGGAACGGAAGCAACCAACGACAGCTTCAATCTGCGCTATCAACAAGAAAAAGCCGTCGTATCAGCCCGCTTCTACATCAAAGGAACCGTCAAGCGTTCCCAGGAGTCCTTGCTGGCAGTGTGGAAGAATGCACTTTGTGCGTGACTGTCAATTTTCCAACCACACCTGCAAAGTCTGTAATAAAACGGGCCACAAGGAAGGCTACTGCAATGCTTTTCGGTGAAGCCATCAGCCGAAAGTAAAAGAAAACCGAAAAGGAAGCAGAAGCCCAATGTCAACGGAATTTTTGCTATCAACCGAGAAAGCAGTTCAGCACCAAGAAAATTCCTGAGTGTCATCATCGACGGAGTGATGTTACGGTTGCAGTTTGACACAGCATCAGACATCACCGTCCTGTCAAAGCGCTCATGGGAGAAACTTGGCTCACCATCGCTGCTTCCATCTGGTACCCAGGCAAAAACCGCTTCTGGAAATTCCCTCAACATCATTGGTCAACTGCAATGTAGCATCACTCTGGGCAATACCACAAAATCTGGATTGTGCTACGTGACGAATTATCAACACCTGAATCTTTTCGGTCTGGACTGGATCGAAATGTTCGAATTGTGGTCACTTCCTCTTTCCACGATTTGCAACCAAGTTCAAACCAACCAAGCTACATCGATCCAGCACTACAAGGCGGCGTTCCCAAATGTTTTCAACAACACACTTGGGCATTGCAAGAAAACAAAAGTGCAACTGTTCCTCAAGCCGGATGCACGACCCGTATTCAAGCCGAAGCGACCAGTGCCATTCACCTCAGTGGCAAAGGTTGACGCCGAAATTGACCGTCTGGAGAAGCTCGGAATTATCACCGCAGTCGATTTTTCTCAATGGGCCGCTCCTATCGTCGTGGTAAGGAAACCAGGGGTGGTATGAAAAAAACCTAGTAATTGCTTTTGCTAAACTGAATCGAGCAGTCGAGCAGTCGCTTAAAGCAATTGCTTCGGTTGTTATGAATAAAGTTTTTTCGACAGCTGTTTTCTCAGTCAGGAGCTTTTACTTTTAGAACAAGCTAGTTTGGTATGAATAAAGCTCAAATCTGAAGCAATTGCTCGACCAATCTCCTAGCAATTGCTTTATTTTCTAAGCATGCTCGGTAGCAGACTTTTCGAAGAAAAAAATCTTTAATAACGTCATGAATTTATCAAATTAGAAATATTTTACTTCAAAACAATTCAAAAAGGCATTTTCAACATGGATAAAGAAAAGTCGGAGTGATAATCCAGCTTTTTTCGTATTCCTGTCGTTGTATGAAATGATTCGTCTAAGATGAAACTAAACAAATCAATCAGTAAATATTCCAAATTAAAAATTCCGGCTATAGTGGTAGAAGTCCCAATCGTCTTGAAGTTTGAAGAAAATCGTAATAATTTAAAACATAATTCAGACTTCCATATTTATATGTTTTTTTTATAATCCTAAGACTTTAAAAAAAATTAAATTAAGATGCGCGCCTATTGCCTATTTTTTATACATCGGATTATCCCGATCCGAATACGTGTGGGAGAGCTATGATAAATGTTAAAGTTAGGCCATTTGTTGTTTGACTATAATCGAATATGTATCAATTTTTCTTTAAACATCAACATACGAGCACGCATTAACCAAAAACTTTCCGGTCGCTCTTACACCCACCATCCGCACCGTCGACTTCATGGCTATTTTACAGGTTACAGGGCCATTTTACACTACAGGTGGCAAGGTTCGTATATGTGCTGATTATTCCACTGGATTGAATGCATCTCTTGAGGCCAACAATTATCCACTTCCGGTTCCGGAAGATTTATTCTCTAAACTCAACGGTTGCAAGTTTTTCAGCATCATCGATCTTTCCGATGCATACCTTCAAGTAGAAGTGGACGACAAAGCCAAGAACATTCTCACAATCAACACCCATCGAGGTCTCTGCCGTTTCAATCGCCTCGCACCGGGAGTCAAGTCAGCACCCGGGGCTTTCCAACAGCTCATAAACGGAATGATTGCGGATCTTGAGGGTGTGGAATCGTTCCTGGACGACATCATCGTCTTCAGCAAAACTTTTGACGATCATCACAAATTCCTCATCGCTCTTTTCAAACGCCTTGAAGAATATGGTTTTCATCTGCGAGAAGAAAACTGCAACATCCTCCAACATCGCATCAAGTATCTTGGACACATTGTTGACGCCGACGGTCTGCATCCTGATCCAGCTAAGGTTGAAGCAATCGCCAAGATGCCACCCCCAAGCGATGTCACTACGTTGCGCTCTTTCCTGGGCGCAGTCAACTACTATGCCAAGTTCGTCAAAGAAATGCATCAACTAAGACGTCCACTCGATGCTCTTCGCAAGAAGGATGTCAAATTCCATTGGTCCCGTGAATGTCAGCAATCTTTCGACAGGTTCAAAGCCATTCTTCAATCCGACCTGTTGCTTACACATTTCGATCCTTCGTTGGAAACTATCGTGGCAGCAGACGCATCAAAATCGGGAATAGGTGCCGTCATCATGCACCGATTTCCTGATGGTTCCCTCAAGGCGATTGCGCATGCAGCCAAGTCCCTGACGCAAGCAGAAGTCGGGTACAGCCAAGTGGAGAAGGAAGGATTAGCTCTGGTGTTTGCGGTAACCAAATTCCACAGAATGTTACTCGGAAGAAAGTTTACGTTGCAAACGGACCATCAGCCGTTATTGCGTATTTTCGGCTCGAAAAAGGGTATTCCGTTGCACACCGCAACCGTCTCCAGCGTTGGGCACTCACGTTGTTGTGCTACGATTTCAACATCGAATATGTATCAACAACTCAATTTGGCTATGCTGATGTGCTCTCTCGTTTAATCAACAACCACACAAAACCAGACGAGGATTTCATCATTGCTGTGGTGCAATTGGAGGAAGACGTTCGTGTTCCACTAGACGAAGCGATAAGTTCCCTACCATTAACTTTTCGTATGGTTCGCGAAGCTACCAGTAGGAATCCTACTCTGCAGAAAGTCATCCAATTCATTCAAGCAGGATGGCCCTCAAGCAACAACATTGAAGATGCTGCTGTTCGTCAATTTTACCCTCATCGTGAATCTCTCTCCATGATTCAAAATTGTCTGATGATGACCGACCGATTAGTAATTCCTGAATGCTTCCGTCAACGCATTCTCAAGCAACTACATCGTGGACATCCTGGGATTGAGCGGATGAAGGCCATTGCCCGAAGTCACGTCTTCTGGCCCAAAATTGATGCAGCCATCGAAACATTCGTCAAGCAATGTGGTAATTGTGCATCACATTCCAAGTCACCACCGAAACTTCCACCGCAGCCGTGGCCGCAAGCGAAGACCCCCTGGGAGCGAATCCATGTTGACTTCGCTGGTCCTTTCTTCGATCAACATTTTCTAGTCGTTGTGGATGCGCATTCCAAATGCCGTGGTCGAATTTCTAGAAGAGCTGTTCGCCCGATTTGGAAATCCATCGACGATTGTTTCGGACAACGGAAGCCAGTTCACATCCGAACAGTTTTCATCGTTCTGCGCTTCAAATGGTATTCAACATCTTCGTTCAGCACCGTATCATCCACAGTCCAACGGCCAGGCAGAGAGGTTTGTGGACACACTCAAGCGGTCGATGTTGAAAATCAACGAGGGAGAAAATATCAACAAAACGCTACAGGTATTTCTCCAAACTTACCGATCCACTCCAAGCCGAATTTTGAACGGTAAATCTCCAGCAGAAATAATGATTGGCCGTGGTATGCGTACATTGTTAAGTTTGCTGCGTCCAATTAAACAATCATTTCCCAAGTCTACAAGTTGTTCCGTTCTCAAGCCCGGTGACAAAGTTTATGCCAAACTTTACAACACGAACAAATGGAAATGGGCATCCGGAGTGATTGTCGAAGCGTTCGGTCAAGTCAACTTTAACATACTCTTGGATGATTGGTAGAAGGAAACTCATCCGCTAACATGCCAACCAAATCAAGCGGCGTGAGAGTGAAACAACAAGTGGTAGCAATTCCCCATTGAACATCCTTGTTGATATGTTTGGATTGCCATCAACAAAACAGCAGGACATCACATCATCACAGCGTTCCGAAGGAGTTTTAGCAACCCAGTACGTCGAACCGATTCAACAACAACCGGGTTCCTCTGCTACTATCAACGATCCTGAAAACCAGCTCGACTCAACTATCGAAGCAGACGATCAAGCTGAATTCCTGGAAGCCGTTGAAGAACAGAGCCCTCAACAATCAACCCAAGAACGTATTCCTCCAGGTTCCAGCCGACCTCAGCGTATGACCAGAATGCCGTCAAGATTTGAGCCGTACCTAGTATTCTGGAAATAAGAAGGGAGGAATATTACAACCCGACTAGTAGGCCGTTGTTTCTACCGACTAGCGTGGATCACCATAGTAACGACATAGCGAAAATAATTTGTCAGTCCAGATTTGCCTTTTGACTAATAAACTAGTACTTTTTGTAAAACAGTCTTTTAAAGTTTTTAATTCGAAAGAACAACAATTTCAAGGCTTGATTTGAATTTTGTGGACATTTTTGACAGTTTTGCATACTTTTCCACCACTCACACACAGTAGTTCTTTGAATAATCAACGGTTTTGTCAGCTATCAATTTGAAAATAATTGTTTTTGTAGGAAACTGTGCAAAATATTTTTTTTCTTTTTCTTTTGCATTGTAAATATCTCAAAAACACGTAAATTGAAAATTTTGAAAAAAAATAGGTCGGTTAGTAATTTTCACAGGCAACAAAATGCTGTCAAAAGTTTGAATATCCGATTACTAGTAAGTGAGCTATCAGCAAAAAAAAGTGTCCCATTTCTAAAAGAAATAAGGGGCATCCATAAATTACGTAACGCTACTAGGGGGGGGGGGGAGGTAGTAAGCTTGAGCGGTGCATTTTTTGCGTTACGTAATTTATGGATGGCGCCTACGCTTTAGGTTCAAAGTAATATGCAGAAATCCACGATGTCTATTTCAAAATAAAGGTTACAAAACGAAAAAATCGAATACACTACAATCAGCTCAAACAGTTTGGCATCCTGAGCCGGCCGATGCCCATGACTTCGGAGCCCAAGAGTAAACATCGAACATAGCTGTAGTTCAACTCATTTAACGATGCTTGGAAAATAGTTGAACAGGAGTCAACAAACGTATGTGACGCTTTAAAAAAGTGGCTGGCATGTATTTCAAACCTGTAAGGCTGATGTCAAGCTGAGGCGACGAGCATCGCTTTGCGTTATAAATTCCAATAAGAAAGCAATGCAACGTCTCCTTTCTTTAGGGGCAATTAAAAACTCATCAGATCATGATCCGGATTGCGAAAATGCCGAAATTTCAACCGACAAAATTCTTTGTTTTTTTGCGGGAACTAAGAATTTATGAAAATTTTCTCGTCGATTCAGATATTATTTAGTTTATTATCACAAATTTGGACGGATCTACGAACTATTGTGGTTAAAACCCGAAATCACTGCTTTTAACCAAGAAAAAACAACATTCCCATTGGATTTTCTATTTGTCGCGCTTCATAACACCCTGGCATCAGCTTTGTCGCGCTTTTCAATGCGCTCAGCTTGACAGGTCTGCGCTTTTTCCATGGAGATCAAATGAGAGCAGGTATGTCGTGTGAACGTGTTGCGCTGCTTGTCGCCTCAGCTTGACATCAGCCTAAGAGTCAAAACTGGATAACTTGAATATACCTACTTGTATCTGATGTAAGGAGGATTTGTTCTTTAGGATTTTCAATATCCCGGATAAAATTATAAAAAAATGAAATAAAATTAAGATCATTAATTTGCCTATAACAAAAAAATCAAGAGGCTGTGAACAAGAAACAAACACAAGTTTAATGTAGAATTATGAAAATCTGTCTTTTGTTCCATGTTCATTTCTTCTATTAATGTTCGTATTTTTATGACCACGTTTTAATTAACATTAATTAGTATGATGCAAAATGACGAAACATAGATTTGAGGCTGTATTTGAATCATGAAAACAGGCTTCAAATTCAAAAATACTAATGTTTTTAAATAGTCAAACACTATTTCTCTAGTTTTAAGTCATAGATAGCAGCACTATCTTGCAATCAAACGGAATTGATACCCATTTTCGAATATTTGGGATTAATTCAGGTGTGTTGGATGATTTTGGTCAAGAAATATGTACTTGGAACCGTGTGACCGCCTTGGAAATTCTAAGTTCACAAAATCAAAAAAATTAGAATTTCATCAAGGTCACTAAAAGTTAAATTCTTGGACCGATAATCATGATAATTCTGTACTTTCCGATGGAGCTTGATGGACCAGACGACAAGCAGTATTATTGGTATGATTTGAAATTGAATCGGAAGTTGAGATGAGCAGGAATTTCGGCGGTGGTATATTCTTGTGCTAGTGATTTTTTTTTTGCAAATCCGGAAAAGCTTTCTGTAGCGTGAACTTCAACGAATCTGGGTTGGAAAACTAACTCGGAATGATGAATTTGGGCCTAAATAAACCTGAAAAATGAATCTTGAGACTTAATTTGGTTTTAACTGCAAGATAGTGCTGCCATCTATGACTTGAAACTGGTAAAAGCGAGGTTACTGAAAAAATCTAAGTTTTTGAATAACAAACTGTTTTTTTTTCTGATTCAAAATAATATCATTTCACGTCATTTTAATGAAGAAAGTAAGAAGTTTAATAAAGAATTACAGCACAAATATCAAATTCCTAAGTTCTAGAAGAGCAACGCTTAAAACCCCCTTTTAAAACCTTTGGAATTCTAGAAAACTCCTCAAAATGCAGTTATCTATTCAAATAATTCTAAGGGACATTATTATTCACTTTCACACAGTAAATTTTTATAAATAATCTTGTTTTTGTTGTAAAACACAAGAGGTGCTATTCTTATTTCGCACCCCTTTTTTCATATTTTTGGTCCTCAACGCCAATTGCAACGTCCAAAAAAATAAACTTATGCTTGATTTATCTGTTGAACAATTCAAAACAAAAGAAAATTCTGGTGATTTTTAATCATTCATATTTTACAAGCAACAGGGTTGCTAGCGATTTTTCGTTTTGAAATTCCAAAGTTTTTCCCGGTTTTTCCCAGGTTTTTTCCCGGTTATAACTGATAATTTTTCCGATATTTTTTATACTCGTTTTTTTGTAATTAAAAATCATGGCGAAAAAAAAAATCAATATAAAAGGCTTCAAATTTCTAATAATTGTATCCCAAAACTTGTTACCTAACCGATTAGAAATCATGGCAAACACTTCGGCGTCTTGTAACACGTAGTCTTTTCGTTTCAAATTTACAGGCTTTCATGATTTTTTTAAAACAAATCTAACGAACCGTTCATCTATTCGTTGTTTTGCTCCACAACTTCAACAATTTTGCAAAAAAAAAGCCCGGTTAAATTGATCTTGAAACTATAATGTAAGTACTTTTCAGCCAATATAAATTTTCTAGAATTTCTATAGAGTTCTAGAAAAAAAAGTATAATTTTTATAGAAATATGTTAACAATACATCGAAACATACTATAAAATCAACTTGAATGGGGATTTGTCTTACAAAACTTGAAATCATCAGATTGCCGGAAAATATTTAGTTATTTTCTAAATCCAGTTAAATTATTTTGTACAAATCCAAAGACATGTTTTTCAAAATATTTTTTTTTTAACAAAACAATGAATAACTGTAGGAATAGTCATTTGAACTAAAGATTCGTGAAAATATAGAAACCATGTATAAAACAGGGCTGAGGTTTAATTGTTTGAGTGTAAGATATTAATTTTTACCACGGTTAAGACCTTAGATTTCGGAACTATAAACAACAGCTTAACTTAGAATGAATTAAAAACTTAACACTTGCGATGTAATGCTTCCTTCCTCAGCAGACCATTTAAAACGAAATACACAACAAAAACAACATTGAAAAACCAATATTTTTTTCTGATGAAAAAGAGGTGTAACTCTGCTTAAAAACGTCTCACGCTGCCAAATTATTTGCTTTTTGCATAAAATTATTTTATTAAACCTCTTCAAATGAGAGTGTAATACCTCCATAAGCTAGAGTCGTTTTCCTGACTAGACCAAGGAAGTTAGAGAAAATAACACTTTTGTACCAGATTGAAACTTACTCAGAAAACTTCGAATTGATGCATCAACTGGAGTCAGGTGGATTTTTATCAAATACATATTGAATAGTTGAATTCCTAGATCACTTTAATTCATTTGTGTGTTGCTGACCCTCTATAAAAGAGAACCTGGTTAAGTTAGAAACCACTTTAAGAGAGGGAAAAAGTACAGTTTTGTGTTTAGTTTTGTCGATAATAGTCTCGTTATTAAATTAATATTATTTGAGTTATGCTTGTAAGTGTAGCACACTTGCGGAGAGCGAAAAAACGAAATAACTCATATTTCTCCGCAATTAGTGATAACATAAATGCTTATTTTACTAATGAACGAAAATAAGCGATTATGAGATAAATCTATATCGAGACTCTCAAAAATACTTTTAAATTTTGAAATAATTCTAAAAATATATTTGAAACTTCGTGAAAAAATTTCTAAAATGTCAATTTTCCCGGTGAGGAGCCGAAATTCCCGGTTTTTTCCCGGTTTCTCGGTGACGTGATGAAATTCCAAAGTTTTTTCCGGTTTTCCCGGTTCGCTAGCAACCCTGGGCTTGGGTTTTTTTTTTAGTTCTCGACGATCCAATCAATGATCATTAATCCTAATCCGTCCCAGGTTTTTTATCCGTTAATGTTTTTGGAGTATCAAGTTGACACTTCTAGCCAGAGATGCCAATGTGCCTGATTTTTCAGGCATCGCTTGATTTTTCGAGACTCTGCCTGACAACCTGATTAGCCATTGAATTTCCCTGATTTTTGAAAATATGCCTGATTTTGCCTGATTTTTGTGAATGTCACCAGGTAGATACCATAGCTGAATTAGCTTATTAAAAAAGGGAATAAAATGGAATATTTCGATTGCTTTGATGCAGTAGAATAATTCAACCAAGTAGGCTCACAACACATATTAGAGTAAAAATGTGGAGCGATGACCGAAGAAAAAGGTCATCACTTTGAGCGAAATTTCCGTTACTCTCATTTTTTTTCATCCGATTTGTATAAAATTTTTATAAAAGGTCTAAGAAAAGAATCGAAAAAATGCTTTTTATAATAAAATATAAAGTGAATAGTGTGAGGCACCACCGTCATAGCTTTGCTCATAACTGGCACGAGGATTGCGGACGTTTGTTGTACCTTCGGTATTTGGGAAGGAACGGGAAATAACAATCTCCTTGTTGGTGGGTGGGTGGATGGGTGGTCGATGACTAGAAATGCTCCCGCTCACAAGGATCAGCTCTCTTTCTCTCTCTCCACCGCCTTTGGAGCTGCAGAGAATGCCTCAATGTTTGAGAATGTACAAGTACAAGTTCAAAGAGAGGGAGAGAGATTTTTACGCTAGGTTATTTGGAAGGGTGAACGTGACAAATAGATTTTATTCATAGACTAATGAAAACAAAAGTAGACTTCGTTAATGATTATAGTCAATGGTAGACAGACGATAGGTCTCTTAAGAGCAAGTTCACTGGTGTTGGGAAAAAGTGATAGAAATTTTGACATTTTGAAAATTTTACCATGCAAAAATGTGTTCAAGATCTTGGGGCGTTATATTTTTTTACAACACTGTTTCTATTTCAGCCGTATGTGATAGAAATATTGCTATTTTTGCATCACAGCATGCGAAAATACAACACGTGTTGTAAAAAAACTAGAAGGCCACAGTTCTTGAAAATGTTTTCACATGGCAAAATTTTCAAAATGTGCCGTAAGTGTCAAAATTTCTACCACTTTTTCCCAACTCCAGTGAACTTGCTCTAAAGGTGGAAAATTTCAATGCAACATCGCTATTCGGAGCATACAATAAAAAAGAAAAACACCATGTTCAGTAATAGCATATCAAGCTCTTTCAATAAGATGTTCCATTCACGAACCACCACAGCACCAATAGGAACTTGCATAAGTCCTGAAATGTTCTCTCTCTCTTTCTTGAAAAATTACCACTCGAACAATGTGAGAAGGAATCCAAAAGCTACAATTTTCATTCACAAAACAGTATAGTGGATCAAAAGATTTAAACATGATTAATCGATTGGGAAATCCAGTTTCTCAAGTTACACAAAATGGTACAATCGTTTAGCTGATTCATAGCTTTTTTTAAGAGTAATTGATAGATAAAAACAAACTTACCCTCGAGCCATCTCCAAGCTCTTGATAAGCTTTTTGATTTTCCAAATCTCCACATTACGGTCTGCGGAAGTTTCCTCGAACGACATCTTGCTGCTGCTTCTGCTGGTTGCTTCTGATCGTGATCTCTGTAGCTGCTGTTACACCTATTACACTGCGCGATGTTTCCTGTGATATGGATTTTTTTCCTTGCAAATCCCCTTGTTCACTGCACCTTAAAACGCTGTCAAAACTGACCTCTTTCAGTTCTCTGAGGAGGGGCTCCTTTCTGCTGAAGTGCGTCCCGGATGCACCAGAGCACGGTCGGGTCAGGACGACAAGAACCACGTCCCCCCCACACACAGACAGCGACGGAGAATATGGTAACAAAGAAACGGAAATTGACACAATAAAACAGATTACATTTAAACTGCTTCAAACTGGCCGCCCGACATGAATCGAACCAGTTTCACTGATGAAATGCAAACTTTTCTGGTGCTAATTGATCGGGAAATCGAAAAATCCGTGCAATTCGTGGCAAAAATGGCGTTCGGACTCAGCAGCAGCAGCAGTATAGCAGCTCCGCGCACCCCAGCAGCAGATTATTGAGAGTCTGCGTTTGTTCCCTCGCACACAGAAAATATTGTGCCAACTGTGGACGGATGTTGCCAACACTGACACAAATTAAATTCGCCTTTCGTCCGACAAAACTCTCTTTCTCGGAAGTGTAAACCCCCAATAAGCAACACAACACAACTATATTCTCTGTACGTTTCGCGTGTCTGGCCTGGCAAATTTTGAAGTTTTTTTTCATGTTTTGTGTTGGGTTTCGGTGACGACGGGCCATGTGCATATTCCGTCTCCCAAGCTTCGCGTTAGCGTTTGAGTGGCTCAAAAGCCACAGGGTTGGGATTTTTTTTTCGAAAGTTTAGCAACTTTATAACATTTTTTTTATATCAAAAGACTGGAAAGAACGGCATTGTCATTTCACAAAGATTTTAAAAATACTCATTGGGGAAACCTATGAAGCTTTATGCATTTGCACATGAGACCATATTCTTGTATTTTAACCTGTGTCCCCCTTTTGTAATGCAGCAGACGTACAGCACAGCTTGACATGAAATACCTACTCAATTGATTATTCGCTCTGTGTTCGAATATCTCTACTCTTCCGTCGTTCTTCTCCTTCAGAGCGGAGCACTCTCTAGTCTCTTGTTGGCATGTCTGGTTTGAGTATTTACGAAACAGATTGTGTCAAACATCATCCGACTTGTGCGTTGGCATAAATTTGAAAGGCGCCCAAAAGAAATCGAGTCAACTTGTTGTACCGATCTCGTTTTTGATAAACGAATTAGTTGTGAATAAAGGTTGGTTTCGTATCAAGATAAATGCAATCCTTTTTCACAATCCTTTACTTGCAGCATTTACTATTCAACTAAACTGAAACCGATTTTAATTTCCTGCATTATTGAAATCGGTTTAAATTTGATTTTATAACTGAGTTATTTATAAAATAACCCAATTATTACATAATTAAACAAAATTAATGGTAAGATATCTTCATCTAGAATGAGCTTTTTCATTCTGCCTTAATCTTCACAATCGACACAGTCCGGGCAAGTGCTGGTCTGGTATACGAGGAGAATATGCGGCCCTCATATGCTGGGAAACGATAAACGAAAGAATGATCATAGCCAGATAGAGAGCACGGGTTAGAAACCTTACGATGGTCCAGTGTTATGCGTCAACTGATTTGTAACCGATTTGCAGAAGAAAGAGCAGTTTCGCAGTCAATTGAACAGCGTGATTGAGAAAATTCCAAAGGATGGCATTAAAATCCACTTAGGCGACTTCAACGCAAAGATTAGCTCTGATAACAAGGACTTCCATCTGTACCGTTGAGCCGTCAACACGTACGCCGGAGCATCGTATCGTTGCTGTGTACCTGCAGGAACATTTTACATTATTTATTTTTTCCTTACCTGTATTTCAATCAGCACTTTTCAGTGCTAAAATTATTTTCATTTTCTTTTATTCATATTTTCTCTTTTCTTTCCAGCATGGGGAAGTCTTCGGCCGGCTCAAGGGCCGGAAGAAAACGGATTGCTGAACCTAATCCAGGGCCATCTGCCAAAAAAGTTGAAATTTCCAATTCATTCGATGTCCTTCATAACATTGGTGATGAGGAAATATTCATATTTAATTCTGATAAGAGTACTAAGAAACCTTCTTCTTCTTCTTATACTCTTAAAAACGAAAAGATTCCACCAATAACGGTCACGATTCCTGACTTCAATGCCTTTCGAAAAGAAATCGTCACTTCCGTCAAGGATGTGAAGATTTCTTTTCAGATCGGTCGAAGGGGAACTGCTCGTATATTGGCGGAATCTTTTAATGATTTTCAAAAAATTTTAAATTATTTGAATAATAAAAAACACCAATTTTTTACGTACGAAACTAGAGGTGATCGTCCTTTTAAAGTTGTACTTCGTGGTCTCACCGGCGATCAGACACCGGATGAGATCACAAATGAATTAAATTCTTTGTTAGGTTTTTCTCCAATTCAAGTAATTCAAATGAGGAAAAGAACCAACACGAATAATACCAGTAGTGTTGGTTTTGCTCCTGAACTTTATTTGATCCATTTTAAAAAGGATCAGGTCAATAATTTGAAAATTTTGGAAAAGGCTCGTCTTATGTTTCATTGTCGAGTAAAATTTGAACCTTTTCGTAAATCCCATACCAATTTTTTACAAAATATTACGCAATGTCGTCGTTGTCAAGCTTTTTGTCATGGCACTAAAAATTGTAGAATGAATGCCAGATGCATGTTTTGCGGCTCATTCGATCATGAAAAATCTAAATGCCTTTTTGGTGGTGATAAGCCAAAAACAGAATTTTTTAAGTGTGCGAATTGCGCAGGTAATCATTCCTCGAATTCTCTAGATTGTCCCGTTAGGGCAAAAATTGTTGCTTCTAGGAAAAACCCCAAAGTTTCCAGAAAAGTTTCTTCTCCTCCTTCCTCTTTTTCGTCTTCACACGTCAGACCGGCAAACAACCTGCCTGTTCGCAGTCAGCCTCGGCCTACATTGGAATCACGGCTGGGTAATACCCGAAGTGATTTTAATGTTACCTGGGCTGATTCTGCGCCACAGACTCGTTGTTTATCGTTCTCAGAGGTGGTTGAAAATGGGTTGCCTTCTCCAGGCATAAATAATAAAAATGGGAAAAAACCAAGTCTCAACGTTCATGCGAAGGCTTGGGAAAATCCCCGAAATTCAAATACTTTTTCTTCTCCTTCCTCTTCTGATTCTAACAATTTTGTTGATTTGGGTGAGATTACTGAAGAAAAATTAAAATTTTTGCATCAAAATTTAATGGAAATGATGCAACTTATGTTGAAAGCAAATTCAATGTTTGAAGCTTTCCAAACTTCTTTTAATTATGCTAACAAAATTATTATGACTTTACGATTCCCTCATGGATCCAAATAGATGTTTAAATATTATGAATTGGAACGCTAGATCTTTGCTGGCTAACCAAGACGAGTTCTTTTTATTTTTGAAAACTCAAAACATACATATTGCTGCCATCACTGAAACTTTTTTAAAGCCAGACAATAACTTGAAAAGCAATGCTTTCTTTAAAATTTTACGAAATGATCGACTTGATCGACAAGGTGGGGGTGTAGCTATTGTCATCAATAGTCGTCTCAAATTTAGACTTCTTCCTTCTTTCAATACAAAAGTCTTAGAAACAATTGGAATTGAATTAGAAACTTCTATGGGGAAAATTATAATTGTTGCCGCATATTTGCCTTTTCAATGTAGCGGTGAACAGAAAAATTTTTTGAAGGGAGATTTACAAAAACTCACCAGAAATAAATCTAAATTTTTTATTATTGGTGACTTTAATGCAAAACACCGATCTTGGAATAATATTTCATCAAATTCAAATGGGAATATTTTGTTTAATGACTGCTCTGCAGGTTATTATACTGTTGAATATCCTAATGGGCATACTTGTTTTTCTTCAATTAGAAATCCCTCCACAATTGATTTGGTTCTAACGGATTTAGGCGAGCATTGTAGTCAATTAGTTACTCATGCGGACCTCGATTCAGACCACCTTCCAGTAACTTTTTCTTTATCCCAAAGTCCCATTGAAAACCCTTTAAAATCAACTTTTAACTTTCAAAAGGCTAACTGGGAGCGATATATGAATTTTATTGAACGTAATTTAGATGTAAACGTTCCACTGAATTCAATAGAAGATATTGATTTAGCTGTAGAAAATTTGACAACTTCAATAGTCAATGCTAAAGCCGCTTCAATACCCAAAGTTATACATAAATTTAATCAACCTTTAATTGATGATGATCTTCAGTTTTTGATACGACTGAAAAACATTCGTCGACGCCAATATCAACGTACTAGGGATCCTTATTTGAAATTAATTTATTGCGACCTTCAAAAAGAGATCAAACGTCGTTTAAATTTCATTCGTAATGAAAATTTTGCTAAAGCAGTAGAGGACATAAAACCCTACTCAAAGCCATTTTGGAAATTAACTAAAATTCTAAAAAAGCCCCAGAAGCCAATTCCTACTTTGAAAGATGGGAATAAACTTCTTTTAACTAATTCAGAAAAAGCTCAAAAATTAGCCCAACAATTTGAGTCTGCTCATGATTTTAATTTAAACGTTGTAAGTCCAATTGATGCTCAAATTTCCCTAGAATTTGATGATATTCTTTCTAAGCAAATTGTGTTTGAAAGTTCTTGTGAGACAAATATTGATGAACTTAAATTGATTTTCAAAAAATTTAAAAATATGAAAGCCCCGGGGGAAGATGGGATTTTCTATATTCTTATTAAAAAGTTGCCTGAAAGCACTTTAAATTTTTTAGTTAAAATCTTCAATAATGTTTTCACTTGGCTTATTTTCCCAA
The DNA here is from genome assembly GCF_029784155.1 of Uranotaenia lowii. Classification (NCBI taxonomy): domain Eukaryota; kingdom Metazoa; phylum Arthropoda; class Insecta; order Diptera; family Culicidae; genus Uranotaenia; species Uranotaenia lowii. The sequence goes on along the minus strand of NC_073692.1, from coordinate 314,722,272 downwards.
TAAATGGAAAAATGCCAAAGTAACTCCAATTTTGAAACCTGGAAAAAGTGCTTCAGAGCCTTCAAGTTATCGACCAATTAGTTTGCTTCCTTCTTTAAGTAAACTATTTGAGAGAGTTATTTTGAATAGAATGATGATTCACATTAATCAGAATTCTATTTTCCCTGATGAACAATTTGGTTTTCGTCATGGACATTCTACTACACATCAACTTTTGAGTGTAACTAATATGATTAACGCTAGCAAATCTGAAGGTTATTCAACTGGTGTTGCTCTTCTTGATATTGAAAAAGCTTTTGACAGTGTTTGGCACAAAGGTTTAGTAGCTAAATTAGCTCGATTTGATTTTCCTGTATATCTCACCAAAATTATTCAAAATTATTTGACTAGCCGAACTTTGCAAGTAAGCTATCAAAATTCATGCTCTGAAAGGATACCCATTAGAGCTGGTGTCCCTCAGGGTAGTATACTTGGGCCTATTTTATACAATATTTTTACTTCTGATCTTCCTGATGTCCCAGAAGGAAAAGGTAGAAGATTATTTGCTGACGATACTTTGCTTTCAGCCAAAGGTCGAAATTTACGGGTGGTACGCAGTAGATTGCAACAAAATTTAAATTCCTTTTTGAATTACTTGAAAATGTGGAAAATTTCTCCTAACGCTTCCAAAACTCAACTTATTTTATTTCCCCATAAGCCAAGAGCAAATTTTTTAAAACCTAATGAAAATCATTCCATAACTTTTAATGGGGTTTCTCTAGAATGGTCTGATCACGTGAAGTACTTGGGACTCACACTTGATCGGAATCTTTCTTTTAAGAATCACATTGAAGATATTCAATCTAAATGTAATAAATACACTAAATCTCTTTATTCTCTCATCAACAGGAAATCCCGGTTGTGTCTGCGAAATAAGATGCTCATCTACAAACAAGTCTTCCGACCAGCGATAATGTATGCAGTTCCGATTTGGTCTAGCTGCTGCGCGACGAGGAAGAAAGCCATCCAGAGGATTCAGAACAAAGTTCTGAAAATGATTTTGCGGCTTCCACCTTGGCACAGCACCGAAGATCTTCATCGGATTGCGGGCATTGAATCGATCGGAGAGATGGCCAACAAAATTATCTCCAACTTCAGAGGCAAATCGATGCAGTCTTCCATCGCAGAGATTCGTTCTCTTTATGTTTAGTTTAATTTTAGGATAGTGTTTAGTTTTAAGTATAAAATATTTTTGCTATTACAGGATGTTCTCCTACATTAAAAACTTGATTGCGCTCAGCAAATTTAAATCTTATAAATAAATTTTTATAATCTAGTTAACTATAGGGCTATGAACAGTTCATTATTGAGCTGAACACCTAGTTTAATGCAATAATGTTATATAAGTGTAATGATGATTTGATACAAATAAAGACATATTTAAAAAAAAAAAAAAAAAAAAAAGCTCTGATAACACTAGTTTACAAAATTTAAAAAAAATAATCGTGAACTTGATTAACTGACCAACATTTTTAATGTAAAATCGGGCGTTGAATTCGAAAATGAAATTCAAAAAAATCTCAGTAGAACCGTTTTTGAGTTATGCTCCAAATATGAAATTTCGAAAAAATTAAAAAGTTCTTGTACTTAGATTAAAATATCTCGGACGGCATAACAGTAATTTGAAATCCCTCTTTTGCATATTGAAGGTGAATAAGTTTTCTATCGATCATCTGAACACTGTTTTTGCGTTTTACCAACAGTATTGCTGATATTAGTGACTTTATGAGAAAACAATATAAAAAACGCATTTTTTTAGAGAAAATTTTGTTTCAACGAAAGTTTTAGACTCGATGGTAGCACTTAAAAAATCTGGTTTTCTTTTGCGCTTGAATGTCAATTTAAAACAAAGATTTCAAGTGGTTATTTACCAAAATCGGTTGAAAATTGAAGAAGTTTTGGCTACCATACCTGAAATTTTTGGAGTTTTTAATAATTTAACGAACCGCAGTACACTTATCATAGTATAGGAAGAATGAAACATGATGAATCTCACTCGCTCCAAGTCAAAATTATTTATCAGCTTACCAGAAGGTCACATGCCAAGTTTCTGGTAGATCTGACCATACACTCAAAAAATTCGACACATTAGGGCTATGTGTCTGCCTATATAGATTTTTGCAATTTGTCCCTCAATTGAAAAACATGTGTCCCACACCTTTAGAGCAAGTTCACTGGTTGAGATGGAGTTGGAAATTTCGAAGGTTTACATCACATCACAACACATTTGCCGTCCACCGGTGTTGGGAAAATCTGATATTCGAACAGTTTCGCGCTGCAAAATTTGTATCGTATAACACTTTTTGGCGGAGGGTGATAGAAAAACACGATATTTTGCAACACCGAACCAAGTGATAGAGTCGGCGTTGCAATACAGTATTCGTGCATGAAACGCTTCGGTGCTGCCATCTAACTTATGCTCAAAACCTCAGTTGAGGGGAAAATAAAGGAAATTGAGCAATTTCAGGATGTAAACATAAAGTGATATTTTCTTTTTTTATTTAATCTTTTATCACTTAAATTGATACGAATTGCAATGAAGTTAATCAACTCTTTCAAACTCACAGCCAATTTTTTTCATGCCCTTGCCAATCGAATACATTTTGAGGCGCAGAGATGCCAGATAGCTGGGTGAATAAATAAATTCTGTTTGTTTGTTTTGTTTGAGCGGTTTTTGGGAGTAGGAAATTGTTTCGTTTTTTATACGCTTCTCCCTCCGCAATCTACCATGGAACGATCCTGTCAATCTTCCTGCATACGAAAACAGATGCAATCTTATTGGTCTACAAACACTGTCTTCCCGTCGAGCTTTGTCTGATGCATCTTTTATATCTGACATAATACTGGGTCATATCGACTGTTCCCAAATTTTAGAACTTGTGAATTTTAACAGTAGGCCCAGAAACCTTCGCTCTCAATCTTTCCTAGTTGTTCCGCATGCTTCTACTAATTATGGTCAAAATGCACCTCTCATAAGAACAATCCGAACATTCAACCGCGTTTCATCAGAATTTGATTTTCATATCTCCCGAAACACACTCAAATGTAAATTCCGTAGAGCTCTTTCATAATTATAGTTTTAAGAGATAATTGTATTGTGTGATAAATTTAAGTACTCGGTGTATCATTTAGATTTAAATTGTAATCTGTTGATGCAAAAGATGAGGGTTTTTACGCGCATATGAGACGGATTCAATCTTTTTCATATGAGCTTTTTACCCTCCAATACAGATAAAGATAAAGATATTCCGTCGGAATGTCCGATAACAAGTTCGGAACGCCGCCTTTAATGGATCCATCATCTTTAGAAAACGGAACCCTCGCTGTTAATTCGACAAGTGTCAATCAGATCAAACGTAGGCGTCGAATCGGGAGTAAAATTCAGCTTGTGTTCTGAATTACCTATACTTTTTATACGTCACTTGCTTAATTATCACTTTGAAAGTGATTTAGGAAGAGTTCAAAAACTTTATCAACTCGTGTAATCAAATGCACTCCAATACAAAACTCCTAATTCTGCAGAATACAGTTTAATATTGGAATGCATTATAACTTAAACAATACTTGTTCATACATATAAATAATAAAATTTTCATATTGACACTAGGTACTATTTCAAGATAATGATCAAGTAAAATGAATTTGATTTCAATTTTCGAACGGTGAATTCAAAATAAAAAAGTCAGTAAAATTACTGAAAAGCAAATTCACTTGGCATCGCTGGTTGCTTTCGATTTTATACCTTCGTATTCTATCACACCGGTGGACGGCCAACATTTTTTGTCTATATTTCACGATAGAAAAATTCCCATCTGTGCTACAGCTGTCAAAATTCCTACCACTTTTTCCCAACACCATTGGACTTGCTCTTACTGTGTTAGAAAAGTTGTTGGTTTTTCAGATTTGAAATGGCAGTTGCTTATTTACTTTTCAAAGATATCGGGTTGGTATAGGATCTCAGTGACCTAGAGAGAAATATTGTTAAGCTTAATAAATCTAACAATTTCTAGGTATATTTTCCTGTTCGCGTTGGTGAGGAGAGAAACTAAATCGTCATGAAGTATTAAGCTCGGCAAGTTGTTCCTGGAGAGTGTATGTTTGTAGCATCTAAATAGCGTATGTTCTATATTTTCCGTCGTGTTACAAATTTCAGATTTGTCATGGTCGGTTATTTTCCAGTGGTATAGTTTTTATTTATCTGTGTATGGAAGGTTGTTAGTCTTCCCATGGATATTGTCTGTTGTGAACCCAGATCAAGGTTTGAGAACCAAGGTTTTAATGTTGGATTTTGTAGAATTTTAAAATGATCTTTTCCTTTACTTAGAGATATGTTCTTGTATTCCTCTTGCTATTTTTGTAAAGATTCTTTTTTCGCTGAGTTTAAAGCATCGTTTAAGGGGATTTGAGTGTGGATTATCTTTTCGTTAGAACATTTTTGTTTCGATAGCATATTTCAAGTTAAATTTCACTATACCTTGTTTGAAATGTTAAACCTTTGTTCAGTTTATTTTATAACATTTGCTCATAAATCTAATACTTTTTTTTCGAAGGTACTTAAAATTTTCTTGACCTGATAAAAAGGCCTATGCTAAAAGGTTGTCGTGTGTAAATAAATCAACAATTACAAGTATATTTCGAATCATCTGCTAACAAGTGGAAAAGATTTTATGAATATTTTATTGGATATCAATGTAGAATCAAGCAAAAGAAAATGAAAAATAAGCCAACCATTATTGTAAAGCACCTTAAACGGTTAACCCAGATCCTTCGTTGAAGTTGTAAATATATACGTAACATATGACTTCTAATAAACGTAATAAACGCTACTTTATTTTAGATTCAACATAAATCAACAATGAACATCTTTAAGTTATTTTGAAGAATTTTAAAGTAAGCAGTGTTTTTTAAAACTAATATTTTCTAAATTTTTTATACATTTCTGTGAATATTTTAAACTATTTTTTGGATAGCCTACTAATACATATGCAAGCAACGGAGTAGTATACCTAAGGAATCTAGTTATCCTGTTGAACAACCAGTTGACAGAAACCAATTTCTACCTACGATTGAACGAAGCTTTCAATGAACTTTTTTTTTTATTTACTCAACCCACCGTGTCGAAAGTGTTGGAGTTGGATGGCGAAAAAAAAAATCCGAATCGATATCGATATTGTCCCTTTCACGCTCATGTCACGTAAATTTCAAGCATGAACAGCATTTTTCCGATCTCCCCATTGATTTACAAAATTTAGAACTTAAGTTGCAAATCCATTATCCTGCTCGGAAAACATCCCTCATTGTGCAAGCTTCCTGACTTGGGGCTAGCAACCAGGAAAAACAACTCAAAAGAAAAAAAAGAAGCCACTCTGCTTGAACTGCCATTATCCCTCCCTCCACTAGAATGCAGATTGCCACCACGACGGATTTTTCGACGATCGGTTTCTACCGCACCTACGCACCTTGAGGGCTCACAAAATCACGGAAACCTGAATCTGCAGCACACGCGAACCGATTTAAAACGATTTTCTACGGTTTTTGAACGATTTTAGCACACACATCAGGATTTACGGGCGCGGAACTACACGATCTCAGAACTGGCTCGGCATGTGCCAAAATGTGAAAAGACTGTGGGAGCGAAACGGAATACCGACGAATGGAGCGAGACGGAACGAGTTGGAGCGCTGATGACGGGAACAAAATTTGACAGCAGCGCATATGCTGTCAGTCCAGGGTTGCGGTTCGAATTCTCAAATTTCGAAAGGGATCTATAAATTATGTGTACACGCTCCTTTTTTTAACTCAAAATTTAGTTTGACCCAGGGGGGTGACAATCAGGTTCTTCTTGCGAACAAGAATCTTTTTCTTTTTTTCTATCCATCGGGAGAAACTTTTATGGTGTTTTCCTCTCAAAGCAGTACAGAGTTGAAAAAGTCAAAATTTCAACCAATGAGGAACCAGAATGATTGTTGTGTTAGTGTGCAATCATTCATAATTCTCTACGATTTGACATCTAGTCTGGTTCCTTGACAGCAAAATGTCAGGTTTGTTATGGGCCCACAAAATCGTGGGCCCGTAATTTTGATGGTTGTCAAAATCAATGACAAAGGATAGGGCTGTCACCCCCCTGGTTTGACCGAGGTTCAAAACAGTTCGATTCTATTGGGCTTGCACAGTCAACGAAAATTACCGAGTTCGGTAATTTTTTTTACCGAAATCCTAACATGTGTAACTCGTTAAACCGTTCGGTATTTTTTTCATGCATGGCAGAGAAGTGACAGCTGTCAAATATTACAGACCTTTTCCGGTATAAAATTACCGAACCTCGGCTGATCATATCCATGATGAATCTAGTATGGTGGTCTCACATGTCAAATCGCACGTCCAGCCATATTGAAAAAAGTTTTGACAGCTGGCTGAAGTGTTTACGAAAAAGGGGGCACAGGGATACCAGGTGTTTGAGATACAAAATCAAAGATAAAAAAGTCTTTGGATGTATGTGCCCAGGAGTGGAAAATAGAATAAAAAAACATAAAAGGAGCTCAAATGTCAAATTGATTTGATTAAATCACCGACCAGTGAGCAGGCATCAAATTTTGTTTCATGAGAATGATCATTCTTAAAACTTTTTTTAAGTCGTTGAGAGAGTTTTGCATTGGATAAGTTTACAAGTTTTACCAAACTGAGCATGCCTCATCTACACAGTAAACGAAAATTACCGAGTTCGGTAATTTTTTTTACTGAAATCCTAACATGTGTAAATCGTTAAGCTGTTCGTTAATTTTTTCGGTAAAAAATAAACGAACATCGGTAAATCGATTCTTCATTGACCGATGTTCGTTTTTTTACCGAAAAAATTACCGAACACACGCTAACTTTTGGCTACCCCTTAACGAATACTTTTGACCCGTTATTCAATAAGACTGGGAGAACTCCTTTTTAAGGATATAGTCGCTGTACCCCTTAAAGGGTACTCAGCTTCATAACGCTTGTAGCGGGTCAAAATTACCCCTTATTCCAAACGCTCATACCGGATGAAAATTACCCCTTATTTGAGACGCTTTCATATGGTGGAAACTTCAGGAGCTGCTTATGGGAAATATGTTTGCTGGGAAATTAACGACAACAAAATATCATTTTTGATTTGGTTTATTGAAATATAACAATAGCAAAATTTATTCATCATTTTTTTTTACCATTATGTTAATCCACTGCGGTTCAGGTTTCGTCCATCGGCTTAAAATTTTTCTCCGCCCTCATCCGGAACTGTGCAATTCTGAAAAAATAACATGAATAATTAAAATCGAACAAAAGGAACAAAATAAATACATCATAAAATACTTACAATCTTTCGCATCAATCACAATTCACCGGATAAACAATAACGCTTTCAATGTTACATCTAAAACTACCCCTTTGAAGCGGACTCGAGCTTTTCGAAATAAGGGGTAATATTGATCCGTTAAAATGACCCTTCATTTGACAGATAGTGGAGGTTCTCAATAACGGGTCAATTTTACGCCTTTAAGGGGTAGCCAAAAGTTAGCGTGCAGTTTAACGATTTACACTGTAAACGAAAATTATCGAGTTCGTTAATTTTTTTACCGAAATCCTAACATGTGTAAATCCAAGGCGGGTAAAGCTTCAGGTGTGTTCTTATAAGAATGCACGGAATCGTCCATCTTGTGACAGGCAATCGTAATCGTAGGCATGGTAGACGAACAATTCGCTGTCAAAAAACGCTCCGTCTCCACCCCCCACCAATGAGAAAATTTTGGTACCCCTTGCCTACTTTTCCTCAATATGCACCCACCCTACTGACTCACCCTGTGTAAATCGTTAAACTGTTCCGTAATTTTTCGGTTAAAAATAAATGAACATCGGTAAATGAAGAATCGATTTACCGATGATCGTTTATTTTTTACCGAAAAAATTACCGAACAGTTTAACGATTTACACATGTTAGGATTTCGGTAAAAAAATTACCGAACTCGGTAATTTTCGTTTACTGTGTGCATGCTTGTCCAACACCTCGCAAACAGAACAGAGCAGAGAACGAATTACACTTTTATCATTTCGGTTTCCGAGTGCACTGCTCAGCCGATCAACGTTCACTTATCTTTTTGCCGAGTGCGCCCGATTGCGGTTGCTCTGACGGTCGGGTGGACGTCGCTCGCTCTAAAGAAAAGAGAAGGAGCTGGCAAGAAAATTGTGCTCTAGCGACGCTGCTGTGCCGCTCAGTGTATCAAACTAGAAAGATTTCAATGCAGGAATGTTTTCTTCAAAAAAGCCGTTATGCAGTGCGGAACAGTGCATCAGTTGAAGAGGTCCAATGTAGGTTTATGTATGAACTATTTTTGTACGTAGCCGGGCCGGGCCTTCCTGGCAAATTATTTGAAAAACATGGTGAAAACCGGGCAAATAATCTGAAATACTCCATTCCATAAACCAAGCAATATCCGGCCAAATCTGAGGAAATTCCAGACATTCATCTAGTGAAGAAAAACGACTTATATTTTTTTTGTCGCAACACATCAGCAGTGTCAAATTTATGTTTAAAGCATACAAAGTAAAGTTTTGGTTTGATGTTTGATGAAAAAAACTTTCACAAATCCAATTTTTGACAAACAATTTTAAACTGAATTCGATTTTCTTGTTTCATTTTCCAAATAATGTGGATGAAACTGGGCAAAATCCAAGTAGTTTTTTCACAATATCCGGGCATCCGCAAATTACTGTTTACTTAGGTTTATGTGCTCTTGATATCGTACGTGGGAAGCATTAATTTACAAAAGCAGCAATTCGAAAAGTAACATTTACTCAAATTATCCAAAAATCTTTGCCTTTTAAACAAACCGTGAACATTACGCAAGAATCTGGGACAAATTTAAGTAATAAAACTTCAAAACTTTCACAAATAGTAAAATTTAGGATTTATCTTCCTTAACCGCTACGCTTTTGATATTTTTCGACCGAAGAAAGCTATCGTAGCTAATCATTTGTCCTGGTGCAAAACATCAATCTAGAGGAACTCGCTTAGGAATGAAAAGATAGGTGTTTTGAGCAAAGTTGTTAATTTGCATATTTTGATATAAAATTTAAAGGCGAGAGATTTAAAAATAGCGCGATAATAACAATAACTTTTTGTAGTGCATTTTTCAAGTATTTTTTTTTTTATTCAACCGTATCTTCTTGGGTTAAGATTGTAGAACTTTGATATGTTAAGCAAAGTTGTGTATTTTGTTGAGATAAATAACTTTGTAGAAGAAACTTAAGCTCTAATATGCTAAACAAGAAAGTTATGATTTATATCTCGCTATTGGTGGACTTCTAAACTTTATATTTCATATAAAAATATGCGCTTTATTATACAGAACAATGTTGTCGAAAACACCAGCATTCTATCTTAACTACCTTTGGCGTTATTAATTAAGTTCCGTTAGATTTATGTTCTGCATTGTAAATTCTGACGCACTTCCAAACATCGATCCAGACGCAACCGATGAAGGCAAACCGAGTTTTCTGTAAAGCTTCTCTATCGCCCGAGTGCGAACGAATTTATCTGCACCGGGACGCACTTCATCAGTTTGCTTGCTTCTCTTGCCCACACTTGGGTGGACGCTTGGTCGCTCTGGAGGTAACGGAGCATTTTTTTAAAGATTCTCCGTTTGGGAGAGCACAGCGAAAAAAATACACGCTCTTACTCTGAACGGGCAAATCTGAGGAGCGATGCCAAGCATGACTGTGTGGTTTTCCCGAATGATACCTATCAGATCCGGATTATTCGATTGGATCTTATAAATTTATAAGATAAAAGTGTGTGATATCACACTTGTTGTTTTCTCAATCAATTTGGTGTCAGCCATAATACGTCGAAGAATTAATACGGCTGGATCGTCGTAACAAGTGAAATGTAAGTTGCCGCCATTATTTAAAACTATAAATATCATACTATTAAATTATTTTACTTCTTTTTCTAGATTTCGAACTCAGCCAACTGCTGAGCCATTTGGCGAGGAATTGTTCGGCAGAAACTGAAGAGGAGTTTTCAAAAAAAAATAATTTAAATCCATATTTCTTTATTTTACACATTTTCCTCTCTAAGCGCCTAATTATTTCACACATTTTCCCGTTTTAAACGCTTTTTGCATAATGTGTGAAACGCTCACATTTCGTTTCTTAAGCGGTGTTTCACAAAAAAGTGCAGCAGTATCTTAATACATTTAATGTGTTGGTCTACTTATTTCCAAAATGTGTGAAACTGCACACACTAATGTGTGAAGCATTTTGTCAGTGAAGGCTGATCCTGATAATGTGTAAATTTTGAATCTGCATGGTGTGTAATAATCACAAACCAGTTTGACAGCTCCATGCGTTTGCCGATAATGTGCACGCTAACTTTTGGCTACCCCTTAACGAATACTTTTGACCCGTTATTCAATAAGACTGGGAGAACTCCTTTTAAAGGATACACCCGCTGTACCCTTTAAGGGGTACTCAGCTTGATAACGCTTGCACCGGATGAAATTTACCCCTTATTTCAAACGCAGCGGATGAAAATTACCCCTTATTCCAAAAGCTTCCGTATGGTGGAAATTAAAGGTTCTGTTAATTAGAATGTTCCCCGGAAAATAAATAAAAACGAAATGTTTTATTTCATTTTGTTTATTGAGATGCCAATTATTTTTAAATTTGGATTCACTGGAATAACTTTTTGTATATTGATAGATGATATTCTCTTGAATATTATAATTATCTCCTGAAAGCTGAAAGAAAACAAAAGATTAGATTTTAAGTTAAGAAAACATTAACTATCAATCTTACCTTCAATTTTAGATCGCCGCTATGCGTTTCATGTTGAAATCTATTTGTGTCTGCCTGGCTCGTCCGGCACTTTGCTGTGCTGCTGAAATGAAATGAATGAATATAAATTCGGAATGAATACAATTCAAATTTTTACAATTACAACTTACCACAACATCTCTCATCAGGCCAAATTCAACGCTTTTAATGTAACGCATCTAAAACTGCCCTTTTTGAAGGGAATCGAGCCTTTTAAAATAAGGGGTAATATTGATCCGATATAATGACCCGTTATTTGACAGATCATGGGGGTTCTCAATAACGGGTCAATTTTACGCCTTTAAGGGGTAGCCAAAAGTTAGCGTGTGCGTGGTATAATTTGCAAAATGTGTGAAATGATTTATCAGTGTATTAGATATCTTTCAAACGTTGTTTTAGCAGTGGGGCGTTGTGATTTTTTAATAAATTTTGACAGCATTATGGTTGCATCAATAGCACTGTTCAATGAACGATTATAAGCCAAATGCTTCCAAATTAAGTAAAAATTTTAATTTTATTTAATTTAAAATTACTTAAAAGTTCATGCAGATACCAGTTATCTGGATTGGTCCGCCAATTTTTTTTTTTTTCAAAATTAATTTCAAAATGTTTGTTACCCAAGTAACCATTCTATTTTCATTACAGCTGTCGATTCATAGAAAAATCACAATTTTATGCTCCGATGCTTAAAATAAATATTGCACCTATCTAGTGACCAAGAGGGATTCGGCTTGAGCGAGCCAAACAGCAGAAGCAAAACGAGAACAGAAAAGATAGGACGTTATTTGTCAAAGTTTTGTGCTGATTCGTATAGAAAACGTTACGAGTTAAAAGTTAAAACTTTCAAATCGCTTGATTAATAGAAATTAGACGTCGTGCTTAGCATAAATAAGTTGATTAGCGAAATGTTGTAATTTAACGTAGTTTGTAGACCGTAGCGAAGAATTTAGTGTAATTCTAACCTCTAAATCTGACGGATTACGATCGCTACCAGAGGGCCATTATGTCGAGTCTGTCGCGCCGGGAGCTGGAAGATATCCGGCCGAACCTGGATAAATTGGTGTATAAGGTACTGGGCAGTGTCGAATCTTCCGTGTTGGCCACAATCGAGAGTAATTTGCACCATGGTTTTGACCGGCGGAAATTGATCGATAAATTGGCTTCGTTTGTTGATGGTAAGTCTGCACAACATAAACATAGGGGCGTTGAATTTCTTCTATTGCTCTAGAAATTATTTTATCGATTTCTACTGTTATCAATAACCCAACTATTCAAATTGTTCATTATAAAAATATAACAAGTACTTATGCGACACATCTGAAAAAGCTAATTTTGGTATATTGATAATATAATAAGTGAGGTAAAACATGTGGCTTCCTAACAAAACCATGAAAATGTTCGATAATAGTCTTTTATTCTCAAACAAAGTTAAATCACATTTGTATCTTTTACTTCTGCAGGCAAAAGAGCATGCAGATTATCGGACAAGGTTGAAGATTTGTTGGATACTCTTAAATCATCCACGCATAGGTCGTCTAAAAAGCGCAGTCACGAGGAAGATGCTCGGGAAAGGGATACTAAAAAGGTCAAAACAAAATATGAAGACGAGGTTATTAAAAAAAGTTCTGAGGAAAAGATTCGCACTAAAGAAGCCCCAAAGGCCTCGGAAGATCGTCCACCAAAAGAAGATCTGGCATCGAAAAACTTTTCATCCAATCAGATAAAGATGATGATGGAAACGGCTCAACGTGAAATCGAAGAGCGCAAGAAGAAGCTTGATTCCATAAAAGCAGCAAAAGCCCCACCTCCATCGGCAGTGGCGGCGGCTGCAGCGGTTTCAGCGAAAATATCAGCTGCTCAACAGGCTCCAGCAGCTCCTCAAGCCCCTGTCGATATCGAACGGTCTTTGAAAATAGCCCAACTGCAGGAACAGATTAGGGCAAAACTATCAGGCACCCTGGCTGCCGTTCTTCCTCCCGTTATTCAAGATAAGCCAAAACCTCTTATTTTGGATGCCGAAGGAAGAACAGTAGATGGAAGTGGACAAGCTGTCGAGGTTCCCAAACTTACTCCCACGCTAAAGGCAAATATTCGAGCCAAAAAGCGAGAAACAACGAAAGCCCTCGCACAGGAAAAGCAACATCAAGAGGAATCTGGCGAAGCACATTTTTTCGATGATCGGATCGCCATCAAACCTGCCGTCCGTAACAAGCGAGCTCTCCGATTTCATGAACCCGGCAAGTTCCAACAGATGGCCGAGAGGCTGCGAATGAAATCACAGTTGGAAAAGTTACAAAACGAAATCTCGCAAATTGCTCGCAAAACTGGAATCAGTTCTGCCACGAAACTGGCCCTGATCGCCCCGAAAGCCGACACTCAGTCCAACGAGGTTCCGCAAATGGAATGGTGGGACTCGGTCATTCTGACTGATGATCTCAACACCCTAAACCGGGACGGGCGCATTTCGATTCGCGAATCGGCCATCACAAATTTGATTGAACATCCGACGCAGATGCGGCCTCCAAGTAAGTGCTCTTTCTTAAGATGGGTTGGTTAGAAAAACAGGTTTTGTGCATTACTCGGTCGTCTTATTTAGCAAACAGGTTCTTGCCCCTAGCAATAAAAAATCGTTATCCTTTTATTTGCGTTCTTCGTTCCATGGGAATGTCTCGTCTTGTTAAGATGTCCTGCAAAAGAATGGGGTCTTCTGAAAAGCGATTTCCATGCATTCCGCAACAGAAATAGCCGATTCAAATTCAAATTTACCATTTTTGGCTTTCGGGATGAAGATAACAATAAACAAGATACTAATATGCTGCAGTACAACAAACTAATTTCAAGAATCCAGCACTCTATAAAATCCTTGCATTATTTTTTTTACGGACATAGAAAAATTAAGGTACTAAACAGTCATTAGAATCCATTGCTTGTTTAACCAATACTGACTTTTATAAGTGGTTTTAAGATTTTTAGGCATAAATTTCCTGTAGCGGATGAGCTGATAAAATTTTCTTTTTTCTTAATTTAATTTTATTTAGATGAATCGTCACGCCCCGTTTACCTGCCGGTTTTCCTGACGAAAAAAGAGCGCAAAAAGCTCAGGCGTCAAAATCGTCGCGAAGCATGGAAGGAAGAGCAGGAGAAGATCCGACTTGGACTGGAACCACCACCGGAGCCGAAGCTTCGTATCTCCAATCTTATGCGAGTGCTTGGCACCGAAGCGGTCCAGGATCCTACCAAGATCGAGGCCCACGTCCGGGAGCAGATGGCCAAACGTCAGAAGGCTCACGAGGAAGCAAACGCGGCCCGTAAGCTCACCGATGATCAGCGAAGGGACAAGAAAATTCGCAAATTGAAGGAAGACACTTCGATGGGAGTGCATGTTACAGTTTACAGAATTAAGGACCTGCACGATCAACAAAGCAAAAAGTTCAAGGTGGAAACCAATGCCAAACAGCTGCTGATGACCGGTATTTGCGTGCTGTTTCGAGACTGTTGTGTGGTTGTGGTCGAAGGAGGGCCCAAACAGCAGAAGAAGTACCGCAGATTGATGCTGACGAGAATCAAGTGGGAAGAAGATTTGGTTAAGAACGCCGATGGCAATGAGGTGCCCAACTCGTGCGTTATGGTGTGGGAGGGAACCGCACAGAGACGCCACTTCGGTGAGTTCAAATACAAATCGTTCCCCATGGAAAAGAGCGCTAGAGAATTCTTCCAGAAGCATCACGTGGAACATTATTGGGATTTGGCTTACTCCGGAGCTGTCTTGGAAGCGTCCGAGGACACTTGAAGGTATCTTAGTTGCTAAACAACAGTGCATATATGGTAGGTTTGTATATGTTTGTTTTTTTTTCTTTTTTCCGACGGATATATTCTTGACAAAATTCTAAAAGCATTCTTCAATCTGATTTTTTGTCGAGAGTCAAAGTGCTACAGAATATTCAAGATCCATATTATTTCATAGTGTTAAATAGATTTGGATATACCATTAGGTTTCTTAGCCAGGTGTTAAGAATTTATGCCGAAATCCATGTAACATTCCATCTCTCCTACGGTAAAAGAGGGGAACTTTAACTACACTTTTCCAATACCTAGAATTATTTCATCCTTTGGGGACCAATAAGCATTACTGTATGAATTCATTTCAGCAATTTGTTATTCGAAAAAAAAATTCTTAGTATGAAAAGTAAGTTTTGCTCCGTGCCACCGGTTGGTCATGTCACAAGTAAGTCGAAAGTATCAAATACGATCACGAACTGTTTATTTTTAATGCAAGCGCTGCCCCCACTGAGACATCAAGCTACTGAATACTTTTCAATGGCTTTCTCTAATTTATTTGGATGGACTTTCTTTCTTTGCCTCCAAGAGGCCTCAAGGAAGAGCACCTTCAAATTCCAATTTGATATGAAAGCCCTAAAAGATCAACATATCGTAGTATGTTATTCACATTTTCAGCTATTTTTAATAGCGTTTCGAAGATTTGATAGCGCATCGCTGGTGTAAAAAAGGACATTAGTATCCAAAACTTAGGAAATTTATTGTATGAAAAATTCAGTTTACAGTTGTGTAATATTATACCGCTTGATTTTTTTGCAGCTCGATTACTGTTTTTTTTTCATGCACTCGAGATTTGTGTTGTAAACAAAACAAATAAGTTTAAACGATGTTCCATTCAGAAAAGATGTTTATTTTTTATCACATTACTTTTAATCCTAGTCCACAAACAGAAAAATAGCCAGTGCTTAGAAATTGAGTGCCCCAGTTGTCCTTTTCACTTTTTCGCGTACCGAGATGCTGCAGCATCCGAAGCAGCCACGAAGGTTCGTTTCAGTTTGTTCTGTCGTGATTCCCTGTACGACCCCACCACATCTTTGGACAGCTCGGCTATCAGTGACATCGTTTCCGGCGGATAACGGCACCCGAGAAACTCGACGTTGGTAAAAACCTGGGCTAGACAAACCAGCTCGTCTTCGCTGAACCGTTCCATGTGCGCTTCCATGAACATCTTCCGCAGCTCCCAGTGCTCGTCGCACTCGTAGAACGAACGGTATTTGTTCACGTCAAAAGTCATCTGTCTGGTACGATGGATTCTGGATGGTTTCACGGTTTAAATTCAATTCTATTTATATGGGTATGAATTCACAATTGGCAGCTTAATTGTAAAACTGTTTCTATTAAATTTATTTCAGAACAGCAGCAGCAGCAGGATAGGTAAACAAAATGTTTTGTTTGCTTGTTTTTGCAGGGATGCCAGGTGTATTTTATGCTCGTTAAGTTGAAACCAAGGTCTTTTGATACACTAGGTTCTCCGACTTTCACTTTAAGTAGGCGAGGAGTGAGCGGGGCTTTCAATGAGTTTGTTTATTTTTTGCTCAGCTTTTCGGTGGTTTGTTGGTAAACAAACTTCATGAGCTCCGTATAGTTGCATAGCCTACATAGCCAAAATGGCTGAATCGGGAATTCGATATTCGGTAACACCTCCTGAATATATACACACCTTGGTTGAAACGAGCTTATAGAATTCTAATGGCCCATTTTACACTTCACGTGGAAAATCTTATTTCGTCAATAACTAAACAACTGGACAAAACGGACAAAACTATAGGTTTTGTAACTTTAGAATCGATGGAGAAATGTTGAATGATGTAGACATGTTCCTTAAACCTGATAGAACTGTTTTTATTACGATTTCCCCGCCATACATTCACTACCGAATTATTCAATTTTATTTTCAGAACAGTAATTTTGTTTAAATTTATCATAATAAAAGATTTGAAAGGAGAGCAAATCAAATACACTAACGTCCGCTTTTTTTGGAGTTCAGGCGGGTTTTCAAAAACAAATGCGCGAATTAATACGGTAAACATTGAGAGTGGGATTAGCTCTAAGTCTTTAGAGATGAGACGGTTCAATGTCTTCCGTCCTGGACTGTAACTGAACTGATTGAAATCCCTTGAGATGTTGTACATGTATAATCACCAGTTTATGTTACAATCCCATAAAAAAATAATCACCAGTTTTCTGAAATCTCACGAGAGCAACTACGAAACTAGGCGAAAATGCAACTATCATTATAACATTGATTATTGGTGTAGAATTATTGGAACTGTTCGGATTAAGCATGTTCATTCAATTATTTTAAATACTGCACATATATTTTATCATTAAACTGTAATAATTCTAGCATGATTTAGTGACGTTTCTCGAATAAGATCAGTTTATGCTTAAATAAAAAAAAGTAAATAATTAAAAGAAACTTGTTTTCCCTACACGAGAATTTTATTGAACATTTTTTTAATCGTCCGCTAAAAAACTTAATTCAGCAGTAGTACATATTATTATGTTTGCTTGCTTTATCATTAAATAGATTTTCATATAATTAGGAATTTTGCTTTCGCATCAGTGAAGGCCGAAAAAAAATTAATAAAATATATATAGCATTATAAAAAATCCATTTTACTTTCCTAGTGCACCTTCCTACTCAGCCGTAGTAATAAAGTAAGTTACTATTCTTTTCGTTTTATGATTAAGTATAGTCATCAACTGTTGCGGAGGGGACACCATTTTCCACTATCCAATAGAAATAACACACACCTAAAAAAAGTAGATCACTACTCAAAATCCGATAGTATGATGCAGTTCGGTCGGGCCTGTTTGAAGTTCCGGACGCCTTCTTCGGTTACGGACGTTCCTGTCACATCTAAGAGTCGAAGATTGGGAGCCGCCGACTCCAGATGGTCCAAGGAGGTGTCGGTCACCAGTTTGTAGTTTCTAACCAGCAACCGCTCCAGGCTGGTCATGTTCGGCCGGAAGAACTCGCGCACAAAGGCGGCCTGCAGTTCGTGTCGCGAAACGCCATAAGCACAGATGCCCCGGTCGCTCACCAGGGACACATAGTTGTGCCCTGGAGCACCTGGTCCCAGATTCAGATACTGGTAGAATGCGTTGGCAGGTCGTTGTTGATTGCCACCGTCCGCTACCTCGGCCACTGGGTTGTTATTTTCTACGCCACGCACGATTATCACATGAGGCATTATTCTTGGGTGGTTATTCTGGATACCACCATGTAGAATAACACGTACTGCAAAAAGGCATTTTTGTACATTAGAATATTGAAATTGAAAGGATAACTTACCATTCATATCCTCCAATGGAATTTGCTCGGCTCCGATTGCTCCTGGGCGCTGCGGTTGCTGTGGGACGTTGTTTTCGGCGTTGCCATTGGGAACACCATTGCGATTATCACGATTGTTGGCAGCTGCTGCTGGTCCCTCGTCTGCTCCGTTCTGTTGCGGTGCATCTGCTTGCTCCGGAATGGGACCATTCTGTCCATTAGCGACTGGTGCTGGTACTGGCGGTGGTTCAGGAAGTGGACCATTCTCGACTCTGTCTCGATTTCCGGCTTCGAATATCTGCTGATAGGCGGCCTGAACTGGCGCCGGAAGATTAGGAGCATTTGGTTGCTGCTGTTGGTCGTTGTTGTTATCCTCCAGGTTATTGTTTCGTTCTAGATGGTTAATAATGCGTATGATGTTACGGCGATTGTTATAAACTATGCGAACATGGCGTTGTCGAACTTCAGGATTCTCTGGCATAAATGGCAGTGGTGCCGCCGCAGGTCGCGGTGGATCGTCGTTGTTGTTCGCTGCTGGTGCCTGATTGTTAGCATTGTTCTGTTGTGGTTGGTCCTGTGCTTGTTGGTTATTGTTGGCTGCTGGTGGATCCATATCGGCTCGATTGATAATGCGAATCAGATTTTCTCCGTTATTATCATGCAGGTTTGGCAAAAAATGACGATTTGCGAAACGGAAAACATTGCGTCCTTCGCCGAGAAAGTGTGGTCTCGGTGGGCGAGGAGGTGCTGGTGGGGCTTCATTTTCGCCATTGACGTTTTCGCCCCCCTGTGGTTGCTGCTGAGGAGCTGCATTGCCCTGGTCATTGCCACCCTCTGCCTGAGCTTGATCCTGTCCTTGGCGACGAAGAATCGGATTCAGTAGATCCGGATTGGCTAATTGTCTAAGCTGTTCTACACGTTGTCGCTCTGCTTCATTGTATTCATTCAAACCACGCTCGGTACGCAGATGCTCTGGACATTCTAGCAAAAGCTCCTTCAGAGATTGAACAATGTTGAAGCAACTAACGTCTGAGTCTGAGATTGGCGTGTCTCTGAGATCAAGTGTCTGAAATTAACCAAATTCGTATATGAGAGTAAAGTGTAAAAATTGTTATAATGAAACATACTTCCAACTTTCTAAACCCGAAACGTGTTGCAATACTAGCGTATGGGACGCTATCTTTCATGTTGGCACAACCTTTCAAACTCAGATAACGCAAATAGGGTACCTTGGAGAGGGCCATGAAATCGTGTGTGTCAAACCAGCTGCAATACTCTATTGTGAGTTCCTGGAAAATAATAAATTGGGTATTAACCGAATCCTATCGCGTGCCACCAACAATTGGCATTTACCTCTAACTTTTGCAAAGTTCTATCGATTTTCGATAAAAATCCCATTCTTATTTCCGAGGCCATAGATCGATCGGCTTCGCATTTGCGAAATACCAATGTTTTGACGCTCGGTGGGAAAGAAATAATTGCCACACTATTAGTGTCCATGTAGCCTTCGCCAATTTCGAAATGTTCCAACGAGGGACAGCGCTTGTTAATTTGTGTCAGCAGGTTAGCGGTCAAGGTTGGAGTTTTCCACTTGTCCAACGGATAAGCAGCTGTCAATCCGCGAATTTTTAGCGATTTGGTATCCGGCTGGAGATGTTTGATCTTCTTCAACAGCTCTCCGGCACCCAACTGCATCGAACTGAAATCAGCCGTGCACCAGAGTCGTTTATCCTGGATTAAATTGTTCAATCGAAGGCAGCTTTCCGACAAAGCTATCAAACTGTTGCTGTCCAGATTCAGGAAAATTTCCATCAGAATTTCATCACTCAGATCTAGAAGCGATACCTGTAGCTCGATGTCGGACAACTCTACCGACAGAATTTTCATGTTTGGTTGATCCCCGATGCACTCATCGGAAGACAACTTGCGCTTGCGGCCGGCATTGCTACTCGATGAACCACTGGCGCTTACTTCCGCTGAGGAAGTTGAAGCTTGCGGCTCTACTTCCGCTACGTCCATTCTTATGCCTAGTTTCAGATATTTCTACCTCCGAATTCTGCTGCAGAGGTGAATCTATAGAAATGTGAAAGAAGTTTAAATAGAAGAAAATATCTTATTGTTTGTTAGAAAAAGCAATACGTTCTTAGATTTTAACTATATGTATCATTCAAATTTTAAGAAAGAGCAAATGATTCGAACTTATAAGGTATTAATTTAAACGTTGAATTGTGCATCATATATTGTCGAAACGTTCTTGAAATATCTTCTTGAATTTTTAATTGCAATAAACTAATTCATCATTGTTTCTCCTAATCCTCAAAACGGTTTCTTCGTTATCAGGCCTCAGAATTCAATAAATTTGCGTGGTTTGTATACCAAAAATCTTGATTATAATAAGTTCATTTATCAGATTATTAGTTCGAAAGTATTGATAAAATGGACGCAATATCGGGTGACCAATTTGGAGTGGATTTTTAAGGGAAAAATCTTGTACTGAATCGCTGTTTCATGATTTGTAACTCCAGCAGACGCAACCATGGCAAGCCCCGGGGGAGATTAGCTTACCGTGCCTATTTTCACCCACACCAGTGCCCTCCACCCACCACCACCCCTTGCGGAGCTATATTAACGAAATGCAGAACAACAAGAAGAAGGCTCTTCCACAAGTCGGGAGAGATTGATGTCGGTTCAGAAATTTCTTCTTGCCACTTGCTTCTTCACTGCTACTCCAGCTAAAGCTCCGTGGAGGATTCACTCGGTGGAAAAAGTCTGTTATCGCTCACAAAGCGGCTAAATTTTTGACCCCTTCAATGATCACTGGAAGTAACCGTAGCTAGAGCATCTTTTCACACTTCTTTTAATGCCGGACGATGGGGAATTTGCATAGAATTCTCGAAAAAATCAACTGTTGTACAAAAGAAAATTCTCACTTTTTCTTTCACGAACGATAGCTTTTCCGTCTGTCAAACAAAATCGTCTCTCATGAGTTTTTCATCAAAAAATTGAGCGAAAATGGGAGAGAAGAGAACTATTTTGACACAAAGATTGCCCGCCCAGTGAGCTTCGAGTTAGGTTTTAAAGGGTTTTAATAAAGAAAATACACTGAGAGCAATTGTGTCCAGTTTGTTTCAGGCTGAAACAAATTTTTTGTTTTTAATGTTGATTTCGAACTGGTATAAAACAGAATTTAGTCCGTTGGTGCTTAGAGCACCTGTATCCGTGGTCTATTCTTGAGCCTAATAAAAATTGAACCAACGAAGTTAGAGCACTTGTATCCCAAGTCTATTTTTGGGTCTAATTTATACAAAAGAATTAAACCAACGAAGTAAGATCCAATCCAGTGCAAAAAGTGGCAACCTCACTCGTGTTCCATTAACTGTCAAGCGGTTTATAGAACAGCGTCAAATTGGATCCAAATCTCATCAATTTTGGAGTAATCCTTATACCAGTTCCAAGAATTTTTGAGATGAAACTGGTATAATGAAACAAGGATTTGGGTCTAAACTGGCGTGGTCTATTCTTGTGGGTCTAATTTATACAAGAATTCTAGAGTTTGTTTTGATTAGGTCGTATGAACCAATATAAACAAAACTGAGTTATTGGCTGCAAACGATTGAGAATCATGCGCTCTGTGTTTAATAAAAATCTGGTTACGTTTGATCAATGAATAACTTTTACAAAATTATTTGAATTTAAGACGTATCCGAACTTTTTTATTTTCGAGTGCAAATTGGTTTTTGCGACTTTTTGCATCGCCGTTTTTTGCCGTGCATGCAACAGGACGCTAGATAACAATTCGCCACAACATTCGCGTGTGATCCTTTGTTGGAAACAGACGTGCTTGAATATAACTAGTTGAAGCGTGGTTTCGAAGTATTCCGAAAATTGAACAGGTTGTTTCGTTTCATAGTAAATAGTAAAAAACTCGTTGTGAGTGTTGCATAGTGATGAGTGTTGGAGCTGGTGCCCCAATGGGGGCACCGATGGATGCAGATTTTAATAAAGCGGGAAGCTCGACGCACAATGCAGAACAAAATGGCGGTCGTCCATTGAAATCTGGAGAACAAAATGGCGGAAGAAAACCGTTTGAAAAGTGCTTTTACAAGCAAAGCGATACTGGTCCATACAAAGTAATCGTTGAAAAAAAAGCTGAAAAAGAGAAGGAAGTGGTTAACGAAACAAAAGATGTGGAGAAACAATCAAAGGAAGTGGAAAAGCAAACGGGAATAAATAAAATCGCAGTTGGAATGCTTTTGAAGCAAAATGGTTTCGCAAAGGAAGTGATGGATATTAGGAAGATTGGCCGATCGAAGGTGTTGGTTTATTTTTCTGAATGGAAAGAAGCGAATAAGTTAATAAATTGTCGTAACCTGGCGTTGAAGAATTTCTTAGCTTATATACCGAAGGGCTTCATAACAGTAAAGGGTGTTATAAGTGGTATCCCTGAGGATATAGATGAAAATGAATTGAGAGGTGAAATCGAAACAGATAAGGAAATCGTGGAGATGTTCCGCATGTTCCGGAAGATAAACGAAAAAAAGGTCAAGACCCGCAAGGTAGGTGTAATATTCCGTAGTAATAAGCTCCCAGAGTATGTCAGAATATATTCCGTAAACACGAAAGTAGAGGCATACGTCAACCGAGCCGTAATGTGTTTCGCTTGCTTACGCTACGGACACATCGCGGGAAATTGTAAGGGAAGGAAAAGATGTAATAATTGTGGCGAGGCAGAAGGAGAGAACCATAATATTGAGAACTGCGATAACCCAACGAAATGTGTTCATTGTAAAGAAACACATAAATCATCCGACCCAAAATGCCCAGAACGTTCAAAACAGGAAACAATAAAGAAATTGATGGCAGTCCAGAACCTAACTTATCAAGAGGCCCGCGACGAGTTTAGAGTAGAAACAAGGAACGGATACGATTTACTATCGAACATTAGAGAATTCCCAAGTATCTATCAAAGTTTTGCCAATGTAGCTGCTAAAAATGTGAAGACAATCCCAAAACCAAAAATGCAACCAAGAAAACTGATGGCATCAACAAATGGAAACCTGGAAGACAGTCAGAAAATGGTAAGTCAAAGAACAAATTTTCATCTAAATAATGTGGAGGAAGAGGATTTCTCTCAGACTCAACCAAAAAAAAGGAAGACCATTACGGCACAGGAGAATAACGATGGAGACGACCAACAACAAATTTCAGTGCAAAAACATTTAGAGCTACGTAAACGATGGGACGATAGAATGCAGGTACTAGCGAGTCAGAAGGAAAATTACAAGTCAGTAATAAGTAAGTGTTTTGCTGTTCTTTCGAATGCACTATCATCAAATATAGAGGACGGACACCTGGTGGTGAGCGAAGTTCTAAAGGAAATGAGTAAGGTACTAGGGCACTGTGACCAAGAGGTCGTACATCAACCTACAAATCAAAATGGCATTTAAACTAATACAACACAATATTCAGAGCCTTCCTAAAAATAAACTCGAACTAACACATGAACTTAATATTAATAAATATGATGCGGTCTTGCTCTCTGAAATTTGGGCAAGTCCAGAAAGTTTGAATTCCCTACATATATCGGGATATCACAAAATCTTACAACCAAGACTAACCACAGTGGGAGGAGGAGTTGGCATTTACCTTAGAGAAGCTTACAATTATAAAAAGCTAGAACTAACTTCTGATGAACTTTTCGAAACTATAGGTATTGAAATCCCCAGTAAAGGACTGAGTCTTATATCTACCTACATAAATCCAAAAATTTCAAACACGGAGTTAGAGGATAAATTGAATAGGTTAATCAACGAGTCTAGAAATATTAAAGGACTTGTAATCGGAGGTGACTTTAACGCACATAACACATGCTGGGGCTGTAATAACACCAATAACAAGGGCAAAATCGTCTATGATCTCATCAATAGTACAAATTTATTAATTTTAAACGACGGTACTATGACCTACAGACCAGCTTCTTTAAGCTTCTCACCAAGTGCAATAGACCTGACATTTTGTACCCCAGACATATTCAATGGAATAGTATGGAATGTTTTAGATCATAGCTTAGGAGGATCTGCACATATGATTTTGGAAATAGAAATTCCTCAAATTGCTTCTAAAAACCATAGAAAAATAATAAACTATAAAAACTTAAATAAAGCCATTGCAACTATCACGCCAGATGACTTCCAGAATCTGGAAGCATTAGAGTCATTAGTCACAACATCGGTTAAACAAAATAGTCACACGAGTTCTCTGGTTCCTAAATATTATTGGAACTCTGAACTGGATGAGCTTTATAAGAAGAAGCAGTTGTGTAGAAAAACATATCTCGCGTGAGCTTTCATTACGTCGAATGAAACAGAAACACCGAACCGAGAAAAACGCTTCTGAAATTTAAAGAGTGTTTTTCAAATCCTATTTTTATTCCTGCGCCGATAACCCTTCAAAAAATACGCAATATTAATGGAAACTAATTGTTTCAGATATTTCACATTATGAATTTAATTTTTTGCAATTTTTAGAGCTATTTTTTAATCATATAGGAACATACGACATATTCAAACATAAATCGTTCATACGTCTGAACACATTCGTCGTTTGGAGGGGAAATTTGTTTCATTCGTCTCTTTTCTTTCGTCCTTTGATTCGTTCAACTTGCACTTACGCCCAAATGTTTCTGATGCAAATACTATGTGAAATTTTCAATTTTCTCGGCGTAGTGGCTGTTTAATAAGTGAAATATCTAGTGTAGCGGAAAATTGGTGAGTAAATGCATAATGGAATGTGTGAATCAGGTGCGCCATTGGTCAAACTAGCTTGCTGCTGCTGATCAACTTTCTGTTGCCGATCAGCTGGAGGGGAAATTTGTCTCATTCGTCCTTTGATTCGTTCAACTTGCACTTACGCCCAAATGTTTCTGAGGCAGTTATCGGTAAATAAAATTTTCAATTTTCTCGGCATAGTGAATGTTAACTTGGTGAGTTGTCGAGTGTAGCGGTAAATTTATTAGTGAATGCGTAATAAAAGTGTGAATCGGGTGATTGGGTGACTAACAGCAGCAGGCTGCTGCCGATCACCCGCATAAATGAGGATTGTTACCGAACGATCTCTCAAATAGTCAAAAGACGATTTGATGAAGTGTAAAAAAAACGCTTAGCAAACGATTATTCAAACTGTGAAATACATAAGTTGAATCGTGAATTCCAAATCCACATTATTTTTAATATGTCGTTAGGTTATGTAATTGTTAAAAACTGTTAAAACACTTGTATGGATGAACTGTTCTACATGCAGTCCAGGTTTGGTTTAAAAACCGATTGTGGAAAATGTATTTAGATCATCGGATTGTAATCGTTATAGTTATTTCGAGGAGCTCTCAGGCCTAAACGCTTACGTGAATAGTTCTTTAACGATTTGACTTTCATTTATTCCAACGTTATTCAAACCGTTTTAGAAATCGTTCGTGAAAAGAGCACGCACACAAACGCAAATTTTTATGCATATGGGAGGTTTTCGGATAGGAATACAAAATATTTTCTTATTGTATCATTATATTTTATTTCTTTGAATATTACCATCTATTTGCCGCATTTTGTCGTGCTTCCTGCTGTTCAATATTTCAAACAGCATGCCCTGTAAAACGTCCCAAAGGTCCGGTGCCAAGCAATCCATAGCACGGATGGAACTGTGGGGGTTCCTGTAGCGTAACCTGGAACGGAAGTAACGGAGTTATCGGATTTGCTTTAAGAAGATTTCAATTTTCACTTACCTGATTTACAAAGTTCATCGTGCGTCTGCAATCGCTTATAAATTTTAATATTCCAGTACTGATTGCACCTGCTCCAGCAGGCTGAGTTTCGATTTTCCGAGCCGCTCACGTTGCGAAAAGAAAACAAATTCTCCCGGCGTAACAATGTCATAAAACGAAACGTTTGCATCAGTGGTGCCAGATACAATGTTTTAACAAGATTTCTATGAATGTTGAGATGCAAAATTTTAAGGTAAATATTTTAAATGATCAGGATGATTATGGATAGAAATTTGAGATTATTTAAGAAACATTAATGAGTTATTGATTCCAATAAGAAATTCCGTTCAATACAATTCAATGTTTCATGTAAACACCAATTTGATGTTTCTATGTCTTCAGTTTGCATCTATGGTAGAACACGCATAAAATAATCATAGTTCAATAAAAACAACGAACACCATTGATACTCCTAGCTCTATCCCCAACTGAAGAGAAAATAGAAAGATTTCAGAGGGAATTGCCTAAAATTTACGTCAAGTGTTGCATTCGAAATCTGCTTGATTTAAAAATATAATAAAATGTAGAACTAGTGAACCTGTATATAAGAGAAGTGACATCTGAAGCACAAAATTCCAATCGAGCAAAAGAACTGTCAAAATCTATTCCAATCGATCCGAGCATTTTGTCGCAGAGCTTTTACCTTTCTTATTGAAAACTCAACCAAGGAAGGTATTGTGATTGTTGTTATAGTTCAAACAGATAATTTTTTAGCTGGTCATATGAATTTATGATTAGGTGCAATTTTTTTTCAATGCTTTGGTGAATTGTGTTTCTAGTTAGAAAACTAACTGATTATTAACGAAATTCAAGTCATTCATACCGTTTATCGCGATCCTTCGGGCATTGAGTTCAATGTTGTTTTGTTGGATTGAAGGAGCGTTCACTTTAGAGCTTGAACATTGAGCCAGAAACAGTGCTGGGGATTTTTTTGTCCAAGATTTCGGCGATGTTGCCACATATTTTATTTTAAGAGGGATCAGATGTCGCTTCTCTTATATGAAGGTTCACTATGTAGAACAATGTTATTTTGTGGCAAATTTTATTTGTTGCGACTGCTGCTGAATAAGGTTGCTTAAGATGCATTCAATTCATTCAAAAATGACTAGTGGACCAAAATTGTAACTCCAGCGTATAGTCCTATTTGTCGCTGGTAGTGTTCGTGATATTATGCTGATTGTTTCAACAACACTTTTCAGTTTTGGGACAATCAACCTCAAAAACTGCCATGTTTGTCGACAAGCTGCTCGTTTTTTGTACCGAGAGTTCCTGAGGTTAATTGTCCTGTCTCATCTGTACACGCTCAGCAGGTGTGCGTAAGAAATGTCAAAAACAACTCTTTTGTAATTGTCCAGATGGATTCGCAAAGAAACACTTTAATAATCGAGCATATTTCACTTAAAGTGTTGTCAAAAGCATCGCAAAAAGCAAGACCTAAACTTTTTAGTATGATATGTGCGTACCTTCCAAGTTCATTATCGAATTCGAAAAATCGAAACTCTATAGAGCTATAACAGAACATAAAAAAATAAAAGAAATATGTTCATAAATGCGTACTGATTTTTCGCAAAACTATTTGGCATCTTTGACCAGCGTTTCGTTCATTTTTGACATAACTCATGAACGGTATGGTTAACAGTTTGAGATCAATTTAACGGTTACAGAAAAATCGAAGGAAATCGTTCATACCATTCTATCATCTTTCCAGATACCATCACCTTTTTACATGAAGGTTCATGTTTCGTTTTTATCGTTCAAATTTTTCGTTGAAGTAAAGTTTAATGAAACATCTACGTTTACAGAGACAATCACGTTTTCTGAAGCTGTATATATATCGTATAGACTGTTTGAGATATAGTTTTTTCGTATGCGGGCAGCCTGCTGCTGTTGAGTATCGATTTAAAAAAGCTTGAAAACAAGAATCTGAAATAATGTTCATTGCCAGGTTGATATTCTGATAACCTCTATCTGTATACACTTGTTTGCTCATGGAATCCATAGCGAATGTGCTAGGTTTTTCTTCCTCTGCACATTCGCCGTTTGGAAGAAGGGACGTAAGCAACATTGAAATTGGCAATCAAGGTATTGTTTCATTCGTCATTTTGAAAGTCTTAAATTTTATATGTTAAAAGGGTTTAAATTGATTGTTTTATCAATCACATAGGTAGATAATGTTATAATGAAGCTTTTTTAGTGAATATCTCAGTTTTTCAAATTTTGTTTCATTCGACGTAATGAAAGTTCACGCGAGATATAATGCTTGTGCAAACGAAACAAACCTCTTGGCGATGTTGAAGGCTAATGCAATATTCCTCCGAACAAAAAAGCTACTTGTAAGAGAAAAGTTATGTGAGATAACCAAAAATATCGATCCTAGAAATTCGAGAGCAAATTGGAAGCTCATAAAAAATTTGAAATACCATCATAACGCTATCTCTAAAAATAGCGAAATCTTGATTTCTAAAGAAAAGACTTTGGAATTCCTTAATCATAATTTCGGCCCTACACAAATAAGCCCTGTACCAGCTGAACCTGCCATATACATACTAGAGAAAAGACAACTACTTACATTGGAGCTATTCAATAAAATTATACACAAGAAAAAAGCTCGTTCAGCTCCAGGAACAGACAAAATTACTTACGAGTTGCTACGTAATTTGGATTGGAAAGTTAAAGAAAAAGTCATCGAAGAACTAAACGTACATTTCAACAATGGTACCTTGCCAGATCATTTGAAGAAGATTAAAGTAGTTCCTATACTCAAACCAGGAAAAGACCCCAGGTTGCCAGAGTCTTATAGACCAATATCGTGCCTGTCGACTGTGACTAAGACAGCAAATACAGCTGTATTGTACTTGATACAAAAATATGCCGAAGAAAACAAACTACTTCCTAATCTTTCATTCGGCTTTAGATCTGGCAAATCTACAGAAGATTGCTTAGCATTCGTTACTAACCACATCATGGACGGAAAAAGAAAAGGAATGATAAACATAGCAATATTTTTCGACTTTAGTAATGCATTCAATGCTATTGAGGTTGATAAATTGGAAACAATACTCACTGATATGGGTTTTCCCACAGATGTGAAAAATTGGATAAAAAATTTTCTATGCAATCGACAACTAATTGTTACAACAGATCTGGGTTCAGTCACGTCAACAGTGTCTGTGGGATTACCACAAGGTGACGTCATGTCGCCGACACTGTTCAACCTGTATACAGCTAAGCTACATGATACCGATACCGAAGAAGATACTGTCACCGTACAATTTGCCGATGACTTCGTTAAGATTGTCAGAGGCAAATCTTTGACAGAAGCAAGAAGTAAAGCACAACTTGCTATAGACAGATTTACTGAGCACAGCTCTGAACTAAACCTCCAACTTAACGCAAGTAAGACTAAGGCGATTGTCTTCACAGCAAAACATACTGACTTGGCGCTTACTGTTAGGGGATCTCCAATAGAAAGCGTCCGCCACTATAAATATTTGGGAGTCTACGTAGACCAAAATCTCAGATTTGGTTGCCATGTTAGAGAACTGAAAAAGAAAATTAAAGACCGGCAAAACATGTTGAAGATAATAGGGAGCATAAAAAAGGGGGCCAACCCCAAAGTTATGATACTTTTCCATAAAGCATTATACGGGAGCTACCTAGCATATGGCAGTGCCATCTACGGTGATACACCGAAAACCTACAAGGAAATGTTGGCTGTATCAAGCCGGCAATGCCAGCGGATAGCCACAGGATGCACAAGAACCACTCCTATTAACACCCTAGCAGCGCTGTCAAATGAAGAACCACTTTCTTTGAAACGCCATTATTACGCCATGAAAAAAATAACGCAACACTTCAAAAAGAATGACGAAATTGCTGAACAACTAAGAAGACTTCAACCTATGCCAAATTTCCAGAAATCCAAGTGTTTCACATTTATGGAAAAGGTGTATTTGGAAAATTCGGAAACGGTTCAAAACGTATACGAAAACTACGAAATGGAAGAAATACCAAAAATAGATGTACGCCCACAAATAGAGAAAATACCAATAAACAAAAAGAAAATGTCCACATCTACAATGCTACAAATCGCCAAGGAACATATTAATACGGAATACTTATTTTGGAGACAAATCTATACCGATGCCTCTAAGTCAACGGAAGGCTGTGGTATCGGAGTATATGAATCAAATTCAGAAACAGAGATTAGTTTACGCCTTGAACACCCGACAAGTATTATGACAGCAGAATTAATTGCTATCCAGATAGCTTTGAGAGAAATCCCAAGCTTAGAAACAGATCAATTTTATAGAAATGTTATACTCACCGACTCTCAAGCTGCTTGTCAATTACTATTATCGTGCCAGTTTGATAAAAGCTGGGATCATTTGACCGGTGAAATTTGTACAAATTTGTATAAAACAAATACGGTACTCCAGTGGATTCCAGGGCATGTTGGCCTCAACGGAAATGAGCATGCCGATCGCCTAGCTAAAACAGGAGTTCAAGCAAATGCTATCGTAGTCAACAAATTACTTTGGGTTGACGCAATCAGGAATTATAAACAGGAACTATCATCTGCTACAAACCAATGGTATCGGGACATTGCCCTGCGAGACGGCAAAGGACTGAAATTTTTCGAAATGTTCTCAAACTTTCCCATCAAACCTTGGTTTTGGACCGCTGATTTGGATGGAGAAGAAATCCGCACGCTGAACCGTGTTTTGGCTGGCCATGACTACTCAGAATACTGGCTGGCTAAAATGAAATTAGTAGTTAATGAAGATTGCGAAATGTGCCAAGAAAAGAACACTACCGAACACTGCCTGCTCAAATGTATGAAGTACAACCACGTCCGAAACCATTTCCACTGGGAAAACTACAATAAATTAACCGAAATCGCCAAAAATGATAAAGAACTTTGTTGCGTGGAAAAACTAAAGCAAATTTTAAAATTCATAAAAATGGCAAATTTGCGTATGTGACAATCAATCGTCACAAAAACGCAACCGAAAGGCGTCAAATGACAAAAAATAAGATCGAACTGGCGATATGAGGCACAGTCCCTCAGGCCAATCTGTCAAAACACAACAACAACAACAACAACAATTCGCCAAGTTGGTTTTTGCGTCGTTTGTGCATCGTCGCGAAAATTTCTTTGGCAATTGATGGAACTTTACGGTTGAATACAAAAAATCATAGAAAACTGCCTGCAGGAGTGATTTCAGTCGTATCTTATCGGAATGGATGGCTTAATTTATTGTTGGGTAAGTATACAAAACTTAACTTTTGAAAGTGCAAAAAGCCATTATTCTGTTTCCATTCCAGATACAACCAAAGCAATTTGAAGCAATGGATAACTTTTGCATTCTTCGAACGGTCATCGGTGTTACAGGTAGGGGCCTAAAATTTCCTAGTGTTCCCCAAATAGACAATCCTGTTAAACAACAATTCCGGATGCCCTTTGGCGGCAATTTTCATGTCTTAATTGAGTAGATTATTATAGTTTCTAATGCTCCTCCAATCAATTTTGAATTACATAGCAAAGTAATAGGCGAATAGAATCTGTTTAGGGAATTATGATATCCTGATGTGCACCGATTGATATTGCTCTCCATACTGAGAGTTGCGCATGGCGGTCCTTGCCTTTTATATAGTTTTGAATACCCGTCGTTAACTCATCTGATTGCGTGGGTTTATTCTCTTCTTCAGGATGCCACATCCTCCCGTTGCACGAAAATTGATAAATGGGAATATCTAGCCATTTTTCTCAATTTATAGCTTGATACCCTTATGCCGTCATTTTCATATAGTTTATTTCTTCATAAGTTATCGATCAATGTTTTTCTTGTTTATGTTTGTTTCTTTTCCTTTTTACCGCCCTTTTTAAATTTCTCGCCATCACCTCCATATTCCGTACTTGTATTTTACCTTACTTCTTATTTCTTACTTGTCAAGTTTCTTTTCAAGTGGTTCTGTTTTCTTTCCTCTTTATTTTTCATCACATTCAGCTCTTCCTCCCCTTTTTCTGTTCATTTTCTCTTTATTTATTTTAGTTCACTTTCACCAACACTGTTTTAAATGTAATATTTGTTTCTCTTTAAACTATTCGATTTTGTTTCTGTCTGTATGGCATTTAATTTATTCATTTTTTTTCCTACGTTTTAAATTTGGAAAACTTTTAACATTAAATTATTTTCTCCTTCGAGCAACTTTTTCAGTTTTCATTTCATTCCCTCGTTATCTGTATTGAAACACTTTTTCTCATTTTCTGATATTATCTTTTCATTTTTTCTACTTTTCGTCACTTTCTTCATATTCCAATTTCCCCACTGGGTTTTAACCATTTGTTACCTGACCATGAGCTTCTACTCGGTTCAGGATTTCTTTTAATATTTTTTTTTCGCCTGACCATGAGCTAGCACTCGGTTCAGGATATCGCTATTTATTTTATTTTGTTTTCATATGCGCCTTGGGCTAAACCCGACTGCATCAATTCTCAAATGGTTACACTGCCTTGAGCTAAACTCGACTAGTGTTTGCGTCTTGGGCTTACCCCGACTGCAATAGTTTTCAAAATAGAAGCACTCCCGCATACTAAAAAACTATATTTCAAATAGTCTATACCATACATCAACGGCTTCTGAAAAAGTGATTGTCTCTGTAAACGCAGCTGTTCTGTTGAACTTTACTTCGACAACTATAAGAACGAAACATTAACGTTCATATATGAAAGTAAACCGTAAAAATGATCTCGAACCATTACTCATACCGTTCATTCCTTCTGTCAAACATACGTCCAAAATCAACGAAAAGCCGGTCAGAGATGCCAGATGGTTTGCACAAAAATCAGTACACATCAATGAAAATATCTTTTTATTGCTTCTCTGATACGATTCAAAGGTGTTTCAACAACAATAATTGAACTTGAAAGCAACATAATAAATGATACTATGATACATCTTTATTGGAGTTATATAACGGTAATTTTGGAATTAACTAGTTTCAACAGTAAGTTATGCAGAGACACCCAAGAAACCATAATCATTTACAACTTGTTGAAATGCTATCCAAAAACAGCTTAACAGCTTCTCTGATCTCTGTAAGCTTGTTTTTTTTGCGTTTAAATAGCTCGGGGAGCTGACGCTGGAAATGAAAATTAGAGATAGTTTGGAGAAGGAAAATTTTAAAGTTTAGAATAGGCAGCGTAGAATAGTAAGCGATCATGAGACGTTGGTTAGACCATCATGCACTTCATTATTGTAATATCTTGACCTTCACCGGTCGACAGCTTTCTCCAGACTCAGCCAAGCTCCCAACAGTCCTAGCTTTTTATAGCTTTCAATACCCGTCCTTCACTCTTTTGATTGCGTGTGTTTGTACTCTTTTTCAGGATGCCACATCCTCCCTTTGCACAAAATTTTATTAATAGAAATATAATTGCTTTTTCAATGGACATTTTTAATCCATTATTTCCTTTTTCTCCAATCCACAGGTAGACACTTTCGTGCTGTCATATTCCTTCATTTTTTTTTATTGTTTCTGTTCATAATTGTTTTTCCTCGTTCCTTTCTTCTTTACCTCTTTTTATCGTTTGTTTTATTACTCACTTTTTGCCTTATTCCTGTCATCATATTTCTTTTGTTATCATTTTGCTCCTCTCTTTTTACATTACTGTCATCTCTTCTTCCCTTTTTTCTTTTTTTTTAAATCTTCCATTCGTTTTCTCCTATTGTACTCGCGAAAAATTTACATGAATTTTCTATTTATTTGTAGTTGGTGTGACTCTGTTCGCATTCTCCTCACTTTTTAGTTTTTGATTTGAAACACTTTCTTATTTCTTATATAATTGCTTTTCTTTAACTTTCATGCCGTTGCCACTCACTATCTGATTTGCAACACCTTAGCCTTTATCGTTTTCAAAAAATATTGATTTGCTGTCATATTCATTCATTTTTTTTATTCTCTCTTTTCTTTGCCTGACCATGAGCTGGTACTCGGATTCAGGATTTCGCAATTTCTTCTATTATTGATTGCGCCATGGGCCAAACCCCGACTGCATAAATTTTTAACACTGCCTTGAGCTAAACTCGACTAGTGTTTGCGCCTTGGGCTTACCCCGACTGCAATATTTTTAAAATAATAGCACTGCCTTGAGCCTAACTCGACTAGTGCTTGAGCCACATGTTGGCCAGTTCATTTCCTTGCTGGACCCAAAATATCCTCTTTCATGCGCATGTATTCAACATGTCTCTCATCACCATTGAGCAAGTAACCATCGTTTCGTCAACCCAACCGCAAATTTTGATGCTACAAGTAGCCCACTAAATCCATTTGGCTCCGATGCGGCTGTTGGCGCCGCCATAGAGTTGTTTTTGACATTTCTTACGCACACTTGCTGAGCGTGTACAGATGAGACGGAACAATTAACCTCAAAAACTCTCGGTACAAAAAACGGGCAACTGGCCGACGCACATGGTCGTTTTTGAGGTTAATTGTCCCAAAACTGAAAAGTGTTGGTGAAACAATCTGCATAATATCACGAACACGAACAGCGGCAAATAGGACTATAGCAAATTGTCAACGAGCCGATTGTGACGAAGCAACAAATCGTTCATTTCTCCGTTGGACGTGAAGGCGAGAGGTGTGTAAAACGCTGGGCGGTTTTCTTCCTAGTTGGTGCTGGACCAAACGAATCACAGGAACCGCAAACCCCTTTAGCATATTCGGCGTCGAACCATCTCCGGTACTACAACATTTTTGTTGCTGCATCGCCTCCGGCATCGCCATGCACCTTAGCAAAATGTAGCACTGTTACAGCGGTCTTGAGCGCCTCGTCAGCCACTGCACACTGGTTTTCCTACTGGTCCTGGCATTTCCATATTCGGCCACTACCCCTACCTCGGAAAAAAAACTAAACTCTCTTCGAGGGTAGAGGTAGTACTCCTGGCACGGATCGCCAATGTAATATCTTGACCTTCACCGGTCGACAGCTTTCTCCAGACTCAGCCAAGCTCCCAACAGTCCTAGCTTTTTATAGCTTTCAATACCCGTCCTTCACTCTTTTGATTGCGTGTGTTTGTACTCTTTTTCAGGATGCCACAATTATATCCATTCCGGCTGGATATTGACAGAATGCAGTTCAAGATAATAAACCAACCCCTCTTGATACCAGATACCAGTTATTTTTTATCAATGAAAAACAAAATTCAACCTGATTATGACCATAAAGAGAATTATATTTTTTATTTGTGCATTTGCATGCAAATTTATATTTAACAC
Source organism: Uranotaenia lowii (assembly GCF_029784155.1). NCBI lineage: Eukaryota > Metazoa > Arthropoda > Insecta > Diptera > Culicidae > Uranotaenia > Uranotaenia lowii. The sequence goes on along the minus strand of NC_073692.1, from coordinate 314,687,185 downwards.
AGAAAAATAATAAATATCCATATTTTGAAAAATCTTCAAATTCGGCACCACTGGCTGTTTGACTGTCCGGAAAGAAAAACAACAATCTTGTTCAACTTTTGTCGCGTTTCAAATCGGCTTTTTTTTACTTGCTGGGTATTTTGCTGCAAAAACCGGATCTGAGGACCCCGGAGGACGCCAGTTTCAACAGCTGCCACCTCAATTGCGGAGCCAGGAGGCTAATAAAAGCGGTTATAAACATCCGGCTAAGGCAGTGGCAATGTTCGTGGAAGTTTCAACACAAAGGGTACCGTGGGAGCATCGGATTGCTGTTTGTAACAGGTAGGTTTAGTTTCTAGTTAAGCAAAATTCCAACAAAACCAGCTTACAAAAAAAAATAACACAAAAATCATATATCGAGAATATTGAGAACTTTTTTTTTCAATTTTTGCTTCCTTCAGGTTGTGGATGCCATCTGCTATCACAGCTTCCGACGTAGCCAAGGCCAGGAGAGTTGTCAGAACTGGATGGCAGTTCAAACAAGGAACGAAGCTTATATTTCGATTTTTAAAAGGTACGACAAAAATGAGGATGTTGTAAATAAAATTTAAATATCCATAAACGATTTATTCTCTCAATCCGAAAATTCCCAGCTATTCACACACGATTCCAAATAACGTACGCATAGCGTTCACTAGCGTTGTTGAACGTTATGACAAATCGTTTCAAGACTTCAACAGTAAATGTCGCGTTATAAACTTACTTCAAGAATTACTTCAACAATAACAGTTTGATGCTCTAAATACGTTTCCGTAAGCGATTTTTGGATTTTATCTTAACTGTTTGTACAAAAGTCGCCCCATACAATTGTTTTAACAGTTTTAAACAGTAACATAACTTAACGCCATATTCAACAGACCGTCGTTTTGGAATTCACAGTTAGTGGAATGTTTTTTACGATGTCAGATACCGTTTTCTAAAAGTTTATTTACGCTGTTCCAAATAGTTTTATAACTATTATAGTAACTGTTTGGTAACAGTTTTTTTTTTATTCGGGCTGCCTTGAGCCTAGCTCGACTAGTGCAGCCACTTAATGGCCAATTCATTGCCTTTCACTGTGTCTTCATTTTTTTTCCGTGGGCTTTGATTTAAACCTAAACCATCATTGAGCGGAGCACTACCCTTTAATCCACCCACACTATGGAATTTTAGCCGCAATTTAGCAATTTATGACATCAAAAATCCAGTTGGCACCGTAACCTCTCCGGCACCGCACATTTTGGGCACAGCAACATCTAAGCTTCCACAACAGCTTTGGCATAGCCTAATCATAGCCGCCGGAAGACTCTTGGCAGCAACACCTTTAGCACCGTAACATCCTCGACGCCGTAACATCTTCGGCCCTGCAACACTTTCGATATCAAATCTAAACTTGAATAACCATACTTTCACACTTCAGCAAAATGCATCGCTGCACCAAACTTCACCGCAACCCGAATACGAAAATATTGTAACAAAACAGTTCCTGTAGTAGTTATAAAACGTTAAGAAACAGTGTAAAAAAACGTTTAGAAAATGATATCTGAAACCATAAAAAACATTGCACTTATCTTGAATTCCAAAACGACGGTCTGTTGAATATGGCGTTAAGTTATGTTACTGTTTAAAACTGTTAAAACCTCTATATGGACGAACTGTATTACAAATAGTATGAATAACGTCCAGAAAACGCTCTTGCAAAACGTATTTAGACAACCAAACTGTTAATATAACAGTTTTCCGAAGAGTAATCTTTTATCTAAACAGTAACAGTAATAGCTATCGAACGATTCAAAATAACGTATTTTCCAACGTTATCCAGAACGGTATACGTCAATGGCGGTCTCACACACACATAGATGGGATTTTCGGATGTTTGATATCAATTCAATTTTTTCTCATTATCTTTATTGAACTTGGTTAACACTTACATACGGTTGTCGGTGAGAAATTTAAACGGATTGATATCCCATAATTTGATTCTTGCAGGAAGATCCTACCCGGCCATGGGCATAGGGTATGGATTCGCGTAGCTCCAGCGCTATGGAATGCCGGGAAGCCATCGTCACCCGGGTTATGAATGAGTGAGGAAGCTGGAATCAATTTATTACATTATATTTAGATTATATTTAGAATTTGTTTGTTACTACTTACGGTAATTAATTCCGGTAGCTCCCGCAGAAGAATCAGCGAGTAGAATCTTGCAGAATCCAGATTTCGGATGGACGAAAATTGTTGTGTTCTTGTGTATCTCTTCCAGATGAGGGCAGTGGTGCCGATTAGACCGATTTTGCCAAATTGTACCGATATGAAATTAATATGTGAAAGTTAAAAAAAAATTATAGCGTTGATGTTTCTAGGTCGTCTTTTTGCATGCATGCTGCATCTTGCATAATGAGCGTTATTAAAAGTATCTTGTAAGGCCGATGACATAGTGAGAGCGATAATTGGCGAACGCGACCGATACGATCTGGAGCGGTGGAACAAATTGGCATCTCCTTCGTCGCATTTAATGTCAGGTTCAGGCCGATGACATAGTGGCCGATGACATAGTGAATACGATGCGATGCGATGCGGTGAATGCGATTCAATGCGGTGAACCACATTTGATGAAAATGTATGTGAATCGCTTAAACCTGACATACTCAACGCGGCAAAGCAGGTGTCAATTTGTTCCGCCGCTCGAGTTCGCATAGGCTGCGTCCGTAAATTTTCCGCCAATTCGCATCGCATCGCACTCACTATGTCATCGGCCAGTGAGAGCCATGCGATGCGAAATTACGGACGCAGCCTATGCGAACTCGAGCGGCGGAACAAATTGACACCTGCTTTGCCGCGTTGAGTATGTCAGGTTTAAGCGATTCACATACATTTTCATCAAACGTGGTTCACCGCATTCAATCGCATTCCCCGGTTCGCATCGTATCGCACTCACTAGTCATCGACCTAAGTAATCCACTTACATTTCCCTCAAATGTGGTTCTCCGCATTAATTCGCAACCGCTGATTCGCCTCGCATCGCATTCGCATCCGCTGATTCGCATCGGCGTGCACTATGTCATCGGCATAAATCAAGAGCTGAACTTCGTTTAGTATAAAGATAGTAAAACAAAAAATTATTATCATAATTGTGTACGAATTTTGCACAAAACCAACTGGCATCTCTGACCGGGCGATTCGTTGATTTTGACGTGCGAGTTTGACAAGTATGACAGAGGGGATGAACGGTTTGTTTAACGGTTCGAGTTCAGTTTAACGATTAAAGAAAAATTGAAGGAAATCGTTCATATCATTCTATCACCTTTCCAGTTACCATCGCACGTTTTTACATAAACGTTCATATTTCGTCTGCTATCGTTGGCGAAGTAAAGTTTAGAAGAACAGCTACGTTTACAGATACAATCACCATTTCTAAAACCGTAGATGTATCGTAGAGACTGTTTGAGATATGGTTTTTTAGTATGCGGGAACACCTTCGCATATTGGGCCTAACATCTTGCACCTCCTGGTCTGGCACTACCCCTCCCTCGGAGCTAAATCAATCTAAACTCTCTTCGAGGGTAAGGGCAGTGCTCCTGGCACGGATCGCCAATATGATATCCTGATGTGCACCGATTGATATTGCTCTCCAGACTGAGAGTTGCGCATGGCGGTCCTTGCCTTTTATAGTTTTGAATACCCGTCGTTCACTCATCTGATTGCGTGGGTTTATTCTCTTCTTCAGGATGCCACAGGAATGAAAATTGTCGATCGGAAAAATGTCGTTGGCACCAAACAAAAATGCAATAGGACGTAAGTACAACTTCACATGTAAGCACTGAACTGACACTCTTTTCCAGTACATATGAATGTTCTCCTGTAATTCCAACTTCAACTTTCAAATTTCCGAACGAATTTGAGCAGAACGGGAATTAAAAATGCGATTCAGAACTTCAATAGCGATTTTCTCAAAACTAGTCAAGTGGCTCATACGACCTAATCAAAACAAACTCTAGAATTGAACCAAAGAAATTAGATCCGATCCAATGAAAAAACTGGCAAATGCACTCGTGTTCCATTAATTTCCTTGACCTTATAAAAAGGCCTGTGCTAAAAGGTTTTCGTGTGTAAATAAATCAACAATTACAATTACAATTAACTGTCAAACGGTTTAGAACTACGTCAAATTGGATCCAAATCTCATCAGTTTTGGATCAATCCTTAGAGCACCTGTATCCGTGGTCCAAACAGCCGGTTAAGACCCAAATTCCAACCCGAGCAACCGCACTGGTGATCTATTATACCAGTTTCAACCCAACTTTTTTTAGAGCTGGTATAAGGGCATCTGTATTCGTGGTCTATTCTTGGGTCTAATTTATACAAGAATTGAACCAAAGAAATTAGATCCGATCCAATGAAAAAACTGGCAACTGCACTCGTGTTCCATGAACTGTCAAACGGTTTAGAACTGCGTCAAATTGGATCCAAATCTCATCAGTTTTGGATCAATCCTTATACCAGCTCTAAAAAAAGTTGAGTTGAAACTGGTATAATGGATCACCAATGCGGTTGCTCGGGTCGGAATTTGGGTCTAAACCGGCTGTTTGGACCACGGATACAGGTGCTCTAAGGATTGATCCAAAACTGATGAGATTTGGATCCAATTTGACGCAGTTCTAAACCGTTTGACAGTTAATGGAACACGAGTGCAGTTGCCAGTATTTTCATTGGATCGGATCTAATTTCTTTGGTTCAATTCTTGTATAAATTAGACCCAAGAATAGACCACGAATACAGATGCCCTTATACCAGCTCTAAAAAAAGTTGAGTTGAAACTGGTATAATGGATCACCAGTGCGGTTGCTCGGGTCGGAATTTGGGTCTAAACCGGCTGTTTGGACCACGGATACAGGTGCTCTAAGTAGGTAAAACATATTTTGTGTGTATTATTTTAAATTTAAAAAACCACTGGGTGGGCCTCCATTTTTTCAACATAGTGGCGGATTTTATGGTCTCCACTCTCAAAATCAAAACAAACATCCGCGCAACGTATATCGATTCGTGCGTAATTTTTGAGACTGGTCAGTTTATCCATATTTTGTAACATATTTTACTTTCATTGCGACACTGCAGAATGGCTTCCGAAGCTGGTCCATCGTCAGTGAAACGATACCGTCGCGAAGAGCTGGAAGAGAGTGACCCGGATGAAACTGATGATAAATACGAGCCTTACATTCCGGTGAAGGAACGCAAAAAACAACAGCTGCTCAAGCTGGGACGCATCGTACAACTTACGGCGGAAGCTTCGAACGTTGGCAAATCGTCAAGCGAAAATGAACACGACGACGAAGGGGCCGAGGAAGCGTGGGGTCGCAAGTTCAACATCAGTCTGTTGGACCAGCACACTGAACTGAAAAAGATAGCCGAGGCCAAGAAAATCAGCGCCGTTGAAAAGCAACTCAAAGAGGTAAGAAGAAAAACATCTAAAATTTAATTTATTTTTATTTGATATTAACTTGAAAATTATTTTCAGGAAGAGAAAATCTTAGAAAGTGTGGCCGAGAAGAAAGCTCTGATGGGTGTGGCGGAATTGGCAAAAGGTATTCAATATGAAGATCCGATAAAAACAGCCTGGAAACCTCCACGGTACATTTGCGCCAGGTCGGATGTTTCACATGAAAAAGTACGCGAAAGATTGCGTATACTGGTTGACGGAGAAAATGTGCCTCCGCCGATATGCACATTCAGGGAAATGAAATTCCCAAAACCGATTCTTGTGGGGCTAGAAAAGCGAAACATCAGAAAACCTTCACCAATCCAAGTGCAAGGTATTCCGGCAGTTCTGTCCGGAAGGGATTTGATCGGGATAGCTTTCACCGGTTCAGGCAAAACACTAGTATTCGTTTTACCAATTGTGATGTTTTCACTAGAACAGGAACTAAGGTTGCCATTTATCAGTCGAGAAGGTCCCTATGGGTTGATCATTTGCCCTTCGCGGGAGTTGGCAAAGCAGACGCACGACATCGTTCAGTATTATTGCGGCCATCTCCAGCAAGCGGGTATGCCGGAAATTCGTTCGGCCTTGGCTATTGGTGGAGTTCCGGTTAGTGAAGCATTGGCTGTCATCCAACAGGGATGTCACATCATGGTTGCCACACCTGGTCGGCTGATGGATATGTTAGATAAGAAGCAGGTCACTCTTGAAGTGTGCAGATATCTTTGTATGGACGAGGCCGATCGTATGATAGACATGGGATTTGAAGAGGACGTCCGAACAATTTTCTCGTATTTCAAAGGACAGCGTCAAACTTTACTCTTCTCCGCTACTATGCCGAAAAAGATTCAAAACTTTGCTAAATCTGCATTAGTAAAACCGGTGACCATTAACGTAGGTCGAGCTGGAGCAGCATCGATGAATGTGACCCAGGACGTGGAATACGTCAAACAGGAAGCTAAGGTTGTGTACTTGCTCGAATGTCTTCAGAAAACTCCTCCACCGGTGCTCATTTTCGCAGAAAAGAAACAAGATGTTGATGCCATTCACGAATACCTCCTGCTCAAAGGCGTAGAAGCTGTGGCCATTCATGGTGGCAAAGACCAGGAAGAACGTTATCGATCAGTCGAAGGATTTCGAAATCAGGAGAAAGATGTTCTGGTGGCAACCGATGTAGCGTCCAAAGGTTTAGATTTCCCTGACGTACAACACGTTATTAACTATGATATGCCGGATGATATCGAAAATTACGTGCATCGAATTGGTCGTACGGGTCGTTCTGGTTCAAAAGGTTTGGCTACAACGTTCATCAACAAAGCTACCGAGCAGTACGTTCTACTGGATCTGAAACATCTGCTGATAGAGGCCAAACAGAAGGTGCCTCCCTTCCTGGCTGAACTTTGCTCCGAAACGGAGAAATACGCCGATCTAGGCGACGGATGTAGCTATTGTGGTGGCTTGGGACATCGCATCACTGAATGTCCCAAACTGGAGGCAATCCAGAGCAAACAGGCATCCAACATCGGACGACGAGACTATCTCTCCAATACAGCGGCGGATTACTAAAATGGTTAGGTTTTATGTGAAGGCAATAAATATGTTTTCGAATAACTAATATTTTATTTTTATTCGGGAATAAGTTCATTTCCAAGTGTTCTCATTTTGCATCTAATTACCTACAGAAACCTTAATAAGTATCGGCCTAAATTGTGTCTTGAGCTGTTAAAAAATAACGTTCAGTTTTACATAGGCTGATATGAATAAAGCTCTAGTAATTGCTTTTGCTATTTTCGAGCAGTTTTGTGAGTCAAATACTTCGAATGGCATTGGTTGGCTTTTTATTCTTCTTCTTCTTCTTCTTTCTTCTGTTCGAAGTTATCCTCTGACAACTTCTATTTTGTGGCCCAGTGACTTAGACTATATGGCCATTTTCATACGTTGTCAGCAAGACGGCTAGCCGTATTGCTTGGCAACGGGTCGATTATGTGTACAAGTACCTTAGCGTTTTATTGTTCATATTTTTAAATTAGCTTTTGGACAAAATCAGTAACTTCTCTGTAAAGCTCATTGTCGTTCAATTTCAGTAAATCAGTTAGACATGTAAAACGTAATTCGAATGAATAATTGGACCTCAGGTTGTTAAATTTTGGACAAAATAGTATCGAGTGTTCTGCTGTTTCTGGGGACTGACAAATGTTACAGTCACCATCGTCTTCGATTTCCATGATGTTCAGCCAAAATCTCGAGTGGTCGTGCCCTGTGAGTAGTCGGTTTATGAGGCGAATTTCGTGTCCTTCAAGATCCTTTTTGTGAAACCACGGTGTAGGCAAGTATTCTGGGTAAACCTTTCTGAATGTCTTCCCGCATACTAAAAAACCATATCTCAAACAGTCTCTACGATACATCTACGGTTTTAGAAATGGTGATTGTATCTGTAAACGTAGCTGTTCTTCTAAACTTTACTTCGCCAACGATAGCAGACGAAATATGAACGTTTATGTAAAAACGTGCGATGGTAACTGGAAAGGTGATAGAATGATATGAACGATTTCCTTCAATTTTTCTTTAATCGTTAAACTGAACTCGAACCGTTAAACAAACCGTTCATCCCCTCTGTCATACTTGTCAAACTCGCACGTCAAAATCAACGAATCGCCCGGTCAGAGATGCCAGTTGGTTTTGTGCAAAATTCGTACACAATTATGATAATAATTTTTTGTTTTACTATCTTTATACTAAACGAAGTTCAGCTCTTGATTTATGCCGATGACATAGTGCACGCCGATGCGAATCAGCGGATGCGAATGCGATGCGAGGCGAATCAGCGGTTGCGAATTAATGCGGAGAACCACATTTGAGGGAAATGTAAGTGGATTACTTAGGTCGATGACTAGTGAGTGCGATACGATGCGAACCGGGGAATGCGATTGAATGCGGTGAACCACGTTTGATGAAAATGTATGTGAATCGCTTAAACCTGACATACTCAACGCGGCAAAGCAGGTGTCAATTTGTTCCGCCGCTCGAGTTCGCATAGGCTGCGTCCGTAATTTCGCATCGCATGGCTCTCACTGGCCGATGACATAGTGAGTGCGATGCGATGCGAATTGGCGGAAAATTTACGGACGCAGCCTATGCGAACTCGAGCGGCGGAACAAATTGACACCTGCTTTGCCGCGTTGAGTATGTCAGGTTTAAGCGATTCACATACATTTTCATCAAATGTGGTTCACCGCATTGAATCGCATTCACCGCATCGCATCGCATCGTATTCACTATGTCATCGGCCACTATGTCATCGGCCTGAACCTGACATTAAATGCGACGAAGGAGATGCCAATTTGTTCCACCGCTCCAGATCGTATCGGTCGCGTTCGCCAATTATCGCTCTCACTATGTCATCGGCCTTACAAGATACTTTTAATAACGCTCATTATGCAAGATGCAGCATGCATGCAAAAAGACGACCTAGAAACATCAACGCTATAATTTTTTTTTAACTTTCACATATTAATTTCATATCGGTACAATTTGGCAAAATCGGTCTAATCGGCACCACTGCCCTCATCTGGAAGAGATACACAAGAACACAACAATTTTCGTCCATCCGAAATCTGGATTCTGCAAGATTCTACTCGCTGATTCTTCTGCGGGAGCTACCGGAATTAATTACCGTAAGTAGTAACAAACAAATTCTAAATATAATCTAAATATAATGTAATAAATTGATTCCAGCTTCCTCACTCATTCATAACCCGGGTGACGATGGCTTCCCGGCATTCCATAGCGCTGGAGCTACGCGAATCCATACCCTATGCCCATGGCCGGGTAGGATCTTCCTGCAAGAATCAAATTATGGGATATCAATCCGTTTAAATTTCTCACCGACAACCGTATGTAAGTGTTAACCAAGTTCAATAAAGATAATGAGAAAAAATTGAATTGATATCAAACATCCGAAAATCCCATCTATGTGTGTGTGAGACCGCCATTGACGTATACCGTTCTGGATAACGTTGGAAAATACGTTATTTTGAATCGTTCGATAGCTATTACTGTTACTGTTTAGATAAAAGATTACTCTTCGGAAAACTGTTATATTAACAGTTTGGTTGTCTAAATACGTTTTGCAAGAGCGTTTTCTGGACGTTATTCATACTATTTGTAATACAGTTCGTCCATATAGAGGTTTTAACAGTTTTAAACAGTAACATAACTTAACGCCATATTCAACAGACCGTCGTTTTGGAATTCAAGATAAGTGCAATGTTTTTTATGGTTTCAGATATCATTTTCTAAACGTTTTTTTACACTGTTTCTTAACGTTTTATAACTACTACAGGAACTGTTTTGTTACAATATTTTCGTATTCGGGTTTCCTTTCAGAGTGCCTTGTGCGTCGCAGTATTCTTCGTACCATCTTTTTGTTTCGACGAGCTTCTGCTTCTTCAAATTTATTGAACGCATCTTTCAAAAAAATTTGGTTTTCCAAAACTGGATGTTGCAGCTAGGTAGCGTGAAGTAAGGAGACCGTTTCGATAGCAAAAACAATTTATTGAGAGCAGCTTCGAAACTATAATGAAATTTATGTTATTAGCTAAAGCCTGATATTTTAATAGATAACCTTACTTATCAGTTTCCCTTATAGCTCTTTTTTCAACGCTTTTCCCGCTTTAGTTTGACCACTGATTTCAGTTTACTGACTCCAGACACTTGTGACCTATATCAAATTTCATTTAGTATTCATTTTAAATTATAATTATACAATATTACCCTTTTTCTTTTCTTTTCAGGTTTTAACGATTTTCATAACCTCTCTTTTCAGGTTCAACAGGATTTCTCCAGGCGGCCTATTGATAGGGATTTACTTTAATAAACTTACTTTTTAGGATAAATGTAGAACTTACTTTTGCTTAAAGCACTTAGAAAGAATTTGCACACCCTTTTGGGAAAACTGTAGTAATATTAAATTTACTTGGAATGGAAAAGGAATTTTAAGCGCGTGGGCTTTTCGACAACTTGTCGCACAGACAGAGACGGCCTAAGTGGGGCAACTTTCTCGATTTTGACACTTGTCGATCGTTGCTGACCGGGTGGCCAGCTGGCTAGAAATAACACCCTCCCCCTGGTGTAGGTTGGATTTATCCGCAGCTTCACGATTAACCACATCCAGCACGGCCATTCGGGATACTGGACGTATGAAGCGATTTGCTCCAATTTGAACCACAGCCCTCCTTGATCGTCCATCCGGATTCCGTAGTACCTCTAGGATACGCCCTCTCTCCCATTTTCCACTCTTTGCTGTCTCAGCTACCATGACCAGGTCACCCGCTTCTATAGGCTTTGTTTCGTCGAACCACTTTGGTTGCCTCCTTATAACTGGTAAATATTCGACCAACCATCTATGCCAAAATACGTTGAGTTTGGTTTGGATTTCAGACCACGAATTTCCGAGAATATTACGATAAGATTCGTGGCTTACGGTAGACGAATTTTGATGGTTTTGTCTAGGAGATTTGTTTCCATTCGAACTTAGTAGCAAGAAATGGTTAGGGGTCAGTGCCTCTGCTTCGTCAGATTCAAGTGGTAGGTAGGTCAGAGGCCTCTTATTTATCATACTTTCTGACTCCACGACCAATGTCTGCAACCCCTCGTCATCCAGTTTCCCCTCGGTGTAGGCATCGGCCATAGCTATTTTAACTGACTGTACTAGTCGCTCCCATGCGCCCCCCATATGTGGCGCCCCTGGTGGATTGAAGCTCCATTTCGTGTTCGCATTGGTGAAAGTAGCTGACAGTCCCTGACTAATTTGACCCCGTAGAACACGATCAGCTCCTTGAAAGTTGGTCCCATTATCCGTAAAGAACTCAATCGGAGATCCACGACGACCCACAAAGCGACGAACGCAGGAAATACAGGATTCTGTTGATAGTGTATAGGCGACCTCAAGGTGAACTGCTCGAACGGTCAGGCATGTGAACAGAGCAATCCATCTTTTGACTCGGGCTCTTCCTAGTTTCACCAAGAGCGGTCCGAAGTAGTCTAACCCCGTGTATGTGAACGCTCGTTCGTGGTGAGCAAGACGGGCTGGAGGTAGCGGAGCCATTACAGGGATTCTCGGCCGCGCTAAGCGGATTCTACAGATCTGGCAGTTTTTGCTGACTTTCTTTACCAGTGCACGTAGTTTTGGGATGCTGTAAAGTTGGCGTAGTTCGTTCACGACGGTTTCACTGTTTCTATGACGATAAACTTCATGGTAATCTAGGATTATCAGATCAGTAACAGGATGGTTTTTTGGGAGGATAATTGGGTGTCGGGTGTCGTACGGTACGTTCTTAACTGCGTCAATACGTCCCCGTTCTCTCAGCAAACCCTTTTCATCTATGAATGGCATCAATTGGTAAATGGTACTGCGTTTCTCTATAGCCCTTCGACCAGATTTGTTGTGTACCGTATTTTTAAGTGCACTTATTTCTTCCGCAAACGAATCTTCTTGAACATGTCTTAGGATTGCTTCTGTAGCCATTTTGAGTTCTTCCTGTTGGAGAGGTCCAGTAAGTTTCGCTCCTTTGAAGCGGTTTTGCAGATATCGCAGTACGTAGGCTGTAACTCTATTTAGTCGACCCCATGTGGCGAAACGGTTGAAATCTAACACGGGTTCTACAACACGGTGGTGAAGAATTGAATTTCGAATTTCCTCTGATGTTGGAGTGACGGGTTCTGTAGGTTGTGGCCACCGCGACTCAGAGAACGAGAGGAATTCTGGACCATTGAACCATATGCTTTCTGAATTGAAGTATGGGCCGCTCCCCCATTTCGTTGCTTCGTCTGCTGGGTTGGATTTTGACGGAACCCATCGCCATTCACTGGTAGAAGAATGTTCTAGGATCTCCCCAACTCTGAATGAGACAAACTGCCGGTAGTTCCGAGGGTCTGCCCTGATCCATGCCAGAGCGGTTCTTGAATCTGTCCAATAGACCGTCTTTAAGATAGGAAGGTCGTGATTGTCTCGCACAAACTTCGCCCAACGAACTCCTAGAACGCATCCTTGTAGTTCCATTCTAGGTATAGACCAAGGTTTCAATGGAGCTACTTTTGACTTCGCCGCTACAAGACAGCATTGAGATGACCCTTCTTTACCTTGTGCCCTAAGGTAAACCGCACAGGAATAGGCGATTTCGCTAGCGTCGACGAAAACGTGCATTTGCGTATTCATATAGGTTTCTCGTGACGCTCGCTGAAAATAACATCGGGGAATTCTTATTTCTGCAATAAATTTTAACATTTTGATCCACCTTTGCCACCTTTTGTACACATCTTCGCTTATTTGTTCGTCCCAACCTGTACCTTCTCGCCATAAATCTTGTATGAGGACCTTACCGTGGATTATGAAAGGAGACAGTAAACCCAAGGGGTCAAATAACGTCATAACGCATCGGAGGACTTGCCTTTTTGTTGGTCGAGTAGTTGTTACAATCAAATTGTGCACCTCCTCGCTCATTTGAGTAGAGAAGCATAGCAGATCATCCGAAGGATTCCATAGCATACCAAGGACTCGTTCCGTTTGCCCTCCTTCCGAGAGGTCAAGACGTTTCGCTGTTTGTGTTTTTTCTTCTCCCAAACCTTGTAATACTGTTGCATCATTTGATCGCCAGTTATGCAGCTTAAAACCTCCATTACCATGCACTGTTCGTACATCACGAGCCACTCGTAACGCTTCTTCTTCCGATTCAAAACTTGCCAAATAATCATCTACGTAGTGGTCACGAATGATTGCTTGCGCCGCCTCTGGATACAATTGAGAATGAATTTCAGCGTTCCTATTTTTAACAAATTGAGCGGAGGCAGGTGAGCAAGTGCTACCAAATGTAGCAACATCCATCAAATATATGGTGGGTTTCTCTGAGGGATCTGAACGCCACAAGAAGCGTTGTGAGTGGATATCCTCTTTCCTGATACGAATTTGGTGGAACATCTCTTGTATATCAGAGGTTACTGCCACTCTATACTGGCGGAATCGGAATAGAACTCCAGGAAGAGCTACCAGTTGGTCTGGGCCTTTCAGAAGCACGCTGTTTAGAGATACTCCATCCGATTTGGCAGCGGCGTCCCATATAATCCGGACCTTCCCGGGTTTCTTTGGGTTAGTTACTGCCCCGATGGGGAGGTACCAAGTCTTGCGAGGATCAGCTGATTCTAGTTCTGCCATACTGGCTTTGTGTGCGTAGCCTTTAGATTCATACTCTCGAATCTGTCGATGAAGGTTTTCTTTCAGAGCAGGGTGGCGTTGCATACGTCGTTCGAGACAGACCAATCTATTTTCCGCCATCGCGTAGCTATCAGGGAATTCTACATAGTTATCTTTAAACAGCAGGCCTGTTTCGAAGCGGTTACCTATACGTTTTGTTGTAGATTCAAGTAAGGTTAGGGCTCGTTGCTCTTCCTCCGATGGCGGAGCATGTGTGCTGGACGTCCCGGATGCTTCTACAGCGAGAAACCTTTTGACAGATTCTTGTAAATCGGATTCACAATTGCATTTGCTAATATGGTAGATGTTTGCTTCTTCCGTGTTGTTCAAGCGTGGTCCGTAGACACACCAACCTAATCTGGTCTTTACAGCAACCGGTCCATTACTGTCACCTTCTTTTACTTTGAGCGGAAGTGCTAATCTCAAATTATCTATACCGATGAGAATTCGCGGTTTGGCATTGCTATAACTAGAAATGGGGATGCCTTGTAAATACGAATACTTACTCGAAGCTTCTGAAAACTGGAATGTTTGGCATGGGAGGTTTAGACTATTTACCGTCCGGGCGTTTGTCAAGGTATACCGCTTGTCAGGATTCGCTCCCGATATTTGTAGAGAAATTCGCTGAGATTCCGTCTCGAGACGGGATGTGTCACCCGTCCATTTTAGGCAAAGAGGTTGAAGATCGCCTTTCACTCCCAAATTGCTTGCGAGTTCATTCTCCACCAAGGTGAGATCAGATCCTTCATCCAAGAAGGCGAAAGTTTCAACGCAGCCGAGCTCTCCGTACAGTTTTACTGGTAAGATTCTGAACAACGATGAGATATTAAGGTCTCGATGGAAGTGATTTTCGGCAACGATAACCGGAGTAGACTGAACATCCTCAGGGTGGAGCAGACGGTGATGGCGATATCGACAATTCTCAATATTACAGCTTTGGCGTAACCGGCACGATCTGCGACCGTGGTTGTACAAACAATTTTGGCACAGATTTTTTGACCTTACTATTCGCCATCGATCCTCGATACTAAGCGCCTTAAATGTTCTACATTCGGCAATCCGATGTCCCACCTGATCGCAGTTAACGCAAACGTATTCCCTCATGGATTCCTTCGGTGCTTGCGCATCTATCCAGTCTTCAGCGTGCGCGTTGATGAAGGCTTTTGGTTTTTGTCGATCTCGTCCACTAACGCGCGTCGTTATTTCCGGTTCTAGAGACACTATGCTTGAAGCATCCTCAACAATCATGTCCATATATTCGTTAAAGGTTTGGAGGTTCACGTGGCTGAACTGTCGTTGATATCTAGCCCACATCATCTGGTGGTTCGAAGGAAGCTTCAAAATCAATTCCTGTAGTAGGGATGGGTTGGAGAGGTGAGTGTGTTCCCTCGCAGCCTCGATGTGAGCACATAATGTTTGCACTGCGTCGCCGAAACTGATAAGTCCTTCCAACCGATCAGTCTTAAGAGCCGGAATCTCACGCACCTTTTTCAGTAAACCGTTTATTAGTAGTTCTGGGCGACCATACCGTCTTCGCAGCCTTTCAATAACTTGTGGTACCCCCGCCGGCAGCACCAGTCGACTGCGTACTGACTCAAGCGCTGCACCAGTTAAACATCGTTGCAGACGAAGCATGTTTTCCGCGTCGGAAAAACCACAGGCTTCCGTGGTAAATTCGTAATTGGAGATGAAGATAGGCCATTCCGTGGGGTCTCCAGAAAATCGAGGAAGATCTCTTCCCAGGGACTGTCGGGCTACTACTTGTTGCTGTGTTGGTTGATGGAAAGCATGGGGGGAATTTACAGAGTTGCTTGTCACTTGATTTGATTGACGAGGGAGTTGAGACTGTTCTTGAGTGTTATGTATACGTTCAAAGGGGTTTCGCGACTGCGATACATAATCTAAATTGACTTGATTTGAAGGTAAAGTCAAATCGTTCATTCTAGCCGTGCGTGCGTTTATGTCTTGCAGCTGTTCACGGAAGTGAGAAATATTTTCCGAGCGCGCGTAATTTCGCAGCTGCTTTCGGGATATAATGGTCGTGGAGTGGTTATCTAATTCTGCTGCATTAAATGCAGGGAAAGTATGAATATTATTTTCATGGTCAGAATAGTATGAGGCATGACGCTTACCTGAAGTCTCCATAGGCGTTGTGTCACTTACCAGCGGCAATCCATTCTGGCTTACCGACTGCTTAATTCGCCAGGAATTTAACGTAGCTTCCTCCTCGCATTCACCTATTGCGTTGTTTTGTTTAGATAAGCGACTCTCCTCCGGTACGGTGGGTAGGTTACGAGTGGTCTTCGGAATTGCACCAGATTGTTTCCGCAGATCTGATTGTTCCTTGCTTTTATCAGAATTGTTCACAGTAAACAACTGACGGCAGTGTTCAAGCTGTTTCCGAAGTTCGAGTAGTTGTTCCGGCGATAGCTTATCACTGGTCTCACACCTCTCCACACTAGCCTTCAGCTCACGTAGTGCTATGTGATGATGACTCAAGCTGCGCGCTGTAGGTGGTGTTGGATTCCGATCTGCCGAAGGTGCCGAAAGATGAGGTACCTGCTCAGTTGAGCTAGCGTATGGTGAAATTGCAGCACGCGCCGTTATTGGGTCCATAGAGGCGAATCTACCAAGCAAGCCTCTCGATGCTATACCGGAAGCAGCTGCATTGGATTGACTCGGAACTTCGAGAGATGGAACATTTTGCAACCCAATTCCGGCAGCGGTATTAAACAACAGCTTCTGTTGTTCCTTCAAATGACGACGTTGTACTTCCAAATCGGCCTTTTCTCTTTCAAGTTGTTGTCGATCCATCATTTGACTTAGGCTTACAGAAAGGATGGAACTGGCTTGACTGTGTACTGAAGCGGCATCATCATCTTTGGCTTCCATACATTTGTTGCATATCCATGGCGCGCTGGTTACGGTTTGGTCCACCCCAGCACATGAATAGTGATGCCAATCATCGCAGGCGTCGCATTGGACCATATCCTCTTCGCTGTCCGGTCTAGTGCACGTGGCGCAGTTCGATTCTTCTTCTTCTTCAAAGTGCGGAGCATCCTTTTCGTTTCTGCCGGTCATGTTGATAATTTCGAAGTTTGTTGCAGCTAGGTAGCGTGAAGTAAGGAGACCGTTTCGATAGCAAAAACAATTTATTGAGAGCAGCTTCGAAACTATAATGAAATTTATGTTATTAGCTAAAGCCTGATATTTTAATAGATAACCTTACTTATCAGTTTCCCTTATAGCTCTTTTTTCAACGCTTTTCCCGCTTTAGTTTGACCACTGATTTCAGTTTACTGACTCCAGACACTTGTGACCTATATCAAATTTCATTTAGTATTCATTTTAAATTATAATTATACAATATTACCCTTTTTCTTTTCTTTTCAGGTTTTAACGATTTTCATAACCTCTCTTTTCAGGTTCAACAGGATTTCTCCAGGCGGCCTATTGATAGGGATTTACTTTAATAAACTTACTTTTTAGGATAAATGTAGAACTTACTTTTGCTTAAAGCACTTAGAAAGAATTTGCACACCCTTTTGGGAAAACTGTAGTAATATTAAATTTACTTGGAATGGAAAAGGAATTTTAAGCGCGTGGGCTTTTCGACAACTTGTCGCACAGACAGAGACGGCCTAAGTGGGGCAACTTTCTCGATTTTGACACTTGTCGATCGTTGCTGACCGGGTGGCCAGCTGGCTAGAAATAACACTGGAGCAGTGTCAGACAGTCCCATGTTGGCCAATGCATCAGCAATATCGTTTCCTTCAATGTTGATGTGGCTAGGAATCCATTGAAAAGCAGTGCCAAAACGCTGTGCTATCTCTAGAATCTCTACAATCAGAGCAGGTCCTTGCAAGTCATCGAACGTGTTTCCAAGGATGGTACAGGCGGATCTTGAGTCAGTGTATATAACTGCTTCCGGTATTTGTTGATCCTCTATACACTTCATGGCTGTTCTGATGGCAATAATTTCGGCAGATGTGATGCTTGTTTCGTCGTTCAAACGGTAAAAGTATCTAGTTTTAGCACATTCATTGTATATGCCAACTGCACAAGTGTTATCTTTTTTTGAGGCGTCCGTGAAGATTCTCCTGCGTCGACTGTATTTTTTGTGCATAGTGAACAAAACCGCTTGTTTCATAATTTTTGGGCTGATATTCTTTTTAGTTAGAGTTATTCCTTCCAACTGTGTTGCAATTTCGATGTGGGATGTTTTATTGAAATTTTTGGTCTTGGTAATTTTATCGAAAGTGTGTTTATTCTTGAGGTACATTATCTCTTGATAGCTGTATCTATTGATTGGTGTTATTCCTGTGTCATTCAAATTTTGAAGTTGGTATGCTACTATGTTGTTTCTACTGATACATCTGGCAATTTCTTTGCAAACAACTTCTTCCTGGCGCAGGTTCAGGGGTTGCTGTCCTGATATTGCCATGAGTGCATTTAGTGGAGTGGATTTTGTGCAGCCGGTCACCCTGCGAAGACATTGATTGTTAACTACCGCTATTTTCCTTTTATTTGTGTTGCTCGCGTTATTTTGAACAGCTACACCATACTCTGTGATGCTTCGCATGAGCGCCTTGTATATATTGCTCATAGTTTGAGGATGTGAACCAGTTCGCGTGCCAGATATTATTTTAAGCATGTTTAATCTATCGTTTATTTTTCCTACTGTTTCTCGTGTGTTAATACCAAAGCTTAGTGAACGGTCCAGAGTAACCCCAAGATATTTATGACTCCTTACGGTTTCTAGTTTATTGAGCGTGTAATGTTCACAACTGGAAAACAACAACGATTGGCAACGCTTGTCTCTATGGTGCCAGTAAAACCGTTGGCTACTTTGTTCATACAAAAATGTTCAGTCTGCGTGTAACTACAATCGGAACAAGTCGCTCTTCAATAAAGTTTATATTCGTTTTTGTAGTTCGGTTGTACTTTATTTTTTCAACGCTGTTAATTCCATTGTGGCTAAAACCCCCAATAGGTTATGGGCCCAGGTTGGAAAAGTTAAACGCAAGTGTAATCGGACTAAATTAGTGAATTTTCGTCATTTATTCAGACTTTCGAAAAGTGTGTCACGCCGGTGTGTGAAGAACAAAATGGCGGACGCAAAAGTGATAGTGGATAAGCTGAACGACGAAAATTATGAAGTATGGCGGTTCAAGATGGAGCTGCTCCTCTTCAAGGAAGGATTAATGGAGATGGTGACTGCGCCTAAGCCTGAGAGAGCTGATGCTGTTTGGGACCTCAACGACGGGAGAGCTCGTGCAATGATCGGCTTGGCAGTGGATGACAGTCAGTTGGTCCACATTATTCGGAAGAGGACAGCCAAGGAGATGTGGGATTCGCTCAAAAGTATCCATGAGCAAGCGTCGTTGAGCACAGCCTTGCATGTTCTGCGGAAGTTGTGTTCCTTGCGGCTGTCCGAAGAGGGCAATCTCCCAGAACACTTGAACGCGATGACGTCACTGCACAACCGTTTGGAGGTTATGGGTGAAGCCCTGAGAGAGCGACAATTTATGGCATTGATTTTGTCCAGTCTTCCTCCATCGTACGGAACTCTCATCAACGTTTTGGAAAATCGTCCGGAAGCCGAGCTCACGATTGAGTTAGTGAAAAGCAAACTCCGGGAGGAATTTCGTCGGCGTCAGGAGTGTGGTGCTAGTGATGAGAAAGTTTTGAAAACGGTCAGTGGAGATTTCAAAAGGAAGATCGTTTGTCATCACTGTGGTGAAGAAGGCCATATCCGGCGCTTTTGTCGCAAATACACCAAGGAGCGACAGGATCAGCGGAAAATTTCGAAGCAAGGCGCGAAGGCAAATTTGGCAGCGGAGGTTCCTAAGGAATTCGAGATGTGTTTAGCTGCTATGGAGAGGTGTGGCAATAGTCGGTGGTGCTTGGACTCCGGCGCCACATCCCACATGACCAGCGACACGAATCTTCTCATCGGAATTGATCCTGGTAGGAAAATTGAAATTGGCCTTGCGGATGGCACGAAGATCCAGTCTAGTGGTTCGGGGAATGCGGAAATTGTCTCCATGACTGGCAGTGGTGAGAAAATGAAAGTCCATCTGAAAGATGTGTATCATGTGCCTTCACTTGCTGGGAATCTTTTGTCGGTGGGCAAGATTTGCGATCTTGGGTACAGTGTTCTTTTTGAAAGTGGGGGCTGCCAAGTTTTGAAGAACGGCAAAGTGATGCTTGTTGGGGAAAGATCCGGTGGATTGTATGGGCTGAAACAGTTCCCGGAGCGGGCAATGGTGGCACGACATGCGGATCAGTGTGAACATTTGTGGCATCGTCGTTTCGGCCACAGGGATCCGGAAGCAATCCAGAAAATTATCCGTGAAGATTTGGGATTTGGCCTTAACCTGAAAAAGTGCGAGGTAAAGTGTGTTTGTGAAGTGTGTTGTCAAGGAAAAATGAGTCGGGTTTCGTTTCCGAGAAAATCGGAAAGCAAATCAGTGGCTGTAGGTGATCTTGTGCACTCAGATTTGGGAGGGCCAATGGAAATTTCTACACCAAGTGGAAACCGGTTTTATATGACAATGGTGGATGATTTTAGCAAGTACACAGTGGTTTACCTGTTGAAGACCAAATCGGAAGCAGCTGAAAAAGTGAAGGAATATTGCTCTATGGTGAAGAATCAATTTGGGCGTGCTCCAAGATTAGTGCGCACAGATGGAGGAGGAGAATATTCTAGCGAAGTTTTGCGGAAGTTTTTTAGTGAGAACGGAATTTTGCATCAAACGACGGCACCCTATTCGCCACAACAGAACGGAAAGGCAGAGCGGAAAAATCGTTATGAGATGGAAATGGTAAGGTGTCTCCTAATCGAATCGGGTCTTGGGAAGAAGTACTGGGCGGAAGCACTTTGTACGGCCAACTATCTACAAAACAGGTTTCCATCGTCAACTATCAACAAGACGCCGTACGAACTATGGCATAGGAAGAAACCGTCATATGGCCATCTCAAGGTGTTCGGTTCGGAAGCTTACGTTCATGTTCCTAAAGAAAAACGTAAGAAGCTCGACAATAAGGCAGTGAAAATGGTGTTTGTTGGCTACGCGGAAGGAAGAAAAGCGTATCGTTTCCTGGATCCAAAAACTGACCGGATAACCATCAGCAGAGATGCAAAGTTTCTGGAAGCTGATGTGAAGACAGTGCCGGAGCAGCCTGATAGTGGAAGAGAATCGGAAAATCCTCGGCGAGAGTGGGTGGAAATACCACTAAGCAGTAAGGCAGATTCAAATCCTGTGGCTGAGGAGGAGAATAGTGTTGAAGCCGAAGAATCCAACGAAAGTGATTCATCTGATGACAATTACGAAAACGCTTCTGATGGTGGTGAATCGTTTCATGGCTTTGCTACTGAAGAATTTTCGAGGCGGTCAGCAAGAGTCAACAAGGGTGTTCCGCCACAGCGATTCATCGACGAAACTTTCTTGGCTTTCGAGGATCAGGAAGAACCCAGAACCCTGAAGGATGCTTTGAAAAGTGAAGATAGTGTGAAGTGGAAAAGTGCTATGGCGGATGAAATGAAGTCGCATGAAAGTAATGGTACCTGGAAGTTGGTAGAACTGCCTGCCGGAAGAAAACCAGTGGGGTGCAGGTGGGTTTTTAAACTCAAACGTGACGCAGCGGGAAAAGTGTTGAAGTACAAAGCTCGTTTAGTGGCACAAGGATACAGTCAAAAATTCGGAGAGGATTATGACGAAGTGTTTGCTCCAGTGACGAAACAAACGACTTTGAGAGCATTGTTGGCTGTGGCAAGTAAGCGCAATCTACACCTGAAGCATTTTGACGTAAAGACGGCTTACCTGTACGGTGATCTTGAGGAGGAGCTCTACATGAAGCAGCCTCAAGGATTTGAAGCCAAAGGGAAGGACCATTTGGTTTGCCGGCTATCTAAAAGCATCTATGGTTTGAAGCAATCGGCACGATGCTGGAATCATCGGCTGCATACGGTTCTTTTGCGGTTGGGCTTCGTGCAGAGTAAAAGTGATTTGTGTTTGTACGCCATGGAATCAAACGGAAAACGTGTATATTGTTTGGTGTATGTTGACGACATTTTGGTTGGGAGTGAATCCGAATCTGAAATCCAAAACGTTTACAACAGTTTGAAGCGAGAATTTGAAATGACAGACCTGGGAGACTTGAATTTCTTCCTTGGTTTGGAGATCAACAAATCAGATGGAAAATTTGGTATTTCGCTGCGAGGGTATATCGAACGAATTGCCGAAAAGTTTGGTTTGCGGGATGCAAAGACAGCTAAATGCCCCATGGATGAAGGATTCTACAAAACTCCGGTGGAAAGTCCTGCGATGAAAAACATAACAACATACCGGAGTCTGGTTGGCGCACTTCTATATGTTGCGGTTTGTGCTCGGCCAGACATTGCCGTGAGCACATCTATTCTTGGTAGAAAAGTGTGTGCACCGACGGAAGCCGACTGGGTAGCAGCGAAGCGTGTCGTCAGATACTTGATGGCAACAAAGAATTACCGGCTTGAATACGGCGATACTGGTGGCTCTCTAATTGGTTATTCCGACGCTGATTGGGGAGGAGACCCGAAAACACGAAAGTCGACGACGGGATTTGTGTTCTTGTTGGCCGGTGGAGCAATTTCTTGGGCAAGCAGATTACAAAATTGCGTCACCCTTTCTTCGATGGAGTCGGAATACATGGCCCTAAGCGAGACAAGTCAGGAAATGTTATGGCTCTTGAGTCTTCTTCGCGATCTTGGTGAGCCACATATTGGTCCAGTTACGGTTCTGGAAGATAACCAAAGCTGTATTAAGTTTGTTGCTTCCGAACGAGTTAACCGCCGCAGCAAACACATCGAGGTGAAGCAGCTTTACGTTAAAGAGCTTTGCGAGCAGAAAGTGATCCACCTAGAATACTGCCCTACAGAAGAGATGGTCGCCGATCTTCTAACAAAGCCGCTTGGTCCGATCAAGGTCCTGAAGTTCTCTGGGATGCTTGGTCTTGCTGGAGTTCGTGACCATTAAGGAGGAGTATTGAGCGTGTAATGTTCACAACTGGAAAACAACAACGATTGGCAACGCTTGTCTCTATGGTGCCAGTAAAACCGTTGGCTACTTTGTTCATACAAAAATGTTCAGTCTGCGTGTAACTACAATCGGAACAAGTCGCTCTTCAATAAAGTTTATATTCGTTTTTGTAGTTCGGTTGTACTTTATTTTTTCAACGCTGTTAATTCCATTGTGGCTAAAACCCCCAATAGTTGGGTTCCTTTGAGATTAACCGTTAATTTTTTGTTGCTAGCTTGGAAGATGATTGCTTTAGTTTTTTCAGGATTGATAGCAAATTTCAAAGACTCTGCCACTTCGACGAATTTGTTCATATATTCTTGTGCGTTTCTGTTCAATTCGTCTAATTTATTGCCTGTCACTAGGATGCCGAAATCATCGGCAAATTGAACGAGATTTATTCCACTATGATCGATCTTATGTAGTTCTAACGTGTACAGGTTGAATAGCGTAGGTGAAAGAACATCCCCTTGGGGTAGACCTTTACTGATCGTTCTGGAAATCGTTAAGTTTCTTATCTCGAGGGATATCTTTCTATTTATCAAAAACGAGGATATCCATGTTATTATGTCTCCTGGTATACACAGATTGATAAGAATATTTTCCAATTTGCTTGGATCTACTGCGTTAAAAGCGTTACTTAAATCCACACAGATAAGGGCAACCATTTTCTTTTCTCTCTTATATTTTTTAATGGAATTAACAACGAAAGATAGACAGGTAGTTGTGGACATGTTCTTTCTGAACCCGAATGATGTTTCTGGCAGAATTTTATTTTTATCTATAAATGCATTGAGATCTTCTAATACTGCACTGTTTATAATTTTTGTGGTTGTAGGAATGAGGCTTATCGGTCGTTTTCCAGATGGTAAATTTTGGTCCCTCCCTGGTTTAGGGATTGCTACCACTTTTATAGATTTAAGAGTGTCGTCAATAAAACCTCTCTTCCACATTTTATTCAGATCGTCTATTATGTTGATAATCACATCCGGGTTGATGTGTCGCAATGTTTCGTAGGAAATACGGTCACTACCTGCAGCTGAATGCTTATTCTTTTTAGCTAGAATTCTATCCCATTTATTCTTGTTCATTAAATCTTGTGTGGCAACTGGAATTGGCCATTCCCAAAACTGGGGATCATGTTTGCCGAAATGAAGATCTAAGAATTCTTCAGCTAGCTTAGAATCCTCGTACATAACATTGTTAACTTTCGCCCTAACTCTCTTGCCTGTCAATCTACCAACTTTTAACCACAATTCCTTGGAACTAATGAACGGATTCAATTCTTTAGGAAACTCTTCAATTTTTTTCCTTGTTTCTTCTCGCTTTTTCCTCAAGAATATCGACGCCTTTTTTTTTAATTCTAAAAGATTTTGAAGGTTCGATTGCGAGTTAAATTTTTTCCTTGCTATGCATTTTTCTTTCCACGCTTGCTCCACTTCGTCGGTCCACCAGAATTTAGGCTCCCTCGTATCTTTTTTCCTGTTAACTTTATAGGTCCTTCTGACTACTGGGAGTAGATCCTCTACAGTTTTGATTTCCCTTGGATCTAACTTAGCCATTTCTTCATATATTTTTGCTGTGTTGTAAATGTACTTTTTAGTCCTGTGCTGTATATTGCCTATCAATGTTTCAATAACCATGTGATGGCTACCGATACTAAAATCTTTAACATTTCACTGTATCGCTGACATCAATTCAATCGAACATAACGTGACATCAATTGCCGAAGACCTCGCATTTAGTTGAACGGGGATAAAAGTTGAGGAGCCATCATTAAGAATCAAAGTATTGCTGTTATTTATTACATTCATCAGTATTGTACCTTTCCGGTCACAATCTTCACTACCCCATGTGTAGTGATGTGCGTTAAAATCGCCTCCAATCAAAACCTTTTTATAGTTCCTAACGCTGTTAAAAATTTTTGTTACATCTTCTTCAAATTCCGCAGTAGAGATAGATGGGCTCATGTACACCGATACAACTACCAGATCAAGTGATAGTATTTTTATAGCACAGGCTTGTGTCCAACGACCGATGTTGGGTAACGGGATTCTAACAAAATTGTAATTATTATTCAGAAAGATTGCTGCTCCCCCATAATGATCATCTCTTGCCTGAGAGATCAAATGATATTTGGAAATTTTGTATCGATTTGTATTGATGTAACATTCATTTATC
Organism: Uranotaenia lowii; assembly: GCF_029784155.1. Lineage (NCBI taxonomy): Eukaryota > Metazoa > Arthropoda > Insecta > Diptera > Culicidae > Uranotaenia > Uranotaenia lowii. The sequence goes on along the minus strand of NC_073692.1, from coordinate 314,662,206 downwards.
CATGATTCGGATATAAGAGCAATATCGTATGAAACCTCAACTAGAGTTTTAGTGAGTTCTGCCTTATGTTTTTCTAAGCTCTGTATGTTACACTGAATTACTTTTATAGTAGCCATTTTGGTATAATGTATAGGTTTTTAAAGTATATGTCTAACTGAGTTTTTATTTTACTGATTGAAGTTACTAATATTTATTTATTTGTCGTAAATCGAGTTTGCTAATTTAAAGTACTTTTGTGTACACATTTTAAACTTACTTTTCGTTGTTTCCTCGTTGCCAAGCTGTTGTAAGAAGTCCGCATAGAAGCTCATTACAGTTGCTTGGGTTTGCTGGCTAGCCGTCATCTCTGCTTTTTTTGTGGCCATCTGGATCAGATGCTCCCACCTTTCTTTCTCCTCTACGTTGTTCGGATTAGTTGGTGTGCCTGTCGACTTTTGTCCGGTGTTTACCTCCTTGATGATGTTGTTGCGTTCAGTCATGGTTTTATCCGTATTTGCGAGATTGTCGGATCTAAGCCGTTTTCCTCCAACTGGCTTGCCATTGGGTCTGTCCGGGTATACTTTGACTGCGGGTACAATTTTTCTTCGTTCCAAGTTTGTTAGTTGCCATTGTTCACGTAGATTATGAGAGACGCCGTGTTTCTTCGATGTTATATTGGCATAAGAGTTTTCGATCGATGGAAACTCATCCAGATTTTCCAAGGCAGAATAAGAATTCTGGGTCCAAATAGGCACCTCCCAAGCAACCAGAATTCCCTTAAAAAGGTTCCATAGAAGCTTAATCAGCTCTCGTTTGTGTCTGAAGAGAATGCTAATCAGCCCAAAATTTAAGTTCTTAAAGCTACTTTCAAGTTTGTTTAGGGGGCTGTAGAGAACGCTATTCAGCTTCTAAGAGAATGTCAAGAAACTTCTACGCGCCGAAAAAAAAAATCCATTTGACAGATTGCTCTGACAACCACATGTCAGATTGCTAGGCTGCCGGTCTATCATGGTCTATCTCATTGATTTTAATTATATTGTTTTGATTACAAAAGCTGCTTACACGCCTAGAGAATTGAACCGCTGCTCTCTAGGTTGCAATGAAACTCACCAGCCTCTCGACCAATCCAGCAATAGCTAATTGCCACTGAAATAATTAGTATTTAAACTTAATGTCATTTGAGATGATTGAGTGGGTTGGTCAATAGAAGGTACCTTATTTCGTTCAAAGGACTTTCAGTACACAATATGAATCATAACAAAAATTCGCATCATCAAAAATTTATTCGAATATCTTATTTAACATTTATAAGAAAAATTCGAAAAAATCTTGAATTCCATTTGTAAATATCAGTACAGATATAAACAAAACAAATACCATGACAAGAAATTGACAGACATTTTTGACATGTCGCTTAGAATTCCCATATAGTTTCTTTAAAACACCTTCAAGTATCTTAATAGTGAGCTTTAGAATGTTACGCGAACGTTATCGACCTTCCTGAAAAACATTTTTGACATGTCGCTTAGAATTCCCATATAGGTTCTTTAAAGCACCTTCAAGTATCTTAATGGTGCGCTTTAGAATGTTAAGCGAACGTTATCAACCTTCTTGAAAAACATTTTTGACATGTCGCTTAGATTTCCCATACAGGTTCTTTAAAACGCCTTCAAGTATCTTAATGGTGCGTTTTGGAATGTAACGCGAACGTTATCGACCTTCTTGAAAGAAGTTCCATTAAAAGCGCTTAGAAGTTCCGTTATCGATAGTTTAACCTTTCAAAGGGCGATGGAAGTTCCTGAGTAACTTTTGCGCGACAAGAGTCACCTGAGGTTCCCGTAATACATTTTTTAAGCCAAATGTGAACTTCGGAGTTCGGAGTTAAGTAAAAACGCGACTTTTGGTTGCTTGGGCTGTTCAGTCGCTTCAGCAAATGTCACCGTTCGCTTTGCCATCAACGATTTAATGTTCTTTTGTCTTTCTTTTTCAGGACACTCATCGTGTTGCGACATATGATCGGGAGATTTACAGTGTGCACATTTTACCGGGTTATTACATTTTGCGAAGTCTTCAGAATTATCGTGTTGGACAGCACATCGCCCACATCGTTTTTTCCCTCTGCAATTGTCTGCCCGATGATTAAACCTGAGGCAGTTCTCGCAGACAATCAGTTTTTGAAAAAACGGTCTCACTCGGGTTGAGCAAGCGAACAATCGAATTCTATCTGGAAGCTCATTCGATCTGAACATCACACTTATGCGATTCGTGGGTACTGGTTTTTTATCAACATACCGTGTCAAGCGTTGAACATTGACAATGGGAACATCACACTCAATAACCGCTAAAATCTCTTCGGGATCGATCTCCGTCGGGACTCCAAAAATAATTCCGGTCACACAAACCAGATGTTGCGGCACATATGCCTTGAAGACGCTACTTGGGTCTTTGTTTACTTCCTCCATAATCATGTTTGCCTTGACAAAACTATTAAAGTAAACCATGATACGGTTCCTTCCATTCTGCTTCATGTCTATTATGTTTTGCTTGAACTTCTCCTTTTTCCGTAGAGTTGAACCAACCATGAATTTGTTAATCCGCGCTCCTTCTACTTGTTCCTTTAGTTCGAAATAAACCCTATACGGGGCCGAATCCGCGTGTGTGTAGGTGATGTTGATGAACTCTTTCTTCGCTGAACCACGTTCTTCATCCCGTCGCACTCGCTGTAGCTCTAAGCTAGCTGCTCCAGGTTCATCCATATTATCGTCGGTGAGTTCCCTCGCTTTCCTAATTGAGTTAGGTGGATCCGCCATTTTGGATTTTACCCACGCCAATGGCGTGCTTTTTCTACAGAGAAATCTCTGTTAATCACTGTTTTCTTTTCACTTCTACTTCACAAAGCACTTAAATGATTCGAAGAAGTCTTTCTGTAAATCTAATTCACTTCCAGAATCACTTTTAAATGTCTATTTTTTATTCCACTCGATATGCTTAAAAACGCGTCTGTCTCACTCGTCGTTCGCGAACAGAATGTATTGAATGATTGAAATTTGGAAAAATAAAATGGGCTTTTTATTCAAGTAAGATGATGAGGAGGAATTTATAGTTATCATCAGGCTTGGCAAATATCATCGTCATGAGGCGTGAAGCTGTGACTGTGAAGCCTCTTGGTCCGTCAAACTCAATTGACTGTTCCTTAACGACCAGTCACTTCGTTTGCCAGTCATTCATTTGAAGCTAAAATAATAACCTAGTCAAGCAATCGCATTCAAACGACCGATGACGAAAAAGAAACGCATTTATTATTATTGTTGCTCCTGCCAGCAAGCCGAAGACGACCGAAGAGGAACAAGAAAAGCATTTATTATTATTGTTGCTCCTGCCAGCAAGCTCGTTTTCAGTTTTTTATTGCTATTGTTGCTCTCTGCCAGCAAGTCGTTCAATTAGTTGTACCTGCCGTCAGCAGCCGGTCGAAGTGTGAAGAGATTCCCGAATACGAAAATATTGTAACAAAACAGTTCCTGTAGTAGTTATAAAACGTTAAGAAACAGTGTAAAAAAACGTTTAGAAAATGATATCTGAAACCATAAAAAACATTGCACTTATCTTGAATTCCAAAACGACGGTCTGTTGAATATGGCGTTAAGTTATGTTACTGTTTAAAACTGTTAAAACCTCTATATGGACGAACTGTATTACAAATAGTATGAATAACGTCCAGAAAACGCTCTTGCAAAACGTATTTAGACAACCAAACTGTTAATATAACAGTTTTCCGAAGAGTAATCTTTTATCTAAACAGTAACAGTAATAGCTATCGAACGATTCAAAATAACGTATTTTCCAACGTTATCCAGAACGGTATACGTCAATGGCGGTCTCACACACACATAGATGGGATTTTCGGATGTTTGATATCAATTCAATTTTTTCTCATTATCTTTATTGAACTTGGTTAACACTTACATACGGTTGTCGGTGAGAAATTTAAACGGATTGATATCCCATAATTTGATTCTTGCAGGAAGATCCTACCCGGCCATGGGCATAGGGTATGGATTCGCGTAGCTCCAGCGCTATGGAATGCCGGGAAGCCATCGTCACCCGGGTTATGAATGAGTGAGGAAGCTGGAATCAATTTATTACATTATATTTAGATTATATTTAGAATTTGTTTGTTACTACTTACGGTAATTAATTCCGGTAGCTCCCGCAGAAGAATCAGCGAGTAGAATCTTGCAGAATCCAGATTTCGGATGGACGAAAATTGTTGTGTTCTTGTGTATCTCTTCCAGATGAGGGCAGTGGTGCCGATTAGACCGATTTTGCCAAATTGTACCGATATGAAATTAATATGTGAAAGTTAAAAAAAAATTATAGCGTTGATGTTTCTAGGTCGTCTTTTTGCATGCATGCTGCATCTTGCATAATGAGCGTTATTAAAAGTATCTTGTAAGGCCGATGACATAGTGAGAGCGATAATTGGCGAACGCGACCGATACGATCTGGAGCGGTGGAACAAATTGGCATCTCCTTCGTCGCATTTAATGTCAGGTTCAGGCCGATGACATAGTGGCCGATGACATAGTGAATACGATGCGATGCGATGCGGTGAATGCGATTCAATGCGGTGAACCACATTTGATGAAAATGTATGTGAATCGCTTAAACCTGACATACTCAACGCGGCAAAGCAGGTGTCAATTTGTTCCGCCGCTCGAGTTCGCATAGGCTGCGTCCGTAAATTTTCCGCCAATTCGCATCGCATCGCACTCACTATGTCATCGGCCAGTGAGAGCCATGCGATGCGAAATTACGGACGCAGCCTATGCGAACTCGAGCGGCGGAACAAATTGACACCTGCTTTGCCGCGTTGAGTATGTCAGGTTTAAGCGATTCACATACATTTTCATCAAACGTGGTTCACCGCATTCAATCGCATTCCCCGGTTCGCATCGTATCGCACTCACTAGTCATCGACCTAAGTAATCCACTTACATTTCCCTCAAATGTGGTTCTCCGCATTAATTCGCAACCGCTGATTCGCCTCGCATCGCATTCGCATCCGCTGATTCGCATCGGCGTGCACTATGTCATCGGCATAAATCAAGAGCTGAACTTCGTTTAGTATAAAGATAGTAAAACAAAAAATTATTATCATAATTGTGTACGAATTTTGCACAAAACCAACTGGCATCTCTGACCGGGCGATTCGTTGATTTTGACCAACCCCCTGGCAACTTGACGTTTCCCATACAAATCGCGTGTGCCTGTTTTTTCTGGTTCTCTGGTTCTGTCAAATCGAAAATCAAGCGACTTAACATGTCGGAAGGACGCATATTGAAATATATTCTCTTTCAATTGATTCAACAAATGAAAAAATTATTCGAATTTAAAAATTTTTAGCTCAGTTATGTAAAAACGATCTGTTTTCAAAAGTAAAGTCGATGCAAACGACTCACAGATGTAAATCTTTGTGTCATTTATTAGGTCTAAAACTTCTGGACTGTTCAAAATAATCCACTGATAATCGGCAGTTTTTCGGAACAAGTATCCCTTCCACCGAAACTATTGTGGACAATCGTACACAATAAATGTAAAACAAAACATTATCACAACAATCATCAAGTGATTTTCATAAACTGTGATACATATAAAAATTTTAGAATGGTAAAACTTTCACATTATAGCAGAACATTTCTTGTTTTATGGAAAAACTGTTTCTATACAATAAATGAATAGGTAGATTATTGAATGTGTATAATAATTTCGGTTGAATCTTTTCTTCATTCATTCGAAAGTTATGAATTTGCCTGATTCGCACCACATTTGATGATGGGCCCTTTCCATACGCATGGCTCGAAAAGTACGTAAACAAGCGGTACACATGCGACATCTGCGATTTTGAATCAGGCACACGAAACTCGCCAGAACTGTCAAGTTGCCAGGGGGTTGATTTTGACGTGCGAGTTTGACAAGTATGACAGAGGGGATGAACGGTTTGTTTAACGGTTCGAGTTCAGTTTAACGATTAAAGAAAAATTGAAGGAAATCGTTCATATCATTCTATCACCTTTCCAGTTACCATCGCACGTTTTTACATAAACGTTCATATTTCGTCTGCTATCGTTGGCGAAGTAAAGTTTAGAAGAACAGCTACGTTTACAGATACAATCACCATTTCTAAAACCGTAGATGTATCGTAGAGACTGTTTGAGATATGGTTTTTTAGTATGCGGGTTTGCCAGTCACTCTCAGGAGAAATTTTGACCATGTGTAGGAGCTTCGCCAGTCGATGATGGAGAAATGTTGATTGTTGTCGTGCTTTGTCCGTCATGCGAGTAGTGAGGCTCCGTCAATTGAGAACAGTGCCAGTCGTTTGATGAAACAAAACTAATCGGGTCAAGCGTGACGGGCGAAATTTACCATCACTGGTTATCATGCTATTTATTTACTTGAATCGGTCTAGTTTGAAAAAAAAAGAGATGCGAGCCGTCATAAGCTAAACAACCGAAGTTTTGTTGCACGGTTATATGATGCAACCGTAGCTCGCTTTTTGTTATTTTTGGAAATTTTCACGTTTTCCTTTATCTTTTCCATCAAAATGAATGACGATGTTGATGGAAATCTCCTGGTAAGCCATTTTTGGGGGTTTTAACATGTCGTTTCTTTGAGGATTTATTATTTCCACTTAAATACCAAATCATCGCAGATGGAGGTGGGTAACTGCTTGTCTCAGTTCGATAGCAATGTTTCTGCGCTGCTTCAAATACTAAACCACGTGACATCTGAAACGGCTGAGTACCGACTGTTGCAAGATGATATCCGTCGATTGGAATCGGCTAGCCAGATTATGTGCACTTCTTTGGATCGAACCTTCACAATAATTTCCACCGTTGTTAATGGTAAGTTGTTCCTTTCTTTAAACTTTTTCAAAATCAGTGCATTTGTAGATATAACGGACAAAACTGACGAAAATCAGCGCTTGAAAGTTCAGCTTAGGAACGCGGACCAAAAATTGAACTCACAAGAGAGACGCATCGCTGAGTTGGAGAGCCAACAAGCAACTATTAAACAGTAAGATAGAAACAAATCCAGAAAATATCACTAATCTTAATATAGAACCTTCCTTAGCCAGGCCCTGGGACAGTTCGAGTCTGTTTCCTGGATCGGTTGCACCATGGGAGCGTTGCTGTGGAAGTTGTGCAAAAATCACGATAGCGTTAAGTCCACCATTGGAACGGACTGCTTGCGAGATTTCCTCGGGTTGGCCAACTGCGTGCTGAGTAGCTTTGTAGCACGCCAGTCTTCCGGTTTGCAAATATCACCCGAAACGGATGACTATAACTTCCTGGCATCGATCTGTGGGGTTCTCACAAATGTGGCAGCCTTCCCGGAAGGTTTGTTCTAATCCAAACTGTTAAAATTTAACAATTTTAACATTTAATGACTTGTTTTGTATTTAAAAACATATTTTTAGGTAGAGTTCACTTGTCCGGAGAAACGGATGGGCTACTTTTGGTAAACAGTTTGCTTCATGCTATGGACCTGTTCCAGATGCCAGGCGGCCGAGTGTTGAAGCGAATGTCTTTGACATTCGTTTACAATATTTGTTTGGAGGAGAACGGAGCGCGTTTTGTTATGAGTGACGAAAATCGACTGAAAAACGTTATCAAATGTTTAAACCCTACCAATACCGAGGACATTCTGGCACTCTCAATCGGTCTGTTAATAAGATTGATCAAAAGTGCACCAGACTATCGAGAGCGAGCGGAAATATCGCATAAAATACCGAAAGCAATCGTCAAGCAGATTGTCCGAATCAACAATCAACAGCTCAAAGAAACGGCTGAACATTTGGTGGAACTCATAGAGTACGATTGGGTTGAAGCAGCGATACGAAAAATGAAACAATCCATTTGAAGTTGAACGTTATAGTAGGTATATATTCTGTTTCTCTTACTTATATTTCTCACATAATGGCGGAATAACTGCGTATTTGGCGCAAAGGTCCGAGTGACCTTTAATTACTCCGATTTTTATCTGACTAATAGTTAGTTTTTTGCTAATAACCAATTGCTTCTTCTTTCCAATTATTTGAGGAAACAGTTTAAGCGTAGAAGCGTAGCTAAAATAGAAGATTCAAAATATTATTAAACCTCCCTCAAAAAACTATCCTTCTAACTTACTCTTTCAATTTGATAACTTGATGTTTGGAAAACTGGGTGCTGAATACAAGGTCGTACAAAGCATTTCCGGAAGCGTATCGTTTGATTGCCAAAAAGAATGCTTCCAGAGGAATCTTTTGCGGACCTTGTGGTTCCTCGACAGCTCCAAGACCAGATTTGTCCGTCTTCTTTTTGACTCCTATCGGTTCCAAAATGCCATTCTCGCTGGCACCCAGGGAGCCACCGGTCCAACCTTGCTTCTGAAGCATCTGGAAACCAATGTTCCCCTCCTTTAGGGCATTGTCCTTGAACTTGTGTTTATCATTCGGCTGATTTGCTATTATCTTTTGGAAAACATTTCTTCGAGTGTGAAATTCCTTCAATCTCTGAAAAGATGAAAAATGTTCAAATTATGAAATAGTATATTTTCATAAATCCTTCCAAACCTTGACGGTGTAGCAATAGTAGTTTAGGATTTCCACCAACTTGTTACGAGCTTTGGTGTGTGCTTCTTGTTGTTCTCCAGAGGCCTGGCAGATTTCCTTATCATTGACCAAGAATCTAAAAATTTTACTTTTCTCATCGTAGGTCGGTTCAAGCAATAAACCAGCCTGTTCAAAAGTTAACTTGAGTGATATTCTATCATCGTTGTACATGTATCCGATGACATTCCGAATTCTTTCGATGTTAGCTGGATCCAGATGTGGGTCTTGAAACTGTGCGACAGCCGAATTTACATTTGAATTCTCATCTTCGTTTGGCTTTACATTTTTATTGAATGATTCTGTTTGTTTTAATGTGTTGTTATCACTTTCTACCCAGCTGTTAATAAATCGGTTCACAATTTTTTGTTTTCTAGACAGTTTCCGCTTGGTTTTGTCGGTTTTAGCTTCTACTTTCATTTTAACAATTGAGCGAACAAAACTATTCCAATTAAACAGAAAACGACAATTTAATAGAAAACGTGCTTCCAGACCCGCACGCCGTGAATCCTTTGTTTACCTTTTTCAAATTCACGCCGGCAAGAGACCGAGAACATCACAATCACAAGGCGAAATGAATTTGAGAAAAAATGGGTTTAGTTTATTTGGTCGAAAACTAAACTCTCAGTGCAGTTTTAAAGGGGACGGATAACAGATACGGTTACAACAAGTGTGAAGTGCCTACAAATTTAAGTTTAAAATTTATAGCGTATTTGTTTTTTTGTTTGCGCGAAATTGAAAGAAATTTCGTTTTATGAATATCATTAGTCTGTTTGTTTATTTTAAGTTCCATGGTACAGGAAATATTAAATTTAATCCGTTTTCTTTACGAGCAAGAATCTTTTACTTCTTTCCTACCCATTAGGAGAGAAGTTTATGGTTTATTATTTCGCTCATTTGTTGAAAATGTCAAATTTTTTTCGATTTTCGCTTTTGGCACGGACCAAAGTGTTCCATAATGCATGTCAAAATTTAACCAATGAGGAGAAGAATTTTTGTTGTGATTCTCGTGGATTTGACATTATATAGTTCAGGTCCTTGATAGACAAATTTCACGTATTTTATGGACCCGTTATTATGCTGGTTGTCAAATCTAATGACGAAGAATGCCATCCCCTAGATTGAAAACTAAAGAAACTATAGTAAATAGTCTCTTTGTTTACTATAGGCTCGTTATTGAAAACCTTCAAGAACCTCTCAAGAATTACCAGCACTTAACAGGTCTTTGTACCATGGTACCAAGTGTTTGCTATTCAAAGGTCACACCGCTATCACTTTTCGCTAAACGGGATGAATAAGCAAACAAGTTTAAAAACCCCAAAAAAACACTATGTTCAATTTGTTTTATTTAATTCATGGGACTTTTTAAATTTTTTTCTTAGTGCCTGGCATCACTGCATTTCGTCGGACGGCGAGATCTCGCATCAAATTCGACCATATTGTCGAGTACCCCTTGGCTTTGACGTTTGCTGAAGTTTTCCTTCCCCCCCCTGGTTGCTGCCCTGGCACACTCGAATGTTGACAGTCGAAGTGTCTGTGCTGCTGATGGTGCGAGTGAAAATTGCGAAAGTGGGTTGAAATTTTCACAAAACTTATCAAATCAGCTTTGATGCACTTAACTTGATTGTATTACACTGGACCCAAGTGAAAAAAGCAGCAGTTAGTGAACAAATAAATCCAGTTATTTTCTTGGTAGGAAAAGTAAAATCGAATGCTGAATTCTGAATACGATCGTTGCGTGTGAGCTTATTCAAGAAAAATTATCGATGCAGGGTAAATGGAAGATGGATGACTGAATAATACCCACAGATCATCGGATAAATAATACTGTTCGTTTCGCGGTGTAAAGTGAGTCATTTGCGTATTTAGCGAATATCGTTGTTTCGGAGGAAGTGACCAAGGTCGTGTATCTTCCGGGGGTAGTGAACTCGGGCTCGAGACAAACGGGATCAATCCCTATGAATGAATCACAGCAATTTAAAGATTACGAAACGATTGTTTCAAACTTTTCAAACGGACCTACTCTAAAAATCATTCCAACGGCCGTATAAACACGTTTTACGTATCGGTTTCGGAAAGGACAAGTGGAAACTTAAAGATACATTGTGTACCAGAAATATTCGCTGAGTGTTAAAAACTACGGAAGTTGAAACCTTATCTGTGGTGCTTGTGCAATGTTTTTTGTTCCACACTTATTCGAGGATTGAATTACTCTCGATATAAGCAAAACGGCAGATTCATCAGAACACAACGAAGTTAAAGTAAAAATTCTGCGAGAATTGAGCACTATTCATCCATCAAGCTGAATCGAAAACGGTATGGCCGGTTGTAATCCAAGCCTTTCGACCCCTTCCAAAGTCGTAAGAAAAGGTAAGATTTTTATGATTTCATTGATAAATTAAAATTTTTAGATTCAGATGAAAATCAGATGATAATTATTAAAATTAAACTATTCAAAAATTTCATAAAGGACTTGCCTTTTATAACATTATCTAGGGATCTTTGGTGTGACGAGGTAGTTGCACTGTAGACTGCCCTCGAACTAGTTTTTCCGCAATATGAGTCATCTTGAAATTTCTTCTCCATTAACCAACCGTTGAAAACTACATAAATGTTGGTGGTGGTGGTTGTGGTGATGTTTAATCCCTTCCATGCGATACCTCTTGAGATGAGGTAGGTGATTGCAGAACCTATACGCCTTCCGCACTAACCTTCTTGAATGGTTTCTTTTAGTACTTTAGTCATATTTATTTTTTTTTTCTAGTTATTTTTCTATTATTTCAACGATAAGTGAAGTGCAATAGTGCACTAAATTGTAATAACAATGAATTAAAAGTATATAATGCTATATGATAGCAACGCTACACTCAGAAAAATACTATTATATATACCATAAGATTCTCTTATGAAGTGGCGCCATAAGAGAAATCTATGAAATTCATAAGATTGTCTTATGAAGCGAATGAATTCTTCAGATGAACACCTGCTTCATTGAGGGGTTGTTGCTTTTCATAAGAGGGTCTTATGGAAACAGTAAATTTTACCTTTGATGAGTAAATATCAAGATAATTGATGTTAAAAACATTCAGTTTATTTTCTGGGTAATTTGTTATTTGTTTAAAATTACACCATGATCACCATTAGCAGCACATTCAGGCATGGTTCCAACTGTCATTCTGCCGCACCTGGTTCATTAAACTTATCCTTTTCGCCGATCAACATGCTGAAAAGTAAACATTAAAATATGTGTTCTAGTTAACAAATAATTTGAACGTTCACAAAAAATCAACTTACCATGTAGAATAACAAAATCAACTTCAACTTTGAGAAAAACAAGTGCTTGGTACGACGATGAGAAAATGACTGATGGGATGAATGTGTTCATTATTTTTTCACAATGCCGCTTCTTCTATTTTTCATAAGAACTTCGTATGAATATTGAAAGAATTTCATAAGACTCTTATGAAAATTTAGTTTAGACGCAAAAAAGCGGTTCATAAGATGTATCTTATGAAATTTGTAATAAGATTTCCTCTGAGTGTAGAATCTTTTATGCCTTTTATTGCCTTTTATGCCTCACCCCTTTGTGAGGTGTTAAAAATTATTTTTCTTATCGTCTCATTTTGTAGACTGTTGTGTCCCCTTATAAAAACGTTTGATTAATTGTTCTTAGTTTCTGGTTTCCTGAAATGAGACGTCATTTTAAAGAGGTCCGTCCAATACCGTAAAATGATATGAGCTGAGACAGTAAAGTTATTAAGGGTTTAAAAAATGAACACAAACATGTAGGATCTCAGTGAAACTTCATGATTCTTCGAAGAGATCTAAATTCTACTTAAGACTAAGCGTACATCTTTCAAGGATATAATGGCTAGCATTTTACTAACGCTAACACCACCAACCCACAGAAAGAGTACTATGTTTGCCGTGACCAAGACTTGATCTCATGACCTCTGGTTTAGAAGACTTGAACGCTATCCTCTAGGCCACGGTCGGCGGCCTGGGTTGTGTGCGGTCTGGGGGAGGAAGACTGAAATTTGCTGTATCGTTTTCTGTATCGTTTTCTGTATCGTTTTCTGTATCGTTTTTTACTGTTCGGCAAAAAGCCAGCAATTGTTGAAAAGATTTGTAATCGTTCAAATTTTAACTTTGGATGATCAGTTTCGTGTAGCGAGTCATGTAACTCAGTTGTTTAGGTGCTAAATTTAGATTTAGCTATATTTTTAGAAGAACCGTTAATCAAACCATTTTTGTTTATCAGCTTAAAAACTTTGACGAAATTTGAGCGACTCAATACGTCTGATCATACCAGAATTTGCCAGAGCAAAGAAAAACCTAATTAAATCATTGTTTTATGTAAAACAAGTGCTTTTCAGCATCAAACAAGTTTTATTAAAAATCACTAAATAAGAAAGTAAAATTTTGAACCTTCGCACTGGTCGGTAGATTGATGAGAGAAATTTGACGTTTGAAAGATTTTTTTCTTTTTTTATTCAGTCTTCCTCCCCCAGGTGTGCGGTATGACAATAAACCAAGCCACACAAACTGGCAGCACGTCCAACACTGGATCAATCAGTTCCGAGTATTACATCACGGGAGAGGACGCATCCGAGTGCTGCTCGAGACAACAGACGAAGAAGCTATCCCCAGAATCGTGCGATTCCTTGCAGCAGGACAGAATTCCAAAGCTTGAAGAGAGTTATATCCAGCTTAAGGATAGACCGTAATAACTTCCAAAAGTGTCGTTATACCATTTGTTGAAATAATTTTCTAAAGGGTTACCACGATGAAATTGCCACACACAAAGTTGATTCGCAAAATTCGAGTTTTCATCATTGAAAAATAACTATTAACATTTTACTCATATTTTATTTACAGTCCATACGCAAATGCCCGCACCTTGGCCTTAACTTGGTCATAAAATTCTGTGCACATCCTGTGATTCAACCGTTTTTTGCATGTAAACCCATACTTTCTTCAGTTCCTCGAATGCAAGGTTGCGAAATCTCATGAGATTTTTTTGAGTGAGATTTTCCCTTTTTGAATCTCAGTGTGATGCAAGGTAATCTCATCGTGAGTATCACAAACGGTTTTTGTCTTGAATGTCATTGCCTTCTCAGACTGAGAATCACGAGCAGAAAAACTACTTTTTGGAAGGCAGAGATGCCATGGAATAATATTTGTGCAAGCTCTTGAACAATGAAACAAGTTTTATAGTTCAGAAAAAGCTGAACATACCACGACTTTTTAAAAACTGTCAGTTATTCTTGATGAATGTTAAAGGCCAGTAATACTTTTTTTAAACATTTTTATAGAGAACATACTATTAAAAGCTCAGTACAATCAGGTTGATGATGAGAATTTGTTTTTTTTTATTTATGTCTTAAGCAAAGTTGCGAAATTTCGTTCAGTTAATATTTTATCGAGTGAGGTTTTTCCTTTTGAATCTCAGTGTGAAATGTTAACGTTGATTGTGAATGAAAGTTTTGATTTTTAAACATCTTTCTGAAGAATGTATTATCATGACTTGTAAGAATCTGATTATAACATTTATGTCTTAGTTTAATGAAAGTTTTACAGAATGAGTAAAAAGTTTTTATGACCAAATATGTTGATGAGTCTCGCTCGTATTCAGAGGATTTAAGACATGCAAGTTATGAAATTGAATTTCCTACAGTAATGTACTTTTAAATCTCTTAAAAACGTTGATACAAAGTTTTGCAATCATGGAAAAGAACCGCAAACATTGAAATGCCCAAGCTCAAAATTCTTCAAAAAACCCCCAATGGCTTAATGTGCTTGCCAGAAAAAAACATCTCAAATCTTCTGGACATAACAAGAAACTATAAAAAAATATAGCAAAATCTGAATAGCTAAATATTTGATTATTATAAATATTAACACCGCAAAGACAACTAAGCTGGGAAACACTAAAATTCAGAATTAAAATTATAAGGATCCACCGGGCCTAATTTTACAAATTTAGTATCTTTAAATTACCGAAAGTTTTTTTGATCAATTTTGCAGAAAAAAGTTATATGATTTTATTTATAGCATTCGAGCTATGCTTTGCTTTTACTTGTAGCGGCAACCTTAAAAACGAAGTTGAAATTTATAGGTAGCTATGTAGAGTTTTAATATAAATGAAGAACATAGTTTCTTAATCTTGCAAACAAATTAAATTTTAAAATATAAAAATTAAAAAAAAGATTGTTACCAACGAAAAACCATTCCAATTAAAACGCATGGCATCCCAGCTTATGCAACCGGCTGGAATCGACCACATGTGAAAAGCATTTATGAACGAAATAAAAAGTAATAAGGAAATTTCAAAATTCTCCCTTTCAAATGAAAGCGGCGGTTTGTAGCTTCTATCCTAACGGTTAATCTTTTTTATTTCAATTTAAAAAAGACATTTTAATGATTTTTTATGCATTTTAAAGATTTTCTTTTTCAAGAGAAAGAAAGCCGGTTTTATTTGCACCGGCTCACAGATCTTTTTCAAATATTATCTCGACTCGCGTGATGTTTGAAATTCCCTGTGGGAAATTTCTGAAGTAGAAAACATGATCGTTGCACCAAAAAGTAGGATATGATTCATACCAGCCTATCTAATGTCCGATAAATTCACTTATTCTATTAAGAGCGTTTCCAGAAGATTTATATAATTCTAAATAGAAAAATGAATAAAACAGAAATAATAATGTGCCATTGAATATTAAGATTGATCAAATATTATTGTACTACCATTTGGAATAATTGTAAAATCGCTTCGCTTATGAGCTTTTAGACACATGCTTCCGAAATGAATTGTTCTTTAATTATTATAGCTGGATTTTTTTAACGATTTTTGAGTACGTTTAAAAATGCCCTTTAAAAGAAATTCGTGAAACCCTTGGAAAAAACACTGTTCAATTTTATTAAAATGGCTAGTGGTGGAAGTGGTGGCTAGGTAGTGGAAGTGGTTTTTGTGAAATCGGGAATGTTAACATTGGTTTCGAAAATTGGTTTTCTCTACGGTTGTTCTGGATCTTTTACAGTCTTTAAGTGACTATTACTGTCAAAAATTCGGCAGAAAATTGCACTACCAATGAGTAGTTTGGAACAGAGAAAGGATGTCAAGGACCAAGGTCGTTAAAAAAAGATCGTTTGAAAAGAGATTTAAATAAAAGTTGAAACAAAGGACAGCTTATCACTGACATCACGGCTTCTATTTTTTCATTTAGTTGAAATAATAAAGTAGGTTTTAATTCTGAATGTATAGATGCATAAACCTAAAAAAATCTGAGTTTTGACCCTTTTTTTGTAAAAATTTCAACCCTTGAGAGTTAAAACAAATATCGATTTTTCTATTAATGTATTCTATGCTTAGCTAACTAAGCATATTTCACTGATTTCAAATAACCAGAAAATCGATTAGAAATGTTGCTTTTAATCCCATATTATGTTGTTGCTTTTAATTTTGAAAACCAACAAAACGTCAACTACTGAATTTTATATTATTTTATTTAAGTCGTCTTGACTATGAAATTATGTTATAAATTATTTAGTTCCAAAGCGCCGTATTTGCAAATAATATCATAAAATTAAAGTTTTGTTCTCAACATTTATAAGTAGTGTGTTGTGTACATAGACACTTTTTAAAACATAGGTACCACGAGCTTTAACACTTTCGTTATTAAAAAGTTTCAATAAACTCCAATCATTAAAGCGCTCTTATTTTTTTATATCAAAGCGTTTGGAGTCGTTCAACTTGGCGTGTCGCTAGTGTGAAAAGCTAATCACATTATATGATACATTCAAATATTCCATAGATTCGTTACAAATTTAACTGTCGTCAAAAAATAGTAGGGGAAAAAGTGGGGAATATAGCTGAAGATTTCTCTAATGGGATTCTGGATTTCTGATTTTTTTCTAGATGTGATGCTCAGTGAATTTCGTTTGACATCGAAAGCTTTGAGCATCACAACGAAATTCATTGTGCTGCTTAATTGATACTCATCACGGTGGGTATCAATTTCAAATGATAATCTGAAGTCTTGCAACTCTGCTCGAATGTCTTCACTACCTTAGGCCGTTTAAGAAGGTGCTGCTTCATAATCGCCCAGTTCTTTTCGATAGGGCGGAGCTCCGGAGTGTTGGCAGGGTTGAATATTATGTATGTATGTATGTATGTATGTAGAACCCACCAGTGGCTGATAGGTCTTTCGACCCGTGTCGGTACGGGAAGTCTCGATCGCACATTCAAAAATTGTTCATGCTTAACTCATCAACAATAATTGCAGCACAACCAAGGGGTCCGTTACCACTGGCTTGGGACAGGTTTGACTCATCTTACTCCCTTCAAACTGTTCGAAACAAATAAAAAATCCTGAAAAGGTACCTAAGTAACCTACTCATGATTCCAAATTTGCCGAGATACTCCGGCTGGCTTGAACCCACAATCCATTGTATATCAGTCGTCCGATCGTTTGATGTCCTGTCCAATCCCTCCACTAAACCCCATAATAGAGTTAATCTACTCAAAAATATAATCAAACAAACAAAAAATGCATATTTTTACTCATGTTTTACATCTTACCTTGAAACCATTCGCGAATCGCAATACGGAACCAAATACTCAAAAAATATTTATATATTTCCTCTTTAAAGGATTCAAAATCTATTCATTTAGAAAAAAAATACCATAACTTGCAATTGAAATGTATAGATAACATTTAAATGATGAAAACAATTATCACCAATGCATACACGAGAATATTTAAGGCATCTTAGTAATTTTAACGTTGAAAATCTGTAAGCAAATGATTTCAAAAATTTCAACATTCAACATATCAAATTCAAGCAAAATAAGAATTTCCAATATTTAAGACATTTGTCAATAACTATTATTATTGATTTAATTTGGTAATAATGATAACTAAAATTTGAACTAGAATTTACAAACGGTACGGGAAAGTAAATCTCCATGCTAAACATCTACTCAAAGCAATTAATGTGCATACTAAAACTTTTTGAATACATCGATTTCCCTTTTTAAGAAGGAACTAAAAAGTAAAGGACACTTAGCTTCGGCTTTCTACATTTTTCCAATTTTGACTAAGAGGAACGTGCAGACTCGTCCGCAGTCTGAAATGGACATTTGTAGGCCACTGGGCCACACCCGGCCTTGGGAACAACACTACACCGCACTAGGCTTGCTCACTCGCACCAGGACGTTCCGGGAAGAACAGCATCGGTATTCAAGCGCCTAACAGGTTAATCCAGCTTCGCAAAAAGTGAAAACTGCCCTGTATAACTGTTCGTCCAACTATTGAAAAACATGAAAAACCATATTTTTCCAGCCACGATTTTAACACACGCGGAAAAAAAATTAAACGTCCGATTCCGTCAACGCCTACTTCAACTCACCCATGTTGGCAGGGTTGAATATTATCGGTACAAAATTGACCTTTTTGTCCGCATATCACTTCAGCACGTCCTTGGAGTAGTGGCATGAGACCAAATCCGGCCAGAAGATTGTTGGGACGGTGTGTGCCTTCAGGAGAGGAAGCAGCCGCTTATGGAGGCACTCTTTTATGTACACTAGGGTGTCCCAAAATTGCATAACTTCTGGGAATCTGGGGGCTCACCCTCCAAATGGTAGATTAGGATGTGCAGAACAAACTTTCGCTTGGTACACATTTTGTTCGGTTGAATACAAAATTTTTGGACCAAAAAAATTTTTTTTCTTGGAATAAGCTTGCTTGTTTTACATTTTGATACAATTTGGTTCGTTTTTCATTTTTTACGTGTAGTATTTAACTCAAACAAAATTAAAAAAATATAAAATATATAAATTTTATGAAAACTTTGGGATCTAGAATTTATTTAAAAACAAATCTTTTGAAAGTGGACTTTTTTCAAAGATCGTGCTTGCGGAACCTCTAAACATGATTTTTTTTAGTCGGCCCCATACAAAAGTTTGTTCTGCACATCCTAATCTACGATTTGGGGGGTGAGCCCTCAGATTCCCAGAAGTTATGCAATTTTGGGACACCCTAATGTACACCTGTCCGTTCATCGTGTCCTGGGTCACGAAAGGTGCAATCCACTTCCCGCACGTGCAGATGGCTTGCCAAACCAGGAATTTATTCGCAAATTTGGACACCTTCTGAGTGCGGACATACTCCGGAACGCTGAACTTATCCTTGACCGTGAAAAACAGGTTGCCGAGGATCTTTTGGAAGTCGGCCTTCACATATGTTTTGTCGTCCATAATGCAGAATTCAACTTTCGTCAGCATGTTGAAGTACAACTTCTTGGCACGGGTTTTGGCGGACTTGTTCTGTTTCTCGTCGCGATTAGGCACCTTTTGTACCCTGAACGTTCTAAACCCAGCCTTATTTTTGGTTTTCTGGGCAAAACTTCGGCTTAAGTGCAGCTTCTTTTGCCGCTCCAAATTTTTGGTGTTGTACGGAACAGTTTTCCTTTTTTTTTTTTTATTTATTTTTTTTTTTACCTTTAAGTTGCCCGCCACACTCCCCCACACCAAAAACTCATTTGAGTTCCCTGGAAATGGACGCTTCTGTTCCCAGCATGTCGACAGCACAAAAACAATAACAAACGCGAACAAAACTCTACTCATGCTGGGAACCAATGATTTTTTTTAAAACTAGTTGTCTCAAGCCTAGTCCACACTTGGAGACGGTTCGTCTCAAGACGGTCTCAGCGTCTCCCATTTTCTTCGGGAGACACTGAGACAGTCTCAGGTTTCCAACAACAACAACAGACAACAAAGTTCGTCATAACAAATATCGCAGTTCATGTTGCCTAGTGTGGACTAGGCTTCAGTAGATGAAATATCCTTTTAAGAGATCCACAACAAAACAAATATTTACTAGATTAAAAAAGTTAAAAAAGGTTATACTAAATTAAACTAATGCTGTCTTAAAAATAGATAAAGGTAAAAACAAAAAAAAATTAAAAATAACAAAAACTAATATGATGGTTGATGGTTCTCAAACTTGAGTTTCTTTGAGATAGAGTATTAATTTGGATTTGAAGGCAAGTCGATTGTTTATAATTTTTATATGGTTTGGCAATATATTGTATTTAGTAGGTCCAATAAACGATATTCTACACTGATCTAGAGTTGTTGTTGAAATACTGCGTTGAAGGTGGCGTGATTGACGAGTATTATGCAATTGTTCTCCGATGGTAAAGCTAATATTTCTATTCGTTTCTGAATGTAAACTATCAAAAACAAATAATAGGGTTTGCAGATCACACATTTTATTTAGTGGTAGAATATTATGCGATAAATTAGAATAAAGCCGGTTTGTTGAAAATAGTAAAGGAAGACCAAAAATGATTTTCAAGCAACGATTTTGCAATGTTTGAAGGCGTGCAAGTAGAGAAATCGATGCTCGTCCCCATAAAGAAATAAGATAATTAAATATAGAATGAATGAAGGCGTAGTAAAATCTTAATAGAATATGACTCGGTACAAATTGTTTGATTCGCCAGAGGATTCCGCAAAGTGATGAGACCTTACTTTCTAAATACGTAATATGGTTTCTCCAAGATAAGGTTTCATCTATCAAAAGTCCAAGGTATTTGAAATTTGAGACTTTTTCGATTACATATCGGTAAAAAATATATAAAAGGTACGATTTTACGAGAGGAATGTAAAATCATATATTTAGTCTTTGGAAAATTTAAGGTGAGGAGATTCGCATTGAAATACTTCAAAAGGACCCTAAAATCGTCTTCGATTTGTTTGACAATATGTCTTGGACATTTTCCTGGATAAAAAAGTGCTGTATCATCAGCAAAAAGCCTCGGAACGCCATGTAGAGGAAGTTTTTGGATGTCGTTTACATAAAGTAGAAACAGCAATGGTCCAATATTACTCCCTTGAGGAACTCCCGTATCTATGTTTTGTAACGAACTATATGTGTTATCAATGGAAACATATTGTTTCCTACCTGTTAGGTAGCTGCGAATTATATCATTCGCGATTTCGCGTATCCCATAGGAGTCTAGTTTGCGCAACAGGATATCGTGATTTAGTGTATCAAACGCTTTCTTTAGATCTAAACACAAAGCTCCTACCAAATTTTTAGAGTCGATGTTCTCAATAATTGTATCTACTAGTTCACACGTAGCTATTAATGTGCTAGAGCCTGCTCTGAATCCATATTGTAGATTGTATGTTATGTCATTTTCGTTTAAAAATTTGTTTATTCTGTTGATCAGCATTTTCTCGAAAACCTTATTAAACACACTTAATGTGGAAATTGGGCGATAGTTATTAACATCGAAGCTGTCTCCTGATTTGAAAATAGGTACTACTCTGGCTACTTTTAAGGTATCTGGATACCGTCCTGTATCTATTATTTTGTTAAAACATTGGCAACGGATCCTAGCAAAATCATCACAATTATCTTTAAGGGGGGGGGGGGGGGGGGGGTAGGGTCTAACACTTTCAAAACATCGATTTTTTTATTTTTTTATTATCTTATTGTAAAACATTTCAAGAATGTTGTGTCAAATTTTCAAGTCAATTGAAGCAAAACTGTAGACGTTATAGGCCTTTATCTCCTCCTATCTAATACTGCAAGAAAGCAAGAGCAGAAACTTCAAACGCGTTTTTCTCGAAAGCACATTTTTAAAGTCCGTGGACATCGCCATTTGAAAACTACTTATCCGATTCTTTTCAAATTTTGAACATATTTTCTACATATAAAATACCAGACCCCAACGTTTTTCTTTTTCGATTTTTTTACTTTGGGGAGATTTTACAGATAAAAAATGGCGGATTTTTAAGTGAAAAATCGTAGTTTTTACTTCAAACAGCCATAAAAATTTCATAAAAATATTTTTAAGTTAAATGAAAACGTTGGGGTCCAGAAAAACATCTATTAAAAATATTTTGCTCTGATTTTTTGACTTCAGATGATTCTGTGCTGAGATACAGTGTCCACCGCAAATCCTGTTTTCTAAAAGGCATCCTCGAAAGTGCTCCGTCACCGGCTCATTTTTCAATATTTTTCTACGAAAAAATTACTAAATGTTCTTTTAACAATGCTTTGTATAATGCAAAAAATTTGAATACATTTGTTTGAACGATAGCTCTAGAAAAAAATCGTGAAAATTGTGTTTTTTTATACCCGTTAGACCCTACCCCCCCCCTTAAGAAGAGAAGCTGAAATATTATCATGACTACTGCATTTTTTGTTTTTGAGTAAGTTAATTATTACAATCACTTCATTTGGAGTTGCCGGGTGTAAGAAAATAGAGTTTTGAACACGATTTGTGAAGGACAGCGGGTCCGAACCTGCTGCTATAGGGAAAGTCCTTAGCAAGAACATTACCGATATTCGAAAAGTGTTGATTAAACGCTTCGCATACTTCGTTGTTTGTTTCCAGCAACACATTGTCAACATTGAGTATTATTTGAGTGTTGTTCTTTCTTTTCCCTAATATTGTATTAATACTTTTCCACACTTTCGAATTGGTCGTGTTATTGAGCATATTTTCGTAATAAGTTAACTTGCTCTTTTTTTGCACAGTTCCACTTTTTTAGAAATATGTTTAACCATGTCTTTCAAATGGCAATCATTGGGATGCTTTTTTAATCGTTTCAGATAGTTATTTTTAATTTTGATTAAAGAACATAAATCAAAGGACATCCAAGGACAAGGTCTTTCTTTTAACTTCATTTCTCGGGTTACTTGTTTTGTACATTCCGATGACAATCTATTGTAAACTGAAGTGATTTCTAGTATGCAATTTTCGACATTTTCAAAAAGTTCTATACTCTTAAGGTAATCAGAGAAAAGGCGATTCAATTTTGATTCAAATTTCACTTCTGGGCTTCCGATCGGTGGTCAATCGTTCCTCGAACCGCTTAATCACTCACGACACCGTTGAATTCGCGATTCCCAACGTTTTAGCGATGGAACGATGCGACAGATCCTTGTTTTCGTGATGAATGCGCATGATTTTATCACGCACGAGCTGTTCTTTCGACTCCATTTCCGCGAGTTTTGATCACAGGACTTTAACGGCGTGTTCGTAAATTGATTTTTTCTATCGAAGTGATTTTTTCTATCGATGTTGGCGTTCGTAAATTAAACAAACTGTATGCTAAAACATATTGGAAGGTGATTTGACATTTACCAAACAAATCGATGCATCATCCAAACAAATCAGTTTACGAACACGCCGTAAAACTTGCAGGATGTAAACAATGCAATATGAACTCAATTCACCCAAATTTTCATTAAATTCTACCTAACGGTTAAAAAGTTAGAGCAATTTCATAGTGGCAATTTAATTGTGGGTCAGATAATATTTGTATCTTTAAGCTCCTTAATAACTTTTCCATCGTATGGCCCATTTACTATTCTCGTGAAAATGACCGTGAACAAATCTTATTTTGTTAACTTGTAGTATCTTAAAGCTCCAGCTTTTTCGAATTACTACTTAAATACTTCAATAATGACACTTTTCTTTTTCGCGAATGTTTTATAAAAGTTAGATAAAAAGTTGACCTAAGATATCCAACTTTCCCCTACAGTTTGTTTTAGTTCTCTTGGAAATATTTGGAGAAAATATAAAAAAAAAACTTGTCATAAAATCGTCAAGCGACGCTGTAATGTGTCTATGAAAAAAATCCTAAAGCGTAACCGCGAGCGTCGGCGTCGACGTCGACGGGAAAGCCAAACTCGAAGAAAGACCATATCAACGTCGCGACGCCAAGTAACTTCTTACCAGCGCACAAGCTCAGGCATCTACCGCCACCGCCACATCTTTCTGTCGAATGAATGGTGTGATTGGTGTGCATTCAGCTAACTAAAGCAACCAGATTGACTTGTTGTGGTGTTGTGTTGTGTGCCATCAGCAGCTTGAGTCAATCTTTTCCATTCAACAATCCAGGCCAGGTTGCTTTATTCAGACAGAGGCGCTTAAGCTCAGCCATCAGTTAGTGCCTTCTTGGACGGCGAACGGTACGGACGCGTAACTTCTCATTTCAGTTGTTTAATTTCTACTCATTCGAACTCAAGTTGGAACTGATTCGTCGTCGTCGTCGTCGTCTTCGCCAAGAGACTTGCATTCACGACATGGACATCGCGTGATAGTGATAATATATTTACGCTCACTGCTGCGCCCCAGTGATTGTGTGTGGTGTGTTCGTTTGAGAGTACAAAGTCACCTCAGATTTACCTTAGTTAGTTACTTGGATGTAGGTACTTAGCTATCGTGTTGCCTGATTGGAACCTTATCTGTTGGCTAAAAAACGCCTCTGGCATCACAAATTTTATGAACTTTGAAGTTCCGTACAAAACGAGCGTTGTTTGTTTTCCACTTAAACCTGCTTGCTCGCGATCTACCGGTCATCAGCTCACAGTACATTCTAGAAGACCGCAGTAAAAAGGAACTCGATCGAGGAAACGCGCGTGCTGCTGCATGTGCGCCAAATCAACAAGTTCACAGTTCAGCTGATCGGTTGTCGTAAATTCCAACCATGAACCTTTGACTGGAAGTGAAGTTGAGCCAAGAGCCCTCCTCCCCGTGAGGGTCAAAGTAATTCAATTAGCAAAACCGTTGAACATGCGATTCGCGTAATTCATAGGAAGGTGCAGAGACTAGTTAACCATTCATACGTAGGACCGATCCTCGAACGATGTTTTTGCCAACCAACGGACGAAGCTCGTAAACACTATTCGTACTACCACTGCTCAGTTTGTTGAGTACAACTTGAGCTAGCTGTTGCTGAAGGTGAATCAAGTGTGTGCAAAAATTTATACCTGACCTGCAATAGCTCTACAACAGCAATAACAACAACAGGTACCTACCTTTCAAGACTCTATATCTCCAGCGCAGGTGAGAGAAGAGGCGCGGACTTCTACGCGACACGAAAAAAAATCGCGTGTGTTTCTGTGGTGGCTTGGCAATCACAACAACGAGGAGGTCCCAAGCACGGATTCACGATTAGCAAACGCAAGTTAACCGAAAAACTTCAGGCTGGTTGGTGGCCCGTTGTGTGATTGTGTAACATTTCTAGGGTGGCGGCGGCGTGTGGCGTGATGTTACTAGGGGTTTCGTGAAAATGACGAGACGCATACATATTCAGTAACTTCCTTTTGGTGGTTCAATTCCACAAAGATGAACTACCCAACTATCAACCGTTTTTTGTAGACTGCGGCCGTAATGGTTGACCGGCTCAAGAAACCTTTTAATTGATTCAACAAACGCGGCGGTCAAAGTCAACTTGCGCCCCGGCCTACGGTCAATGTAAAAAGGAGGAAACTTTACGAATCCTTTAACACATTGTTTGTTCGACCTCTCAGAAAATTGAGTTGTTTATAGTAGTTGATTGTTGTTGAAATAAATAGATTTATCGGTTGCTACTCTATTTGAAGCGCCGATTCAGTAAATTTAGCTTCTTCAATTTGAGCACTGGGATCTAGCCTCTTGCAATTCATTCGTATTCTTGAAGATTTTAGTTGGCTTTTTTTAAAAACCTGATTATTATTCAGTTTTTTTTTGTCTTTGTTCAGTTGTCACTTGTCAGCATTTATAATTTTTACCAACTATATAAATTGTCCAGATTGATACTTCGATCAAAAATGTGAGGAAATTGATGTGTAAATACTTTGTTGCTTGAAAAGTTTATAGACTGGTCTGAAAATTTTAAAATCCTTTTTTCTTAAAAAAAGATACTATGATTTAAAAAAAAAACATTTTATTCTCAAATATACCGCAGCAAAATAGTGTTTTCTCTCAATTTATAATTCATTCAGCATTAGGTTTTGTAGGGTAGGCGATTTCTCTTACTTTTTTTTTAACACATTAAGAACCGTGAAGAAACCGTAAGCTGGGAAACAATGAAATTCGGCATTTTATATCTCAGAAACCACTGGAAAAATACCTTGGAGTTACCGAAAGTGTTGTGTTCAATTTGGTCGAAGATAGTTTCTTCATTAATTTTACAACATTTGACTTATGTTTCTAAATAAAGCGCACTAGAGGCGAGCGAAAAAAAGAGATTTCTCGTATTTGGTCCGCAATGTGCACCCGCACATTACTCATAAGATTCTGCACACTACTCATAAGATTCTGCACAGTGTTTTCTCCGACCATTTTTACCATCTTTAGGCCAATTTGAATTTTTACGCTGGTTTCATGTATTTCCTCAGATTTGCCTTTTTTCAAAGCCCAAAAAGTTTCGATTGGACGAATCTCTGGGCAGTTTGGTGGGTTCATGTTTTTCGGTAAATATGTGACCTTGTTGATTTCATACCACTTCAATGCATCCTTAGAGTAGTGGCACGATGCGAGATCAGGCAAAAAGATTGTAGGATTGTTATGCTGTTTAATTAAAAGTAGCAACCTTTTTCGTAAACATTCTTGCATGTACATTTTGAGGTATGAAACTGTGATCGAGGGAGAGTTTTATAGTCTAGTTAATGTAGGTTTTATTATCCATGATAACACAACCTGATTTGTTGGTTAGAAGTTTGTCGTAGAGTTTCCAAGCCCTCGGTTTATCGGATTTAAACTGTTAGGTATTCCTTTTTGGCTTCTTCCATTGTAGGATCAGCAGGGCCAGGTTTCCTACCGCGTCTCGGGGAATCTGCGAAAGTATACTACTCTCCATACTTTCTCAACGCGGTTGAACTACTCACTAGACTGAGTCGATTTGGGGTTATTTTTGAATTTCTCAAACCCTGGGGTCTAAAAAGCTTCCTTTGGTTCAAAACTCATCCTTCATTTTTTGTAGAATTTTTAGGTAACGTTTACATGAGTAAATTTGAACTTTTAGGTTTGTATGGGAAAAAAGGATATTTTGTACTGAAAAATCAACATCTTTTTTGTTTCCTCTGTGGAGCAGAGCCAGCTGATAGTTTTTGTGCCAATTTACAAAATTTCTAAAGGAAATTTTTCGCTGAACGACTTTGTCAAAGACCGTAACTTCGTATCTTATTAGGCAAAAAAGTTATTAGCTGTTTAACAGAGGTATGTCTTTTCGCATTGATAAACAATAAATTCAATTGACATCTCTGCTGGGTGCCTAGCGAGGTATTGCATGGCTACTCTTCATGCAATACTTCGCGAGGTTCCAGCAGGGATGTCAATTGAATTTATTAGTTATCAATGAGAAAAGACATACCTCTGCTAAACAGCTAATAACTTTTTTGTCTGACAAGATACGAAGTAACGGTCTGGGACAAAGTTGTTCAGCGGAAAATTTCCTTTGGGAATTTTATAAATTGGCACAAAAACTGTCAGCTGGCTCTGCTCCACAGAAGATACAAAAAAGATGTTGATTTTTCAGTACAAAATATCCTTTTTTCCAATACAAACCTAAAAGTTCAAATTTACTCATGTAAACGTTACTTTAAAATTCTACAAAAAATCAAGGATGAGTTTTGGACCAAGACGAAGCTTTTTAGACCCCAGGGTTTGAGAAACTAAAAAATGACCCCAAATCGACTCAGTCTACTACTCACACCTTCTTGCTCAGCTAGTTTTCTAATTCTAAGACCACTCACAGTTCTCCATTTGTGCACAAACCGTGTTCTTTGCTCGGGAGTAAAGCCACGCATTTTCAGATTTCTTCTAGAAAAACGACAAAATATGACAACGTTAACCTAACTTGGATGTAAACAACAGTACGCAGTCAAAATTTGGTTGGATACTACACGATTTTTAAAATGACGGTTATTTTGTATTGTATTTATATTATCAGAAAAGACTATAGGTTTAGATAGTGTCGAAACTAAATTTATTTTTTATTAATGCAGTGCATTTGTTAGTGTTTTATATTAAATTTTAGAAACTTGTTTTGGTGTTGGTTGTCCATTTTAGATATGGTAGACGATGCCTAGCGAAATAACACTGTTTTCAATAGCACAGATTTTAATATCAGAGTTCCCACTCATTTTCAATTTTTGATTTCCAGCATTTTTCCAGACTTTGGCCCGCATGTTCTAACGAAATTCCCGATTATCAAAAGCTAATTTTTGTGTTGAATACTCTGCAAAAAGTACGGAAATTTTTTTCACCTGCTTCGGTCAGTATCTACCTGTTTCAAGGCTGTAAGAAGTGCGCGCTTCCTGCTTATTTGAGTGTATTTTTTTCGAAAATTATTAGATTTCTATGCAAAAATAGAATTTTTTTGTAATTATTTTGTCATAACTATTCAAGAAATGTATGGCCCATTTTGGTGTCTTCAGATGAAAGTTGTACCTTAAAATGGGCTATAAAATTATATTTTTCGCAGAATATTTGGTGAAAACTTTTTTATTTTTTACTTTTAAATACTTTTTAAAGCTTATTTACGGGTTTTCACGAAGAATTTCCCCAGTAAATTTTATTAAAACATCTTATGCGAAAAGCTCATAAAGCAAAGTTTCCCCAATAATCCCAATGTATTTAAAATTCTGGCTTTTTTCGCAATTTCAAACTTCCCCAAATGAGGCGACACCCCGTGATATTTATTCGGGAAAATTCAGAACCGTTTTAACTGTATTAGCTCTATATTTTTAATCTTAGTTTGTGTATATTTGTGGCAACAAACAGATATTAAAAGTATTACTTTTCTAAAAATCTTAAATCTAAATTTTGGCTATTGTGAAGATTTTTTTGTTTTGCTTATAGTCGTTTTACCATCTTTATGACATTCGAGACTTTATTTCAACGTTACAGTTGGCAGACAGTTATTGAAAAACTCATCCGGTACAACTGTGTTCGATGTTTACTCTTGGGCTCGAACTCGCGAACATCGGCTAAAGATGCAAATGACTTGCCAACTGAGCTATTTTGCGAAAAAATGTTTCAGAAGTTTTCCTCACGTTTTCAAATTCCGCTTGAGATCTAATAAAAAATCTTATTTTTGAAAACCAGTTTATTTGGTATAATTCAATGTTAATATTTAGATGTAGAATTCATAAGTCAATTTCGTATTCAAAAGGAGGTTTTTTGTTATATGATTCAGATTTTAAAAGATTTACTTTTAAAATTTGAAGATGAAGACAGATTTGCTATCAAAGAGCAGTTCAATTTCTTGAGAAAAACGAATTTTCAAATGTATGCCTAAAGCAAAATTATGATTCAATTTCAATTTAGTTCAAGGAGTTTAGATTTTAAATGAGACTTAAAAATAATATTCAAGAAAAATTATCTACAAAAAGAAAATGAAAAATTTAATATGTACTTGACACAATTATTATCAGGGTTTCCTCTCTATCATCACATTTGCTGCACTTCCTTTCCTTTTATCGACTACACGGACTTGGCCGGCGTCGTTATTGGTTCATATCAAAGATTCTCAAAACTGTACAGTGAGATTGTGTTGTTTGTTCCCAGCACTTTTCATTTGGTTCATTGTGCAATGTTGATTATCTCGAACCAATCGCGGAGTGCAACCATTATGCCATTGGCCAGGAGGTGGACCGTAGTTGATAGCAAGCAAACTCAAGCTCAAAAATCCAGATTTTGCCCCTCTGATCTTTAGCTTTTTTCAGAAATCAAAATCAGTACTCAGTTTACGAATTTTGAGTTCAGAAACAGGGTTTCAATTCAAATCTGTAATTCAGATTTGAAGTCCAAAACCACCATTCGTTTTTAAGAGGTCATACTCAAAGTATAAAATTCATAATTCAATTTCAGAATTATTCAGATTTTGATATCGAATGCCGAATCGAAGTTCAAAATTCAGATTCGAAATTTAGAACTCGATATTTCTGGATCCAGATTAAGATATCAAATAATTCTTAATTCAATTTTGAATTAAAACTCAATCAGTCGGTTTGAAGCATATATATTCATATTCAATTTAAGAACTGAGAAATAGGATGATGATATGTAGGTGTTTAAGAATCGGATGAGTTTTCTTGGACAAATTCCATTTACAGGTCAAATAAACGATAACAAAATCGATTCTGATTGCAAATCTCTAACGGGGTCTTTGATTGAATTACCAATGATTTTTTTCAAAAAATAATAAATAAGATTAAAACTTTGTAATGGGTAACAAAATGTTTACTATGACATAAATTGAAGGATATTGCTTTGAATTTAAAGCTTTACAATAGTTTTCTACATAATTAGTAGATATATATGTTTACGCTACAAGTGCTGGGGGACCTATCAATGAACAAACAAGTTAAGCAGAATAGATTAAGATTGCCAGATTTTTTTCAGCACGTATCCGGGCCGGACAGAAAAATTTTTTTTTGTCAAAACTTTTCAGCAGATTTTAAATTGTATTTTGTGTTTCCATAAAACTTTTCATAATTTTTTTTATAAAACGAAAAATTTTGTTTTGGACGCATGGACACAAAATTTACAACACCATTTGTTATTTTTTGTTTGATTTGGAAAATAAGGTTAATAAATCCAGGCAAAATCCGCCTTTTTTAATGACATCCGGGCCGGACAGGACTTCTCTCAAATTAGATATCCGGGCAATATTTCAAGCTTAAGATAAATGCATCAATCTACGAACTTCTCCACATGTACCCTACATTGGATTTGTACCAAATGCTTGGGCACAATATCCTACTAATCAGTTGTCTGAGAAATTTGCAAACGTTATTCATAATGCACCGAATTATAAAGACAAAAGATAAAAGGCAAGAAAAGATGAACAGAAACCAATTTTAAAATAATAATTTCAACCTACGGTTTTATCGCAATTTTTGCTTGGAAACTGTATCCAAAAACCCCCTTTTTCACTTTTCAGGGTAAAATCTTAACAATTTGACAACGAAACGTTAATCATGTGAATACTCACATGTTTAGTTTTTCTTCATTTTAAGAGACTTTCAGCTTTTACTGAGATGTTTTTTTTTACGGTCGCCATGTAAGAAAATGCATTTTGGTCATTCCATGTCAAGTGTGTACAGCGAAAAAAAAATCTTCCGATATTCGCCAAAGCTGAGGTCTAGAATACAAATCCTGATTTTTTAGAATGACCCGCCCATCCCTCGTCCCTGGACCCTCCTTCCTTTTTCACGATTTCCAAAAAGTCATCATTTTCAAAATGCAATATCTCCGAACTTAGAAGTCAAAAAAAAATGACAAAATACTCGTTGTAATGATTTTATTGAAATCTATTGATTGATTTCATTTATGTTTTAAAAATAAGACGTTCAAAACGTCATTTTTTCTTGTTTATGATTGCATTGTGTTTTTGAGCCAACTTCACGTTAAAAACCGATCAAAATCTTAATATTTTATTTCTAGTTTTCGAAATGTTAAAGGTTAAATATTTTTTCGAGGTTTTTTTTTGTACATAGTACTAAGTGATTCCTATAATGCACGTCAGAGTGGGTGTAAAAATGTACTACTTTCAACAGAATGGGGTGGACGGATAATTCTAACAAAAAAATAGGATTTGTTTTTTTCGCTGTACACACTTGACATGGAAGCATTTGTCGGATTTTTTTAAGCACTTTGAGTTCCAATAAATGGCTATCATTGGAGAGACAAATTCGCCAGTTTCTTTATTCTTCATTTAGAGAGAACTATTAATATAAATTGTTCTCTTGAACCATTTATATAAACATTTAGATAAAATTTAATCCGCGCTATGTTTGGTTCTGGCATATTCTTAGGAACTCATAGATATTGGGGCGCTGGTTTGAGAATCGAGAGATAATCGATTTATTTAAAGACTCGAGTTTTTCGAAGATATTCTAGATGAAGTGTGTTTATCTAAAAATATACGTATAATATTCGAAACGTTCTTGAATCTTCGAGAAAAATAAAGAAAGAGATCAGCGTCCCAGCTTTTTTATCTCCCATATTTGGAAACCCGAAACCTAGGATTAGGATTTTCTTACAATTCAAGTCTGGTATTCTGATAGAAAACTAAATCCCACTTAAGCTACTGTCTCTTAATTTAATTTAATTTTAATGTTTCTACTGAAACTGAACACTGATAACACACCAACCATACCCATACCTCTACTCAGCAAGCAAAGGAAACCACCGACTGCTGCCAACCTATCGCGAACCAAATTTGACTTGTCTATAATCTGCCGGTGAGGCGTTTTGATGCAATCGAAATAAAAAAGAACGAAGAAGAAGCTTGACGTTGTTATCAATGTCTGTATTTGCTGAATATGGTTGGGTAGTAAAAATAGTCCAGTTATTGGCAACCTGAATCACCCAATCCAATTTGGGGGATTTTTGAATAACTAGCTGGTAATTTTTAAGAAATCTTCAGAATGTCAATAAAGTTTACCTAAGATGGTGGCATTTGGGGGAAAAAATAAAAAAAAAATAGTTAAGTGAAGACTTCGTTCGAACAACCTTCAACCAGACCTCGAATCGTTAAATTTTCACATCTCGACCGAAATAGTTGGTATCTACTTTTTGGTTCTTTTCCGTCTCGATCGACAATGACGATTTTTCGCACATTTCATCGATGTGTAGGTATACACAACACTTTTTTTTGTGGAGGATTAATAATTCATAGACTTGTCTGGGGCTGCAAAACGCGCTAGAGGTCAAATTTATACTGGATGCGTTCCGGTAACCTTTTGCCCGTGTAAACCTGGCCGATGGTTACTATCATGTAATCGAGCTTCTTTTTTCGTATTTATTTCCATTGTTCCAACAGTTTAACCTGAATACTATACCAACGATTCTAGTGCCACTACACAATGGCATTTGCACAGGAAGTTGGTAGGTTTTGTAATTGAAATTACTCCAATTGCCAATTCAGTAAAGGAAAGGAACTTTGTTGCCGGGTGCTTCGCTGCTACGGCTTATCG
Source organism: Uranotaenia lowii (assembly GCF_029784155.1). NCBI lineage: Eukaryota > Metazoa > Arthropoda > Insecta > Diptera > Culicidae > Uranotaenia > Uranotaenia lowii. The sequence goes on along the minus strand of NC_073692.1, from coordinate 314,629,803 downwards.
GTCAAGTGAGGTTGTGCTTTAAGTTGGCCGTTCAAAAAACTGTTCTTGTCTGTTTGACGATTTTGGCTTCTTTTCGTTTCTGTGAATTTGATGTGTCTCCCATGAAATTTGATTAATTGGGAAGGTAATAAGTCATTTAACGCAGTCGGAACATGTATTTATGTCTGACAAACTGTATGAAATCTTAAAAAAAATGCTATTTTCTACGCCCAAAATTCAGCCTTTACTCCAATCATGAGTTCTCAATATTTCAACGTCATTGGCATAAGATGTGAACACCAGTGGTGATGATTCGAATTGAGACCCCTGGCATTAACCTCCCAGCGCAACCGTATTGCGTATGACTGAAGGAAACAAAATAAAAACGTTCGCATGTCCCTCCCTATCCCATCACAAGATGAAAGAGGATGGAAACAATCGTTCGGCAGTCAGTTAGCCTATACCTAAATGAATTGATCTGCTCGATCAATGCTATGCGTGCGGCATATGGAACCACCGGCAAACAGCCACAGGCCAAGCTACCCGGAAAAGCGAAAAAACAGTTTCTCATTTCCAATTCACATTCAATGGGAATCCATTCCTATTCCCGAGCTCTTCAGAAGACAAAGGAATCTTCTGGAAGGAGAATGAAATAAACAACCACCCAAATGCCAAAAAGCCACCATTATGTGTTTTTTGGTGATTGGCCGTGGTACAAAGCCTATGACAATTAACTCTACGCCTCCATCTGGCTCAGCTAGTACACTGGTCAAGTGGCCTGATGGGCATGTAGATATAAATAGAGTGGTGTGTTCGATTCTTTTTTTTCAACGGTATAGTTTTTTTTATTTACTTTTTTGTTTCTGGGATAAATGATCCAATAGGATGAAAATCCCAGTCTTTATGCCAGTAGTGCTTTTCCAAATATATCATCTTTGGCGCATTTTCGGCTTATAGTGGGACACCCAAAACCTACAAAAATGTACAACATATGGAAATAAAGAGTGTCCACGATGAAATTGCCACACCAAAAAATTGATTCGCAAAATTTGTGTTTTGATCAGATTGCCATCAAATTTTCACGGATTGAAAAATAACTATTAAGCTTCATTTTACCATTTTACTCGTATTTAATTTATGGTCCATACGCAAATGTCCGCACCTTGGCCTTGGCCATAAGATTCTGCACAACCTGTGAATCAACCGTTTTTTGCATGTAAACCCATACTTTCTTCAGTTCCTCGACTGTCTTCACTACTTTAGGTCGTTTAAGAAGGTGCTGCTTCATAATCACCCAGTACTTCTCGATGGGGCGGAGCTCCGGAGTGTTGGGAGGGTTGAACATTTTCGGCACGAAATTGACCTTATTGTCCGCATACCACTTCAGCACTAGAGTGTCCCACCCGGGATTTCCTGGGATTTATAAAAATTCGGGAATTCCTGAATCCCGGGAAACGCTTTAAAAATCCCGGGAATTCCCGAAACCATTAAAATGTGCTAAATTACTACAAATTTACACTATCAATTAATCAGATTGAGCAAGGAAAATGATAGTTCTACCTTGATGGCTTAGTCTTAGATATTATTTTTTCTTGAATCTGGTTAATACATTGAATTTAGTAAAAAGTGTTTTTCCGATTGAAAACTTAGTGTAAAAGGGCAAACAATTCCAATAATGAAACGCTACGGAAAGAATCTGAATGTTCTACTTTGCAACACTCATCATTTAGAACATCCGTTTCGGATACTGTTGACAGTAACAAAATCAGCACCAAAGAAATTACATATTTAGAAACAAATGGATAATTTTCTGAAAATTTACGATATTTGATGAATAACCTGAAGTCTAGCTAACCAACTTCTTTCGATAGTGAAAAATCTTTTTCAATTATTTTAAATTTAACTATCTTAAATTTAAAAATACCTTCTCAATAACAATTCGTACGTAGTAGATGGTTAAGATCTTCATTTAAAAATTTTCCCGGGATCCCGAGAATTCCCGGGAAAAGGAACGGCAGATTTCCCGATTCCCGGGAACGCTAAAATGGCCGGAAAATGGACACTCTATTCAGCACGTCCTTGGAGTCAGGGATGCCAGGTGTTGAGGATGAAAAATCTGGGCAATTTTGAAAAAAAGTCTGTGTGTGTCTGTGCATAAGGAAAATCACAAATTTGGGACTTAAATTTGACGAATCGTAAGAGCGGGAGGGGGGGGGGGGGGGGGGGTGATTTCTTGTGCTATGGTGTTCGGGTTATTTTCGAGTTGATAACTTGATAACTATATAACAATTAACAAACACTTTTTCCTACCAAGTACCATGTCGATCTTATTTGAAAAAAAAAAGTTTCATGAATGATTGGTCAAATACCAATGAATATACAAGCCAGATTTCAGTCTAATCTGCCACTTACGGATTAAATCCGATACATGAATATTGATTTTATCGCTCAATTTTGAAAGTCTGTAAAATCTGGGCTCTCTCAGCAAAAATCTGGGCAAAATCTGTGTCTGACCAATATCTGGACGAAGGGTCAAAAGTCTTGGTTTTACAGACAAATCTGGGCACCTGGCAACCCAGCTTGGAGTAGTGGCATGCGCATGAGACCAAACATTGTTGGGACGTGTCGTGGGCCTTCAGGAGAGGAAGCAGCTGTTTTTTTTTAGTTGGTAACCACAGGTGGTAAATCCCGGTTTACGGATTGTATTCCAAGGCACGGCGAGCCACCGCGTCCCCCCAGTTTGCTACTCTGTGTCCATGGGTACAATGGGAAGACTCATGATATACTCCGTGTATACCCCCTACTCCCAGAACTTCACCTGGGGCCGCAGACCTGGTTCCCACCTTGAACTGTTTAGTACACTATGCTTCAATAGTGGGAGGTCTAATGCGCTCCAAGGCAATACTCATTAACGAGACCACTTTCAGCAAAACCTCTCATCTTTACGACTCGACGCCTGAACTCTCCTCTAACGACTTGAGAACCGACATCTCCTCGCAATGACTCGAGATTCTCAAACAAACCTCTCCTCTTCGCGACTTGAGGCTTGATCTCTCCTCTAACGACTTCAGATCCGACCCCTCCTCGCATCGACTCGAGGTTTACCTCTCCTCTGCACGATTCAAGGCCCGATCTCTCCTCTAACGGCTTGAAATCTGACCTCTCCTCGTAATGACTCGAGGTGACCACTTGTACCCCTCCTCTTGTTGATAAGGGGCCTGATCCCTCCTCTTACGACTCGAGACCCGACCCCTTATCATAAAGACTCGGGGTTGACCACACAAACCTCTCCGCCTGAAGGTTTGAGACCTGACCTCTCCTCTAACGACTCGAGGCCCGACCTCTTATCTTCAGGTTTCGAAGTTTGCCACCTTGCCCGTCGTGTGCCTGATCGAGAGCAGCTTATCCTAGACTCGCGCCTGTCATGGCACACGCGCGGGACTTAACGCAACGACTCGGATGATTCCCGACGAAGACGTCATCCTACTCCGACTCGAATGGCTCACCCGGCGTCGAGAGCCACTCTACCCGTGGGTATTCCCCGAACTTGGAATAACCCTTTACTAAAGATTTCCACTGCGAAGAAGGTCATGTCTTATCCCCGCAGCTTCTGTCGTTGTCGTTGAGAACCGTTCTACTCGGATACTCCCCGAAGGTGGAGCATCCTACGCACGAACGCGACGCACCCACGGCATCCGCTACGCAGAAGGTATTGTCTTATCTTTGTAACTTCAAACCGTGGGGTCGGACGCACTCTACTCGACAGCCCCCCGTCGATGGGGTCAGTCTACTCCGACCGTTGTCCGGTCTTCTTTATCCCCCTTGGCTGGCAACCCTAGGATTTATGGCCCGCGGATTTTCCTGCCCGTTGTGTGTCAGATCGAGAGCAGCTTGTCTTGGACTCGCGCCTGTCACGGCACACATTCGGGACTTGGAACGCTATGACTCGGATGTTTCCCGACGGTGACGACATCCTACACCAACTCGAGAGGCTCGCCCGGCATTGAGAGCCTCTAACCCGTGGGTATCTCCCGACTCTTACATGTACTCTTCCATGTACACCTGTCCGTTCATCGTGTCCTGAGTCACGAAAGGTGCAATCCGCTTCCCGCACGTGCAGAAGATTTACTATACAAGAAATTTCTTCGCAAATTTGGACATCTTCTGAGTGCGGACATGCTTTGGAACGCTGAACTTATCCTTGAGCGAGAAAAAAAGGTTGCCGGGATCTTTTTGAAGTCGGCCTTCACATATGTTTCGTCGTCCATGATGCAGCATTCAACTTTCTTCAGCATGTTGAGGTACAACTTCCTGGCAGAGGGTTTTGGCGGACTTGTTCTGCTTCTCGTCGCGATTAGGGGTTATTGTACTCTGAACGTTCGAAGCCCAGCCTTAGTTTTGGCCTTCTGGACAAGATTTCGGCTTAGGTGCAGCTTTTTAGTCACATCTCGAACGGAGGCGTTTGGGTTTCGGTTGAAGGCCCCAACTACGCAGTTGTGATTTACGTTTGTGTTGTAAGGAATACTTTTTCCTTCACTTCTGGGCTTCCGATCGGTGGTCAATCGTTCCTCGAACCGCTTAATCACTCGCGACACCGTGGAATTCGCGATTTCCAAAGTTTTAGCGATGGAACGATGCGAGAGATCCTTGATTTCGAGATGAATGCGCTAGATTTTATCACGCACGAGTTGTTCTTTCGTCTCCATTTTCGCAAGTTTTGATCACAGGACTTTATACCTTGCAGGATGTAAACAATGCATTATGAACTAAATTCACCCAAATTTTCATGAAATTCTACACAACGGTTAAAAAGCTAGAGCAATTTCACAGTGTGGCAATTTCATCGTGGACACCCTTTAAATGCTTGCGCAGAGCGACGACGACAACGACAGTTGGATTGAGATTTGGATCCGAAATATCAAGGGTGGCACACGTTTCCCCACTGTCCCCTAGCAATTGCAAACTGGATCGGACAAAAAAGTGCCTTAAAATAAAATTGAGATTGATAAAGAACATCCATAAATCAAGTGGCTTATCAATCGGTACTTTACCTCAGCTCTACCGGTTTTCGGTCACAAATAAAAATTGGGAATAAAAAATGCAATTTATTAACACATTTGATTAAAAACCAAGACAAAAAAAAAAACCAAAACAGATTAGCCAAAAAGATAAAAACCAAACAATGCACAATCATTTCCCATAATCCGGCACCTTCGGTCAGGTGCCTGTGCTCGAAATCACTGTAAATAAATCATTTCGATAGGTTCCCCCACATCAGCTTGTGGCGGGCGGTGATTAGATTGGGGGTGCCCAAACACCCACGCCACGCCAATGTTTGTAAGCATTTTTATTGAATTTCAATCAGCCACATTTACGCCACACACACATTGCCATGCCACCCCGAACGGCCGAAGATATCGAGAACAAATATTGATACCCACCTACCTGTTGTTGTTGTTGTTGTTATTGTTATTAATTTGTTATGATTGGTGCACTTTGCATATCAGCAGCGCCAAGTGTACGGTGGCTTCAAAGAAAGAACGAACGAAAAAAAAAACTGCTGAAACCAATCAATCCATCTTATGAGTGTGTACAAAGTACAAATAATTGTGTTTTTATTTTTGTGTAACAGTGCACCCGGCAACGAAATAGAAAGGAAAACAAGCCCTGCCTTGCAGAACCACAACAATTTGCAAACCGTTTAAAATTGTTCAACGTTGTTGTTAGAAGTTGCAAATTTCAGTAGTATGTAAACAATACTTTCGCTGCTAAGCTGAGTGCGTGTATTTCAAAAGTGCTTGACTGTGCGAGATTTGCAGCCGGTGGGTCCTGATTAGTCGTTTTTTTTTGCTGTTGAGTGGAATACTAATCGTTCAAGGTATAATATTCATTACAATGTACATTATTTATTCAACTCATGATAAACAATAACGGGTATCTCATTTTGGTTTTCAATAATCACGATACTACTGGGAACCTCAAAGCATGTTACAGACATTTACATTGGGTGATGGTTAGAATCATTTTCATTGTAGTTTTTCACATGATCTTGTTAACTCAAAAGTTCACTACAGATACAAACATCCTCTATCTACATTAAAAACAGAAAAAATTGTTTGCACCTCCGGAATTCCAAGATTTACGGAATAACATGACACATTAGACTGAGACGATTTGGGGTCATTTTTGAATTTCTTAAACATTAAAAGCTTAAAGCTTAAAAGCTGCGTTTCGGTTCAAAACTTATCTATGATTTTTTGCAAAATTTTTGAGTAATGTTTATATGAGTAAATTTGAACTTTTAGGTTTGTATGGAAAAATTGAATATTTTGTACTGTAGTTGTGCCAATTTATAAATTCTGCGCTGAACAACTTCGTTGATAATTTCGTATCTTATTAGGGAAAATAATTATTAGCTGTTTAACAGGAGTTTGTCTTTTGGCATTGATAAACAACAAATTTGACATCACTGCTGGCTGCCTAGCGGAGTATTTTATGAAAAGTAGTCGCTAAGCAGCCAGCAGTGATGTCAATTAAATCTATTGTTTTTCAATGCCAAAAGGCATACCTCTGTTAACCAGCTAATAACTTTTTTGCTCAATATGATACAAAGTTACAGTCTTCGACGAAGTTATTCAGCGCAAAATTTCCTTTAGAGAATTTATATTCGTGAAGATACAAGGGCTCTGACGTCAAAAGTCGGAGAAAAAAAGTTTTTTTTTCCTGTGCTATAACGTCATTCACAGTTCTGTAGTAAAGCAAATGCGTGATCTTTGCCGTCTGGAAGTTTTAAAATAGCGTCAAATGTTATGCAAACTCAAGACAGAAAAAAATTGAAAAGTGCAAGCCCTACAAGACTTTCAAAACTTTGACAAAATTAAAAAGAAATTTCAAATATGAACAAAATTACAAACAAAACGAAAGACAGCCTTCGAGAAAAAATCCGCAAAAAAAAATCTAGGACACAGTATCAGATCGACCCCATCCGGGTGGTATGCATGTACTAGTAACTTCTGCTGAAATACAGGCGGCGAACCTTCTGTTGGTAAATACACTTAACAGCATTCGGAAGATGACAAGCCTCTTTTCGCGTGCAAAAAAACAGACAGTATCATTATAGAGAGTATGAAAAACAACAACATTCGGTGCGTCACAATCTTTCATTGAAATGATCGGTTCTGCTCAGCGGGGGACTTATCGAATCAACAGCACCGAGATTGTTTGCTCAATGAGCAAAAAAGAAGCAACTTGCGGTTGCAGAAAATTTGCTATATTCGATAATAAGTGTACAAAGTTACCGATCCGATGGCTCTCAGCAAAGTCAATTTGTTGAAATGAACAACCCCCGGATGTTTGCTGAAACAGTGTCATTGTGGAGGATATTGTTCAAAGTACGAAATTGACAGAATAGAAATTTTAATGACAATCTTCAAAACTGGCCTTAATTGCCATAAACCGTTTTATGGCAAGCACGTTATCACATTCTTGCGATAAGCGTAACAGAATGCATTGATAACCCAAAATATCACTACAAGTGCTAACAATTGTTCACGCAAAAGCAAAATAAAAAAATAAAATTAAAACAAGATGCTTTCCAGAAAATATGCACTAGAATGGTCTAAATTTTGCCAAGAAAAGTATCAAACGGTTTTATCTGGTAACACCAGATTCTGAAGTTTCATACATTTTCAAGTCATTTGACAAAAAATTAAAATCCCAATTTTCCCGATTTCCTTTGGTTGCCCTCTGGTGGTTTTTAAGGGTAAAAAACGAAACTTTGAGCGCTAGTCCGCAAGTCCGATTGAGCTGAAATTTTGCACATATGATTTTTTTGGACCATTCTACAGAATGTATATTATCGACCATGAAGTTTTTCCCATGCATCCATTGCCACCCTAATATATGTACATATCCTCAGTGAAATCTCTTACAAAAAAATTTGTTCTAAAAAAATGTGCCAAATAGAGCCAAAAATGCTGCTTAAAAGATCCATGCACTTGTCAAAAGTGTTTCCAGATCTTATCCTTTTACCCACACTCTCTAACAATTTTTTTTGCTTGAATGCAGAGGTGACCTTGGTCCTTAAGCGCAATTTTATATCTTTCATCCTTTTCTCTATTTTTCCCAGTAGTCAAAAGATAGTGACTATTGACTACTGGGACGTGGCCGACGTCGTTATTGATGTTCAAAGAGAGAGAATCAGAACTCGTTCTAACACTTCTGATAAGCAACGAAAATTTAAATATAGGATATAGCAGAGTGGCCAGCGAACCGGGAAAACGGGAAAACCGGGAAAAAACGGGAATTGAAAATAGCACCGGGAAATAACCGGGAATTTGGTATCAAAACCGGGAAAAATTCTAAAGAATTTTCTTTTCTTCATCAAGAGCTCACCATTGTTCAAATGCTTTTCATGGTTGTCAGTTGTTCTTCTTCGATGAACGTACAGGAAGTTAAAATGAATGTTTTTGCATGATTTTTTCTCCAATTAGCGTTTTTTGAACAAATTTGAAGAATATTTAGCCATATTTTTTCAGACACGAATGCCACAAGGATTGTTAAGTGACGTAAATAAAAAATAAATAGCCATATTCGAATCAATGAATCGCACTTCTAAATAATATAATCGTATAAAGAATTAAATACTTTAATTGAAAATTCTTATTTTAGATTCGGTTTTGGTATTGGAAATTTGATTGAGAAATTGAAACTTCGCGTGATATTTCATATTTAAACTCTGAATGCAGATTCAAAACTCAGGTTGAAACTCAAGATTTAAGTTTCTGATTCCGAAGTCGGACTCATAATTGAAAAATTTAATCAAGCAGTTACAATTCAGATTGTGATACAAAATTTTGACATATAACCTGGATGTACCATTAAAAATCTTTACTCGAATTATGATAAATATAACAGAAACTACCCAAGCAACCAGAATTCCCTTAAAAAGGTTTCATAGAAGCTTAATCAGCTTTCGTTTGTGTCTGAAGAGAATGCTAATCAGCCCAAAATTTAAGTTCTTAAAGCTACTTTCAAGTTCGTTTAGGTGGCTGTAGAGAACGCTATTTAGCTCCTAAGAGAATGTCAAGGAACTTCTACGCGCCGAAAAAAAAATCCGATTGACAGATTGCTCTGACAACCAGATGTCAAATTGCTAGGTTGCCAGTCTATCATGGTCTATCTCATTGGTTTTAATTATATTGTTTTGATTACAAAAGCTGCTTACGTCTAGAGAATTGAACCGCTGCTCTCTAGGTTGCAATGAAACTCACCAGCCTCTCGACCAATCCAGCAATAGATTATTGCCACTGTAATAATTAGTATTGAAACTTAATGTCATTTGAAATGATTGAATAGGTTGGTCAATAGATTGTACCTTATTTCGTTTAAAGGATTTTCAGTACACGATATGAATAGTAACAAAAATTCGCATCATCAAAAATTTATTCGAATATCTTAACATTTATAGGAAAAAATCGAAAAAATCCTGACTCCCATTTGTAAATATCAGTACAGATATAAACAAAACAAATACCATGACAAGAAATTGACAGACATTTTTGCCATGTCGCTTAGAATTCCCATATAGGTTTTTTAAAACACCTTCAAGTATCTTAATGGTGCGTTTAAGAAAGTTACGCGAACGTTATCGACCTTGTTTGAAGAAGTTCCATTAACAGCGCTTAGAAGTTCCGTTATCGATAGTTTCAACTTTCAAAGGGCGATGGAACTTCCTGAGTAAGTTTTACGCGACAATAGTCACCTGAAGCTCCCGTAAAATATTTTTTCAGCCAAATGTGAACTTCGGAGTTCCATCTTTAAGTAAAAACGCGACTTTTGGTTGCTTGGGTAGAAATCAAAATCCAAAATTCTGTATGTACTACGGTTTAAAAAATGGTAATTGAAAAGTTAATTGATTAGCAATGTAATTTTAATATCATTATTGACATTTATGAACCAGAATATTACACAAATTCGTAGTCAGAATTAAAATTCAAAGTCGAGTTTAAAAGTGGAAGTCGAGTATTAGGGCAGAATAAGCAATTTTTCAAATCTTAGTTCACCGAATAACTACTTCGAAGAACAGTATTTTTGGTGGTTGTCATATCATGTTTTGGTAAAATTTCGTTTAAAAATTCATAAATCAATTTTTCATTTTTTTAAATTAAAATTAGCCTGAAAACTCATTGCTAGCTATTCTGTATTTAAAACAAACACTTATTTTAAATCAATTTGATAAATATCCTCGATTCAAAGCAAGTTTTCAGACATGCACATTAATATGTTTAAAAAATAATAAAATTTTCGATTCATCAAAAATTCATGATTAATTTATTGAACAACTTTGTTGAAGACGTTGAAATTTGACAAATCATAAGTTTTGGTTATTAATTCATGTAAAATTTCTTTAAAATTCTTTTTATCGAACGGAAAAAAGTAACAAAAATGAAACTTATGTAACCTATTTTCTGAGAAGCTGAAATTCACGTGTTGTTTTGTGATCTTCGATTCAGTTGCTTATACATGCTTTGCTGTTGATAAATATGTGCTTTAGTAGACAGAGTCGATTTGGGGTCATTTTTGAATTTCTCAAACCCTGGGGTCTTATAAGCTTCGTTTTGGTCCAAAACTCATCCATGATTTTTTGCAGAATTTTTAAGTAACGTTTACATGAGTAAATTTGAACTGTTAGGTTTGTATGGGAAAATTGAATATTTTGTTCATAAAAATCAACATCAGTTTTGTTTCATCCGTGGATCCGAGCCTGTTTATGGGTTTTGTGCCAATTTATAAATTCTATAAATGAAATTTTCCGCTGAACAACTTTGTCGAATATCATAACTTCGTATCTTTTTAGAAAAAACAGTTATTAGCTGTTTAACAGGTGTATGTTTTTTTGGATTGATAAACCATGAATTCAATTAACACCACTGCTTGTGCCCCACGAAGTATGGCATGAAAAGTGGTCTTGCAATACTTCGCTAGGCACCCAGCAGTGTTGTCAATTGAATTTCTTGTTTATCAATGCCAAAAGACATTCACCTGTTAAAGAGCTAATAACTTTTTTGTCCAAAAAGATACAAAGTTATTATATTGGACAAAGTTGTTCAGCGGAAAATTTCCTGTAAGAAATTTATAAATTGGCACAAAAACCATTAGCAGGCTTGGTACCACAGAAGAAACAAAAATGATGTTGATTTCTCAGTACAAAATATTCAATTTTCCCTTACAAACTTAAAAGTTCAAATTTACTCATGTAAACGTTACTTAAAAATTCTGCAAAAAATCATGGATGAGTTTTGGACCAAAACGAAGCTTTTAAGACCCCAGGGTTTGAGAAATTCAAAAATGACCCCAAATCGACTCAGTCTAATGCTTTAGTATTCTTAAAAATATAATTTTTTTAATGAAATAAACCCTTGAAGACGAGAACAAGAGTCGTTAGAGAATAACAGTCGATTTTTAATTTTATAGGCCTAATTTAGGATTAGAACATATGTGCTTGTGTGTTTTCTCTGAAGCTAATCAAAAGAGAGCTAGTTAACAAAACATATACAAAATAAGTTTAAAAGAAGAATTTGAATATTTTGTCAAGAGGGTATTCAAGGTTTGAATAAAGGTAAATTGAACTGAAATATATCTAAAATTATTTTTTCTTCTCTGTTCCCAGCATGATGATACTTAATTTTCTACTTCAGATAAAAAAAAAACAAATATCGCTGAATTTTTGAAAATCGGCATTTGAACCCTAAGATTTTTTCACTGATAAATTGGAGTCATTGCACACTTTCATATGGAATCATTTTGAAATAATATGTTTTTGATACATAATCCATGGTTGATCGTATTTATATAGGTATGTTGAAACCGGAAAAAAAATTAAAATGTTGATAGAAAAACCGGGGAAAAATCGGGAATTTGAAAATGGTAATTGGCTGGCAGACTAAAGTGTAGAGATATCCGTGTGTATCAATATTCCGTACAATTTCTTAAACATATGATAACAGTTTCTAGTTCAATGGTTTTTGGTGGATGTGATTAGACAATCAAGCTAAGCTAAGCTATTCCACCTATTTCTCCTATAATGAAGGAAAATCTTAGGGAAATCCAAAAAATTTATATAGGCTCCAAAAATAGAAAAATTTTGACCATGACGTTCCATTTTCAGACACAACATTACCAAATCTTTTACTAGCCATTCAATTAAGGTGCGAATTTTCATAAGAGCCTAATAAAAAACCTATGCAGAGCATTTTTAAAATTTTTTGTCAAATTCAAGTAGATAAGGTTCAAGTATATTTACTAGATATTTAGAAAAAAATTCACATTATTACGCTGCTGACAATATTGCCTGGGTTTTCACCCCCAGTAATAAGTATTAACTACAGGTATTTTAGTGTTTATTTGATTCGTTAAAAAGCTGCAAAACTTTTTGATTTAATCTATTGTTTGAGATTTCGAAATCTGAAATAAAATGTCCGGATTTAGCAGGTTTTAAGATAAAATAGCACAAATTTATCCCGCCCATATACGTGGTGAAAAAATTCTGGCAACCTTAGGTTAACTTTTTTTTTATCCCAATAAGTTTTGAAAATATTGACTACCTATAAGTTCAATTGATCCTCTCATTCCAAAAAGACATATTTATCTTTTAAATCAATCGTGATCATTGGTTAATTGCATTAATATTTATCCAATAGCAATAACTAACATTTATCTATGTACTGCCTGGTTAAAAAAAAATTACAAGATTGATTTTTTTTCAAAAAAAAAATTAATTTCTGCTTTTTTGCTATAGACAAAAGGCTTTACAACCCTTTATCATATCGTTCCAATTTTTGCAGCCTAGAATCTTGAAATAACATGCTTTCAAAACTATTAAAGACGGCGAGTTTCTAAATTTTTCTAAAAAGATATCATATCACAAAAAAAATGGGACAAATCTCCCCATTATCTTTCTCTGAAAGATCTATGTTAGTCGGCTCTGTTGAAAATATTGTGTTGATCAGTTGCTCATGAAGTTTGTGAGAGTTTGAAATGTCGTTGGGATTGGGATATCTAGAATACCGTTGGTCTTTTCAATTCTGTTAAAAAGGAGTGCTTCTTTGTGGAGCGCTCCTTGAAAAGGTGCGTCTGATTCCCAAGGTTGGTACGTGATACCTACTTAAAGAAGATCTTTGTCAAAAATTTCAGTCAGTGAGCTAATTTTTATGAACCTACACATTTTCGTTAGAATTTTGATCGTAATTATTTTTTTAAAGTAACCAGTTGTATAGTTGTATAGTAATCAGAACATCAAACTAGGGCGATTATAAAACTTGCACCGCATTGCACCGCGCATTCCAAAGAATCATTTCGAATAGACTAGTTCACAATTCAAAAGAATGGGGGGATTTGGAAAAGTAAATCCACGCCGTGTTTAACCCAGTTTCGGTCCTTCAATCAGGTACCTACAACCATATCCGGGACAGCAATATAAAAACTACATTTTTGCGTTCAGCAACAGCCGCCGTAAACAACAAGCTTTGATTTTCTAGAGCAGCAAGCACATATCTTACCATAATCGATACCGAAGTTGTTGTTTGGCCAGAGCATAGCCTGTCGGTCTGAGAACTTAAGCATGATGGCGGTCATGGCGCAAGACGCTAACCACTTTTACATTGAAATTTGCTAAAATTTGGTGCACTCTGTGAAGTTTCGCTTCGGCATCAGAAATCTCTCGGACTCCAGTTGATCAACAGAAGTCAAGAAACAACCCCGGCTGGTATGCCATTGAGAAACTGAAGAAAAAGCAACGGAACAGGTTTTAATGCGTCGCAAAAATAGTAAAAGAGTAACCTTTCGACTTGGCGGCGCAGAGAGCCCACCAACTGAGTGACGTCATAGACGCGCGCGCGATCGGTTATTGATCTCAAAGAGTAAGGGGGGATGAATTGCCCACGTACATATGTTTTCGGCAACAAAAGGGTGCGGTACCGGATCTTCGACAACACAACGCTAAATACCAACCTGAATGACGACCACGTGGCCGTCTAATCTTTGGTTGCTGGTCCTCTCACAGAATCAAAGGCCGGTTATCGGTGCCAAACTTGGCGACTTGGCCTGTCACCACAATTTTTTGGCTTTTACGTGGAAGCAACTTTGTACGCCGCCAACTCACTAGACAGCATGGCGGACATTTTTGCAGTTGGTCGTTCGATCATCGGGTGATGATGTCGTGACGAAGCGCCATTTGGCAGTCACGCGAGCAGAGACGCTTGCGAAAATCATGTCCCAGACGCTTGACACAACACTAAATATTTGGTCCTCTACTTTTGGTATTCGCGTGCCGACAGATTGTCTTTTCAGTATAAACTTGACGCTTTTATTTTTTCTTTCCTTTCGACAAGTCACTCTGCAGCGGCGCGGCGGCCGGCTTCTCACTTTATCGTGCTCCCACTACCTTTTCTATGTCAAGTTTGTTTTGTTGATATTAGGTCAGTTACGACCTGCGAGAAAAGTATATCGACGCTTTTTGATGGCTGGGAAAATTGTCGATAAGATAAACATAGTACAACATTATGAGCAAGTTTGTTTATTGGTTCGTTCGAGTGGGTTGCATCCATCAATGCGCGTTCAAGCATGTTTGTTTATGCGAAATTGATCCGTGTAAGGTTTTTCGAGATATGTTCCTACGTACAATATGGTGGCAGCGAAAAGGGTCATGTCGAATTTCAAAACCGACCGTATACATATGAATGACATCCAGAAGATAAAATCGTTAGGATCAAATAAATATTTAAAAAAAACCCAGAGAAAACAGTCCCAGAAAGTCGATATTAGGCCAAATGTTTTTTTCGAAATATGTAGCATCGAATCTCGGCTTTTTATGTATTTATAAGTTATTTGGCATCAACATAAAAACAAATCGATTTACTCGATTTCATAATGTGATTTTAGGGTAAAAATCGAAAGTGTGGCGGACTTTGGGCATACAATTGGTGAATAAAACGGATTCTCCTCGGATGCTCTTTGGCCTTTATCTATCACAATCACATCCCTACACCCGATGAATAATTTTCGGTTAATTTAGGCAAAACAGTATTGAAAAAAGTTCGCAGTTTTCTAGTTTTTTAATTTGGAATGAACATCAAATTCAAGTATTCTTAGTTTGTAATGTATTTGTATGAAAGTATTTAGATAATTAGTTTGGAAATTCATTTAAGTCTGTATGTAGGGTTCTGAATTTTTAATTTGAAATTTGTTTTTGTTTGTCCACCTCAAAAACTTATGTTTTTAAATTCTCCTTATAAATTACCAAGGCCGTATTAAGGGGAAGCGGGCAAGTAGGGTAATTAATATTATCTCGAAGATTTTCACTCGGATATAAGCTAAGGGGCCCCCCTAGAGTGAATGTTGAAGAATTTTCCCCGCATTTATGAAGGCGAGTAGATCAGCATAATTTTTTTCTAAAACTTGGTAAAATCTGAGCATATGATTTGAATTTTTTTAAAAGCGTAATCCAGAAAAATCTAGGCAGAATTCAGAATAAAGTGAGGAACAATATAACAAATTTCTTTATTTTTATCGAAACACGTCAGCAACGTTAAAATCGTTTTCCAAACTTCTAAATTAAAATTAAAATTCATGTTTAGCTAAATTAATTCAAAGACTTTACAAAAAATCCTAAATTTGATCCGGACAATATCAGAGAAAATACCGGGGAATCCTTGAAATTAAAAAAAATGCGAAGAACTTTAAGAGAAACATTGAAAATCAATGGATATTAAAATAATAAAATCGGGCAATGTAGAATGCTCACTTTTTAAGCATAAGTATGAGTATGCGGTGTTTTGTGCATTAATTGCTGTTAGCTTTCTGATCATTATTTTATTTTACAAATATCAATTCAAAAAATAATTCTTTAGTTGCTTGAATTGGTCCAATCGGCTATACTAAGATTCTTTATTGAGTTTTCATTCCAATTTATATCTTAGATTAGGAATTCAAATTGAAATTTTTCCAACTGAAATTTTCTACTATTGATTTTTATGTACCGTTAAACGGGGTAACATTGATCACCGGTGTAGTTTTGATCAACATGAAATGTCTCTACATAATCATCAATAGCTAAGTCTAAAGTTAAAGTATCTAAAAACTTTTTTCTACGTTTAAAAACCTACATGTAGAGTTTCAAATTGGAAAAAGTTTGGTTTGTTTTTGAAATTTCAAATGTAAGTAAAAATGTAATTTCAAGATCTTGAAATATCTATTTTTTCGAAGGCTCACAAACAAACACCCTTCCTGATAAAATCAAAGCGTTTAAAAGCAGCACGTTGATTTATGTGTCAGTTCAACTTTTTCACTTAGTAAATTTATAGTTTTGGTTGTATTTTTAGGTAAATTTTTGATACTTAAAAAATGGGAACATTTTCCAAGATTAAACCAGTCTAGGACAGAAGGGTAGAAATCCTATCAAATGGTAAAGTTTGAAAGAAAAATTAAAGGGGTATAAAGTGAGGGCCTAAAGATTTGAATGGAAGTAAAATTTCTTTTTTTTTTTGTTGTTTAACTTTTAACTAATGTTAAAAAATTAAGCCCCTTAATTTATGTAGCATCATTGCCCATCTTTAGATTTTAATTATTGTTCGGCCTTAACACACGAACTGCCTTAGTTTATCAATTACTAGCATTGGTAAATATTATGAAGGTGTTGATTATCTTTTATAATCAAGAAAACTCCTTAAAACCGTCAAAATAGAGACTAATCAATGTTACCCATAAGCGAGGCTTGCCAGATACTTTCAGAAAAAAGCGGGACATTTCACCAAGAAAAAGCGGGACACAGCCGAAAAAAGCGGGACATTAAACGGTTTTTGCCATATGCACTGCTATTTTCCACGGTTATCGCGAATTAACACGTTATTTGAGAGAAAATATTTCAATTCGTACATAAAAACGGCGGATTCGATACCGTGAAAAAAAAATTTTGTGTAATTTGTTTCAAAATTAGTTTGTTTGGTAATTTTTTAAAAAAATTGAAAACTCAAGAAAACTTCCATCACATTTCATCTTTATATACTTTGGACAATTGAGTCGAAAAAGGTGGTATAACGCAATTTAACTAAGATTCCGGCGCAAAAATTAATCCCTTTAATTCTATAATCTATAATTATTTGGAGGCAACTTAAACTATATTTTCTTCATACATTGATTGAACGTGCTCCAAATACACTTAACTGAGTCATAATCGTACTGTAATGATAGAGCTCCATTTTGAGAAAATCCAAGCAACATTTAAGGTTTTATAACAGGCTACAAGACCAAGTTTAAGTTTCATAAGTGGCCTGAAGAGTCTCATAAATCAAGTGTTATTTGGGAAAGATGTATTTGAAAGATTTTCTGTTCATCACAGAATTCAAATTGAGACTAAAGTTTGATTTTTTCCAGTGTTACTCAGTTAATTTTGTAATTTTCATTCAAGAAAAAAGCGGGACATTTTGAGGAAAAAGCGGGACAGCTGGACATTCAACAAAAAAGCGGGACATGTCCCGCTTTTGCGGGACGGATGGCAACCCTACCATAAGCATCAAATTCTAAACACAGGCGAAATAGATTTTTAAATCAAATTTAAAGTGGTCTAATAAATTTCTGCAACCATGTTTTACGTTCATAGGAGTCCAGTACTGGTTTTTAAAATATGAAACATGCCACATTCCCCTTAACAGAAAAAACAATCAAGAAATATTGAAAAAAAATAATTAATCTTACCCCGTTTTACGGTACTTTTATTTAAAAAAAATTAGCATATTATTTTTCAACTGATAGTTCTCAAATTGTTTTCAATACAAAAAGATATTTTCAAGTCTTGTGTGTTTTTTAAGTTTCATGGTTTTCTAAGTTTTGGGACCTCGAGATCTTTGTTGAAACTTCTAAATTTTATGTTTTTAAATTCATCTTTTGTCACATTTAGAATAACTATTTGACAATTTTTTCTCCTTCCAATATTTGAAGTGAAATTTAAAATTGGGAACAATTTTGACAACTTAAAAAAATACGGAAAATACCTTAACACGAAAATTATAGCGTGTTTTCTAAAAAAATAGCTTTTTTGCACTTGCACAAGCCTTTCCTGAAAGCTTCGTGATCAATAGGTTTTTGTTGCTTAGGAACTTTAGCATTATGAAAATTTCTTGCAACTAAGTTTGTAATCCGGCGCTAAAGAGGGGGCAACAGGGTGATGATGTAAAATAACATAATACGCCATATTCGGGTTTGTTCGAACCAAAAACTAAGTTTCGAAACATAAAAAAGTTCTTGACAACTAGATACTCAACAGTCTTTTTTCTTTCAAGGGGGGGGGGTTTATTGTAAAACATTTCAAGAATGTTGTGTTAAATTTTCAAGTCAATTGAAGCAAAACTGTAGAAATTATAGGCCTTTATCTCCTCCTAATACTGCTTTTCTCGGATTTCTGCTTTCCGTGGACATCGTCATTTGAAAACTACTTATCCGATTCTTTTCAAATTTGGAACATATTTTCTACATATAAAATACCAGACCCCAACGTTTTTCTTTTTTTTTACTTTGGGAAGATTTTACAGATAAAAAATGGCGGATTTTTTCGTGAAAAATCGTAGCTTTTAATTTCATAAACAAAATTTAAGTTAAATAAAAACGTTAGGGTCCAGAAAAACATCTATTACAAATATTTTGCTCTGATTTTTTGACTTCAGATGATTCTGTGCTGAGATACAGTGTCCACCGCAAATCCTGTTTTCTAAACGGCATCCTCGAAAGTGCTCCGCCACCGGCTCATTTTTTCAATATTTTTCTACGAAAAAAATACTAAATGTTCTTTTAACAATGCTTTCTATAATGCAAAAAATTTGAATACATTTGTTTGAACTATAGCTCCAGAAAAAATTCGTGAAAATGGTGTTTTTTTTACCCGTTTGTTGCACCTCACTAGAATGTAGATTAAATTAGCTTTCCAATGAATATACTTTTGATTGGTCCAAACAAAGTAAAAGCACTGAAAATCCGGGTACAACCTGACGGTGGACCACAAAAACAGATGAAATTTCAATTTGTAAAAAAATTGCGCAAAGTAGTGAACTTTGAAAAATTCCAGTAAATTCAATTTTTATTGCATCAAAAATCTAAAGACAGCAAAATGTTAGAATTTTAATAAAGTTTGTTGTCATATTTTTTCTAAAACTCTACTATCGCTCAAACAGTATTTACTAGCAATCGAATGAAAAGTAGGTTTTTTAGACCACTTTTTTTTAACTTTTTGTGACCATTTCATTAAAAAAAATTTAAAAAAATATTTCTTGTCTTCATGATGTAGGCATTAACTTCAGCTTTCATTTGCATAAGGCAAATATTTTTTTGAACGTGTAATATATGAACTACAGCAGTTTTCGTGAGGCCTGTTTTTTCAGATTTTTTTTCTTTCATGCTGAATAACGAGAAAACTTGTAACTTTAGCTGTATATAATGTTCTAAACATATATTAATTACATTACAAGGTTTCTTTTGATGTAAGTTTTGTTTAAATCGGTCTAACACGCCAAAAGTTATAACGATTTGAGCTTGTGGTGTCAAATTGACACCACAAGCGCTGATTAGGGTAATGAAATCTAATGCGGATGAGGGTTAAGTTTCGTTCAAAGCAAATATTAGGATTTCTCTATATTTCTGTTTGTTTTTGTTTTATAAACAATGGTTACTACACAAACCAATTTTGTGTGTCTAGAAATTGTGCTTCGTCTGATGTGCTTTAGAATTGAATCTCTCGTAGAATAATATTGAACTTATCATTGTCAGTGAAAATTAATATCCTTGCAGTCTATGAAGTTTCTAACATTTTGCGTGTGTTAATTTTTGCATTTTTTCAGTGAATAATTATTTTAAAATTTTTTGGTTACTTTATATAGATTTTGACAACAAATTTTTCAGACTTCAGGTGGTACTATACTGAGCCAACATATTGTATATCTTTAGATAAGAAACCGTTAAACTGCTCAATCATTGCTTTAATAATCCCAGCTTCACACGTACGATAATCGTTCATCACCGGTCATTAATCATTATTGTGTCTATCCTTTACTGTCTCTAGTTAGCTAGTAGTTGCGCACTGAACCCACCAAATTAACCATTGAACCCTCCTATGTTTTCCTCTCGTCTCGTCCCTTTCTTTTTTTTTCTCTGTGTCTCGCGACATCATCGACGACAGGTGGCGCTGTTCGCAGTGATCGAGAAGCGCTTCCGTGCGCGTCACGAGCGGCATCCGGTTCCGTTGTCAGTGGCTCATTCTCCATGTCTTCCGACGCCGCCCTCGACGCCCCCATCATCGGAACACAGCAGCAGCGACGTGGATCGGCTCATACGACTGACGACTGTGGAATCATCACCGGACGTGATGCCACCGAACTGCAATGATTTCCCCAGCACCCGGGTCCAATCATTAAACACATCCACTAGCAGTAGTAGTAGTGGCAGTAGCAGCAGTAACAGTAGTAGTAGAACAAATATACACAGTAGCGTTTCATCGCGCTGCACGTACGCCACGTGTCGCTTCTACCGGCGAAGGAGCGGGGCGCCGAAACGTTCCAGAATGTCCCCGCTGTCAAGTCCAAAAGCAAAACCTTACAAGGAGTTCCGGATGATAGCATCCAGCTCACCGTCGGCATCATCATCCACATCTTCGATTTCGTCAAATCTAGGATCCGGAGTAGCTAGCAGCGGCGTGGCCATGGGTGCAGGGGCCAGTTCTAGTGGTTCCAGGCTGATGACGCAGCAACGCAGACGGCGCCGGAAACGGCGCACAATTCACTACAAGCTGGAGGATGTCGCTTCGGCAAAAACAGAAGTCGAAGAAGGCCGGATCGAGAAAGAACCACAGGAAGATTATTCCGATGATGATGATGATGACGATGACGAGGATGACGACGAGGATTATGTCGACGCAGCGGAACGATTGGGCTCCGCTAGAACACATTCCAACGGCAGTGATGCCCATGACAGTGGAAAGGACGAACCGATCTGTAAGATACATTATATTTTTACTGTATTATTCTAACCGAGATATTTCAATAACTTTCTGCAACTGTATATAACCATTCCTAACCTTTGAGTCTGCTAATTGTTTCCGCTTTTGAGTATTTCAATCCGTTACCAGTAATGTTTACCTTGTACCTATAGAATATTTGGCAATTAGAACGCACTGTGATTGTGGAAAATTTACATGTGTTCACGCGTATGCGATGGCTTGAAAAAATGTGGAATGTAGTTCAACTTTATATGAGCATTTGTAGTATACCAACTGTTTTCGAGAAAATTTAAAAGACTCCTAATGAAGTAAGGATCGAACGTTGTCTTTTCAGTTAAACTGCACCTTGCTTTCAAATATATTTTTCAAACATGTTTTAGACTAATGTTTGATAAAAATGTGACTTATTACCTGAACAATAGTATGTTTTTTGGGATAGAAACCACCAATGGTCACATTGTTTTCCGTAGAAGTTCAAGGTGGTAAAGATGTAAAGGCTTTGGTACTAAGATACAGGCCGAACACGATTCTACGTTCCCCGCAAAAAAAAAATCGGAACAGATAATCGAATCCGACAGAAAATCGAGTCAAAAATTTAACCCTCGTATAGGGTAACGGACTTATTTTGGACCAGAGGACCAATTTTGGACCACCTGTCTTATAAAACAAATAATCATGAATTTTTTTTAGCAAATATTGTTGAAACCCGGGCATTTAATGTAATGCACCATTTTTTCATTTTTTGTTGCTTGATAATAGAGCTTGACGAGGTGGTCCAAAATAGGTCCCCTGGTCCAAAATAAGTTCGTAACCCTTCTATTATTTTACTATTACTGAATGTGAAAAAATGGCATTAAATGCTTTTTAAATGAAAACATTGGAGAAAAATAATGTCCGCGGGTCAGATCAATGCAGACGAAAGTGGACTTCCACGTTTATGTCAAACACTATGTTTCCGATACAAGCGTCTTAGTATTATTGGACAACTGTTCATCCCACTGTAAAGCTGAAGATCCCCAAACTGTCGATGCTTTAATTTCGACATTTTTGTTGCAGTCAAATCCCACAGCGTTGCTCCAGCCGATCGATCATACATTATTCAGATTTTAGATTCGCTGTATCGGCAGAAACTAATGCAAAGTTTTCTCAATCGTCCTGGAAAATTTTACGAAAGTTTTCAACATATTCACATTAAATTATGCAGTTTTTGGATAGCTGAGGCATGGGATGCAACACGATGCAGTTCCAGCGTCCACCATTTAGAAATTACGAAAATTGCTTTACAGAAAGGCAGATTACCTTTAGCAGGGCCGGATTAAGGCATCGGAGAGCCCGGGGCAATTTTTCTCGGGGGGTTCCTATGATTTTTTTTTTAAATGCTATCCCAGAGAATACAAAACCTTTTTAACGTGTTAAAGAACTGGAGATGAGTTCAGTATACTATCTTCAAATAGCCATGTTGTCTACGTAGAAGATAGTTTCTGGTATCTTCAAATATTTTTTTTAATTAATCACGTGCCCACATTGCAGAAAGAAAGAGTTTAGAAATTTCTCAAAAATGAAAGCTCTGATTTGAGCTGCAAAATGCAAAATTTAATTCTAATTTTTTAGAAATACCCTTATCCCCAACTAAAATTCTCTGATTTTGATAAATGACCGGATAGATATTTTAAATGATTTTCATTTCATCATTGATCGTCTAGAGGCGAATCTACCAAGTAAGCCTCTCTAATAAAATAAATTAAATTAAATTGATCGTCTGGTTTGTGCTTCATCGAGAAATATTTACCTAATGAGAATTGGGAAGCGTCATAAAGATTTGAAACATAGAATCCAAAATAAAAAAAAATAAACAAAATAATTAATTTCAAATTTCATACAGATACAGATATCAGAGTTTAAGAATTCAAACCTTTAATCAGGTTATATTCAGAATCAAAATTCAGTGTCTCAAATCTAAATCATAATTTCAAATCAAGTTTTGAGAAACAAAATGTGAATTGAATTTAAAAAAAAGAAGAGATACATAGTTATAATCAGAGCCAAGGCAGAAATTGCACTAAATTTGAATTTCAATTTTATATCTTTAAACACAAACAATTATTTTTAGGAGATGTTTATGAATATGATTCTCATCAGATAAAAAAATTGTTATTTTAAATGTGACAAAAGTTTCATTCGATGCTCTCAAAGCAAATGTAAAAAAGATCGGTTGAAACAAAATTTCAGAATAGAGATTAAATATTCAAAACACAGAATCAAGTTAACACAGTTATCAAGTTTTGGTTAAATCAGTTGAAAATGTTTTAATACGAATTTCGAGTCTAAGACAGAAATTTGGATGGAAATTCAATAAAGGAACTCTGTACTGTCGACTGGTCCAATTTAAGCAACTAGATATTTTTGAAAAGATTTTATTTTCAAAAATAGGGAGGGAAAAGGGTTTAGAATCTATAAACCAACGAAAATTTCAATAATAATGATTGAAAAGAAAAAAGTTATAATAATAATAAAATTCTGAAATGTTTATCATAAAGCTTCTCTGTTCTCTCTTAACACTGTGAGCCAGTTTTGGCAAAATTAGCTGCTTTTTTAGTGCAAATAATAATTATTGTGCAAGACGTTTGTATGTAATGAAATGGGGAGATTTTTTTTACTTGTTCTGTACAGAATATCCTTACTGATATGTTTTCATAAAAAAAAGATGTTTTGCCTCATATTCTTCTTAATTTTTTCGAATTCGGTTTAATCCAGATTTTGGGTTGAAAATTTTGAAATTTAATAGGAAGATTTTGACTTTTTCTAATTGAAAGTAAGATATTTAAATTTTTTACTGGCCAAAAAAATTTAATTTTGGAAATCCATTCAAATTTTAAAAATTCTGTATAAAATCTGTGAATTTAAAAAAAATTGTGTTCTCTGAAATTCTGTTGTAAAAGTTTACTCAAAGCTGTAACAAATATGCTTGTGTGGGGTAACAGATGTAAATAGAAAAATATAATTTAAGAGAAAAAAATGATAATAAAGAATTTTAATTATCTTGGTTTACTTTTAAACTACACTTGATATGGTTTTATTAAGCATGTTATCTGCCGAAAATTGATTAAAAGGAAAAAAAAAACGAGAGAGAGTGAAAAATGAAACCGAACATCTTCAACGGAAAAAGGTCAGTCTTTTAACGAACTTTGAAGCAGTGATGTCGACCTTCAAGATTTTGTCCGGATCTTTCGGACTTTTTGGCTTTTGCCAGACATTTTTTAGGTTTACAGACTTCCAGACTTTTGTCATTTCTTCCAGACATTTCCAGACTTTTGAGTTTCGTCATGAATTTTTAGACAAAACCGTCAAAATTCAAAACTTTCGTTGCAAAATGGCAGAAAATGATTCGAATTGGTAATTGAAGAGTGAGGAATGCCACGAAGATGGTAGTAAAACAGGATGTTAAGCTACAACCTAGTACCGCCAACACCACCTCAAATATTCTCAGGCATTTATAGTGTACTAGCTGACCCGGTAAACTTCGTTTTACCTTTAAATAAATAAATCGTAACAAATGTTTTGTTTCATCCATACGTCCTTAACTTCATCGTGCTCGCGAATCGAATTTTTTGAAAATCGTCGAAATTGTACGGCTTTCTCATTTAAAGTTGATTTAGTATGGGGACCCACCTTCCATAAAAAGTGAGATTCTTGAAACTATTATACAAACCATCTCTGACCCAAAAAACCCGCGGATACCAAATTTTACTTTATTCCGACCAACCGTTTATACGTGATGTTATTACAAAGAAAACGCTTCCATTTTTATACATAAGATTTTTTGTACTCAAAAATATATGGTAGCCCCACTTTCCCCTTTATATCTGTCCGCTGAAAAAAAGGTGGGGCTTCAATTTATAATAGAAACATTTCTCGTATCCAAATACCCTCACATGCCGAATATATTTCCATTTGCTCAATCAACTCTCGAGTTATACTGAAAATTGTAAGGGAGACCTCTCCTCCCCCCTTTCATCCACCTTTTTGAAGGATTAAGGGATATCAAATATTCAAAGGAGCATTTCTCGTACCCAAATATCGTTCATTGCCAAATTTGGTTCCATTTGCTGTTGTAGTTCTTGAGTTATGTAATAAAAATTGTATGGAACTTCCCTCCCTCTTTCCTTTCTCCCCGCTGGAAGAAGGAAGGGGTCTCAAACAATGATTAGAACATGTCACGTTCCCAAATATCCGCCCATGCCCAATTTGATTCCATTTGCTTGATTAGTATTTGAGTTATTTAAAACTTAAAAAGAGGGCCCCTTTTCTTTTATATCTCCCTACTGAAAAGAGGGAGGGGTTTCAAATAATCCTTGAAATATTTTTCGTATCCAAATACCTTCCCATGACAAATTTGGTTCCATTTGCTTTATAAGTTTTTGAGTTATGTAAAAAAAAATTAAAGAGGCCCCTCCCTCTTTAAACTGCAAAAAGGGAGGGGTCTCAAATAATCATTGAAATATTCTTCGTATCAAAATACCTTCCCATGCCAAATTGGGATCCAATATCTTGAATAGTTTTCGAGTTACAGAAAAATTGTAAGGTAGCCTCCCTCCCCCCTTTCTATCACCCCACTGAGAGGAGGGAGGGGTACCTTATATTCATTGAAATATTCTCCATTCCCAAATATCATCCCATGCCAAATTTGATACCATTTGCTTGATTGGTTCTCGAGTTATGCAAAAAATTGTCTTTTGTTTGGGATGCCCCTCCCCACCCTTCATGTTAGGGGGAGGGGTCCCAAACTATAATAGGAACCTTCCCCGGCCTCCAATACCCCCACCTGCCAAGTTTCACGTAAATCGGTTCAGTAGTTTCTGAGTCTATAGGGAACAGACAGAAAGACAGACAGACAGACAGACAGAAATTCATTTTTATGGATATAGATTATCAAGTAATGAGTTTTATTCAATAGACCGCAATATTGCATTCTGGCGACCAAACAAAAAATTTTATAAGGGTTGCCATCCAGACTCTTACAGACATTTTTTCAAAATCTTCCAGACATTTCTGAAAAATAGTTGGCATCACTGCTTTGAAGACGACAGACGCATCCCCAGTATCACAGTCGTGTTTTGTGAAAAAGACGCGCATCTTAAAAGTGGCGTCATGTCTTCGAGCAGAGAATTCGACAGTGGCTCAGTCGAGACTACCCGGATTAGGCTTGTTGCCATTAAAATAGAATCAATTGTTCTATATTTCTAAAAGAATTTGTGAAGTATAAACAATAAGAAAATGTTGAAAAAGGCGTGTCGCCATTTTGTTTTGTACTAAAACGTCATTGTAAATTATTGTACAAACTTGGACTGATGATTTTGTTTCATAACTCTCTATTTTAGTTGCAATAAAACTTTCGTCCAAACGAGAACAAAAATTTTGGTTATACATACACGGATAATCGAATCCGAGCTGTAGTTTGTAGTATGAATTGTTGAAGCCTGACATCAAAACTGAGCAGATAAATGAATACTCGAAACTTGTTTTATCTCAGGTTTTTATCCTTTCGATTACAGAGGTATCAGCAACGGGAATTTATTATTTACATCAATTAAATTTAATGACGCTAAAATCCTGTTATACCGGAACGTTTTATTCTATTGACTGCAACGCCTCCAGTTGTCGTACCGGGAAACTAATAAAAGCGTTTGGATCTGAGAGGTTTGTTTATCTAGTGGTGGAAATTATCAAAGTTATCCGAGATGGAACGCGGGAGAGGAGAAATAGTTCTCCAAAGCCATGTGTTGAAAGCCCAACATGGTCAGGGAGGAATCATGGCCAAGGCTTTCAAACTCCCGAGATCGAAATATCCCGGGTTAGAAATTTTACCTTGCTAACTTTAAAGAGGGATGCTCCTGATAGGTTCAAATTTGTTTTCGCTGATAAATTTGTCCGCAAGTTGATGAGTTGTCAAGTCGAATAAAATATTTAACTATTGTAAATTTGGCTGTTGAAAAAGACAAAAGTTTTCATCACTGGAGCAACCAATGAATGGACAAATTGACAAAAAGAGATGTCTTTAGGAGATAGTTTGGCAGTTTATCCAGTCACACGAAGCCACTGCACAGTGGTGCAGAACATCAATCTAGCTGTACGAAATTAATAGCGCTCAGGGATGAAGAGATAGACATTTGATGTCTTCAGCAACATTGTTCAGTTTTACATGGAGCATATTCTAGTATCAAAATTTTTGCCGAGGGGTCCACCGATAGCGAGATAAAAATGCTAACTTTTTTGTTTTTCAAATTAGGGCTTTGATGTCTTCGACAAAGTTGTTTATCTGATCAAAATACATAAGTTTGTTGAATATGTCAAAGTCCTATCAAATCACCCTCAAGAGCTACAGTCAAAGTAAAAAAACTCGCTTGAAAAAACAGTTTTTTGAACCTGACATGTTGTAGGTTGGATAAAATGGTTCGCTGTCTTTGAAACAAAGTTGACACATGCCACGATCTACATTTGTTTCATATATTATGGTGGGTTTAGAAGTTGCTGAAGCCCTATAGAAAGCATTTAGTGTATTTTATTGGCAATTATGGAAGGTTCGTTCATCGAAAAGTGCACATTTTCGCAACATCCCCTTTTTTGTGATTATTTTCGATGATAAGTGGAACCATTTCCATTAGAAATTAGCGGGGAAATCGGTGGAACTAGTAGAGATTTGAATGATTGAAAATAAACTTTTTATATAAGAATTACCTATTTCACTTATAGTAAAAAAACTTGAAAACATTTAATTTATTAATAAGCTGTTGCAGTTTTCTTTTATATGTTTTGTTTTATTAAAAGACATTTTAATTCGATTTTTCAAATCATTTAAACTCCAAAAAAATTAATGAAACTAATCTGTTAAATTTTGTAGAGCACTAAATTAGTATTTGATCATATAGGGGCCGTCCATTAATGATGTCACGCGTTAGGGGGGGGGAGGGGGCTTCGATTTTTGTGACAATTTGTGACATTGGGGGGAGGGGGGGTCAGCTTGAGCGTGACATAACTTATCATTACAAAAAAAAACAGCAAAACAATAACAAATAATTTTATCCTCAATTCAATAAAATTTTACTTGCACCATTCATCTAATGAATAATAATACTCAAGTAATCACTTTTGGTAAATTTTATGAGCATAAGAAAGTTCACAAGAACATTTCAACTGCAACACTCAGGAAAGTCCGTCACACTAAAATTGTGACAAAACGTGAACAGGATTGCTTGGCTATTCTTACCTGTGTAGAAGATTTGGATTGCGAATGGATTGAAGAAGAGAACTAGATTTGGATGGTTTCAACATCGTCGCTGATGCTGCAGCTACTGCCTCGACTTTTCCGGTATTTGATATGGAAAATCATCAACATAATCCTTGGACTCATGATTGAAATGTGTTTTAAGCAATGATTGAAGGCTTGTTAAAAGTTGTTAACCTTTTTTTCAATTATTTGAATAAAACTGATAAATTAAAAAAAGCAACATTTTTAATCAAATTTCTAAAGGGTTGAAAATTTTACTCAAGGAGGGGGGGGGGGGGGGGTAGGAAAACGTGACGTAATACAAAAGGGGGGTTACAGAATTTGTGACAATATGTGACAGAGGGGGAAGGGGGGGTAATTTTTTTCCAAATTTTGCGTGACATCATTAATGGACAGCCCCATATGTAAATGAATAAATGAATTATAGAACCGGTTTTGCCAGTACACAGTTGTGCTCTACAAAATTTAACAGATTAGTTCCATTTATTTTTTTGGAGTTTAAATGATTTGAAAAATCGAATTTCTATGTATTTTAATAAAACAAAACATATAAAAGAAACTGCAACACTTTATTAATAAATTAAATGTTTTCAACGTTTTTTTTACTATAATGAAATATGTAATTTTTATATAAAAAGTGTATTTTCAATCATTCAAATCTCTACTAGTTCCACCGATTTCCCCGCTAATTTCTAATGGAAATGGTTCCACTTATCATCGAAAATAATCACAAAAAAGGGGATGTTGCGAAAATGTGCACTTTTCGATGAACGAACCTTCCATAATTGCCAATAAAATACACTAAATGCTTTCTATAGGGCTTCAGCAACTTCTCAACCCACCATAATATATGAAACAAATGTAGATCGTGGCATGTGTCAACTTTGTTTCAAAGACAGCGAACCATTTTATCCAACCTACAACATGTCAGGTTCAAAAAACTGTTTTTTCAAGAGAATTTTTTTACTTTGACTGTAATTCTTGAGGGTGATGTGATAAGACTTTCACATATTCAACAAACTTATGTATTTTGATCAGATAAACAACTTTGTCGAAGACATCAAAGCCCTAATTTGAAAAACAAAAAAGTTAGCATTTTTATCTCGCTATCGGTGGACCCCTCGGCAAAAATTTTGATACTAGAATATGCTCCATGTAAAACTGAACAATGTTGCTGAAGACATCAAATGTCTATCTCTTCATCCCTGAGCGCTATTAATTTCGTACAGCTAGATTGATGTTCTGCACCACTGTGCACTGTGAAGTTTTGGCCCGATCTGCCAGCTGCCACTACATCCGGGATATAGATATTGGAATTATACCAATATGGTAGTGTTTTTGAAAAAGTATGAATCCATAAAACTGCCCACAGTTTCGTCCCATCGCAAGGTATTGGGCAATAGTCAAGCGTAAATTGAAAAATTCAAACATCATCTGATATGGTAAAGTAGTGGAAAAAATTGCCGACACGGTTGATGTTGCCACTGTGCAGAAATTAATGGGAGGTATTCGACAAAAAGTTAAAAATTCATCAAAATTATAACAAAAATATACATATGTTCAGTATTTTTCAAAAAACTATTTCTACCGATTTTGTGCGTTATTTTTTCATGGAGAAATCGTAAATTGTATGCGAAATTGTATGGTACAAGCCTTAGTATCGATGACCGCAAACTTGACTGCCTAATCAGAAAGTTCAAACGTGGCAATATCAAGGGCACTCTTGAAGTAACCTATTTCACTTAGCCTCTTACCTATCAGTAGCGGCAACGTGTCGGCCAAGTGCACGTAACGAACCCCCAGACGGAAGCTCTCTCAAGTGCACGTTAAAAGGTTCTCTCGATAGTTCCGCCTGGCTATTTTGCAGCATTCTGCCCTCTGAGCGCATGTCCGATTGATGAAATTTGATTTCAAGCCCCATTGACACCCATCTTCGCTGAAGTCAAGTAAACTGACCCGCGAAGCTTTGACAGACTCTTCAAAGATTTAGCTACCTTTAACTGTTTGTAGTGCTTAGGATGTCGATAAGCTGAAAACCGACTGACTGACTGATCACGGGGCCATATCGCGTGATTGCTCCCACAGTTCCTCTTAAAATTTGCCGCGAAATTGTTTGCAAAATATTTGAACAAAAGTGCCAAACAAGCAAAAGTGACTTCCCACCGCTTGTGCCTGTCATTCATGGTTTGTGACGCCTGAAAAGAAGTAACGACGACGACGCTGTTCTTATCAACTAGCTAAATCGGTGCATACTTATTTTTGCACAAATGCTAATGCATCCTACTTTTTCGCGTTAAAGGTCAATATAGTACGCCTCTTATAGTTTTTGTTCGATCGAAAATCTTTATCAACTACCTACTAGAATATAGATTACGCAGCCGCGCAGTCGCATGTGAAAAGGAAACACATAACGGAACTTGATTATAGCCGGCGAGACTCGTGGCAGAAACGCCGAGCAACACTCAAGGTTATCGAGTAGTTTTTTTTTCAGCTGCTTCCCCTATCAAGTTTCGTCTAATGATCCACTTGTTCAGATTATCGAGTGTTGAACTCTGAACCGGAATCAATATCATGACTTCCTTGCAACTTCCTTCTCCGGAATTTGAAAAAGGATTTAAGTTTGAGAAAAAAGGAAAGTTCAGGTTAAGCACAATTTCCCCGTATGTTTAGATAACGTGTCGCTATTAAATACATTTACTTTTACGTGTAAATTAATTCATTCTACTCAACGATAAAAATCTTGAAATCGCTCACTATTCTAAGCAAAGCTATATAAGGAGTGTATCGAAAATAAGTTATAAACACATTTTTTTATCATTGTATTGATTTTATTGATGATTTAAACAAAGAAACAGTTCGGAAGTGTTTTAAAAAGCTTATTCTTACAGTTTATAAAGAAATACAAGTAAAAATGTAATTATTGGTAATATTCTCGGACTTTCGACTTGACGCGTTTCATTAGGTTTTGTACAGCTAATTGATCACACTTCTTGGCCGCAGCATTCCAATTCGCCATGGTCCTATTGGCCTTACCATCCTTCTTGAAAACTCTCTTGACGATAGCCCAATATCGTTCTATGGGGCGAAGCTGGGGGCAGTTTGGTGGGTTAATATCTTTCTCAACGAAATCTACATCGTTATCCTCAAACCATCTAAGAGTGGATTTAGCGTAGCGCCTCCGACCAGACCAATGTTGGAGTCGTATGTTTCTTATATAGTGGCAGCAACCTTTTCTGCAAACACTCCTTTTAGTAGATATCGGCATTTATTGTACCTTTTGTAAAGAAACTCGCCGACTTCAATCCGCAGGAGCAGATTGGCTGCCACACAAGCACTTTCTGACCAAATTTTTCCACCTCAATCGACTTCTCGTGGTCACTCACATCCGCCCCAATAGCTGCAATGTAGAATTGTGGTCCCGGAAGAGTATTGGAATCCTCTTTTACATAAGTTTCATCGTCCATGAGAATGCACGCATCTGGCTTCTGCAAAATCCGATGCTCTGGTTTTGGCTCTTGATTTTTGTTCAGCCGTTTGTATGGACACTTTCTGCCTCTTGTATGTCTTCAGGTTGTTCCGCTTCTTGATCCGCTGAACCATTCCGATCGATGTCCCAGCTTTTTTCGCCAAATCCCGTATGGACATCGATCGATTCCGGTTGATGATGTTGATTACCTTACGGTCAGATTTGGGTCAGATGGTCCTGGTTTTCTGCCTCTTCCTGGCAAATCATCGAACGTATGGTGTTCCCCGAACTTGTGGATGATGAATTTTACGCTCGCCGGATGAATGCCGAAACGTTTCGCGACTTTATTCATCGAGATGCCCTTCTCTCGCATCCAAGTGTCCAACACACGAATTTTAACTTCTTTTTTAATTCGCGACATTTTGGGAGAAACGAATGTTTCGAACGTAAACAAAGCGCTGGTTCACTCTCAACAGATCAAGTTGCTACATACAAGTGAGCACAGTTGTGCGCGTTCACGCGTTAGTAAGTAGAAGGCCCAAATATGTTTATAGTTAATTTTCGATACACTCTTTACACGCTACAAAGAAAAATCTCTATTCTAAGAAAATTGGAAGACTTACGAAACATTCACTTCCACATATTATTCGATCAATCTCAACATCCATCTTCTTCGCTCTTCTCCTTTGCAGCGATGCCATGGTTCGGCATGGACATCGGTGGTACCCTGACGAAGCTGGTGTACTTCGAACCCAAAGATATCACCCCGGATGAGCTGGACCAGGAGGCGAAAATCCTGCGCAACATCCGGCGGTACCTGACGAAACATTCGGCCTACGGGAAAACCGGGCACCGGGATACCCATCTGCAGATGGACGACGTGGAAATTCGGGGCCGCCGTGGATCGCTCCACTTCATTCGCTTCCCGACGGCCGAAATGGACAAATTCCTGGCGCTGGCCAAGCGTAAGGGAATGGCCCAACTGGTGACCACGGTTTGTGCCACCGGTGGCGGGGCATTCAAGTTCGAGGACAATTTCCGCCAGGAGGTCAACATGAAGCTGGCCAAATTCGACGAACTGGATGCGCTGATCAAGGGTATCCTGTTCACGGAAACGCACAATCCATGCGAGTGTTACTACTGGGAGAAAGCTAGTGATATTAGGTGAGAACCTTGGGAATAAATATGTTAGATTTTTAGAAACATTTTTTTTAATTTCTTCCAGTATAAGTTCAAAGAAAAAGTTCGACTTTAGTCAACCGTATCCGTTCATTCTGGTAAACGTGGGCTCGGGGGTGTCGGTCCTGTCTGTCCGGGGGTCGGAGGACTACAAGCGCATTTCCGGCACCAGCCTGGGCGGAGGAACATTCCTGGGGTTGTGCTGTCTGCTGACCGGGTGCAACTCGTTCGAGGAGGCCATCCAGCTGGCCACCAAGGGTGACCACAAGCGGGTGGATAAGCTGGTGAAAGACATCTACGGCGGTGATTACGAACGGTTTGGGCTGCCGGGAGATTTGGTGGCGTCGAGGTGAGCTTGCACAGGTTTAAAAAATAATGAGTAAAAACAACCTTCAACACCTTGCTTTTCATTTCAGCTTCGGTCAAATGAATCTGGAAGAACGGCGTAGCAGCGTGTCCCGGGAAGATCTGGCCAATGCCACGTTGGTGACCATCACCAACAACATTGGTTCGATCGCACGAATGTGTGCCAGCAATGAGAAAATCGATCGGGTGAGTTGTCTTGATTTTTTTTCTTTTGTTAACGGATACGATGCGGTTGTAAAACTCACTTGCAAATATACGAAAAGAGCTCAATCGTATTAATGCAGGTTTTTCAGGTAGCTTCTAATATTAATTCGATTTTGTTGTTTTTTTCTTCCGGGATTTTCATGCTCGCGGATGATTAATCCCTTATTAATTCGATATTGAAAACCAAACATCTTTTCTGGATTCATATACAAGGGTCGATCATATTGTATTAGTGGATTTTTATGAGTCAAATTATCAGCTCTAATTGGATTGGTGGCTCATTCGGGATGAATAAGCCACTGGAGCTTAAAACCTCTTGAGAAAAAAAAAGAACAAAAAAAATATTGGTGGCCCGAAATCATATGCGTGCTCTGGTCGATTTTTTCGTCGCTTTTCACCGGAGCATATTAGCAACCTGAATCCTTTCGAAATGGTCGTAGATCCTGTGGTCCGAGGGTAAGTCATTGGTAAACCTTCCGCTCTGACAAATGTTCATCAATTTTGGGACAAATGGAAAAAAACAGCTCTTGTACACCGCTTGATAGCGGATGCCACTGAGCCATTTTGGTATTACAGTAGTCGAGTCGAGTCGAATTTCAGTGGAGTAGCTCGACTGAGTCGAGTGCTTGAAGGTTCGTGACTCAGTTGTTTCACTCGACTACCGTAATACGACATTTCTCTCGACTCGACAGAGACTGGAGTCGAGTCGAGTTACTCGACTCGTCCTACTCGGCCCATTATCGGCTGTTCGCTGAAGCTTCCGTTTGTTGTCGCAACATGAGCGTTTTACTGCCTTCATGTCAACTTTGTGAGTACATCTCTTGATTCTACCAATCAATTGTTTGCAGTTCTTGCTCTCCAATTATTTTTGTACACTAAAGAGCTCAAAACTCCGAAAAAAATCTTGGATTCGGCGACACTGAGGCAAATTTGTCGCGTTGTGGTTCTTGGGTACAAATGGGATCGAATGGGTATTCACGAAGGATTGTGTTTTTTGGCATAATGCGATAACGCTTTATCCGGCCAAAACACGTATTGTCCATCTGCATGATGTTTGTGAAGAATCGGCATCAAAATTTTCTTCAAACATTCATTCTGGTACACATCTTGATTAATAGCCAAACTGGAGTCAAACTGATCTTCAGTGTATTTTGCGGCCTTTGTCTCCTTTCGGAACTTAATTCCAACATTTTTCAATGTCTTGCCAATGTACTGGTAAGAACTATTGAACTTTTTGGCAGCATCAGTGAATCCTTGTTGTTGAAGGGACGAGAAAGAGAACGAAGTCCTTTTTCCATAGCTTTTGGGGATTTTAGGATATGGTAAATAGTGGAGGTCGCCACATTTTCACTATTAAAATGTTGTACTGTATACTTTTTGCCGAGATTTTTGTGCAGTTCGTAGAATTGAACACGCTCCTTTTTCTAAACTCAAAATTAAGTTGTTTGGCTCCAAACAACATTTCAGTGGCAGCTCCCAACTTTGAGTTCGACTGGGAGGAATACACCCGTCCATGATTTTTCGTTGGACACTAACCGACAACTTCGGGCGTGGTTCGCAGTATCTTAACCGGAATTGACGAATCTTCGATTGCATGCCTTTTGATGGCCGATCGATTTTCAGCACGTGGATTGGGACACTTTTGTGCTGTTTTAAAACGGAAATGAGCTTGTGCTTTTTACTATCCCGTTGAGTAACGCGCATCAAAGCGCTTTTCCTATATTGCCTAGGGATAGTGAACTCTGGGTATACCCAAAACAGAAAACGTTTGTCGGAGGTCAACCAAAATCATCATTTTTTCCCCAAAATATTCGAAATAAATCCACCTACTTACGCTACGCGTCCGTCCGATGGAATCAGTGTTAAGGGTCATTCGAAAATCTGAAAACATTTTTCTTCATATCTGACCCTAATGAGCATCCATGTCCATGTCCATTTCAACTGTTTAGATCCTAAGATGGCTGAGCCTGTTGAAGACAAACAGACATTTATTTTTAAGATTTCAGATTCATATATTAGGCTCATTCAGATCTCATATTGCTTATCGAGATTCAAATTTCTGATTCAGATTTTAGATTCAGAATGTCGGGGTTCTGGATTTCAGATTTTGAAACTTCAGATTCAGATTTCGGTTTGAGGTTCCAAATTTCGTTTCCACGCATCTTCCTCTATTTAACGATAGTGAACTGTCAGTCATACCTAAACCCATTGCATTTTTCGCATACAAGGTAGTCAAAAATGTTTGTTTACTTACCTGTTTGCCGTTCTGGTAGAAAATAACCCCACCGTATACCAGCATGTCGAATATTCGATGAGGTTCTTCCTCCGACGAAACAAAATGACGGTTCCACTTTTCCATTTTAGCAGTGTTAAAAAGCGGAAAAATATTTGTCTTGAAAAGTTTCGTAAGACGAATGTCGCAAAAAGAACAATTGCACGTGGTACGAATTTGGAAATATTAGTTATTGCAATACTACAACCAAACTACACTAATTTTCTGAAAAATGATTTCAAGACTGCCATTATACCAAATGACTTAATGAGTTGGTCCTTCCACTTCCTTATGACTTTGCCTGAGAATTCTCGGCTCTGGCGAACTTACACGGGTCCGACTAGGCGTCGTACCATGGCGACCAGTTCGATGACCTCCTCTTGGATCCGGTCCGACGATCTTCCATTTACGACCACGACCACAACCACGATTTCACGAATCCACTTCTTGCAATACCTCTTCTCTTTATGACCCGGCTAGTGACACGTCAACCGATCTTTCCTCGTAATGACTCGAGGTTTACGCACACATACCTCTTCCCTACACGACTCGAAGCCTGATCTCTACTCTAATGACTAAAGATCCGACCTCTCCTCGTAATGATTCGAGGTAAACGGTTAAAAAAAGGTTAACACATTAGACTGAGTCGATTTGGGGTCATTTTTTAATTTCTCAAACCCTGAAGTCTTGAAAGTTTCGTTTTGGTCCAAAACTCATCCATGATTTTTTGCAGAATTTTTAAGTAACGTTTACATGAGTAAATTTGAACTTTTAGATTTGTATGGGAAAATTGAATATTTTGTACTGAAAAATCAACATCATTTTTGTTTCTTCTGTGGAACCGAGCCTGCTAGTGGTTTTTGTGCCAATTTATAAATTCCTTCAAGGAAATTCTCCGCTGAACAACTTTGTCTAATATCATACCTTCGTATCTTTCTAGACAAAAAGGTTATAAGCTGTTTAACAGGTGTATATCTTTTTGGATTGATAAATAATGAATTCAATTGACACCACTGCTTGTGCCCCACGAAGTATGGCATGAAAAGTGGTCTTGCAATTGCTTATCAATGCCAAAAGACATACACCTGGTAAGCTAATAACTTTTTTGTCTAAAAAGATACGAAGTTATGATATTCGACAAAGTTGTTCAGCGGAAAATTTCCTGTAAGAAATTTATAAATTGGTACAAAAACCACTAGTAGGCTCGGTTCCACAGAAGAAACAAAAATGATGTTGATTTTTCAGTACAAAATATTCGATTTTCCCATACAAATCTAAAAGTCCAAATTTACTCATGTAATCGTTACTTAAAAATTCTGCAAAAAATCATGGATGAGTTTTGGACCGAACGAAGCTTTTAAGACCTCAGGGTTTGAGAAATTTAAAAATGATCCCAAATCGACTCAGTCTATTAACACATAACTTTTCTCTAGTCGAGCCTTGACCTTCTCTAATGATTTGAGATCTGACTTCACATGGTAGACTTGAGGTTTACGCACACACCGCTCCTTTTGACGCTTCGAGGCCTGATCTCTCATCTAACGACTCGACGAATCAAGGCCTGATATTTTCTCTAACGACTAGAGATATGACCTGTCCTCATAACGACTCGAGGTTAACCCGCATACCTACCCCTTCTTTTAACAACTCGAGGCCATGTCTTCTCTCACGACTCGAGGTCAGCCCTTTCATCAACTTGGAATGCTAGGTTCGTCATTTTTGCCCGCCATTGAGGTCAATCTACTTCCACCGTGGTCCGGCCTTCTTGTATCCTTTTAGTTTGGTCCTGCGGTACTCAGATATTCGAATACTCCCCGGTGGTGCATGCCGCTAAGAACATTTTTTTACTGCACGGGAAGCTACCGGATACATTGCAGTTTTATCACTCTAAACAGTCTGTGTTTAGCCAGAATTTTGGCATTCGTCGATCACAAAGCTAACTCGATATCTAAGGTTTATGATCGACGAACTCTTATACTCCACTGTCTCTTCAAGAGAGCTTTTTTGTCTGAAAAAAAATTTGTCGAGAGATTTTGGAATCGTTTTAATTTACCAAGATAGATTTGCATTCGCAGAAGAAATCATATTAAAAGAAAAAGGTTTAGTTACTTACCATCGTTATTATTATTTCTTTGTCTTCAAGGTGGTCTTCGTGGGCAACTTCCTTCGGGTCAATCCGATCTCGATGAAACTGCTGGCATACGCCATGGACTACTGGTCCAAGGGAACGCTCAAGGCTCTATTCTTGGAGCACGAAGGTTATTTTGGTGCTATCGGATGCTTGCTGCAGTTCAACGGTGAGCTTCACTCGCATTTTAACAGCGAATCTGAACTACTGTAAAAATTAAAAAAAAAAAACACACACACGAAAATCTAACGTTTCAATACTAGCATGCTTGCTAAAGCCTGGCAGCTACTTTTGGAATGGTGCTATTCGGTCGCTAGGCCGAAGTGGAGGTAAGTGAACGAAAGAGTCCACCATCATCGGTGTATCGAAATAAGCAGAAGAAAATCACACAAATCAAGAATAACGCGACGGATTTTACAAGAAAAACATATGATTAAGAATATAACCAAATCTACAAATCGAAGAATAGAGCAGGAAACAATATTGCATAAGCGTAGAAGGGCAGTGGAATACATTCGATAAGATCTAGCTTTAGGGCACTGCAATTCTATATCACCGGTTGAGTAATAAAGTAAGATATACATCTCGTGAGGTGCGTTTACGTCTTCGACTAGACAATCTTATGTTCTGTTGGTTAAGATTAGGTCGTGTATATGGCTGAACTGATTGTTTAGGAACAATCATTTTAAATTTCGCTTCAGTTTCAACAAAAAAAAAAAAAAAATAGGGAAAGTAGGTTATTGTGTAAGTTTAGTCCTACTTTACCAAGTTTGCCTGTTTACAAAGGAATGGCCGAAGCGTGAATGCTGATTTTTGTACGAAATTATGTAACTGATAAGCCGTTTGATTTTAGTTTAAAATTAAAGTTTATACAACGTATAAGTTGAACTCTAGGTTAATTTGGGAACTGAGAAAAGTTAAAAACTTCGAAATCATATTTCCATTTGTTCGTACTATTCTATGATGAGACCTTGAAAAGTTATGTTACGCTATGAGCTGCAAATGTAATATTTGCGCTGTTCTATTATAAGGTGTAAGCTAAATTTATTAAATCTTAAACTTTTTCTCCAAGTTAGTTCAACGTTACTTCAAACAGCATTCAAAAAATATCTCTAAAAAACTATAAGTGCTTGAACCATCGATCTTAGAAAGACTAGGTATTTCAACGCTGAAATAAGAAATGTGAGAAGTGATATCGATTGGGATAATATTTAATTTGTTTATAACAATTTTTTTGTTGAACAGAACAGGTACCAATTGGTTAAAAGATTACTACAATTTTCCGCTTAGTTGGCTATTGAATCATAACAAACACTTTACAAAGCTTTTTCAAAGAGCACAATCATGGAGTCAGCTGTGTGATAATTTCAATTACCACGTAGAAAACTCCATGAAATAGCATAGTTATATTTTTCTGAATTCACAACTTACTATCATTTCTGCTGTACATATTTCTTTCCGCAATCATTTTTATTTATTTCAAGCGTAAACCAAAACGAAAGTTTATTTATTCACCTTTTGATCAATTTGTGTTTCTTTTTTCAACTTCTCTGGATTGTTACAGTCGATCGTCGTTATCACTTTTTTCTTCTCCTTTTTTGCATTTGTCTATTGTCAAGCCGTTTTGAAGAAACTTTTTTGAGAATAAAACATAGTATATTGAAATTGGATCTATTGCAATCGATCTAGTGTTTGTGAGTTTTCTGACCGTTTGAAATATCACATTCCATTTATATATTTAATGTGAACATTTACATATATTCTTCATCATTTTTCATCAGGCATGGTCTTCGTGAAGTCCTAAATTACCAATGTTGATTCTAGTTGTCACAGTTAACATTATTATTTATTTAGTTTATCAGAAGATCAGACCTGTTCTAAGATATAACCCTGGAGAAACCCAGATTTGTTCCTGAATTTACCCGATTGAAAGTGCTCATTTAATACAGAAGAAGAAATCTAAAAGGGAAAACTCCGAAATTTATAGTTTAGTAACTTGACAACCGCTGGATAAAAACTTGCGAATTTGGTATTTTTGAGCGTGAAGTTAGCTTTCAGTTTTTCGAAATATTATTATTCAATTCAAAGAAAATATTGAACTAATTTTAAAAATCAATGTTTGTCTGAACATGAAAACTGAAGAATAAACAATTGCAATGCACTTTCACTGTTTTTCTACAACGTGTAGGTAGTTTTAAAAATCACTTTTAACTAAAAAATATCATTCAACATTAAGGTTGACTATACATAAAAAAACAGCTCAAAATACTAAATGTTTAACAAAAAAGTCTTATTACAAAAAAAAAACAGACGTAAAGTTAGTCAATTGTCTAAAGTTATTGGTTGATTAGTTAGGTGTTGCAGGTCAGTCGCAGTCTCAAGTCTTCGCCACCTTCTGGATCCATCTTTCGCATCCACACTTCCTGTTTCAGTTTGCGGTAGATCTCCTCCATGATCTGCCGACTATATCAATGTCGAAGGTAAACAGTGTCACGTTTATGACATCCATCTGGGTCGCATTCCTACTGATTAAACGTGATATAGGATCTCGTTTTTCTCGAGGTTATATTCAAAATAAGCATTTCATATACACAACATAGATCTACACATTTGTCATCGTCAACTTTCAAATAACATAAATTTCTTTTGCATCCCCATAAAAGAAATTTCGTTAGCATCCCTATACGAAAATACCCGGTTGCCGGGCGGTTGCTCTCACAAAAATCTTTAACCCCTATAGAGTCCGGAGGTTTGTGGAAAATATGCATCCAACGTGTGTGAGATCATCTGGGTGGCGCAACTGCATCGAATGCACTGAGCATGAGTTCCCCGGTTCCCGGAAAAAAGACAGAGAGCGAGAGCGACCCAAGCACATGGCACTCACGGGAAAGACCGCCCACCCACCAACTTCCGCATCCACCCAACTGCCACAACCGCCCCAACCATGTTTCCGTGAGAGCACAAGAGTGAGAGTT
This sequence comes from Uranotaenia lowii, assembly GCF_029784155.1. Lineage (NCBI taxonomy): Eukaryota > Metazoa > Arthropoda > Insecta > Diptera > Culicidae > Uranotaenia > Uranotaenia lowii. The sequence continues at coordinate 314,588,912 of NC_073692.1, read as the reverse complement.
TTTCGCAGAAAATCCATGATGGTGTTGCGCATTTCCAGGGTCATTTCGCGCTCAGTTGGCACTGGATGGGCTAATGGTTGTTTATTTTGTAACCAATTGTGGGAGACAAGACTTGCTGACCGTGCCGTGACCACCCCTTCCGAACCCATGAACCCACGAATGATCCATGAACTGTGGGCCTGCAGCGAGGGGAACTGGGGATGGTGTACGCAGGTTGTTGCTACACATTCGCTCTTCCCGGCCGGCGAGTCAACCTTCAAACTATCGTCATCGTCAGCGTTGTCGACGACGGCCCAGCATAACATGACATTGTACATAGGTATGTAGGTAGTTTCTTTTATGTATGCTTTGTGTCAGGGTCGTAGGAGGAATTGACTAAGAGAGGGGGTTTTGGAGACAAATTTATCATACATACACCTCAAATTGTTCGTTTCTGTAAGGCAATAACTTTTTTCTAATTTTAAAGTTCCTGTGGTTCAGAAAATTTTCCTTCCCTAAGTAAAGGGTGTTTGGATCAAAAAATGGTCAATTTCAATTCGCCGTATTTTTTCTAATTATTCATATAAAAAACCTAAATACCCCTAATTTTGTAGGTGTGTGTGTTGAATGATACTTCTATTAAATCTTTTGTTTTCAAAATGGCGTCCATGCAAGAGGAGCTACGAATTAGAATTATGTACATGCGTCGTGAAAATCCAAACTACATGCACGCAGAAATAGCAAAATCGTTGAATGTGGCGAAATATGCTAAGTGGCTCAACCGATCACGTGGTGGAAATATTTTAACACACTGAACGAAGTTTTTCGAGATGATATCCCAATTAAAACACGAAGTGCACGTACTGCAGTGCGCCAACCTTGGTCGAATCCTGAACTACGTAACCTACGCAACCGACTTCGAAAAACAAGAAAAAGAATCCACAACGACGAACGCACGATTTACGTAACTTAGAGAGCGCCTACAACTCTATGCATGTCACGAGTTTTTTCGAATACATGAATGGCAATTCAAGGCAATTCACGTTCTGATGCTGCATAATTTTGGTCTTACATCAGAAAACGGAAGAGTATCCAGGATGTACCGCAAGTCATCGAATACAACCACCATAATTTACCACCTTTGTCAGAATCATATTTGCGGAATCGAGAATTCAACCAAAGTATGCTCAATTTTTCTCCGAATGATGTGTTTCATAAGATGGCTTTATTGGACGAAACGGAAGGTCCAGGTCCGGATGGCATCCCACCGTAAAAAATGAGCTGAGTCTTTGTCCATCCCTCTCTCGATAATGTTCAACAATTCTCTCGAGCTCAACACGTGAAAGATCTTGGTGTGATCTTCGACGCGCGGCTGGATTTTAAGAATCACACCAACTATATCGTTGACAAAGCCTCCAGAAGCCTGGGTCCTCTTTTCCGCATGACGAAGGACTTTAAGGACTACTACTGCCTGAAGAGTCTTTACTGCAGCCTGGTTCGATCGATCCTCGAATATGCATCTGCGGTTTGGTGCCCATATTATCAAAACGGTTCTGACCGCATCGAAGCCATCCAACGACGTTTTTTGAGGTATGCCCTTCGACACTTAAACTGGCAAGACCCTTTTCGACTTCCCAGCTACGAAAATCGCTGCCGCCTGATCGACATTGACAAGCTGCAGGACCACCAACCTCATGACGTACGTATCGAAACTAGTTAACAGGCTTGATAAACGTAAACAAGTTGATCTGAGTAAGGCTTTCGACAAGGTACCGCATGATTTGGCTGTTGAAAAATTTCGGCGATTGGGGTTACCTGATTTGCTCTGCGATTGGATAACTTCGTATTTCGTTGGCCGCTTTCGTACGACTGGGCTCTGTTTACTCGACACCTTTCAAAATTACCTCGGGAGTACTTCAGGGAAGTCACCTGGGACCTCTGATATTCCTTCTCTTCATCAACGATTTGAATGCTACTATTGAGTCAGAAAAACTGCTGTACGCCGACGACCTCAAAATATTTCGAAAATTTCTTCGTTAGTGGACTGCTGCGCTCTTCAAAAGGACATTGACAGTCTGTCAGATTGGTGCCATGAAAACGGCATGACTCCGAATATTATCAAATGTACTACCATCACGTTCACTCGACAACGAAGCCAGGTTGCCGAAATCACAGAAAAATCTGTATTCAGTGTTTTGAATATCACTCATTTTCAATGAATGTTTCTGATTGCACTTCGCACCTGAACGTACAGCGGTCGGGTTTCGTTATTGATTGCTACTGGACCTACCCGATCATCGATCGTTCAATTCATCGCTAAAATACAGATCACCTCGCACGATGCTTGCTGTCAAAACAGCGCAGCACCATCATCAAATTGGAATATCACCAATGCGCAATGCATATAGCGAATCTTGTTGGTCTTCGATCAGGAGTGAATGGATCAGGCAGTGAGTGAATGATACATGAAGCCGATCATTAGCGTATTTTGTTTGATTTGATATAAAGCAAATTAATAAATTTATTTGTTGTTATAACGTTTTTTAACATCAGTATGATCAAAATCAAATTGCAGTTGTGTTTGTGAGGGAAAGATGTTCACTTTCGCCGTGTTTTTCAATTTTTACAAGTTCTCTTATTAAAATGTCGTACGTCACGTTAAAACTACTGAGAATTTATGGTGTCCCGCACAACTGTTTGATTTTTCTCGTCCTGCAAAAAATAATTTTGAATTTCATATAATTCAGGCAGATACTGAGTGAGCTACATTCAGAATGGATCAGTTTGTATCTCAATCATCTCCGATATGCGATGTTTGCTGAACCGATGATTCTGAATGATGCGACTCGGTTTGCATAGCTGATAGGAGCGCTGATCGAGATTGCATACCAGCCAGGCGAAGCAGTAGCGAGAGGCGCTATCCCATTATACAATCGGAATGTTTCCAACAGGAAACGCATCCTGAGTGTTTGTTTTGATTGATTTTCGGACCATTGTCTGTATTGTCACAGAATTTTGAGCAAAATTCCATCACAGAATCTGTGTCACAGATCACAGAATTTTTAAAATTTTCACAGAATTCAGAGAATATCGAAATTTTGAACAGATTTCCAAAATCACAATTTTTTTTTGTCATTTTCGACTTTTTATTTCTGACTATAATTTATGAAAATATGGAAACAAGGTAATGTAAATTGATATTTTTCAGTTAAAACTGTAGTAAATTTCCATTTTGTTGATGTTTGATATGATTTCCCTGTGAATTTCATAAAAAAGCGTCACAGAAAACTTCACAGAATTTTAAGTTCAAATCACAGAATTCGAGAATTTTCTTTGTCAAAAACACAGAATTTTTTTCGGCAACCTTGCAACGAAGTCTCATCACTTTCGAGTACAAAATGTCAACGAATAACTTGAATCGCACATCGGTCGTCAAAGACCTTGGATCACTTTAAGACAATAAGCTCTAATTCTCCCAGCATATTTCCACGACAGTAGCCAAAAGTTTCGCAGTTCTTGGCTTCATACGACGGAACACGCAGTTTTTTAGTGACTTCTACAGTCTGAAATCACTGTATTGTGCTCTTGTGCGTAGCATTCTCGAATTTGGAGTGCAAATGTGGGCACCATTTCAGACGGTGCAATCGGTGCAATAGAGAGAGTACAACGATGCTTCGTCAGATACGCTCTACGCCAACCTTGGAACGACGCCCTTGAACTTCAGCTTTACGAACAACGTTGCTTACTACTAAATATACCGACGCTGACATCAAGGTGCGTATTCTTACAACGACTCTTCATTTTTGACATCTTGCAGAACAACGTGGATTGTCCAGAACTGTTATCACTTCTACCGTTTAAGAACTACCCGATCCCAGGCATTGCTGAGACTCTCGCATCGTCAAACTCAATAAAACAGCTGATTTCTCATGTTTACATTTTCTCGGCATATCGTGGTAGGTTAAACATAACAACAACATTACGCATGTTCAATGACCAGATGGTAACGAAATAAAATTGGCAACGCAATTGTAATGGTTTTGCAAGCGCACCTTGGTGAGGAGAATATAAATTCTTTATTAAATTAATTATAAATTCATATCAAGTTAAGACATGAAGGTATGTTAATGATTTTAATTGAAGAAGTTTTAAATACCATCAAAGATCAAATTGGGGCGACCAGTTGGTGTTTACATTTTTCAAAACAAAAACAAAAAAGCTACCCTACCACAATCTGTCTCAGGAAATACTCTATACGGCCAAAACAACCCTTTCGATGTACGTTGTGTTAAATTTGATGAATTTGCTAGTGAATTTGATTCAAATTTTTCGAAATCTGTTTTCAAATCTAGAATGGATAGTTTAATTTCTGTAACTAATTGGAAGCATCTGCAAAGATTGTTAAATAAAATAAATAAGAAATCAAACGTCACTAAAGTAATTAAAGTGTTCGAGGAACGTATTTCGACAACTAGGAGATCGGGATCTGGGGGAAGTCGAAATCCGGAAGCCACAGTGACGAACAGAAACGTGGCTAGCACTTTCAAGCGAAATTCCAATCGCTCCGTTCGAGATGTCGCCAATAATTTGGGAATATCGTTAACAACCGTGCATGAAGCCTAAAAACGATCCGGACTAGTGACTGCTAATCGCAATGAAAATCAAAACCTTACCACAGAGAACAGACGTACAAGCTCGAACAAAAAATCTTTAAAAAAGTGTGTAAAATTTCAAATGCTGACACCCAAAAATTCGTTGGAAATTGACTTGAAACAGTGCCATCTATTGCGCCGTTCAAAAGTTACAAATTAAATTTTCTCATTTCTCTTTGGTGTATTTGGAGACATCTGGTGACTAAGCTAAAAAGGAAAAATTGGTTAAAATGTTCGTTGGAAATTTTACACAAGTTTCGTGAAATAGCTTGTACGTCTGTTCTCTGTGACCTTACGGCAAAAACAAGATTTCGGAAGCTGCATACGACATTGTTGACAAAGTTTAATTGACGACGATACCTACGTCAAGGCGGACTTTAGGAAGCTTCCTAGACAAGAGTATTATAAAGATGGCAGACATTTTCAAGTATATTAAACTATCAAAGTTTGCCAAGAAATATCTCGTTTGGGAAGCTATCTGTACCTGAGGCTTGTAAAGCGACATTTTCGTTGCAGCCGGGACCGTCGACCAGGAAATTTACGGGAAAGAGTGTCTTCAAAAGCGTTTGCTGCCTGAAGAAACATGAAAAATTGGACGATAGTTAAGCAAAACCGTCAGAAGACCCAAAAAACTGTAAGCAGCGAGAAGCAGTTCAAAGCTAGCTGCCGTTCTGCGCCGAAGAAAGTGAATAAGGAGTCTGTACCAGGCTTGGCAAAAGTCATCGTCATGAGGCGTGAAGCTGTGACTGTGAAGCCTCTTGGTCCGTCAAACTCAATTGACTGTTCCTTAACGACCAGTCACTTCGTTTGCCAGCTATTCATTCCCCGGTCATTTGAAGCTAAAAGAATGACCTAGTCAAGCAATCGCAGTAAAAAGTACTCATTGTGTGTTAAACGACAATTTGCCACAAAAATACAATCTTGGAACAGCCATAACTTTTTTGTTTTAAGTCCAATCGAGTTGCAGTCTTCAAGTGAAATGTTAGTCTTAATTGATATTTTAATAAAACCTCCATAATCAAGCAATCGATTGCTAAAGACAAAAATGTGTGATGAAAAACTAGTTTTTTATGCTTCTTTAGAACACTATGTCTCAGAATCCCTTTCACACTTGAGATTCAGTGCAACCCCTTCCTGTTCGATTCTGCTCAAATTCGGCATATGGCCTTCTGGTGACTCCTTTAAACCATCAAAGTATTTTTTTGTAAGTATTTTGATTTTAAAGTAGTTATTTATTAAGACAAATTTGATAAATTAAATAAAAAATATCCTAAATTGTGATTTTTGTTAAGCATTAAATCGTGAATAGCTGTTCACACGTTGATACAAACTACATGTTTTGTTCAGCAAAGTTTAAGTGCACAAAAATCCGCATCTTTTGATGGCATTGGTATCAAAAATATTTTACGCTTCTTGGTACACATTTTGGTCAGTTGAATTCAAAATTTTTGGACCAAAAAATTATTTTTTCTTGAAAATAGCTTGCTAGTTTTACATTTTGATACAAATTCGGTTCATTTTGTATTTTTTACGTGTAGTTTTTAACTCAAACAAAATTAAAAAAATATAAAATATATAAATTTTATGAACATTTTTGGACCCAGAATTTATTTAAAATCAAATCTTTTGAAAGTGGACTTTTTTTTAAAGATCGCGCTTGCGGAACCTCTAAACATGATTATTTTTGTCGGCTCCATACAAAAGTTTGTTCTGCACATCCTAATCTACCATTTGGAGGGTGAGCCCCCAGATTTCCAGAAGTTATGCAATTTTGGGACACCCTACTATACACCCACTCCCCCCTAAACGCGTTACGTAATATTTGAATGGTCCCTTAGTTTGTTAGTTTGACCACTTTTTTATCCGAACACCCTTCATGTAACATTAAACTTCATTTTGGTTCAAAACTCACCCAAGATTTTTTGCAGAATTAAAAAAAATAACTTCTACGTGGGTAAATCCCAACATAAAGGTTTGTATGGAAAAATGTATTATTAAGTTCTGAAAAAGTTGTTGAGCTATCTTGTTTAAATTTTAGCCAACTTGTGATTTTGTATAGGAAGTTCTCTGCTGAACAACTCTGCTGAAAATGTTTAAATTCGTATCTTTCCAGGAAAAAAAATTATAAACTGGTGATTCAGGATATGTGTTTTGGAATAAAAAAAAAACAATTGAACTCTTAAATAGAGATTTACCGAATAGAATCAAAATGTAAAAGCGATTATTTCAATTTCTTCTTCCTGTTAATGCCCCTCATGGGTTTGAGTCGATTATTTTCAACCAGATGATATTACCAAATGATGTATTACAAGATCTTTTTTAAGTAGTGGTTTCTCTGATTTTCAGAATGTCACCAATAACTGAAAGGACATCAGATGACTTGTCGTTTATAGGGCGTCTATTACCAGAGATTGAGTTCCTGTGAAATCTGGTACAGCACAAGTCGAAACATGTCAATTTGGAATTGCTTATTTGATATCGAATTTGTAAATGTCGAATTTGAGTAAGATATCTTTAAACATATCATACTTATTACCACACGTACCCAAACAGTCGGGCAATTCAGGACGGTGTTTTGAAAAAATTGAATTGAATACAAGAGGAGAAAGAAAAAAATCTAGTTGAAATTTAAAGTTTTGATTGGATATATCATGTAGAAGTTTTTGATGATTGTGTAGCATTTTTCACATTACTTTTAGATTTTTTAATGAATAATCCAGCATCATTCGAAAAAATTTACAGTACCTATATAAATTTTAAAATACACACTCGGCCTATTCGGCCGACCGAATATTCGGTACATCTCTACTCTCAAATTTGCTGGTGGATCATGGAATCATGGCAGAGTTTTGAACAGAAAGGAAGCTTTTAAGACAGAAAATGCCCCCAAGTCAACTCGATTTAATGTAGCGTTAGACTGAGTCTATTCGGGGTCATTTTTTAATTGCTCAAACCCTGGGGTCTAAAAAGCTTCGTTTCGTTCAAATTCATCCAAGACATTTTAAGTCATGAGTCAAGTACATGAGTCAATTTTTACTAAGAAAATTTAATATTTTGTTCGGATGATTCAACATCGTTTACCAGTCGTTTAACATCGACTGGCATTGTTCTGAGTTACAACTATAACAAATTTAATTTGTCGAGTTATTTATGAAAAATGGGGATGAACAAAAAAAATTCTAAAAATTCTAAATATAAATAGTTTTAACAATGTTAAGCTTCCAAATCCCTCTCTTTTCTACGTCCCTGCTCAGTGTTTTTAAGCTCTCGTCATGGATCCTTGCTGGCGGGGTGGCCGCGGCACCAAGCGGTGAAGCAGGAGCACAGGCTAGCAAATGTTGGAGTCGGCTTTCGAGTTCGAACCTTACGTCCGGAGCAGATTCAGGAAAATGCGTCATTCATTTGTGTTACGATCGTCGGTTCGAGCGGTTCGCGTTTGTCGGATTTCGTAGCCGTAAATTTTCTGCGGTGAGTTGCAACTTGAAAATTGCGATTCCTCTACGCTCTGTTGTACTTGGTGTACAAAACGTTTGAATTTTTTTTTTAAATGGTAGTTTTAATGCTGACCCCTTAAACATTGCATTCCGGAAGGTATTTAATAAACCATGAAATCGTGATGTCAGTTCGGGATACATATAAGAAAGTTCAAGGGAAGTGGGTTGACCTGGCCCTTGGATGGAAGCAGAAGGAGAGATCTGGGCAAGACTGGTTTATTTGGAAGATCTTTAAAAAGAGAACTGCTGTAAGAACCAAGGCAACGGAACTGCATTAAGTGGAAGGAAAGGGGGGATGAGTTAACTTGGCTCGAAGTGCGTGTTGCGTGGCGATTTTTTTTCTGTTACATCCTCCAACAAATTTATTGTATAAGAACAACTTTAAGCCTCCTGGTGTATGCATTGATGTGACTCGATGCATATGTAGGTTCATGTATGCAACGAAACGCAGCAAGATGTAAACACAGTGCATGATGGCTTTTATGCGCAACGGGAATGACCGTGATTTGGCTGGCTCTCTAGGAGCGAAAGCCGGGAAGTACGCGTGGGGGAGTGGGAATTCTTCGAAGTGCAATGCAGTTGATGATTGTTTTGTGGTGCACGATTCTCATGCACCCTTCTTTCACTGGAACTGGAGCATTTGGCGAAGTCAAGGGTGAAGTGCAAATGTAAAATGCAGTTTTGGAACATGTCGTACGGATTTAAAACGTTTGTTCCCATGTATACGATATTGGACTTTCTTCGCAAGAACTGATTAAAATCATTCATTTTGAAAAGGATTAAAAAACTTTTTTTTTGCGTACAAAAATAAATATGAAACGAAACAAAATAATAAAATTGATAAGCATCTATTTCTCAAGGTGAATGGAACCTGTAATCTTGTATTAGCAATAGAACAAGAGAATACTCAAATTGTATTCTCTGATTTTATCAACGTCTTTTGGCGAGCGTCAATAACTAAACACACAAATTCGCTTATTGTCCGGATGTTCGGAGCCACACTTTTTTGTTTAATTGCAAGGGACAATTTTTAAGCAGCCAACTCAAACCAAAAAGCCACATCTGGTTTTTTCCGATGACCTTGGAAATTTCTAATTGATATTAACGGGAACCAACAAATTTATTTATGATTCTTTCCTAAACATGCCGATTGTCACTGCTTTTGTACATGACTAATACATGTCAACTTAACACCCTTTCAAATCCTCAGGGGAGCTATCTGAAACCTCTAGTTTCCCTTCTGTTTAACGAATTGAGTGCTTTTCTTGGGTTGTACGCCATCAATCTAAAAAAAATCCGTTTAATTTCCTCCTTGGTTGATTGCTGTGCTTCTAAGGAGTGTATTTGAAAAAAAATGCAACACTTGTTTTGTGAACAATTTCTAAATGCATGGGTTGAAATTGATGAAATTTTCATTGAAGCTACCTAGTGATATAATGTGTACATGTGCAAAATTTGGTAATAATCTGTCAAGTGGTTTTTAACAAATTTTTTTGGACACGATCGAGAAAAGTTCTTATTAGTCCCAGTTGAATACCCACAAACAAAAACAGGAAATAAAATATTCGACCAGAGTTCATATTGTAAATTGTTTAAGGAGTTCGAAAAAAAAAACGCATAAACTACCAACCTGTACGGAAAATTTACTTACAAGTTGAGAGTCAAAAATCAGCTAAATAGATTTAGTCGATTATCTAAAACAGATCCATACAGATGCTTGTCATAACAATCACAGTGCATGAAACCATCATTATATATTAACGATAGCTTTCTAGAGCACATCTACGAAAATTTGCAAGTAAAGATTGACTTTTTTTCACTAAAATTCCTAGCGCACGCTGGAAATTTACTCAAATGAGCCCTAATTTGGCCAGAGCACTTGAAAATAAATGAGGATCAAACCCTGTTAGTGGCATTGTAATTAACGAAAAAAGCCGAAAAGTGAACTTTCCTAGTAAATATATAAAAAAGGCTACCTCCAAATGCAACCGTTTTCCCACTTCAGCACTTCAATAGGTTCCACAAAGTTGATACTCTGTTTAGATTGGATATGGAATCGTTCCTTTACGCAAAAACTGGGGTGGAGTGACAGGAAGCCAAATATGTTATTTTAGTGCCGAAGGAAGACGTTCGACTAAATTAGTCATAACTTCGACCAAATTAAAAATTTTGAGTTATTGTAAAGGTAAAGCTTCAGAAAATAGAAAACGTTATCTAAAATAGTCTTGATTTGGACAAATATAAAAATCTAATAATTTCTATATGGGACGCTTTCTCAAAAACTACTTGACAGAACGCCACAAAAATTTGCACATATAAACATTACATTACTAGGCGGCTTTGCTGAAAATTTCATCAATTTCCATGCATGCATTCACATTCACATTCACAAAACAAAGTGTAGAATTTTTTCGAATATACAGGGTGTTTAATAAGTTCGAATACACTTTGTAACCAAATGGTGTGGTAAAGCCGTAGCATATATATCTGACTTTTTTATTTAGAGTAATTTTGTGCTATTATCAGACAAACTATTCCTGGTGTCGAAGAATTAATTTTCATTAAGTGTTCGTTTTTTATCAGCCTTTTCACACCACAAGTACTGGTACAGACAAAAAATCCAATTTTCTGACCAAAATAAATAGTTTACAGGTCACCTAATCTGCCTACTTTGGTCAAATTCTCATGTTCATGGATGATTTTGAGAATAAACAAGCCTACAGAATTTCTAAACTTGTCTCATATAAATTCTATTTTTTCGTATTATGTGTGAAATGTCGAAAAAGTAGCTACGTGCTAGCTGATTTTCATCAAAAAGCTCATCAACGTGATGGAGGATAGAATAATTGCACATCATAAATAGATGAAAACCATTAAATATGTGTTTGTGTAACTTTAAGTTTACATTTGTCATTAATCATCAATTTAGCATCATCATTTATCATCAATTAAATATCAAGGTCACCAAATTTGTATTTTTCCGAGGGGCAATGCATCTAAAACATATTTTTGACTTATTTGAGTGCCCTGAATCTAAATATGCAATAATTCGATCAGCTTTTTTATATTGAAATAATTTTTCAAAACAGGGGAAGGAAGTTCAGCACTTTTTTTTGAATAAACTTGAAAACAAAACATTGCAATCTAAAATTAAAGTTTTGAATCTATTATCAACTTTCATCAAGACTTTAAGTAATTTTGAGTTCTGCGAAAAAAGTTACTTTTTGTTTACTTATCCTTATTTAACGAATGTTTAAAGAAGTTTTAGACCAAATTCAATTTACTATACTTTTTAAGGCATGAATCTAAGCATTTTGCAGTTTCCAATAAATTTAAGAAAGAAATTAAGTTTTTTTTTCAACTTTCTGCAGTAATATAAAAAAATACTTTTAATGATTTATTTTTTCAAAATATTTAAAAAATGTTGAATTTTATTTTTTTTTTCGATTATGCTTAATCTTTTTCAAAATATTATTCCTTAAGGGGGGGGTAGGGTCTAACGGGTATAAAAAAAACACCATTTTCACGATTTTTTTCTAGAGCTATCGTTCAAACAAATGTATTCAAATTTTTTGCATTATACAAAGCATTGTTAAAAGAACATTTAGTAATTTTTTCTTAGAAAAATATTGAAAAATGAGCCGGTGACGGAGCATTTTCGAGGATGCCTTTTAGAAAACAGGATTTTCGGTGGACACTGTAATTCAGCACAGAATCATCTGAAGTCAAAAAATCAGAGCGAAATATTTTAAATAGATGTTTTTCTGGACCCCAACGTTTTTTTTAACTTAAAAATATTTTTATGAAATTTTTGTGGCTGTTTGAAGTAAAAACTACGATTTTTCACTTAAAAATCCGCCATTTTTCACCTCTAAAATCTCCCCAAAGTAAAAAAAATCAAAAAAGAAAAACGTTGGGGTCTGGTATTTTATATGTAGAAAATATGTTCCAAATTTGAAAAGAATCGGATAAGAAGTTTTCAAATGACGATGTCCACGGACTTTAAAAATGTGCTTTCGAGAAAAACGCGTTTAAAGTTTCTGCTCTTGCTTTCTTGCAGTATTAGATAGGAGGAGATACAGGCCTATAACTTCTACAGTTTTGCTTCAATTGACTTGAAAATTTGACACAACATTCTTGAAATGTTTTACAATAAGAAAATAAAAAAATAAAAAAATCGATTTTTTGAAAGTGTTAGACCCTACCCCCCCCTTAATTGAATGAATACACAACAATAATAAACAAAATCATAATCAGATGTCTTCTAAAATGTTGGTTTAATAGTTAATCAGTCACCAATGATTGATTTCACTTAAATCTCACAAATTTCAAATTTCCATATTATCAAAACTAAATTTGACAAAATATTTGAGTTCAGGACACTAAAATCTTCAAAATCAATCATTAAAACAGCAACAGCAGTTTTTTATTCAATTTTAAATAATATAGCCATGGTATTAAATATTTTAGAAATATTTTTTTATGTTGTTCAATTCTGAATTTTTGTTTTCAAAAAAAAATCCTTTACATTTTTCGAAATAACATAATCACATTTTTTTTCAAATTCAAAACACTACAGCGGATTTTTTCAACCAACGCTGCAGTTGAAAATGAAGAAAAGAAATGTAAATTAAGATGAATAATAAATAAAATTACAATTTCCTAAAAATTACTCATGATTGATTTTTTACCTGTTTTGACATGTACTTTAGAATTCAGATTTTCTTTTGAATCTGTGTTCTGGAATATTTATTTCAAATTTAAAAACTGAACTGCTTAGAAATTATTTTGAAGTAAATTTCTAGTTCAGTATAAGGAACATCGTTTTGAAAAATTTATCAATAACTTACCGAAAAACTTTCATGGTGATTTGTTTTAGAAATTTCGATTTATACTATCAGTAAAATTCATTATTTTTAGAGTATGTGATAATAATGAGTAAGAAAATGAATGCAATTCATTTCCTTATCAAGTGTGATTTTTATTATTATTGGCCTGTGATATAGCTCAGTTGGCAATTCTGTTGTCTCCTGAGCAGATGTCCGCGAGTTCGAGCCCAAGAGTAAACATCGAACACAGTTGTACCGGATAAGTTTTTCAATAACGATCCGCCAACTGTAACGTTGATAAAGTCGCGAATGCCATAATGATGGTAAAACGACTATAATCGAAACAAAAAAAAAATTTATTAACCTTCGCACGGGCCTGTTCCTACCCATATATCATCGCATGCCAAATTTGGTTCCGTTTGCTTGATCAATTCTCGAATTGTGCGAAAAATTTATGGGAACACCCCTCCCCGATTCTTATTTGCCCATTGGAAGTAGACAGACAGACAGAAATCCATTTTTATATATATACTAGCTGACCCGGTGTGCAATGCTACACCTTGCAAAAATAAATATAGTTTGTAAAAATTTATTCAAATTTATATTTTTATAAGCATTTTTTTTTAATCAAACCTCATCATGGTATAGAACCAACAACTTTGAAATGAGAGCTGCAGCTGGAGTTCCGAATTGCAATTCAAAGATGGTATGTATTATTAACTGAAGTTGATCTCTAAACTTGTTTTTCAAGATCTGAAATTTGTACTCTGTTTTTAAAGCTTCATAATGACTCAAATAATGTCAATATTTATGGATTTTCCACCTTTTTTCCCAAAGTGGGAAGTTACGAACTTCCATAAAAACATTTGTCCCATCTAATTTTGAGTTATGCCAAATATCCGTACGCAAAAAAACCCTCTTTTAAAATATGATCCCTTCTTTGAAAAGCTCTTTATCTTATACTTACATGGGAGTTCCCCCATCTTTCCAATTTTGTCCCCCACTGCTTGAAGAAGGTAGGCTGATTTACCTGGCTCGAGTTTATATAAATTTCTAATTGAAAGAAACAGATTCGCATATTGGAATTTATTGCACATTGTACTTTATGAAAATAGAATATTGAAAACCGATCAATAGTGTGAATCGGGACAGATTTTTGAGTATATTCCTAAAATTCTGTATTATGAGCACTTCCAGCCCCTGATTAGCTTTAGATGATTTATTTGTTTTGATTTTCAGAATTATTTAAAACAAAAAGCTCTCATTTTCATTTCTAAATTCGTTTCAGTTGTGTATCAGGTCCGGAGTAACAGTTTTTAGAAGAAAACATTTTTTTTATTTTTTTTGTAACAGAGAAAAGTTGAACGTTTGAACATGCTCTAGTGTTCCTTGAATGAAAAAATTTCGGATAATGAATTCCCTCACTTTTGGTCAATAAAAATCAGTTTATTTCACTGATACCTTTGACTTATGAACACGTCAGGCCTATCTTATCTAATTTAAAGAAAAGGCTCTTGATCAGTTCATGTGTTGGAACAGATTTTATTGATCTTTTTTTCGGTTGAGTACATTTTTACATGTTCAACAAAATGATTCTGACCTACCTCTGTAGAAAACATCTTATTCATATTTCTTTTATCAATATGATGCAAAAATAACCTTGTAGGTGAAATGGGTTAAAAAATTGTATGTAAATTCTTTACTTTCTGATTTTTTTTTCAATTGTCCGCAAAGTGTCATACCATTATTTCATTAGCATCAGAACTAAATTTATATTTTTAAAACAACAAATGCTACCTACATGACTATGAACTAAATATGGAAATATTTTTGCAAATCTTTCAATTAGTTTTGATTCGATTGATATAATACCAATCTGTGTCACATCTAGGCGTCATTTATTTCCACGTGCTGTGTACATTTAGGCAAGAAAAAAACATATCTAGGTTGCATATAGCTCCCACGTGCATAAGAAATATAGGTACTTGGTTGAGAAACAGGCGCCTGATTGTTGAATTTCTCCAGCGACAATGAACTGTATGTTTTGGTTTCTATCCACTTGCGACGCCGTTTGCTTGACCATAGAGATAAAAAACAAACCCCTCAAAGAAAAGAAAATTTCTTATAATGGATGACTTATCAATTTCAGATTTTGTCAAAAATAATGTATATGTTTTTTTCGATCGGCAAAATGTCAATCTGAATCACATTTAGGCGTCATTCATAACCATGTGCTGTACAAATGAGCTAGGAATCAAGTAGGAAAAAAATCACATCAAGGCCTCATATCGCCACCCCTCGCATTGAAAATATGCTTGGTTGAGAAATACGCGCCAAAATATTCCCACTGATCAGTATGCTATGCCATGGTTACTATCCTTTCGCGACGTATGTTCGCGACGCCTCGACCATAGAGACGAAAAACAAACCGCCCAAAGGAAAAAAAATCTCGAGAAAATGGATGTCATGACTTTAATTTGTTTCGAAAAACTACAAATTTTGTATGGAAGCACCCCCTCCCTTAAGTCGGATGGGGTTTTAACTATTATAGAAACCATCTCCGGCCCCAAAAACCCCCAGATGCCAATTTTGACGATGATCGGTTCAGTAGTTTCCGAGTCTATAGGGAACAGACAGACAGACAAACATTCATTTTTATATATATAGATACTAGCAGACCCGGTAAACTTCGTCTTACCATGTTCAATTTGGCGTCCATTTTAAATTTTTCCTAGTTTTCTTTACATTTCCCTTCTTTCCCTTTACTCGAATCATTTCACTCAATTCTATCAAAATTAAACCAAAGAAATTAAACTCAACGGGTCTTTTAAAATCCAACTATTGTAACTTGTTCAATAAATATTTGTATGTTGATAATATGTGCATTTCATTTGCTGTATTCCATTCAGTAAGTTTATTCCGTTTTGTTATATTGTTTTTAATATTGGGACAATTTTTGGAGTATTTGCCGAATATTTTGCCTAACGCAGTGCTTTCGGCTCCCAATTAGCTTTGGATGGTGTATTTTTTAGAGCTGAAGAAATAAAAAAAAACATAAGAAAAAAAAACTTTACTAACCATTTTCAAACAGCTTTTTATTCACCATCCTCATCCTTCGGATCAGTTTGAATTAAAATCCATATTTTCACCAAAATCATATCCAAAAAGATTCGCCTGATACTTAAGTTAAAGACTGTACTCATTTCAACTTAAAGTGTTCCCAACAGCACTTGTCACGGCATTAAATTTGGCGATTTTGCGTATTGCAAATTCCTTTTTTTTATTCAAGCAAAAAATGCAAATTAATTCCTTTTAATTCCTTTGAACTTTGAACAAAGAAACGATTGGTTTTGAAAAGAGGAAAACATATGTTTAGATATATTCACCCATTATTTTAAAGATTTTAATTGAAGCAGTTCTGATTTCAAAATTTCCTGAACATTGTTGGTGGTGATCTGCGATTTTATTTAGGATTACGTTATATTTTATAGATTGAATAACATTCAATTGAAAAGCAGATTTTTTTAAATTTAATAGATCGAACAGAAATAATCTGTAACGGGCTTCGATGGTTTCATGAGTTCATTTTGATTCCTGGAAATTATCATATAAACAAAACCTTAATAAAAATAATGTGTCTTTTTTACTGTAAATCTTAATTTTCAAAAATGAAACACCGGTTAAATCCTAAAGAATATCACCACAGTTCAACTTTCATATTCTCTGAAAAAAGGTATTTTTTTCAAAAAAAAAAAAAATAAAATAAAAAATTAGTTATGTTGACAAAAAGAAATATCGAAGTATACATTTGTCCCATTTATTGGGGCAAGTGAAAACACATAGGTCTTTTTCAGATGCGTCAGTGAAAAGACTTTAAAATTAATTTAATACTTGTTCTTGTTTGTCTGTTTTATCAACTTTCATTGCTATATCCTAAGTTTTTCTCCGGAATAAATTAATGCTTGGTACTTCAATTTCACTGAATGCTGTTCAACCAAAAGACCTTGATTTATAAAGACCTTTATAATAATTTTGAATATCCGCTTCAGATTCAACACTCGGGATATCCTTTCTGGCCATTTTGGAGATAAAATTCTTAAATTGTAGATGTTTCATAGCTAAATGGCGCGTTTTCACTTATTCCACCTAAGAAATTACAGGAATTAATATAATTTTTAACACTTTCAGGTCATATTAAAAGTTCATCATAAAAATCTGCTGCCCCTGGAATATCAATCACAAATAAACTTTTCAACAAAAAAGTGAATCAAAAGTCTCTCCTATATAGCCAAACTATGTAAAACAAAAACACACTTTTTATGTTAACTTTGTACTTGAATTGTGTTAACGTGTAAACAGTTTTTTGGTGAATGATTTAAAAAAAAGAGTTAAGTTTATTTATTCAAATTTTTTTTGGGCCCAACAATTATTTAGATGAAGAAATAATGTATAAATTTTTTGTAAAAGTTGATAGTTTGCACTTGCTCTAGTCTACTTTCTTATTTGAAAATTCTTCCAGAAAATGCATATCCTCACTTTTTGTCATTAAAACGTAGATTATTTTATTGATAACTTCAATTGCAAAAAATTAAATAGTTCATTCAGTTTTAAAAGGCTTCAATCATATCCAATCTATTTCAAAGAACAGACTCTTGTTGAGAGGACGAATGACCAAGTTGGTTAAAATCTTCTATAAATACACAAAATAGAATAGAATAGATTCTTGTTCAGTTATTGTGTCTAGCGTTCTAGGCGTATTGGATTATACGAAATTGAATGTAAAGCTTCCCAATTTCTTATTTTCAAACGTCCGCAATGTGTCATAACATTATTTCATATTTATCTTTACCAAATTCATATTTTTTGGACAACAATTTACTACTTAAATTAACACGAATTAAAAATGGTTTTAATATTTGAAATCGTTTATATGGTTTTGATTCGATCGATAAAATATCAATCCGTGTCACATCTAGGCGTTATATATTACCATGTGCTGTGTACAAATAAGCAAGAAAAAAAAAAAACTCATCTAGGTTGCATATCGCCCCCACGTGCAAAAGGAATATGGGTACTTGGTTGAGAAATAGGCGCCTAATTTTTAAATTTTTCCAGCGATCAATGAACAGTATGCTTTGGTATCTTGCAACGACGTTTGCTAGCGACGCCTCGCCCATGGAGACGAAAAACAAACCTCTCGAAGAAAAGAAAATCTCTAAAAATGGATGCCTGACGTTTCAATTTCAGATTTTGGCAAAACAAATATTTTATGTTGTATTCGATCAGCAAAATGTCAACCTGAGTCACATCTAGGCGTCATTCATAACCATGTGCTGTAGAAATGAGCTAGGAATCAAGAACAAAAAAAATCACATCAAAGCATCATATCGCCACCACTTGCATTGAAAATATGCTTGGTTGAGAAATACGCGCCAAAATACTCTCACTGATCAGTATGCTATGCAATGGTTACTATCTTCTAACGACGTCAGGTCACGACGCCTCGACCTTGGAGACGAAAAATAAACAGCCCAAAGGAAAAAAAAAACTCGAAAAAATGGAAGCCATGACTTTCATTTCATTCAAAAAACTACAAATTTACTTATTGCGGACAATTTATGCGACTTTCTGTTATTTTTATTCGATATAAACCGATTCGCATGGCTACAGAATATTCTAAAAATAATTTCATTTGAATCGTTTGGGCCATTTCGGAGGAGTAGTACTACAAACACCGTTACAAGAGAATTTTATATAATAGATATATATATATAGATTTTACACAGAATAAAAAAAAAGTGCCTTGGCCAAATACAGGAAACCTATTTTGACTGACTCTTTATAAAAATCGTCAGCATTCTTATGGAGAACGAAATTTCAACAATAGAGGAGCGTGCCGCGTACGGTGGACTCGAGAAACCGCTGAAGCTCATATAATTGGTTTAAGGTAAAAAAAAAATCCTAAACAAAAGGTGTGATTGACCATTATTGAATTACCTTTCCATTTGAGTAAAAAAAATCTGTCCAGTTGATTTTGAATTACCGTTATTTTAATTTGTATTCGAACTTAAAGTCTGTTTCACATAAAATCTGGTTGGATAAAATAGATCATTTATCCGCAAAGAAATAACGTACAACAAAAGTAAAAATGTCATTTTGTAGGGTTTTTATTCCACTTTAAGGAAAAAAATACATAAAAATCATTCGTCAGCTTTTCGGATGAATTTTCGAACTTTTTTTGTGATACCACCCATCATTTTCCGCACAGTACTGCACAGAAAAAAATTTTGACTATTACGTGTCACTGAAAACTGCAACCTTTAAAATAAATCACCTGTAATTAACAAAACCTGTAATTTTAAATTATTGTCCTTGAAAGTTAACGAAGATTCATTTATTATTATAGCAAATGTCCTGTAAAAAAGTACACTAAAAATTAAATGTCACGTAATCATGTTTTCGACCTATAAAATTATGGTAAATGTCCTGCTCCTTTTTGTTACAGGACATTTTTGTAATTTTACAGGAAATAATTTTTGCTGTGTGCTGGTAACCTCATTTGCCATCTTGTTCCACCACTTTTCCATTTGAGCGGGTTTTTTCATGGTTCAGCCACATTTCTTCAGTTTGCCCTTAACTATTCCCCAAAATTTCTTGATGGGACGAAAATCCGGACAGTTTGGTGGATTGATACTTTTTTCAACAAAATCGATCTTGTTCTCCTTATACCACTTAACGACATCCCGGCTGTAGTGGCAGCTTGCCAGGTCCGTCCAGAACTTCACCGGACCTTTGTGGGACCGAATGAATGGCAAAACCCTCTTCTGGAGACATTCTTCTTTGTAAACATTTCCATTCATTGTGTCCCCAGTGATGAAAACCTTAGTCTTCTTCCCACAACCACAGATCCCTTGCCAAATCATCAACTTACGAGCAAATTTATCTGTGAAAACAAACTTGAATCTACCCGCAACATTCCCTTTACGCTTCGCAAGGTAAAATTTGTTAACGGGTATTTGTCCAAAATCCATTTT
This sequence comes from Uranotaenia lowii, assembly GCF_029784155.1. NCBI lineage: Eukaryota > Metazoa > Arthropoda > Insecta > Diptera > Culicidae > Uranotaenia > Uranotaenia lowii. The sequence continues at coordinate 314,568,924 of NC_073692.1, read as the reverse complement.
GACGTAAGTTTCGTCGTGCATCAAAATGCATCCGTTGTACTTGGTCAACATTTTCTCGTACAACTTCCTTGCCCTGGTTTTGGCAACCAGGTTTTGTTTCAGCGTCCTGTTAGGGCGTTTGCTTGCATAATATGACCGCAAGCCTTCTCGTAAACAAATTCGTCGAGCTGTACTGTGGTTCGTCTTGAACTTTTTCGCCAAATCACGCAAGGAGATTCCAGGATTATTGTGAACTGATCGAATTACCTTTGCTCGCAGCTTCCGGTCATATGTTCCACTTTTACGCCTGGTTTGTTTTGCTCGATCCACCGTAAGGGTCCCCCGTTAACGTTACAGCACCGAATTTACAGTCGATTTTGGATATTTCAGGAATTTCGCGATCTTTACCCCTTTACCCCAGAATTTTCTCTCACCTTTCGCGTTCCATCGTCCATAAATTTTGACTGACTGCTTCAATCTTGATGAAATTTTCACCACTAAGTAAACAAACCATCCGGATCAAAACCGAACATGGATGCTTAGTTAGGACCGTGGAATTACTTTTTGCAGGAGGCTCAAATTTCCAGCATATTCTCAAGGCAGTAGCCAGTATTTTGCAGTTTTTGGTTTTATACGACTGCAGAATCCGCAATTTTATGGTTCACAGTATAAATCGATGTATTGTGCTCTTGTGTAACAATTTTAACTTTAATGTGCCAATTTTGACCCATATCATGGGTGCACGCGAAGAATATCGAGAGAGTACAACTATGTTTTTTTCAGATACGCCCTAGTCGCTTTATTTCCACCTTCCGCACCACCCAAGTTGCAAATAATTTCCGAATAGGGCAAATATGCAATCTAAAAGTTCAATTATGGTTTACGAAAATGCGTGTCGGTTACCAATGCGACGCATCACTAATCATCAATCACTAAAGTCGTTACCTATAAAGTTCGCCATCCAGACTTTTCCAAATATTTTTTCAAATGCTCAAAAAAAATAATAGTTGGCATCTCCATTTAGACATGTAGTTGGTAATGGTGATGTTTTTCTTAATGACAACACATACTTTCAAATAAAATTTTAAATACATAATTACAAATTGAACTGTAAAAACAAAATGACGCTAAAACAAAATTCTTAATTTGTTAGATGTTTTTGGATAAGTGGAAACAACCAAGCACTCACTCACAGCTGCACATTTTCTGATTATCACTGTGACAAATTTTTTGAATTATTTATTAACAAATGTGGAGGAGAGGCCATAGAAAAACAGCCGAGTTTATATTTTAATTTACTCGATAGTCCAAAGGACTCAAGAGTTTAGTTTTTTGTAGGCCTAAATGTATTGTTTTAAGCTATGGCTATCTATTGATAAACGACTTCGGAAATAATCTATAAATTAAGTGACGAAGTGATGTCACTAAGGAATTTCGCAGCAGTGAAAAGTGTCCCCTGTGACGAAACCAAACTGAGCAAGAATAAATGAGCGACAGCTCCAATGGGCTCCCCATCAAGGAGCTCTTCGATACCTGTGTAATTCGTAAAAAAAAATACAAAGAAGGTACACATCTACAATCTCATCCCCCCTTGCTGCTTCCGCCGATACTCCGCATATTCGTTAGCTCAACCCAGCCAGATTGACCACAATACAAGGTTTGTGCAAAATTGCCGGTTCCCCCCTTGTTCTCTGAGCTGCTCAGAGCTCCCCCCAAACGGGTGGCCCCTCTCAAACATGTCGAAGCAATTGTTGTGCTGTGCTGCTGTTGTATGTAACTCGTCATAGTTGCTCGCTCACCCTGCTGTTGGCTCACTGGTTGGCGATTCTGGGGGAGTTCAGCCGCCGTGAAAGAGCACATCACGGCTCAGTTCGCGTTGGGACAGAGTGCAGTTTGGATCAGCAACAATTTGAGCGAGCTGCTCCCGGTTCGGAGATTCACGCGAAGTGATTGAATGTTTAATTTGGTCCACTACTGGCACGCAGGCATCATTGCAAATGGTTATTATTTTGTTTTTGCGCGTTTGCGGGCATTTTTTTCGTTCTCGATAAGCGACCGAAAATGTGACCGCCTTTTCGAAGGTGTGTAATCGGAATTTGTGCTTACGTGTTAAGTTTGGGTTAATCCGAATCAATTTTTTTTTCTATCGGTGCCATACGCCTCGTGGGTCTTTGACGATATATTGAAAAAAGTTATAAAATACTAAAGCAAATGCAACATTGCAAAAATAAAAATATTGCGCAAAATGAGGAAAAATCTCTGCTAAATGTACATATGTAATTGTACTGCAACTATACATTGTGTATTGGTTTGGCTTACAGATTAGTGTTTGGTGTTTATCCAGAATTCTCTGTGTTTGAGTGTGAAAAATTACGGGAAGCCCATAGCGGGAGACCGATTCGATTCGAAATTAGTGCATCCCAGTCATTTTGTTTGCGATTTCAATGCAATAACACGAAGGAAAAAAAGTAAACGATAGCTGAACAAGCAGAAAAGGAAAAATAAAAAAGTTTTCACAAAGCGTGTGCAAAATAAGTAAAAAATAAACCAACCGAAAGCAAGAATAGCAACCAAAAATAAAACAAAATCGCATATAATTGAGAATAATATTTGGTGTGTATACGTTTGTGATAAGTAAAACGCAGAAAGTCAGAATTCGGAGAGTGAGAATCGTCCGTATACGTCTATGAAGATAGTGTTTTTGTTGGGCTATTTGTGCAAATAATTTTTCGGGGGAGATTCGGGCTTTCGCAATTGCCGTGTGGTACTGCTGCCGCTGCCGGTTATTTTCAAGAGCAAATGATGCGCCCGGTGTGAGTGCATCTCATCATACTTGTGGAAAATTGAGTGCTGTCGTGGTTGAAAAGAGAGAGTGGGTGCAAGAGCGCTCAGGAAACGTGAGATCCTCACAGGTGCGAGAGAGGGAGAGTTTTCGGGAATTAAATTGAAGGGTTAAGTAAAATTTAGTGACTGCGTTTAACTGAGGATTAATTCAAGGATCACCGAGTGGAATTTTCCGAAGGCGTCTGTGAATTTGAAGGTAAGTTTTGAACACAGAAGAACACACAGCATAAATTACTAATACTATTGAAGAAAAGTCTTATTAATCCCCGAAACTCAAGAAACTAAATAACTAAAAATAACCTCTTGAAGTTGTTTTTCCAGTCTATGATAACAAAATAACTAAATTATTTTTCTAATAACAAAAACGAATGATAAATATATATAGAACCAAGAAAACAAAAGTAAGTTATTGAGTTTTTTCCTAGTACAGTAAGGTTTTTTTTCTATATATGGTGATATTGGCTTACCTTTGTTTCTGAATTTTTTAAACTTAATCTTTGGAATACAAAGGGACAAAAGGTTGTTAATTGATCCTATGAAGTATCCTACTAACAATCCCTCCTTTATTCCTCATTGACTACTAGGACGTGGCCGGCGCCGTTATTGATCATTTTCAAAGTGAAAGCATGAGTTTTGTGCATTGTGAATGAACTGCTAGTCCCAAGCACCATTCTTTTGGCCCTTGCACAAAGCTGATGGCCTCGATCAATCACGGAGTAGCAACCATTGGCGAGGTAGAACTTGTTCTGCTTAGCCACGCCAGCGATTATGGAACTTGAAGTGCGTAAGTTTAACAAAGTCTAATCAAATATGTTATTTGAAATTTAAAAGAGATGATCATATCCAAACACTTCAAGTTCAATGATTTAAGGTGGATATGAGTAGTCAACTAAGCTGAGCTAAGCTAAGCTAAGTACAGTAAGGTTTTTTTAACGCGGTAATGCGTACCGCGTAAAAAACAGCGTTAATTCCCGAAAACCGCATAAAAAAACCGTGCTAATTGCAGAAAACCATGTAAAAAAACTTGAAGCTGGGACAAGAAAGGACCTGACATGAATGACATGATATGACATTGACAATGGCGTTGATAATAACATTGAGACCTAAGACTTGAGCCCTGAGACCTGAAACCTTAGATCTGAAACCTTCGACCTGAGACATGAGACCTACGACAAGAGACATAGGACATAAGACTTGAGACTTTGGACCTGATACTTGAGACAAGAGACGTGAGACTCGAGACTTGAGACCTGAAACATGACTCTTGACAAGAATCAAGAGACCTGGAACCTGAGACCTGAGACATGAAACATAAGACTTGAGACCTGAGACTTGAGACATGAGACTTCAGGCATGAGTCTTCAGACCTGACACTTGAGCCCTGAGACATGAGACTTGAGACTTGAGACCGCAGACAAGAGACTTGAGAACTAAGAATGAAATCTGAGGCTTGAGACCTGAGACCTGGTGTGTGTCATGGCTCATGTCTCAGGTCTGAAGTCTCATGTCTTTTGTCTCAGGTAAAGTCTCATGTTTCAGGTCTCATGTTTCATGTCTCAGGTTGCAGGTCTCATGTACTATGTCTCATGTCTCAGGTCTTAAGTCTCATGCCTCAGGTCTAAGGCCTCAGGTCTCAGACCTTAGGTCTCGGGTCTAATGTTTTATGTCTCATATCTCAAGTCTTAAGTCTCATGTCTTAAGTCTCAAAAAGATTATAAATATTTTTCTTTGGAAAGGACTCAAATACTCTCAAATACCGCGTAAATTCCGAAAATCGCGTAAAAAATACCGCGCAAGAAAACTGCGTAAAAAACCCTTAGTGTATATCAGGAATACATAATTCAACAATAATTTACTGAACTATTTCAAAGAAATGATCCTTCTAAGAAACAAAAATTATCCTAAAACCACAATAGGAGAATTGCTCTACAGGATATTCTCCTATTTTTTAAATACTTTATTGCTATAGCATATTCAAATCAAATAAACAATGTTTAGAATTAACTGAATCAAAGAGTTGAACTGATCATAATTGATCTAAACACTTAATTTACTTTAATAATGTAACTTAAATGTAGTGATTAAAAGACTAATAAAGACATATTAAAAAAAATCCCACACGCAAAATAATTTTCACTTAAAAAATAAGTGACATCTATAGTAAATTCTCACCATACGTAATTTCATTTGAATTTTAAGTGATGGGTCAACTGAATTCACTTAAGTGACCGGTCAAGTAAATTACACTATGACGTTCGAGTGAAATTTATCTGAATTTCTAAGTAAGTTTCTAGTTAATTATCTCTCCCTTTTTTGAAATAAAGAACATTTATAGAACACCACTTCGATTTCAAATACTTACATTACGTTTTCGCCATAAATTTATTGATTGCAAAATTCCATCTTAATCCCAAGGCAGATCGGCTACTGCGAATAGTGCGACTTCAAAAGCTTCCCTGCTGCAAACCAGAAAATCTGTCCAGTTTAATCCACAAGCTGAAACATGATATAATAGCGCCAGCACTAAATTTTACTTCGGAAGTTCGGACTTCCCACTTCCGAAAGACTTCCGACAAAGAAGAGTGAAGTACTGGATTGTCGAAAATCTATATTTTGTTGCCAGTTCACCAGCGACTTTTCTAAAAAAAATATTTAAATTCACAATAACACCTTTAAATAACTTTTTCTTACATCACGTTTAACACAAACTACCGCCAAAATCGCCTAGTAAAGAATTGAAAAAATCCAAATCCAGCATTAAGCTTTAAACGCTGCTCTTTAGAATTTTCCATTTTAAATTCTTAAAATCAACACAATTACAAACCGACATTCTCTTGAAATTCAAGTGAAGGGGAAGTGAATATTTTTTCTCACTTCAAATTCAAGTGACGACTGAAGTGAATGTGGATGAATTCACTTGAAATTTAAGTGACTGCCAAGTGAAATGTATATGTCGCACTTGAATGGAAGAAAATCACTGGAACCTTGTTTTAAGTGAAAAATCATGTGTATTTCAAGAGTGAATTTGGGTTCAGTGTAAAACCACAAGTAGGTTCAAATAAATTTTTTTTCGAATTTCAAAAGTCCTGTATTCTAAACAGTTTACTTTTTATACAAAGTTATCAACAGGAGTTTTACAAGCTTTCAAAATAAGAATGCCGTACCCGGATTTTAATTTGAAATCTTGTATACAAAAACGCTAAAATAAGAAGCGAATGAACTGAAAATTTAAAGCCAAAACCAAGCCAAATAAAACAAACAAAAACGAGAAAATGTGCTAAGAGAATATCACTTTTATTATTTTTTTCTGAAATGTTTTCTCCTTATGCGATGCAAAACAAATTTCATTAAATGAAACTTACTGTAAAATTCTCTGGTTTGTCTGGGTTGTCCAAGACTTGTAGTAGGTAAGTGTAGAGACATCATAACATATCTTGAAGGATTTCAGTAGTTTGAGAGTAGCTGAAGCGTGGTGTGCGGAAGCAAAGTCAGGCCAGAACAATGGTGGGCTTGTATGATGACGATAAAGAGGAACAAGGCGTTTTTCGATGCATTCCTTACGATAATTTTCATTATTGATGGTACCTGTTGTGAAATATGGTGACCTTCTTTCTCCGCAAAATCAGATAGTTTGCCAAACAAGCACTTTTTGCCAAACTTTTCGATTTCAATGGATCGCGTATCATGAGGTACCTAACCAACAATTGCGTTGAAAAAATGCGGCACAGGAAGAGCAGCTGTGTCCAGTTTGCAATAAGTTTCATCGTCCATCAAAATGCAACGGTTACTTTGCTTCTTCAAAATCGTATCCAGTCTGCCAATTAAATTTATTGTTTTTCAATGCTAAAAGACATACCCCTGTTAAACAGCTTATAACTTTTTTGTCTAATAAGATACGAAGTCACGGTCTTCTACAAAGTCGTTCAGTGGAAAATTTCCTTTGAAGAATTTATAAATTGGCACAAGAACCATTAGCAGGCTCTGTTGCACAGAAGAAACAAAAATGATGATGATTTTTCAGTACAAAATATCAAATTTTCCCATACAAACCTAAAAGTCCAAATTTACTCATGTAAACGTTACTTAAAAATTCTGCAAAAAAATCATGGATGAGTCTTGAAACAAAACGAAGCTTTTAAGACCCCAGGGTTTGAGAAATTCAAAAATGACCCCAAATCGACTCAGTCTACTGTGTCAGTCTACTGACACAGTAACCGAACAATTCAAATGTGTCGTCATAATAACGAATCATAACGAAGAATATTATTCAAAAACTTACCGCTGATTTTGCTTGAGCAAAGAAAACTTTGGTAAATATCGTAAATTTCAAACATGGAACATGATTTATAAAACGAGCACATGAACAAACTATCAGGTTCCAAGGCGCAAAATAATTTTACGAGTCCCCTTTTTTGTACGGCTGAAATACAAAAAATAGTGCTGTAAAAAAATACAACGCCCAAAGATCTTGAAAATACTTTTGCATGGTAAAGTTTTTAAAATGTGCTACAAGTGTGAAAATTTCTACCACCTTTTCCCAACACGAGTGATGCTTCGGTATTTTTAAAACACTAATTTTGAACTAAACTAGCACTTTGAATTCGATTCTTTAATTTTATTTTTCTCGCTGGATTTTTGTTTTAAAGTGTTTAATAGTGTTTTATTGGGTTTTATAATATACAACTGAATATCTACTTTTGTAAATAGATCCTTGTCCAAACCCTTATTTGACTAGATTGTTTCAGAGAGCATCTGCTGTGATGGATAGAGATAGTAATTTCTAAACGGAACTCACAATAGCGAGTGAAAATGACGATCTAGTCTTGTAATCTCTCCAGCAACGAGTGACCAAATGAGATGCCCACCCACGGGAGCAAGTTTCTGATGTGGATGGAAAACCCTGAATTTTTCAATGTCAACTTTGTTTGTATCGCTGCTAAGGCCACGCCATGTTGGTTAGTTTTTCATTTGCCATCAGTGAATTGGTAAATGGAAAAGTGGAAATCGAGCAAGTGGTCTTTTGGTGATGGTTTTTCACAGAGACGGTGGTTCTGCCGAGTTACCGCGACCATCCTTTGTGTCACATTTTCCAGGAACACATAAGCTCGATTGATGGAATGTCGCAATATTTCGAGTGAAAGGGAAAGCGAGAAATGTTTCCTTTTCAATAGGATGTATGATGATGTACATTTCCAAAGATGTTTAATTTCAAGTTAATAGCAGTTTCGCCAATGCTTTTGAAATAATTTTTGTATTCGTTTTTTTTGAAATAATTTTTGTCGTAGGAGGTGGACTTGTTTAATACCTCCATATTTCGGAAATGTAAAGTTACTTTTAACATAAATTGGCTTTGCTAATCATTATTGATTATCTAGGATCATGTTTACTATCGTTCCAGATTTCAGAACCATCCATGTTGCGGAATTTTCCGTAATCTAGGGAGTGGCTTGGTAAAACAAGGTACAATGTACACCGGGGTAAGGGGGGACGGTTTTTCGTATAGTTCAACTTAAAAAAATCATATAAATCAGCAGTGGATCAGTTTTGATAAAATTACATTAAATGTGATGCGGGACAAGTTGTTTAGATGTAAAGCGGGAAAAGTTATCACGTAAATTGTTATGGACTGCTGGTGTCTTCACTTACCCCGTTTTCTGGGGTAAGTCGGAACGGTAGATTTTCCTTTTGATTTCTCAGGAAATTTTCAACAAACTTGTGTTTTCTTGGTTGGATACTTTACTTAACCTATTGTTCGAACAGTCCAAAATTTTGAAAAAAGTTCATGGTACTATTAGTAAGGCATCTTTCAATGATTATTGTGTGTAATTTATGTTCGTGTGTCGAAAATTCGAGGAAGAATGACCTTAATGGGTTAAATTCCTATGAAAAAGGAAAAAAAAGTGTATCGAAAATACATACCTATTTAAGAACAAACAAGTACTTTACCCAACTTTTCATTATCCGAATGCTAAATATAGGTAAATTGTATTGAATTAAGGACAGAAAATTTAAAAAATGTGTATACATCAAGTCTGTATAAAGCCGTCCTACTTACCCCAGGTAGGGTTTGGAGATAAAATTTTAGTTTTTTTGTAAATATATGGGAGAGTGGGAAATCGTGGGCCACTTTTTTTCGTTGTTCCACATCTTCTTTATTATAAAAGATAAAATGAAAATAAAAAATGGTATGGTTTTCTACATTTTCAAGGTATCATAAGGTATTTTTTTAATAATTTTAATAAGTTATTTTTCTAAAATTCTGACTGTTTGAAAAAAAGCAATATTTTTTGGATTTTGAAAAATGGAATCGTTAGAAATCCAAATTGACCAAATAACATGAAAAGTTTATGAGTTGGCCCAAAACTGTAATTTCCTAATTCATTTCGTTATTTTAAAGCCATTTCAGATGATGAAATAAAAAAGAGAGTTGTGTATGATCGAATAGATTCCAAAACCTGGCTCGCGAACGTTTTGGCTAAATTTCTAATATAGGACGGACAAAATATTTTTCATAACTCTTCATTTGGCATAAGAAAATTGTACAGACAGGAAAAACGTATTCTAAGTTCTGAATGTGTATAAAAACATAAAAATATAGGTGGTTCAAGATGTGTGGCCCACGATTCCCCACAAGCAATGATTTCCAAATTGGTTGCGTTTGTGTGAGTTATTGATGTTTCATCAAAAATTCCTTTTCCACGTGAAAGATCATGACAAAACTAAGATCATAAGCGTATGAGCATATTTTTGTTATGCACTTTAGGTTCCCCATCGATGAAACTAGCGGGTGTTTTTTAAATTATGTAAGTAAATTTTTCTAACTTTTTTTAGCTTGATAAATTAAAGAAGCATATAATGCGTATTTGAGTCAACAACATATAGAAATATATGCTCACGCAAAGCGTCGACGATGACAGTTGGTTTGAGATTTTTATCTCAACACACATCTGAGATATTAAAAGTGCCCATGTTTCCCCATGGCCCACGATACCCCACTCTCCCCTACTCTTTTTTTCTTCAACCGCCGTTTCTTTTCTTAACTGTTTTTTTTTTATATTTAAAGATTGTTTCAATGTAGAGTATTTCGTCAAGAGCCAGCTAGTTTACGAGAAATTTGCAATTGAAAAAGATACACATCAACTCGACATCGTAGTTGAAAATAGAAAATTCCCAAAAAGTCGCTATGAACATCCGTTATTTTCAGAATCGTATCTTTTTGACAGTTATTGGATAGATTACAAGTAAATTGAACATTCTGCATTAAAAGTTTGCCATCGTCCACACTTACCCTATCTCATTTAACTGAATCGTGTTTCGAAAATAGCGTTATATTAAGATGAATTCTGGATTCGATTCTTCAAATCCTTTCAGAATCAGATTCTGAGGTACCGTCTACTACACGTACATACAACACTTTTCAACTTCAATGGCATCTAAAATCTTAATGCCTACAGATAATCATACCTCTTGTACATCAAAAGTTTTAAGGTTGATGGGACACCAAATTGACGTAGTCAGAAAAATTATTGGTTTTACCAGTGAGTTTTGAATTTTCAAAAACATGCAGTTTTCACCCTACTAAGAAAAAGGGGTCAGTTGCAACAAACTCTGTTATTAATGAAAAATCAAATGAAAACGTTTGAAAATTTATAGTTTTCGATACATTTGTGATGTCATAACGTATAAAGCACCAATTACAGTAATTTTTTGTTTTGTTCGAACTAAGTTTATCATTTTTCTATCAATAATATTTTTAAGGAAAAGTGTAAATTTGCTGGGGTAAGAAATACTACAAATATTCTATTAGCTTAATCATGAAAATAAAGCTTAGGATGGATAAAATTTGAATGTTAACAAACGCATAATGCAAAACAATCATATCCCAGCATCAGGGAACGAGATTTATCAGACTTAGTTCTGATTTTCAATTTGTTAAATTTTGCCCCAGACTGGTAAGTGAATAATAAAAATATTTATTTATAAATAATTGGTGTTTTTTTTGTGGGGAAATGGGTCACATTTTGAAAATAATTGGTGATTGTACGAAAAATATTTTTACACCAACAGTGTTGGTATAGGATAATGAAAGCAATATAAAGTTTGTGGGTGATATCATTAAGTCAATCCGTCATACTGGGTAAAGTTTTCTACGGCATCGAAAAATGTATAAAAATGTATAACTCATTCCGGAAGTTCTGGTTACTTAAATCAAAATTTTAATTCGGTTTTCATGTTTGCGATTCTGTATCCAGTTTAGAATTCGTGATCTACAGTTCGAATCATCATTAGAAATTAGAAATGAAATACTGTTTTGAAAAACTGGTTCAAATAAGATTTTGAATTTCATTCAAAATTTGATTCATGCTCATATTCATTTTCAATAGTTCGATAAAAAAAATCGAATATGAAAAAAGAAAATAAGAACCCATTATTCAGAATTCAAACTTTTAATCCTTGGAAACAGAATTAGATACATAATTAGAAATTCATAATCAAAGGATTTAAAATTGAAATTTTGAATTCTGATTCATAATTCAGATTCAGCTAATAGATTAGTTTAATATCAAGATGACTATAAATTAAATCACAAGAATAAATGTGGAATTCAAATCGCAAGAGATTGCAGATTTACAGTAGTTTTTAATTCAATTTCAAAATTTTGAATATTGTTAACAATTTGTATTCACTATTCAGCTAAAAATTAAGGTTTTATGTAGAATTTGAGTATATTTTGCAAGTTTTGTTTAATAAAAAAAACAGATTTAAAAAAAATCCACAGAATTTAATTTAAGCAATTGTTTTTTTTTCTAAACACGATTTTGAAAAACAAAACATGTTATTTTAACGTAAGAAATTCGCCGTGAATTCCATATTTTCTTAGTGTATTGTTTAATATTATTAATGATCCAATATTTTCAAGAAGCAAATTCAAAACTTAAATCTAAAATATGGATCCAGCAGATTTCAAGGATCAGATTCTAGCGCAAAATTTTAATATCTACTTTCAACTTTGAAAAATTTGATTTATTTTTACTTTTTTTTCCTTTTTTCTCAGAATTTATCTTTACGAAATAGCGATTTTTTTTAATATACTCAAGAGTTTGTTAAATTCAACTTATTTGATTTAAACATATATTTGAAAGACATTGAAGGATTTGAATAAAACTTATGATATGCTCAAATCAAATAAAGTAAATCTATAAGATTCTAGAGAAAAACAAAAAAAATTCTACCATCGCTGAAAGTAAATTCCTATTTTCTTACTAAAAAATTAAGGCTTCACAAATGTGGCTAACCTAAGCTTTGCCAGATGGCCCGATCTTATCTGGGTTTGCCTGGTTTTTTAATCAAAAAAATTAAGAAAGCTTCGCTCCGATTCGGATGCCTGATTTACATTGAAAAATGCCTGGATTTTGTCCGGATTTTTCACTTTATTTACCAAAATTAAAGCAAAGAAAAAACAAATTGTGTTGTAAATTTTTGGTAATTTATGCGTCCAAAACTCAATTTTTTAACAAATTTTATGAAAAAAATCATGAAAGGTTTTTTGGAAGTCTAAAACACGATTTTAAATCTGCTGTTAAGTTTAATGATTTTTTTTCAATTTTTTTTTTAAATTTTGTAGAGCAATTCCTGGGTTTGACGAAATTTGCCCGGATATTGCCCGAGTTAATAGCCCGGATTTGCCCGGCCCGTATACGTTTTGGCAACCTTAAGCGAACCATTATAAAAATTTTGGGACGTGTTTTCAAAAGTTACTGTTTAATTCGAAAAACTAATGCCTTATATTAAACAACTTAAAAGAAAGTCTTCCAATAATACTCACTAAATTTTTTTTAAGTTTCTTCTATCAATACATTGTTTTAGCGAAAAATATCACAAGAAAAAATCAGTCACCACCCCTGAGGCGGTTCTTTCTACCTGTTACAATATATTGGAATAAAAATTGAATGAATGTTTTGGTATACAAATACAAATGTTGGATCTAATCCTGCTTTTGCCTGATGCTCCGTTTGACGGTATGAAGCATTTGAAACTTTATTTTTCTTGATTTTTACTTGAATTCATAATTCATAGTATTTAGATTTTTAATTTTGTTTGAATTGGAATAAATGTAGGGGAGAGTGGGGTATCGTGGGCCATGGGGAAACGTGGGCCACTTTTAATATCTCAGATGTGTGTTGAGATAAAATTCTCAAACCAACTGTCATAGTCGTCGCTTTGCGTGAGCATATATTCCTATATGTTGTTGACTGAAATACGCATCATATGCTTCTTTTATTTATCAAGCTAAAAAAAGTAAGAAAAATTTACTTACATAATTAAAAAAAACACCCGCTAATTTCATCGATGGGGAACCTAAAGTGCATAACAAAAATATACTCATACGCTTATGATCTTAGTATTGTCATGATCTTTCACGTGAAAAAGGAATTTCTGATGAAACATCAATGCGTCACACAAACGCAACCAATTTGCAAATCATAGCTTGTGGGGAATCGTGGGCCACACATCTTGAATCACCTATATTTCTATGATTTTATACACATTCAGAACTTAAAATCCGTTTTACCTATCTGTTAAGTTTTCTTATGCCAAATGAAGAGTTATGAAAAATAATTTGTCCATCCTATATAATAAATTATGCCAAAACGTTCGCGACCCAAGTTTTGGAATCTGTGTGATCATACAAAGCTCTCTTTTTTATTTTTTCATCTGAAATTGCTTTAAAATAACGAAATGAATTAGGAAATCACAGTTTTGGGTCAACTCATAAACTTTGCATGTTATTTGGTCAATTTGGAATTGATGGCCCACGATTCCCCACCATTTTTCAAAATCCAAAAAATATTGCTTTTTTTCAAATAGTCAGAATTTGGGGAAAATAACTTATTAAAAAATTTAAAAAATACCTTGTGATACCTTGAAAATGAAGAAAACCATACCATTTTTTATTTTCATTTTATCTTTTTTAATAAAGAAGTTATGGAACAACGAAAAAAAGTGGCCCATGATTCCCCACTCTCCCATATAAGTAACAAATTTGCAACAAATGATTTATGAAAAAAGCGATGATCGTTTTTTTCGATATAGACAAATTTTTTCCAAATTTTTTGTATTATTTTTAAATACGTATGTATGTATGTATGTATGAGAACCCACCAGTGCCAGTGGCTGATAGGTCTTTCGACCCGATGCGGTACGGGAACTCTCGATCGCGCATTCAGATATTGTTCATGCTTAACTCATAAACAATAATTGCAGCACAACCAAGGGGTCCGTTACCTCTGGCTTGGGACAGGTCCAACTGTTCAAAACAAATAAAGAATCCTGAAAAGGAGCCTAAGTAGCCTAATCATGATTTCAAATTTGCCGAGATACTACGGCTGGCTTGAACCCACAATCCATTGTAAATCAGTTTTCTGGTCGTTTGATTACCTGTGTAATCCCCCCGCGAATCTCCAATAACAGAGTTATGCAGTTATGAAAATAATGAAAATATAAATATAATTTGAAACAAAGTAATACATTTTAAACATCTCAAATCACAGGATTCTAGAATTTCTTCAATTACACAGGAGAAACACACAAAGATTGAAATTTTGTATGGTTTAGACGTTTTCACATTAGGTTGAACCAGTTGATGCTTGATTTGAACTTTTCACTATACACTATTTTACCAATTTTTTTTGTAGATACCAAAGCAATTATTTTGCGTAGCCGTCTGCAGAAAAATCAAATTTCAAGTATTTAGTCTAATAACCATATCCACTTCCATATTTGTCTTTTTTTAATTTGTCGTTCCATTAAAATTTTAAAGAAAATGAAGAATTTAGAAGCTCAGGAATTGAAGCAAATATGAAGTGCATATCCATATGCTCGTGTAAATTCTGGCATATGAGGGCAAATGAGTAATATTTTAAGTAGCTGAACAAAAGTTATTTGGAGAGATTCGGTCCAGGGTATTGCAACTCAAGATGGTATTCAATCATTAGCCTTTAAGCAAATATAATTGAAACAATATTCACCACACTTATTTTCTTCATATAATGAGAAGGCGACACCATCAGCATCCTCTAGCGGACAAAATGGAAGCATTAATTCGAGAAATTCGTCTAACTTGTGAATAGCGTGTATTCCGACTCGACTTGATCAGGGATGCCAGTTATAATAAATGAAATTGTTTGTTTCTATTCTTGCACCATAAAAATTTTAGTAAACCAACAAATTTTATTGTTTCAAAAAATACATAGATTTGGATGCGCATAAAGTGTTTTTTTAAGAAAAATATTTTAAATTGAATCGGTCAACTGCTTAACTGTTTATCAAAATTTTGCTTACTAATAATAGTTAAGGAAAAAAATATCACGAAATTTACGTAGAAATATCGTTATTTCCCAACAAACATTTTGGCTGATTAAAAACGCCAACTCGCTGAACAAAAGCTGAGGTAAAGCGTGATGGCTGTTTCAGCTTGCTGGCTGAATAAAGGTAAACTGAAGTGTTATTTCAGCGTGAAAAGAAGTTTTAGTGCAGCTAATGGGAGAAGTTGAAGAGTAGTTTACGTATCATTTTTTCAGCCTTTGTTCAACCATTCCTGCTACCTTTGAAATTTGACAGACTGATATGAACTGTGGTAAAACTGCAATGCATGATGGCGGATTTTTTGACCTGAAATTATTTTTGTTTTTCTTATGAAAACCATTTTTCATAATTTCTCACTACCTTAATTGTAAAAGGTAGAATGGTTTACTGGGAGGATTGCATGCTCGATTCGAACAGATGAAAAAATACCATTCCAACATTAAACATTTCCTTTCCGCAGAGTGGCATTTTGGTCGTTTAAGAACGACAAATTTTCGTCGCGCCGCAGACTTCATGGTTGGTTCTGCGTAAAAGCGGCTTGCGACCAGTAAGCCGGAGATTAAAAGTTCGGGACAGGTTAAAAACAAAACAAAAAACATAGAGGGGAAAAGTGAGTGCCAAACATCGGGCAGATATCGATCATTTTATTTTTTTTATTTTTTTTTCGGTCACACTGTCAATTGACGTTTAATGACTTTGGCTGGATAATTTCTCCAAATCCAGATGATTAAGGGCTGAAAGCACGCTTCTTTGTGAATTTTGATGGCCTTCTTTCAGCCAGGTTGCTGATTTAAAAAGTAACCAAGATATTTTTTCAGCCCTTTTTCAGCAAAAAATGTTTGTTGGGTTTCTCTTTACTAGATGACGGGTGTCGCTTTTCAATTTGGCAAAAAATGGGGTTTTAAACGATTCGTATTAAAAGATGGTATTGTTATTGTCTCATGCTAGATTTTTCTTGATAATATTTGAACATTTTCAAACAAATTGGTTTATCATTATCAAACTATAAAGTTTTTTAGATCATTTATCAAATCCAGATCTTAGGTCAAAGGACATTATACCTAGCTTTTATCCAGCAATAACATGACAATAATCTCTCTTGAATGTTTATAATTAATAAATTGATTAAAAAAATCAATTTTAACAAAGCGTTTCAGAAATGCTAGTGCTTGAGCTTGAGCTTGAGCTTGAGCTTAGACAAACCGTACATTTCAGTAGTTGCTACTCCGTGATTGACAAGAACCATCAAAATTGTACATAGATCCAAATAAATGGGGCTTGGGATTAGCTCACCATTTTCTGTGTACACGTTTCGAAGGTTCCTTATCTTATTTATATGGTCAATAACGGCGCCGGCCACGTCCTTACGGTTCATCGGGGAAAGAGAAGGATTGTTAGTTCGACTTCCGTTGCTACTAGAGACCGAATACACCTCTAAATCTCCACGGTCGTCACAGGAAGGGTGGTTTGTTAGTGGGGAAGGTAAATAAGATCTGGATTCCCTTTGGGAAGGGATGTGATCAAAGCAAAGTTAAATATTTAATGATCGTCGCGTCACACACTATCGAGTACCTCGCGTTTTTATTTAGAGCAAATACGTCCTAATGTGGCATTGTCATACACGTACAATGTAATTAACAGCGGTGCAACTTACCGAATTTTACCGCGCGTTTAAGACGAGAAGAGCAAAGCGTCCTAACGTCCTAACGTATAATGCACTTGGCACATGTGCAATTCACCAAATTTTTACCGCACGCTTATAACGAGAAGAGCATAACGTCCTATCGTGGCATTGTCATACACGCATGACGTATTTAGTACTGGTGCAACTCACCGCAAATTATCGCGCGCTTAAAACTAGAAGAGCTAAAACGTCTGAACGTGGGATTGTCATACACGTACAATGCACAATTTTATCGCGCGTTGAAAATGAGAAGAGCAAAACGTCCTAACGTGGCATTGTCTTACACGTACAATGCACCTAGCACGGTTGCAACTCACCGAATTTAAACGCGAGCTTATAACGAGAAAAGCAAAACGTTCTAACTTGGCATTGTCATACACGTAAAATGCTCTTGTCACCGGTGCAACTAACTGAGTTTTATCACGCGTTTATAACGAGAAGTGCAAGAACGACCTAACGAGCGAACATGTTCTTACGCATTATGCAAACGGGGATAAAACAAAAAAAAAAAAAACGCGAACGATCGCGCCACGCTTGCCTGATGTACCCTTTTCCCAAGCAACTGAATGGAGGAGGAAATCTCCATTGTTACTCTCTTGCTGCTTTGCACCCCCCCCCCCCCTTTGCACACACACACACACACACACACACACACACACACACACACACACACACACACACACACACACACACACACACACACACACACACACACACACACACACACACACACACACACACACAACACACGCACACACACACACACACACATGCTATCTTGCATAACTTTGAGTTTAAAATTTTAAAAAAAATATCTACAAAATAAATAATACATTTTGGCATGAATGTTTGAAATACTAGTAGCTAACTAAGATTTACTGTTTTTTGGCATCCCTAAATTGCAATTTTATCGATGTTAAGTTTATCGGTGCAATTTCAGAGCATTACACTGGACGGGTTTGTTGATGATTTTGCATGAAATTCTAATTCTTAAAGCCTCTGAATACGGGAGCGAGCCCAAAATCTGATACCTACTTCTATGAAGTCCTAGCCAAGTCAAAGCATAGTCGAGTCTTATGAAAAAAAAATTAACTATGGTGAGCGAGAAAGTAAAATGAACTAAACCTGCAATCTCTCCTAGTGCGCAACTTTTCAAAATCAAAACCCGTGTTGGAAAGATATCGATGAATTTATCGATATTTTTCGACGATAGCGTTTAAGAGCTTTCACCAGTTTCACATACGCTAGCACCATCTGTTTTTCAGAATCGAAATCAACCAGTTTTTCAAAAGCTCTTCTTTTTCGTCAATTCAAAGCTTTGCGTTGATTCAAAAGCTCTCATCTTCACGAACAATTCGAGCAACAATAATAAACTTCTGAAGAATGTTTTAGCTTAGGTAAAGTAAAAATTGTACTTAGCTGCCTGATTTACGCTGCTCATTTTCGTATCATACACGTTGTAGTTGAAAGTTGTTGATCTGTCGGTCGGTAAGCGCTCCAAGATTCACTTGTTTTCGGAAATCTCACACCAACGCCTTCTTTGATTGAAGCGTTCTCAAAGCTTTCCATTTACCGTCATGCTTGAGCTTTTCACTGAACTTTAAACAAAAATGCCATCCGGTCGCCCGAAACAAATTTACGAAACGAATTTTCGATTAACAAAACACTGAATTGCGCAAATGTTATACTATGGCTGTTATGAATTTCACCGGAAAACTAATGAGGATCATTTCTCCTGTCGATTAATCAATGAAAATAAACAAAAACGGGGCTAAAAACTGATAAATATAACTTTAAAATACCGACGACGAAAATCGCGTTTGTCCCGTTTCAGAAATGCTAGTGCTCCAAAAAAACAAAAAGCTAACAACTAATATGATTCGGGCAGAGAGCGAAGCCGAGAGACGAAATAACGATGCGTGTCGTGCATTTCTTGGTCTGTCGGCTTCGCTCTCTGCCCGAATAACCACCCACCGTACCTACTCGGAGAGCAAACAAACACGTTTTGCTGGACCGCTGCTTGTAGTTCTAGAAATTCAGGAATGATTTACGTTTATAATTTTCATATTTTTGTGAAATCTCACAGCGTGAATTTTAGCACCTCACTAGAATGTAGATTAAATGTGCTTTCCAATGAATATACTCTTGATTGGTCCAAACAAAGTAAAAGCACTGATGATCCGGGTACAACCTGACAGTGGACCACAAAAACAGATGAAATTTCAATTTGTAAAAAAATCGCGCAAAGTAGTGAACTTTGAAAAATTCCAGTAAATTCAATTTTTGTTGCATAAAAAATCTAAAGACAGCAAAATGTTGGAATTTTAATAGATTTTGTAGTCATATTTTTTTCAAAACTCTACCATCGCTCAAACAGTATTTACTAGCAGTCGAATGAAAAGTAGGTTTTTTAGACCACTTTTTTGAACTTTTTGTGACCATTTCATTAAAAAAAATTTGAAAAAATATTTCTTGTCTTCATGATGTAGGCATTAACTTCAGCTTTCATATGCATAAGTCAAATATTTTTTTGGACATGTATTATATGAACTACAGCAATTTTCCTGAGGCATGTTTTTTCGGATATTTTTTCTTTCGTGCTGAATAACGGGAAAACTATAAGGTTTAGCTATATATAATGTTCTAAACATATTTTACTGACATTACAAGGTTTCTAGTGACATAAGTTTCATTGTAATCGGTTATATATAAAAAGAGTTATGACGATTTTAGCTTGGAGTGTCAAATTGACACTCCTAGTGCTGATTAGGGTAATGAAATCTAATGCGGATGAGGGTTAAATATAACTAGGAAAAATTAATAATAGTCATTTTTGAATTTCAATTTTTTTATTACTTTATCTATATTTAATTTTCGTCCTTAGCTAAGCTTTTAAAATTTGTATTAAGCTTCCGCTTATTTTGATTTGCCGTTTTGTATGACATATTCTAGGTAACGGATCGTTGTTAAAAACTCGAAATAAAGACAAAGATGAAATAAAATTTATGGAATTTGATTTAGAGAAACTTAAAGGCGCAAATGTTTGATTAAGAAGTTTGTAGTTTGTTGGCTTTCTCGTTAAGTGTTGGCGAAAATTTGCAATGCAAAAGTCTAAAATCTGTGCAGGCAGATTTTATGGCGAGTGTCGTAAATCAATGTATTTTTAGTTATTTATGAAGTCATAATAAATTAGTCATTTATTACGAATTCTTGACCTTAAAGTTTATGATTCTAATAACATTCCCTTTTCATTCTTTCTTTTTTAAACTTTGCGCTAAATCGATAGGAATATTACAATCACGATGTTTAAGAGTATCAGCAGCGGTCAGGTGTCAAAGCTATAATAACACTCAATTTTGACACTTGCTCCTCGGTATTGAAAAAGCAAGCCAGGAGCAATATTTGAATGCCGACCAGCTCCTGATTTGACAGATGCTAACAAAAGGAAATAGCATCAAAAAACAACAACCCCTATCGGAGTGTCACCAGTGGCTAAAATGGAAACCAGTTTAGCACTTACCGGTGCGCAAATGTACTGCTAAAGCTAAAAAAGGACCTAGAATGTGTCCGGGTTTGACACCTGGGATAGCACTTATCGCTGCCGATGCTTTAAGGGTTTAGACAACGTTTTAAGAATTGTAAGAATATTCGCTGTTAATAATTCATATTTATTCAAATAGTAATCATTTTACTTCCGCCTTTTTTTATATGCTACGCCACACTTTTTGCGATTGTCAATTGAAAAATCAGGACACCTGGCATCTCTGATCAAAGCTCCGAAAAAATTCACAGTGTAATAGTTCCATTTCTGTCGCCAGATAGCGCTATTCGTGTCTCCCGATTTCTCGTTAAGTGGTGTATATCGGTTCTAGTATATCTGCTTTAAGTGATCAATGAACTCATTTATTTATCAAACCACTCCGACGAAGTAGAAAACTTTGAAAACTCTGAAGTACATCAGCTAGGGAAAGTTTTTATAAAAATTCCAACATATGCGAGTATTTTGAAACGGTTTTTTGTCGCTTGGGGGCCGATAACACCCCTCCCCCCTCCATAGGGGATGTCATTCCCCGAAAGGTCGAAATCCCAATTGTTTGTTAACTTTTTCTGATGCAATCATCCTGTTCAAATCGAGCAAATTGTAGAAATGCATTACCCAAAGACAGGATCTCGAAAATGTTTCCATCGAACCACACTTTCGAATCGTTTGTGTTCACTACGACGATGTTTAACCACAAACAAATGAAGTCGCGCGGACAAGAATAAATCGTTTCCCGTGATCGGCTGGCTGGCCGGCAGCTGCTTGGCCACATACCTGTACCCTTCTTCTTACCCTTGGGCCCGTCTTTAGGCAGATTCCGGTCAACGGCCGGTCCGGTTTTCGTTCACAGTATTTATTGTGTTTTTTTTCGCGTCATGGTCCATCGCATGAACTGCATCAAGTTAAGTTTATCAGACGCGAACACAGGCAAGATTTGTCAGTCCTCTATATGGACGCGGAATGTCTGCCGATTCGTCGATTCGAAATAGCCAAAAATTATTCGCACGTTCGCTGGCCCCCGAAAACCAGGTTGAGCTGTCTGTCTGCTGGCCCCAAAAATAATAATGGTGTTCGCACAATGCTGTTGTTGTAGTGAGGAGAGATCGAGGGGGTCTTGTTGTCGATACACAGTTACAAAATCGTCTGGAGAGCTGGTACGAAATTGCTATTTGTGTTCCTCTTCCTGCCTTCGGATTCCCCTTGACTCCATCGAAAGGCCTCAAAATCTGCGCGTGGAAACCCCACCGACACTGTATTAAGTCAGCGAGTGCAGTTCAAAAATGAAACGAATGAAAAAAAAAAATCAGACATCCTCCCCCTCCGGAACAGGCCGAGACAAACCCCTTCTGGGAAACCAGTTTCACATTTTCGGTCAGTTTTTTACTGGCTGGCTGGCTGGCAAAGGTAGGTATATTGCACACCAAACATCATCGATGATGGCGATGGCCGAGGCGAGAGCAGAGAAGGTAGCCGAGAGCCAGCCATTCGAGTAAGAGTCGTTCATGTTCCTCGATACCTTCTCGGTTCGTTGATTAGTCCGGCCACCGTCAATATGTATTGGGCAGAGGCCAGTGCAAAATATCACGTTCCACATCCAGCCCGGGGAACGTCCATTGTTATTCGGCGAAATCCGCCGTTCTCTTTTGTCCGGTTAATAGGTACATTTATGTATGACAGACAGCTTATCACAAAATGTTAAATGTCATTATCGCGGTGGAGTCTAGGCAGTGAGTCCTTTTAATTGATGGGATTCGGCCGAACGAAATATACTGGATTATTTTTTTTCCCGATTGTTGTGTACGTGTAGAAAAAGAAATCGTGCAAAAAAAGTTCAAAACATTCAGGCAAAAATCATCGTTTATTTCGAGTAAAGTGGTCAACTTGGACTGTAAATTGATTATTTTCATTCTGATGTGCATTGAGTAAACTCGGGAAGCTCAAACATTTGTTTTGGAAATTATTTTCTGCTACGGTTACTCCGGCACTTCTGGTCAATGTTTCTGTCGAAAAGCTATGTCCGAATAAAAACGGGAATTTCTAGGTCCAGTTTTCACATGTTCGGATGACTTAACCTTATTTTCTGGAAAATAATCTTTATCATGCCACATTTGGCACCATTTGTTTGATAAGAGATTTCAAGTTTTTTTTTAAATAAAATATTAATTAAACCTGCCTATTTCTTCCCGTCCCACACTGACAAGAAAGGGCCTAAAATTATTCGTACGCAAACAATCTATCTTATAAAATATGGTCCTTTTTGCCTGATATGTTCTCGATTTATGTCAAATAAACTGGTTAGGGGGCCTTCTATCCTTCCCAATCCCCTCACCAATCCTCCACACTGCAAGGCGTAAGGGTCTATGGCAATCGTAGAAACATACCTCGTTTCCAAATACTTTTCCATTGATTCCATCATTGGGCCATCCTCCCCCTCCTATATAAGAATATTGGACCTGCTCACTGGAAGGAAGGTGATGTCTCAAATAATCATAGATGAGTCATTAATAATCGAGTAATGCAGAAAAATGTATGGCAACCCTCCTGACTACCTATATTCTCAATCCTATCCTCCAACTGAAAGAAAGGAATGGTTTCCAATAAACATAGAAATATTTCTCGTATTTAAATATCATCCCATGCCAAACATGGTTCCATTTGCTTGGTTAGTTCGAGTTATGCAAAAACTTGTAAGGGAGTCCCATCCCCCTTCCTTTCTACACATTGGATGGATGGGTTAGTAATTAATAGAAATATTTGGTATTATTAGCTCGATTAATTCTTGAGTCAGGCAAAAAAATTGTATGGAAGCCTTCCCCCTTTGATTCTCCTCGCTGAAAAAAAGGAGGGGCCTCAATTTATCATAGTCACATTTCTCGTATTCAAACACCCTCACATGCCAAATTTACTCGACCAACTCTCCATTTATGATGAAAATTGTAAGGGACCCCCTCCCCACCCCCTTTTATCCACCCAATTGAAGGAGTGAGGGGTACCAAATATTCATAGAAGCATTTTTCGTACCCAAATACACTTCCATGTCAAATTTGTTTCCATTTAATGGAATAGTTTTCGAGTTATGCAATAAAAATTGTATAAAAGATTCCCCCCTCACTTTCCTTTCTCTCCGCTGAATGAGGGAGGTATCTCGAATGACCATAGAAAAATTTCTCGTACTTAATTTCCCTTAAATGCCAAATTTGGTTCCATTTGTTTTAATAGTTCTCGAGTTATGTAAAAAATTACACAGAAAAATTTTTTGACTATTACGTGTCACTGAAACTGCAACCTTTAAATTAAATCAACCTTTAATTAACAAAACCTGTAATTTGCAATTGTTTTCCTTGAAAGTTAACGAAGATGGCATGTAAAATAGTTGTACACTGAAAATTAAATGTCACGTAAATTGTTTTTCGACCTGTAAAATTACGGTAAATGTCCTGCTCCTTTTTGTTACAGGACATTTGCGTAATTTTACAGGAAATAATTTTTGCTGTGTATAAGAGAGCCCCCCTTCCCCCTTCCTATTTTTCCACTGGAAAAAAGGGAGGGGTATCAAACCGTCAGAAAACATTCCTCGCACCGAAAAACACTCCCATGCCCATGGTACCGCTTGTTCGATCGGTTCTCGAGTTATGCACACATTTGTCTATTGTTCGGGAGGCCCCCTCCCCACTTCCTGTGAGAGGCAGGGGTTTCGAACCATAACAGGAATCTTTCCCGGCCTTTAATATTCCCACCTGCCAAGTTTCGCGCAATTCGGATCAGTAGTTTTCGAGTCTATAGGGAACAGACAGGCAGACAGATAGACAGAAATTCATTTTTAGGGGAGATAAGAGCATAACGAGCACTCGGGGCATAATAAGCGCTCCTCTTTTCCACGAAAGTATGAATTTTCATGAGACACAGTTTTGTAGTTCCTATAGTCTAAATTATTCAGCAGAAAGGAAATCTTCTTATTATGTTTACAGAAATATAAAAAAAACCAACAAGGTTCTCAAGAGACAAAAAAATTATAATTTTTGAGCACCGGGAAATAAGCACTTATGAATGTTAAATCATTATAATCTATAAGGTATAAACTGCAACATGATGTACACATCGTTCCTCAATCTCCATCATTATTAATTTTTTTGATTTTTCACTATAATCATTTTTTAAACGCCAAATTTTTTTAAGGTGGTCATTATGCCCTTCCCAGCCAACATGAAATCGTAAAAGAAATCATCGTCGAACTCGTATATAGATGCAACTCAAATCGGAATCGTAAATATGTACACTTACCATTCGACCATATCGTTTATTCATCGTAGAAGATGCAACTTCCCAATGAAATACGACTTAGTTACGATATGTTGGATGAAGTCGTATTTAGTTCCGCCGATGTCAAATGAAATCTTATAACGATTTGATTTATTGATGGATATATTGGCTGAGCCCGTCATCCCGATATCTTAAAAATTATCTTATATATAGTTGCCTCCTTAAATATAACACATACTGGTTTTTCACTGTTTGAACACTGCAGTTTAAATCTATAATATTATTAATGCTGTTAACTTCTCTCATAAATCGGAATGCTGGCTCGTTGCGACTGTAATTTGTTCTTCGATTTTCAAGAGCGTAACGTCTACGTCGTCTAAGAGCCAAGGTACTGGAATTAGCCGTCAATCGGGAACTCAAAAAGGTCGAATTCACGATACCTCGATCTATTTTCAAAAAGAATAAAAAATCGTTCATGCGGTGCCGGTGCATAAGATTTCTTAAGAAGCATTTTATTGGTACACAAATTACTTTCGAATCGAAATCGTAAATGACTTCGAATAAATTCGTAAAGAATACTACGTAAGCATCGTCTTTCGTATCACGTTGTATGTTTACTAGAATGTCACATTAGTAGGCAAATTAACACCGTGTCTTTCCTATATGGCTACAAATATTATAACAAGTATGATTATAATCGTATAATCGGTCACTTTACCCACGATATAAATATATTTAATGCGATCAAATTAGACTCGTATTAACAGATACTTAGCGTTCGCCCACATCTCATAATGATATTAAAACTTCATCGTGATAAATCGTGTTCAGTGGATGTGCAATTTTGCGATCGTGCTTGAAATTTTGTATCAGCATTTGAATTTTGTGAAAGTTGACGACTAAAGCAAACAAGCAAACGGAGGAAAAAAAATAATAAAGGTAGGTTTTAGAAAAACAACGTTGGACAGAAACCTCACTAACATTTTCCTTTCAAAAATAACAGGATTTCTCTCCCCTACTAGGCTCAGATAAAAAAAACCCGCCGGATAATTACCCGGCGATTTGCATGTGCATACTACGAGTATCAAGGAATGTTCACGGACAGAATTGTGGCCCGACAATTTCCGCTGTAAACCCGGAAGAAAGAGGCGTCAAAGATCCTGAGGGAGGCATGGAGGCGGTGGCAGTTAGGAAAGTAGCGAGCGGGACAATGCCCGGTTGCGGTACCTACTAAAATATATGTAGTGCATTTCAATGTGAGTTATAATAAAAATCAGTTAAAATCATTAATTAATTTTATATCTTCCTAGCGTCGTATTTCAATCACAATATTACACATAACATGCTACATAAAATGGTCCGCAAAATCGTTTTATGATACAAATCGTACATGAGTACATCCCAACTCACATAAAATATCGTTTAAAGAGTCCCTCAAATGTCAAATTGCATCATATCGTACAAGCTTACAACACACATCTTATATAATGTAACTTAAGTTGTCAATCGATGTTAAAATCTCTGAACATCGTATAAGACTGCAACACATCTCGCATAAAGGGTGACATAAATCGACATTCCATCGTCAGATTGCTTCGAGTCATACAAGAGTACAAAACATCTCGCATAAAGGGTGACTTAAATCGCCAATCCATCGACAGATTGCTTCAAGTCGTACAAGAGTTCGGCACACCTCGCATAAAGGGTGACTTTTATCGCCAATTCATCGTCAGATTGCTTCAAGTCGTACAAGAGTTCAACACACCTCGCATTAAGGGTGACTTAAATCGCCAATTTATCATCATATCGCTTCAAGTCGTAAAAGGGTAAAACACACATCGCATAAAGTGTGTATGGAACTGTCAATCCTCCCATCATCGTAAATGCGCATGAATCGAATCCTTTAATGTAACGTACTAAACGACGCCAACGCGACATAAAGTACCAAAGTATTTCTAACATCGTAAATGACATCACATATGATGTTGTCGATGTCATAAACCAGAAAATAACGAAAACATGTACGTATATTGCCTCCACTTTTGGTAGGTATATGCTTTTTTCTAACGTCATGTACGATGATTTGTGTCGACATAGACGTACGTATATCTTTTGATATACCTACCAAATTGTTGGCTGGGTTTTCTCCCCTATATAGATTTTAATACATTTTTTAGAAATATCGTTGGTGAACTGCCAGCTGAACACAGACTTCCGACAACCTAGTACTTCATTTTCCGCTGTCGAAAGTCAGTCAGAAGTCGGAAGTTCGGACTTCCGAAGTAGAATTTAGTGCTTGTGCGATAATACCATCTTTATGGCATTCGCGACTTTATATTAACGTTGAAGTTTGCGGACAGCTGAAAAACTTTTTCGGAACAGCTGTGTTTGATATGTACTCTTGGGCTCAAACTCGCGGACATCGGCTAAGGAGACAACTGACTTACCAACTGAGCTATATCCCAAGCCCACTGCGTTTTATAAAAAATTTGCGAAAGTATAGTTTTTTAGTTCTGAACGTTCCAGCTTCTAATTTTTTCTAAATTTTAAAGATTTACATAAGTATCCCGGATTAGACTATGGGGGGGCGTTAGTAGAGGGGGGTGGGTTAGAGACAATTTTTCTCGTGAGGGCTATATAAATAGATTTTTTATGAGTCATCCTATATAATCCAAATATTTTAAGAATACAAAGAAACTGGAAATGAGTTCAGTATTTTGCCCTCAAATAACCATTGAAGATTGAAATCGCGCAGATCAGCGCACAAACTTCCAACTTTAACAGGATGCCATTTCTATCACAGTTGATATTTTTTTCGTGATACTTTCACACAAGCTAGATAAATTTATAAACTCTTTATTCAAGGAGTTTCGAACATTTTTCAGGCGCTAGGAAGACAAATTCAGCTGATATAGTAAAAGTAGCGAAAATAGAGATTACCTCACAAAATAAGGTGTAATTTTTTGTCTAATTTTACGTTTTTATTTCATAATTTGGTGCCCGTCGCCGAAACCAACATCATATTCAAACCGCTTCAACTTTTGAACGCGTTGATCGATTTTGATAAAATTTGGCCACATACTAGAATTTAATGTTTTACATGAGGGGTGAGCAACCATTTGAAGCAACGGGTCACTTTTGATTTGACATTCTTTCGGCGGACCGCATTAAAAACAAAATTCAAGAAAAATTGATTGCAAAGCTTCACGTATTTTATTATAAAGGCAAAATTTTACCAAAAATAAAATTGAAAAAGGATGAATAAAACGAATTCATGTCTTTGCATAATTTTTTTTTAAGTATAAGCTGATAAGACCAGCCGAAATTGAATAATCACTAATCTTGATAAGAGATCCATAATGTTTGAATTGATTTGAAATGTTAAGCGAAAACATTTTTTTTGAAAAAAAGGAAACATCATTTGCTTCCCTTTTATTTATTAAAAATGAAAAATGTTGAAAGTGTTTCTATGGTTCGTAAAAAGATTTGAATCGTTTTCTGAGAATACCTCGTTTTTGTTCGAACAAATGCGATGGTATTTTTCGTCATCACTTCCATTTAAAAGTATCATGGAGCTTAACCATAGCGATTATTTTCTGTGATTTTTCTTGAATTGTTTTTTTTCACAATTTATATAAATTTTGTCGTGAAGCCTCAGTTTTTTTTCTAGAAACGGTGATTATTTTTTAATTTGAAGTCGCGTATGAATTCATTGCATTGAGATATTGAGCAAGGTTTAAAAAATTCAAAAGGTTTGAAAAATTCATAATTTCACAGATTTTTATCCAGATTTGTTTGTCAATGTTACGGTTGAAATTTTTGATTCTAGAATTTTTTACAGATTTCATAAATTTTCTCAAATAATCTAATTTAAATACCTCTGGGATAGGTCCTCTAAGGCTGAAACATGAAAATCTTATGAATTTGGTGATGTGAATTGCTAATTTTTCAAATAAAATGACTCAATTCAATCGATGTTTGGCATGATTTGCCAATGAAGTTTCTTTAAATAGCACCACAGCGAGCAAAACAACGAAATTGTAGTGAATACAACTACAGACGATAGATAAATTTAAAAAAATGAGTAAATAAATATTCTCAATCGGATTCAATCAACGCGTTGTACCTAAATATGAATTAACACATTTAAACGTGTGGAATTTCGATGCTGTCAGTTTCACGAAACGACAACGTTAGCGAAAGTTACGAGTGAGAAAAAGAGAGCATATGACGATCATTCATTCTGTTAACGAAGCTTGGAGATATAGGTCGCGTTTATAGAGTGAAAAAAATAGAATCGCGGAAATTTCGAAATTTGTCCGAATATACGAATAAAAGTACGACAATGGCGCAGTCAGTAAGTGTGAAAGTGAAAAGAATATAGCATTACGGGTTAGGAAAGTATCTGTTCAAAGGAAATCGGATTGAAATTCGAGTTGCAGTCACGGTTTCTCTGTTCTCCATTTTGAATAATTTTATTTTAAAGATTCTAGTTTAATTGAGTGGCAAGAAATCTTAATGGATTCGGATTCGGATTGACAAACACGGAGTTTTTTTTTATCCCGATGAAAGACTCGGATCCCGATGAAATATTCGGACTGATTTTGAATATTCCGATGAAAGACTCGGATAAAGTGTTTTGATTCCGATGAAAGACTCGGATCGTTATTTTCAATTCCGATGAAAGATTCGGATTCCGATGAAAGACTCGGATTGGTTCTTGATTGTCCGATGAAAGACTCGGATAAGATTCTGTATAAAAGATTCAGATCGTAAATTGAAATTCCGATGAAAGATTCGGATTGTTTGATATTCCGATGAAAGACTCGGATCGTAACTTGAAGTTCCGATGAAAGACTCGGATTAGAAAAGATTATATAAAGTGTTTTGATTCCGATGAAAGACTCGGATCGTCATTTTTAATTCCGATGAAAGATTCGGATTGTTTAAAAGATTCAGATCATAAAATGAAATTTCGATGAAAGATTCGGATTGTTTGATACTCCGATGAAATACTCGGATCGTAACTTGAAATTCCGATGAAAGACTCGGATTGGTTGTTAATACTCCGATGGAAGACTCGGATTAGATCTTGTTATTAGGATGGAAGATTCGGATGGTAATTTAAAATCCGAAGAAAAATTCGGATTAATTGATATTCCGATGAAATACGCGGAATTATATTTTCGTATTCCGATGAAAAACTTGAAATTTCGATAGAGGATTCGATTGTAATTATTATAAAGAGAATTAGAATGAAAAACGATGCAGGAGATAAGTGAAGAAAGAGGAAATAAAATAAGAATGAAAGAGGGAAGAGCGACGAAAGAATCGCAAAAACAAAAAAAAAAAAAAAATAATAATTGAAAAAAGAAAAAAATGGATACAAAATTTAAGATAAAGAAAACACTGGTGAAAATAAAGAGAATGTGAAGTTAATACTGTTCATAAAGAAAAGATTTCAAAGATAAACAGGAAAAAGAAAAATAACTATTGTTAGTGGTAAAAGTGGACAAAAAAGTAATGAAATGAAAATTTGAATTTAATTGAGGTCAAATATGAGAGGAAAAAAGAGGGAAGTAGAAAAATTGAACGAAATAGAAACGAGAATCGGTAGCACCGAGAGCGAAAAAAAAACCAGAGAAAATTTTAAAACTAAGTATGACAGAGATTACGAATGATATAAGAGCAAAGTAAAAGAAATGAGAGATAAACATGAAAAGAAAGAATTTAAAAAAAAGAATGGCAGTAAAGGTACCGAGAAACCCCAAATGGAAAAGAAAAAAACTGAAAAAAAAGAAAAAAAATAGAAAAGAAATCAAAGCAGATAAAGAGTAAAAAAAAAGATGTTAAACTGTGTAAAAAAAAAAAAGAAGAACAAAATAAAACTGAAAATTTTCGTCGAGTAGAATAAATCAAAAAAGGAGAAGGAGATTCAAATAAACTGGAAGGAAGAGGGAAGATAAAGAAAACAATTATCAAAAAGGAGAGATGGAATATAAGAAGTGAATCAGATATAAATTAGAACCAATATTAGCAAAAAGCAAAAAAAAAAAATCAAAAGAAGAAAAAAAAAGAGAAAAGAAATATTTGAGAGAAAAGCAATAGATAAAGTTTTTAACAAAAAACCGTAAAAGAGCTTATAAAAAAAATTAGGACCGAGAAGAAAGAAGAATGAAGGAAAAAAAGAAGCAAAAGGAAATTTGAAAGGGAAAAGAAACGAAAGAGATAAGAAAACAGAAAAAATGCATACAAAAGTGGGAAGAGTAATGAGATGAAAGATTCAGTGTTATGAATTCAATCATCATATTGCAATATATTTTGTTGTTTTGACGAATATATAAAAGAACTTGCGGATACGCAACTTGCGAACGAATCAAGTTGATGGATTTAAATTCGGAATGCAACTTGTTGAAAGTTTGACTTAACAAAAATCACATTACTGTCATAGAGTAGAGGCGGATAGCAATGTAGTGAATACAACTACAGACGATAGATAAATTTAAAAAAATGAGTAAATAAATATTCTCAATCGGATTCAATCAACGCGTTGTACCTAAATATGAATTAACACATTTAAACGTGTGGAATTTCGATGCTGTCAGTTTCACGAAACGACAACGTTAGCGAAAGTTACGAGTGAGAAAAAGAGAGCATATGACGATCATGCATTCTGTTAACGAAGCTTGGAGATATAGGTCGCGTTTATAGAGTGAAAAAAATAGAATCGCGGAAATTTCGAAATTTGTCCGAATATACGAATAAAAGTACGACAGAAATCACATTTTTCCTAGGTGCAAGGAATCTCAGAATTGAATTTGACTTACATATTCGGGGGCGCTGAATCCAAATATTCAATGATTTTTTTTTGTCAGCTCTAGTTTTCGAAATAACTTTGAAAAAGAGGTATTTAAAAAATAAGTAATTCAATTTGTGTACTTGTTTGACAAAACTGTAAAAAACAAACACTTATTGACCTTCCCAAAGATCACGAGTAATTTTGAATTCTGAAAAAAAGTTATGGAAGTTTTCCTTTTGTTATTTTTTTCCAAACCTGCAAAAACGGGAGTATTGATGAAATTCAAAAAAGTTAAATCATTTCGCAGTCTTCAACAAAGTTGTTGAATGATTTAAATCTTTTACATCCAATTTTCAATAACTTTCTGAAATGAGGTCAGAAGAAGTTGTAATTTTTTTTCGAATTTCTATAAATTGTAGAATTCAATTTTTTACATCTCTCTCTTACTCATACTCTCTTAATATCTTGGCAATATCTGAGACCTTGATTGAATGACGTATAGTAAAGATTCAAAATCAGCTTTTGGTTATTATGAAGTTTAATTGGTTTATCAGTTATAAAAGATCGATTTCACCAAAAACTGATCAATTTTAAAATTTCCACACCGAAACCAGAAGTGATTGACAAAATCTGTGAATTTTTTTGAATTCAGAACTCCAAAATTTAACAAAATTAATTATTGAAACATAGGCACCAAAAATGATATTTTCCTGAGTAGTCGTTACAAACTGTTTGGTTTGAATCACAGAACTACAGATATTGTTTTTGTCCTACAAAAAAGTGAACAATCTGAATGATTTTGGGGCTAATGCAACTGCAAATAACGACGTGCATATTTGATCAAGTTATTAATATTTTATTTTTATTATAGTAGGAAATGCTATTTAATGATAATAAACAATTTTTCGTAGAAAAATAAACATAACATGAATATGATTTGAGATAAGCTTCGCGGGCCGCACAAATATGTCTCGAGGGCCGCATGCGGCCCGCAGGCCACAGGTTGCTCATCCCTGTTTTACCTAGTCTCACTTTGATAAAATAACTGAATCTCTCTTCCTAGTGCCCGAAAAATTTTCGAAACTCATTGAGTGAAGAGCTTATAAGTTTATCTAGCTTGTGTGAAAGTTTCATGAAAAGATATCAACTGTGAGAGAAATTGCATTCTGTCAAAGTTGGAAGTTTGTGCGCTGCTTTGCGCGATTTAATTTTTTTTTGAATAACTGTACACTAGGCAGGCAGCCAAATGGGTCATGTCGAGTTTCGAAAACCATCCATATACATTTTGTAGATTGGCCCCAGAAAATTGTCCTGCGCAAAATTTCAGCTCAATCGATCTTGATTTAGGGATACATCGAAGCGCTCAAATTTTCGATTTTTTTTTATTTACTCTCAAAAATAACCAAGACGGGGCGGGGACCAAAGGAAATCGAAAAAAAACGAAATTTAAAATTTAATGTCAAATGATTTAAAAATGCATAAAACGTTAGAATCTGGTGTTATATCAAGAAAAGTTTTTATCAAAAATCGACCAAAGGGGCACCAAAGGAAATTGGGAAAATTGAAATATTAATGTTGATGCCAAATGACTTAAAAATGCATGAAACGTCGAGATTTAATGTTATTAAAAAAAAAATCGTAAAAAATCAACTTTCTGGGACTTTGTCAAGTTTTCGAAAAACTGTTGGTTTTTACGAAGTTCCAGAATGTCGATTTGTTTTCGAGATATCACCAGATCTCCAAGTTTCATGCATTTCTGAGTCATTTGACATCAAAAAATATTATGACTTTTCAAATTTCCTTTAGTTCTTTAGTGATTTTAGAAATTTCAAAGTCGATTTTTTTCGACATAATTTTCTTTTTGAGATAACACCAGATTTCGACTTTTTCATGCATTTTTATGTCATTTGGTATTAAAATTATTTATTTCATTTTTTGTTTTCAAAGTTTTCCGTCTCACAACATAACTTATAATTTCGATTTTTCCGATTTCCGAATTCCCCGCTACGGTGATTTTTTAGGGTAAAAAAAACCGAAACTTTGAGCGATTCAAGTTCGATTAAGCTGAAATTTAGCACAGGCCAGTTTTTTGGGCCAATCTACAAAATGAATATGTTCGGTTTTAGAAATTCGATCATAAATTTTTCCCATACATCCATTGCCACCCTAATATAAATACAGTGACCGGCACAAATAAATATCCACCCCTCATTTAAATCTCAAAATGCCGATACAGTAAAATTGCTCTTGTCTTGAAATCGAAATATAAATTCAAAATCAAAATTACAATCAGACAGCAAACTTTAGAAAATTAAAAACTCAAAATGTAAATGGTTATTGTTGTGAAACTCATAATTTAAATGTTTGTTTAAATTTACTATTTTCAAAACATAAAAATCGTTTTCATGTAATGTGTTAAATATTTAAAAATGTAATGCGATTTACAATTTTCAATTGAGAATAATATCAAATATAATAATAGTAGGAATATTCCTCACTCCCCAGAAACTTCAAGGACACATGAAACGCGCCTCCATGTGAGGAAAGTTCTTACGAACATGAATAAATGCTATTGAGAAGACCTAAGTTGCCTTAGACTAAATTTCGAAAGCTTCTGGCGAAAACTGTTAAGCTCATTATCACCAAAACTTTGTGTCCTGATCTGACAATTATACTAAATACAACACAAGTATATCTACTATTTTTTTCATAATATCTTTCATGATAAGTAAGTTGACTTCGTTAATAAATTTTATACTCAAAATATGATTTCGATTTATCGGTTCAACATGTTTTGGAGTTTTAAAAATATCAGATGTGCCTAAATGAAAAGTATGAAAAAGAGCTAATTCTACACGAAGAATTTTTTCCTTCACCAATTTATTCATTTTAGAGAAATGCTGATTTCCATTTACCAAACGTGCTCCCGATAATAATAATAATAATAATAATGTGGTCATCAATAAATCTCAAATAATATTGTAGAGTACATTTTAAGATAAATTAACTTAGTAAATTGTTGCCTTCTTATGATTTCTTTTACGAAATATTCAGTATTATCCAAAAAGTAAAATTTCCATCAATGATTGTTCCAATTCAAATGACATTAGAATCTCAAATTGTAGATTTGACATACTCCGTCAGTCGGGACCTTTTTCCATTCGGCAGAAAACAACACAAATTGAGAACCATAGCAACATACTTTGCTACACGAAGAAAAGTTGGAGTAGGCTGAAATTCCTATGTTGAAAATTAAACATAAAAAAAATTCTCTGCGTGGTCATAGAAATGCAAGTTCAAACACGAACTTTTGTAGTTAAGACGCGAACCTACGGTTGACTGAAAGAATATTCAGAGTTTCCTCAGTACCTCAATGCTTGAAATTTCCTTCTAGTAAGAACTTTCTCCAGGAGGTGGTACTGATATACATGTCCTTGCTGAAGTATATGAAGCAAGCTGAGAGTTACCAATGTTGATTATATTATGTTTGATAATATTCTTATCGAATCAAATATTAAAATATAAACTATTATCAAATTAGTCTTTAAATTGTGACAACAGTTTAATTTGAAAACATAAATTCAGAATGGAGATTGAATATTCAAAACACAGATTCAGTAATCATCGAACACATCCGATTATGATTTCATATGAGTTTCGTACTTTACACAAAGATCTCGAGTTTTTAAATCAAAGAAAAACCATGAATCTGCAAATTTACTGTTTAGGGGTCTAGCTAACGCACATTCCCACCCCCTACCATGGGAATATCACCGAAACCTTAAAAAAAGTATGCAAGACATGGTCAGTAAAGGTCAATGTCAATTATGGTTATTTGTTTTTATCATTTTTATCAAATAATCCATTAAGCTGTATTTTTCTATGTCACATCCTAAAAATATGCAATTCAGTTAACCGGTTGCTACTAAGAAAAAATTAATAAAATAAATTTCAATTGTACACTGAATTTGAAATTATCCGCTTTCCAACGAGCTCATTGAAATTCGAAAAGATTTTGAGGAACTTAAAACATAGGCATTTTAAGATTTAAATGAGGGGTGGATGTTTTTTGCCGATCACTGTACATCTGTAAATACACATGAACGTGACCAAGGGATATTTCATTTCAATCTTTGATTTTCGGAGATCAGCGATTTTGATCTAGTGAATTTTAAAAAAAGTATTCGTTGAATGTGTTTTTCGTCAAACGATGTGTTAGTCGGCTGTAGAAACGTATTTGACGGACTCTCCAGATTTTTGCAATTATCTATACATTATCCAAAATGTAAAAACTAGCAAAACCTAGCGTCAGGAAGTCTACCGAGATTTTTCGAATTTGACGTCTGCAATCCTTGAAGGTATCAGAAAAGTGGTAGGCTTAAAGCGGCACGTTATCCAAACAGGAAAATTGTGTCTTTTGAAAATAAAGACCGATCATA
The DNA here is from genome assembly GCF_029784155.1 of Uranotaenia lowii. Lineage (NCBI taxonomy): Eukaryota > Metazoa > Arthropoda > Insecta > Diptera > Culicidae > Uranotaenia > Uranotaenia lowii. The sequence goes on along the minus strand of NC_073692.1, from coordinate 314,533,012 downwards.
TGGAAATGCGTTCTGCAGTGCTCAGTTTTCATCGCAAGAGAAAATTCATTCTCAGAATTTAATTATATGTACAGCTTTTTTGTCATAAACATTGGATTTGCAAAAAAATCTTGTTCTCTAACGACAGATTTTCACCAAGTATATCTCGGTGAAGAGTATTTATCGATAAATTTTTGTAAGGGTCTAATAATTGATATTTTGTTTATTTTTGACTTAACCAGTTTTCGGTAATAGTCCAATGTTTAGAATATTACAAAAATTACTCGAATATCGAATGTTTTAAGATATTTGTTCAACTTTATTTTGCTTAACACATTTTGTGCACAACGCCAAAGCAGACATTCGAGGGCCATAATGTAAATTTAACCAAACACGTCTTATCAGCTACCTACCGGCTATGATTAACGATTTCATTTACAGATAAATTTTTGTCAAGTGTCGTTCTAACACTTGAGTAAATCAAGTTCAAAAGCGATTTGTTCAAGTTAATAAAAAAAATCAGCAATACTTGTTTGATATTGAAATGTTAAATGAAATAACAACTGAAGCTATCTGAGTAAACAGAATTACACTACACTTACGACATCTGTTCCAAGTTCAATGCCAGGTCCCGAAAAAACCATAAGAATAAGAATTGATGTCGCTGCTCCAGAGATTTCCACCCAAGAAAAGTGAGAGCAAATCGATAACATCCCGGCATTTCGCACTTAGCTATACCTAGTCACGCGTGGAAGAGAGCATTCTACTACGTCATAGTTTGAATTGAACGGGGAAAAAGAAATCCAATTTTCTTTGGAATTCGGTTTGGAAGGCTCCGAAAGGTTTACGGAAATAAACAATCCATTTAACATTAGATTATTCAAATAAAACATGTGAAATAGAAAACCTATTTTATTTGATGGAATTATAGTAGATTTGTGACACCAGTTGCCAATGTTGCAATAAACTTTGAATATCACAAAAACAAACACTTAAACAGATAGAAGATAGTGCCATCACATCCCCCGATTTCCTTGACATTGGTTTTGTTTTCCAGTCATGTTGATCTGTATAAAATGTATGCCTCTCAGCCCATTTCTTGCTATTGACCGACAAAATCCAAACATAAACATGAACTTGAATGTTCGAGACACATAAAAAGCAATTTTGCCTCACTAACACTGTTTCGTCCAGAAAACCCGGCTTAACAAATCTTCTCTAACAAAATTGAGCAAAAACATTGGCCCCCATCTTCCGTGTGGATCGCTGGAGTTTATTATGTTGAGTTCCGATTCGGGCACCCACTTTTCCAGAGAGCTTGGATCTCATACTCCAGAAGAACTCAATTTTCCCCAAATGCATTTTTGGTGTTTTGGCGCTCACTCACCGTTGCACTGAGCGTGAGCTACCAAGAATAGAATTGAGCTACCCACCCACCCTCGCCCGCCTAGTGCATGCATTTCTACCATTTCAACACCGGATCCGCGTCAAAACAAACCACTAACACATTTACCAACTCGTGAGGGGGTGGTTGGGTGCTGTCGGTTTATTGGTGGGGTAAACGTGGGGAGAATATTTTTTTTTATATTTTCTCTTGTTTATGCGTGTCCTACCCCAGCAGAGTAGTGCGGTCGATAGGACAAATGAGAGTGAAAACAACTGCGGCTGGCTGGTATAATTGGAACGCGCTATTGTTGTTGGTGGTCTTGAAACGGGGGGTTTAAGAAAATGGCACAAGAAATCGATAGAAAATTTTTGAAACTGCAATACTTTTTTCAGGATTGTCTCTTTTAACATGTCTGTTCAAAAAAAAAAAAACAAAAATATACATAGCAAATAGACATTCAGGAAAAAAAGCCTGATGCTTGGCAACGTGGCAACACAGATACTCGAAAATAAGCGTCCAACAAGTGAAATCTTTGAAACAATGAAAAATAGATTTTTAACTAGAAAATTATCATATCAACGTGAAAAGAGTTTTATGTTTTTTAAACTAGGAGTTAGAGAACAAAATTCAAATTTTATTTTTAACGAAAATTTATGAAAAAAATATTTTAAATTATCACATTTTCAAAGGTGATGGAAAGTAGGAGAGAAACATGAGATATTTTTCTAATAAAAGAAAGATCGTAAGCCGTAAATATCATGAATTTTTCGAAAAAGATAAAACGGCTCACCGATAGTACTTGAACCCGCAATTCCTACTTCAGTACAATGGCGCATTAGCCAATTACACCACGATGAACGTGACGAAATATTATGTTAAATTTTAATAAAACATTTTTACTATAACTTTGACCTTAATACATCACTTTGTTTTTCGAAAATTAGCATCACTAATTTTTGCACCATTCATTCGTAAGCTGGGATTTTCCCGCTTCATTTGAGCACAAATTTGAAATAATCTATCGGAGGATCTAGAACTTTTTTTTTATGATTTTTTAACCTAAGCCAATGTTTTGTCCAGAAGGACAAAAGTAAGGCTGGGCTTCGGACGTTCAAGGTTCAAAAGACCCCTAATCGTAACGAGAAGCAGAACACGGCAGCCAAAACCCGTGCCAGGAAGTTGTACCTCAACATGCTGACGAAAGTTGAATGCTGCATCATGGACGACGAAACATATGTGAAGGCAGACTTCAAACAGATGCTCGGCCTGTTTTTCATGGCCAAGGATAAGTTCAGCGTTCAGGAGTATGTCCGCACTCAGAAGGTGTCCAAATTTGCGAAGAAATTCCTGGTTTGGCAAGCCATCTGCTCGTGCGGGGAGCGGAATGCACCTTTCGTGACCCAAGACACGATGAACGGACAGGTGTACATGAAAGAGTGCCTCCAGAAGTGGCTGCTTCCTCTCCTGAAGGCCCACAAGGTCGCAACAATCTTCTGGCCGGATTTGGCCTCATGCCACTACTCCAAGGACGTTCTGAAGTGGTATGCGGACAATAAGGTCAAATTCGTGCCGAAAATCTCTGGAGCTCCGCTCCATCGAGAAGTAACGGGCGATTATGACGCAGCACCTTCTTAAACGACCTAAGGTAGTGAAGACAGTCGAGGAACTGTAGAAAGTAGGGTTAGTTGCCCTACTTTGGACCCTTTAAGCGGTGGTTTTTAAATAATCATGTTTTTCTCATAAATGGGCGGGAAATTTATATCTTTCAGGAAATTCATTTATAAGTCATGATCTTATCTGCAAGTTTCAATGAAAATTTTCAACATAGGTGCCGCCGTTATTGAGAGATTTGCAAATATATAGATGATCAAAATATCCAACTTTGAACCTACTGTTCCTGTTTTGGCACTGGACCGGTTCCTTTCATTGGACCTAAAACTAAAATTCCTATAAAAAGTATGATTTTTCGAAAATAAATCAACAAATTCATTGAACATGTTATTTTCAATAAATTATTACCATAAAAAAGTATTACAGCTTTTAAACATTAAAAAAAACTAAAATTTCTGTTATGAATATCACAAAAAAAAATTCCCCAACAGTTCTATCAGCAGAACAATAGCTGAAACTTGTTTGTGTTTACTTACTTGTAGCTTATTTGCGTAAAGCTGGCAAAAAATGTTAGAAATATTCAATATTGGTTCTGAATTGCATCACTTATAAATTCGCACCTCTGTTTATTTCTTGGTATTGATACAAAGTATTGGTGATGGTGGTGATTTTCGGCATTTTAGGACTAAAGTAGGCTCTAGGTCCAAAGTAGGAGCACTCACCCTATAAGTTTACAATTTACATACACGGTTGATTCACAGGTTGTGCAGAATCTAATGGCCGGGGTTAAGGCCAAGGTGTGGGCATTTGCGTATGGACTGTAAATAAAATACGAGTAAAATGGTAAAATGAAGTTCAATAGTTATTTTTCAATCCCTGAAAATTTGATGGTAATCGGATGAAAACTCGAATTTTGCGAATCAATTTGTGTGTGTGGCAATTTCATCGTGGACATCCTTTAATGTCGCAAACAGAATGATTATTAATTCATTTTAAAAATCTAAAAATATTTCTCTTCCCTGTATTTTACCAAGACCACAAATAGTATCCTGACGACTTAGTTATTGGTTGTATAGTTTTTAAATGTTCTGGATGGTTTATGTACTTTTAAAATCAATCCTTTGTAAGTATTTGATCAGAATTATTAAGTAAAAAGCATTCTTGGGATCATATTATGAAAAAAAATTCTTCTGCTGTTCTTGAAACTGTAGTAATTCATATTTTGAGCAATGTTAATGTGAAGACTTTTGTTTACAAATATTAGGGACTAAGAAAAAAATGAACTTTCTTCTTTCATTTAAGCGCAAATTTTAAATAACCCTCCTCAAAACAAAATATCTTTGTGGAAACTTTTCCTTCGTTTTTGTTGATTTTTATAAGTTTTCAAACTTTTCACTGTTTTCAAAGATAAGCAGGAGATTTTTTTTCATAAAAAGATCCCAAAAATTCTGTTTTCTCAGATTATCCTTCAGTTTTGGTGATATGGCGTGTGCAAATTTTAAGCTTGACCAGTTTTTAATAAATTCGATTTTTGATAACTAACTGATAAACTATTAAACCTACATGAAAACTAAAAACAGATTTTCAATCTTTTAGTTATCCTTCATTTAATCTAGGGTTCATATCTTGCCTAGATAGTTTCATAAATACAACAATTAAAAAAAAATTAATACTTTTTCTGGCATTATTCAAGAAAATCTCTGATCATTAGAGGTTAAAAGTTTTAACTCATTTAACAACTTCAAAGATTGCCAAACGATTTTAATTAAGTATGCTTTAAGAAACATTCAAATTTCATGTGGTTTAAATCAGGGATGAGCAATCGGTGGCCCGCGAAGCTTTTCTCAAATCGAATTTAAATTTCTTTTTTTTACGACAGATTGTAAATCACATCACCAATTAAAAAAAATTATATGTCAGTAACCTAAATAAATCTACACTTCACTTGTTGGCAGTTGTATTTGCCCAAAAACCATTCAGATTGTTAACTTTTTCTAGAATTTTAAGTATTTGTTGTGTAGTACCTAAAGACTTATTTTCTTATTTTATTGCAGTTTTTTTGTCCAGATTACATTTTTCCTAATTGTTTAACTATAGTGATATATCACTTTAAAATTCAAATCCATGAAAGTGAATTGGGAGAGTTATAAAAAATTCGCTAGGCTACAAAGGCATTTCTAAGTTCGTTAGTGAGATCATAATTTTTTTCGTTTCAAGCAAAGATCAAGTTTTATGATGAATATGCTCAGCAGATAATATTATTTGAAATAGAATTATTCCATTTAATTCGAAAAATGGCTTGTTCTGTTTGCACTCAAATACCGGAAAAATAAAAATAAAACCAAGTGATTTTTTAAATATTCGAATAAAAAAGACTGGGAGGACGATTTAGATTTCTTATCAACATTACTAAGCATTGAAGTCTCCGACAAACAATCTGAATTCTCGACAAAAACAATATTTCTCGCGTGAGATTTCATTACGTCGTATGAAACAGAATGTAAACAAACAGTGTTAGTACGAAAAAAATACAAAAATTGACATAAACTAGTCGCAAATTCTTTCCATTGAGGATAATTTAGAATATTTGTAGCCTAGACAACATATTCTATCTGTGAAATACAAATTTTAAAGTTGTTTGTTTTGATCACTTATTGCAGCAGTTTTCTGTGCATTCTTAAGCCTAGTCCACACTAGGCAACATGAACTGCGATTTTTGTTATGAGACGAACTTTGTTGTTTGTTGTTGTTGTTGGAAACCTGAGACGGTCTCAGTGTCTCCCGAATAAAATGGGAGACGCTGAGACTGTCTCGAGACGAACCGTCTCCTAGTGTGGACTAGGCTTTAAGATGTTCCGTATGTCGGGATGAAAGCTCACGCGAGATTTTTAATTCTATTATTCGACCCAAACATTTTGTGATAACCGTCACATTATGTTATTTTCAGAAATTCCATACAAAACAAACATAATTTGAGGTCTAGTCTAACATCAGTAAGATTATAGAACTAACTACAAAAATATTTAAAGTTGACTTTTAAAAAAAGCCATATTTTGAACTATTTGAGCCATTTGCAGTTAAGAGATCCTCTTCAGCCGAATCAACACGGAAAAAAAAGTATAGTATTTTTAACAATAACCCACTTACATTCAATCATATTTCTGATTAATTCTCGGCTAACTATAAATATTAAACTATCAACTATATATACAATAGACTGTCGAATTGATTTTATGTGTTAAACAATACATATAATAGATTCAACTATATTGATATGATTGATTTTGCGCACTCAACTATAAATATCATAGATTTAACTACATATGTATGATTGAATTTCTTCATTCAACCGTAAATATGATAGATTCAACTATAAATGTATGATTGATTCTATTATATATATAGTTGATTCAATTATACAAAAATAGTTGATTCAATCATATTTATAGTTGATTCAATTATTGTGTATTATAGAATTAAAAGTTAATTTTATTTGATTTAATTCATATATATATATACAAAGTCATCATATTTAATATTGATTAGCTGCTATACCATGCTAGAAAATCATTTATTATTGATTTAATTTACAATACTAACAAGAACTGGCAGCTTCCGCCATAGCTGCCATCGGGTGGTACGCTTTGCATGTACCGGGGACCTCGCTTCGATCCGAAATTTTCCTTCCATCTGGTGAACTGCCGTTTACTGCTCCAGCCTGAAGGTCCTCGGATCTCAGCAGCAGGATCAAAAAGCTGCCACACCATCGCTGCCATTGGGTGGTCCGCTTTCCATGTACCAGGAACACAATCACGGGGACCTCGCTTCGGTTCGAAATTTTTCTTCCAGCTGGATAACCACCATGCAGGGATGAACCTAGAAGAGGGGAACACAGATTATAAAACGCTGAAAATAATTAAAAATTGTTATTTTTTCAATATTACCCGCCTCGTTTAATTCGCCTTCGTTGGTGCTCACTCACCAATTCCCGATGGTCGACAAGCCGCATTTCGGTTCCCTGATGACGAATTTCCTGATGACACAATCTATCATAACATTATAATTTTATTTACTATATTTATGGTTCAAGACCTAGAATCAATCATACATTTGTATTTGAATCTATCATATTTACAATTGAATCAATTATACCACTACAGTTGAATCTATCATATTTACAGTTGAATTAATTATACCACTAGTTGAATCTATTATAGTTATAGTTGAATGCCTAAAATCAATGAAACAATTGTAGTTGAATCTATCATATTGACAATTGAATCAATTATACCACTACAATTGAATCTATCATATTTACAGTTGAATCAATTATACCACTACAGTTGAATCTATTATATTTATAGTTGATTGCCTATGATCAATCATACAATTGTAGTTGAATCTATCATATCTACAGTTGAATCAATTATACCATTAAAATTGAATCTATTATACCACTACAATTGAATCTATTATATTCATAGTTGATTGCATAAGGTCAATCAGCAGTTTGTAGTTGAATCTATTGTATTTATAGTTGAATGCATAAAATAAATCATACAGTTGAATGCATTATATTGATAGTTAATTGGGTAAGGACAATTAGAAGTTTGTAGTTGGATCTATTATATAAGTAGTTGAATGCGAAAAAATCAACTGCATTTCGATTATTGGTATAACAAGCTGAAATAATTGGAACAACTGTCGTCTTTTTTCTCCGTGAACTTTACACAAACATGAATTTGTTCGTAGATGTCGATGTTGATTGAAAAAAATAGTAGGTTCAATCAAAAATCATTGCCATGTACAAATTTGTTTAACAACTTGTAGATTTTTTTATCCGTGCAGGGAAAAATGTTCATGTTTTGTTTTTTTTTTGTAATTAAATAAATAATAATTACGAAAGTATATTACAACTTTGTTACTGTAACTTTTGTATTTTTTGCCATCTTTGGCCGTTTTCTTGTTTTCGTCATTTCTTTATTTTTGTCATGTTTTCATTTAAACATTTCAGTTGTTTTTCTGTCATTTTAATCAATTTTTTTTAATTAAATATACCACTCTAGTGGTATCCATATAAATCCAGAGAATTTATGAAAAGCCGCCAAAAAGTTGGTTTTTGTTTAATTTTTCAGTTCTCAAATAAATTATTATAAATTATTTTGCATCCAAATTATTTTTTTTCCGATTATCTTGGGTCCCCCCATTAGTGATTTTTGATCGAGCTGAAATTTCGCACAAGATAGTTTTTTTGAGTCCATAAAAAATGTATTTGTTCGGTTTTTAAAATACGACATGGCCATTTTTGCTGCCACTCTGTCCTTGAGACAGCTCATATAAATGCTTTAAAGGGGTTGAAATTATTTTTTGAACATGTAACGCATTTTCGATCTCTTAAAAGTTTCGAAATTTCACCGCGCATTCGCCGATTCTTATGGAATTTGAAATGTTTTTGGTTTCTTGAATAAACTTTAGGCACGTGGATTAAAATATAATCATTATTACTGGAATCACTCAAGAATGGATTTATTTCTAGTTTTATAAATCTTCTGTTAAAAATAATGAGAATTTGCAAGCCGTTTTTACGCACTTTTCCCACTTTTGCTACTTATAAAATCTACTGACACACGTAATATCTTCTTCTACAATGTGAAAAATCTGAAACGAACAAATACTTGTTCGATGATTAATTTCTGAAGCTAAGCCTTTGCATGGGAAAATCAAACGGGGTATGAATACAACAACTTGTGTTCTAGTCAGTTCTCGGGCTAGCGAAAATAGATAGCTACCATAGTGCATAATTATATGCTAGGGCTATCATTAACTTGTATGCTGTTTGATTTCAGTAGAAGATTAATTTCATCTGTAGATAAATTTACTTCATTCATAGCCTCAAAAGTAAAACGCATCAGGTATAAAATTTAACACTGTTTACTAAAATAATTAAACCGAATATCGACAACAAAATATAAATGTCAAGAAAAAACAAAACTAATAACTCAATATTATAAAAATTGTGTGGGGCGATTTCGATGTATCACGTTGAGAAGGTTCTCGGCTTTCGATATTAGCTGGGTCATCCGAAATCTGTGGCGCCGTTTAGTTTCTGATTCACGTTTTTCCAAAACCTTCAATCGAGCTTTCAACACGCTATTTTCACCGAGCACATGACACAGTTCTAACTCTAGAGCTTGCGCCCTTTCGAATGGACCTTCCTTCCGGTGCTCCGCTATCAGTTGTTTTTGGAAGACTACTTCCTGGCTCAGTTCCGATATGTAGCGCTGAAGTTCTTCGTTGTGACGTCGCATGCTTACGATTCGAGCGTTAAGCATTTCGATGCGCTGTGAATCTTTGATGGATTGATAGTTTGTCGAAGACTAAAATATTCAATAATAAATTGGATAAGATTGAACATTTCCTAACGATTTATATTTATTGAAATTGTCATACCTGATTTTCAGAAGCTGCCGTTAACTGTCTTACTTGTAGGCGAAGTTGCATGATGATTTCGTTTTCACTGTTTTGCATGGCCAATTTATACAGTTCTGTTTCGTGGGCGTCTTTTAAGCTTTTCCGAAGAATAAGAACTTTGGCTTCAAGTTGGGAACATTTGGTTTTCATAGTGTCCAATTGTGCCCGTAGCAAACGGCTTCGGAAGCGGCAACTGAAGGAGTCATTAATTTTCCGTAGCGGGATTCGTTTTTTATCAAGCATTGTAACGGAATGTTTAGGTGATTTTGATGGTGTAACCATTTTCGAGGTTTGTTGAGGATTTTTAAAAGTTGTTTTTTGTCAAGATTTTTTACACGACTACTGAGCTCTGAAAACATCGTTATCAAATCAATTTTACTAGAGTTATTTATTAATCCAACATAAAATAAAACATGCTCAAACTCACTCAAGTAAAACACACTGGAAAGTTCAGGAATCGAATACCTATATATTCAGAATTCAGAATCTAGAGTTTCAAAGATTCAGAAATAATTTTTTTTAACATCTTTTTTATATTCCAGATCAATTAGGATAATTAGGATAAATTAGGAATTCTGAATTTATAGTTACTCGGAAGTTCTTAGTTTTATTTGTGAAATTGGTAAAAATAAGTTCTCTGAGAAAAACTAGAAAAAAATCAACGTATGGTAAAAAAGATAACCTATCTATGTCATTATTCCTTTATAGATCTATACAAAAATATGTATTGTTCAAAAATAAATGTTTACCGAAATGCCAAATGAAAATAACAATTCAAAACAAATTTTATCGTTGTATCTTCTTTTAAAATCTATGAAACTCTGGAATTTGGAATTTTTTAAAATTAACTTTAAAAGAACTCAGTTCATATTCTGAATTCAAATTTATTTTTCTGTTGATTCAGAATTAAAATTTAGGGTGTTGAATTCAGAGTTCTTAACTCTCTAGATCTTATTTCTGAATTTTTAGTTCAGAACTCAGCATTAAAATTACGAAGTTTAGAATCCAAAATATTCAGGATTCAGAATCCAGATACCAAAAACAGAATTAGATATGAAATTTAGAAATCAGACTTCAAAATCCTAAATTGAAAATTCCTAGTATTTAAAATTCAGTAAATTAGGTTTTAGGCTGAGGTTGGGAAGAATGACAGCTTGCTGTTAAATTCCTTGAAAAAAAAATTAGGCTGAGATGTTTTGAATAATCGACTACAAACGCTGTAAGGTTTCGGAGACGTTAGATTAATCATTTTAGGGAATTAATACGAGCTCTAAAACTAAACTGTAAATTATTAGGTGAATAAATGGTATGAACAATAAACTCACAATGCTTTTTACTGAAAAAAAAAACGAAAACGACTTCAATATAACTTTTGAAAACTAAACAAGTTGCTAAGTAGGTATATATCAACACAGCATTGTTCTGACTCCTGCTTGGCAAGGGAGAACGAAATTCAGCGTGTATAATTTTGAATTCAACATTCATTTTTTCTCAATGTAGACACGAATGCAACAAGGATGATAAAGTGCCGAAAAAAAATCCAAAATTCAGAATACAGGTTTAAAAAATCAGGCTTTAATTCATATTTCGAATTCATAATTAAGAAAATCTAAAATCTAAAATTTAAACTACAGATACCGGATTCATATTTAAGGTTCGGAATCCGAACTCTGAATTCTTTTATTTTGCATTCTGGGTTTCCGAATTTGGAAACTGGGTTTCTGTATTTGTGCTTTGAATACTAAATATTAAATTGTGAATCTGAATTCCTTAAGTCTGAAATCGATTGTGATGAAAAGTTCGCTTTCAAAACCTAAAGTTTTTTGTCTAATCTTTATACGTCTACAATCTACAATTCTTGAATTAGAAGGAGATGAATGTCACCGATATAGGCAGTATTAAAATAATAAACAGTATCTGGAATCTAGAGTCTGAATTTTGAATATTCTAAATTCTGAATTTTGAGCTCCAAATTTTTTATTCTCAATTCAGGATTAAAGAGTTAAAATTTTTAATGCAGATGTCTAAATTAAAACGTAGAATTTGAATTTTGAATCTACATCTTGATATTATATTGGAAATCTTAATTGTGAATTCTAGCCTAAACTATGAATTTTCACATTATGTATTTGCAATTCTATACTGTAAATCCTGTATTCTGAATTCTAAACTCTGAATTTCGAATTTTGACTTCTGATATCGGAATCTGTAATCTAAATCTCAATCTGGATTCTCTAATCTTTATCTGAAATTCGGAAACAGATCTCAGATTAAGAATCAATATTCCGATATCGAAAATTAGAAATTTATGATTCAGAATTCAGAATTTGTAATTTTGATAATGATTTCGAATGAACATCAGTCAAGTCGATAACTTGAGAATTTAAGTTTAAATTTCAAAACCTTATTTAGAATACTTTTAAAATGTTATAGATTAGGTAGTTGTCAAGTCTTTAATTTCTGTTAAGATTACAAAATTTAAATAAAAAAAAAACGCAATGCATTCTGGATTCCAAGATAATCAACACTTAGTTAAAACAAAACAACATTGTTTTTTGTTCAAAAATTTGTTTTATTGAAACAAACCCCTTATTATTTTAAACCATGTAGGTATTATGATTTCGATTCAAAATCATAATTTTTCAAACAAAGGATATAGGGCCAGGTGGGGTAATTATGAACAAAATTTCTTCATTTGGCACACTTACAGCCACCATATGTTAATTTCTAATCACAAACTTTGAAAAGCTACCATCAATGAATGTTTCCGTGCTCCTTATCATTCTGTAGAACAAATTTTGTTTTTTAGTCGCGACCTCTGTCCTTGGGACGTCTGTTCATAATTACCCCGTCTGTTCATATTTACCCCACTCTCTAGGGGGTAATTATGAACACGGATTACGAACTTGGAATAAATTTTTTTGAAAAGTAACAGTAGTTATACGTTACATTTATCCATAGTAAGCAGTTTATGGTGATTTTTTACTTAAAAAATTATGTTCATAATTACCCCAAACTCTGTTAATAATTACCCCAGACTATGTTCATATTTACCCCGAGACTTGTCCAATGTGATTTATATGGTGTCAGAAAATCTCAATTCAACACCAAATAATAAAAATAATTAGCAGTAACAAGAAAATGGGTTGTTTTATGAAAACTCAATCCAATACTTGTATAAAACTTGCAAAATAAACAAATGTAATCAAAATAAAGATGTAAAACAATAGAAAAATAGCTATTTAATGTTCTTTTTAATTGATATTTTTCTATCTTTTGTTTCGAGAGTATTATTTCTTTGTTACATCTTTTACATTTTGGTTAGTTTCTTTTTTCCGTTTCTTTATGTCCTTACAGAACATTTTATTTGATAGGACCTCTCCATGCGTGTGAAATTTTAGACGAGTTAGGCTACTCGATAGTTTTTACATCCGTTTAAAATGTCCTGCGCAGCAAACATCAAGTCTTCACCAAAATTTCGTGGGCTAGGCTTTTCCCGCACGTGCGAGGTATCATGAAATTGAAACCTATACATATACAGGAAATTCAAAAAAATATTTTAAAAGGGTTGTTTCACAAAAACGCTCATTAAAATCTTCTTGGATCAGTTAACAGTTATTTTTATAATTCTGGTCAGTTCTATATGATCGACAGTTTTGAAAAATATTTACACTTATAAATTTTTTAATCACCTGTATGAAAGTTCACATAAGTAGTTCTATCACAGAGAACAGACGTACAAGCTCGAACAAAAAATCGCCAAAAAAGTGTGTAAAATTTCAAATGCTTTCTCCGAAAAAATACGTTAGAAATCGACTACAAACAGTGCCATCTATTGCGCCGTTCGAAAGTCACAAATCAACTTTAAAGTGCCCAGTTTTCGAAAAAGCGTAATCATATATCAACTCACAAAAAATCAAAAAGGGTCTTGGGATTTTTACACAAGTTTTGTGGGCTAGCTTGTAAGTCTGTTCTCTGTGGTTCTATTCTTTCGAAAAAAAATTGAAGTACTACCGAAGTTTTCCTCAACAAACTGAAAGAGAAAATCTTCAACCAAAAGATGTTCATTTTGCACCAAATAAAAAAAAAATGCGAACAAATTAAAATTGAAAAAAAGTATCTATTAGGTATCAGAAAAGGGATAAGCATAAATTAATATTGAAAAAAGTATCTAAGTAAAAAAGTACACTACAAACACATAAACAATTATTATTTGCTGTAATTCTAATGTTCTGAATAGCAGCACGTTGTCCAAACATACAGGAAAATTGATCTTTGCTTTGTGGACTTATTCACCAATTCAGGGCTGGTAGCGGTTTGACAATGAAATAGTAGGGACTTTAGTGACCAAAATTTGAAAAAAAGTGACCAAATAGTGACTTTGGGAACCGAAAAAAGTGACCAAATAGTGACTATGTAGAACGAAAAAATAACTTTGAAGTACAAAAAATGTGACCAGTCAGGCCCGTGCGATGGACCCTTCCGGGGGGGGTTTTCAAAATTCAAATTTAGATAAAATTAATAACAATACCAAAAATAAACAATTGAAAAGGAAAGGGTTTTCTTACACCATTTGTCACTCATGTTCAACACAAAAACTAAAAAAATGACTGATAAACAAAATTTTGGAAACATATTACAATGAATGTTTCAAATTTTCGATAAGTCAAGAAAGTTAGAAATAAATTAGTTTCAAAAGAATTTCTTAGCAAATTTAAAATTAAAAAATATCTGAATTCTAAAATAAATGTCAAATCTTGTACAAAACTTAGCATGAATAGATGTTAGGAAAATGATAATAATTGTTAATTTTTATTCATCTAAATTTGGAATTCTTTTCCTCATTTTTAACTGGAAGTTTAGTGAGAAATTCCACTGTAATTTTTTAATTTGAACAAAAAATATTTAATCACGATTTAAAATGTAAATTACCGATTACTGAATAAGAAATGAATTTTGAACAGAATTTATTCAATGTTTGATGTTTTAATTTAATTTTATAAAAAGAAGAATATATTTATAATTATTTTACAAATGCCAGTTATAGAAGCAAGACATAAAACCTTTAATAAAGTAAAATCCTCCATGTTCAACTACACTGACAAAGAAATGTTAGAAAATGAGTAATTATGTGAATGATAAAAGCTGATAAACAATTAAAAATAATGAGTTCAAAATTTTTGTTATTAACACTGCGTATTAAAATTTATTTTGAAATTTGCTACTTAGAACAATTTTTCAAACTTTTTAGATTAATTTAAAAATCATGATCGATCTTAAAATATGATTTCATATAAAAAATATTAATAAAAAGTTTTTAAAGTTTCAATCGCAAGTTTTTAAGCTTTGAATTACAAGCTCTGAGTATTTTGTCTCTTTTGATTAAAATATTGGGTCCTGAGAGAACAGAAGGTTGAAATTATGTTTTTTTTATTTAAAATTTGGAGTTAAAGACTTATGGTTGAAGAACACGAAAATTTAGAATTTAAAAACAAAGAAACAATTGTTAAAAATATGTCTTAAAAATTTAAAAAGCTTGATTAAAAAAAGTCCGGCAAGTTGATTATAAAATTGAAAAAAAAACTGTACAATAAAATTCGGTAGATTTATTTAAAAAATTAAAAAAACAGTATGGAAATAAAAAAGATTAGTTTTTAAAAACATTTCAGGAAGAGTTTTTTTTTTCAATAAACATGTTTCATCATAACCATTTTGGTGCTTTTTTTTTCAATTATTGATTTGGTAAATAGTGTCCTCACCACCGTACTGCCTATGGCCAAAACCACCCTATTGATAAGTGTTGTGAACTTTTTAATTTAGTGTATAATTTGTTTAATTTTAATATGTGCAAACGTCGTTTTAAAATAGGCTTAAGAAGAATTTCCTAGTTTTTAAGTCATCAGTCTGTACGGTAATTAAACCAAAGACGAAATAAATAATAATAAATATAAAAGCTGATAGAAATATTGCATACATATTTAGATTCAGGGAACCCAAATTAGTTGAAATTACCGTTTAAATTCATTGCACCTTAAAAAAAAAATGTAATTATTGTGGCCTTGTGTAAATTTTTACAATCCTTTTTTTAAGTATTTAGAAGAACAAAAAACACGAAATAAAATTGAGTCTGAAATTGTTTTTTAAAGAATATTTCATATCATCATAACATTTGTTATGACATAAAAGATTTTTTTTCATAAAAAAAATGGTTCGTTTCAATCTCAATCTTAGTTACGCTTTTTAATAAAAACCCATTCTAACTAAAGACGAGATAGGGTTTTTGTATATCAAGTTTTGAGCTCCAATACAAAAGGTTGATTGAACTAAAAACTAGAATCTACAATCAAAGTTAGTTTCAATTCACGAACGTCAAATAATGTCGTAGATCGAAATGTCTCAAGCCAAGGGTGATTCATGCCGAAGTTCCGCCGGAGGCGAAAAAAATTTCTGACTGACTGATCAAGTAATTTACCGTTACTACCGTCAATATTAACACGCGCAATTCAAATTACTTTTTCATTGGTTTATTATCGGTGAAAAAAGTGACTTTTGGTGATAAAAGTGACCATTTTTCGGAAAATAGTGACTTTAGTGACCAAATGATGAAAAAAGTGACTTTTTAGTGACTGACCCAAAAAAAGTGACCAAGTCACTAAAAAGTGACTCGCTACCAGCCCTGCCAATTGAATTTATCAAAGTTTTCCATATATTTTTCTGTTGACCACAGAGATCTAAGGTTCATAATAATGTTAAATTTCACACAGTTTTGAATAAAAGCTCGATCAGCAAACCTTTTGTAAACAAAGGGGAATTTAATTTTTAATCAAATTAAACATTTCTTCAAATTTGGTTTATAACCTTATTGTTTATCAATTACTAAAAAACCTGGTTTTGAAAGCACGTAAAACCTGTATTCGGTATTAGAGAACTATTCCTGGGATACAGGTTTTCGGTTTTGGTATTACCGAAAAAACTTTTGACTGCCTTTTTTTAATCAACGAAAAGCAAGTTTTTATCACTATTTATTTAATCAAAATTGAGACTTGTTTAAATTTGGTTACAATTGAGCTTTTTTCAAAATTTCTGTTTTATTCACTTTTTTCCACTTTTGAAATTTTATTTTCAGTTTAAAAAAAATGGGGTTCGAAAGTATTTTGCAAAGACTGACAAGAACTTGTATAGCTTTTTTTTCTAAATCCGAATCTCAATTTTCAATCAATTTCTCAAAAATTCAAAACTTAACACATTGCAGACCTAATTTAATTATGAAATTTATTGAATTTGGTCCAGTGGATTTTGGGATATAAATGCCAAGTGTTGATGTTTCCCGGATAAGATTTCTTCACGGTCGTTAATGTGTTAAGATGTTATAGAAAGGGGGGGGGGGGGGGGGGGGGGGGTAGTTTTTTAAGAAATTTCTTACAAGGTGAGGAGGGGGAAAGGGGTCTGGAAATGCTTGGGTAATAAGTGAATGGCCCCCTAAGTTGATGAATAAATCATTTGACCATTAAAAAGCATTAGAAATGTCAGGAAATGCATAAGAAGATGTGTTCATAATTACCCCATAGGACGAAAACTATGGGGTAAATATGAACACTCATCTGTGAATAAGTGCGAATAAATTTTTTCAAAATTTCTTCAAAATACAGACAGAGCATCATAAACTGGATGTAAAACATGTGATAACAACATTCCAGCTGGATTTCCTATGATCAGATATTAAAAACATTAAACACTGTCCGAAACGATTTCCGTTTCACGAGGTAATGGTTTTTTAAAACATCTGAAATTATATCATTATGATTTTAAAACAGATCGGAAACACCCCACAGCTATCAATCGGATGTTAAATTACCACTTTTGGAACTTTTTATGTTCATTCATCCCCCACAGCAGCGCGTATGGCACTTGTTCGGAATTACCCCGTGTTCATAATTACCCCACTTGACCCTACCCATAGTACTTTGAAATATACAAGGTAGGCTATTCCGTTCTCTTTAAACGTATTGGTAAGAGGCCCCGAAAAATAGTTATGGAAAAAACTGGAAAATGTATGAAATTTATCCGAAAATCACATTTTTCTTAAAATTGACAAGCATTCAAATTATGAGAAAAATATGCATTTTAATGCAACAAACAATATTTGGCTTTTTGACACAGCTAAAAGTAATATGAAAAGGGCTTTTTGTCAATTTAAAATCATAATTTGGTGATGTTTTTGTCTTGTGCAACCTTTTTCCTGTGCGATTTGAATGAAAATTCTTGCAAGTTGACTTTTCATCACAGAAATATGAACTTCATTAAAGCGTTTATCAAATTTTCGACATAGACAGAAGAAAATATTACATTGCTTGTTTTCAACAAAGAGGGACGGCGATGAAAAGTTCTTTTGAATGTTCATTATTTATGGTTCAGACTCGAAAATCCAACGCAAAAAAAGTTCCCGATGAGCCTCAAGAATCAATCTTAAATATGAAGCCATTTTCAAGAGAATCGAACAAAGTTGCGAAATCTCATGAGATTGAGATTTTTTTGAGTGAGATTTTCCCTTTTTGAATCTCAGTGTGATGTTAGGTAATCTCATCGTGAGTATCACAAACGGTTCTTGTCTTGAATGTCAACGCTTTCTCAGACTGAGAATCACGAGCAGAAAAACTACTTTTTGGAAGGCAGAGATATGGCATATGCCATAGAATAATATTTGTGCAAGCTCTTGAACAATGAAACAAGTTTTATAGTTCAGAAAAAGCTGAACATACCACGACTTTTTAAAAACTGTCAATTATACTTGATGAATGTTAAAGGCCAGTTATACTTCTTTAAAACATTTTTATAGAGAACATACTGTTAAAAGCTCAGCACAATCAGGTTGATGATAAAAATTCGTTTTTTTTTTCTGTCTAAAGCAAAGTTGCGAAATCTCGTTCAGTTAAGATTTTATCGAGTGAGGTTCTTCCTTTTTGAATCTCAGTGTGAAACGTTAACGTTGATTGTGAATGAAAGTTTTGATTTTAAAACATCTTTCTGAAGAATGTATTATCATGACTTGTTAGAATCTGATTATAATATTTATGTCTTAGTTTAATGAAAGTTTTACAGGATGAGCAAAAAGTTTTAATGACCAAATATGTTGATGAGTCTCGCTCGTATTCAGAGGATTATAGACATGCAAGTTATGAAATTGTATTTCCTACAGTAATGTACTTTTAAATCTCTTAAAAACGTTGATGCAAAGTTTTGCAATCATGGAAAAGAACCGCAAACATTGAAATGCCCACGCTCAAAATTCTTCAAAAAACCCCCAATGGCTTAATGTGCTTGCCAGAAAAAACATCTCAAATCTTCTGGACATTACAAGAAACTATAAAAAAAATTAGCAAAATCTGAATAGCTAAATATTTGATTATTATAAATATTAACACAAAAAGTACCGCAAAGACAACTAAGCTGGGAAACACTAAAATTCAGAATTATAATTATAAGGATCCACCGGGCCTAATTTTACAAATTTAGTATCTTTGAATTACCGAAAGTTTTTTTTGTCAATTTTGCAGAAAAAAGTTTTATGATTTTATTTATAGCATTCGAGCTATGCTTTGCTTTTACTTGTAGCGGCAACCTTAAAAACGAAGTTGAAATTTATAGGTAGCTATGCAGAGTTTTTAATATAAATGAAGAAAATAGTTTCTTAATATTCCAAACAAATTAAATTTTAAAATATAAAAATTAAAAAAAAGATTGTTACCAATGAAAAACCATTCCAATTAAAACGCATGGCATCCCAGCTTATGCAACCGGCTGGAATCGACCACATATGAAAAGCATTTATGAACCAAATAAAAAGTAATAAAGAAATATAAAAAATTTCCCTTTCAAATGAAAGCGGCGGTTTGTAGCTTCTATCCTAACGGTTAATCTTTTTTATTTCAATTTAAAAAAGACATTTTAATGATTTTTTATGCATTTTAAAGATTTTCTTTTTCAAGAGAAGGAAAGCCGATTTTATTTGCACCGGCTCACAGAACTTTTTCAAATATTATCTCGACTCGCGTGATGTTTGAAATTCCCTGTGGGAAATTTCTGAAGTAGAAAACATGAACGTTGCACCAAAAAGTAGGATATGATTCATACCAGCCTATCTAATGTCCGATAAATTCACTTATTCTATTAAGAACGTTTCCAGAAGATTTATAAAATTCTAAATAGAAAAAAGAATATGACAGAAATAATAATGTGCCATTGAATATTAAGATTGATCAAATATTTTTGTAATGACATTTGAAGTAATTGTAAAATCGCTTCTTTTGTTAAGCAGCCTTACTTCTATTTTTTTGATTATTATCTTATGAGCTTTTAGACACATGCATCAGAAATTAATTGTTCTTTAATTATCATATCTGCATTTTTTTACGAATTTTGAGTACGTTTAAAAATGCCCTTTAAAAAAAATTCGTGAAGCCCTTGGAAAAAACACTGTTCAATATTAGTAAAATGGCTAGTTTAGACTGTTAATTGATCATTCACAGCCTAGTACATCATTTTAAAGTGGTTTTTGTGAAATCGGGAATGTTAAGATTGGTTTCGAAAATTGGTTTTCTCTACAGTTGTTCCGGATCTTTAACAGTCTCTAAGTGACTAATACTGTCAAAAATTCTGCAGAAAATGGCACCACCAATGAGTAGTTTGGAACAGAGAAGGGATTTCAAAGACCAAGGACGTTCAAAAAAAGGTCGTTTGAAAAGAGATTTAAATAAAAGTTGAAACAAAGGACAGCTTATCACTGAAGCCGTGATTTCTATAATTAAATTTTTCATTTAGTTGATATAAAAAAGTTGGTTTTAATTCCGAATGTATAGATGCATATTTGTTAGAATACATGATCTTTATTTATATTTCCAAATTTAGATATTCTTCACTCGTACACAACTTGCTCTGAAGAAGGGACCGCATGAAATTTGATGACTGTGATCATATTATATTTTTTTGTATGTCAACAGCCGAGAAAATACAAAAAAAAAACCTAAAAAAATCTGAGTTTTGATCTTTTTTTTTTTTTGTAAAAATTTCAGCCCTTGAGAGTTAAAACAAATATCGATTTATTTATTAATGTATTCTATGCTTAGCTAACTAAGCATATTTTACTGATTTCAAATAGCCAGAAAATCGAATAGAAATGTTGCTTTTAAACCCATATTATGTTGTTGCTTTTAATTTAAAAAACCAACAAAGCGTCAACGACTGAATTTTATATTTTTTTTATTTAAGTCGTCTTGACTATGAAATTATGTTATAAATTGTTTAGTACCAAAGCGCCGTGCTTGCAAATAATATTATAACATTAAAGTGTTGTTCTCAACATTTATAAGGTAGTGTGTTGTGTACAAAGACACTTTTTAAAACATAGGTTCCACGAGCTTTAACACTTTCGTTATTAAAAATTTTCAATAAACTCCAATAATTAAAGCGCTCTTTTTTTATATCAAAGCGTTTGGAGTCGTTCAACTTGGCGTGTCGGTAGTGTGAAAAGCTAATCACATTTTATGATACATTCAAATATTCCATAGATTCGTTACATCAAAAAATAGTAGGGGAAAAAGTGGGGAATATAGCTGAAGATTTCTCTAATGGGATTCTGGATTCGTGATTTTTTTCTAGATGTGATGTTCAGCGAATTTCGTTTGACATCGAAAGCTTTGAGCATCACAACGAAATTCATTGTGCTGCTTAATTGATACTCATCACGGTGAGTATCAATTTGAAATGATTATCTGAAATCTTGCAACTCGATTCGAATGGCTATCGATGGAGAAATTAACAATTTTCATTGCCATTCTATATAAAACCGGCAAATTTTCATAACTATTTTTTGTTAGTATGCAAGCATGCTGTGTACATACACGGAGCTTTCAAGTGAGGTTAAGCGCAATGGCCTACCTGTTATTATCCATGTACTATGGGATACCCGCATACTAAAAAACTATATCTAAAACAGTCCATACAATTCATCTACGGTTTCAGAAATAGTGATTGTTTTTGTAAACGCAGATGTTCTATCAAACTTTACTTCGACAACGATGAAAACGAAACATTTACGTTCATGTGAAAATGTGATGGTATCTGGAAAGGTGATAGAATGGTATGTACGATTTCTTGCAATTTTTCTTTAATCGTGAAAATGATCTTAAACCTTTACACATACCGTCCATTCTTTCTGTCATACGCACGTCAAAAACGATCGAAACGCCGGTCCAAGATGCCAGATGTTTTTTCACGTTAATCAGTACAAAGACAAATACAATCTAGGTTGTTATTATAATTAATATTTATTACAAACCCTTTAACAATTGTCATTCGGGTCAAATAAATACAATCTAGGTGATTATACAAAACGAAAATTAGCATACATTTATGTTTTTTTTAGATTCTTCTGATCACTGATATAGGATTATTTCTTGAATCAAATGAAACATATAGACAGAAAATAAACATTACAAATTAACAACAAAAATAAACCTAAACAAAAATTTAAAATATATTGTTTGATCGTGCGAGGTTCATCTTTTCGCTAGAACGAACTTCATAGATTCCCTTGGGGCCCGAGGAAAACCACCCTATGTTCCAGTGAGAGATGTCCTGGCTGTGATAGATTTGAACTACATGTTCGAAATATACCTTTTCCTAAAAGCTATTGATCTTCGTCTATAATCCTTTTTATGTTCATATTTCCCTATCTATCTTCATTTTTCTTCAAAAAGTGAACTAGATATAAGCAACAATTGTAATCAAACAAAACGAGTTTGGCTCCTTAAAGCCTAAAAGTATGAGCCGTTTCAAATAAAGAACTTACAAAAAAAAATTAAAATCCTATTCGATCAAAAATTACTTAAGTATTAAAATCTATGTCGGAGATTTTGTTTAAAAAAAAAGTGCAAATCATAAATCATCAGAATATTTGGCACCTCTGCCGAAAACTGTCAAATGAAAGTGAAAAAAAGAAAAACAACACTGCGCGCCGGGTAAAAGTTTTCGCGTGCTGTTAAGTTTTCAACTTCGGAGAATTCGCGAAAATTCGGGATAAAAAGTGGTAAATTATCTTCAAAAATATCAATTTTCTTCTGTTATTAGCAATAAATTCATTTTTTTCTTTATAGCAACTCGCAAATATGGCCTCAAACAGCAGACTCCTTTGGGCCCGTGGCTCGTGGAAAAGGACCACCAACAACTCACAAAATTATTCGGCTGCCGTTGGAACTGGACAGAGAAAACATCTGCAGCTGAAACCTGAACCTACAAGCGCGGAATCCAAGTTCCCCAGCCGTGGGAACCTCCTACTATAGTGAGCTATGTGCGGCCAGTGAAAATTTTGGCTCTATTAATCATCCTCGTAGGATGCTAATTTCAAATGAAATACGAACTCGGTGCCTCGGTGAATTCAAATAATATAAAAATAATGAAAAGAAATGGGCCCTTATTCTGCGCCGCGCGTGACGTGATGATAGTCGACTCACCCAAGTCACTTGATTCCAGTTGTCACTTAGCCGAGAAACGTCACTTCGGATGAACTTTGTGAGTTCTTACCTTATTCTCGTAGTCACCCTGGGTGAGAATCGTCGCATTTGCGTGACGATTTTAGGTGACAATTGTCGGTACCTTTTCAGGTGGTGACGAGATAGAAATTTAATAGAAATTTCATTGAAAACGGAGAAGTTAGGCTGTAAATATTGAATTTCACTACAGTATGATAGTTTAAGAATCAATAAAGAAAAATTCACTTTCATATTTGAATTTTCAAATCTATTCATACAGCGAAAATATTTTTTTACCCACGTTATTAATAAATTCAAGAATATAAAATTGGGCGAAGGTTAATTTTATTTCACTGTTAATATTCAACATGATAAAAAAAAACACACTTCTATAGCACTTCACTCCATTTTATTCGATTCCCGTCGCTGGGGGAAAATTTCACTTGCACCGAGTAGTGGTGATTTCGGACAAATTAAAGGTTCGGCTTCGAAGTCCTGCCCTAAACGATTCTTCCTTACTCGCAGTATCTCACACCTTTCGCCATGTCCCGCGATAAAATCCGCCTTTTGTGACCCGGCTGGTTGAAGCAGCAGCCATCGTTTGTGGTGCTTTTTTTGTACTTTTCGATGTGAATTCCGAATTCAGCGTTTTCACTTAGGGCGCACAATAATGCCCGTTTTTTTTCTGTTGGTTGCTTGCTGTCACCTTACGACCCGTTGGTGACCAGTTACGAACCGGAATTATCACAAAAAAACTTGGAAAATTAGCTCGGAAAATTCGAATTGCGAGCCAAAAAAAATCAATACAGAACAAATTCTACCATTTTGACAGATGTGCTCATTCGGTCACTCACCTAGAATGAACCCCTGTCACTTTACCCGTATCGACTCCGGGAATAAGGTGACAAATCTCACGGTGACTCGAGGTGACGTGACAATCGTCACCTCATGCGCGGCGCAGAATAAGGGCCATGGTGTTTTTATTTATTCGAATCCTAAAACTCCTCCAAACACATTTGTCTATGTGTGCGTGATTTATTCATGCACGGTTCCGAATACCGTTTTTATAACGTTGGAAAACGTTTTGTTAAATTCTTCCAAACAATTGCTATAAATGTTTATATACAAGAGAACTTTAAAGAAAACTATAGCAATAATGGTTCGATGCACGAAAAACGTTTCTACAAGCGGATTTTATACATTATCTCAACTGTTCGTAGAACTGTTCCTCCATACAAGTGTTTTAACAGTTTTTAACAATTACATAACCTAACGACATATTAAAAATAAAGTGAATTCGGAATGTACGATTAGGCCAATGTATTTCAAGGTTTGAATAATCGTTTGCTAAACGTTTTTTTACGCTTTATTAAATCGTCGTTTGATTATTTGAGAAATCGTTTGGCTACAATCCTCATTTATGCGGGTATACCTAGGTATATATTTAAACGCTTTTGGACTTTGATCTTAAAAAACTTAGAAACAAAGATTTTTTTTCAGTCAAAGGTGACAATTTCTTTGAAGTAAAGGAAAACGAATAAGAAACAAAGGAATGTTCATTTTACCCAGAATCAAAGAAATTTTTCTTTGTTTGTCGACTTAACAAAAAAAAAAAATCTTTGTACTAAACGAAAATTTCGATGCGTGTAGAATCTAAAGCTAAATGAAAGTTTTTTACAATAAGAATTCAAAATCGAAGATTTGATTCTCAAAAAAACTATAGTATTTATTCTTGAAAGGCAATTCAGAGCTTAAACTGAGGCAAATATTTGAAATTAAATTTTAGTTTAGTTCATACTTCATGTTAGAGAAGTTAAGAATTAAAATTTGGAATATAAAATTATTTATTCTAAATTTGGTTATAATATGTATGTATTATTCTGGCAGACAAGACAACAAATAGCTTTCAAAGTTGGATTCCAAACATTAAGGTTTTTAATTTTAGATTGCTCTTTTCAACTCCTAGTTTTTCTATGCATCCATAATGAAAATGTTCAATTCTAAAATTCTTCCTTTACTTCTTTTCAAAATTATTGAGATTTTTTTTTAGATAACCCTGATGTGGGTTCTACTTACGGGCGAGGGAGGGTCCTCCAACTAGAAGGCAATTCGGGCCAGGACATTGTTCGGATATAAGCCAGAAACACAACCCGCGGTAAAAGCTAACTTACGTCCGACCTGCTTGACGGTTTACCACGGAAGGCGAGGGAAGGATGAAATGCACGCTGAGTGAAAGTGGTGAAGGAGGCGTTCAAAGGAAGGCAGAGATTGATGCCATCGGTCGACCGACCGATAGCATTGCCACCTCGCTACATAAATACCGAGATAAAACGTATTTTAAATATAAACGATTATTCATGCTCCACATCCCCGTTCCACTCTAATGAAAACAAAAGTAATATTCAACATTGAACACAAAAAAAAATGCAAACACTTCTTTTTCATCCAATGATTTTCAAATGCAGAAACATATAAGGAATGCTGATATTCATCACATTTTCTCTTGGTACGCTCAAACAAAAGTTATGCGATCATAACTCTCATAGTTTTACTTTACTTTACATAGAATACTATGTAAAAAAAAATAAGTTTTACTTCTGGCTTATTGTCAAAATAAAACATATTCTTCAGCATGGGTTTTATAAGTCAATATTTGTTATTTAACACAAAGTGGTGCCCTATTTGATGGCGATATGGTCCTATTTGCCGCACGTTGTAATGGTGGCATATTCACTGCCTGTTCCTTGCATTGAATTTTTCGAACTATTTTTTTCTTATCCGTGCACACAAGGAAATATTCGTAATAAATGTCAAAAACAAACAATATCTCCTCTGTTGCTCAGTGTCAGATCTAATGGACGTCTACTCTCGGTTTCGGGGCAATGTGTGAAATATTCTAACATATGTTTTAGAAGTGATTGTAATTCAACGGTTGATTTATACCGTTCATATTCTTCGAAATTATGAAAACAAATCAAATAACACTAACATTAGAAAATCAGTGTATCTGGCACCCTTGACCTTTAGCCCCGTTTACACGGTTAACACGGTTCGTAGCTTTTGAGTTAAAACTATGTTCAATCATGTTGTCTAATTTTTGCGTGTAAGAAGAAGTGTCAACAAATGAAAAGTAACCCCATAGGAAATACACCCTACTATTCACTATACTTAGTCGGCTCGCGAAGGGTGCGTCGGCCGATTTTCGATCATACTAATCGGCCTATTGTTGCAACGTCGCTTATGGGAGTTTTTGCTGGGCATCAGCCGATTAATAAGCCGATTTCGTAGGCCTATCAAATAGGGTGATGAGTAGCATGATTGTGTAGGAACCGACTAAATCGCCTGATTAGTAGGGCGATAAAGTTGATGAGATATTCCTACCCAATCGTACTAAATAGCCGGATTGATTGACAGCAAAAGTTGATTTTTCTTCGTACCACCCAACTAAATCCGACTAAATAGCAGAATTGATTGGCCTCAAACATCGATTGTTTTTACTACCACCCTACCCAATCGTACTAAATAGCCGGATTGATTGATTGCAAAAATGGATTTTTCTTCGTACCACCCAACTCAATCCGACTAAATAGTAGAATTGATTGGTCTCAAAAATTGATTCTTTTTCCTACCACCCTACCCAATCGTACTAAATAGTCGGATTGATTGACCGCAAAATAGAACCACCCGACCAAAAAGGTTTATTTATTACATGTTTTAGTAAAATAAACTTGCGAAGCCATATTTAATAGCAGTATGGACTTGACTGGAGCAAGTTCAGTATGAGAATGCCGAAATCTTTCAACTTAGCCGATCTGGAACGACATGTCCTGCGAAGAAGCTTGCCATCCAAGCTTTGCATCTAGAAACTGGCTCACGGTGAGGGCGGTGGAATTCATAAACGATGCCTCCATTGGAGCCAGGAACACCATCTATTACGGCTTCAGGCATATCCGGCAAACGTCCGGGAACTTGGTCAGGTTGAACGTCGTCATGATGGAACCGATAGAAATTCGCTCGCCACTCCAACGAACCGCTGATGAGCACCGACGAGGCCTTCCGTGCTGTCGTGGGCCAAACTTTCCCATCGATGAACTCCATCACACAACAGATGTCAAAAACTAATTCAGTTATGACTGTTCCATACTAAATAGGCTTAAAGTATGCCAACTAAATAGAGTCATACGAAAACCTACTAAATTGACCGATCCTGCCCGATAACGTAGATCAACTTATTGTGCTACTTAATCATACGTAATTGTGTGAGCCTACTTATCAGCCGATTTAGTATGGCACCTATTTCATATTCAAGCGTAGCCCGATTAATCGGCATACTAAATAGGGTCATTGATTTAGTAGGGTGATTCGTAGCCAGACTAAATCGGTACCCAACTAAATATGTGAACGGCGAAATTTTTCATCTGTCAAATTTCCTATCGGGAAACAAATTAATCTTTCGCGGAATCATTTTCCATTTTCCCAGTTGATCGTGGAACCAAAATAGCAAATAATTTAACTTTCCAATTACCAGCAGAGGTGTACAATTTGTTCGAAATGATTGTTGCTAATTGTGCCATAAAACAATTGTTTTCAGCGTTAATTCCAATGCAAAATTTCAGCGTGAATACACGAAATAGACTCGATCACCGGAACAACCATCACAGAGTCAGGGATCGCACACAATTTGTGGTATCCGATATGACCCCGCCTGAGGGCGATCCAGGGCACACTGATTTAAACTCATTGCATGCAAATGATTTCCGTGTTGCTGAATCGCCAAATAGATTAATCGCTACGACTTTCATGTTATTGCCAAAAGAATTGTTCGGCCGAAGTTGTATCCTCCCAATAAAACGACGACTTTATCTGGGAGACCATTAATTATGACCTCGGCTGAAGCTCATAACTTGGCTACAAAAATCTCAATTTGTGCATCGGTCGCTGTGCTGTGGTATACGGTTCACTTTTCTATGCAAAAAGAAAAATGAAGTGTTGTAAAGAATATTTTGTAGAGGTGATGCGCCAGATAATTAGAACTCGGTTCCAACAAACTACAACTGCCTGGCCTTCTGTGTAATCGAAAGATAATATGGCAATCCGAAATATGCCGCAGGCCAATGCAAATATTAGGGGAGCCAGAGGAAAATGCCGGCTTCGATTGGGCATAAGCAACCAGCACGACGAGGTAGTGGTTTAAGCGCTTCAGTCGTTTCGATTTCTATGGACTTACGACTTTCACTGTTGGAAATCAACTGAAACAGGTAAGAGAGTTTTGATTAATACTTGTCTTTGGCACGCCACCAACTAGTTTAACATAAAAATTGAAACGGTAATGAATAGACATGTATTACGAAAAACTAATTACATCCTCGAAACCACTTATGAGAAGCACAATTTGAAAAAAATACCATTTGTTATCGTCTTCCAAGGTTTGACTACCTGTCATCATTATGTAAGCTAATGTTTGCACCATTTAGTAGATGAAATTTTCATTCCCAGCGATGGCGACTTCACAAATGATGTTTGTATCAAGTTGAACCAAATTCTAAAACGTTCTTGCATTACTACGAACGAATAATTCCACTTTCATTAGGTGACAAACTTATGAACCTTCTGCAAAATATCAGGTTTGATTATATTATACACACATAGCATATCTTGGAGCTATATGGACCTGAAAAGAATTCGAACGACTGTTGTTCGTTCATATTTCACAGCGGTAGTTTCATTCTTGCCAAATGAACTTCCTTTTTTTCCATTTCATTCATCATCAAGATTTATGGGTATATGGGTAATCATTCATTCAAATAACCTTTACCAAACCAGTTAATTTCCTCATTTCACTGGTGGAAGTCTTTCAGCATGTGGTTTAAAATAAGTTCACACTACACTCTTTTCGTTTCATGGAGAAGTGATTCCTATCTTACCTGTGCCTTTTGTTAAACATAACAACATGTTTTTTTTTAATGAAGTGAGGTAATCTGCTTCCTTTCACACGTATGCATAGCTTCTTTATTTACTGGGCAGAAGTCTGCACTTAGACAAACTATTTTTGTAATTACGAACATGTGGAAGTCTACGAGTCAGGAGTTTTGCTCAAATGACGAAAGTATTCACTATGTTTCAAACCTAAAATTGAACATGCAAACTCTGCATTTTGCTAAACAACGTTTTTTTATTTCTTAAGGCGGAAGTTTTCTTCCTCCAAAAATTTGCCCAATTGAAGGAATTCTGCTACGCGTCAATAATATCTGCAGCTTTAACCTTTTTCTAGCTGGCGGAAGTCTTCATCGCGCCAAGAAATTTGCTGAATTGACGGAAGTCTTCATCGCGTCACAAATTTCTACAACTTCTACATTTAACAGGCGGAAGTCTGCATCTCGCCAAACTACTTCAATTCATTTTTGCTGGCGGAAGTCTCCATCGCGCCAAGAAATCTGCTCAATTGACGGAAGTCTTCATCACGTCACAAATTTCTACAACCTATACATTCTCTAGCTGGCGGAAGTCTTCATCGCGCCAAGAAATTTGCTTTATTGACGGAAGTCTTCATCGCGTCACAAATTTCTACAACTGAAACTTTTTACCTAGCTGGCGGAAGTCTTCATCGCGCCAAGAAATTTGCTTTATTGACGGAAGTCTTCATCGCGTCACAAATTTCTCCATCTTCAAAATTCTAGAGGCGGAAGTCTGCATCTCGCCAAACTACTTATACATGTTCTTGCTGACGGAAGCTTACATCGCGCTAGGAAATTTGCTAAATTGACGGAAGTCTTCACCGCGTCGTAAATTTCTTCATTCTCACTTTTTACCAGGCGGGAGTCTGCACCCCGGCACCTTCTTTTTCATATTGATTCACATCGCACAACAAAGCGTTCTACGAGACAGAAATCTATTGCCAGAACATTTTGCCAAGTTAAAGTTGAAGCAACAAATTGAATTAGTTATTTGCGTCAGATAATCAGATAGTAAAGTATGATGCTGAAACTTACTTCGCTCTTAAGTATTTGCTAGTAATTAAATATTCTAATAATTTTTCGATTATTTTATCTTACCAAAAAAAAAAACTTCAGCATTGAAGTGTTTGAGGCATGAAAACATAAAACATTATACAAAGGCAAAAAAAAAAACAAAAGACAATAGAAACGTGCTGGCTATTCTGTCAATACTTTTATTTTTTCAAAGCGCCAAAAAAACAAAATGGCCTCTTGCGTTTGGTTGATTATCCATCATCATCCACTAAATTTCTGGAACTTGTTTATCAATAAATTACATATTGATTATCTGGCAGGATCGCCAATTGTGGGTTCTACTTACGGGCGAGGGAGGGTCCTCCAACTAGAAGGCAATTCGGGCCAGGACATTGTTCGGATATAAGCCAGAAACACAACCCGCGGTAAAAGCTAACTTACGTCCGACCTGCTTGACGGTTTACCACGGAAGGCGAGGGAAGGATGAAATGCACGCTGAGTGAAAGTGGTGAAGGAGGCGTTCAAAGGAAGGCAGAGATTGATGCCATCGGTCGACCGACCGATAGCATTGCCACCTCGCTACATAAATACCGAGATAAAACGTATATTAAATATAAACGATTATTCATGCTCCACACCTGAGAAAAAAAATTTACCACTGCCCTTAAATTTGAAGTTTTGTTAATATTAGGTACCCGAGAACCCGAGACGAAAGAAACTTTAATTGAATTCATGTAAGTAATCATTTTTTTTTATACGCACTGTAAATTTTTGCCTCGATTTCCAGCAAAAAAAAATTGCTGGAAACGTTCAGCAATCCAAATTTTTGCTGGAAACCAGCAATCGGTTTTCGAATTGCTGGATTTTTCAGCATTCGGTTATGTGCTTGTCATTTTTGCTGAAAAATCAGCAATCGGTTTTCAATTTGCTGGACTTTCCAGCAATTGATCTAGTTTGCTGGAAAATCAGCAATCCAGTTGTCAATTTGGAGTTTGTTTTTGTTTCGTACGCTGAAGTAAGGTGAGATTCTATTTTACGAATTTAGGTTAAATTAATATAATTATTTTATTTTCCTCTATATTCCAGCAACCAGGCATCAAGTCAAGGGTAAGTTTTCATTGTACAGGTAGATATTCCATAGAAGATACTAATCAAAACTATTTTTACAGGTGGCGGATGATCAACATTTTGGCACAAAGCGGCCACCCCAGAACCGGTGTTAGAAAGTTGTGAAAAAAAAGAAGTTTTTTTTTGGAAAATAAATTAATCCCTTATTGAAAATGGGAGAAAATAATTGTTTTTATTGCTTATTATATGCACAGCCAATATTAAACTTTGATTTTAAATTGAAATATAAATTTCATACTAAATACTGCCGGTTGTGTTGAAAGAAATAGCTGGTTTCCAGCAATCTGGATTGCTGATTTTCCAGCAATTTGAATTGCTGGAAACCAGCATTAACGTTTGCTGTTTTTTCCAGCAATTGAAATTGCTGGAAATTTTGCTGGAAAGTCAGCGGGACAAAAACCAGCAAAATTTTGCTGGTTTCCAGCAAAAAAAAATTTGCTGTGCGGGATTTTCATCCTCTGGGATGATTCATCCCTATGAGTCATCATTTATTATCAGGGGTCATTCTTTCGTCATCGAAAAACAAAATTGCTTGATTTCAAATCTGTTTATTAAACGAAAAGCATCGATCTATTTATTTTCAAAACCTTATCGGGAGCTAAGGAAAATCAAGCTCAATGGAAAAATGAATAAGGCAGCATATTTCCGCATCCAAATGGCTGGCTCAATCCACCGGCTTCAGGGTGATAAACCGGGACAGGATAAATACCACGGCGATCGTCGAAAGCACGAAGCAAACCGCAAACATGTAGAAACTTTCCTCGGTAAAAACGTCGGTGAACGCCGGTATCTGGTGGTACCAGTTTTCGATGATGGCCATGTGCCCTCCCTTCAGCTTTTTATTCATGTTGCTCATTTTAAGTGTTTTTTAGATTTTCAAGCTCACCTTACAATCTAAGTTTAAGGAAATTCTATAACAAGTAAGTTTAAAGTTCTATCGTTTTCTGGTGCCACTAGCCTTTTTCTCAGATTTGGTCTTGACAGTGGTCGTGACAATATCTTTCGGAGCCAAGCTGGTGACGTGCTTATTGGCCAGCTCCAAAAGTTCCAGCGTCGATAGATTGGCACTGTTGAATTCGATCTTTTTCAAGTTAGCCTCCTTCTGGACCGAGGGAATTAACTGGAATACTATCGAAGGTGGACGTCTATCGCAGACTACTTCCGTCTTTAGCAAACAGGATGGATTTGTTTGAACGATCCTTGGGGACGACAAGTGATGCAGGAATTCCCTGAAACAAGTAAAGAAAGAAAAATAGTTATAGTTCTGAGTCTAAGCCTTAAACTTGAGGAGACAGTTACGATAAAATATTTTAAAAAGTTTTTATTTCTTCCCTCTATTCCAGATTTGATCTAATCTAAGTCCTGTCGAAATCATCGAATTTCACCAAACTGGCAGAAATGTCGACAACGGAACGGGAACTTACTCCCGGAGGCCCACCGCCTAACATGCACCCTCCTCCACTCTCCTATGCAGATTTATCTACGCACATTCAACTCAACGGAGTAAACATTATGGGCAAAAATTTCAACGGTAAGACTTCCTACTTATTACATTGTTTTTCGCATTAGAAAACATAGAGACATTCTGAACACTGAGTACTCATTCAAGTTTTCAACATCATTTTTATCAACCAACTTAATTTGAAAAACTATTGTTTAAATTGTTCTAACTTGATAGCAATCAAGAATTTTGCTGTACAATTTGTATCTGTGATTCAATGTGACAACTCGATCAATAACCAGTTCCACATCTTTTCTGATCTTAACTATCTACTAACCTGTGATTTTCAAGGTGTTTCAAAACTGAATTTTAACCAAAACCTTTAATGAAATCGAACGCAACCGAGATCTTTCTCACATGCAATTGAAAATTTATTTTCCCGTCTGAAAGATGCCTGTCGAATTTTCTATTTGACATACGCCTGCGCATTTCCCATCGAGTACCTACGAACATTCAATCTGACCCTACCAGTGCACGGTTTTCCCAGATTTCCCCCCTGTGAAAATTTCTATTGAACGATGTTTTGAAAATCATCCCAACTTACCGGGTGGGGATTGCATTTTCCTGGAACGGATCGAATGTGACCGTTACTCGCTGCACGGCCTTCAAGTTAACCAGTTTCAGCTGCTTGCCTATGGCGGAAACTATTCCTCCGGACCGGCTGAACGTTCCACTGAAGCTGATGGACATGGTTCCGGGCTGGAGAATGAGCTGACACAAAATAGAATCCCGTCGTCTTCGCGAAATGTTTCATAACACGCAAAACAAAAACATGCGCGGAAGCATTTTGACAGTTGTATTTGCAGGGTTGCGTTTGGACTCGCGGACTGTCAGTTTTGATTTGTTTGCAGCAGTACAACTAGTCTAAAAAAGTATTTCGCCGCGCGTCACATTTCAGTGTAGCTTAAAAGCAAAATTAAAATTCACTCAAAGAATTAAAGAAAAATACTTTGTTAAAAAAAAATATTTTCAAATGTTATTAACTATTCACTTGACAAGTAAGTTAATGCTCTTGATTTGAAACTTAAAATTAAGTTGTTTTGGCTCAAATATAATCTGTTTTTAAGGGGACCTAAACAAGAAGTAAAAGTTGTGTATGGTAATTAATGTCGCGTGAGCGCTAGTCTTAATACATTCTTACTTAGAAGAGAAATATTTTATGAGTTTGTCTTATCATTTTCCTAGATCTATAAAGATAATCATAGGAGAGAGATAAGGAAAAATTTTTTTTCTCTTAGGATGAGCAAATACATCCAATTTGAGGGTGCTTGAACCTGCAATCTCCGCTTCAGTACATCGGCGCGTTAGCCAATTTCACCACGGTGAACGTGAAATTGGCTAACGTGCCGTTGTACTGAAGCGGAGATTGCAGGTTAAAGTCCTGCCGGTGAGCCGTTGTGTCTTTTTCGAAAAATTCATGATATTTACGGCTTATGTTCTTTCGTTCTTTGATACCTCATGTTTCTCTAATTCTTTCCATCACCTAGGGAAATGTGAGAATTTCATCATTTTTTTAAAGTTCTAAGAGATTTTAAGATGAAACCGCGTTTATTTGGTGAAGTGCACCCGCGTACATCCAGAATGACTATCAACTCGATTTGTTTACATTTGGCAGTTTCGTCTTTCTGGGATGTTGCGCTAGATTTATCTTTTTCTGCCCCCCCTCCTATTGATTTCTCAAATCCAAGTGGCAAAAGAAGGATTTCAAATTTGTTCCGGCCTAATTGCAAGTAATTAAAATTCTCTTGTCTCAATTTAATACACGCATACAAATGGATGCTTTTGAATAAAAAAAATGATTCAATTTTGACATTCTCTTGGTTACTTGCGATTTTTAACTACTGATGGAAAGTTTGAAGGACAAATAAAGGTAATAATGATAAGATTTGTCAGAGCAAATTTGTTTTTAAAAAGCAACCATTAACGATATATTCCTAAACGATTTCCCACTTTCGTGTGCAGAACCAATTCAATTCAATCGATTGAAATCAAAACAAACCTCGAAAATTCTCAGTGCAGGACGCTATCAACAACGTACCGCTGCATATTAAATTTACATCGCCTCACCTTCCACGGTTCATGTGCGTTGCTCCCCTCGGGAGAGAAACTCGTCTAAATCCGTCTGCAGCCATCGAAATTTTTTGGGTTCGCGTTTCATTCGTCGTGAGACTCGAAAAAGCGAGACGTGTTGTTTGCGTGCGTGCTTCGAGATTTTGCATTTTTATCCTCATTCGCGGCCGCGTTCCGTTTCGTCATTATTCGCATCGGTTAGTGCCCGTTTCCAGCAATCGTTAGCGCACGGAAATGTACCCCGTAGGACAACGTAAGTGCCGATTTGGGGCGATTGAAAATCGCTTTCCACCAATCCCGTAGTCTCGATCTGCTACCCTTGTGAATGGGACCTTTTTTTTGGGATCGTATGTAGTACGGTACTTTAGTGGGACTTCGATTTTGGTTTGGTAGTGTGTGTGCGCGCGCGCCTGTAAATAATCTCATTTTTTATTCGTTGTGTGTGTGTGGTCGCTGTTAATACCTGAACTTCACTACTACTACTGCAAGCGTACTAATCTCTCTCCTGTAACCATCTGATGTATTGAAGTCATGTAAAGTGTGCATCGGTGTGCGTGGGGCGTTTTGTTGTTTTGATACAAACTTCGGAACATTTGTAGCGTTTTAAGGGTTGAGAACGTGTGTGTACGTGGTGCTAAACAACAAGAAAATTGTACAAAATACTTTCTAATTTTCAGAACTGGTAAATTTTTAAAAAGAGCTAAATTGAGCATCTTTCATATAAGCCTTAAGCAAGAGGGTTAAATCTGAACCATCTTCATATTTGAAAATAAAAAATTAATTGAAAACTGAAAACAGAATGTTGCTCAGAAGATTGATGAAAACAGTATAAATCTTGGTATGAATTTCAAACATAAAAAAAAAGATAAGATGTTGATTTCAATATGGCTTTTAGTCAAAAAACATTTTAAGAATTTTTGCCTATTTTCAAAGTTATCTAGAAAACTAGAGCTGACAGGAAAAATAACATTTTGGATTCAGCGCCTCCAAATTACTCAAAATCAGTTCTGAGATTACTAGCACCTCGAAAAACGGGAAAACTGTGTACATAATTATGTCTTGTATAATGTACTTAAAACAGTGAACCAAAAATCGCCTACTAGCGAATGATAATGACACTGCCCTAACTTGAACTTTTCGTGACAAAATCTTTGTCGTTATCGCACGCTCGAAACGATGAAGACAAATTTCTTTGCTGATGGATCCCAATAATATTTTTTCAGAACATTCGTTTGCTGCTATTGAAAAATATAAGGATAAGCGGTTCCGAAAAAACCAACTCAAAGGTATCGGATCACAACTTGCGAGATATTGGAAAAAAAACTTTTGGCCTCAGCATGAAGGATATCGATATGAGAAGCGATTTGGGGACACTGGGTCGTAGCCGTGGTCAATTTGCCCGGTTCCGGAGCGAAAAATGTCAAAGTTATGGGATTGAGACTTACGACATATTGATAGAAAGTTCTTGGCCTCTTCATGAAGAGAACCGACAGAAGAAAGGATTTGGGGACACTGGATCGTTTCCATGGCCAATCTTTCCGGTTCCGGAACGAAACATGTCAAAGTTAATGGATTGAGACTTGCGGCATATTGATAGAAAACTCTTGGCCTCTTCATGAAGAGAATCGATAGAAGAAGGGACTCGGGGACATTGGATCGTGGGCATGGTCAAACTGTCCGGTTTCGGAACGAAAAATGTCAAAGTTGTCGGATTGAGATTTACCGCATATTGATAGAAAATTCTTGGCCTCTTCATGGAGAGAACCGATAGAAAAGGGGATTTGGGGACACTTGATCGTGGCCATGGCGTATCTGTACGGTTCCGGAACGAAAAATGTCAAAGTTATCGGATTGAGACTTGCGGTATATTGATAGAAAGCTCTTGTCCTCTTCATGGTGAGAATCGGTAGATGAAACGATTCGAAGACACTGGGTCGTGGCCAGATCAATCTTCGTTCTTTGACATTTTTCGTTTAGGTACCAGCCAGATTGGCCATGGTCACGGTCCAGTGTCCTCGAATCGTTTCACCTATCGATTCTCACTATGAAGAGGTCAAGAGCTTTCTATCAATATGCCGCAAGTCTTGATCCGATCACTTTGACATATTTCGTTCCGGAACCGGCCAGATTGGCCACGGTCACGACTCGAGTGTCCCTGTACCACTTTTAAATAATATGGGTTCCATAATGTTAGGCCAAGAGCTCTTCTCAGATTTGTTATAATTTGATCACATATTTTTTCTTTATCACGAAATCAGCTAGATTACCCACAGAGTCGAAGCGGATTATCCCAAGTTTTAAATTTCAGGATAATTTCAAATTAGAATTTGTCAATTTCAACGGCGCACGGAGAGAGGATAAAGACAAAACCACACGCCGACTTTATCGCTTGTTTTTAGACAATATCAGGAAAAATTTGATTCACTGACTACAAATAATAAATTGGTGACCAAACTAAGTCGCGAATGATATACATATGCTAACAAAACCAATTAGTTTTTTGGTGTGGGTGAGTTTGGTGGGCTACTAAAGAATAAGAAAAAAAGTCTTCATTGAATTTCGAGCGGAGTTATGCATTTCCGTAGTCAGAAAATTTGCTGCAATAACATAAATAATTGCAGGAAAAATGTCTTGTTGTACTATCGAAATCATGTACAGACTTAGCATTTTTTTCCTCTTCTCATTGCACTGAATGCAGGTGTTCTAAAAATCCTGAATAGAGAGACATATTAATATTCAAATCCAAGTATAGCCATATAATTGTTCTGCATTTGTTAGGCTAATTGTCGTGAATATATGGACGTTACTTTCCATTTCAATGAGGTAAAAAGAATCTTTTTATCCTGGGATTTTTACGTCTGGGCGTTATTCATCCCCTTATAAAATAGATCGTCTTAATCTAGGATTATCAACACGTAAAATTTTTCAAATTCCTCGAGTTCGTACTCGTCTCTTGAGATGAAAAAATATCGTATTTTTCAGCATTTGGGCCTGCGACTGGTCCTTCTTAGAAAATCTAAAAAACGAAAATCTAAGGGTAAACGAATAAAAAAAATATATAACTATAAGCTTTGGTCCCACCTCGACTAGGGTTTTATAGTTCTTTCGGAAGTCGGAAGAAAGTTCCCACTTTTCTCGGATACCCTTTACTCAGACTTTAAGAGCAACTGTTTAAATCTTGTCATGACCTGGATTCTTGCTCCGTCAAAATTCCAAGGGCCTTGGTCGACGATCTTCCATCTGATCCGACCCAACGACCTTCGTATCGCTTCCTTGTCTGTCGATATTTCAGTGTATTTCTCACTGTTCGAACCAAAGAACTTCTTTGGGTTCAGATCTAACGACCTTCCAGCCCAACGACTTTTATTGACGATCTTTTGAGTCCCCAATGGGATTATCCACCTGCGGAGGTTCGGAGACTCGCAAGCGCAAATTCAGGCGTTATCTGGCTACCAAGATATTGGAAGCACTCCACTTTCTCAACTTGTTGCTCTATTTCCATGAAATTGGAAGAATTCTCTGTGTTGATCTCCATCGACTTGGTATTTCCGACATTGACCTTGAGACCTGCTACCAAGGAGGTCGTCAAGTTTGCTCAGCATGTTTGGTTGTCTTTGGGCGTGCAAAACAATATCGTCAGCCAGGCCAAGGTTGTTCAGTTGTGCCATTGTAGAAGAAATCCACGATAGTCTTCGATTCGTTATGAAGTCGATCAATCCTATCAAGATCTCATTCATTACGATGGGAAAAAGTAGCGGTGAGAAGATATACCCTTGTCTCACTTTAGGAACTACCGTAATTGGATCGGACAAGACCCTGTCGTGCAGCAACTTGTCCTGGAATTCGTTGATTTGCTCCAGCATTATTTGTAGCGTAGTGATGTGGTCCACACATTCAATTTTCTGGATCCTGCTCAGGATCACTTTGCCACGCCAGTTACCACATCCTGTCAGGTCTCCCTTGGTCGGGACCTTCACAAGGATACCCTGCATCCAGTCGGCTGGGAATGTTGCAGTGTCCCATATGTTAGTTAAAAGACTTTTATGCTGACAAGGCAGAATCGGCTTTGAGCATTTCAGCGAGATTGCAGTCGATTTTTGGCACTGATCGATCATTCAATAGCTGACCTGTTCGGTTTTTCTGCGGCATTCTAGAATTAATCCTTGCACCACTAAAGCGTTGAGAAATGTCATACAGTAATGCATAGTAAGTCGGCAGAATAAAAGAGGCACAGAATTGAAAAACTCTATCAAAAAGACACGGGTTTAGCTTAGGGGCCGTTCAAACATTCCCGGAACGATTTCAATTAAAAATTAGAATGGGTTTTAGTTGAATTTAAGTTTTTTTTTGAATTCATCCATCGAAGGACATTGGTGGTTTTCGTTGCGCGTTTGAAAGAATCGTCGCTAGCACGGACATCCTTTTGATAGTACACTAATCGTATTTCCATTGCCAGAACTTGGTTGGGATGAATAAACCCATTGGGCTTAAAGTCCCGGGAAAAAATTGCCAGAACTTAAGTCTGAGTTCCAAAAAATAATAGAAATTCATTATTCTTCTTGTCTTGTTCATGTTTTACAACACTTCTTCCATTGTTCTCTTGAACAGTCGTTATCCATGCACGCAAAATAATCAGCACGGCTACGTGCAAAACTACATAAATTTTTTCATCTTGAATTTCACGTAGATTCTACGGGATAAATATGTAAACGCGCCCCTATAAGAGCCGTATATTTTGCGCAACACAAACCTGTTGCCTAGCGTTCCTTGTTGATTTTCTCTTCCCGATTTTCAGTCATTGTTTACTCTAGCAATCATTTGTTTGGCTACTGAATGAATTCGTTTGCGAGTTGATGACGATGCTGTTGATTCATGCCCAGAATCAGCCCTTTAAGGAAGGATGCTACTAAGGATCAATTCCTGGGATAAAGACCAAGACCGATATTTAATAAAATAATGAACACACCTTGAGGGGAAAATAAGCCAATATTGGCATAAATTTGGTTTTTGGGCATCTCTTGCGTTCCAAGAATTAAACCGTTTTCATTCAAGAAGCGTTCGCGGCGAATCATGATCGTCAGCTAGTCGAGTAGATGTCGAAGAATTCGACGCCGTCTACGCGAAATATTTTCATTAGAAGCGAATGATGAGTGTTTGATGGTTACCGATAGTAACTCAGAAAATAACTGATCACTAAAGAGGGGAAGAAAAACAAAAT
Organism: Uranotaenia lowii; assembly: GCF_029784155.1. Lineage (NCBI taxonomy): Eukaryota > Metazoa > Arthropoda > Insecta > Diptera > Culicidae > Uranotaenia > Uranotaenia lowii. The sequence continues at coordinate 314,493,153 of NC_073692.1, read as the reverse complement.
AGGTTTGCTTCGACTGACAGAAAACTGACTTTCTATGTTGAGGAGTAAAATCGTTGATGACTAGCATGCTTGTCCAACTCCTCGCAAACTGAACAGAGCAGAGAACGAATTACACTTTTATCATTTCGGTTTCCGAGTGCACTGCTCAGCCGATCAATGTTCACAAATCTTTTTGCCGAGTGCGCCCGATTGCGGTTTCTCTGACGGTCGGGTGGACGTCGCTCGCTCTAAAGAAAAGAGGAGGAGCTGGCTAGAAAATTGTGCTCTAGCGACGCTGCTGTGTAGCTCAGTGTATCAAGCCAGAAAGATTTCAATGCAGGAATGTTTTCTTAAAAAAAGCCGCTATGCAGTGCGGAACAGTGCACCAGTCGAAGAGGTCCAATGTAGGTTTATGTATGAACTATTTTTGTACGTAGCCGTATTATTTGAAAAATATGGTGAAAACCGGGTAAATAATCTGAAATTCTCCATTCCAAAAACCGAGCAATATCCGGCCAAATCTGAAGAAATTCCAGACATTTACATATATAGTGAAGAAAAACGACTTACATTTTTTTGTCGCAACACATCAGCAGTATTAAATTTATGTTTAAGCATACGAAGGAAAGTTTTGGTTTGATTTTTGATGAAACAAACTTTCACAAATCCAATTTTTGACAAACTATTTTAAACTGAATTCGATTTTCTTGCTTCATTTTCCAAATAATGTGGATGAAACTGGGCAAAATCCAAGTAGTTTTTTCACAATATCCGGGCATCCGCAAATGCTGTATACTAAGGTTTATGTACTTTTAATATCGTACGTGGGTAGCATTAATTTACAAAAGCAGCAATTCGCAAAGTAACATTTACTAAAATTATCCAAAAATCATTGTCTTTTGATATTTTTTGATCAAAGAAAGCTTTCGTAGCTAATCATTGGTCCTGGTGCAGAACATCAATCTAGAGGTCGCTCAGGAATTGAAAGATAGGTGTTTTGGGCAAAGTTGTTAATTCGCATATTTTGATATACAATTTAAAGTCGAGAGATTCAAAAATAGCGCGATAATAACGATAACTTTTTGTAGAGCATTTTTCAAGTATTTTTTTTAATTAAATCGTATCTCCTTGGGTTAAGATTGTAGAACTTTGGCATTTTAAGCAAAGTTGTGTGTTTTATTGAGATAAATAACTATGTAGAAGAAACTTAAGCTCCAAAATGCTAAACAAGAAAGAATGATTTATATCTCGCTATTGGTGGACCTCTTTATATTCCATATCAAAATATACGCTTTTTTATACAGAACAAAATTGTCGGAAGACACCAGCATTCTATCTTAACTACCTTTGGCGTTATTAATTGAGTTCCGTTAGATTTATGTTCTGCATTGTAAATTCTGACGCACTTCGAAACATCGATCCAGATGCAACCGATGAAGACAAACCGAGTTTTCTGTAAAGCTTCTCTTTCGCCCGAGTGCGAACGAATTTATCTGCACCGAGAATGCACTTCATCAGTTTGCTTGCTTCTCTTGCCCACACTTGGGTGGACGCTTGGTCGCTCTGGAGGTAACTGAGCATTTTTTAAAGATTCTCCGTTTGGGAAGAGCACAGCGAAAAAAATACACGCTCTTACTCTGAACGGGCAAATCTGAGGAACGATGCCAAGCATGATGACTAGGATCGGGGTGAAAAACCATCCTGAGCGAAGATCAGCAACCTTGCATGTAGGGTCGCACAACGATGCTAATTGTTTTGATTGTCTACATCAATAACAAATAAAAGTTTAAGTAGAATCAAAGACGGCATTGAAAAAGAGGAAGGAAGTGATTTGACAGTTTAGGAGTGAAAACGTGGAAATTTAGCCTAGTCCACTCTAGGAAACAGTTCGTCTCGAGACGGTCTCAGCGTCTCCCGTTTTCTTCTGGAGACACTGAGACCGTCTCAGGTTTCCAACAACAACAACAACAGACAACAAAGCTCGTCTCATAACAAAAATAGCAGTTCATGTTGCCTAGTGTGGACTAGGCTTTAGAAGCTGAGTTTCTGATAAATAGAATAAGCGTTTCCAAACCGGGAAATGTTTTAACTGGACCCTACATACCACACAAGTATGAAAAATATCATCGACAAATATGACAACGAGTCGTTCTTGAAGTATCTGCCTAGATCCGGAAGAAAACGTGGTTCCAGTCAGCCCCAGTTGGATGCTAAAGTATTTAGGCAGTCATATCAAACGTAACTGATCGGTATCAATGCGTGATTTGGGTAAAAAGTTCAAAACCAGCATCAGGATGATTCAGAAAATCATGGCCAGGAACTCCTTGAAGACGTACAAGAAGCGGAGGGTACCTAAGAAATCAGTAGAGCAACAATCTCGAGCAAAAATAAGGGCATGGAAATTTTAAGAACGGGTCCTTTTGGGAAGAATGACCGTGGTGTTAAATTCCCGGAAAAAAAAGAACGGGTCCTGGAGGACAACAGCAAGAGGTGCATCTTAATGGACGACGAAACCTACGTCAAACAGGATTCAGGAACGCTTCCCGGGCCACAATTCTACACGAAATCGACGGATGATACCGACTGCTGCGATGGAAAAAATTGGGCAGAAGGTTCTAGTATGGCAAGCTATTTGTACCTGTGGTCTGCGATCAAGTATTTTCTTCGCAAAAGGTACAAGTTTACAGAGATGAATGCTTGATAAAATGTTAACGCTTATCATGAAACCCGAATTTGTCAATCAGTTCATTAGTTGTTATTGAGGTTAACCGCAACCCGATTACGATTTAAGAACAATTGCCCCAACTGCCTAATCTACTATCAACAACTTCCCTCGCACATACACATCGTGGAACACGGCTAATTTGTAGCGCTCCAACTATTCTGAATGTGTGTGCGTCTGGCTGACTGGAGCGATGTTCTTTCTACACCTTTATGTAGCCACTCGCTCGTAGACCGACTGCTGCTTTGCTGCCCACTTTGTGATGCTTCTGTCTCTGACCTCTGGCGGAACGGAATCGTCATCATCATCAGCAGCAGCAACAGCATGCTGGGTCAAGCATGGGTAAAGGCAGTAGAGCAACTTGACGACTCGGAAGCATTGAATTGCACCTGTTCTATCGGAAGTAAGCCCCCGTTCAAGTGCAGTCAGTCAGTCACTTGGCGACGAAGGCAAATAGATGATGCATATGCATCATCCCACTTTTAAGCGGATTTTTCCCAATCGTCACTATAGTGAGGTCGCTGAGTCATGTCTGTTTGCTGGAAAATATGTTATACAGCTATGTCGTCATCCTTTGGGAGACATGGGGTTGTTTTCATTGTTCTATCCATCCATGCTCACTATTTTCTTGTCACTGAGCGCGTGTTTGTATTATTTTGGTTCCTTTTTTCGCGTATGCTGTGTGACCTGATTTGACCCTGTTTTTCATTCTCCTTGCTGAGGGTGTATGGGTAAAATTTTGTCATCATGTGTATCCTCTTAGGATTTGCTCTGGGTGGTGACCTCACAACAGTTTGTTTTTCCACTTTTCCGATTATATTACCAGCCACAAATAATGTGTTTCAAATAACATTAACTTTGATTGATAAAATAATGCCCCAATGTGAATGTGCTCCCATGTCTCTTGTCCGAATTGATACAATTTATACCAAAACAAAACAGATTTGCAAGTAAGGTCTTTCACATTTGTTTTTGTCACACTCTCCGCTTCATTGCTATTTCTGTTCATAAGATCTGCCCGTTGATGTTTGCATCTTGAAATCGCAATCTATTATAAAATTTCGAATGGTTCGAGAAATATCAAAATAGGTAAACACCTCCCCAGTGCCCTCTGAAAGGTTCAGTGGGTCAACGACAGTCGAAAAGGTCGATCTTCAGAATAATGTCTGAAGTTCAAATTTCAATCAACTACGTAGGTTTTAATGATGATTTTTGATTGCATGTTTCAATGTAGCATACAATTTCTTTGATGAGTTTTTTGTAAATTTTAATTTCAACAATGATCATATCATAAGTAGCGTAGAATAATTCTTTGAACTGATTGTGTTGTTTTCGAATTATTTTTTTTTGTATGGTGTGAAACAGTTTTGCAACGATCCGAAGACAGTACGCCAATGCGTTGTTCTCTAGTGTAAGATATGACAATAAATCTCATGAAAAAAACTCATCAATCACCTCCCTCGAGGCTCCCGCCCCAGGTGCAGCATCAACAATCAACTAAAGTGAAAAGAAAATCACACCAACCACAATCCAACAATTACAGCAAACCAAAATCAAAGATCTTCTGTTATTGTTTTTCTCTTTTTTCTTTCTTTTCTTGTAGAAACACCATGGAATACTTCGCCGCCAAGGCCTCCAAGTCCGACTCAGTCGCAGACCAGCTTCGATACACTCTCACGTAAACTGTCAACTCTTATTAGTTTTCTGATGAAAAAAATCCTGGAAAAAAAAGAATCTTAAACACTTTTTCGAGCATTCATAAATTGTGCAACGGCAGCCGAGAAATTGGTGCAATCTAAATTCCCATTGGTTTATGAATGTTGGAAATTGAGAATGAAAAATCGAAACGATAGATATTTTGTCCAAATTGCTAGTCGGCTAGGGATCTAAATTATTGGGTGCTTAGGCTTAGGGACCGAGACTCGATTTCAACACCTCAAATCAAGTAGAAAAATTATCTGTTGAAATCGAGTACAGATCAGATTTATGTTAATGTTCGAAAAAGAAAGCAAAAGCAAAAAACCGCAGAGTGCCTTATTAGCTCGGTTAAGCAGGATTTACAAGAGTTTTTCTCAGTTTTAACGATTTCATAGTTCCTTGAAAAGTTAACTGCCAAAAGTAACTATTCAGTCAACCACATCCTATCAAAATAGAAATCGCTCTTCATGTTGTTTTTCCCATGTGAGCTTGGTGTAGTATCTACCATTTTTGATATTACAAGTTCATTCATGCAACTCAATTCAACAGAAATAGCTTTTCTTCAGAACGTTGAGTGTTTCATTTTATTTGTTATTTCTCTAAGTTCAGTTTTTGATTTCATGTTTTCGGCATGAAATATGCCCTTTCCTTGAGAGGTTTCATTTGGTCAAATCGAAAGAGTGCGTGTGTTTTGGCCCTTGGATTGATTCGATTATCAACCGAGGGTTGTTTACGAGTATAAGAGAGTCCTTGTTGTTGTTCGACAGTCGATCAAGTGTGATTATCAAATAACTCAACCCATAATATTTTAATCCATGGATCATTATATTCTTTTATTCTGATGTACATAAGTTATGATTAGACATTTACGTATCAATCATCAATGCTATATCATTCTTTTTTAGACAACTGTGTAACTAATCACTCACTATTATTTATCGTCTTTTCATTCATCCAATTGATTTGCTTGATTCTCACACATTACCATGCACCGACTTAGATTCTAAGCCTAAAGATCGTTCTAATTTAGGAATGTGATTATCATAAGTTTAAGTTTGTATCACTTAACAGTTGTGTAAAAAACTTTCTGAACATGAAATCATCTATCATCCCCATTTTGTTTTTTTTTTTATTTATTAAGCGTATCAATAAAACATGTTATTATTTCTCATCGCCTCATAATACTCACATGAAATCAGCAGACAATTAGAGGAGGTTAGAACAGATCTTTTCTCTCAGGGGCAGGGTTTTTTTTCTCTTCAGAAGAAATTTATCAGCAGGTTCAGCGATACGTTAAAAACGTAAGATGTTCCTACAGAATGTACATAGTGAGACTAGCAATATCTAACTAATATTGTCAATTTCAGGAGTTTTGTCCCTAGCAATAAGTCTAGAGATGTAAAAATCTCTTTCAAAAAAAAAGATTCTAATCGTTATTTTTTCTAATTACCCATTTCAACGCGATACCACGCTTGAAAACCCCAAAAAATAACTTAAATCAGCTCCTCCAGCCGGTGCCACAGTTAACCCGACCCCCGTTTCGACCACGTCCGGGGCCCAGAATGTGCAGACGTCCGCCCTGGGGGTGGTTCCGGCCACACCGCCCGCCCCACCGGATCTACCCGTGTTCACCTGCCCACGACGGCCAAATCTCGGCCGCGAGGGAAGGCCGATCGTGCTGCGTGCCAACCATTTCCAGATCACGATGCCCCGTGGCTTCGTTCACCATTACGATATCAACATCCAACCGGACAAGTGTCCGCGCAAGGTCAACCGGGAGATCATCGAAACCATGGTCCACGCCTACAGTAAAATGTTCGGCGCACTCAAGCCTGTGTTCGATGGCCGGAACAATCTGTACACCAGAGATCCTCTGCCGATTGGAAACGATCGGGTTGAACTGGAGGTAACCCTGCCGGGAGAAGGCAAAGATCGAGTGTTCCGTGTCACCATCAAGTGGGTGGCTCAGGTTTCGTTGTTCAATCTTGAAGAAGCATTGGAAGGTCGCACCCGGCAGATCCCCTACGATGCGATCCTTGCTCTGGACGTGGTGATGCGACACTTACCCAGCATGACTTACACGCCCGTTGGACGATCTTTCTTCAGCTCTCCGGATGGGTGAGTTTTATAACTCTTAACAACTTGTTCGTAATTTATTGATGTATCAATTTCCATTTTCAGTTATTATCATCCTCTCGGAGGTGGTCGTGAAGTTTGGTTTGGTTTCCATCAAAGCGTTCGGCCTTCTCAATGGAAAATGATGCTTAATATCGATGGTTAGTACAACTTTCCTTGCGAGCTTCCGTCCTCACATTTAACACACTTCACTCTATCCCTCAAGTGTCGGCCACCGCCTTCTACAAGGCCCAGCCGGTGATCGAGTTCATGTGCGAGGTGCTCGACATTAGGGACATCAACGAGCAGCGCAAACCCCTCACCGACTCGCAGCGGGTTAAGTTCACCAAGGAAATCAAGGGTCTCAAGATAGAAATAACTCACTGCGGCACCATGCGTCGAAAGTATCGGGTCTGTAACGTCACCCGCCGACCAGCACAAATGCAATCGTAAGTCACTTACTATTACCTCGGTCAATAAAAACATCTAATCACCTTTCCAAACCCATTTCAGCTTCCCTCTACAGCTGGAGAACGGGCAAACCGTCGAGTGTACCGTGGCCAAATACTTCCTCGATAAGTATAAGATGAAGCTGCGCTATCCGCATCTGCCGTGTCTGCAGGTCGGCCAGGAGCACAAGCACACCTACCTGCCGTTGGAGGTGTGCAACATCGTGGCCGGGCAGAGGTGCATCAAGAAGCTGACCGATATGCAGACGTCCACCATGATCAAAGCGACCGCTCGATCGGCTCCGGATCGGTAAGTTGGGTGGGGTATTTTGGATCAACAAAGTATCATTGGGGGCTGGTCTAAGCCGAGCCAACTTTTCGGATTATAAAGATGCCCTATGCTATTGGTTGAACATCCGTCTCAAAAACCTAGACGAGATAACGGCAAAATTTGAAGCGAGGACAACAATAGTCCAACGGCGAAGAACAGGACACTTATCACCATCGAAAGAGGATACTCCAAAAAACTGGACACAGGACTCCAAATTGCTGCTACAACGCCAACGACCATTAGCCATAAGTCGTTTGGTCGAGGTCGATTCTTGAGAAAGCTTGTGCCGACAATGACGCGGCTAAAGCTGCTTATAGCCAATGAAGTTTCTTATTTGAACTGGGGACCATGTAAGTTCCAATCCAAGGTGACCCGCTTCAGCGTAACTATCAAGGGCTTGAAAGTAATTCAAATCAACTTTAACCGGATGGCATTTGAGGACATCCTGGTCGTAGCGTTAGTAGCTGACTTCTTTTACTGAGCCTTGAATGACACCAACTGGGAAACCGATGTTTAGCGCTATGATGGTAACGGCGTGGTTCCCGTTTGTTGGTGAACTGTGGAAACGACTTAGGATACGAGCTAAATCAGAAAAACCACTGGGAGGTCCTTTTTGGTGACATGTAGATATATGTTTACTGTATACCGTGAACGGCCCTAATTCTGCGCAGTTAAGGATTTTTCAAATGTTTTCAGTTATAAATAATTTACCTTTCAATGAATTTCCTCAAAATTTCGTGTACAGTTGGGCTAACTAACAAACTTAACGGCAAAAATAATGAGAACTCGATTTTGGAGCAAAAATGTGGATTATTCACAACATTCGAAAAAAATGCAAGTGGCCCTTATTCTGCGCACTATTTTCTATTTGTTCCTAATTCTGCGCATATGTCCCATATTCTGCGCACCCAAGTAAAACCAATATACCATTCCGTACTGGTAAGACCAACATTTAATTTCATTAAATTGGATTAAAAAGCATGTTTTACGCTTAGTAAAGTACTGCAAATTATTAAAAAGCGCCAATTCAAGCCTTAATCCTTGAAGCTTTTGTGATACTTTCTTTCACTTTTTCTTACACTTGCTATATGTTACTAGCAGATGTTTTTTTCCAGCAGCTCGCTTACCAAATATTTGTTGACCGATCATGTTCTTCCCCGGATCTGGTCAAATTAACTTGTTTTGTTGGTGTGCAGTGCAGACTATTCCGACATACAGAAGCAGTTCCGGCGGGCCACAAAATCGCCCCAGCTGGGGGAACTACGCGCTGTTTCATTTGGCTTACTGCGGATGAACCGAGAGAAGCTTCGCGTAGTTCCCCCAGCTGGGGCGATTTTGTGGCCCACCGGAACTGCTTCTCTATGAGTCTGTACAGTTGGATCTGAACGATTAACACGCAAACACGAGAAAGAACGCAAATCAAGACTTTCATTTTTTTTTTGTCAACAAACATGTAGATTCGAAGGGATTCCTAAGAAACTCCCAACAATCGCACGGATACACTATCTTCATAAAACTTATTAGAAAACTGTAATAAATAGTCTCCTAACTCCCCGCGTTCAATTCCTTGCAGCTTTAACATCAGTTCTCTCCGGTGCTTTTCATTCTGCGCATTAAGAACATAAGTAAACAAATGGTGTCAAATTCTGCGCATTGCTTAAATCATTGTTTTGATTTGAAAAACCATTTTTTCTCAATTTTTTTTGGCAGTCATGTTCAGAATGATTTTATCTTTCACGTAAAGGCATTTCCAATGAGAAAATTCTGTTTAACACTGTTTAATTTGATCTTTTTGTTTTCCTAACACTTAAGCTCTACTGCTAACGGCAGCCATTTTTGAACGTTTGCTTCCTACATTTATTTTGATTTATTCCATTTCTCGCGAACAATTCATCAGATTTCCAAATAATTGGACACATTTTGAAGATAAACAGTAACTGAAGAGATTCAGCTTGTTTCATGGATATTTTGTTCATCATATCTTGAAATATTTCAGTTTGAATATGAAAATGCGCAGAGTTTGGGACTGCGCAGAATTAGAGCCGGTCACGGTACATTGGGAAATTTTTGGAAACGGTGACCCTGAAGCGCATCCAGCGGTACACCTTGAGCGAAAACGGACTTTCCAACAATCCATTTGGCTTCTGAAATGGGTGATGCACATGTGACACATCAAACGGACGATTATTCAGGGAGTTACCATGAAGGCACCAATGGCCGCGCAGTACCAATGGCCGCGCACTTTCAACTTTAATCATTATTTTCTCCGAAATTCAACGACGAAAATTTCTATGTTTCGCATTTTCTGATACCTACGCTAAGTATCTGTGGGGATTTGATTCTCGAATTAAAAGTCGACCGTTTAGCATACAAGACAAAGTAAGACTGTTTTATTGTTCTCTCGTTTGAAATCTATTCAGGCGAAAGCTCGGCAATGCAAGTCCGAGAATTCCGCCACATAACTCCCCCCAGTTACACCAGAAATCTAATTCTATGCCCGGATGGGGTAACTTTAGTTTTAGTATCAGTTAACGGGTAATTACTAATATTATCATCACATAAAATTGCAGGCTTCAGTCGATCTATCGTAATTCGTTGACGCTTCCCGTTGATTAACAAATCCATGAACTTGTCACCTCGGTTTAGGACTTGATAAGGGCCCTCGTATGGTCGCTGCAATGGCCGTTTCACCGAATCAACCCTCACGAAAACGTGAGAACATTTAGCTAGATCTCGCTGAACAAAAACGGCAGGCTTGGAATGATGAGCAGGTCCATGTGGTTTCAAATCCTGCATAACTTTGCGAAACTGGATTACAAAATCTTCTTGAGAAATTTCGGGAACTTTTTCAAAATATTCTCCAGGCAATCTTAAAGATTGTCCGTAAACCAAATCTGCAACGGAGCAGCCGAGATCTTCTCTGTAGGCAGAACGTAAACCAAGTAAGATGAGTGGAAGACGGTTGACCCAGTGCGTTGCATCCACTGCCATAATAGCTGCTTTTAATGTCCTATGGAAACGCTCGACAAGGCCATTTGCTTGTGGATGGTATGCAGTCGTTCGGACATGTTGAAAACCATTAATACCTGCTAGCTCTCGAAACAGTTTCGATTCAAACTGTCTCCCTTGGTCCGTTGTGATTCGCTCCGGCACACCAAAGCGAGAAATCCAAGATGAACAAAGCGCGCGTGCCACAGTTTCAGCGGTCATATCCGCCAATGGTACAGCCTCGGGCCATCGTGTGAACCTGTCAACGATGGTGAGAAGGTAGCGTTGACCATTAGATGGAGGTAACGGCCCAACTAAATCCACATGAATATGTCGAAAACGCACTTTAGGTAAATCAAAAGATTGCAAAGCTGCACGAGTATGGCGATGAACTTTAGACCTCTGGCACGCCAAGCAACTTTCTACAAAATTCTTCACATCTTTATTCATTGAACTCCAAACGAATCGATCCGAAAGAAGTTTCCGAGTCGCTCGAATTCCGGGGTGTGCTATGCCATGCAAGAACAGTAATACACTTCTTCGATGTTGTGCAGGAACGTATGGTCGAACCTTTCCATCGACAGACACATCGCAATAGATTGGTTTAGACGCTAAGGTGGTTTGTCGCAGCAGCAATTTCAGCGATGTCTTTTCAGAAAGCAATTTTATCAGTTCAGGATCATTAGCTTGATCACAAGCTATTTGCTCATAATCGAGGGGTGAAGGAGCTGAAATGGTCGAAACCCGTGATAAAGCATCAGCTACCACATTATTACTTCCGCTAATATGTCTTATGTCAGTCGTAAAACAAGAAATATACTCCAAATATCTTTGCTCATGAGGCAAACGACTATTAGTGTGTGAGCTCATAGCGTACGTGAGAGGTTTGTGGTCAGTGAAGATAATGAATTTCCTACCTTCAAGCATAAAACGGAAGTATTGTACTGCCTTTTTTGCTGCTGTCAACTCGCGGCCAAACGTAGAATACTTTTGCTGGGTTCGAGAAAACTTTTCCGAGTAGAAACCCAGTGGCTTCCACAATGACCCATCCAATTGCTGTAACGCGGCTCCTACAGCGGTATTCGAAGCGTCGACCATGAGAGCGAGCGGCATCCTAGCATCTGGATAGTGTAACAATGTAGCAGCTGACAATGATTGCTTACACTGTAGAAACGCTGATCGAGCCGGATCGGTCCACTCTAATTTTCTCGTATCATTTTTCTTGTTCCCTGGGATCAAAGTACGGAGTGACAACTGCACATCGGAGGCGTGAGGAATGAACCGCTTGTAGCAATTCAATAGTGCCAAAAACCGACGTAAATCCTTCACAGTTGACGGTTCCGGGAACTCTTTAACAGCTCTAACACGTTCTGGCAAAGGGAGCACTCCTTCATTACTGATGGTATAACCAAGAAATTCGACGCTTGTTTGTGCAAACTTACTTTTAGCTGTGTTTATCACCAAACCAAAACTTTTGAGGCGCTCAAACACTTTTCGCACATGCAGCAGGTGTTCTTCCATCGATGTCGATGCGATGCAAATATCGTCGATATAGACCACTACGAACTCGAAATCCCCCAGCAGCTGGTGCATGAACCGTTGGAAGGTTTGCCCAGCATTGCAAAGGCCAAATTGCATACGCGGGAACTCAAACAGCCCGAAAGGAGTGATGACTGCCGTTTTTTCGATGTCCTCTTCGTTGACAGGAATTTGATGATAAGCACGAATCATATCCAGCGTCGTAAAAACAGACTTTCCCTTGAATGCATATAAAAGGTCATGAATATGCGGAACGGGATATCTGTCGGGAATAGTCACCTTGTTTAGCGCTCGATAATCGCCAACAAAGCGCCAGTTTCCATCTTTCTTCGGAACACAATGAAGGGGACTCGCCCAGCTGCTGCTGGAAGGACGGGCGATACCAAGATCGCACATGATCTTAAATTCAGCTTTAGCAGCTTCGAGTTTTTCAGGAGATAAACGACGAACTTTAAATGCCACTGACGGACCTTTTGTTTGTATGAAATGTTTCACGTTATGTTTTGTTTCGCTTAACATTGAATTTGGCACTGTGATTTCACGAAATTCCAGGAGAAGGTCTCGAAACGGATGATTGACTCCAACTGTTGTCACACCAAAAACAAGAGCAGATGTAATTGCACCACACACTTGGAGTCCAGTTTTTTCATCCATTAGTCGATGGTTTTTTAGATCGACTAAAAGTCCGAAGTTAGCCAAAAAGTCTGCACCAATAATCGCCATTTTAACGTTGGCGGTAAGAAAATTCCAACAGAACGTGCGTCGCAGACCGAGATCTGTGTTGATGAATTTAGAGCCGTACACTTTTATGTCGCTACCGTTTGCTGCATGGAGCTGTATGCCAGTAGGTGGATTCTGCTTATCCGTCATCGAGGCGGGAACAATAGAAACGTCTGATCCGGTGTCAATTAAAAACTTGTGTTTACTCGAACGATCATAAATCACAAGACGGCGACTTTTACGAAAATCGCTCACCTCCGCCGATTCAGGTGAACGAAATGTTAGTTTTTTGAAAACTCACAAGGGTCACGACATCGTGAGGCACGATTACCATACTTTTTATGATACCAACATAATTCACGGTCAGATTTTGAAGTTGACCGGCTTCGAGATGCTGAACGGGTTTTCATACGTCGAACTTCTGCCGACAGCAACGTTATTTGTTCTTGCAAATCCATAAGCGACGAATCATTAACAGAAGCCACATCCTGTTTCGTTGATGAAGAAGAACTTGTCGCAATAGCTGACACGTTTTGTGTGCTCTCCATCATTTTATCGGCCATTGCCGCTATTTTGTCGATATCACCATCACTGATGACGAGAACAGCTTTCACATGAGGCGGCAATCTTTGAAGGAACAGCATCTTTAGCAAATCATCAGTGACTTTGAGGTTAGCCGCTAACTCCCTCATTCTGGCCAGCAAATGAGTAGGTCGCATGTCACCGAGATCAGTGGAACCAAGCAGTTGCTCCAATTTCCCTTCGGCTGAAACTTCGAAACGGGAAATGAGCCGTTCCTTAACAGCGATATATTTATCGTGCTCCGGAGGATGGGCCACTAAATCGGATATATGGCATATAACATTTTGATCAATTTTTGCCACGATGTGGTAGAACTTTGTGTGGTCTCGTACAACATTAGCTAAAGCAAATTGGGCCTCGGCTTGTGCGAACCACATAGCAGGATCAGAACGCCAAAACTCTGGTAATTTCACAGCCACCGAAGCCGTACGATGTGGCTGCCCCTCCTGCTCGTTATCCGACATTTTATATTTTTTTCGCGTCGGGGTCACCAATGTGGGGATTTGATTCTCGAATTAAAAGTCGACCGTTTAGCATACAAGACAAAGTAAGACTGTTTTATTGTTCTCTCGTTTGAAATCTATTCAGGCGAAAGCTCGGCAATGCAAGTCCGAGAATTCCGCCACATATCTTTCACTTGCCAAACTAAAAATAAATTTATTCTGCTTTTTGAGGTCAGGAAAAAATAAAAACAAACATCGTTTTTGCCGGATGCCATTTTGTCTGTTGTCCTAAGCAAGTGAGCTATGCGGGTCCCTTTTTGTAATTCAGTTTTTCGTGTAGAATTAGAGCCACAGAGAACCAGAGAACGGGCCCCGAACAAATATGTGTCGAATCCGTGTGTAAGAATTTGAATCGTCGGCCATTTTAAAACCGTTAAAATTGGCCTAAAAACAGCACCATCTAGTGGCTCTTAGCTAAGTGACTCAGCTGTTGTTGTCCATTTTTTTTTGTCAACAGTTGGAACACTCAGAACATAAATAACCAAAAATTTGCTTCCAGGTCGCACCAACACTCATTTTCTTTTTTTTGGGGTGTAGAAAAAGAAACATAATGAAATTTGCAGCAGGAATTATATGCGCTTTAAACGAAATCTTTTTCTTTTGGCAATGATGCCTCATTTGTTTGAGAAAAAAAGCAAACATTATTTAGTTGTTTGAAGAGAAAGTTCATATAAGATTTAAATTATGTGTCTGTTTGAATATAAATTATAATTTCAAAAATAGTTCAGTAAACATTTGCTGCAGGATTTCTGTATGATGTGTTAATTTATGATACCCCTCTAATGGATAAACACCACTTTTTGTAAAGGATCAATTTTTTTTTAATCAAATTTCACTCATAACGAAGCATTTCAAATCTAATTAATCGAAAGTATCACCACCCATCTTCGTTCGAACATTGCGAAATTCTAGCATGTAAACATCGCGTCATTTCTGTCAGGATAGGACTTTAGTACCTGCTTCCGAAAATATTCGAAAATTGGAATAGCTTCTTAATATCGAATTGAGCCTCTTAGACAGGGCAAAGTAATTGCATGGAGGTTACCCGGCCACCTAAGAATCCTAAGAATTTAAGGGAATAGCAATAGGCATTTTAAAGTAACTTGATATCAAAATTTTATAAATTCTTCAAATATTCCCCCCTTCTATTATACACACTTAATCTTTTCTCCTGTGGTCGGAACGATTTTCTCCTGTATTTTCAACAGCTGAAATTACAGGACAAATCTCGGGACAGAAAAAGTGCTCAGGAAAACAACTGTCAAATTCACCTGTAGCTTCGAATCCGTGTTTTCTTGTAATTGGCAGGACTGTTTAAATTTTCCTGTGAGTTCGAAAAGGCTTTCTCCCGAGATTTTTCATCAATTTAGGTTTCCTTCCTCCCATTTTTTATTTTTAAAATTTATCCCAATGCGATATTAGAAAAAAAGAACACAATTTCTTGACGAAAAGATTGAAATTTATTTTCAAATGTTCGAACTTTTTTTTCATTTTTTAAGTTTTATTTACCAATGTGGACACACATTCATAACCGCTACAAAATACACAGGCGGAACACCTTCTCTGTAAAAAAATTGTTGAAATTTTTAATAAAACGCCGGATGGCACTCATGCTTACCGAAGCGCCGTGCGAGCCTGACATATACCTTGCATTCCGGGGTGCTGGCCAAGATCACACGCGGGGGGAAAGGTCCGAATCAGCCTGATTCTCCAAAACTGATATTATTAACTGCGCTGGAACCTAGTCCCGGTCGCATGTTATTCGCAACTACAACTTTAATTTCTGGGGCTGTTGTTGATGAAAGGTGCCGCTATTTGATCGGACCACATACGCTGACCTTGTCGTCGGTTTCTTGATTAGCTTATTTTTTTTAAATACCGGAACCTTCCGGTTTGGAGGAATTTCTTAAATTTTGACACATTTTTCACACAGCTATGCTGACTGTTGAAAGATGGTGAAAATTACCAGCACTTAAAATTTTCACAACTGACTGTCGAAAATAATCGCTGCAGTACACTCAGCACACGATAGTGAAGGACAGAAAGATACAACACAACAAAAAACGCGCTATGACAGATGAGCCTTACGTGATACAGGCGATTGCTGTCCCGATTTCTGGACGATTGTTCGAGTTCCTGTGCACTCGTAGGAATTTCATCCCGTAATGAAGGAATTGTGAAGCGTCACGAGATTCGGAAGGGTTCCCATTCGAAATTGACCAACTTCCCTGTGATTCAAAGAGTCATTATCCTGAGCGCAAAAATTCAATCTTAGTGTGTACTAATTACAGATATCCGATAACACCATGCGCCAAGTTTTCACCAATCCTACCGAGATAACAATTTTGTGGAAGAAAAAAGAATACTGAATGAATTTTAAAATTTGTGTTCATCCTCGAAATTTATTCTAAATTATAAAAAAAAATTCAATTAAGTCTTGATAAAGTGAATTTCATGTCCACAAAAACAAAAACAGGCCAAAAACTGAAAAACCTTACAATTATTTTAATACCTGATTGAGTGACTGAAAATAAATTTGGCTTTGAGTGCATTTTTCGTCTGAGCGTGTAGAAAAAATGGAAAAAATAAAAGTACCGGTAACGACATCTGGTGGCTCTTAGCTAAGTTGCAAAAATGGCGTCGTTTATTTTGAAATCACGGTTGGTATTTTTACACACGGTTGGGGCTCCAGCCCGAACTCTGGTTCTCTGTGTTAGAGCACCTTGGCAAAAATTTTCGAACGTAAGTTATTTGTGGCTGTATAATGAATCAATTATGAAAAAAAGTGAACAGTTTGAAGGTTCTGTTGCGGAAAAAATGACAATTTTGTTGTGCACGGCCATTGGTACACTTGATTTTTGAATGTTTCTATTGCCGCGCACGGAAAGTCTTCTAGTATTTATCAGCACTTAAACGTAGATTAGTTCTTCGAAAGTTAACAAAGGTTGCATAAGATTCACAGGAAAGCTTTCCAATCAATGTTTTCCATCATATAACCGGCTGAAATAACACAATTTTTAGAAACAATATCAGAAGAAACGATTATCTAATGAAAATGGCTACAAAGTGTTGGAAATTTGAGGTTAAATAGCAATTCGGATGTGTTTAGTTGTAGTTGGTCAATTTCTTCGTGGATTTTCAGACAGCTCGCCGAATGTGTGATGATTTATCGAAATCGGGACCGAAAACATTGTTCCAAAACATCTTCCGGCAAAATAATGCTCTGTAAAAATGGCGTCTCAACACCAGACTAGTTTCACAAACAATGGAAACAAATCGGTGTTTGATGTGTGAATCCAAAAAGCCTTACCTGAGAATATTCACATAAGCCTGAGAGCCATGTAAACAACATTTTAAACTGTTTGGATACCTTATTTACTGTTGAAACCCTAATTAAGACGCGCGCGGCCATTGGTACACTTGTGAGCGGCGATTGGAACAAGCAACATATGCGTGCGCGGCTATTGGTACACCGACACTTAAAGTACGTAAGTTTTACTACATGTCAGTGCTTTTCTTTCCAGAATCGCACAAAACATAATTTTTGTACGGCACAAATAACATCCATCATAGCTTAAATGCGCGGCCATTGGTGCTTTCAAGGTATTCAGTTTGCTGTGTCTTCTGACCTGTTTACAATCGCCTTTTTGTTGGTATATTGGAAGCTGTCCTTTCTCTTTAGAGTTGTCGCAGTGTTTTGTTCAATGAGGTGACATTGATTCGAAGATCTTCAGAAATCCTTTCAATTGTACTCATTTCTGGTTATTTTAAAAATTCTAAATCTGTACTCTTTTCCTTCCAGTGAACGGGAAATCAACAACCTGGTGCGCCGGGCTGATTTCAACAATGATGCCTACGTGCAGGAGTTTGGACTGGCCATCTCCAACAACATGATGGAGGTGCGGGGCCGTGTGCTTCCACCCCCTAAGCTTCAGTATGGTGGGCGCGTTTCAAGCATGAGCGGACAAGTAAGTTTCTAAAAGGCCCACCCGGCAAATGTTTGTGCTACCTCTTTTTGGTTTGTTTTTCGAGTGTGCCCGAGGAATTGTTTAGATTCTTTTTCAGTTTCTTATGTTGCAACATATTAATGCAATACAACACTCACCAAAACACCATAAAAAGCGATCACACACACTTGCTTTGACATACGAGATAGTTAAATTTTGCGTTCGCATTCAATCGACCTTCTGAACTGGCACTTTATAATCAGCGACCAAGTTACCTTCTGCTCCACAGAATAAGGTGAGCTTAGCATTACCAAACCAAGGGGTTTGGGACATGCGAGGCAAACAATTTTTCACTGGCGTCGAGATCCGGGTGTGGGCCATCGCCTGTTTTGCGCCGCAACGAACCGTGCGGGAGGATGCCCTGCGAAACTTTACCCAGCAGCTGCAGAAGATTTCCAACGATGCCGGTATGCCGATCATCGGGCAGCCCTGTTTCTGCAAGTACGCCACCGGACCGGACCAGGTCGAGCCGATGTTCCGCTATCTGAAGAACTCGTTCAACCAACTGCAGCTGGTGGTGGTTGTGTTGCCCGGAAAGACCCCAGTTTATGGTTTGTACTTTTTGAAAATTTAAATCAGAATGTTAAAATTCATGTGGTTTCTTTTGTTGCAGCCGAAGTCAAGCGTGTTGGCGATACCGTACTCGGAATGGCAACCCAGTGTGTCCAGGCCAAGAATGTTAACAAAACTTCACCGCAGACCCTGTCCAATCTCTGCCTGAAGATCAACGTCAAGCTGGGCGGCATCAATTCAATCCTTGTGCCATCGATTAGACCAAAGGTAAATCTTCGTTTGATTTCAATTTTCAACTTTTTATTGACTTTTTTGTTTTAGGTATTTGACGAACCGGTGATTTTCCTGGGAGCCGATGTTACGCACCCGCCAGCTGGGGATAACAAAAAACCGTCGATCGCAGCCGTGGTCGGATCGATGGACGCTCATCCGTCTCGGTACGCCGCTACGGTTCGGGTACAGCAACATAGGCAGGAAATTATCCAGGAACTCAGCAGCATGGTTAAGGAGCTGTTAATCATGTTCTACAAATCGACCGGTGGCTTCAAACCGCACCGTATTATTCTCTATCGAGATGGGGTTTCTGAGGGCCAGTTCCCGCACGTGTTGCAGCACGAGTTGACCGCCATCCGAGAGGCTTGCATTAAGCTGGAGGCCGACTACAAGCCGGGTATTACGTTTATCGTAGTGCAAAAGCGACACCACACGCGACTGTTCTGTGCCGATAAGAAGGAACAGAGTGGCAAGTCAGGAAACATACCGGCGGGTACGACCGTCGATGTGGGAATCACTCACCCAACCGAGTTCGATTTCTACCTGTGCAGTCATCAGGGTATTCAGGTAACAAAATTGATTACGGATTTTCATGATATAGATACTTAATGGTTAAATAATTCTTTAACAGGGTACCAGTCGGCCGTCTCACTATCACGTCCTCTGGGACGACAATCATTTCGAGTCGGACGAGCTGCAATGCCTCACGTATCAGTTGTGCCACACTTACGTTCGGTGCACCCGGTCGGTTTCGATTCCGGCTCCAGCATACTACGCCCATTTGGTGGCGTTCCGAGCAAGGTTTGTTTCTCGTTTGTCCTTTCCAAGTCGAACCTCAGATTCAAAGTTTATTTTCAATCTTTCAGGTACCATTTGGTCGAAAAGGAACACGACTCGGGCGAGGGATCGCATCAAAGCGGCTGCTCCGAGGACCGAACCCCAGGAGCCATGGCTCGGGCCATCACCGTTCACGCCGATACCAAAAAAGTTATGTACTTTGCTTAAAGAAAGTATTTGTTTTTCTATCTTCTTCGACGTCGTCGTCGTTTGCTCCATAATACAAGGGAATATTTGCTGTTGCAAGGTCGCTGGCCAAAGGTTAGTCTGTTCAGTGTTTCGGCAAATTCCGATGCCAAGTGTGCCAATATGGGAAAGAACTCGACATGTAACAGCAAACCAAAACTTCAGCATCAGTAGCAATTTTGTTTTGTTATGAATAGAGTTTAAATTCATATAATTTTTACACAAGGGAAACACACGATTCTGTCGTAAGATTTTCAAATTGTATAGAGTAAGTTTTCTCCCTCAACAAAATGAGGACAAAGTGAATCGTATCTTCAAATTAGTCAGGATTAGTAATCGTTTATGAATTATTTATATTATGAAAAAAATATTTCTTACTGGAACTTAATATTTAGTTGCATTAGCCGAGAGCGCTTAACGAGAGAGCCGAAAACAAAATTATCTAACCTTTTAACATTCTTCCTTGAACAAAAAAGATAAAAACACGGGGAAGGGAAACACTCGAGCAATAGCAATGCAAATCCATCATATGTCGTATTGTAAGAAAGTTTGAGTTTCAATTACCTATTTGTTACGATGACAAACACGTAAACAAATCACACACACATATGCTAGGAATAGATTGTATTTACTTATATCATTGAATCAAATATCTAGGTACTAGGATGCGTGGGAGGACAAACGAGGATCAATATCAAGCGAACGTAAGGTTTCTGTTTTTTAAGTAATTTCTACTTTTGCTCAAACACCAAACTAATCACTTACGCAAAAGGGTTACTCATAAAAACCACCACATTTTATAGGTTTCGAATGGCTTTAATCCCAAAAATTAGTAAAGAAACAAAACAAATTATGGATAGAAATAAACGTTTAAACAAATGTAACATTTCAGAAGCTTCCAATTTAGTTTTAAACTATTTTTTTTTTCATATGCAAACGTTTATGGTATCAAGCAAAACTTACAGCGAGTAAAACAAGACCGTATATTTAAATAAATTAATAGTGACTAGTAGTAAGACTAGAGGCAGGCTGCATTCGAAGGAGTTTCTGGGAAGTAGTCGAACTAAACCGAAAAACCTTTTGTTTACTATTGACCCGAGAAAAATAAACAAACTTATCATCAATACTTAGTTCAGTCTAAAAAGGTTTACTTAGGCGAGAGAGTTTTTTTTAATTACACTATCATCCAGTTAGTTGTTCGTTGAAATTTAAAACCTCAAAAAAGAACGCAAGCAGAGGTAACGAAAATTATTTAACTATGTAAGAGGAACAGTTTCGATCTTTGGAAGCGTAAGAATTTTTTTCGAGCTCGTTACGTTGTCAAAAAATTTTCTTACCGGAAGAAATTTGGCTCAATTGACCGTGGATATAAAACATTCCTCAAGATACCCCGACAAAAAGCAAAGAACAGCGAATGTTAGTGCTTCGTAAAAAGGGGGAAAATAACGCAACTGTCAGGGACAATCTTAAACGGCTTATGATGAGTTTTTTTTTGATAAATATTCACATAGATGGTGGATACTCCCCAATCTTATCATGTGCTTATTTGTAGATGCCTGATTTCTTGATTTGTTTTTATTGTGAAACTTTCTAAAAGATCCCGATTTGAGTTTTACTGAATCTTTCTACAAACAGTCGAATGCTAAACTTAAGTATGTGATGATGAAAATTAAAAAAAAAACGTGATGAAAGATTTCATTTAGATCTTCACAGGGCAGAATATTTCAAAAGTGTCAAAACATCGCAAATCAGAATACTAAAAACATTTTCTCACTGTCAAACGTATTAAAAAAGGGATCAAGTTTCACAATCTTTCCTAGAAATTTAAACCCTCAGAGATCTTAACCGCAAACCTAGGCATGGAAATTTATGTACTCAAAGCGCAGCCTAACTTACCCACTTTTCCTAAGCGATTTTGCACAGCTGATCATGGAACTAAGTAGCAGCAACACTAAACCGAAAAACAAGGGATAAATATAATAAGTTAAGATTATCAACCAGAATATCACCCAGAATAGAAAGAAACAAACGGTAGTTAAAAAGTGTAGCTTTTTTTTCTTAAATCATCTCGTTTACTAAATGTTAACATGAAATGAAAAGTATCTCCAATAAATCAATCCAGCATCCCCCGGGAATATAAACAAACAACAGGTATGGGTGAATCCGGATATCCGGGACATGATCGAGAAACAATTTATGTGAGATAACATCTAAACAAGAAAAAAATGTAAGGCCAAAGCCAAGTCACATCACGACGAAATGTCGAAATAGGAGAATGGCAAAGAAAGCAACACGCAGCCACTAAACTTCATATATGGGAAAAAACATAATAAATTTTAAATATATGATATAAAATATATTCTAACGACGATGCGCGAAAGATGAAAGAGACGTCTCTGGATGTACTCCACAATTTTATTTAGGATTTTAAGGAAATCTACAGACAAAAACAAATAAAGAGATCTAAAATGTTTGCATAAAACACACCAATACTTTCACCGACCACTTCTCGCTTCATTTTCATGATCATCTCAATCTCATCAAATGGAAAAATGCCCTTTTAAATAAGATGCGACATTGACACATTATAAATCTCATAAAACAATTTAACCGTTGGTGTAACAAAACACGAACCAATGTTGCTTGAGAGAAATGAGAAGTGAGTGTACACACTCATTCCCTTTGATGTAATAGAGATAGACTTCTAATACCAACAGAAATATCGATGTGAAACAAGTGAAACAAAACCTATAAATCAGCAAAAGAATATCGAACAATTAAATTAGATAACAGGAACAATAAAAGATTAAAAACAACAAACGTCAACTAAACCGAGAAAGCAAATCTTACAATCATGGATCAAAATGCAGAATCTTCACAGAATGAGACATCAAACGAGATAACTTTCAAAGTGAAATAACAATACCAAGGAAAATGACAAAAAGACGACCGACAGACGTTACAAGCTTTCATTAGATAGGTACGTTTCCGTGAAAATGTTTGTTCAGCTAAAAAAATAAGTTCATATACGAACAAAAACGTCTCCTGTCCAGTTTTATTTTTTATTCATACCTACATAAAAAAGTATAGGTTTAACATCATCGGTACAAAGGCCTTGCCTTTGGGAATGCCTTTGTTAGCTATTCATGAATTAATTTCGATCTCGATCAAACCATTTTTCCTGCATTGCTCTTTTTTATACGATTGTGTTTAACCTTTTTCTCGATGATAGTTTTTTTAATTAATCTTCATCTGTCGATAGTTTTTTTCCTCTTATCTGCTACATGAAAAACTTTCAACTTAAATCTGCAAACATGTTTCATGGACACGGGACTAGAAACAACTAACGACCTAGTGTATATTGCGAAACCATAGAGAAGACCTTTCCATTATATTAAATAAAAAAAAAATCAAAGTGAAATCAAGACCCGGGAATATTTATAAATCAATGTTAGCTTGTAAGATAACAACAACACTAAATAAGCAGAAGATCATAAACAATTTTCCAATCATCACTTAAAAATGCGATATGAATAAAAGAATCGAGCTGCAGCAAATGAGAAAAGGATGAAAATATTGAAACTGAACAAATGCACACTCGAGTTGAATACAAAAGGGAGCTGTGCTGTGAACTTACAAAAAGGAACACACAATCCCAACCAGACAGACACACTCAAACACACACACACACATACACACTAATCAACAAAAGCATACAAGGGATTTTTCGATGCTATTGAAAAAAAACTATATATTTAGTCGGTAAGATTTTGCGTGTACGTATTTTTTAAACTGTGGAAAAGCCCAGAGGAAACAAAAAATATTCTAGAACCGCAAGAATCAGTCAGTTATTTAAAAAAAACACTTGTATGATAGGAGACAACTTAAAAAATCGGTGGTGAATTGAGTGGCAGAAAAAAGTTGTGAAATTTAGTTGAATCTTAACTCAATAATTGATGCCTTCATGAGAACGTCTGAACCAAAAATATAACAACAAAAACACAATTAACACAATTAAAAAGAAGTATCAGTTAATTTGTGTAAGCAATTGAAAAAAAAACACACCCACACACATTTAGATATGTTATAAATCAAAGGCCAACCCATTAAGACGCATAATTAGTTTTGTTCTGTTTTCTAATACAGATTAGTTGTAAGCATCTTAACAAACCAAGCAACAAAAGTAAAAATGAACAGTGTAACTAGCTCTTAAATGAATAAAAAAACCTATAGACACATCCACACGATGGTAAAAGATCAAAATCACATCCACACGTGTTAGTTTTTAGAACAATGAAACATAACAAACTTTGTTGAATCCTCGAGCTCCAAAAAGCGGTAAACCAGAAGACGGACAGCCAATATCGAAAAAAAAACGAAGCCAATTCTGTGTAATCTTTATAGCTATAAGTAAGTTATCGCTATGACGTGTCTTCATCTCGTAAGTTTTTCTTTATCTTCTTAAAGCGAAAGGATTGATTCCAAAACCTTGTTGATTTTGTTTCTAAAACAGCTCTCCCAAACAACAAACGTAACGTACCTTCAAGCTCCTTGAAAAAATTATTTGTATTTATGTATCGCAAGCTTTCTACTGCTGAAAAATGTGTTGATTTCGTTTAAAAAAAAAAAAAACAATAGTCTCGCATAACACGAAGCATTAATGCTGGTAAAAGCGAAATAAACAGAGATCCAAAATCTGCAATTATCCATATTAAAGATACAACAAACACAAAAATAAAAAAACGCAACTAAAACCACACCAACACAACTGTAAACACTTTCAATTTTACCATGGACTACAGAAGTGGAAATATTAGAGAATAAACTGTTTCAAGTTTAGATTAATTGTAAAAAATATGCTTGTTTTTTTTTTAATTTGTAGTGAATATCACAGCGGAATCGTTAAGGAAATTTATCAAACCACCGTAGATTGTTTTCTTTCCAATCAATCGTCTTAAGATTTCCTTTAAGATTAATTTTCGCTTGAAAAAATTCTTGACGTTTTCAGATGAACTCTTCTTATTTGACATAATAACTCGCCGCAGCTGCTTTCTTGTATACTAGACCGTTTAGTTTTTCAAACTAGTAAAAATTTCCTCTCTGGAGCCACTTTTGTTGTATTCGTGGCTTTGGCATATAAAGAACATGGCTCTTGGTAGTACTCTTAGAACATAAACACAAGGAATCTATGAAAACACTCCATAAAGTTAAGCACCCCTATTCTTGTTTACGGCGTATCTGGCTTTCGTTCGAACGGATACTTTCGAACGAATTCGAAAAGGCTATTCTTGTATTCGATCGAATTCGATACGTTCGAAGTTGGTGTTATCAGATGAAATTCGAAATTTTTAAGGCAGCCCCGCGTATCAAAATGACATTTCTCGCAAGCCAATTCAATGTAAATAACCGTTCTTGTTTGTTTGGTGGTGTTGTGAAATTTTGCTCGTCGGATTGGAGTACGGAAGAGAACCTAGGAAGCTAACCGGAAACTGGAAAACATTTTGATCGAACGGATCATGCCTGCCGTCAACACCACCAGCAGCGGCTAAAACGAGCCGGGTCCAACACCCGCCGGTGTTAATGATGCTTCTCTGTTACTGCTGTGTCTCCAAAGATGTACGGCATTATTCTCGTTTACATATGTTCCAAATCCGCAATCAAATGGATAAAATAAAAATGATTTTCATATTCCAATTTGCAAAATATTGATTATTTAAAGTACACGATTTTTTTTAAATATTATTTTTTCACCCCTCAAAACTTGAATAATTTAAATAACCTTGGCATTCCACAACCGATTCAATAGTAAAAATCTCCGTCAACTATTGGCTGAATTAATTTGAAATCAAAATTTTCCTATAATAATTTTTTTCTTCTATTTTCTTTTAATTTTTCACAAAATATGCAGACATCATGTGAGAATTTTTCAATCAAAAGCACTCGGTTCGCAGCTTTAGACTTGCGTTTGTCAAGCGGTAGCAGAAATACGTTCGATCGAAAACGAGAATGCATTAATTCGTTCGAACGAACTATGTTCGAAAAATTGAACTGTTCTTATACGTTCGAACGAAACAAGAATACGTATTGCGGAAACTTTCGAACGAATGCCATTCGATCGAAAACCAGAATAAGGGTGAAGAACTTGCAAATTTCTTTACTCTGGAATGCAGTGGATTCGAGCAGGATTCAACGGAAGAGACATTTTCTCTGGAGCCACTTCTACTTTTTTATTCGTTTATTTCTGGATTTTGTTAATATTTATTTTGAGTTAAAAAAAAGAAGCGTGTATGTTTCATACTCGTTTAAATTTATATGCAGTTCTCATCACAATTCTTTCGAAAGAATTTTTTTTGTTGAATTGAAAAAAAATAACAGCAGCGGACTTTTTTTCACTTAGTATGGACAAGAAGCAAATAATTTATGTTATTGTTTTTGCAAAACCATGGCATCAGCTGACTCTAAATTTCTGGTAACCCTAAATTTGTTTTTGACTAGAACAATATTTCCGAAAGTTGAAAGAATTGATTTTAGCAATCTGACAGTGTGCTGAATTCCGCACTCTGTTTGCGACGTTATAACTTTTTCTCTCTACTTCACCTTTTTCCATACAGGGTGTTTGGAAATTCTAAAAATCGGCAATTATCACACCCTAGCACAGGGGTGGCCAAACCATGGCCCGCGGGCCACATGTGGCCCGCGGCTGTCTTTTTGTGGCCCGCGAAGCTTTTTACAAAATGTTACATGTGGTGTAAGCTCTATTTAAGAGTTGAGGTTTTTTCTTGGTTTCTGTACCATTTGGAGATGAAATTTATCAAAATCTGTACCAATCATTTAAGATTCGAATTAAAATTAGGAAAAACCTGTATATTTTTAAATTTTCTAATATTTCATACATGAACTGTAATTTCGATGAACAGATATGTATTGTGATGATTTTTTTCTTATTTTATTACCACTTACCTACCATTATTCTTGAAGCAATAAGAGCTTCTGAATGGCTGCATGACACTAGTTTGATTGGTTTATAATTGGTTTATATACGACTTAAACAACTTATTTGTCAAAGTTTAGAATTTTAGGCATTTTAGATAGGAGAATATACTTCATTTGTCAGCTTCCATTGAAATCAATGAAATATTTACTGTAAATATCACGACAAAATAGATACATCCATTACATGACAATTTGCGTAGGGTATTTCCAGATGTTTACCAAATTTTTAAATTTTCTCATTTTTGCAGAAGGTACTATTTGATAGTTTTTGCAGCTTATTAATGATATTTCGAAACAAACTTTCTTTTTAAATATTTTATTTAAAAAGCTATTGAAATTCACTGCGTTTTGATGTGCCATGTTATAATATCCATTGAAAAATTACAAAATAATGTGGATTTCATTTTTTTGGCTAAAAAATATTGTATCAAACGCCTCAGAAAAAAATGAAATCTGCAAAAAAGCCTGTATTTTAAAGTCGCATAAATACACAAATTTTGTAATCCCATGGAAAATTTAGGAACCTTGTCCTTGTAACAAACCCGTCGGATAATAAAATTTTTCCCATATCGAAGATAATTTCGCAAAAGTTCGAAACAATTAAAAATTTTCGTTTTTATTCTCCTGTCAAAACTATTATTCTGTTGTAGGTATATCTACATGTTAAAAATGTGCCGTTATTCTTTGATAATTTCTTGAAATTTTTTATTTAAATCATGACTTTTGAACTGGTGCAAATTGAAAAAAAAAATAAAACATCGCTCTCAAAATTTCTTTAAAAAATCAACTTCTCGAATATGACGAAAAGATTGAGGATGTTAGGGATTATAGGGAATTGCAACGCGGAAGGAGAACAAAACACATACGTTCTGTATGGAAGCAAAGTAACAACTGACTTTATTTTAAAGATGAGATGAGAGAACAAATTGTATTTGTAAAAGCATTGTTGCCAGTAATATTGATGACGTTGTGTCAGACCAGGGGTCTAACAGAGGATACATGAGAATCAATGAATTTTTCGAAAAAATCATGAAATTCAATCACCTCATATATTGGAATTTCATTCGCTACTTTAAATTTTTAAAATCTGTTTGAATAGTGTCAAATTTTGAAGGCGAGAATTTTTGGGATGTTTCTATAGCCGCGGTCACTGCTTGAAAATCCGATTTTATAGCATGCATTTCATTTGAAACTGCATTTTGAATTGTTGAAGTTAGTTTAGTTTTGAAACTATCAATGATGGAGGTCTGGTTAACTTTTGAATTATGTAGTTATTTTAAAATATATTTCTTAAAAACTTGGTTCGCAAATGAATAACTGATCTGCCATTTTTTGGGCAGCGCTGCCGATTTAGTAGCGACGTCTGAAATTATTTGCTCGAAAAAAAAGGTGGTGTGGCCCGCCAGTCTATCGCACTTCCAAAATTTGGCCCGACTGTTGAAAATGTTGGCCACCCATGCCCTAGCACATTCTTCAGCAAAAGTGGCTCCAGAGAGGAACTTTTGCTTAAAGTTGTTCTCCCGAGGATTGCAGTCTTTCAAGGAATAATCTGTTCTCTGTGTTGTTGGTATTCATCTCATGCATCTTGACGCCACTTGCTAGTATAGTTTGTTGGTAATACACCATGGGTGCACACATTCACCGCAGTTGAAACCTACATGCATTATTTAGATTATTTAGTACGACAAATCTCCAATGCAACGCGTACACCATACCCGGACCCCAAGGCTTTGTATGAACTTTTATGAAGAGCCTGTATTGCATTTGTTGATGTAAGTATATTTTGGAAGAACGAGTCAATCAGGTGGGCTAGTTCACTACAGGAATTCCGGCATCCGCGTATAGGGGCCGTTCAAATATAACGTAAAGTACACCGGGACAAGTGCAAACTCGGGGCAAGTGCAAACATTCAACTTTTTCTGTTGCAAAAAAAAAAAACATATTTTTTCTTCTAGAACTAGAAGTTGTTGTTTAGGCCCAAACAAACAATCTGACATAGATAAACTAAACTTAATTTAATTTTTTCACTAAAAAAAACTTTTTTTACGAATACAAACACATACAGGATCTCAATGAAACTTTATGTTTCCTCGAAGAGATTCCTTTTTTCTTAATTTGAAGCGTACATTTTTCGAGGATATGGATGTATCTTACAAAGGCTAAAACCACCAACCCGTAGAAAGTGTACTAAGGCTGTGATCATTTAGAATCCGGACAGTTACAAACGTATTTTTTTTTTTATTTACATTGTATTCCGTCTCACGACATAACTAGTCGAACATAATTCCTAAAATTCATTCGGTCCATGGCAACCGTTCTCCAAATTCTCGGGCACCCCACGTTCGCCAGATCACGCTCCACTTGGTCTAACCATCTCGCTCGTTGCGCTCCCGTTCGTCTTGTTCCTACCGGATTCGTAGCGAACACCTGTTTTGCAGGACAGTCGTCCGGCATTCTCGCAACATGTCCCGCCCAGCGTATCCGGCCAGCTTTCACCACCTTCTGGATACTGGATTCGCCGTAGAGTCGCGCGAGCTCGTGGTTCATCCTTCGCCTCCACACTCCGTTCTCCTGTACACCGCCAAAGATGGTTCTTAACACTCGTCGCTCGAGTTACAAACGTGTGTATTTTAAAAACTATCCATTTGATCGAAAAACTTCTTATGGAGGAAATGAAGGTGTTAATATGATGTAAAAATTTAAAAAAAAAATTACCGTTGATTACAAGAAATGCTCTTACTTCATCATAAAATCTCTTTTTTTTTAAATCTTTGCACACGTTTTTCAGTCATGTATTGATCTATTATTTTTACCACAAAAGCAAAATGTAAAACCTTTGCAAAATCATGATATTTTACACAAATTTGCCTGGAAAAACCAATTGGAATCTGGTTGGAACCTTTTCATGGGTAGGCATCTTTAAGAATTTGACCTCTTAAATTCGGTTTTAACATAAATTTCTTTGTCCTTCAGAACACATCTATCACATTGCGTAAAAACCGATTGCACAGAATGCGATCCATGGAACTGCTCATTTTTAGTTATTTGCTGGGTGTCTACTAGACAGGCAACACTTTTTGCCTGCCGGAAACGGATTTACTGCATAGTTAAGGGGTCTGCATTAAGTTATCCCCAATAACCATAGACTTTTTACCATAGTTGAGATCAAGGGTTCCACTACGATGCTTTGTTTGAACTTCGTGAGCATCCTAGTGTGGCTTCTTATACCTACTTCTTAACCATTTGGGCCAAAAACTTTTCTGAAAAAATCAACATTTAACGAGTTTTCAAATCGACAATGAAGAATTTCCACGGCGTTCGTGCAAAATTATTTTTACTAAATCTTTTTGCATTGTAAATATCTCAAACATACGTAAATTAAAAAATCTGAAAAAATAGGCAGCATAACCAACACAACGCTGCTAAATTTTTCCATATCCGAGCTCTAGTAACGTAGCTATCACCGGAATACAAAAGTCCGGATACTAGATGATCATAGCTTTATGTATGCTGTGACCGGGATTCGATCTCATGCCCGCTGGCTTAGAAGACTTGAAGGCTATCCTCTACGCACACTGCACTGTTCGATTACACACGAATTCTAGTACGTACTAGACATGAACAGAGTGTTTTTGTTTTTTTGGCAACAAAAAAGGGCATTCAAATCCGAATTTTCGTTGAGAGGTGAGTGTAAATTATGATAAAATTTCAGTACACCCTGGAAGTTGTGAAAATAATATTCACTCCGAGACACTTCCGAGGTAAGTGCAAACGCACTTTTAAGCCATGTAACCGGGGTATTCAAAATTTTGTAATGCCTTGGTAAATGAAAGTCTTTTGTTTAAAATAGCAGTCAGCAAGAATGGAATTCCAAAAAGAGATTAATAATGCAGGAAAACTGCAAAAATATCAATAAAGTTGATAAAACATACAGAAACTTGTATTTGAAACATTTTAGGGGGGGGGGGGGGGGGGCGGCTAGTGCAAACTTAGATTTTTTTTTCACAAAAGTACCGTTACTTTTTACCAACATTTTTTAATTTTTCACTTTAAACGGGAATTTAGTTGAGCAATTTTAGTGATGGAACGAACGATAATTGATAATTTTCGAAGATATGCCTACATATTTTTTCTAGGACATATGAAAGTTTAACTATTGTGAAATCCGTTTACACTTGCCCCGGTGTAGCTTAATAAAATTTTTGACACCACCATTCCCCCATACGTAATACATTTGTTTCAGATTTTCTATCCAAAATCCATTAACCTTAACAATAGAGTAGTCCATATTTGTATGCGATTGAAAAATTGCAATACAAGTATTCTGGTAACAGAATTTCAGAATTTTTCAAATATACAGAATGACAAAAAAGTTTCCGCTCTTTTTATAAATACTTTCGCAAACTTGATTTTTTTTTTATACAATCAAATGGAATCAATCAAATAGTAGTAACATCCTTTTGAATCTGGGCTATGAGGTTAAACCGAAAAAATCGAAAATAGCTCAATATACCTTCCGTATACCTCTTTAACACTAAACATACCGACACTTTGTATATACCTATTCATACCGCGAGCGGTCAAATGACGGTTTACACTGTTTTCGCTAAAACTTTCTTGTTTCTCTACCGATTTCTTTGAAGTTTATTGTTTTGAAAAGCCTATAACGTGACTCAAATATGTTTCTCAGACAGTTTTCAGCTACAATCAATAATTACAAAGTTATTTTAAGTCCAAAATTTTTTTTATGAAAAAACATGCTTCAGGAAAATTGCTATAAATCAGTTATTTAGCGCTCGAAAAAAATGTCACTTAGTGCTTGAGAAAGCTGAAGTTAGAAGCTATATGCTGCACATACGGAAATTTTTATCAATTTTTTTTTAAGATCATGCCCACAAAAAATGTAAAAAAGTTGTGTAAAACCCGTACTTTTCAATCAATCAACCGCCAAAGCTGTTCTTGTTACAGTAAAAAAATTTCAAAAAAAGGATTGGAAAGTTGACGTAATTTGTCACATTTTGCCGTCTTTAGATTTTGTAAAATACAAAATACATAATTTATGACGAATTTTCAAAGGTAGCTGTTTTTCGAACATTTCATCAATTCGGATTTTTTATACAATTCCTACATTTAAATTCAGCTTTGCACTGGATTTTGAGTACGTTAACGTATAGTTTAGGCAATAAAACTATATGCAAAAGAAAGCAAATTTCATACCGGTTCTAGTGATGTAACTGCATTGGCGGTGCGATGCTTAACAAAAATATAATAAATATATTTCTGAAAGTAAAACCAGAAAATTTGAGCGATTGCTCGTTTGTTTATTCGTTTCCTTTCACCCGTCTTCGTGTGCAAAATAGCTTTGAGATATTACCACCCACTGCGCCCGTCTGCCAAGCAAGAATTTGTGCTGACTTCTCAAAATTCAGAAACTACTTCACTGTTTTATTCATCATTTTTTTGCTAAGCATTGCACCGCCAATGCAGTTACACCATTAGAACCGGTATGAAATAAGCTTTCTTTTGCATATAGATTTATCGCCTAAACCTCACGATAACATACTCAAAATCCAGTGCAAAGCTGAGCTTAGATGTAGGAATTGAATCAAAAATTCAAATTGATAAAAAGTTCGAAAAACAGCTACCTTTGAAAATTCGTCATAAATTATGTATTTCGTATCTCACAAAATCTAAAGATGTCAAAATGTGACAAATTACGTCCCCTTTCCAATTCACTTTTTAAATTTTCTCTACTGTAACAGGAACAGCTTTGGCGGTTGATTGATTGAAAAGTACGGGTTTTACACAACTTTTTTTGTGGGCATGATCTTAAAAAAAATTTGATAAAAATTTCCGTATGTGCAACATATAGCTTCTAACTTCAGCTTTCTCAAGCACTAAGTGAATTTTTTTTTGAGCACTAAATAACTGATTTATAGCAATTTTCCTGAAGCATGTTTTTTCCTAAAATTTTTTTTGGACTTTGAAATTATTGATTGTAGCTGAAAACTGTCTGAGAAACATATTTGAGTCACGTTATAGGCTTTTCAAAACAATAAACTTTAAAGAAATCGGTTGAGAAACAAGAAAGTTTTAGCGAAAACAGTGTAAACCGTCATTTGACCGCTCGCGGTATGAACACATGCGTTATTCGAAAACCACAACACTTAGAAAAAAAATTAAAAACGCAAAAATACTTGCATTTTGAAAATAAAAATAGTCCTGTCGCTAAATTGGCGAGAAAAAAATTATATAAGGCGTAATCATCCTTCAAAGTTTAAAAACCGTCATTTGACCGCCTCCGGTACGTTTAGTGTTAAACATGCCAAGCCTCATTAATGAAACTTTCCACAGGGGTTTCTCTACGAACGCCAAGTTTTTTGCAACTGAGCAACTTCACTCCCACCAATTGCTCAAGGAGGGGGTCAATAGAGGCATTCTACAGCAAAAACACATCCTCAAAAATTTTCCGGCTTTTTCATGAACAAGATCAAACCTGCGTCCCTGGACGGACACCTGTGCTACTTTTCGAAGGTAACTTCAATACCAATGCTGTTAACGAGTCAGCAACGGATCCTCCGTGACGCACTGAAGCCGTGCACAACGAAGCACTTTGGTCCAGATGCTTCATTAGGCATGGAGCTTGACGAATTCGGCCAATCTAATCTGTGAAAAGCTGTTTTTTGTGCATCTGGAGCTTTAGGGCCAAGAATACTCGTCTTCCAAACTCACAGGTCTATACCTGAAGGAACATCCGATGTAATCCATCTTGTAGTAAAAACTTTCAGCTTGATGATGCGGTGCCGGAGATGATCTGAAAATTATACCGATAGGGTCAGAACGACATTTACGGAAAAAAGTGCCAGTGAGCATCGTCGGAAGCATTCGTAACGAACTGAAGGAATGTATTTAGAATGTGGGAGAGAATTTCAAGCTAATCTTGATTTTTTTTTGGTGTTATTGCCAAGGATCAATAGAATGGTACCTGTGTTAATGTGGATCGATTTGATTAATTACTAAGCAGGTTTGCGGTTTTGAAGCGTTTTTTAAAAAGTACGGGAAGTTTATTGTCACCCTGTGCCTTTTGCTCATCAAAACTCACCGAATACATTTAAAAATGCTTCGTTAAATGTTTTAGTTTGTGTTAGTTCTGCAGTACAAGAGAATAAACTTGAGAATCGGGCGGGACTCTCTGGAGCCACTATTGTAGGAAGATTTTTAAACTTGGAAACTTTAAATGTATGTAAAATTCAGCGATCAGCTATTCCATTATAACTGCTTTATGAGAAAACCTTTTAGTACTATTCACCCTCAGTAAAAGCGGCTCCAGCGAGTAATAGTACCTTATAACACCACACTCTGCAGAGTCGATGGAGTAACTTTTTATGCTCTGTGTTGCATCAGATTCTTAATTACTTTAATATTTTAATATGGATTTTTTTTAAATTTAATTAATTTTTAATTTCAATTTTAATTCAATTTCAATGTTTTGCATTTGAATGCTTTTAGCTTGGCTAAGCATTATTGACTACTCACATCCACCTTCAATCGTGGAACTCGAAATTTTTTAAATCAGATATATTTGAACAGCTTTGTGACCAAAATAAGTCATTTCAATGAAATTGGTTTTTCTCTATACTAGAGAAACATCGAATTCCATGATTGCAGACATGGCTTAGTTAGTAATGAAACCAGTTCATCAACCGATTCTCAATTCAAAAAACTCTCACTTTGAATATGAATCACGGCGCCGGTCACGTCCTCGTTAAAAGATAGGTAGGAAAGAAGAAAGGGTTGAAAGAATAGAGTTTGTCCTTTAGGACCGGAGTTACAAGAAACTTGTTCGTTGTTCGTAAATATATATGTCACACTCTTGTCTTTTCTTACACAGATGGGTTCATGTCAAAGTTAGATTTTTATAATCCCCAAAGTAAGATAAGTATCAAATCAAAGTGAAATTTTTTAAATGTTCAATTATTTTGCTGTAAACTAGTGGGAAAATTTGTGAATTGTAGATAAAATCCGTGTGACCCCATGATGGTAGTTCGTGAATAGCGGTTACATTTGGCAGTGCCTGGATCAATTTCTTGAAATCCTGTAAAAAAAAACTCATCATTGGATAGTAGTTTAGAATAAAGTCATGAACAAACTCACCAAAGCAGAAGTAAACATGTCTCTAGTACCGTAGAATAGTGTGAAGGGAATTTTTATCTTAGACAAATCATATTCTGGAACACGGGTTGACTTATATCGTTGAGCGTTGGTGATTGGATTTCGGTAGTCGTATTGTTGAAATTTTTCTAAAAATATAGAAATTAGTGTATAAATATTTCTAGTCGAATCGGGGTATATCTTTTGGAAAAAAAAATCTGTGAAAACTGCTGTCCACCATTTAACAACAATAAGCATCAGAGCATTATTCGAGAAAAAAACCTACTTGATTGCATCAATTGTCCGTAATGAAGCAGCTGTTTGGTGGAAATTCCGCTGAGCATATTTTCCAGCAAACCGGGAAGCATCAGTCGAGCTTGTTCCGAGGAGTAACCGAACACCTCCACCAGCAGATCGGTGCAAATATCCTTCGCACCTGTCGGGCTTCCGGAGCAGATAACGTTGCCCAGAAATTTAAGCACCGCCTCGGACGGAGTCAACTCGTAGATGTTCATCGTGTTCAGCGTTAAACCGAGCTGGTCGTTGAATCGGGCCAGGCCCTGTATGATTTCGTTGGAACCAGCTCCCCCCAGGAAGGCAATCGGAGCCATCCCAATTGCGGTCGCTATCTTTTGACCGTATCGGCTGCTGGTGGGGCGTTCCGCTGCTAGCAACGCCAACAGTGCCGTCATTCCCTGATTGTGACCCACGTAGGCAATTTGGCGCAGCCCGGTGTGCCGCAGGATGTAGTCGATGATGGCGGGAAGGTCAACGGTGCCGATTTCGTGCCAGCTGCGAGCGGGAATGAAGCAATGGATGAAAAGAATAAAAAAAACTGTTGAGTGATTCATGTAGCAGAACTCTTATTTTTCTATAACGAAGATGACTGGTTCAAATTTTTTTTAAATGTCAAAAAACTCATAATGCTCTGCAAATGCTCTTCACTCGTTACTTTGAACTCTTGACTCTTGACTCCTGACTCTTGACTCTTGACTCTTAACTCTTACCAAATATGTAACTCTTGACTCTTGACTTTTGACTCTTTACTCTTTACTCTTTACTCTTTACTCTTTACTCTTGACTCTTGACTCTTGACTCTTGACTCTTGACTCTTGACTCTTGACTCTTGACTCTTTACTCTTTACTCTTTATTCTTTACTCTTTACCCTTTACTCTTTACTCTTTACGCTTGACTCTTGACTCTTGACTCTTGACTCTTGACTCTTTACTCTTTACGCTTGACTCTTGACTCTTGACTCTTGACTCTTGACTCTTGACTCTTGACTCTTGACTCTTGACTCTTTACTCTTTACTCTTTACTCTTTACTCTTTACTCTTTACTCTCTACTCTTTACTCTTTACTCTTTACTCTTTACTCTTTACTCTTTACTCTTTACTCTTTACTCTTTACTCTTTACTCTTTACTCTTTACTCTTTACTCTTTACTCTTTACTCTTTACTCTTTACTCTTTACTCTTTACTCTTTACTCTTTACTCTTTACTCTTTACTCTTTACTCTTTACTCTTTACTCTTTACTCTTTACTCTTTACTCTTTACTCTTTACTCTTTACTCTTTACTCTTTACTCTTTACTCTTTACTCTTTACTCTTTACTCTTTACTCTTTACTCTTTACTCTTTACTCTTTACTCTTTACTCTTTACTCTTTACTCTTTACTCTTTACTCTTTACTCTTTACTCTTTACTCTTTACTCTTTACTCTTTACTCTTTACTCTTTACTCTTTACTCTTTACTATTTACTCTTTACTCTTTACTCTTTACTCTTTACTCTTTACTCTTTACTCTTTACTCTTTACTCTTTACTCTTTACTCTTTACTCTTTACTCTTTACTCTTTACTCTTTACTCTTTACTCTTTACTCTTTACTCTTTACTCTTTACTCTTTACTCTTTACTCTTTACTCTTTACTCTTTACTCTTTACTCTTTACTCTTTACTCTTTACTCTTTACTCTTTACTCTTTACTCTTTACTCTTTACTCTTTACTCTTTACTCTTTACTCTTTACTCTTTACTCTTTACTCTTTACTCTTTACTCTTTACTCTTTACTCTTTACTCTTTACTCTTTACTCTTTACTCTTTACTCTTTACTCTTTACTCTTTACTCTTTACGCTTTACTCTTTACTCTTTGCTTTCTAGAGTAAGGAGTAACTTTACTCCTTACTCTTTACCCGTTGCTCTTTACTTTGAAAAAATATTACAAAACATAGAGTTGTGAGAAACCATCAAAAATAAAAAATTACCGTGTTGAGTTGGTCGTAAAAAATGGGCTGATCGGAATAATCCGAAACTATTGGTTTAAAGAAATCTTTTCGTAGTGATTACAATATCGTTTTAAATTTACAATACAAGATATAACCAAACAGTAGCTTTACAATCCTTGGTTTCGAAAAAAAACCCTCACACTGCGTCTGCGGTAAATTACGGAATAATTTGCTCCTCGTTAAGGCGAAACGCTCAGAGGCCAATATCAACTTTTTTTCGGCAAATTTTTCCACTCAATGATGATGATGATGATGATGGCGGCGATTGCGAAATGGTGATTTGGTGAGCACGTTCTGTGATGATTTTTTTCGGGTGCTGCCGTTTCCATTGGAAGGTTGGACTACCGCCACAGCATGACTTCCGGCTATGGCGGTCGAGATCGTTTGCAGTGTAATATTCAAGCAACTGCAGATGGAAGTCGTTTTTTCGGGAACGCCTTAATTTGGACCCTAGATACATAGGATAGCAGCACGATCTGTTTGAAATTACAACCAATCAAGCGTTTTCCATTTTCTGTTTTTCATGTTTTTTTTTTGTTTTTAGTTGTTAAAAGCTAGCAAAAAATGTTTTTATATCTTGAATTGGATTTTTTTGTGCACTTTGCACAAGAATTGAATCTGAAATCTGAATCTGAAATCTGAATCTGAAATCTGAATCTGAAATCTGAATCTGAAATCTGAATCTGAAATCTGAATCTGAAATCTGAATCTGAATCTGAAATCTGAATCTGAAATCTGAATCTGAAATCTGAATCTGAAATCTGAATCTGAAATCTGAATCTGAAATCTGAATCTGAAATCTGAATCTGAAATCTGAATCTGAAATCTGAATCTGAAATCTGGATCTGAAATCTGAATCTGAAATCTGAATCTGAAATCTGAATCTGAAATCTGAATCTGAAATCTGAATCTGAAATCTGAATCTGAAATCTGAATCTGAAATCTGAATCTGAAATCTGAATCTGAAATCTGAATCTGAAATCTGAATCTGAAATCTGAATCTGAAATCTGAATCTGAAATCCGAATCTGAAATCTGAATCTGAAATCTGAATCTGAAATCTGAATCTGAAATCTGAATCTGAAATCTGAATCTGAAATCTGAATCTGAAATCTGAATCTAAAATCTGAATCTGAAATCTGAATCTGAAATCTGAATCTGAAATCTGAATCTGAAATCTGAATCTGAAATCTGAATCTGAAATCTGAATCTGAAATCTGAATCTGAAATCTGAATCTGAAATCTGAATCTGAAATCTGAATCTGAAATCTGAATCTGAAATCTGAATCTGAAATCTGAATCTGAAATCTGAATCTGAAATCTGAATCTGAAATCTGAATCTGAAATCTGAATCTGAAATCTGAATCTGAAATCTGAATCTGAAATCTGAATCTGAAATCTGAATCTGAAATCTGAATCTGAAATCTGAATCTGAAATCTGAATCTGAAATCTGAATCTGAAATCTGAATCTAAAATCTGAATCTGAAATCTGAATCTGAAATCTGAATCTGAAATCTGAATCTGAAATCTGAATCTGAAATCTGAATCTGAAATCTGAATCTGAAATCTGAATCTGAAATCTGAATCTGAAATCTGAATCTGAAATCTGAATCTGAAATCTGAATCTGAAATCTGAATCTGAAATCTGAATCTGAAATCTGAATCTGAAATCTGAATCTGAAATCTGAATCTGAAATCTGAATCTGAAATCTGAATCTGAAATCTGAATCTGAAATCTGAATCTGAAATCTGAATCTGAAATCTGAATCTGAAATCTGAATCTGAAATCTGAATCTGAAATCTGAATCTGAAATCTGAATCTGAAATCTGAATCTGAAATCTGAATGTGAAATCTGAATCTGAAATCTGAATCTGAAATCTGAATCTGAAATCTGAATCTGAAATCTGAATCTGAAATCTGAATCTGAAATCTGAATCTGAAATCTGAATCTGAAATCTGAATCTGAAATCTGAATCTGAAATCTGAATCTGAAATCTGAATCTGAAATCTGAATCTGAAATCTGAATCTGAAATCTGAATCTGAAATCTGAATCTGAAATCTGAATCTGAAATCTGAATCTGAAATCTGAATCTGAAATCCGAATCTGAAATCTGAATCTGAAATCTGAATCTGAAATCTGAATCTGAAATCTGAATCTGAAATCTGAATCTGAAATCTGAATCTGAAATCTGAATCTGAAATCTGAATCTGAAATCTGAATCTGAAATCTGAATCTGAAATCTGAATCTGAAATCTGAATCTGAAATCTGAATCTGAAATCTGGATCTGAAATCTGAATCTGAAATCTGAATCTGAAATCTGAATCTGAAATCTAAATCTGAAATTGGTATCTGGTTTTAGCTCTTATAAAAAAACAATTTTTCAGTTTCACTTTTTTATTATTGAAAATTAACTGTAGCACAAAATCTCCATAAAACATTGTGAGGGAAATTGAGTTTGGATATTCTAAACCTAAACGTTTTTGTTTCCAACAATTTTGCACAAATGCAGCCACATTGTTGCAGCAGTAACAAAAGTGCCAGGCAGCCGGGCAGCACAGAAGAATATTTAATTTAAACGCATATTAGCGAGTAGCCACCGGGCTCAATTTAGCTCGCGTTTTTCCAACTCGGTTTGTACAAATAGTTAATTACATTCAATTATCCTAAGGGCTAGGGGTTTTCTGCCTTTGTTCAAACACCGAACATCCCGTTTTGGGAAGGCAATATTTCCGGTACTAACTGCCCTCTGGAACGTGCCGGAATGTTTATGCAAAAAAAAAGAACCGGAAAAACAAACACCAACAGTGCAATTTTTCATTCCCAGATGGCCAAATATTCATGCAAGCCACCCCTAGGTTGCATAAATGCGGGCGCAACAGGACGGCTTAATGATAATTAATTTATTTTCATTTGCTTTACAACAGCGAGACTTGTTGTTTGTAGAAATTTAATTGTAGCTTTATTTCTTGTTGAGTCATCAATCATGCTGAAGTGTATAAACTTTTTAATTGTTTTTTTTTACAATTTTGTCACTAAATTTTCAAAGAGGATCACACGTAAGATTAAAGCCAATTTCCACAATGAAATCAACTTTAAGCTCGCTGCCTGAAAAAAAAAAATTAAAGCCCCCACTTACCTAAAGTCCCAAAACTGGGCCGCCTTCGGGGTAAGATGCAAATTTTTGCGGGAAAACCGGCTCCCCCGGGCGTTGGCCATCCACACGTCGTAACCGGCATCGGCCAACACGAACGCCAGACCACTTTCTGGTCCGGTAATGACGAAATCGGCGGCCGTCGAGAAGAGTCCATGCATCAGCAGCACCACCCCCCGGAAGGGAGCTATGTCGTTGTCCTTGTCATCGTCATGAGCGTTGTTATTTTGCTGGGATGTTGTTGCATCGTCATCATTAAGTACGGTTTCACTTTGGGTCTGTCCACTGTTGTTTTCGTAGTCACTGGACTCTTCCTGGAGCTGCGATGGATCCGGAATGCGGTGAAGTTTCAGGATGTACCCATCCTTGGTGGTGACCACGTGTACTTCGCACGGATAATTCGCGGTTTCGATCGTTTCCATCTGGGGATTCAAAGTTATACTCAAGGTTTAGTTTTTTTTTTAAATTTTATAACCTTCCATAAACGAGGAATAATATTTTGAACATTCGTCGAAAGATTTTTGGTTAAGACGGTAAATGATCTCTCCTTTTTAAACATCGTTAGTGTGCAAACCTGTCCGGAGGTCCGAAGCTCAGAAGTAGCATCATTGGGCCACCAGATCACTAACTGCAGCGGGAACGACACGCACTACTCAGCCTACTCGATTGCTCGCCGACTGACTGACTGACCGACTCACTCGCTGCACGCTCGTGTGGGGTAACGCGGTATCCGTTTAATCCACTCACATGGAGAGAATGTATGATGTACCCATACGTCCATTCGTGCGCCACACATCTCCTTTCCTCTCAGAAGAAAAACTGTTCTAACAAGTTTTGTTTAAAAAATTCGTTAAACTATATCACCTCTATTGAATTATCATACATGTCACGTCAAAACCAATTATGCAGACTTTCCATGCATACTACGAACCTTTAAAAATTACTTGTATCCTCTAATATCTGACCTGTCGTACGATTAAATTTGAGCTCGTTTAAAATCCAATTTAATTTAGCTCAACATTCAACTTTTCTTCTCACATGAATTTTATGATTTTATTCAATCGTACTTCATGAAGCTCATGCATTTCTCTAGCTTGTATTCTTTCTATAGATTTGTTTCAATCTTAGCTTTGTGCAATTCATCATCCAATTATGATTCGATTGTCGTACTTTTAGCTTGACTCTTGACTCATTCTTCATGCATTAACCTGCTCGATTGCATAATTTTAAGGGGTATACTTTAATAGCTTTATTCAGCTTCCCTAATCTGCCATTCATCTCATATTATCGCTTTCCATCTTCTCTATTAGTAAATCTTTCATTTTCGAAACTTGTTGCGTTCTGATATTCACTACTTATTTTCTGAATCTCTCAATCATCTAATCAACTCGTTTTTTCCCATCATATCAATTTCTCATCTTGTAATCATCTCATTAACCCATATCTCCCACACAATTTTTTCTATTCATTTTTTTCATCTTGCTTTATTTTCCCCCCAAGAATCTTCTCCTTGTTTCACCTTCCTAGTTTCATATCTTCCAACCGTCTCGCCACTCTTTTATCTCCCGTTCTTCTCATCGTCTAATTATCTTATTTTAACATATTATTTACTCTACATTCCATTATAAAACCTCCACACTTACTTCGATGCGCAGAATGTAATTTTTTACATTAAAATACAGTCCTTTTATCTCGCCGTTTCGATGTAGCTGTCTTTTCAACACGCTAATTTTGCGGTTCTCCAGACTCGCATTTCATAGGCTGTCTTCTCACTTCGACTTGTAATAAAATACAGCTGTCCTCTCAACACACTGTTTTTCACGGTCCTTCCAACTCGCAATTCACAGGCTGTCCTCTCAAATTGTCTTGTAATAAAATACAGCTGTACTCTCAACACGCTGTTTAAGTTTGCGGTCCTCCCAACTTGCAATTCACAGACTGTCCTCTCAACTCGCCTTTATTTCAATACAGCTGTCCTCTTAACACGCTGTTATTGTTTTGCGGTCCTTCCAACTCGCAATTTACAGGCTGTCCTCTCAACTCACCTTTATTTCAATACAGCTGTCCTCTCAACACGCTGTTCTTACTTTGCGGTCCTCTCAACTCGCAAGCATAGGCTGTCCTCTCAACTCGCCTTTCAATTTCAAGCTGCCCTCTCAACTCGCTTGAAATTTCTATCGATACGTCCAGGCTGTCCTTTCAACTCGCCTTTCAATTTCAAGCTGTCCTCCCAACTCGCAATTCACAGGCTGTCCTCTCAACTCACCTTTATTTCAATACAGCTGTCCTCTCAACACGCTGTTCTCACTTTGCGGTCCTCTCAACTCGCAAGCATAGGCTGTCCTCTCAACTCGCCTTTCAATTTCAAGCTGTCCTCTCAACTCGCTTGAAATTTCTATCGATACGTCCAGGCTGTCCTCTCAACTCGCCTTTAAATTTCAAGCTGTCCTCTCAACTCGCTGGAAATTTATATCGATACGTTCAGGCTGTCCTCTCAACTCGCCATCCAATTTCAAGCTGTCCTCTTAACCCGCTTGAAATTGTGAAAATGATCAAGCTGTACTTACGACTCACTTATGATTTCATTTTTTTTCCACTTCAACCTATGCTTTTGGTTTTAACTACTTTTCATATAATGAGTATTCGAATTACTCATTTTACCACAGTTTTTTCCCAATGGGTAATATTAAAACTGTTTGATTTTTGGGCGAGAATGATTAAACTAAATTCAGCGTGAAGCGTTTACCACATTTGTTTACCTTTCCGATTCGATTCCTTTCCTTCAAATTTCTGTTCCTA
The DNA here is from genome assembly GCF_029784155.1 of Uranotaenia lowii. Classification (NCBI taxonomy): domain Eukaryota; kingdom Metazoa; phylum Arthropoda; class Insecta; order Diptera; family Culicidae; genus Uranotaenia; species Uranotaenia lowii. The sequence goes on along the minus strand of NC_073692.1, from coordinate 314,450,328 downwards.
TCATGATGGAAAGAAATTACCTGCCACGGTCGCCAAATGTGCAAACCTGTCCGGAGGTCCGAAGCTCAGAAGTAGCATCATTGGGCCACCAGATCACTAACTGCAGCGGGAACGACACGCACTACTCAGCCTACTCGATTGCTCGCCGACTGACTGACTGACCGACTCACTCGCTGCACGCTCGTGTGGGGTAACGCGGTATCCGTTTAATCCACTCACATGGAGAGAATGTATGATGTACCCATACGTCCATTCGTGCGCCACACAATAAAGGTGAGTTGAGAGGACAGCCTGTGAATTGCGAGTTGGGAGGACAGCTTGAAATTGAAAGGCGAGTTGAAAGGACAGCCTGGACGTATCGATAGAAATTTCAAGCGAGTTGAGAGGGCAGCTTGAAATTGAAAGGCGAGTTGAGAGGACAGCCTATGCTTGCGAGTTGAGAGGACCGCAAAGTAAGAACAGCGTGTTGAGAGGACAGCTGTATTGAAATAAAGGTGAGTTGAGAGGACAGCCTGTAAATTGCGAGTTGGAAGGACCGCAAAACAATAACAGCGTGTTAAGAGGACAGCTGTATTGAAATAAAGGCGAGTTGAGAGGACAGTCTGTGAATTGCAAGTTGGGAGGACCGCAAACTTAAACAGCGTGTTGAGAGTACAGCTGTATTTTATTACAAGACAATTTGAGAGGACAGCCTGTGAATTGCGAGTTGGAAGGACCGTGAAAAACAGTGTGTTGAGAGGACAGCTGTATTTTATTACAAGTCGAAGTGAGAAGACAGCCTATGAAATGCGAGTCTGGAGAACCGCAAAATTAGCGTGTTGAAAAGACAGCTACATCGAAACGGCGAGATAAAAGGACTGTATTTTAATGTAAAAAATTACATTCTGCGCATCGAAGTAAGTGTGGAGGTTTTATAATGGAATGTAGAGTAAATAATATGTTAAAATAAGATAATTAGACGATGAGAAGAACGGGAGATAAAAGAGTGGCGAGAGTGGTTGGAAGATATGAAACTAGGAAGGTGAAACAAGGAGAAGATTCTTGGGGGGAAAATAAAGCAAGATGAAAAAAATGAATAGAAAAAATTGTGTGGGAGATATGGGTTAATGAGATGATTACAAGATGAGAAATTGATATGATGGGAAAAAACGAGTTGATTAGATGATTGAGAGATTCAGAAAATAAGTAGTGAATGTCAGAACGCAACAAGTTTCGAAAATGAAAGATTTACTAATAGAGAAGATGGAAAGCGATAATATGAGATGAATGGCAGATTAGGGAAGCTGAATAAAGCTATTAAAGTATACCCCTTAAAATTATGCAATCGAGCAGGTTAATGCATGAAGAATGAGTCAAGAGTCAAGCTAAAAGTACGACAATCGAATCATAATTGGATGATGAATTGCACAAAGCTAAGATTGAAACAAATCTATAGAAAGAATACAAGCTAGAGAAATGCATGAGCTTCATGAAGTACGATTGAATAAAATCATAAAATTCATGTGAGAAGAAAAGTTGAATGTTGAGCTAAATTAAATTGGATTTTAAAAGAGCTCAAATTTAATCGTACGACAGGTCAGATATTAGAGGATACAAGTAATTTTTAAAGGTTCGTAGTATGCATGGAAAGTCTGCATAATTGGTTTTGACGTGACATGTATGATAATTCAATAGAGGTGATATAGTTTAACGAATTTTTTAAACAAAACTTGTTAGAACAGTTTTTCTTCTGAGAGGAAAGGAGATGTGTGGCGCACGAATGGACGTATGGGTACATCATACATTCTCCCCATGTGAGTGGATTAAACGGATACCGCGTTACCCCACACGAGCGTGCAGCGAGTGAGTCGGTCAGTCAGTCAGTCGGCGAGCAATCGAGTAGGCTGAGTAGTGCGTGTCGTTCCCGCTGCAGTTAGTGATCTGGTGGCCCAATGATGCTACTTCTGAGCTTCGGACCTCCGGACAGGTTTGCACAGTTAGTAGTTTTGTTTGATTATATGTTAAGACAAAGGACAATGGCCAATTTGATTTTTTAGGGTACACGGATGTCCAATATACGGTTCGAAATATCTTGAGAAAAAGTTTGTGTGGAGCCAAGAAAATTTACCGTGGGAGAAAAGAAATTGAATTATTTCAAAGAAAAGAGTGGCAAAAATGTTCAGCTAGATCCGATCCTGTGTTCTGATTCCGATCCTGTGTTCTGATTCCGATTTCGATTTAGAAGCTGGACCAAGAATCATGAAATTGATACTGTTTTCTGAATCTTGGATCTGATCCTGATTATGAGGCCTGGATAATGATCTCGATTTCTGATCTTGAATCATGATCATGAATCATGATTCGGATCCCGTTCGTTGACCCGGGTTCTGATCGTGAATCCAGATATTTATCCTGGATCCTGATCACTATTCCGCATTCTCAATTTAATCCAGGATCTCGTTCTCTGGTACCGAATCCTGATTCTGGATTCTGATCCTTGATGCTAATATTGGATCGTGATCCTGAAGCCTAATTCAAATTCATTTAGAACATGATTCTGACCCCAATCGATATCTTTTTCCAATCCCGATGCAGATCCTGCTCCTGATTCTAGATCTTGCATCATAATCATGAGTCGGGACCCATTCTTAAGCCAGAGCATTTGATAATCCTCCAGGATGTTGGATATTGATCTCGGAGTCTAGATCCTAAATTTAGGACCCCGATCTGGAATTCAAATCTTGATAGTCCTGGCCATGATCTGTTTCTTGAATTTTAATTCTTGGTTCTGGATTCAAAGATTGCTCTTGGATTCTGATGCTTATCTAGGATTTTGATTTCAAATTTTGAGTGTGATCCCGGATTTTGGATTCATGATTCTGGTTTTTTACACTTGAGTCCAAATTTTGGTTCTGATTCATTATACTTATTCTTATCCTGATCTATTCAGAATCTTAATACCAAATTCTTCTTTTGGAACCTGATCCTGAAACTGGTACATGACCCCTATCCCATGAATCTTATCCTGGATCTCAGATTCTGATTCCGAGATCTGATCCTGGACCCAGGATCATGATCCTTTTATGGATAGTTACAGGTCCCGAATGCAATCTTCAGCCGATCTTGCTGATTTCAGTCATTTATTCGAATTCTGATCCTGATCCGAATGCTGATTTAGCACTCAAATGCTGGATCTTGATTCCGGACCAGACTGGCACAACTAAGAATGGTAAAAATAAAATTTGATAAATCTTTCGTGTAGAAATCATTGACAATCCAGGCGGTTACCAGCAAACTTTGAATTCGATCGGACTACAGGACGGCGCACACAGGGGTAAATGCACCTAATAAGCGATCAAAATTATTTGCGGACAAACGGTTAACGATAGACATTTGATGTCTTCGCAACATTTTTATATTTTTTGATGATTTATCAATTTCTTGAAAGAAAAAAGTGATTTTTTCTCCTGGAAGGGAGATAAAAAAATTATTTCTTGAAATAATTAGTATAGAGACTTGATATCTTCACAAAAGTTGTAGATCTTATTTTTTAAGCAACTTTGTTGAAGACATTATAAAGATCGCATGAAATTCAAAAAAGTTACGAGCATTTAAAAAATAACGAGAAATTTAACAAGTAATTTTGAGTTTTTATTTAATATCTTTTTAAGTATACGATTTACAATCTTGGTATATTTGAGAAAGTTGTTCAAATTGTTAAAATTCACAATTTTGTAGAACATTTCAAATACATAATTCAACTAAGAAAGGAGATATACTACAAAATATCCAAAATAATGCCTTTTTTTCAGTAAGTTATAACCTTAAGAGTTCGGACGAGTTCGGATAATTTTTTAAGTGGATTTTGTTGGTCAAGTTATTGGCTTTCCATTGATATATAAATTAAACATTAGTTTTGAATAGATTTTCTGCAAACTAGCAATCAATAATGAGCTTTTTCCTTTAGAAACACTTAAAATTCGAAGAAAAAAAACTCAATTTTTCCTGTTTTTAGAGGAAAAGCTCATTTTTGATTGCTTGTTTGAAAAAAAATCTATTCAAAGCTAATGTTTAATTTATATATCAATGGAAAGCCAATAACTTGACCAACAAAATCCACTTAAAAAATTATCCGAACTCGTCCGAATTCTTAAGGTTATAACTTACTGAAAAAAGGCATTATTTTGGATATTTTGTAGTATATCTCCTTTCTTAGTTGAATTATGTATTTGAAATGTTCTACAAAATTGTGTGTTTTAACAATTTGAACAACTTTCTCAAATATACCAAGATTGTAAATTGTATACTTAAAAAGATATTAAATAAAAACTCAAAATTACTTGTTAAAATTCTCGTTATTTTTCAAATGCTCGTAACTTTTTTGAATTTCATGTGATCTTTATGATGTCTTCCACAAATTTGCTTTAAATAATAAGATCTACAACTTTTGTGAAGACATCAAGTCTCCATACTAATTATTTCAAGAAATATTTTTTTATCTCCCTTCCAGGTGAAAAAATCACTTTTTTCTTTCAAGAATTTGATAGATCATCAAAAAATATAAAAATGTTGCGAAGACATCAAATGTCTATCGTTAACCTTTGTCCGCAAATAATTTTGATCGCTTATTAGATGCATTTACCCCTGTGTGCGGCGTCAAGCAGCCTCGATTTTGTGTGAGACGTTATGGCATCATTTTTGAGGGAATCATACAAAACTGGTATATTATCAATAACACTTCTCATTACCGACTGATTTCATTTATTTTTCATTTCTATTTTAATAAATTTTTATCTATCAGCAATGAGTTTTGTTACACAACAAAAATGCTGCAACAAATATGGTGAAAATCTATCGTTTTATGAAGAAATGGCAAGTATTTTAAGTTGAGAATTTCAGTCGCACATTGATGGATTCTTATCCCGTATCCTAAAATTGCGTAAGGATCCTGATTTTGATCAAGAAAACCCCATTAGAGTGCGCTAATAAAATCCTACTCGCTCAATTTCAACATCTATTTATATTTTTTTTAAACTCTATCCGCCAATCATTTTTATGAACTTGACATATTCTTAGGTACTACAAGAACATAACTTCCACCGATAAGGGTTAAAAAAAATCCCCAGAAATGGACTGAAAGTTCAAAACAATAAAGCTTTGGATTTTAAATAACGTAAAACGGGGTAAGATTGAACATTGTTTTTTTTTCTGTTAAGGGGAATGTGGCAAGTTTCATATTTTTAAAATCAGTACTGAACTCCTATGAACGTAAAAAATAGTTGCAGAAATTTATTAGACTACTTTAAATTTGATTTAAAAATCGCTTTCGTCTCTGTTTAGAATTTGATGCTTTGAGGTAACATTGATCAGTCTCTACTTTGGCGGTCTTAACGAGTTTTCTTGATCATAAAGGATACAAAACACCTTCTGAATTTCTGTGTTTCTTGATTTATATTTAATCGCGGTTTAAAAAAACCACATCGCGGTCCTGAAGCTCCCTTTTTTAACATTACCAATAAAATATTAACTACAAAAACAGATGAAATTTGCCTTCATTCAATTTCCTAGGCCATCGCACTATTCCCCTCATAGTTTTTCCTTAAAATTTTACCATTTGATAGGGTGTCTCGCCTTTTGACCTAGACTAGTTTACTCTTGGAAAATGTCCCTATTTTTTTAATTTCAAAAATTTCAAAGTACAGCAAAAACTATTCCAAAACTATACATTTATTAACGAAAAAAGTTTAACTCTCACATAAATCAACCGCTTTGATTTCATCAGGAAGGGTGTTTGTTTGCGAGCCTCCGATAAATATATATTCAAAGATTTTAAAATTACATTTTTACTTCCATTTAAAATTTAAAAAAAAACCCAGTTTTTCCCAATTTGAAACTTAACTTATAGGTTTTTAAACGTAGAAAAAAGTTTTGAGATATTTTAAATTCAGACTCAGTTATTGATGATGATGATTGATGAATTTCATGTTGATCAAAGTTACTCCGGTAATCAATGTTACCCCGCTTTACGGTACCCAGAAAAGAATTGAGAAATTTCGGTGTTCTAAAAAAATTAAAACATATTTAGCGTTTTTGACTGCTAACTTTATAGCTGTTGAAGCGTAGAAAGGCCGTGCAAACGGGAAGGGGGGGAGGAAGGAGTTTGGGGTTTTTTTTTGTTCCTCAACGCCACATTGAAAAGGTTTTTGACAAATTACACAAGGACACAAAAATCACATTATCTGATGTGCAAAGAAATTAACAGCTGTTGGTGCCCTGAAACTTATGAAAATAGGAAAAAACTGTTTAGACATCTGCAAAAAAAAGTTATAAAAGGTTTTTTTGTTTTATTTTCCCAATTATTTATGTGAAATAATAGATTTTGAACTTATTTTTTAAGAAGTGTTAACTAAATTGAATATAATATTTATAAAAGCAAAAATCAAATCAATAAAATCTTGTTTTTTCAATCTTTCTTCAGTAATGTCAGAAATATTTGGTCGGGATTCGACCAGACTGAACTGAACGCTATTAGCGTTTTTTCAAAACTCTTGACCTTCATTTGCAAATAATTTCATCAAGAGGCAAAATCTTTGATGTTTATGAACTATATTCGACAGTTTGTAATACAATGAATCCATGTCAGTCAATCATACTAGCTTTTTTTAAGCTTTTCATCAAGAATATGAATAACACGAGATCCAATTTCTGTTGTTTTTAAATTTCTCATGGCGCTCAGTTCGGTCTGGTCGAAGCCCGGCCATTTGTTTTCCAAATAAAAAGAAAGTAGAATTTTATTTTTTTTATCATGCATCATCATCAATAAAATATTATTCCCAAATTGAATAAAATATAATACCGCCAACTGGGGAATCATGCAACACTCTTCAACTTCAATGGCTTCTAAAACCTAAATGTCCACAGATAATCATACCGCTTGTAACAAAAGTTTTAAAGTTGATGAGACACCAAACCGACATATTCAGAAAATTATTGGTTTCACCAGTTATTTTTAAATTTCCAAAAACATACGATTTTTACTCTACTGAGAAAATGAGGTTAGTTGCAACAAACTTTCTTTATAATGAAAAATCAAATGAAAACGTTTGTAAATTTTATAGTTTATTTTATGATATATTTGTTATGTCATAACGCTTAAAGTACCAATTGCAGTAGTTTTTGGTTTTGTTCGAATTCAATTTTACATTTTTTCGTGTAGAAAATGTTTTTAACCTTCCCATGCCGTTCGCAAAATATCCGTTTCGGGGAAATTTGAGTTGTAGTTTGATTTCGTTCTCCTGGCTGTAAATGTTAACCGATTTTGATGATATTATATTCATTGTGTAGGTAATTTGTTCTTATTACTCAAAATTTTAAAATAAAGTCGATATGTATTACCAAGTTATCAGAAACTGGTTCAGAAAGTAAAAAGGCCGAAAAATCAATTTTATTTTTAAAATGCTCATAACTTTTGACAGCTTTTCTGTATTTAAGTGTTTCATTGATGTTTGTAATCGTCAAGAATCCATCTATTCGACAGTGTAAAGATATGTTGGGGTCCAATGAAAGTTTTGACCGCAATCTCAGATTTTCCGGTAGAAAAAAATCTAACTTTAAAAAAACGATATCAATTTTTTGCTTTGCTTAGCTGTATTTCATTTCCCAATGAACCGATTTTCAAAACTCAAATTTCAATTTTTTGACGTTAATTTGATCATTATTTTCATAGAACATACTTGGTCTGTCAAAACTCATAGTTCTTCAGTATATTGGAATGATGATAAAGAGATTTTAAATGTGCGCTTCGGGTCATATTGACCCGAACGGCATGGGAAGGTTAAAGGAGAAGCATACGGGTGTTGCATACTTTTAGGGGTAAAAACAATACGAAAAATTCTACGAGCTGAAATCATAAAAAATAACGTTTGAATGGAAGAAACTTCAAATTAACAAACGCGTAATTCAAAACAATCATATTCCAGCATATGAAAATGAGATTTAAAATGTGAATCTTTCATTTGCATTGAGATGCATTTTAGCCCAGACTGGTATCTGAATTATAAAAATATTTATTTGAAAAAAATTGGTGATCGCACGAAAAATATTTTTACACCAACAGTGTTGGTATAAGATAATGAAAGCAATGTAAAGTTTGTAGGTGATATCATTTAGCCAATCCATCATACTGGGTAAAGTTTTTTACGGCATCGAAAAATGTAAAAATTTGTACATCTATTGCTCGATTTTTAAATTATCTATGAGAATTTGGAACTTTAAAAAGCTATCTCAGGATGTAGGGAACTATGTCATTATCATCACTTTATTACGAAGTTTTAAAATAAGAATTGAATAAGTGTTGTGGTATACAAATGTTGCATCTAACCCTGCTTTTGCATGAGGCCCCGTTTGACAGTAAACAATTTCATAATCAGCTTTTTTTATGTAGATTTGTTATCTAAATGAATTATTTAACTTAAAACTGATTCATTTTTAATCTTATAAACATCATATTGTATTTGTTAATTTAATTTATCGACCTTAAAAGTGAAAGTTATAATCTTTCAGTAAGCACATTTCAAGATTATGAAAATTACTGGCGAATATAAAGTTAGGAGAAATGAGATACCTTTTGGAAATGAGCGAGTAGAAATTGATACGAAACATTTTCATCACATGTCATTAATTTGTTCCTTATGGAACGAAATTTCATTTTTTCAACCTTGAAATGTTCTTTCTAAAGCAACATAACATTTTTTCGATAAGGCCGATGAATTGAATTTATATTTTAATTTAATTTTCAAATTTACGGAATTTTATAGTCAAAGAATTTTTTTGAAATATTTTTAATAAGTTTGCCTTCGCATTACAACTCTAAATTTTTGTGTTCTGCAAACATCTTCTTTGAAGCCTATAAATTTAAATCTTCTAAAAGAAAAACTTTGTGTCTACCTTTCATCCTTTCTAGGAGTCATTTTTTTCAATTGGGGGAGACATAATATTTAGAGCTTGATATTTTAAACTATAACTATTGCGCTTGAAAATTTTTAAACGTTTCACTTGTAATTATTGTTTGTTATTGTATGTAATTCATCTTTTCGGAATCGATTATGACTTTACGAAAAAAAAATCAAACTTTTGTAGCCTTTCATTCTGATAACTGGAGGATAACTGGAATATACAAAAAAATTATCTCTGACTTTGAGCACTCTTGAAATAAAATTTAATTCAATTCAATTCAATCACCATCTTTGTGCTTTTAATAAATTCACTAAATTTCAAAATGGATATTTTTCTCCTAATAGAAAATTCACATTTCAAATCGTGATTAAATATTATTTCAAATTTATGATAGAACAGAAGAGTTTTTCAATCAACCCTTCAATAGAAAATGAAGAAAAGAAATGTAAACTAATTAAAAATTATTATCATTTTGCTTGGCAATTTTTAATCTTGGTAATTTATATACTAACCTCATCTGAAATAATTTTTAAATTCGGTTTTAATTTCTTTTTAAATCTGCTGTATTAAATGTATTTTATTTCTTCGTCCTGATTCTCATGCCCAAAGCTTTTTATTCTGGTTTTATTCGAAATTTGAATTTGTGTGGTAGTCTATTGAACGATTGTGTTGCATAAAGCTGTATAGTGTGAGAGTGTTAGTTATGTCCTATCGCTCTCCCGATCACTGCTTGTCGGTCTAAGCGTTGGCCTCTCGTAGGGCATCATTCAGTAGTTACACTGCGGGAGATAAGATGTGTTTTGCTTGTTGGGTGATTCCTTGTGAAGGACCATTTTGCATATTGGCGACCGTGGCAGGTTTTGTTTTCGAACAAGATTTTCACCTTCTAGGAATCACTCAACTAGCAACAAGTGATACTTGATAGTGTTTTTTTTTTGTCTTTTGCGCTTTTTCTATTCTGTTGATTGTGTAGTGGTGCGTTATCGAAACGACAGCGAGAACGAAATATAAAGCGCACAGTCAAAAATTATTAGTGCGTGATCATTGTTTTTTGGTTTGTTGATGTCATTTAACAGTAAGTATCGTATTGAGCTCGGGACGAGCAATTGAAGTATGACTGCATGCGAGCTCGGGACGAGCACTAAAAAGGATTTTGGCTCGGGATGAGCACTGAAAAAAAAATTTTGAGCTCGGGACGAGCATTGAAAAAAAAAACAAAGATTTTAGCTCTGGACGAGCACTGAAAAAAAAAGATATTTAGCTCGGGACGAGCACTGAAAAAAGATTTTGAGCTCGGGACGAGCACTAAAAAAAAAAAAGATTTTGAGCTCGGGACGAGCACTGAAAAAAACAAAGATTTTAGCTCGGGACGAGCACTGAAAAAAAAAGATATTTAGCTCGGGACGAGCACTGAAAAAAGATTTTGAGCTCGAGTAATAGTAAAATAGAAATTAGCTCGGGACGAGTATCTTGAAAGAGTGATTCCTAGCTCGGGATTAGCATTTGAATTGTAACATGTTTGATAGCTCGGGACGAGCTGCAAATAAGTTAATTTTGGCTCGGGACGAGCAAACCAAAATGGATATAAGCTTGGGACGAGCACTTGCCAATTTTATGACGAGCTTTTAAAGTAAAAGATTTAGAACTCGGGACTAGCATTAAAAAAGAAAAAAGAAGATTTTAGGCTCGGCATGAGTACTATGAATGTTTGTATGATGTCTGTTGTCGATAGCTTGGGACGAGCAGGAAGTAAGTGATTGTTAATATTTTTATTTTAATGTATGATTTGCAAAAATGTGCAACTAATTCGTTTCAGTGATCACTTGTGGCACGAATTAAAATACGTTTCTGGCTCGAGACGAGCAGCCATGGAAAAAAATGGCGAAAGTTTTCAAAGTTATTGAGAATACAGCAGATGTGAGTGTTGGTCGCTTTGGTAGTTCGAATGTCCACGCAATAGCTCGCCTGTAGATGGTCTGATCGACGCATTCACACACAAACACACTCCCAGCTTATGTGTGCAAATCAAACTTTCTCCTTCCCTTTGGACAACAGTAATAAATTGTTGTTGTATGTAGCGTTGTGTGACAGCTGATATTTACCGGTAGACATTACGTGTGCATATATTTGAATGAATAACCTTGAATGGTAGGAGTGTGTACACGAAGGAACTGATTAAAAGTCGATGATATTACGTTGCCAAATCTTCAAATTGGGTTGAACAATTATCAGGTTTTAAGGACATATTGAAATAAGTCCGATGATGATGGCGATAATAATTTGTACCAGATCAAGACAACACCAACACAATGAAGCTAAAGGCTTTCATACTTAAGCGACATTTTTACGTTGATGAGAAATTTAGCGAACATTGTCATCCCCCACCTTTGTTGTTGCTCTCGCTTTTTTTTTTCTTGCTTGTCTCAAACAATTTCAACCGAGCTTCAGTGCTCTTCGAGAGATGCATTGATTATCGAACGAGCGAGAGCGAGGCCTTCTCAAAATTCATACACAAATGTTGACTCTCTCAGTAGCAGCGAACGGCAGGGACAAAAGAGAGCGACGACGCCAACATAACCCCCGACGAGAACGAAGTACCGTACAAGAACGGTGGTGTGAGTGTCTCGAACGAGCGACACCAAGAGCAACGGCAATAGCAACAACAACGCGTAAAGCAAATTTTGGGCGGTTTGATGACGTGCGTGCATTTAGGCGTTTAGGATGCGTGTCTATTTTAAGGCGCACCCTATTTGCGCATTTGAGCTTGAATGGCATCTTGATGTTGAAAGATTATTTTCAAGCATCGTGTCCATAAGCTCAGGCAGTGCAATAATTAGACAGGATAAATAGTGGGCGTAGAAACATAAAGTGTTGTTCTTTTCTTGCGCATCTTTTTGCATTTGGTCTGCCTGTTCATGCCTCAAGTTTGTTAGTATGTTGGTGCAAATTCGTTCTTTTCTGAACCGTCAATGAAAGATTTGTTGAATGTTTTCAGCGTTCATCGACTTCACATCTAACCGATCCGCGTGCCATCCAAGCAGATGACTCCACTTTCTACCCTTTTGGTATCTACTGGCGCTCATGAAATGCTAGTCAATTACCCCGCCCACTGGAGACCCGCTCCGTGTAAATTCAGGATCGAGCCACACGGTAAAAACGAGTCTAACAGAAATATACAGAAATATTTAGGAAGAGATCTTAATTCTTCAGACTCAACAAAACTGTGGAAAGTCACAATCATTACTGCAGAATCAGAAAAAAGGTAGTTGATTAACTTAATAACAAAACTTTACAGAGCTGGAGAAATAGTTAAATATCAGCAAATATGATAACATTAACATCTTCAAAATAAGTACCTTTCATTTACACGTTACAAAATTTATGAGTAGTTCTAGAAGTGTGGGTATTCACTTTCTTATAATACATGCGCTCTCAGTAGAGCAGCGTATTTCAGACTCGGGGTGAGTTTCTGATTGATGATTATTGCATGAATTGGAAAAGTTTTAAATTTGAACTTCACTTCAGACACTTCAGACGAATAGCACAATGGGTGTGTAGTCATTTTCCGTGAATCTTATTGGGATTGAAGACTAGATGTGGAACAAAATTTTGGGATTTAATTTCCTCACACTGAACATTTGCCGTTTTCGGTGCACAGCTTGTACTGGCTGGTGTTGTACTGAAAAAACGAACAAATTGACAGCAATCAGTGGCGCACTTATTGCAACCTAGGTTTTCTCCGAGTATGAACAAATCGCATGGAATAAGGCTGGTTAATGACCTTGGGTTGAAATAACGCCCCCCCCCCCCCCCAAAATATTTAATTTTAAAAGTTAATCAAGGTCATAGTCGATTTAGGCTTTACAGACAGAATAAATGACGTGGACAACTCAATATTAGCATTTAATACCCAGTACCGAGATGGGAATCGAACCCATGCCACCAGTGGACCAGCGATTACCGTTTTACCACGCTTTTCACTCGACCATAGAGCCGTTCAATTTGAAAATTGCGTGTCACCGGTTCTAATCATGCGATTTTGCTCCGCTTTATGGCTAAGGTGTAGAACAAATGTATACATTTCAATTTCATTTATGACGCTTCACTCACCTCACTTCATATCCAGCTGGAATGTTTCGAATGCCATGTTTAAAACCGAGTCAAAATAAATTTAAAAACGTCTGTGTTCGAAAAGAGTATTGAGTTGGTTTTTTAAATAAGCGTCTATGACCAAATGACCTATGACCAAAATTTGACTTACGTAAAACCAGTATTATAAAATTTATTTTGGGGAATGTCTGATTGAACTTATTTGAACACGGTGGACGTTCTTAAAAAAAATAGGGATTGGTAAAAATAAAAATCAGGCCATGTCTAAGTAACGGAAATTTCGTTCGAAGTAATGACCTTTTTTTTATCGTCGCATAACAGTTTCACTTCAGCAATGGTATCTGAACGGCCCGTTATCAGGTTATCGACTGAGCCTCGAAAAATCAGGCAAATCCTGAAAAACCAGGCACATAAGCATCTCTGTTAACAGGTTTAGATACCTCTTACCCAGGATGTCTATTTTACATATATCTTCGGAAGAAGGAGCTTTAAGAAATCATAGGCAGGGTGTGTCAAATGCTTCTCAGTGGCGGAGATGGGAGACCGTTGATCAATTGCCTTCGTGAATGTAGCCAATCCAAAGGCTGCGTTGTACTCTTAGTGGTATGAGTTGTGACGTTACTGGAGCTGAGTCGAACGTTTCTTATTAAATTTTTTTGCTCTCTACCGTAGCTCCAAAATCAGAAACTTGTTTTGTCATATTCGAACCGGGTGATAATAAAATTTAATTTTAAATTCACCGAAAAGTTATTTATAGTTTAAGTATATTAATTTTATTTGCACCGGAAAGTCATTTATAGTTTAATTATATTACAAACGTATGATGCGAAAAACGGTTTGCTACCCAACTCCGTTTCCAAAACAAAGCTTGGTGCTCGCTTTAGAATCAATATCTCGTAATCAATTTGTTCGGTATTCAAAAAAAATCTTTTTAAAATATCATGGCTTCTAGTGAACTGTTGTAAAGGACTAAACTGCATATTTACATCAAATTATGCACGGACTTTTCCATGTAAGCCATAGCAACAGTATGGTACTTGTTATACAAAATCTTAATTACTTTCATGAAATTTGGCAGCCATAATACTAATTTAAAAAATGTGAACACAAGCCTTTTCTAAGTGAAGTGAAACTTTATTTTCATTATATTATAGTTAGATGATAAGATTTCATCCGAAACTTGAGTTCAAAGTTGCAATACTTGAATGAAAAGCGGCAAAGCTTAATTGATCCCAACAATTTGTTCGAAAAAAATAGCCCGCGTATCTCGATTGTTTGGTTGTATTTATTAACATCGAGTACCGTAAACTGGGGGAACTTTGATCACTTTTTTCATTCATTTTCGAATATTTTGGAAGGGATTGCTCTTTCGTAATACCTCAAAGCTTTAAAACCCTTACTGAGGTGAGCAGTATTAAACATGATCATTGATTGCAGTAAATTCAAACGACATTGGGGGTTATAATTAAATGTTTATTACAAAACCAGATTTCGAGTTTCGGGGTAATTTTGATCACTCTGGTTTTTACGTATCTCAACATCATCAAATTTATTGTTTTGATGCCATTAAGCACAGAAGGCTCAAAACATCGATAACTGTATTTTTTTGTTTGGACTCAATTGAATTTTTCAACGTTTTCTTTCAAAAACAAATATACTCGAAAGATGGACAATGTTGCTGCATACATTTAGGGGCAAAAATTATAAACCTTTCCTAATATTTTTTGGCCTCAAAAACAAATAAAATTTTACCTTCATGCAATTCCCCAAGTCCTCGTACTATTCTCATGTTCTTTATTTCTTCAAAATGAACCATTTGATAGGGGTTTTAGCCATATTTTCTATTCAGGCTTTTTCATGGAAAATGACCGTTTGTTTTCAATATCCAAAAATTATCATCAAATGACCATAAAATACCACTTAAACTAAACCTAAACCAAGAAAAAAGTTTATCTTTCACATAAAACAACCCATTTGCTCCTAAATGCTTAAATTTGATCAGGAGAGATGTTTGTTTGTAAGCCTTCAAAAACCCAGATATTTCAAGATTTTAAAATGATATTTTAAGTAAATAAAAAATCTACTAATAAAAACCAAATTTAGGTTATTGGTAACACAATTTACAGACTTTCAAACGTAGTAAACAGTTTTTAGATATTTTAACCTTATACATAGTTATTGATGATTATCTGCAAAAATTTCATGTTGATCAAAGTTACCCCGCTGATCAAAGTTCCCCCAGTTTACGGTATATTACTTATAAATGAGGCGTTCAAGAGAATATGAGCAACGGATGCTGAAGGTCAAGATCAAGTGGTTCAGGGAAGTTATTGCCAAATATAGTCAAACCCATCATTTAAGCTTTGGATGTCCCGTTACCAAGGTTTATTGTCATAAGTAGTTTCGTCTAATTGTAGCTGATACTTCAAGGAAGTTTTTCATTATTCACTGGGATTTGGACTCGCCTTAAAGGACCGCTTGATTATAGCGATGCCGATGTCTGAGTACAAAGTGCTTTTACTTCTCGAAGCGAAATAGGCTATGGAACTATGTGGGAATTAAGAGCGTGGCTGCCAGTTTTCCTAAATTGTAAGTAGTTAAAATGTGATTCTTTTTTGAAATTACGAAAACCAGAAAGACAGAAAACAATTTTGACAGCAAGACGTTAATAAATGTTATTCTCTCGATTAAAAATTTCGGCAAAAAAATTTCTTTTCTTTTTTTCCTGGGAGAAGAGGGGAGATGTGTGGTAGTCTATTGAACGATTGTGTTGCATAAAGCTGTATAGTGTGAGAGTGTTAGTTATGTCCTATCGCTCTCTCGATCACTGCTTGTCGGTCTAAGCGTTTGCCTCTCGTAGGGAGATAAGATGTGTTTTGCTTGTTGGGTGATTCCTTGTGAAGGATCATTTTGCATAGAATTCGCATTTGTTGTCTGTATTTTTTAAATATTGTTTAAATATATCCAGTTCAGAATAAGAAGCACCATTTTTAA
This sequence comes from Uranotaenia lowii, assembly GCF_029784155.1. Classification (NCBI taxonomy): domain Eukaryota; kingdom Metazoa; phylum Arthropoda; class Insecta; order Diptera; family Culicidae; genus Uranotaenia; species Uranotaenia lowii. The sequence goes on along the minus strand of NC_073692.1, from coordinate 314,434,290 downwards.
TTATTTATTAATAACTTACTGGAAAAAGCATTGATTTGGAACTTTGATTTTTATTTATTTGGAACCATATCAGTAAAGTTTATTATTTTTTGGAGTTTGTGTGGTGGTCATGAGTATGAAAATGGTTTAAGAAATAAATTTTCTTTTTTATAGCGATATTTGGTATTGTTATTATTTCTAGCTAAATTTGAATTTCGCAAACCCTTCCTTACCCATGGAAAGGTCCTTCGCACGGGCCTGAACTGTAGGATTTGAATGAAAATTGTTGTAAAAATTATTTCGTATATCTAATGAATTTGTTGATTTATATAACCGTGGCATAAACATTTCATCTTATTATTGAAAGCTCTAGCAAGCAAAGTCTGCCAATTTAAAATACTTTGCAATGGAATCAGGTTTTATCTTATTTTGAACTGGTTATTACTTTTTTCATGAAATAAGTACTTAGCAAAAATGAAGCTTAAGAATAGAAAACAAAATATTTAAAGACAAATTTCATTCTAAACTTTTGTTATTAAGTGAGAATTTTCATTTTTTTTACCATTAAATTGCCCACCACACTCCCCCACACCAAAGAACTCTGAGTCCCCTGAAAATGGATGTTTCTGTTCCCAGCATGTCAACACACACAAAAAAAAAACAAACGCCAACAAAACACTACTAATGCTGGGAACCATTTTTTTATGTAAGCTAGATGCATAAAAAACGGAAGAGAACAAATGCTATTTTGGATTTACTGGACCTAATATGCGAACATTTCTTCTTCCATATGAATTTTCATACAAAATTGAAACGCGTAGCGGTAATTCTGGAATCAACAAAATCATTTCAAATGTATACACTGTTGCTTGGTGACCCAAAAGCCAAAACATATGGGAGCAAAAGTTCACTTTTGCAGCGGTGTAATGTATATATTTGAAAAATGCTTATAATGTTTGACTTGAATAAGTAAGAAATACTTGGATTTGGCTGATTTGGATTAGTAAGAATTTTAGAAGAACGTGTTATGTGTTTATGTACTCACAAGTGCATTTAACAGTTACATTGCACACAAAATTACAGGAAGACTTTTCCGAAACCGAATTGATAACGCTACAAACTAAACAGTTAATCCGACTTCCCGTAAGTCACAGCAAAAATAATTACGGCCGGATTAGTGTTTGAAATGCATTGTTAAGGGGAACGTCCCCGGTGCAGTCTATTTCGACAATAATCACCCATAAATACAACACTCCCGACTGAAATAATCATTAGAGTGCAGCAGCAAGCAACCACTTCCATACGAAAACAGTCACCGAACTCTGAGGAGGAGCGCAATAACTCCAAGATTTAAAACTAATCCACGTTAGCAAATTTTACCACTAAATCCCGCTCGTAGCCAGCAGATGGCAGCTGCTGTTGGGATGATGCTCGTTGGTTCCGATTAGTCCAAAGCTGCTGCCGGTTCTGGTTCTGGTTCTGGTTCCGGTTGTCCACATCGATGTCCGGCACTTGAACGGCACCAACTCCAACTCCGACGACGATCGGCCAGAAGCTCAACGTCGACGGTATTACAATTAAAACTAATTGTAGAATAACTTTCCAGACCGAGCAGCTTCGGCCGAGGCACTTCAGCCCGGTCACCATTTAGAATGGATTTTTGGATTCGGAACAGAGAATATGGAACACAGAACTAACTATGGATGGAGGAAGGGAGGCTCGATGAGGCTAGAACGGGCTTTCGGTAGACTCTGTTTCGGATGTTGGATTAAGCATCGCCAATTGGTTCATTGCTGTTGCTCTGGTTCATTATCTGATTGTTAACCTGTTATGAAAAATAGGAAAATTTATCAATTGCATTTTGATTTTATTTAAATATTATTTTTGATGCATTGAAATAGTTTGAAATATTTTACAGTATTAAATTGAAATAAAAATTGTAAAAAAAAACTTCGAAATCAAAGGGAAGAATAGTCCTTTTTAGTAGAGACATCTAAAGATTATGAAATTTTTTTTTTAGATGGATAGAAGGTTAGATGAAATGGAAGATGATGAAAATGAGCGGGTAGAATTTATTTAGAAGCATTATCATTACATATCACATTTTTGTTCCTCACGAGCCTACTCCTATGAAGTGGTAGATACAGATAGAGTTGCATCTACCATCACACATTAGTAGGCCAAGCGTGGTCCGCCCCACAAGGGAAAACTTTTGAGGAACAAAAATTTGATATGTGATGATAATGCTTCTAAATAAATTCTACCCACTCATTTTCACCATCTTCCATTTAATCTAACCTTCTATCCATCTATAAACAAAAATTCATAATCTTTAGATGTCCCTACTAAAAAGGACATCACTTTTCACCGCTAAGGCCAATAAATTAAAAGCTACAAATATATATTACGGTGGTTAATCTCTTATATGAACTCGTAGATGACCTAGAAGCATTATGTCGTGGGATGGAAAAAATGGTGATATTTTTACGATTCTTATCTACGAGTCATTGCGTACTTAAAGGCGCCATTTTCTGGATTTTAGATAAAAGCACTTTTTTTAGCCCTTTCATCAGGCAAATATTGGATAAACATTAGTTTTTGGATAAATAATCATAATTTCGTGCTAAGAAATGGTTTAGATTTATTCAGAAGAAAAAAATAGACTCTAGGAATGGACTGAGACGATTTGGGGTTATTTTTGAATTTCTCAATCCCTGGGTCGAAATAGCTCCGTTTTGGTTCAAAACTCATCCATGATTTTTTTGCAGAATTTTAAAGTAACGTTACCTTAGTAAAAAGATTGTATAAAATGTTGTCTGAAGTCAGTTTAAATCGAATATGATAGAAGTTCTACCAAGTTTGTAAATTTTTGAATGATGTTGCTCCCGCGCGTGCTTCAAGTGAGAAAATCATCGTCTTGTTCAGGGTTGCCAATCTGCATGATTTTTCAGAATTTGCTTGATTGTTTAAGGCCGATCCTTATAACCTGTTAAGCCTCCGTTTTATGACACGAATAGACTCATAAGTGTAAAGTGTCATAATAAAAACAAAAAAAGCCTCCGTTGTTTTTCCTGATTTTTAGAAATAAACCTGATGTGCCTGATTTAGTATTTTTTATAGAAAGCTACATGTTTTAGTGATGAATGATGTACATTTTTAACCCTAATCCATCATAGATTGTCAATATGACACTTTTGCTAGTTTGGAAGCTTGTAATTTTCTTCATTCATCAAACGCCCCATGAAAGCCCTGACAAAAAAACCCTTTGAGGATCTAGATGATTAATTTAACATTCTTCACCTAAAATTGCTGTTTCTCACTTGTTTCTCTACACCCAAAATTCAGCCTCTGTGCCAATGGCGTGTAGTCAATTACATAGCATCATTGGTACAAGAAGATAACGCGACCGGTGCTGATTCGATTTGCTCCCACCGGCATTAATCTCCCAAGTTAACCGAATTGCGTATGTCTGAAAGAAACAAAATAAAAACGAATTCACGTCCCTCCCTATCGCATCACAAGACGAAGAAGGATGGAAATAAATACCGGCCAACACCAGGCAGCCAGCGAACCGAGCACTGTGCGTGTGAATGTAGCAAAAGCAACAACAAAAACATCCTTCTAATTCAATCCCTTCAATCTACCGGCAAATAACCACGGCCAAGCTGTGAGTGTGTATGCAGTAAAAGCAACAAAAACAACATTGCTTCAATTCAATCTGTCGGCAAACAACACGGCTAAGCTGTGCGTGTGTATGTAGCAAAAGCAACAACAAAAACATTCCTTTAATTCACCGGCAAACAACCAGCGGCCAAGCTGCCCGGCTTTAGCAGCTGTGTATATGTAGCGTGTGTATGTAATATCAGGCAGTAAGCAAAGCACAGTTCTCATTCAATGGGTTTCCCTTTGCCTTCACTCCCGTTCCCTTTCCCGTCACCATCGCAAGACAAAGGACTATTAGGATATATTGACAGTTCTACACGAACACCACCTTAGCAGGGGGCCTCAGCCCTAACCTCAAACCATGGGAGAACAGAATCGATTTTTGAGAAGGGCGCACGATAAACGCGATTTCACGGAACTAATATCGATAAATTCGTCCTGTGGAAAAGCGAACATCAGTGTTCGTGTTTTGATTTTTTTGGGTGTTAAGGGTTGCCAAGTGCATTGATATTTAGAAAATGATTTTATTTTTTGTTAACTGCATTGTTGTTGAAAAATCTTTTCATGAGTCTAAGAATTTGCAACTTTCCCGTAGATTTCTATTCGAATGTGGAATTCAACGCATCATTTGTCTGAACGAAATAACAACTGTCTGTATCGCATTCTTAAATGATGTAGCGAATAATGTGGATATGTTTAAAATAATCAGAGCATGTAGGCGATTATTTTCAAAGTCTACATAGACTAATTTACTTGTTTGTAACTGTGAATGATTTTGCATTCGTTTAGAAGTTGCAAACAATTCTTTTTTTTATCTACCAAGCAGTACATGAAAATATATTTCAGATGGTTTGATTTAACCTTGAAAATACATTTGCAAAAGATTGCATATCTATCCATTTAGGGATGACCCGTAATGAATTCAAACGTTTAGCTGTTGATAGTTAAACACTTTGATCAATTCAGAAATATTATGACTAGCAAATACTGATACTAGAAACGCACCTAGCATCACTGGTGAGGCCACCAGCGAATCAAGATTTGAGGTTATGGCTGAGGCCAATTTTTCGCCAATACTATCGTTCGTATATACCCTTATACCTTGAAAGGCGGCCAAACGCCGGGAAGCCACCGTTGTGCGATTTTTTGTGATTGTTCGGTGGCAGAAACCCTATGACAAATATCCCTCGTCCTGCATGAAGCTCAAATAGTACACTGGTTAGGATGTCGGACTGGCAAGATGATACAGCTGATGATCTGAGTTCGACTCTCCCTACGGGCACTGTAGTTTATATTTTTATTTTCTTGTTTCTGGGATGAATTATCCAATAGGAACGAAATCCCATACATTTTTTTCTTGTTTCGCTTCAATGTAGTGGTCATGCATCATTTTAGTTGGGAGCCGAGTCCTTATGCCAGTTACGGTTTTTCAAACATATCATCTTCGGCACAGTGCACATTTCAGCGCATTATCGGCACAGAGATTTGCTAAATAGGCATTGGATTTTTGCAACCTCTTCTATGGGTGTACCGTACAAATTGTTCACAATTTATAGATTCTTATAACGTACCGTAATCCGGGGTAAGATTGATCACTTTTTTTTCAATATTTTTCGATTATTTTTTCTGATAAGGGGAATGTGGCATGTTTCATATTTTTAAAACCACTACTGGACTTTTATGAACATAAAACATGGTTGCAGAAATTTATTAGACTACTTTAAATTTGATTGAAAAATCGATTTCATCTTAGTTTAGAATTTGATGCTTTGGGGTAACATTGATCAGTCTCTATTTTGACGGTTTCAACGAGTTTTCTTGATCATAAAGAATACAAAACACTTTCATAATATTTACAAATGCTAGTTTATCAATTGCTTAGGCAGTTCGGAACAAACTCAAAAGATATAAAATTAATCATGAAACTCTACAAAATTGAGCTCAACACTTTCGGTGGTTCAAAGATATTGAATTCATGACTTTTGGTTCAGTGAATTCTAAGATATACAATGCTGAATTTCGGTGTTTCTTGGTTTAGATTTCTTCACGGTTCAAAATAAAAACCATCGAGGTACTTAATGTTTTAAGGCCGAACAAGAATTAAAATCGAAAGATGTACAATAGACTGCCCCAAATTTGTATGGGAAATTTAAAACCTGTAAAATGTTATACGCTGCAGGCTAAAATTGGTCCTGGGCCTAGTACAAGATCTCATGCCAAATTTGGGCCAGATCGGACCACGGGAAGGGGTCGCTCAACGAGCCTGAAGTTTGTATGGGATTTTGAGACATTTTGTTCGAGAGGAACATGAAAAACCAGTTTTTCGTCAATAACTTTTGTCTCCCTCGACCGACTTCTTTCAAAAACGGGTTTTCTTAAAGCCTAAATTATGACAAATATTTCATCTGAAGGTTGCATTTCAATTAAAGTTAAGATAAAAAAGTTATTAAGCTTCAAAAATTGGTTAACTTTTTTAAGGGAGATATTCATCACTTTTTTAATGAGGCGAATAAAGTCCGACCAGAACACTCAATGTGAAATGCATGCCGTTTCGTCAAATAATGGCCGATTTTAACCATTGTTGTTGCGCTCGATTTCACTTTTTAATGTTTTTCTAATATTTGAGTTTGGATGATATTCACTTGATAGTTCGAAAAGAAGTAAGGGCGGAAAAATGCTTGACAATTTAAATAAATTGCATAACCACAGGGGCTTAGGAACATGACTGGACGATTTGTGATGTCAATAAAAAAAACAGTTTTTCATCAATAACTTTGGTTCCCGTCGGTCGATTTCTTCCAAAAACGATTTTTCTTAAAGCCTAAATTATGAAAAATATTTCATCCGAAGACTGCATTTCGATAAGAGTTTGGAAAAAAAAGTTATGAGACTTCAAAAATAGGCTAACTTTCTACGGTGGTATTCATTACTGTTAATGAGGCGTCAATATGTTCGACCGGCCCAACTCATCAACAGTGATAAATACCATCATTTAAGAAAAACCGTTTTTGAAAGAAATCGGCCAATGGAAACCAAAGTTATTGATGAAAAACAGGTTTTTCATGTTTCTTCCGAGCAAAATGTCTCAAAATGCCATACAAACTTCAGTCTCGTTGAGCGACCCCTTGCCGTAATTCGATCTGTCCCAAATTTGGCATGAGATCTTGTACTAGGACTAGAATCAATTTTAACCTAAAGCGCATAATATTGCACAGGTTTTAAATTTCCCACACAAATTTGGGGCAGTCTATTGTACATATATCCGCCTTTGGGCGGGGTTTATGTTTCATCTTTTCTACCTAACTCAGAATCTTTTTTTTCTCAAAAAATCTATTCAGAATCGTTGTTATTCTCAGAACCAACCGCCAACATTTTTTAGATCGAAAAACACATGGACCAACGCTTAATGATGCCAATGAAATGATAATTTTTTGATAAAAAGGTCCTTTTATATTTTTCTCACGTTTTTATTATATTAACTGTAGCTTTCTTTTGATACAGAATGAAGGTTAATATTATTAATTGATTTCAACAAAGTGGCCGGCTTCATGGAGGGACGGTCTACGACGGACCAGATATTCACATTACGGCAAATCCTCCAAAAATGCCGTGAACACCAAGTCCCTACGCATCATCTATTCATCGACTTCAAAGCCGCATACGACACGATCGACCGTAACGAGCTATGGAAAATCATGGACGAGAACGGCTTTTCCGGGAAGCTAATCAGACTGATCAAGGCGACGATGGATGGAACGCAGTGCTGTGTGCGGATTTCGGGTGAATTGTCGAGTTCATTCGAATCGCGCAGGGGGCTTCGACAAGGTGATGGTCTATCCTGCATGATGTTCAACGTGGCGCTAGAAGGTGTTATTCGACGAGCGGTGGGCGAAATGCGGGGCACGATTTTCAACAGATCCAGTCAACTTATCTGCTTTGCCGATGACATTGATATAGTCGGCAGATCATCTGCGGCGGTGGAGGAGATCTACCGCAAACTGAAACGCGAAGCAGGAAGGATTGGGTTGATGATTAATACGTCCAAGACGAAGTACATGCTGGCCTGCGGATCCGAGACCGACCGAACCCGCTTGTCCAGTAATAACAAGGTCACGATCGACGGCGACGAGCTGGAGATAGTCGAAGACTTTGTCTATCTCGGCTCACTGGTGACCGCAGACAATGACACCAGCCGTGAGATCCGGAGGCGAATTATCAGCGGAAGTCGTGCCTACTATGGACTCCACAAGCAACTGCGGTCGAGAAGACTTTGCCCTCGCACGAAGTGTAACCTGTATATGACGCTTATTAGACCGGTTGTTCTCTACGGGCACGAGACATGGATATTGCCCGAGGAGGACCTGCGTACACTCGGGGTATTCGAGCGACGAGTGTTAAGAACCATCTTTGGCGGCGTACAGGAGAACGGAGTGTGGAGGCGAAGGATGAACCACGAGCTCGCGCGACTCTACGGAGAACCCAGTATCCAGAAGGTGGTGAAAGCTGGCCGGATACGCTGGGCAGGACATGTTGCTAGAATGCCGGACGACTGTCCTGCAAAACAGGTGTTCGCTACGAATCCGGTAGGAACAAGACGAGCGGGGGCGCAACGAGCGAGATGGTTAGACCAAGTGGAGCGTGATCTGGCGAACGTGGGGTGCCCGAGAAATTGGAGAACGGTTGCCATGGACCGAGTGAACTTTAGGAATTATGTTCGTCAAGTTATGTCGTGAGACGGTATACTATGTAAATAAAATAAAATAAATAAAAATAAAGTGTTTTATTCGGTTTAGAATGAATTGTGTTTAAGTTTGAAATTTCTTCTTTCTACATTAAGTACGCATTACGTTTCAAAGAAATTTATTTGAAAACTCTGTTACCGTGAATGCTTCGAAAAGAAGCAATTGCTACGATGTTGTGTATAATTTGAACTTTGTTAATTACTCTATGGATAAAAAAAGATTTTGAATAACTTCACGTGCCAATCTCATTATTTTTTGTAATAAAAAACACTCTAAACATCTTTTAATTTAAATTTATCTTTTGATTGGCATCATAAATCGTCAAGTCATGTTCCTAAGCCCCTGTGGTTATGCAATTTATTTAAATTGTCAAGCATTTTTCCGCCCATACTTCTTTCCGAACTATCAAGTGAATATCATCCAAATTCAAATATCAGAAAAACATTAAAAAGTGCAATCGAGCACAACAACAATGGTTAAAATCGGTCATTATTTGACGAAACGGCATGCATTTCACATTGAGTGTTCTGGTCGGACTTTATTCGCCTCATTAAAAAAGTGATGAATATCTCCCTTAAAAAAGTTAACCAATTTTTGAAGCTTAATAACTTTTTTATCTTAACTTTAATTGAAATGCAACCTTCAGATGAAATATTTGTCATAATTTAGGCTTTAAGAAAACCCGTTTTTGAAAGAAGTCGGTCGAGGGAGACAAAAGTTATTGACGAAAAACTGGTTTTTCATGTTCCTCTCGAACAAAATGTCTCAAAATCCCATACAAACTTCAGGCTAGTTGAGCGACCCCTTCCCGTGGTCCGATCTGGCCCAAATTTGGCATGAAGTCTTGTACTAGGCCCAGGACCAATTTTAGCCTGCAGCGTATAACTTTTTCAAAAGTCGGGTCATTTGGGGCAGTCTAATGTACAATCAGGTGCGGTCCTATAGGGGGGTGATCGGTGTGATCGAATTTTCAAAATTTTGACCTCCGTGGGGGTGATTATTTATAAAAGAATTCATTAATTTCTTAAATTCTTAAAATTGGAAAAATTTGGTATAACTAAAAAAGTTGTAACTTGCAATTCCCTAGACCGATTTTCGCCAAGCTACTTTTGTTAAGGCACAGTGTTTAATTCCAATTTGCTGACAAAATTTGTTTTTTTATACAACTTCTTAAATTAGAGGTGATTAACAAAATCCGATAACAATTGAGTTCACGAATATACCTCCAAAATCAGGTTTTAAAACATAGGCTCCAAAAACTTGCCTATGTATTAATTTTTCCCTGGTTAGATAAAACCAGTGATAATAATATCCCGTCATCACTCGACTATTTTCTCGGGAATAAGGCAATCGCTCAATATATTTATCTAATTTTTGATCAACACGGCTAGAGTTTCAAATTCACAACAATTATATCACCGATACTGCAGCTCATCCACACAATAATAATTAAAATTTTAAGTAGAAATCCAGCTTAATAATTTAAGTTGAAAATCCACCCTTAATTTGAAAGTTTCATTATTTCAATTGCAATTGATTAGGACTTTTCATTGAAAAATAGTATTAGCTATGAGAAATGAACCCTTCATTCGTTTTTTTTTTTCAAATTATACAATAAGTTTGAAAATATTGAGTGCATGAAGCAAAAATGTATTTTTCAGTTTATTACTAAATCATTCTTATCAAATTTGTAACTATTTCTTTTAACTCAGTTCCAATAAATTTTAAAATATATAACAGCTTGAAATTCAAGAGAAAACAAATAAAGTTCCGGAAGCCGCATACCTAAGAATTTGATTTTAATGATTTTGTTCTAGAATTAAATTTATATTTAGAAATTGAAGAATCGAAACAAGGGTTTATATTGATTCGTTTTTTCGAATCACGATTCAGCAATGTATTTCAGAAAAATAATAAAATATTCAGTTTTAAATTCAAAGAAATTGTTAACACTTTCTCATTTCTCAAGCATTTAGGATTTTCAAAGGTATTGATAATCACTAAAACGAGAATAAACGAGAATCACTAAAATTTTGGTTAGAGTTTTGCGGTGATACATAGATACTCAAGAAAAATATTGTAGATAAATTGAATTTTTTTCACAATTCCTCCTATAAAAATGTGTGTATTTTTTCATTTGTAAAATTACTTTTATCGGAAGATTCTTTAAAGAGTTCTTGCATTGATAATTTTTAAATTGCTCAATACACAAATGACGAAAATTATCTTTTTATCAATAATTGTTTGCAATGAGTATTAAAGATTCGCAGATTGTTTTGTAAAAGGATTTTTAAGTTGTTTAAAAAGATATTAAAATAAGTATGTAGAGAAAGTAAGTGTATGTTATTAAGTTCATCCATTACTTTGATGATAAAACATCGTTTGAATCATTACAAATTTCATGCTGATATGAAATATTTTTTCAAGAACCCAATTTCAGCCTCTGTTTTTTATCTAAATGTTCAACTCCACATTCAAAAGGGTTATTTATAAATTCACATGGTCACAGAATTTTATTTTTTTATATGAAAAGAATTGAAGAGCTAATTTTGATTTTTGTTGGTGCCCCAAATTATTTTCAAATAGGTTAAAAATTATTTAAGAAAATTCTGCACTTTTCTGACAAAACTTTTAAACATTACAATTAAAACTCGAAATAAAGGTTCATATCACATTCCTTTCCCCAAGAACGCAAGTAATTCTTCTGTGAAAAAAAAATTATTAAAGTTTTCAGTTTGTTTACTGTTTCCAATTCTGTAAAATAATAGACTTTTAAGGAATGTTTAAAGAAGTAATGACTACACTGAATTTAAGATACCTCTCAAAGCAGAAACTAAATCGTTTTTCAGACTTCAGCAAAAAAAAAAAATTAATGAAATAAATCTTTGATTTTAAAATCTTTCTTAAGTTATTTCAGAAGTACTTGTCTTTCAGAATTATAAAAAATTGTAATTTTTTTTAGATCATTCATCATCATAAAAGTATTATTCCTTAACTGAATAAAGTATAATAAACAAATTCAGAATCAGTTTTTTTTTCATGTTAACTTGTAAGTTCATCAGTTATCAATGATTGATTTCACTCAAAATTGTTTCATTTTAAAAATCCATATCATCAAAACGAGAGGTAATAAACAAAATCTAGTTGAAAATTCGAGTTCAGCGCACCAAAAACCACTAAATCAATCATTAAATCAGAGACACCAAAATGCTATCTCTTGAATTATTTTGATAAGACGTTTTTATTAGAAAAAATCTTTTTCAAATGTTGAAAACTAATTTTTTTCATCTTCATACAATATGTTGATTTATGAAAAGTTTATTCACTGTGGTTTTGTTTGTTACCGTCACCGTCCTTATCGGTGAATATTAAAAGAACATAACTAAGTACATTTCAACATAATGAAAATTCTTGTCAAATAGAAAATTAGAAGAAATGTGGATATTGAAAATGAGAGAGTATAACTTTATAAGAAGCATTTTAATCACATGTCATAAATTCTTTCCTCAAAGATAAAAAAACCAACAAATGAATAAATAAATAAATAAAAGAGAACAAATTTTCATTACCATGGTATTGAAATAAAAGTGTCGTGAATAAAGAAAAAAAATATTTTGAAATGGGCTTGTGATATGGCTCTGTCGGTAAGTCAGTTGCATAATGAGCCGATGTCCGTTGACATATTTTCAACACCTTTCATGCTTGCTCATCTAATCTTTCCGTCTATAATTTTCATTACTTTCATTTGATTCCTATTAGAAGGCTCATTTCACCGAAATTCCATTAATCATCCATTTTTTTTTGTTTTCTGAAACATCATCCTCTTGGAAGAATATAAATCGAAATTTTGAATGAGAAAAAACTAAGTTTCTTGCATTTGCCCTTTCCAGGGCTCAATATTCCAATGTACGGCGAAAAAATATTCAGAGCTTGAAATTTGAAACTATAACTTCGCTTGAAAATTTAAAAGAGATTCGCTAATTTTTATTATTATAATCTTTTTCCAATTGATCATGATTTTAATTTAATCTGTAAAAAAAATCGAAAATACGATTCGCAGTAGCAACTTTCCAAAATAATTTTAAGCGCACCGTAATCTAAGTTAGTATTTGCTTTGTTTTTTCAATATTTATAATAAAACTTGACATTCCATGTTTTATTGTCCTTTTTTTGGTATTGTTCTTATTTCTAACAACATTTGAAATTCGATATTCCCCACCCATGGACGTGTTCTCCGCACGGGTCTGGTGTGCAACAAATATTTAAGTGTCATTTGAAAATGCACACATGATGATTATGTAGAAAAATTTCATGTTGATCAAAATTACCCCGCTGATCAATGTTTCGCCGTTTTACGGTACCTCAAATATGATACTAAGACAATATTGAGCTACAACCACTCGTTTTTATGTTATTCAAGGTCGAAGAAAAACATCTTCAAAACATGCTTCGGAAAAAAGCTTCTGGGCACTTATCAATTGCCTCAAAAAATGACTTAGTGCCTAAAAAAGCTGATGTTAAGAACTGTATGTTGGACATACACATTAGGATGTTTTTTTTTGTAAATTCTTTATTGAAAACGGCTCATACCTTTAGGCTTTAAGGAGCCAACCTCGTTTTGTTTGATTACAATTGTGTGCTTATATCTAGTTCACTTTTTTTTTAAAGAAAAAAGAAGATAGATAGGGAAATATGAAAATTAAAAGAATTATAGACAAAGATCAATAGTTTTAAGGAAAAGGTATATTTCAAACATATAGTCCAAGTCCATCACTGGAACGTTGGGTGGCTTTCCTCGGGCCCGGACACATAAGGATTTTTTTTTATTTTATCAAGATTATGGTCTCAAAAAAGCGAAAAAAATGTTGTGAAACCGTTCTTTTCAATCGATTATTCATCAAAATTGTTTCAGTCACTGCAACAAAATTTTGAACAGAGGATTAGAAAGTTGAAGTAATTTTATACATTTTTTTTATCATTTAAGTCTCAAAATACGATGCACAGTTGTTTGACGAATTTTTAAAGGTAGGTATACTTTTGAAGTTTTTGTCAATCTGCATTTGCCTAATTATTCTAACGTCTCAATTTACTTTGCACATACTTAAAAGTAGGGAATATTTTTGCCATAAAATAAGGTTATTTCATAGGTTATTGCATACCAATTCTAGTGAAGTAATTATGTTTGCGCTGCGATTTTCCACAAAATTATTATAAAGGGTGATACGGTCAAAATTTGGCCAAGGGAAAACGCGTGTAAATCGGTGAAATCGTTTATTTAAAAAATCAAATTAAATTTTGTTTTCAAGTTTAATTAGTATAAAATTCAGGAAAAATATTCAGTTAGGCTTCCGCTTTTCCAAATCCGAATTGCCGGGCCTTACGCTTAACCCCTGCCATCAGATTTTGTACAGCCACCTTGTCCACCTTCTTCGCCGCAGAAAACCAGTTTGCCTTGAACTGCTGCTCGTCCTTAGCAGTTTTTTGGTCTTCTTTAGGTTCCGCTTGTCAATAGCCCAGTATTTCTCAATTGGGCGGAGCTCTGGCGTGTTGGGAGGGTTCTTGTCCTTGGGAACCACCTGCACGTTGTTGGCGGCGTACCACTCGATGACCTTTTTACCGTAATGGCAAGATGCCAAATCCGGCCAAAACAGTACGGAACAATCGTGTTTCTTCAGGAAAGGCAGCAGACGTTTATTCAAGCACTCTTTCACGAAAATTTCTTGGTTGACAGTCCCGGAAGCTATGAAAATGCTGCTTTTCGAGCCACAGGTACAGATGGCTTGCCAAATCAAATATTTCTTCGCGAACTTTGACAGTTTCATGTGCTTGAAAATATCTCCTACCTTTCCACTTCCTTTTGCCGTATAAAACTCCTGTCCCGGAAGCTGCTTGTAGTCGGCTTTGACGTAGGTTTCGACTACCTTCTTGTAAGTCGATAGCCCGGCTCGTTTTTTGGCTCGATGCACGGTTGTAGACGATACATTCAGCTTATTTGCGGCATCTCGGAGAGAGAGGTTAGGGTTTCGCTTGAAACTACCGGCAACTCTCTTTGTCGTCTCAGCGGCTTCCGGTTTTCGTTTTCCCCCCGATCCAGACTTCCTGGCTGTCGACAAACGTCCCCCAAACACTTTACATTTGTAACGGTTGATTTGGTAACTTTTAGCGATTTTGCCAACTTTGCGTGCGAGTAGCTCGGATTTTCGCGATGCGCGACCATAATTTTGATACGCTGCTCTTCTTCCTTGGACGGCATTTTGACAACTGAAGAGTGAATTCCAAAATCAAAATAGGAGCAACACACACACACCTTCAAAATGAGGGGTGTTCTGGTTTTTTAAATGCAAAATTGAAAGAAATACGTCAAGTTTATATTGACCGAATTTAGACCGTATCACCCTTTAATCGAATTTCTGAATTCATTTTTTTATATGAAATTGTTAAAAAAATTTCAGTTATATGGAATTTAACGAAAAGCAAAATAGGAAATCCACGTTAATTTTTTTTTCCATCCACAGATGCTCTTAAAACGTTAAATTTTTATCAGAATTTTAAAGTAAGTTGTTTTTTCCAGAAAACTAATATGTCTAAAATTTTCCATACATTTTTCGTCCCATTTGTATAATCAAGAAGAAAAAATGACGATTATTTGATTTTTGGTTCTATCTATGTAAAACTACGACAAAAAACATAAAAAAGGTATATTCAAAACCCTGCTGACGCGATAGAATTTTGAAAATTTTCAAAACCAAAACGTCGACGCTGGAGAACGCTGCTGTTTAGAACAAGCTTTGTGTTCACTGACGCGACGCATCATTGTAGTAGCTCAAACCAAACAGAAAATGGTATCCACAAAATGAAATATCAACGCAGCGCTGACGCGACGCGACGCACGACGGGCTATTGTGCGGCGGCCTTAACTATACGCAATTGCTTCTACTGAAATATTACCTTGTTTCTTTTTTAGTTCGCGTGCTTCAAAATGATTCGCAGTGACGGATAAAGATGATTTCTAATACGATTTTTGACAAATTTTCCAGATATCTTTGAAACATTGAAGGTTTTTTTTTATGTTTTTACCCCATACTTTCTATGCACTGAACCCAAATTCACTCTTAAAATACAAATGATTTTTCACTTAAAAACAAGGATCCAGTTATTTTCTTCCATTCAAGTGCGACATATACATTTCACTTGGCAGTCACTTAAATTTCAAGTGAATTCATCCACATTCACTTCAGTCGTCACTTGAATTTGAAGTGTTAAAAAAATATTCACTTCCCTATCACTTGAATTTCAAGTCAATGTCGGGTTGTAATTGTGTTTATTTTCAGAGTTCAAAATGGCAAATTCTAAAGAGCAGCGTTTAAAGCTTATGCTGGATTTGGATTTTCCCAATTCTTTAATAGGCGATTTTGGCGGTAGTTTGTGTTAAACGTGATGTAAGAAAAAGTTGTTTAAAGGTGTTATCATGTTTCAGCTTGTGGGTTGAACGGGACAGGGACAGATTGGTTTGCAGCAGGGAAGATTTAAAAGTCGCTCTATCCGCAGCAACCGATCTGCCTTGGGATTACGATGGAGTTTTCCTTTCGTCATAAATTTATGGAGTCGGGCGTAATGTAAGTATTTGAAATCGTAGTGCTGTTTTATAAATGTTCTTTTATTTAAAAACGCGAGAGATAATTAACTAGAAACTTACTTGGAAACTCAGATAAATTTCACTCGAACGTCATAGTGTAATTCACTTGACCGGCCACTTAAGTGAATTCACTTGACCCATCACTTAAAATTCAAATGAAATTACGTATGGTGAGAATTTACTACAGATGTCACTTATTTTTTAAGTGAAAATTATTTTGGGTGTGGGAAAAACACACTTAAAAACTTCTAATTCAAATATTTCCTAAGACTGATTTTTTCAAGAAGATAGTTTCGTGTATTTGAGACAGAGCTTTCGATATTGAACTTAGGTGTTAATCTGTATTTAGCATATTATACATTAATACATACATATTAATATTTATAACCACCTTCATTTGTTGAAGCTGTAGTGTAAATTGCAAATTAAAAATGTGATTAATGAAAATAAGTATGGAAAATATTACAATGGGTTAACAGCCGTATCAGATGGACAAGCCTCAAAACACTCGATGCCGATATGCAGACTCGAAAATCCAAAAAAGAAAAAAAAAACAAAAATCACTCTTGGGTGAACCAAAAATTCGCCATTATGGAACACCAGCATCTGTAAAACCGGACAAATTTGGACACTCAGGAATTTCGAAACAAACCAAAATCCCGGGAAACTCCCATTCCAACCCATGTCCCTCAGTTGAGTGGAGGGTTGGGGAAAGCTTCCCGAAAAACGATATGACGACAGTTTAGTGCGGTTCCATAATCCGTAATATTGCAAGATATACGATGCTGTTCGGTTGGCTTTCTGGTTCTAAATTTTGGTTTGGTTTGACTTTTTTTGCCCATTCCTCTCGATGGTTGCTTGCCTATAAGTTTGGCCATTGGCATTGCCAGTAACGTCCAGTTTAATTAGAGCTTTCAGTGGAGCGTAGAGCAATTAGCTTTTTGCTTTGGTCAGATGATTTTTTGTGCCTTTGCTGAAGTTTTCGGTTAGATTAGTTGCTTTTTAAATTTTTCAAGTTCTGTTTATAGAATGACCTTTTAAAGGCAACACATTGTAAATTAGAGATGTACCGAATAGTGGTATGCGGCGATCGGCCGAATACTGAATATTGACCTTTTCAACTATTCGGCCAAACGAAAATTCGGTCGAATATTCTATTGAGTTTTCAATAAAAAAAACTTCAGCTATTATTTCAATGCTTTTAATTTCTCCCATATTAATGCCCCTCATGTTTGTTAGTCGATTATTTTCAACCAGATGATATTATCGAATGATATATTATGAGATATTTTTTAAGTAGGGGTCTTTCTGATTTTCAAAATGTCACCAATAACTGAAAAGACATTAGATAACTAGTCGCTTCTAGGGCGTTTATCCCTAAAGAGATTGCTTTCCTGTGAAATCTGGGACAAAACATGTCGAAACAGGTGCCAAGCTATTTGAATTTGCTTCTTTGATTTAGAATTAGATGACTGGCTGGACATCCCAGCCAGAATTGACTTATCAAAAATCTTTACTGGATTTATGGGCAAGCTTGAATATATCCAGAAAATCTGGAATATACCATAATCAAAGTATAAAGCGATACTTGTCAGCATTCTCCTGTACGATCTACAGTGAAAGATACGTGGATACACCTTAGATGTTTTGCTGAAACCATAAGTTTTTAATGATTTTGTAGCTTTTACAACATTTCTTTTGAATATTTTATAATTTATCCTAAGTCATTTGAAAAATTTTACAAGGCTGTAGTAGATATTCGGCCTATTCGGCGTATTCGGCCGAAAATTTAACGGTTTTTCGGCGGTATTCGGCGCAGAATATTCGGTTGACCGAATATTCGATACATCTCTATTGTAAATCATAGTGTCTGAATACCACTTAGAAAAACATTTTGGGCGGAAATACACATATATCTGTTATTTCAATAAATGTAATCAATAAGGTAGATAACTTTTTTTTTTGATACTTTTTTCGTTCGTTTTCGGTTATCGATTGTTAATTTAACGAAAAATCCCCAAAATAACCGTAAGTCCTTCTATTATCATGATTTACTCCCACGAGAATGGGCTCGACCCTAACGGACTATTCCCACTTCATGGTAGCACCCTCAAAATATTCCCCAGCAAGGCGTTTTTCTCTGTTTGTTCCAAAGGATCTCATCGAATTTGCCTGCTGCCAAACCAACATAATACATACACATACGTGACCCATCTCCTCGTTGTTGTGGTTCCATGAATCGGTGACCTCCAAACAAAATGGATCGCAACAGAACATAACGGAAACGAACGAGATTCCCCGGGAATATGATGGCGGCCATAAACGTTTTGCACCCGCCCCGTAATTGGATGCAAACAAGATTGATTGTTATTTTATGCGGCCTCGTTCCGCCGATTTGCTGTGCTCGGATTCAAAATTAAGTAATAATTCAGATACCGAATGGTTTTTTTTCTTCGTTGTTTCGATGCTGTAAAATTTGTAAACGCGTTTTAAACGTCGCCCGTGAGCTGTTTCGGTCATAAATTTGAACGGCTGATTGAGACGGTGACGGGAATTGATTTTTAAGAAGGCTGGAAAATATTTGACGACAAATAAAAACATAATTTCAAAAAAGAGATAGAGATACAAATTCGAGAATATTAAATCAAAAACTAAAATCACTAAGTAGAAAGCCCAAAAAACATGATTATTTTTATAATTCTTTATGACATATTTCTCGATATAAATAAAACCATTAGCATCTATAGCCTAATAATATGTTGAACTTATAAATTTGGAAAGTAAAATTTTGAAAATTTGATAAAAACAGTAAAGACCGTTCTATAATCCCGGTTTTCCGGGATGAGGTTTTAGGTTTTTCTGGTTTCAAAATACACTCGTAAATACCTTTCACAGGATTTATTGACTGAACAAGTAGACAATTTCATACCTAATATCTTTGCATTGAAGTGAGAGAAGATTTTACATTTTTAGTGAATTAATTTTGGTATCCTCAAGTTATTCAGTTTTGCGAAAAATACTGTGATGAGTATTGTACCGTAAATAAGGTTCCGTAAACTGGGGGAACTTTGATCAGCGGGGTAACTTTGATCAACATGAATTTTTTGCAGATAATCATCATTAACTAAGTAAAAAGTTAAAATATCTGAGAACTGTTTACTACGTTTAAAAGCCTATAAATTGAGTTACAAATAAGCTTCATTTGGTTTTTATTTAGAGATTTTTAATGTTACTTAAAATGTAATTTGAAAATCTTAAAATATCTGGTTTTTTGAAGGCTCACAAACAAACATCTTTCCTGATCAAATTTAAGCATTTAGGAGCAAATGGGTTGTTTAATGTGAAAGTTCAACTTTTTGCTTGGTTAAGGTTTAGTTTAAGTGTTATTTTTATGGTCATGATATTTTTTGGTATTGAAAAAAAAAACGGTCATTTTCCATTAAAAAGCCCGTATAGAAAAAATGGTTAAACCCCCTATCAAATGGTTAAGTTTGAAGAAAACAAGAACATGGGAACAGTGCGAGGACTTAGGGAATTGCATGAAGGTAAAATTTCACTTGTTTTTTAGCCCAAAAAACATTAAAATATGTTTATAATTTTTACCCCTAAATGTATGCAGCAACATTGTTCATCTTTTGAGTATATATGTGTTTTTCAAAGAAAACGTTGAAAAATTCAATTGAGTTCAAACAAAAAAATACTGTTATCGATGTTTCGAGTCTTCTTTGCTGAATGGCATCAAAAAAATAAATTTGAAGTTGTTGAGATACGTAAAAACTATACTGATCAAAGTTTCCCCGAAACTCGAAGTCTGGTTTTGTAACAAACATTTAATTATTACCACCAATGTCGTTTGAATTAACTCATGATCATGTTTAATACTCCTCACCTCAGTAAGTGTTTTAAAGCTTCTAGGTGTTACGAAAAAGCAACCCCTTCCAAAATATTCAAAAATGAATGAAAAAAGTGATCAAAGTTCCCCCAGTTTACGGTACAATACATATGTAAAAATGCATAAGAAAAGTAAAGAATTCCAGCATTCGTAACTTTTATTTTAACTTGCCTCGTCTATCTTCATTTGTTTAGCAAAAATTGTTCTCAAATCTTCTTCTCAGACCTTGACAACATCATGTTGAACATTTAAGATTTCTAGTTGACGTCCTTGACCTCAAATTCAAATTTAGCAGACAGTTCTGAGAGTTTTCAGATCTTGTACAACTTATCAGAGCAATCACTTTTATTTGTCCTTTCATCAATCTTGGTGCTAAGAGATTTTTCAAATTTGGGATTCTCAAGTGACAATTTTTTTCTATAATATTTAAGCTCGAAAAATGCAAACACAAAGAAAAGTAAAAAAAAAAGTGCTGTTAAGAGTATCTCATTATTCGGGTTTCAGTTCTTTTATATCAATAGTTTAGTTTTAGAATCATTTAAAATCATTACTTTCGAAAATAATTCCTTAATGTTTCCAGTTTTTTTAAAGCTTTATTAAAAAAAGGGTGAAGGCTTCATTTGAAAGAAAAACTTTGGTAAAATTGTATTCAATATTAAGCATTGAAAGTAAAAGATCAAGTCTGGGGCTCAAGTCAGGTTTATTTTCAACTCTTGTAAACTCGATAAATTTAGATTTTAGTTTGAACCTTATTTTTTTGTAGTATCTACAATATAAAAAATGTTCAACAACAAACAACAAGTTATTCTATTAACAAAAAGTTATTAAAATTGTTTTTTTTTATTTAGAAAATCCTGTTAGAAAAATAAGTTTAATTTAGATTTTTCAAAAAACGCAATATTGAAAATGAATCCAGATCTTATTTAAAAAAAGAGGTTTTCACCTGTTTTGTGTTGTTTTGGAAAATTTTGATTTTTTTTTCAAATCTTAATTCTGCATTGTGATCCTGAAAAAAAATTCTGAATTCCTCATTTGAAATTGATTTCTGAATGTAAATTCCAATCAAAAATTACCAATAATTATGAACCAAGAAAAAGATTTTATAACAGAATCCTTGAAATCTTTCTTGAATCAATTATTCGTAATTCAACTAGTGAATCTGAATGAAAATTCCGAATGATGAAACTCTAATATTTCAATTCTGGATAACCATTGTGGAATTTTTTAAAGTTTCAATTAAGGGTAAAAATTTCAAATCAAAATCTTAAACATGGTTTGTAATTTTCTATATGTTCTCTCAATATTCCGGAATGATGAGTTTCCACAATGGACAATGATATGCAAAACCAAGATTCGAACCAGGATTTTGTCCCAATGATGAATAACAATGATGATGTCCCAATAAACCGGATAAAGATTTCACAATACGATCACAGGCAACACATTATTTTTTATATAAAAATTAGAACCAGAACATCGGACATTATTTAAACCTAAGCTTACTTGATATTTTTCTGAATTAATCCGGGCAGGGCAAATCCGGCTATTTTATCTAAAAACATTGAATAATCCGGGCATTTGATTTTAAAGTTTACAATCGAAAATCTCGGCAATATCCAGGCAAATTTGGAAATTCTTAAATTAAAATCATAATGAAAAAAACTCTAAAAATTGTTTTTTCTCATCAAAACACATCAGACAGTTTTTTTTTCATCAAATTTGCTTAAATTTTTTTTTCTTCGCAAATATATAATTGTAATCAAGCAATTTAAATTTTTCTTTGATTTTGCAAATAAAGTGAAAACATTCGGGGTAAGTCCGGGCAATTAGGCAACCTTAGTAAGTCTAATTTTTAATTATTGAAAATTAGATAATCATGACTAAGGACTGTGTCCAATGTGCATGCACCAACTTCTATTGTGCATAGCTGTGGATAGCGTTTTTCGAGTACAGTCTTAAAATATCTATCAACAAGTGAGAATTTTTTTGAAAAACTGTAGTAGAATTGTGAACCGGTGACAAGATTTTGAGGTTTTGAGCTTAGTTCTGAGTCGAGATTGTAACTCTTGATTCACTTTAGTCGTTCATCAAAATTTGATTAAAAATTTAAAATTTTGAGTTTAGAGCAGAACATTTTGCTTGACATTTTTGGAACCCCCTCCCGTTTCTACGGCCGTGATTGATGGTAAAACACTACTACTATTTTAAATTTTATGTTATTTCTGTTCTTCATTTGTACTGGATACTGAGTTTTAGATTTTGACTCTTAATTTTAGTTTTGATGAAATTTCGAGTTCAGAATAAGAATATAGAACACAGATCATGTGTCTGAATGATGAATCCTTATCTGAATTATACTTGAACATTATTAAATTTAATTTTTTCAAGTCGCAACCCAGATCTAAACTCTATTTAAAATCTCAAAACTATCCTTGCCAGATTGTCTAAAGCATGGGTGAGCATCCAGCGGCCATCGAGACATGTTTGTGCGACCCGCGAAGCTTTCCTGAAATTTAATTTAACGATTTTTTTTTACAATAGTTTCCAATAGATTGTTAATCATCATAAAATACTGGCCCAAACAAAAAAACAAAAAAAAAAAATGTCAGTAATTTGATCAAGTATTACTTCAGTTGTTCGTAGTTGCATTTGCCTCAGATTGATAACTTTTTCTAGAAAGTTAAGCATTTATTGTGTTCTTCTACATGCATTTTATTTTTATTAATAGGCTACAGATAATCACAAGCATTTCTAAGTCCGTTAGTGAGTTTTTTTTTTCGTTTCAAGCAAAAAAAAGATGTGTGATAAATACGTCCACCAGTTTTTTTTGAAAATGTATTTATTTCATCAAATTTGGAAAAAAGGTTTGATAATTCTGAACCAAATTGAAGACTATTAGAAGTAAATAATTTTTGTTCTTGAATATTGACGGAAATGAGGAAAGTCTAATAAAAAAACTTGGTGAACGATTTTAGATTTCTGACGACAAAGTTTTAGACAAAAATTCTGAATTTTCGACAAAACCAATATGTGTCATTCTTCGATTCGACCTAGAAAGTTGCTGACGAATATTTGTGATGATATTTTCAGAAATTTTAAAGGAAAATCATGCCAATCATCGATAAATTGAGTAATTTTACTTTAAGAGAAGCAATCAATCTTATTCATAAGATTTTCATAAACCAGCCTTTCCCAGTGGAATTTGTAAAAAAAAAAGAATCAGGAACGTAAACTGTAATTTTTACGAAGTTTGCTTAAAAACTGTGAAATAAGGAATTTTCTTGTATTTGACTTCCCTACTACAGTATAATTCAATGATCTTATACGGAATATCAAATTAGAAAGCAGTTTTCAACCCTTCGTAGAGAGAAAAAAAAACAGGCCTTTGAGAACAAAACTTCAATTCAGAAGAAACATTTAAAAAAATGTACACAGAGAAAAGGATTTTAAGTATGAATTTCAATAACAATTCAAAGTGGAAATAAAACTGCTTTGTTTTCAAACAGGTCGATACAGTTTTTTTTTAGAAAACATAGCCTCTGATTTAGCTTTCAATTAGGTTTTTAAAACTTCAATTTTGAATATTAAATACATGAGGAATAATGCATTTATGAAAATAGACCAAGCAAAAAAAAAAAAAAAATAACAGATTAGTTTTTCTTTAATCTTGAATTGATAACACTTTAAGAATATTTTTGCTGTAGCAATTTGCTGTGGTTTCACTTCAAGTATTTATTAATATTTGGCCAAAGTCAGCTAGAATATGGATTTTCATTATAAATCATGCAATTCCAAATCAAAAATGTAATTTCAAAATGTTATCAAACCTATGATGAGTTATAATTGCAGTTCTAAATTGAGGATTCTTTATTCTTATTTCAAGTAAAATTAATATTTTGAATTTTTGCTGTTGTTTGTAGTATCAAAATAGGCATTTGAATTCTGTTCCCGATTTTCAAATATTAGTTTTTCTAATCTGACGATTTTATCAATTTCTAATACATATTTTAAGAAAGTTCAAAACTTCAAGTAGAAGAAAGAACTGCGGATTTATTGAAAAACAGCGTATTCCAATAAAATAACCTTTCTCGAAAAATATAGAGTAATAATGAGATACTCTTTTTTCACACGTTAACTCAAGTTACTAACACATAAATTGTACATATGAGAAAACAATCAAATTTCGGGTTGAAATGAAATTAAAATCAGTGAAGAATCCGCTGTATTCGGTTCCGGTGATTTGATTTTAGTAATGGTTGTTTTAAAACAACATTATGCATTGGAGGTCTAGATGCTAATCTTGATATTCAATGATTCAAAAACACCGTGAACACAACTTAAGAAATTTACTGTTTGGACCTTTCAGTTTGTTCCAACAGCAAAAGCATCGTAAAAGTTTCTCTTTTGGACCTGTGCATGTAAAACCGTGTTAGAGGTCAACCGTGTTTACTCGAATATACGTTTTTTTTTTGCTAAAGAGCCGTAGGTTGCCGATCACTGTACAAAACCCTTGAAGCCAACGAGATATTACGTGCAAAACAGCTAACCTCGAGAAAACGCGTTTTAAAGTTGTTGTGTTTGGTCATTTTCCATATATTTTTCGAAGCTGTGTGATTTTCTTTCAAACGAAAAATTATGTAAATAAAATTCTTTAAATCTCAATATAGTCTTTGAGTTGGAATCGAAAAATTAGTTTTTTTGCCTAATTCCGGTCATGTTTTATCTTTTTTCATATATTTTTCAGGTGATATTTTTTAAATGTTCTCAAATATATTTTTTTCATATTTTTTATATATTTTAAATTAAAATTTGTGTCAGTTTTGTTTTGTCATATTCCTTAAATGTTTGTCATAATTTTGTCAAGATCTTGTAGTTTTTACTCATATTAGTTAAAACTAATTATTAATCATTCCGAGTTGTGCTGCCATCGCGAGCGGTTGTACGCGAAGTCGTTCCAACGCGGCTGGTCGGTAAACAAGAAAAAATTGAACCAGTGTCTTGGTGTTTTAAAATAATCGAAATTTGCAGAGTATTTAGAGAAGTGAAGGAAGAAATTGTAATTTTGAAAGAATTTTGGGGATATATAAAAATGGAAAGATAGAAAAAGTTTCAAGAGGTGCGTCGTGTGAGTTCGGTCAAATTTGAGCTTGTTCAATATGGGGCCGTGAAGTTTTCTAATTTTCAAATGCATCAAGTCTTGTTGTGATGTTGTTAATGCAATGCATAATAGTGAGAAAAATGTACATGAGAAATGTTTTCAAAGTAAATAAAAGTGAAAAGTTTTGTTTGGTTTCGTTTACGTTGTGTGATCGATATGTTTATCGATATGTTCATGGCCTACTGAGATAAACTTGCGCACGGATCCAAGCGTTTGCTAATTCGCAAGCGTTTTTATGTGGTAAACTGGACAAGCCGAATAATCATCACGAAAATCAAAGCTAAGTAACGAAATTTTATTTACATAATGAACATTATGTATTATTTTTGTTCTCCGCTCATTATCACAAGTTGACTAGAATTTGAAAGCGCTTGACAGAAGATCTCGTTTGAATCACCCAAAGGTCCCATCATCAGTTCAACAATCCAAAATTATTTTTTATAATATATGTATTATTATCTTGTTTTATAATTTGACATTTAATGATTATGCCTTAAAGGAATTCAAAGTTGAAAATACTATATTTTTAACTTTTTTTAAATTTTAACTCTGATCCCTTGGCCAGTTAAATCATCCTATTAAGTACTGATCAAAAAACCGATTATCTTTCATTCAAAGCCAAGCTTTTAGTCAGCTAATTTTTAAAAAAATATCGAAAAACAAAATTAATCGATGTTTTAAATGTTGTCGATTTTATTTTAAATTTTCCACTAGTTGCTGTTAATTCAATTATGTAATTACTATATTATACACTAAAGCTGCTTGGTGAATG
Organism: Uranotaenia lowii; assembly: GCF_029784155.1. Taxonomy (NCBI): domain Eukaryota; kingdom Metazoa; phylum Arthropoda; class Insecta; order Diptera; family Culicidae; genus Uranotaenia; species Uranotaenia lowii. Next base: position 314,408,448 of record NC_073692.1, on the reverse strand, counting down.
TGCCAAAAAGGAAAAGTGGCCAAGAGTCATGTAAAAGATAAATCATCAATCGTGTGGTTTAAACTTAACTAAATATTCTTGGGTAGTTGTGTTTACTTATATGTATGACTGCTCTTGCTACATCATACAGTCAAATAGTACCATGCCTCTAAAAACTCTAACGAAATTTTTACCATTTCAGATCTGTATCCTTTTGAAAATATTTAACAAAATATGGTTTACATATTTGATTTATATTATATTATATATTATATTTTTTTTGTTCCATATTTCATGCATTATTATTTTATATATTTCCTCTATATTTGTAATTTTCCTTACTATCACCAAATCATTTCATAAATCTTTAGAAGAAATGCATCTGGGGTTAATCCGAAGAAACCATTGCAAGCGGAGTGGGTTGCCAACCATTGTAGGTTTCTGAGGGTTGGATGCCTTCCTTCGACGAACCATCGGCCGTGGAAGCCCTAGAAGCAATTCGGAGGCCAAGCCACACAGATATAGGCAGGACCTTGCTACCGATGGGGGACCCCTACATACATACATACATACATTAGTTAAAACTAATTATTAATTATCGTTTTTCAAATTTTGTTCCTATTTTTCCCATATTTTTGTAAAAAATTTCATATTTTTTCATGTTTTCGTCATATTTTTGTGAAATATTTGTCGTATTTGTAATATGTTTCATACTTCTGGAAAATTTTGTAGGACTTTTGTCATATTTTTCACATCGTTGTCAAATTACTGTAAAATTTTTGTGTTTTTTCCATTTTTTTTCATTTATAATGTTTCCATTATTCCAAGTTTTTCTAATTGAGGCCCTTGGAGCCAAAGGGATATAAGTGATAAAATTGAAAAACCTGAGATAAGCATCAAGAACGAATCCTAGACTCCCAAAAATCATATGCTATTTAGATCATAATTTTATTCATCTGTTTGATAATGTTTTGATCTCTGTGAAAAAAACCTTACTAACTGGAAGCCGCATTTTGTTTGGAGGCAAAGAGATATAAGTGCAGAATTTATACACACAAAAAAAATCGGAGTTTTACAGTTGATGTAAAATTTGATTTCATGTAAAATTCGGTCAGATGTGTTGTATATTATAACACAGCCCTGAAAAAACCATGCGTTTCCTCATTCGGGTCATTTTGTTGTAATTTTACATGACTTTTGCTTGAAACGATTATTGGAATCAGACACGTTGCTATCGCGCACAGGGTGTGTCTTATTGTTTGCCAATTTCAATAAATATAAAAAAGTGAAGTCCTTTTAACAATTTTCACCTAAAACAAATGATGTTTTATTGCTTATTGTAAAAAAATACACACTTTAAAAATAGTATATTACTCGATAGAATTTTGTAGACTTTATTGGAGAAGTGATATTTTGTTTTAAGCAACAGTTCACCAGGATAACTCTAACCGATAACATTGATATGAAATCTAACAATTAAAAATGAATAGCAAAAAAATAGTCAAACTTTTGTTTCAAATAAATATTGCACAAAAAGGTCAAAAATACTTTCAATTTATTGTTACAAAAGATTCAGCACAAGAAAGCTTTTTTTCTCTTTATTCTTCGATTTAAGTATAAACTTGTGAATTCAAAAAAATCAAGTTCTTGGATTCATATACCTACAAGTGAATCGTTTTGAATTGTTTAATATTTATACAATAAAATTACAAGCTTCATTATCCCATCCTCCCATTCCATCATTTTGCAAAGAACATTTCAAAGTACAACGAACAAATAACAAGTATTATTAATCAAAAAACATTCTAGATTAACTTAGTGCCACCTATTTTGAAAAGTAATAAAAACTTTTTTCAAAATCATCCATCCAAAAAGTATTAACGAAACTAAAAGAAATTTCAGATACACCCTGTAGCAGAATCGTTTCACAAACAAACACCGAACGGCCGACCGGTAAGCAGCCAGTTCGATTTGATGAACCGAAAAAAATCTGTTCCAAGTGTGGAGCTTGTGGATTTCGAGTAAACATGAACATTATAATGATCTTTTTAAACCTTGTCATGTCTTGTTATAAGGCTAATGGCAGAAAGTTGATAAAATAATGAATCAAAAATTAAATAGGAATAATGAGCCGGAACGGTTTCATTGTTATGGTCATGTAAATTCACAATGTCATTTTTTTCGTTTCGGGAATTTACATTACGTCATAAGTCATGTAAATTTAATAGAAATAACTTGTTCCATTTATTTGCAGGTTATAACTTGTAATTATTTAATACTGTGTACCCCTTTGCCTAGAAAGTCCCTCTACTAAGTGATGTACTTACATATACCCCTTTGACACCAACCCTAACGTGATTTCCAGAAAGAATTTAAATAATTGTAGTTTACTTTTCTTTTGAAAAACTGATGATGATTGAATATTCATCTGATTTAATTCAGTGATCTTGTAACGGACAAAATGTTATTAAATTTAATTATTTTTTCTACTTTAATTAAACACCAATGAGTGGATCACAAATTCCTGATTTCTGGTCACTCTTATATGGACCGTGTCGCGGATTTAAGGCTTATAAAAATGCTTGAAAAATACAAAAATGTATTTCTACGAGATAATTGGGCTAATATGCAATTGCTATTCGTTAATTCACTGTTAAAAATCCACTCATAGTGACAGGAAGTCCCTTTTCAATGATCAGGCAAAGGCGTACATGCAGTGATTGAAATTTTGAGTAAAAATACCTTACACGAATTGTTATATAATTTATCGTTATGTAAAATTGTTGTTTGCAAAGATTGACTAGAAATTGACAAGAACGAGTTGATCTTCAAATCTCTTAACTTACTGTACCAGAGTATTTTACCCATTAATACAGCAAAAATAAAATTATATAAAATTTATTGACTCTTATAGAAATAAAAATTTATGTTTTCTTACCCTTAACAACAGGGTCAAAACACCTGAATGTGAAAATTTGTTGGTGAAAATTTGTTGGCAAAGGGGTATAAATGAATTTATTTGGTTTCAAAGTGGTATACGTGCATGTGTTTGGAGCCAAAGGGGTATAAGTGCCAAAATCAAAAAATATTCGTCGCCTCAACTAACGTCAATTAAACGTTGTTTTTTGAGTAAACGTTGTAAAATGCTTTGTTTTCATTTTATTAGATCATTCCCATGAAAAAAGTTCATAAAAAATAGCTAAGGAAATTACTGGAACACAAAGAAGCTCAAGTGCTTTTTTTCTCGAAATTTGCTATTATGCACTTATACTCCTTTGGCTCCAAGGGCCTCAATTATTATCATATTTTTCAAGATGATTGTTTCAAATCTTCCTTTTTTTGTCATATTTTAATCGAATTTTGGTCCAGCTTCTTTTGAATTTCGTCAAGTTTTCGCCAAATGGCTGCCATATTTTTAGACTTCTTTCAAGTTAACAATTTGTCCGTCATTCGTTGCAACATATAATCATAAAATCGTAGAAACCATAGAAACCGATCGTACCGCAGAAACCGTACGAACTGCAGGAACCGTAAAAACCTTAGAAACCTTAGGAATCGTGCAATCCATAGGAACCGTGTGACTTTACAGGTCACAGAAAACCATCACAGAGTTAAAATATCTATCACAGAATTAGAGATTTTTTTTAAATAGAATAATTTTCGGCATCCTTGGCTTGAACTGCACAAGGGTGCTTTCTTGTCTAGTTAGTTTCGATCGACCCTTATCTAAAATAACCTTGTTGTTAAATCATGATCAACTCTAAGCTGCATTTTCATTATCTTAATCCACAATCAACTTATTCTCTGTTTTGCACTTGTTAAATTTGCTCCAACAGTAGTGTGGTTAGCAGAAAAAGGGCAAGCAACTGCATGGTTGCAACGTTCGAGTGAAACAAGAGAACAGAGGATAAGAAAGTCGCTTAACTTTTTTCCTTTCCTTTTTAACCCGGAGCTCGCTGATTTTTCCAAATGGAGCAAGAAAGTTTGCTTTTTGTTTAGCGGAGCACTCACAATAAAGCATCTAAATTTTTCAATCAAAGCTCCCGGAATAAAATTGATTGATCGAAGCCGAGTAATTTGAACTCGATTTGCTATCTTCTAACGTTTTTTCGTTTCCCCAGTTCTGGCTTTTTTCATCAACCGTGGATCAGCGAATTGGCATTATTTTCCACCCGTAGCTTTGCTCAGTTCAGATTCAACACACAAATGGCGGTAGGAAAATCCATTGTTTTTCCGAGGAAAATCTTTAGATCCATCTCTACCCACTGCCTCTGTGCTCTTGGTCGTGTCGTACGCATTCAAGCCAATCGTTCGCTGGAGCATATTTTTCTCTGTGTCTTCTAATTTAATTGAAAGCTTTGCTTTTGTTTCGTCTTTTCATCAGCAGAAAATTGCCGGTCCCAGGGATAAAACAATCAGTCTCTTCAGTTTTGATTTGAAATTAAATAAAAATCATCTAATTTGAATTATTTCCTTTTAGATTTTCGTTTGTTTGTTTTTTTTTTTTAATTTTTGATGATTTTTATTTTCCGAAATCCATGATCCGAGTTGGTTATTTTTGGGGGATATATAGGTACTGTATATTTTGATGCTATATAGCTCTGTAAGTTAGTCGAGATTTAATAACAAACAAACAATTCAAATTAATCCGAACTCATTCATTGTCTTCTTAATGTGCCATAGTATTCATGTGTTCATGTGTATCAAACACTTTTTTGCTGTTGTACTTATGTTGTAAGCCCAATTCTATGTTTTTTTATCATGTACAACTGTTCCGATAGTTCACATTCAATTTCCATGCTATAATAACCGTTAGGCTATTTACCGAACAACAGTAGAGCTTTTTTTGAACTAATGGCGGATTATATAGGAATTTCGAAGTCAGCGTTCCATTGGGAGTACTAAACGCACAGATGAACAGGATGTACAATGTACAATGTACAAGCTAAGCCTTGAAACGTGTGTAAAGTCAACAACCATTTTGAATCAATTTTATGCTTTTTGGTTGAGCCACCTGATTTCTCAAAAACCGGAAGGAGCTGTCAAAAAGAAAATTCAGTGAAAACTAAATCAAACACGAACATCTAGTCAGTTTTTAACAAGTCGTATGAGGTTATTGTTGAAGTTTTTTTTTCCTGAGATACTTGACAAGTTTCGATGAAATTACTGATGAAGTATCGACAAACATTAATGATTTAGCAAATGATAAATACTAAAAGTTGTTCGCTATTTTTTCGAACTTGCTTGAAGTACTAAATCAGGCGCGGATCTAGAGATTGCTCTTAGGGGGGGTGATTTAGTAAATTTTTAGAAAAAAGGGTCAAAATTTTTTGAGTGATTGGGAAAAAGAAAAAACTATGACAGGAAAAATGTTGATGCTAAAGATGATGAGAATTCAGCAATGTTCAAGACAATTAAAAAAAGTTTGTTCAAAGAATTCTGTAAATCTGTTTGTTACCTTGCTTAGTCTTAGGCAAAACGCAGACAAATGTTTTTTTTTCACTGGTATGAAGTTTACATATATTTATCTAGTTGGGAATATGATATGACCATTTGTTTATTTTTATCAGATAAGAAATCCATAAGCAATTTAATTTTGAAAATCGTACTTTATTTATTTTCAGTCAAAATTAAATTTCAACTTACTCAAATGATCATCTCTGGTATAATGGATAAAACAACGTCTTATTAATTATGAAATTATTACAATATTCGGGTAAAAAAGCCATTTACATAAGTTTCAATTATATTTAATCGTAATATTTTCTCTTTTGAGAGCCAATTTTAAACCGTATGTTGCTTCATTGCTTATCAAAACCCGTCAATGTATTTCATATTTTTCACTTAAAGTTCCATTGAAATATCAACTCAAAGACGTGGATCAAAAACAATCTTAGACAAATAAACATTTTAAACACAAATAAGCACGTATCTAAACAAATAGTTATGTGTTGATCTAGGGTAGACTGTATTTTAATTGATGTTTGTTTTTTAACGGCAAATCCTTCAAAGCTTTTAATGTCAAACGAGTTTTATTCGATACCCAGAATAAGGCATAGAATAAAATTCGTTTGTCATTAAAAGCTTGGACTGATTTGCCGTAAAAAAACAAACATTAAATAGTAATTTATGAAAATATGCCCTACTATAAAACGGTTAGCTTCATTTGTACAATGAAAGCTTCAGTTACAATGTAGAAACTTATTTTTAGATATGGTTAAAATATTTGAAATTTTTCTAGAATCTGGTATAGATTTTGAGCATCAAATAAGTTTGTTTTGAGAAAATATTTAATTTCTTACAAAAATATTTGCATCGATAAAAATGAATAAAACTTTAAAGATGAAATGAAAGATTAAAAATTTGTTGCTAGCTTGATCCAAATCGAAAATTTTAATTTGAAATTTGGCTTTTTAGAAGACTGTGATAAATAGAATACAATACATTAAGAAAATGTGAAATTCTCTGCAGATTTTTTATTTTGAAATTACAAGTTAATATTGAATAATTAAAAGAAAAACAGCTCCATAAGTAAAATCATGTGTATAGTTCGATTTTGCATTATACATACGAAAATTGTAAAATAAACTCGAAATCTACTTTAAATTTGAAATTTTCAGCTGAGTTGTGACATTGATTCAAAAAATTGAATTGTAAAATTGAATCAACAAGTTTGCGATCTCCTACGATTTTAATCATCCTCAGCGAAATACTTTCTTGATATTTTTATATTGGTTAAAAAAAATATTTACGACCTGAATATGAATCTGAATTTAAAATGTTGATTCTGCATTTCTGCATTCTGAATTTTGAATCTTAAATTCAATATTTGAATTATAAATCTGATTCCGAAATTTCAACATTATTTCTAAAATATAAAAACGCGATTTCTAAATCTTTATTCCAAATTAGAACTTTAATTACAGTTATTTGCGTTACTTAACGTTTATAAAAAAATGTACCAAGAACTGAAATTTGTTTCGTAGCCTTCAATCATAAATTCAAATTCTGATATTTTGAGGATTCGATCTCGCTCACTAATTCAATTATTTAATCTGAACCTGATTATTGAATCTGAATTGAAATACGAAATTTTGAATGATGACCCTAAATTTGTTTGATACCCTTTTTCTTTTTCATCTAAGAAACACTTTCTTTGAATCACGAGTGAGAAGTTTCACTCCAATTTGCACAAAAATCTGCTGTCATGCTTATCGCACGCCCGACGCCAATACGAAGTTACACACGCGTAAATCAAGAATATGTTTAAGCAGCTTTTGAATTCTTATGCACGCGTAAAAATGGTAATGTCAATGTTAAGATATTTTGACACATGAAAAAGTTATATTTCATCTTGAGATAAAAAAAATTGTGACCATTTTACAGATGATTTATTTTTTCCGCTTGGGGGAGGTGATCACCCCTATCACCCCCCCGTAGATCCGCGCATGTACTAAATGCTGTACAATACAAAACACAAATCAATTTAAGGCCGTTTGTTATTTCGGCAGTCTCTATTGTGAATAAAAACTATGATGAGGCAATTATTCTCAGCTAAAAGTAACTCTAATTATATTGAAGAATTCAACAATTTGAAGCTTTCCAATTTGTTTGAGTATAAAGTTTTCTTTTTATTTTGAGTTTATATATGATATACGAAAAAAATATTAGGTACTGTTAAAAGAGCTTTCTAGAAACAGTGCCATCTATAGTGCCGTTGAAGAGTTACAAATCAAGCAATAGGTGGCTATGGTTTTCAAAATTTTTTAACGTCTTCTTTAATAGAGAACATTATAAAGTTTATACAAGTTTCTGAAGATTTCTTGTTCGAGCCTCTACATCTGTTCATCTGGCCTAAACGTTCCGGAGGCGGTCAAATGATGATTTTTGAACTTTAAATGATGATTACGCCTAGCCCAATATAAATATTTTTTCGAAAATTAAATTAAGTACCTACCGTACTATTTTTAATTTCAAAATGCAAGTATTTTTTTCATTTCTATAATTCTTTTAATATTTGTTGTTTTTGAATTACGCATGTGTGAGGATGCTAGGCCTGGCAAACCTGGCAAAATCCGGGCATTCGATTTCAAATTGACGACCATAAATGCGGGCAATATCCGGGCAAATGTTGTCAAAAATCAGAAATTCCTCAAAATCAAAATATGAAAAAAAAAATTGTTTCATCTAAACTGATAGATTGACTTTGAATCGTATTCTATGCTTCCAAAAAACCTTTTATGATTATTTTGATAAAACTTGCTAAAAAAATTTAGTTTTGGAGGTGTTTGTTGTTTTCTTTTTGTTTAATTTGCCAAATAAAGTTAAAAATCCGTGCATTTTTCAATGAAATCCGGGCTACTGGGCCGGGCCGGACTATTCTTAAATTTAGTATTAAATATCCGGGCAAACCCGGATAAAACCGGGCAATCTGGCAACCTTACGCATGTGGTATAAGTATTTATACCGCGAGCGGTTCAATGATCGCAAATGACAAAATTGAGCTTCAATGATTTTTCTCAAAGTTATTCAAAGTCGAAGAAAAAAAAATATAAAAAACATGTTTCACTCAGTTCAAAAGAAAGCTTTAGTTAGAAGCTATATGTTGCATTTTTTTTTCAAAGATCATGGCCACAAAAATTGTAAAAGAGTGGTATAAAAACCCTTAAACAGGCTTCAATTTTCTCTTAACGTTGAAAAATCTAAAAATTTTAAACCTTCAAACACAGAGCAAAATTATTTAATTTATACGTTTAATTTTTTTAACGTCTCAATGCCACAGTGTGCAAATCAAGAATAGCACCACTATGACTTTCGCTTGTTAAAACATGAATAATTGAAACCCGTCAAAATTTACTCCTTTCTTCCTTTTTTTTGAATTGTTCAACGCATAAATCAAGCAAAATTTTTCTTTTTTAATGATGAAACAATTGGCGTTGAAGACCATAAATATGAAAATAAGTGAGAAATAAAAATAGTAGGCCACTTCTGTTTTTCAACAAAAAACAAGATTATTTATTGGAATTTACTGTTTAAAAACGAGTAATAATGCTTCTACGATCTTTTTTAATTGAAAATAAGTTTTTTGTTTGTGGGGTTCGCAGCAAGCTGTGCTCGAGAATGGTCGCATTTTTCTGTCGTCGCGTTTGTTCTCTTGTATTTTTTTGTGGTGTTATAATTTCTTCGACGATTGGTTGTGCCAACAAATTATATGTTTTTTGAAAAAGGTCGCAGAGAAATTTGAATTGTTTTATTGTTTTGGTGTCGTGGTTTCATGAAATTCGTGATTCTAAGGTTTTCTGTACGTTAAAAATTGATATTGAGTTGAAAAAAAAACGTCAAATACCGACGCGAAGGAAATGTGGTTTCGTTTGGATATTGGAAGCTTTCATTCTAAATGCAATATTGATTATGAAAGATGTAGGGGAACTGGGTATAAAATGCGCAGAGCGGGCAAGATGCGCCACCATCAAACAAACATTTTTCAACATTTCTGAACATTCCAGTCTGTTCAATTTACACTTTCATGCGTTTATAAACATTTGTGGACCTTCTAAGTTTTCTATATTACGTAAATTTGACAAAAACCGAAAACAAAATTGTAGGAGCTTTTCTTGCAATTTTTCAACTTTCCTCGTAAGGAATTACGGCATTTATCAGCAAAAAAAATTACCTGTGATCTGTTCCAATGATGAACATTGGTCTTGACAATCATCACACAACGCAAATTTTTTTTTTCTGTTATTTTGAACGATTTTTAATAAACATATCTAGGTAGGGAAAAACGCGCCATGTCCGTTTATCTTTAAGCATGTTTCATATTTGTTTAAATTTATATGCAGTTTTCATCACAATAAATTAAAAAATATTGATATGTTGAATTGGAAAACATAACTTAAACATTAACGAATATGTAGAAAATTCCTATATTTTGTATAGATTTAATTAACGTTTCATAAGAATGTCTGTGCAGCACTGCGCGTAGCAATTCATTTTTCCATCAGTGAAGTAGAATAGAAGTGTTTTTACCTGGCAAACATTTTCGGAGGAACTTGAATCAATAAACAGTTATTTAACGTTATGCGCATATGCACACTTTGCCCCAAACGAAATGGAAATCATACTTTAGAAAGCCTTTCAAAATTCAACGATTAAAACGTATATAATGGGTTAAGTGTTATATTTCTGATGAAGAACAGTCCCTTTTTCAAAACTATTGTCGAATTTACTGGATTGCATTCTTCAATTACGAGTAATAAAAGACTAAGAAGTGGGCGTCTTACCCCCAGTTCCCCCAAGCGTGATGGCAGGAGCCAATCCGAATGGATTCTGGACGATGTTAGTCACTGAATTGAAAAATCGAAATGGACACCTTGAATCTTTACTTTAAGGGGCGTTTTTGAAAACACATTCGTGTATCAGGAAAAAGAATTAGGAAAACAAGAAAATTTATACACATTTTTTACTTTACTATTAAACTTTCTTAAGAAAAATCTAGAAGCATAGGAGGTATAGGAAAACCCGATCTATAACCTTTCCCCTACTAACAGAGCAGAATTTTTCAAAATTAATCTTTGGAATATAAAGGGACGAAAGGTTGTTAATTGATCCTATGAAGTATCCTACTAACAATCCTTCCTTCATTCCTCATTGACTACTAGGACGTGGCCGGCGCCGTTATTAATCATATAAAAAAAGGAGAGCATTAGCTTTGTGCATTGTGAATGGACTGCTAGTCCCAAGCACCATTTGTTTGGTCCTTGCACAAAACTGATGGCCTCGATCAATCACGGAGTAGCATCCATTGGCGAGGTAGAACTTGTTTTGTCTAGCCACGCCAGCGATCATGGAACTTGAAGTGCATAAGTTGAGCAAAGTCTAAAACTGTTGCTGCTGCTGCTGCGGGTACCCGTTGATGCTGCCGGACACTACGGTGCTGGATCTCGCTGCCGTGGTACCACGTGGACTCGGCCGGATTTCGACCGGGATGGTGGACGACCTGGTGCTTCACGCTGAACCTTGCCTGCCTCAGGCTTTGAGGTGAACTCTGGTTTAGCCTCGGATTCCTTCCGACGGCTCTTTGAGAGTTTAGCTCTGAGAACCGCAGTTTTCAATGGTTTCCTGAACTGTTTGTTGTCGTGGTTCAGGAAACGTCCTTGCCGTATGGTGACGAACGGCGTGTCCTGGAAGCCGTATGTTGACGGACGGCTCTCGGTCTTCTTGGGACGCGGGCACTGTTAATGGCTACTGTGCCTTGCACTAAACGCACTTATTGCAACAACCAAGGTCCAAATACGAACCGACACTTGGTTGGCGGATAAAAAAGGCGCGCACAACTACCGAACGACACACGGACGCGTTCCCAAGGGATAAGAGGCGGCCCATTGGTGCGTCGGTCTTTTATCACCTCCGTCGGTAGGACCACTCGGTGACGTCGATGCTTGTGATTGGGCCATGTATTCTCCACAGTGTTTCCGCATGTGGCGCGGATTACGTCTGGCGCGGTTTGTGTCTCGGCTACATCAGATTCTAGCAGTTGAGTCAACCTACTCCGCTGCACTGAGAAAAATCTGCTAATTTCCTACTTTCCAAATTAACCTCAAATGCCCAATTCATTTTAATATTGATTTTATTTAATACTAGCTGACCCGGTGTGCTTTGCTACACCTTTCAGAATCAAATGATATTTTCAGAAATCATTCAAATTTTTATTGTTTTTGGTATTATTTAAAATCAAATTATGACGAAATTAATAAGCAACCACTATAAAATGAGAGCTTCAGCTGGAGTTTCAAATTGCAACACAAACCATAACTTATATTATCTTGATTTATAAATTTGTTTTAAAGATCTGATAATTTTCATCTGTTTCCTTAAGTTTCGCCCTAAAAAAGAAGGGTCCCAAATTAATCGTTCGCAAATAATCTAACTTATAAAGTATGGTTGTTTTTGCTTGATATGTTCTGGATTTATGCTAAAAAACTGATTAGAGAGCCCCCCCCTGTCCTTCCCTTCACCCCCTGCTGAATGGAGATTGTAATCTTAAATAAACATTTTTTTTCGTTCCCAGAAACAACTTATATCAAATATAGTTCCATTGGTTGATAAGTATTTAAGCTTTACAACAAAAATTGTATGGAGCCCCTTTCTTTCTTTCCCTCTCTACACTGTAAAGCATAAGAGTCTATAACAATCGTAGAAACATACCTCGTAACCAAGTACCTTTCCATGCCACATTTGTTTCCATTTGTTGGCTTCGTAAGCATAAATTTAGAACATATGCTAACAAAATTGTATTGGGCTCACCTCCCTCCTCCCATGTACCTTCTCACTGAAAGGAGGATGATGTGTCAAATAATCATAGAGTTATACCAAAATGATTTTCCATGTTAAGTATTGTCCATTTCTCGGATTTTGTAAAATAAAAGTTAAACGTAAGCTTCCTTCTTCCCTTCCTATATTCCATGCCATGCCAAATTTGGTTTTATTTAAGTAGTAATTTTTTGAGTTATGTATAAACTTGAAAGGGAGTACCATCCCCCTCTACGTTCTCTTCTTTCAATAGAGGGGTGATAACTTAATATTCATAAAAGTATTTTTCGTACTAAAATACTTTTTGATGATTATGTTGAAATTTGGTTTCATTTGCTCGATTAATTCTCGAGTTATGCAAAAAAAAATGGAAACCCCCCTTCTTCCTTTATATCTTATCGCTTAAAAGGTACGGCTTCAATTTATAATAGAAACATTTCTCGTATCCAAATACACTCACATGTCAAATATGGTTCAATTTGCTTGATCAGCTCTCCAGTTATACTGAAAATTGTAAGGGAGACCTCGCCTCCCCCTTTTCATCCACCTCTTCGAAAGAGTGAGGGATACCAAATATTCATAGAAGCATTTCTCGTACCCAAATATCGTTCCATGCCAAATTTGGTTCCATTTGCTGTTGTAGTTCTTGAGTTATGCAGTAAAAATTGTCAGTCCCCTCCCTCTTTCCTTCCTCCCCGCTGTAAGAAGGAAGGGGTCTCAAACAATCATTAGAACATGTCACGTTCCCAAATACCCGCCCATGCCAAGTTTGGTTCCATTTGCTTAATTACTTTCTTAGTTATGTTGAAAACTATAGAAGAGGCCCCTCCCCCCTTTATATCTCCCTACTGGAAAGAGGAAGGGGTCTCAAATAATCATAGAAATATTTTTCGTACCCAAATATCCTCCCATGCCAAATTTGGTTCCATTTGCTTTATTAGTTTTTGAACTATATAAAAAAATATGAAAGAGGCCCCTCCCCCTTTCAACTGGAAAGAGGGAGGGGTCTCAAATAATCATTGAAATATTTTTCGTATCCAAATACCTTCCCATGCCAAATTTGGATCCAATATCTTGATTAGTTCTCGAGTTATATGAAAAATTGTAAGGTAGCCCCCCTCCCCCCTTTCTATCACCCCACTGCGAGGAGGGAGGGGTACTTAATATTCATAGAAATATTCTCCGTTCCCAAATACCACCCCATGCCAAATTTGATACCATTTGCTTGATGGGTTTTCGAGTTATGCGAAAAATTGTCTTTTGTTTGGGAGGCCCCTCCCTTCATGAGAGAGGGAGGGGTCTCAAACCATCATAGGAACCTTCCCCGGCCTCCAATACCCCCACCTACCAAGTTTCACGCAAATCGGTTCAGTGTTTCCGAGTCTATAGGGAACAGACAGACAGACAGACAGACAGACAGACAGACAGAAATTCATTTTTATATATATAGATAAATATAATGCATTTACTGCGTGTAAATTTACATTTACTGACATTTAATATTCAGGGCAAAACTGCCACCGAAATACCCAAAATGCCAGTTGTAACCGAGTAGGAGGCTACAAATGATCATATCTAAGCACTTCAAGTTTACTGATTTATGGTGGATATGACATGAGATATAACTAAGCTAAGCTTCTACGATCTTTTGTAATTGATAAATGTATTTTGAAGCTTTTTTTTTTTTTTTTAATATTACACAAGTTTTAAGGGGATTTTTAAGAAATTTTCCTCTAGCATGAAGGAATCTGACATTTGAGTTATAATGAATACTTTATCAAGTTGCTTATTTTCTTTAAGAACATGCCGTGAAATGATAAAACAAACATTCTTGGTTAATTTTTAATAAAAAAACGGGTTGAAATTAAAAAATTTTAATTTTTTTTCAGTAAACCACATTTTTTCCAGTTTTAAGTCGTAGATGGCTGCCTATCTTGCAGTGAAATCCAAATTATGTCTTAATGTTGATTTTTCGGGAACATTTAGGCCCATCTTCTTTATTTCGAGGTAGTTTTTTTTGGGTACAAAATTAATTCTGATTATCGGTGCAAGAAATTCATTTTTAGTGACCTTGATGTAATTCTAATTATTTGATTGAGTAATCTTAGAATTACCAAGGCGTTCACGCGGTACCAAGTATGTACTTATTTCCTGACCAAAATAATTAAACAACTGAATCAAAGCAATCGGAGGATTCCTTTTAATTCAACCACGGTAAATGAAATGATATCAATCGGAAACGCGCACTGAAGAAGGTAGTAAGTTGCTATCGAAATACAGGTCTATGAACTTTTCATTTACCGTGGTTGAATTAAAAGGAATCTTTCGATTGCTTTGATTCAGGTGATTCATTCAACCAAGTAGGCTCACAACACAACTGAGTGAATTCAAAACAAATTGTAGATAGGAGAAAAGTCATTCATATTTTGATAAGCACAACACATAGTGGTTCTTGTTTCGCTCACTGTATTTTCCTTATTTTGAGTACCACAATCTCAATTTAGAATCAACAGAAGCAATGTTTACAAAAGAGGATGAATAATCCTATTAAAATAAAAACGGGCAAATCTGCTTAATGAGCATCAACTGGTAAAGATGGATTAGCGATCTTTTTTCTCTCATTTTTTTAATGCTCCAGCCCCCTAGAAAACGAAGGAACGTTCACCCGGTTGCAACTTCAAAGCTCTAGCGGTCCCAATCCTCAAGAAAGTGCAAACCCGGCAAATGAGATTATCATAATTTCGTTGCGCCCCCGACCAATTGAGCGCACCAAGACGCGGCATCTTAATTCCAAACGAGCCACAGAGCGAAGGATTGGCCTGTTGTGTTTATGTTATTTATATATTTGTTTTCGCTCCTTTATAACCAAATTATCCTGGCGGATTGTGCCCTAGGGTAACTTTTCCGTGGTTCCCCTCCTCATTTTGGGTTCTCAAATTTTCCACTTCATCCACGATAATCGCGCGCACGTCAAAGAAGAAGCAATAACGGAAAGTGGCAATGACTGGGGCTTAGGACTTTTGGCAACTGGCCTAGAGCACCGACTGCTGGCTGGCTCCGGCTTTTCGTAATGGAACCATCAGGATAATTGCCCTAGTGGACTTTTCCTTTGCCGAAAGCTTTCGAGAGGCTTAACGGTAGAGATAGTCTAGAGATCTGTGCTACAGCATCCCCATCAATGGAACTCTCATCTACTCCGAGTTTTTTTTCTATTCGTTCACTCAACCGCCAATGTTTTTTCTATCTTGTGCAGGTTCGATAATATGGCGGCATTTCCACTTTCTAGTAGATCCTGTCCACTGGAAAGGACTTATCAATTCTCAGTCATCGTAGACCTCAATTTTCTCCAAGGTTCTGAATACAGAGTTTCGAACTTTGAACTTAGAATCATAATTTCTTAATTTTTGGTTCAGAATTTTCAATTAAAAAAAATTCTTTTAAAATAACCTTGTCCTAGTAATAAAACTAGTCAGCAGTAGCTTAGCGAAAACGGAAGCTTTTCATCGGGTTTTGCAAGTCTCCGCCACCGGTTGTTGTTTTTATTTGAGCTGGGTTGTTTTTTTTTTTGCTCCTATTTAGTCCCCTCGATGGATACGAACTGTTAGTTAGCTCCCCGAGGCTGCTCGTTTCTATTTTGTTGCGAAGTTGGATGATAAAATTAGGCGGGTAATTTGATTTGACAAGATAACGTCACTTGGGGTTTTTTGTTTCTGAATGGAGGAAGAGCTATGGTGCAGTTTGGCGAGGCTAGAGTTATGAAGTTTTTGCCATGTTATCATTGCCACTTTTTTTTTGCATCTGCCAGTGCCAATTTTGTCGCCTTCAGGATGACGGGAAGCTATTATCATGGATGTTAATTGATTATGAAAAGCTGAAAACAACAAAAGTTTGACTTGCCTCAAGGAATGAACTCAGTTTCCGAAGTTTTATTATCGACAACAAGGTTTAACCGCAAATAGAATTTTCATTGAGTAAAGAAATAAAAATGGGATGCAATTAGAACTCAAAACCGTAGTCGAATGGTTGGCAAATAAAAATAGCTCTAAAAGCTTTTATGCAAATTAGAATGGTTCAAGTTGAAACTTTCAACATTCGTATTTGCCAAACTTCAGTAGCACTTGACTGAAAGCTGTCCAATCGATTCTCGATGTGGTATTCGAGAAAATGGGTCAACGGGTATCTTTCTGTTTCTAAAGAAGAGAGTTGATTGGTATTGAGAATGCTTTTTCGGCTCTAGATGTTGCGTAAAGACTGGTAAAAACAATTTCGAGTTTGATCTATTTACTAACTTGAGGCAGAAACACAAACTAAGAATCACATTTATTTGTCACTTATATTAAAAATAAAATGCATGTTCTGAATGAAATTCAAACAATGAGTAAGTTGGGCACGGAGTAGACCTTTTTCCAATTAATTTCCACTAAATAATATAATATTTACATTTAAACATTTTTGAAAAATGTGTATCTAAAATCTTAAGAAAAAGAATTATTTAGTGTTTAATAATCTGATTTGTGCTTTTTCTCTCAATTTTTGCTTTCAATGTTTTTTAAATATTCTTTTTTTTTTACGACAGAAAATGACTTGATCCCAAAAGGTATTTGAAAATAAGTGTTAATAAACATGTCGGAAAATTGGCTCACCTTCAGCGGAATTTAATGTTAGAACATCTAATTTAATGACACTTTATTGAATTTTGAATTGCATTCCACAAAAATTTGGTTTTCGAAACTCAAATCTTGACATCTTCTTGTTTTCTTTTTTAAATATGGCAATTTTGACGAATTTTTAAAATACATTCAAATCAAATTGAATTTTTGATGTCAAATCAAAGCAAAAATCAAATCGTTTGGCCATCCCCAACAAATTTTTTAAATGAAATGCCATCAAAACTTATAGGGATAGCTTTTGAAATTTCAAAAAAATTGTGCCGTTTTATTTTTTTTATCATTGTCTTTGTGATATTAGAATATCTAAGCTTAAAAATTATTCTTCGATCCAAAGGATAAAAAACAAATTCAGAATCAATTTTCATTTTATGTAGGTTTTTTGTTACATCAATGTTTGATTTCACTCCTATAGACGCTATATCAACAAAACTAGTGGCAATGGACAAAATCTCAGAAAATATTCGCTTTCAGGACGCCTAACTCATTATAATCAGTCATTAAAAAATTGCACCAACTGTTGCCTCGAGTATCAACTAAATTTTATAATGAAATCTCAATTTTCCTCAAATGTAAAAAAATCTTTTTCAGCATTATATTTTGTTTCAATGTTTGAAAAAATATCATCAAGTTTCAAAAACCTACTATTTGAATTTTAGATTTTTTTTAAAAATAAGTATTTTTTTTGATCTTCAATTCCAAATTTTTGTTTTTAAAAGCAAAATCTTCTTCTAAACTTGCAATAAGAAAAACATTTCTGTACTTTTTATCCTTTTCAGGACCCATTTTTTCAATTGCCGGCAGCAAAATATTCAAAGCTTAAAATTTTAAAAGTTTTATCAATCAATATAGGCTTTTGAAGATAAATTGAACATTTTGTTTTGTAAATATAAAAAGTTAATATTCTGAATTTCGAAAACATTGTTTGCTTTTTATACTGATAACTAGGAGAGGACGAATATAAAAAAATATATTGCTGATTATTATAAAATAATTTTCTTCTTTTCATCAAATCATTCATCAATCAATTGAGTTTTGAATGAATTCACTGAAGATAAAAATGGATAAATTGATTTTCGGCGATTTCAGTCACGAAAAAATCTTAAAACGATTTTTATTTCTTCATCCGACGTTTCGGCATTTATTATGCCTTTTTCAAGGAGTCTATTGATATAACAAAATTAATGATGTGTTTAAAAAGGTGTTACAATAAATGGTGTACTTACTGAAATTTCTCGTTTTAATTGTCCTAAAAGTTTTTTGAATCTGCTAAACTGTCTAATCGGGAAATGTAAGTCCAGTTGTCTGTGGTGTATAACAAAAATATTCAAAGTTGAGCTTTCTACTTGCATGCAATCTTCCTTGAAATCTGTTCTACTTACTATTGATCTGGTTGCGATGGATATAACACTTTGAAAGTTTTGAAAACGAAAACGGATATAAAAATAATTTTCACTGTTTTGGATGTTGTTTTCCACCTAGCCACTACTGATGTTTGTTGTATTTTGTGTGTTTGTTGTATTTTGTATGTTTGGTGTATTATTATGTGTATTGGTGTGTTTTGGTTTGTTTTTGATGGAGTTGAAAATGCCGGCGTAGATGACACTGAGCCCTTCAGTATCAGTCTTCTTATTGACCGTGTTGTTTCAGTAAGTACACCATTTATTGTAACACCTTTTTAAACACATCATTAATTTTGTTATATCAATAGACTCCTTGAAAAAGGCATAATAAATGCCGAAACGACGGATGAAGAAATAAAAATCGTTTTAAGATTTTTTCGTGACTGAAATCGCCGAAAATCAATTTATTCATTACCCAACCAGTCGATAAAAATTTTACTGATAAAAATGGATTTTTATATTTTTTCTTATCGAATTCTCGATATATTAAATCGTTCCAAAATTAATTTATGACCGCAGAGGTTTTCAATTAATCGTTCCATTAAAAATGAAGAGAAGAACTGTTAATCGAGAAAAGTAAAAAAGTTGTGATAGAAAATTCGACTGGAAATATGTTTTTCGGATAATTAAAACACGAACTAACTTAAATTATTCGGAAATCAGATCATAAGACAGCTACACGACCTGCCGAGTTGACTCTTATAAGAAAGCGGCAATTCTTATTCGTTTTCTGGTGCTTCGGATATTGTGCAATCGCATATTACAGCTAGGAAGTCACCCTTTAGCACGGGACTTATGGCACTAGCTTATCCGGCCGAACTCTGGAACAAGACTGAGCATGGAGACGCTGACGCGTATGTAACTAGACTGATAGCGACTAGTGTGCGTGACACATCAGTAGATTCAGCCTATTTACCACAAGCCGATCGAACAGTAGAGAGCCACACCATTATATACAGGACAAGTTCTCTCTAGCCATCTAGCGTCGGTGTACGCGCGTCGCTCAGCATAATACGCAATGCATCTACTCAATGTATGGTCGATTATATATTCGAGCACCACACATCTCCCCTCTACACAGATAAAAAAAAAATTATTAAGCGGGCCTTAGATTACATCACATTTGTACGAATGCGATTGAATTCTGTCGCTGAGAATACGATTTGCATCGTTTATAGCACTGCTTGAATGAGCGTACAAACGGATTGAGTTAAATCGGCAGAGATCGATTTTTTCTTTTTTTTTTTTTAACGAACCTCCCTCTGTGGCATGGTGTATGGTACTGTTTGTACAAATTTCAGGCCATTTTATCGGCTAGCCCAATCGTTTGTGTTCGCGCACAATATGTTTGTTAGAATCAATCAATCGTAGTGGAATCATCTAATTTGCACACGCCATTTGTGTAATGTATGGCCGGCTGTAGATGTTGATCACGGGTCTTCTTGCATTCTTTCTATGAAAATACATTTTAATTTTAGTTTGAGCGGAATTTCTCTTTATCAACAATCAACAATGGGGCCAGACATATTCACGCCTTGAAGCTTTGCTTTGGTTAACTTCGCCGCATGTGCTTTAGCTGCTCTAATTTTCTTTCCATTAGATCAAGCAGACCTGATGTACTGAGCGCTTTGGAAAGCGCTACAAAACTAATGCATATGAAATTCCAATATGCATGTTTTCCGTTCTGTATGAATAATTTCTGGTATTAAGCATAAAAATTCGAAGATCCGTTTGATTTTCTGAAAATAAACAAAATAATCACTCTTATTCTCGTTTACGGCGTATTTCAATCGGTGAGCAAATTCTCATGATTTTCTTTATTCCCGTGAAATAGCGAGGAATTCGTCAGTTGTAACTTCGGCATTCTCCCAGTCCTTATTATGATCATTTGAGCTCTCAAGCTCTTGTTGGCAGCAAGCAATCAAAGTTTAGCAAACATATTTCGATTTTGGTAGGCTCTTAAAAAGTCAATGATGTGGAACCATTTCGTGTATACCACTCTCATACTTTTATTTTTGTATACTATGTATCGAGCATAGTGCATGTTTAAAATCGTTAACAGACGGATTGCATATATTTGCTATGGGTATGGATGGCACCTGACACCACCTGACACCTGACTGACCTGACCTGGCTCAAATCTTTAAGTTGATGGCATGTTGAGTAGGGTTACCAGTTTTTTTAAAGAAACAAACATATTTTTTTCCCCTAACCATCAATGAATCCACATTAAAGATAATTGAAGTTTTTTTTATTTTATTAATTCTAATTTTGTTTTACAGCAACTTAACACAATTCCAATTTGTTTATGGCTTGAATGTACCGATTTGTCAATTTAATTTGATTTGCGTTGACTGTATCTAGCAATGGCATACATACATATATGTAGAACGACATCAGCTGATTTAAAAACTTCAAAGCTTTTTTTTATTACCTTTCAAATACTGGTTTCTAGTATAATTTATCAAGCCGTTTTGATTGCATTTATTGGATGGTAATAGAGGGTCATACGAGCTTAATATTTCTCTTAAATTGATAGAGATCCCAACGAATGAAATCAGTTTTTTTTTATGCCTTTTGTATAAAACCCTCGAGTTTGAACTATTCGGAAAAAAGACTGCTTCATCAGTTTTAAATTGTTTTACTGAGGCCAATGCTAAAGAAACGCGTTGCAGGTGCAAGCTTAACACGTTCTCTCAATTTCGGATGTATAAATAATTGTATCTTCCTATGTCGGCGTTAGAATGAATCCAGCTTTGGAAACTAAATCATGGAATTTTCAACGGATTTTTTTTTTAACATTCGTAAAAATCAACATGTGGGTAGCTTTTTGATTCGTAATAATTTCAAGTTATTTGTTTATATTAACTAAGGTAATAGGCATCCTCCTCCTTCCTATATTCTCCTTTTTCAGTTTCCCTAAGGTATGCATGCCAACAAAAAAATATCCTTCATAAATATAAGAAATTGCAAAATATTTCTAATGTCGAGTACCAAGGATTCATCGATCGTCCATTGTTGGATTTCTTCTCTCTCCTGGTAAACTGTCAGCCCCGTCCAACGATCGGTCTTTCTTCATAACTAATGGTATTTTTTGCAGCTAGCAGAATCTGTGAAAGATAAGATTTTTTTTTTTGGTAAAAAATGTTCAAATCGGGTCTTGTGAATATTTATTTTTAGGCTCTGACTCTCTTCAGAAGCTTTTAACGTGTGACTCGGTTTAAGGCACACGCTGGATGGATCAGTGCCACGGTACAATAAGTGAGCGTAGAAAAAAATTCACACCCTTTTTGAGAGTGATGCGCTGTAACAAGCTACCGACCCCCCAACAGGGACCCAAGAATGGAATATCCAAGAAAGAGAGACAACGGAAGATGAGGAAAGCATTTTGTGCTTCTTATTATTTCTTCAATTTCTCTATCTCCATCTTATATCCATTGGGCGCTATTTAAACACTTTTTTGTGATTCAAACTAATTCACTAGCAGTAATAGAATGCGCCGTTATGTAGACAAGCCAATTAAACGCCTGAATGTACGCACCAATGTCAAACCATTTTATTTCAGGCATGTTGTTGTTGTTTAGCCGTCCGCCTTGGGCTCTCTCCATGTCACAAGATTGCGTTAGCGCAGCATCGATTTTCCTTTTTTTTCCTCTCTAATGTCTCCTGGCGTCGGTCACTCTACATTCCGCCGTCAGTCGGGCGCGATGGAATTGCGCTCTCGATATCACGGAAAGGAGAGCATTCGTTGTGAACGTCGAGAACATACATATACTTCCTATACGCAAGCAAATAGCCATTCCGAGAAGAATTACACACATTGCGAACCAAACTGAATGGAAAAGAGCTTTAAGTTTACGCATTCTGTCATAAGCTTATTTCCACTACATATTTCTTCATCCTGGTAGTAGTTTAATAACTAAATGGACTACTTGGATTAGCGGGCAATCCACATACAAAGTATGAAAAAATCTTTCTTGCCTCAGTACTTTCTCCAAACCTTCTCCGGTTTTTTTCAATGATACTTCAATCCCATCTTCTTTATGATGAAATAGCATTTTCAGTAAAACTATGCAGATTTTCTAGATTGGTTTGCTTTCTCTGTTGAATCCGTTTACTTAGAGTGACCATAGGATTGAGCTGACAACTCTGCAGTCAATCTTAAATATTTTTTTTTCGTTTTTCTGATTGTTTTGTTTGACCATATCAAAGGGCTTATTTCTAACATTTAAAAAAATTAAATCATAAGTTTAGTTTTGCTCGTGTAGATTTCATTTTAATACTTATGTCCCATCGATTACTTCCATTCCTGCAACTTCCTTTTTCAGAAGGCCATCAAGTTTTCTTCTCAATGCTGATCTGATTATTTTCTTGGTGAAGTTGTTTTTTTTTAAAAGAACGAACAAGCTTTCTACTGATAAGACTTCGCCCGCAATTTCTGCTGTTATATTCAATGGAAGGTTGTCTTTGTGTTATGTTTCTAGAGGCAAATTTAAATTGAAACACGTATGTTATTGCAATTTTTGTTTCTTGCAGTGGAACTATTGGTTTTTTAAGTGAAATCTCAATACTCTTGCTCTTTTTTTTAATTTAAAGTTAATTTTTTTCCTGATCTTCTCTCAAACGTTCACTTATATATAAGTATAGCTCATACTTAACTCCGAACTAAGCGGACACTCTGAGTGTTTGTTTTTTCTCAAACTTTCGCTTTTACAGAACTTCAACGCGTTCTCATGGCACACATTTTTTTCTACCAAGCGGACTCCCAACGCGCTTATATTCTTTTCAATTTCTACAACAACTGACTCGCAAAGCATTTGTTGACTAATAAACTCCTACTATACTTGTTCTGTGCAAGTGCAAACGGACTCTCAGCATGCTTGGTTTCCGAATTTTTTAATTCCAATTTCAAACTTCTAGCATGCTTTTAACACTTATCTTTTACTTTTGCAACGCAATTCTGTTGTTGTGGACTTCCAGCACAACTTTCTTCCCATCGAAAAAGCTTGCCTTTCATATTCTAACTCCGTCTTAGCAGATTTCCTTTATTACACTTGTCTTTACACTTCGCAAGCGGACTCTCAACGCGCTTAAATTTTAACTCTATCCGCAGCGGACTCCCAGCACCTTTTGGCAGTTGACGACAAGTGGACTCCCAGCACACTTGTTTCTTCTGTGTAAGCGGACTCTCAACTCGCTCGATTTTTTTTATTTTTCAATTTTGCGGACTCCCAGCACGCTTTTTGCAAGTGGACTCCCAGCACACTCGTCTTTTCATTTCACAAGCGGACTCTCAACGCGCTTGAATTTCAACTACAGCGGACTCCCAGCACGCTTTTGTAGTTTTCAAGTGGACTCCCAGCACACTTGTATCGGTGTAAGTGGACAGCGGACTCCCAGCACGCTTCCGAAGTTTCATTGTTATGTTCATGGGGCTGTTATACTCACGAATATACATACGCCTTCAAGTTATTTCTCCCATCACTCCGGAAAAAAAAATACACCACGCGTCGAAAACGAACTGCTTGACGTGAAAAGGATGACTTCCTAGCGTTCTTTTTCTTCATTTGAAGTTTCCAACTTAACTGAGAACGTCCTGCTTAGGTCGCCAAATGTGCAATCGCATATTACAGCTAGGAAGTCACCCTTTAGCACGGGACTTATGGCACTAGCTTATCCGGCCGAACTCTGGAACAAGACTGAGCATGGAGACGCTGACGCGTATGTAACTAGACTGATAGCGACTAGTGTGCGTAACACATCAGTAGATTCAGCCTATTTACCACAAGCCGATCGAACAGTAGAGAGCCACATCATTATATACAGGACAAGTTCTCTCTATCCATCTAGCGTCGGTGTACGCGCGTCGCTCAGCATAATACGCAATGCATCTACTCAATGTATGGTCGATTATATATTCGAGCACCACACAGATATGTTGTGTTCAATTTTTTAAGTTAGACTAGAATAAGCTTAATTCAGAACAATATACACCATTTGAATAATTTATAATTTAGCGACAAAAGCATCGATTTGAAATTTCGTTTCTGTTTATGTTTGAATAAATATTTTGAATTATTATTTTTTCAAGTTTGTGTGATGGTCTCAAGTATGAAAATGTTTTGAAAAATCAACTTTCTTATTTATTGTTATTATTCCAAGCTAAATTTGAATTTCGACAATTTTGAAACAAATTAGGCCTATCTTGTGCGTTTTTTCCGACAAATTGAAGAAGACTGTTTGAGCCACCGCACGCTTTGGAAAATGGAGTTATGGCTGTTCTACCCTCAATGCTCCTACATTTTTCAATTTATTAAAAAAAATGTTCGGACTTGAAAATTTTGAATCAAAAGAAACATCACATAAGTTTTTAGAGAAATCAAATGAAGACTACCACACGCTTTGGGAAAACCAGTGATGGTTGATTTTACCCTCGATTCCCTTATATTTTTCGATGAATTATAAAGAAAGTTAGTTAGGACTTGAAAATTTTGAAAAAAATCAGACCTACATATATTGTGTGATTTTTTATCCAAAAATCGTGGAGAGGGTGGACTGTATGCTTAATGTGAGCGTCCCCCCTCGTGGGATTGGACCTCAAAGGGACAACCACGCATGGTTGTCCCACCAGTGGAGACAGGTTGTCACAACGCTGCCTGGGGGCCAAGGCTCGGGGGGGACTCGGTCGCCTGGTTGACCGAAATCCAAACTCTTTCGAATGTTGGCTCTGAAAAGAGCCGATTGATTGTGGCATCGAAACAAGAGTGAGAGCGAAGCAAAGAGAACACTTGTTTACTGCCGACGATGATACATCTTTAATTCTCTTGAAACTATTTACACTTAACTTGACACGTCTTCTTGTATAAGCACTTGTCGCTACGAGCAACGTTGGCTGCTGCTCTCTTCAGGTGGCCTTGATGCAGCCCACTGCTGGCTGGCTCTCTCTTATTGAGCCGCTCTCGACTCTCCCGGGATGATGTTGCTCGTTCGACGGTTGGATTAAAACTCACCTCGCGGGGACGCGACCGCTTGCTTTTATAGCTCTCGCTACTCGGGCGTCGCGCATTCGGTTTTCTCGGTTCTCGCTGTTTCTCCGGTTCTTCAGTCCGCTTGGTGGACTGAACAAATCGAATGAAGACTGTTTGAGCCACCATACGCATAGGAAAATTGAGTTATGGCTGTTTTAATCCTACATTTTTAATACAGTGCAGAAAAAGCAAGTTCAGACTTAAAAATTTTGAACCAACCGAGACCTATCTTGTGTGTTTTTTCCGATGATTCCAATGATGATTATCTGAGCCACCAAATCGCACGTTTCGAAAAATGCAGTTATGGCTGATTTTACTCTCAATTCTCCTATATTTTTCAATTAATTATCAAAAACGTTGCTTCGGACTTTAACATTTTTAACCAAATGAGTCCTATCTTATGTGATTTTTTTTTCAAAAAATCAAATGAAGGCTGTTCGAGCCACCGAACGCATCGGAAAATGGAGCTATGGCTATTTTACCCTCAATGCCCTTACAGTTTTCATATATTTCTGAAAAATGCATGTTTGGACTTGAAAATTTAAAACCCAATGAGACTTATCTTATGTGATTTTTTTTCCGAGAAATTGAATAAAGGCTGTTTTAGCCACCGCACGCTTCGGAAAATGGAGTCAACATTTTATCCGAAATTCATCCAAAAATATTAACGGTGCGAAATATACACAAAAATAAGGAAATTCGTTCCTAATACAATTTTCTTACTTATGATTATCACACAAACTGAAAAAATAATAAATTTTACTAAAAAATAAATAAATAAAAATTTTCAGTTCAAACCAGAATGAAAGTTTCAAATCAATACTTTTTCTGGCAATTCATTAATAAATTATTTACAATTATGTTCCTTATTCTAAACTAGAAACTCGCTTGAAAAAAAAATCCAAGCAGTCAGGAAAGTTTATACAATAGTTTATAATTGATTTTTTTCTGTGTTTAAGGGAAGAAAATATTTAATTTTATTTCTAGAGTGCCAGTATTCAAAGTCAAAGATAAAACCATTTTCTTTATTAAAAACCTTCCAGTTATCAAAATGAAAGGCTAATAAAGTCATTTTTTGCAGTTCAAAATAATAAATCAATATATTTTAAAACAGCAGATTCAATTATACTGACAAATTACAGATCGGGAAATGGGTGTTCTCGTAAATGATCAATAAGAAACTGATCCAACAAAAATAAAAATAATAAATTCCAAGTTATGTTGTAAATATTGAAAGCACAAACAATTACGCATCAACATTTAACTTTAAAGTTACTTCTTCGCATCATTTTTTAAACTTTCTGAAGATTAATTAAAAATCATGATCGATTAAAAAACAAGATTTTCTACAATGAAAATGAATGAAACGTTCATAAATTTCAAATTTCAAGCTCTGAATATTTTGTTGCTATCAATTGAAATACATGCCCTTTTCGCTTTAGACAACACGCTCGGGAATTTTGTGTTGCCAAAATTGAAACGTGCCAAAATCGAACGGTCTTTTCATCAAGTTTTTTCTTACCTATTAATAGAAGTAAACCATTGTTATTATTATTAAATTTATTTTTCATCAGTTTTCGATAATTTTTAGTCATTATTTCTGAATCAAAGCAATCGAAAGATTCTCTTTACCTACGGTACCGTGGTTAAATTAAAGGGAATCTTTCCATTGCTTTGATTCAGTAGAATTATTCAACCAAGTAGGCTCACAACACATAATAGAGAGTCAGTTTTGTTATTTTTTATCATGTTTTAGACACATTTAGAACTTTTTTTTTGTTATGTTTGGAATGTTTGTTATTTTGATCATATTTGTTTTTTTTTGTCATTTTGCATTATTTTTTAGATTTTTTTGTCATTTCTATTCTTTTGTTTGAATTAGTTCTTGAGTTTTTTTTTAAATTTTTATGTTTTCGTTTTTGTTGAGGACTTTATATTTTTTTAAATTTTTTTTTGATGATGTTGTTATATTTTATCAATATTCAAGAACGTTAAAACGTATTTATGGTGTTTGTCTAAATTATACGAATGGAGTTATTATCAACTTACAACCTTCTTTGTAATAAACTTTGATTTTGTTAAAGAAAAAACCAAGAATACATGGATTATGATGTTTTCCATACAAACATCCGCCCAAAAAAGAATGAAATCGTCTGCTGGGCGATAATGAACCTGATTTTCCACCCGGCACAATTTTTGATCACGTTCATCGATTTTGACGAAACTTGGCCTGGTATCAGATCAAACATTTTTACATCTTTGAATTAAATTTTAAGGTTTTTCATTGAAGATTGTCGAAGATACAGCAAGTGTAGTGAAGCAACTCCAAATTTCTCTTTTTTACGGAAATAGCTCTATCTTTGTATCCCGTCATTGTAAAGACTTCAAATTTCGTAGAGTGTTAGTTGAATAGTTGAACTAGATTGTGTGAAATTTTCATGAAAAAATATCAACCAAGAGAGAAATGGCAGCTTGTCAAAGTTGGAAGTGGGTGCGCAGCTTCACGTGATTTCATTTTTTTTTGAACGCAACTGTAGTTAAATTCTACCGTTTTTTTTTTAAATTGGATAAATGTCATTACAAGTATTTCTGACATTACTAAATAAAAAGTATTTGAATCTTCTTAACAAAATTTGTTCAAATTAGATTTTTGCTTTAAAAATGTCTAAAATTCAATTTGGTTTAAAACTACTTTAAAAATGAGGAAGGGTAAACAAGTAGAAACACTCTATAACTTTTTTCACAGAACTTGAAGACTTCGGAAATGTTGACAAGTGATTTAAAACCTTCATTTTAAAATGTTATGTTTTTGTTTTGAAGTATAGTCAAAAAATGCAGAAATTTGTTAAAAGATTTTAAAATAATTTCAAAAGTTATTTAATAAAAAAACTGAAAGAAAATTGCTGATTTAGATCCAATGCAACTAAATTAGTCAAAATTAGCTTTTATATTTTTTGCACCTCGGAAGGATGTAAATTTTGTGGCCTTGTAAAATTTTTCAAAACGTTTTTGAATGTGATGTTGAACAGTTAAAAGAACAAGAAACACATAATAAAATTGTAATTGAAATTGGTTTCTTTAAGAATATTTCATATCAGCACGATTTTTTATAAATCAAAATTTGTATTTATAAAGTAGTACAATTGTCCCATTTCCATGACACCCCAGTATAATTCTGCCACGTTAAGCAGTCAAAAGTCAATCACTATGTGGGACCTTTTCAGAAATTCATTGCATGTTCGTGCCGAAACCGAAAGCCGATTAAGGGAAGGAAAAATGAGCGGACACATTTACACGCATACGCACAAACACACACGCACATTAACCCACGACGAGTGAAGTAATTAATTAATGTTCCATTCCGTTGGGGAGAGACCAAGTGGGGGTGGCGTCATGCTCGAACGCTTCTCCACGCAATAATACTGTTAATTAGTGCTTACAAATGCGGAAAATGCCTCTTTATTCAAAGGAATTTATCGCCACCGGCAGCCAACAACAGCAGCGGAATGACACTGTCAATTCACCTTGAGGTTGCTGAAAGCTGAGATAATTCAATGAAAGCTTTCGCCAAAGATGGCCAATTTCTGGAACGGTATTCTGCCGGCGAAGCGGTGGGTTTCGCCTCAAGGCTCTTTATGTAGACAGACAGGTATCGAACAGACACAAGGATCGATGTTGTTGCTCATCGACAACAGCAGACAACAACGGTTCGAAAATCTGTGACGAACCAAGTTTCACGTTTTGCTAGCTACCTATCGCCTCAAAATTTCATTAAAACTTTTTAATTGAATTTGCTCCGGTAATCTCGGAAGCGAATCGACTTATTTTCTCTATAATTCGGTTCCACTCGTTGGCAGTTGGCGCTCAGCTCAAGCATGCGAATACGGGTTTAATTTTGTTCGGGTGAACCTTCTATGGTTCTACGGGCACATTGCTGTGAGCTTTGGAAAATGTGACAAACTTATTCCGGGACGTTTGTTGCGACATTATTGCAGCAGCAGCGCCCTCTTGAAAAGTGTTGAACAACCTAGTAGCTACTTGTGCTTTTATGATGAACTTCGATGGCGGAAATGGGCAAATAATTCCTTCCGAGCGTTGAAAACCGGCAGTTGGACGGATGTTTTGACTATTTCGAATGAACATGGCAAAGTTAGGTGTTGAGCAAACATGCATCGGTCGAATGTTTCTTGCTTATGATGAATCTCCGCCTTCTCGGAATAGTTTTGCTGGCGATCTGAAAAGAAGATGAAATTATTTTAATGCTGTTTCGCTCCGAAGACAAAAATTGATTGCAACTTTCCATCATCAAAAATTAGCATTCGGTTACACATCTTCGGGCTTCTTTGAAACATGCAGGGGAAAGTCGGGTAAGACGGATACCCTAAGGTAGAATCGCATAGAAACTAGATATTGCCTTTTTCATCGCAATTTACACTTTTCAAAAATGGTCAGGTAAAATGGACACCGAGTAGAAAAGGTAAAATTGCTGTAAAAGTACATATTTTTGTTAATTAAGTATTTGAAAACGTTTCAAATCAAAATGGAGCAAACTGGTCCGAGTCCAAAACAAATCAATGTGGTTTCCAAAATTCCGTTTTTTTAAAGGTGCTGCTTCCGAAGGTATGCAGTTTTAACCAGAGGACTGAACCAGCTGTCAAATCGCATACAAACGCACCGTACCAAATTTTTGGTACCAGAACGTCAGTGTGGTTCCCGAAATTAAACACTTCACCCCATAACAGACTCGAAATAGGGTAACATTTTGGTTGCCGAACGCATCTGTTGCTGTCATACTGCAGATTTAGAATCAATTTTAACAAGGATTATGCTGAAAACTCCGCATTTTGTGCCCAATCATAATTTATTAATGCTACCAAAGATCCCTTTGATTGACATTCCCGAGCCGCAGATATCATTCTAAGGATTATTAAAAAATTGCCTCTGGTTGAAATTTTTGCAATGAGGACGCCATGTTGCCCCTATACGTGTTTCACTCGTTTCATTTTTCTTCTTCCTGCGGGTTTCTTGACTGAAAACTTGGTACGGGAATTTTTGTTTTCTTCAGCCCCTTGGTTTTAACAGTTTTTATGGCCTGTGCTGTGTGCTGTGTGCTGTGTGCTTTTCGACCGACAATTACTCTTGCCAAAGTCTTTTGATACATGTAGAAAAAAATGTGTCCGACCGAAATTTGCTGATTTTTTCCAGATGGTAAAGATGGATAGCTAATAAACACTTCACATTTTAAAATGGTTGAAATTTTCAAAAATGTTTCGAGTTATGAACTATTTTCTGAGTAGAGAAAATTACATCAAATAATGGATCCTCAAAGTTTTGTTTGTTTTGTTTACAATTAAGAAACCTTTCTGGATGTAAATAAACAAAGGGTCTCGAAAGTGTTGATATCAGGGGGATGGCAAGCTGGTTCTTCTTGCGAACAGTAATCTTTTTCTTCTTTTCTATCCAGCGGGAGAAACGTTTATGGTGTTTTCCTCTCAAAGCAGTACGGAGTTCAAAAAGTCAAAATTTCAACCAATGAGGAACCAGAATGATTGTGATGTAAGTGTGCAATCATTCATAATTCTCTAGAATTTGACATTTAGTCTGGTCCCTTGACAGCAAAATGTCAGGTTTGTTATGGGCCCACAATATCGTGGGCCAGTCAAATACAATGACAAAGGATAGGGATGCCATACCCCTGGTTGATACACCTAGGCAAACATATTCCCATCATTAGGTTTTTTTTGTATGAGCAAATCCACTGCGACCAATTTATTTGATCTATTGTGGAGTTACCCAATTTACTATTTGTCTGATTACGTTGTACTGTCATCATTAATTGAGATGTCAGTTGTAGACGAAATCAAGACATAATTCCAGTTTGGGATGGTGTTTCTTATGAATCCCACCACCTTACTGGCCTTCATCTTCCAAATATCATCGGGCGTTAGGATTCGCTTACCAAGAACTTTTAGTCGACGTGTCATAAGATATCCACGGTCACACATTAAATGCTCTGCAGTTTCTACTTCAGTTTTACAGAACCGGCACATATCATTACTAAGTTTGCCATTTTTTTAAGGTGGTAATTGCATGGACAATGCCCTGTTAAAAGGTCTGAAAATGTTTTCAGATCACTTTTCGACAGGCTCAAAAGGTCGCGAGTTTTCCTTGAATCGGGCTTTATGAATCTTTTTGATTGCCTAGAACCAATAGTCACAAGCCATTTGAATTTTTCATTAGGATTATGCCAAACATTGTAGTTTTAGAAATATTGAAAGTGTCCATCCAACCCGACTTTCCCCTACTTGACATTTCCTACACAGAAAAAAAAATGTAATCCTACTTTAGATTGAAAACCGGTCTAGTCCGTAGATTTGACGGAAATCTTAAAATGTACTGATTTCGGTTAAGTAAAACTTGATGACCTTTTTTTTTTTTTTTTTGGTCGTCAGGTAGAATTTCGATTTATCCGCAAAATCCCTTGATTTTTTTCAATAATCCGTAGAAAATCCGTAGGAAATGCTGAAAACCCGTAGATTTCAAGCATCGATCCGTAGCTCCGTAGAAATGCTGAAAATCCGTAGAACTACGGAGAAATCCGTTGATCTGGCAAGGCTGCAAGTGAATTTACGTTTCCGCATCATTTCTGACAAAAATATGGAAAAGACTATAGCATCTTTGCAGTTGCAAAGAAATTTACATGAAAATGCGAGCAAAACACGCAGAAACTCAATGGGAATGCATGTTCTAAAGGACATTTACATGAAACTGCATGTGCTCCAAGCTGTCAACACACTTGTTGTTTTGCTCCAATTCCCGTAGGAATTGAATTCCGTTTGCTGCTCGCAGAATATTCTAGCAAGGTAAGTTCTGATCTAAAATCTATCCAATTGTATGTAAAACGACGTTGTTGAATAGTTGTAACCAATCGTTGTAACTAATCTTTTCACATCGATTGATCTTTTTTTTTTTCAGAAACCATAAGAGCCAAAAGCAGCGGCAAATGCAGCTAAGGTCTTAGTAAGGAGTAATTCTACAGTCTGCAGTCCGATTCCCGGGGGAACTTCAAACATTTATGAACAGGTGTAAATATCATACATAAAATCTGCTAATAAAGTATGAATACCTGGTCAAACTTGTGTTTACGATCTTATTTCGAACATTGTAATCCAATAGGAATTTTGAATTGGGGTAAAAAAAAATGTAAACTTACAATAAACAAAGCACATGAATGCTATTGGGATTTTACATGAAGTATGCAGTACCTACCATCACATGTAAAAGGCCGATTCCCTTCTACCCATGTACTTACATGTAATGCTACATGGATTTTTCTAACTGTGTAGCACTGAATTTTCCGAAGACAAGATGAAGTATAAGTTGGCGCCACGATTGCTTTGGCTCACGCCATAAAAACATTTGTGTGTAAATTTGATCTAGGTGATAGAAAAAAAAAACTAATAGAATATTTGGAATTAACGGCCAAAAGTTTTTATAAATAAGCTCATATTTTCTCTACACCTAGAAAATATGTAAATTTTTTTGGCTTGTGTAATTTATAATTTTGATAAATTTTTAATGTAAAGGCTTTAACGCATGAACACATCGATTGCATTCCACTTTCGGATAGTTTAAGTCTCGTTCGAACTACTTTTTACATATGGTCGAAATTTGACCAGACCAAACTGAGCGCCAAATTAAAAAAAAAGATTTATCGGAGGCAAAACATGTTATGCCCTATGCCCTATGGAAATCAGATTTTTTTTTTCAATTTTTCAAGATTTTTTTGAAAAAGTTCAATGTTTCAGACAAGGGAAATGGAAATTTTTGTTGCGCCAAAGTGAACTGAGAACCACCTAAAAGGAAAAGATGAAAAAACACGTTTTGGTCAAGAATATGATTTTTATGCGGAATAATCTTCAATTTGTTCGGGATTTCTATTGAAAATCGTTCTTTGGCTTATTAGAATTGAAATTTTATAAATTTAATGATGAATGTCGCTCTCGTGGCCAAAAACTTCATGTTGCAGATCGTCTCTTGAATTTTGTTTTCCAGTACACCTTATGGAATGACAGGGTTTTTGACTTTGAATGATAAAAGAAGCTTAATTTTTTTGTTGCTTACTTTCGTTCAGACCACAACCGGTAAGTTAAAAGCTTAAATATTTCTTCTAATTCTCCTCGCGGATGGTTCATCCCTTTAGTCAAATGATACTGCTAGTTAGTTTTTTTTTCAACATTTTTGTTAGGCCAGAGCAGTGGTGTCATATATAAAGCTTTTTCTGTATTATACAGATTTTTCAACGTCAATACAGACACAGATACAGATTTGTATACAGATTTTCATACCCTCATACAGATTTATAAAGATTTTTCAAGAATACAGTCGAACCTGGATAAGCTGGAACTGGCTAAGCGAGAAACCTCTATAAGTGAGAGGAATCAGCGAGTCCCAAGCTATTTACAGCACAAAACCTCATCAAGTGAGAATGTAAAACTTCTATAAGCGAAAATTCTTTTCCTGGCTAGAATTAGCAAATTAGAGGAAATCGCATTTTTATACACACTTAGAAAAATCCACGTAGATTTACATGCAACAACATGGGTAGAAAGGAATCGGGCATTTACGTGTGATAAAACTGTACAACTCATGTAAATTCCCGGTAGCGCTCAAGCCTGTTGTTTACTGTACATTTACATTATTTAGCACATCTCATGAATCTTATTGGACAGGAGTGGTTTCGCAAAATAAATAAGTCACTGGTTCGAGGCAGAAAAAAACTTTTATTGAAGTTTGATCACACTTTTTTATTGAATTAAACCACTTACACCGATCTTCAACTTTCAAATACTGGTTAATTTTTGACGATTCTCCCGACGACGGAAACGACGGCTGGTGCAATAAGACAGCAGAAAATTGGGCCCCAACTATGCGCTCTGATGTTTTGAAGATTTAGCAACAGTTTCCTGTAAATAACAGCAATTGGGGTGAAAATGTTAATCAAATCACAGTAATTTTCGATATTGATTTACCTTTAATCAGCAATCACGGTCAGATTGAAAGAAAAAACTAAAAACTTTTGCCGACGCAGAAACCTGAAACGAACAGGAATGAAAACAAAACAAATCTGACAAACTGACGCTGACGCTGGAATAAGCATGCATTGACATGTAATTTTCATTGAAGAGGCAAACATGCTATACTCTTTTTCAAAATTTTCCGGCGGCGGTGTAAAAATGTAAAATCACTTGTAGTGTAATGTTACATTTTTTTATCTGTGTACTCAAGTGTATGTACCAAAATTACATTGTAATCCTACTTTACAAGTGAATTTACGTTTCCGCATCATTTCTGACAAAAATATGGAAAAGACTATAGCATCTTTGCAGTTGCAAAGAAATTTACATGAAAATGCGAGCAAAACACGCAGAAACTCAATGGGAATGCATGTTCTAAAGGACATTTACATGAAACTGCATGTGCTCCAAGCTGTCAACACACTTGTTGTTTTGCTCCAATTCCCGTAGGAATTGAATTCCGTTTGCTGCCCGCAGAATATTCTAGCAAGGTTAGTTCTGATCTAAAATCTATCTAATTGTTTGTGAAACAACGTCGTTGAATAGTTGTAACCAATCGTCACTAATCTTTTCACATCGATTGATCTTTTTTTGCAGAAATTATAAGAGCCAAAAGCAGCGGCAAATGCAGCTAAGGTTAGTAAGGAGTAATTTGTTGTATTCTACAGTCTGCAGTCCGATTCCCGGGGGAACTTCAAACAGTTATGAATAGGTGTAAATATCAAACATAAAATCTGCTAATAAAGTATGAATACCTGATCAAACTTGTGTTTCCGATCTTATTTCGAACATTGCAATCCAATAGGAATTTTGAATTGGGGTAAAAAAAATGTAAACTTACAATAAACAAAGCACATGAATGCTATTGGGATTTTACATAAAGTATGTAGTATCATCACATGTAAAAGGCCGATTCCCTTCTACCCATGTACTTACATGTAATGCTACATGGATTTTTCTAACTGTGTAGTCATTCTGAGTAATTTTCGAGAAATATTCATTTTTCCATAATGGAACTAACTTGAGAAAGCATCATATGGTTGCCAGTGTTCAAAATTTTCACAGTCAAAGCTCAATCTTCACTCAATTGACAGCATCCTCTCTGTCAAAGTCAAAGCTTTGAAAAAGCTTGCATAAATGTATCTTTCAAAGTAAAGGAGCTTTTTACCGTATTCATTTCCTGTCAAAATCCTTTCAAATTCATCTGAAAGCCGCTCCAGTCATATTAAATTGAAAATGATTGATGTTTTTGTTCATGAATGTTTTTGCAGGTCATTGATGAAAATTTTCACTTCCTGAATTTTTTTTTTCTTTCATATTCAGAATTAATAGGCACTACGAGATGTTTTATATGATTGCTGTAATCTAAATCGCGTAGTCTGTCGCCTACTGAGGACATAGTTTGAAGCGGAAGTATGAAGTATACATCGAAAACCATGTAAGCTTGGTGAATTCTGCCGCACACATCAGTGTGCTTTCAATGTGCTTTCCTCGCGTTCCAAATGAACGATGCACATAGCTGATTCAAGCGGACACAGTCATCGAAAGGCGGTTTACAGCTTTTATTTGAATTGGACTGAAAGCTGGGCTAGTATTTGTTCGATTGGAAAAGACTGACAGCAAAAAAAGGCTTCATTGTGACAGGAATAATTGTTGTGCGGCTTTGAGCTTGTGTTGCGTTCCGCCT
This sequence comes from Uranotaenia lowii, assembly GCF_029784155.1. Taxonomy (NCBI): domain Eukaryota; kingdom Metazoa; phylum Arthropoda; class Insecta; order Diptera; family Culicidae; genus Uranotaenia; species Uranotaenia lowii. The sequence goes on along the minus strand of NC_073692.1, from coordinate 314,372,295 downwards.
TCAATGATAGAAACGAATATTTGTCACACTGATTGTTGCATCTTTCTAACTAATCAGTGGATTTGGATCAAATACCCACGCTTGCATGTATCACATTAATGCATTGATATGTTCCTGGATTAGTCAGAAATCTCTTTAAACGAGAAGAAAAAAGCTAAGTCCCTTGGACTCTCGCTTATCCAGGTTTGACTGTAAATAATGAAATTACTTGCCAATGCACTGCCTTTGGCCTAGTTGAATAAATTCTTCAAAAAACGCAACTCAGCAATTAAAATAATATGAAAAAGAGTTGGGATTCAATTCATAAAGACATTATAGGTAATACGTCGCAAAATACAATCATTCTTAACAACAAATTATAACCGCCTTTGAAAAAAAAGCAAAATAACGCATCAGTTTCGATAAGCCAATAAATATGAAATCTCTTCTCTTTGAACTTTTCATCAAGGGCAGGATGTTCTTGAGTTTGTCACTGATAGGAATTTTAAGATGGAAACAGCTTGAGAATCAAATCAAAAACTCAAATTTCAAGTCTGAATCAATTTGTTTCAAAATAAATTATGTTTGCATCATCAAATCAACAATACAGAACTTTATATTTTTATTTATCATAAAAGATTATAACTGAAAGAAGATTTCTGATTGTCTTACTAAGATGAAACAAAGGTGAAAGTTTTAAAATTTATAAATGAGTTCAATTTCAAATGAAAAATGCTATTCAATTTGTTAAGACAGCTTATTTATTGAAACAAGTTCATATTCATAAAAACATGTAAAGAATGCTTGAAATATGTAAGCTTAACCTCATCTAGATAAAGAAACATTTTTATCTTCGCATAATATTCTTCAATTGTTGAAGATAAGAAATTTATATGTTTTATTCGGATACAATTTTAAGTTAGTCTCGATTTTAGATTATCGAATTTCAAATAAGGTTTATAATTCTAAATCAGATGCAAAGTTAATTTTGAAAAAAAAACTCGCAACTTTATTCTTATATCGTTAAGGACCAAATACGAAATATGTATTCTATAGTTCTCTTTCAACTTTCGTTGCCCTACTTTGGACCCTTTAAGCGGTGGTTTTTAAATAATCACGCTTTTCTCATAAACAAACGAGAGCTTTCTATCTTTAAAGAAATTTATTTATAGTTCATTATCTTATCTACAAGTTTCAATGAGAATTTTCAACATAGGTTTCGCCTTTATTGAAAGATTTGCATAGATATTGATGATCAAAATTTCCATCTTTGAACCTACTGTTCCTATTTTGGTACTGTACTGGTACCTTCAATTGGACCTATATCTAAAATTCTTATAAAATATATGGTTTTTCGAAAATAAATAAACAAATTTATTAAAAGTGTAAAATTTAATTAAATATTACCATACAAAATATTACAGCTTTTTAACGACTAAAAAACCTTACATTTCTGTCATGAATATTTTAAAACTTTTACTCCCCATCAGCTCTATCAGCAGAAAAATAGCTCAAACTTTTATATGTCTACTAACTTATAGTTAATTTGCGTAAAGCTAACAAAAAATGTAAGAAATGTTCCATATTGGTTCTGAATTATGTCTCAATTAAAAATTCGCACTTTTGTTGATTTGTTTGGTATTCACACAAAGTTTTTGTGATGTTAGGTCTAAAAATGGAACATCAAAGTCAAAGTCTCCTATATTTGGACCCTTTACAAATTTTCCGGGTTTTCCATTGATTTTCATTTATTTTAGGAAAAATAGGTAGGCTGGTTCATATTCTCCATAGTGAAAGTAATAACCCTTCAAATATTGGCTTGGACACTGAAAAAACGAGATTTTTTCTTATTTCCTCTCATTTCTCAAAACGCACCCCACTAATTGAGCTGTCTAATTTACCACTGAATAGGAGATACATTTTTAAAAACGTTGAAAATTTTATGAGAAAGACTTTTTATGGCAAAAAGCGGCATGGAAGGATTCAGGAAGAATAAGAGTTCATTGTGCACATAGCAGCATCTTTATCCTTTGCAAGCAAAATGAATTATTTACAATTTTCGGCTTTTTAGGACTAAAGTAGGCTCTAGGACCAAAGTAGGAGCACTCACCCTACTTTGAATTCCCAAGATGTCTGACTGAAAATGTTGAAAACTAGTCCGTTTGAAACACATTCAAATTGTGAATGCAAGAATGATTTGCTGATTATGATTTTCATCATAATCAAGAAAAGGATTTCATAAATTGCATTTAGAATAAGAATTTTGGTTGAGGTGGCTCCTGATTTTGAACTCCTTGATATAAGTTCCTATGTCAAGCTTGCATTTATCCTATAAGGTCGGAACAAATTTCAAATCCTTCTTTTGTCACTCGGAGTTCGAACATCGCGAAGGGAGGATAATAAAAAATAATGCGAACACCAAATAAATTGGAATAAATCATATGAAAGCTTTTACGCAACAAAATTGCATACAATATCATTGCACAAAACCTATAAATTAAGTAGGGGAGAGTGGGGATCATCGGCCACTTTTTTTCTTTGTTTCATAACTTCTTTATTATAAAAGATAAAAAGAAAAAAAAAAAAGGAAAGGTTTTCTACATTTTTAAGGTATCATGAGGCATTTTTATACTTTTTTTAAATACATTAATTTCCCGAGTTCTGACTGCTTTAAAAAAAGTTTTTTTTTGGATTTTGAAGAACTGTTGGGAAACGTGGGCCACCAAATCTAAATTGACTACATAAGGTGCAAAGTTTATGAGTTGACCCAAAACTGAAATTTCATAATTCATTTAGTTATTTTAAAGCAATTTCAGATGAGGAAATAAAAAAGAGATTTGTGTATGATCGAATAGTTCCTATAACCTGGTTCGCGAACGTTTCGGCAATATTTCATATGTAAGATTTATATTCGTCTCTATCGCATTAGAAAAGATGGACAAAACATTTTTCAAAACTCTTAATTTGGCATAAGAAAACTTTAGTAATAACGTATTTTAAGTTCTGAATGTGTATAAAAACACCAAAATATAGGTGGCCCAAGATACCCCACAAAATGTGGCCCACGTTTCCCCACAAGCCATGATTTGCAAATTGTTTGCATTTGTGTGACTTATTTATGTTTCATCAAATATTCCTTTTGCACGTGAAAGAGCAGGACAAAACTTAGATCATTAGCATATGAGCATATTTTTGTTATGTACTTTAGGTCTCCCGCAAATGGAAATTTGCGGGTACTTTTTAATTATATAAGTACATTTTTCTAGGCTTGTGAAATAAAAGAAGAAATTTACATAAAATGCTTCAAACTTTATTTATTTCCCCCTACGGGTTTTTTTTTGAAATTTTGAAGGGGAGGGGGGGGGGAGGGGGGTGGCGGGGCTGACAAAAGAAGAAATTAATATTTATTCCAGCCTAATCTTGATCGAAATATTTATTAAGTTTTGAATTTGTTATCAAGGATGAAGTTTTAGTGCCCTTTCCAAATAAATAAAATTTAAAAAAAAAACATGAGTTGTTTTAAATAAACAGTTGAATCATTGAATTCAGCATCAAAAATAAAATTTTCATTGATATAAAAAAAATATTCAAAACGTGAATTTTTTTCTGAATATACTTTCAATTCTTTGGAAATTTTACCAAAGAATGCAAAGTATATTCAGAAAAAATGCACACTTCGTTTTGTGAATAACTTTTTAATGAATGGATGGAAATAGGTTTCAGTGAAGCTTTTGTGTACGTGCACAATATTTGGTGACATTCTATCTAGTGGTTTTTGAGATAGCAGCCAAAACAGAAGCTCATAACCAAATTTTTCGGGGCAGGTTAGGAAAAAAATCCAGGAAAATCCTAAAAAACATAAACTTTCCTGACGGGTTCGTGTAACCGGCTTATAAACAGGCCTAACTTCATTTCATTAACTTCAAAACAACTGTCTACTGTATAAATATCAAAATACGGTTGTCAAGTCGTTCACAAAATATTTGGACCGCTAACAGGGAGAAATTTTCAACAATTTCGTAATGGACATTAACAAACTCTTTAGCGGGCACCTGGCAGATTTTCAGCCAGAAACTTTTCGTTGACAAGTCTCGCTTGGATGTTCCGGAGATAAATATGGAGAAAAAATTGAAAAATTTTATTCTAGTCTTGAGAAAACTTACGATCTGGGGAAGCTGCAAAGGGTTTAACAAAGTAGATTCCCTGTTTTGGATAGATCTGTAACCGTGCCATAACGCGAAAACTGAGGTGGAATGATAAAAAGTAAAATATGTTAATTTTGTTTGGATGACAATCAACAAAATTTGCATAACTTAGACCAATTTAAAATTTTTGAGTTATTTTATCAAAAACAACCTTGATTTGAAAACAGGGAGGATTATAGAACCTACTTCACTATCCTACCTCGCTATCTCAAAACCACACATGCACATTAGGGGGTCCCAAAATTGCATAACTTCTGGGAATCTGGGGGCTCACCCTCCAAATGGTAGATTAGGATGTGCAGAACAAACTTTTGTATGGGGCCGACTAAAAAAAAATCATGTTTAGAGGTTCCGCAAGCGCGATCTTAAAAAAAAGTCCACTTTCAAAAGATTTGATTTTAAATAAATTCTGGGTCCAAAAACTTTCATAAAATTTATATATTTTATATTTTTTTTAATTTTTTTTGAGTTAAAAACTACACGTAAAAAATTCAAAATGAACCAAATTTATATCAAAATGTAAAACTAGCAAGCTATTTTCAAGAAAAATAAATTTTTTGGTCCAAAAATTTTGAATTCAACTGACCAAAATGTGTACCATGCGTAAAATATTTTTGATACCAATGCCATCAAAAGATGCGGATTTATGTGCACTTAAACTTTGCTGAACAAAACATGTGGTTTGTATCAACGTGTGATTAGCTATTCACAATTTAATGCTTAACAAAAATCACAATTTAGGATATTTTTTATTTAATTTATCGAATTTGTCTTAATAAATACCTACTTTAAAATTAAAATATGTGCAAAAAAAGACCTTGATGGTTTAAAGAAGTCATCAGAAGGCCATATGCTGAATTTGAGCAGAATTGGACAACAGGAAGAGGTTGCACTGAATCTCAAGTGTGAAAGGGATTCTGAGACATAGTGTTCTAAAGAAGAATAAAAACTGGTTTTTCATCATACATTTTTGTCTGTACCAATCGATTGCTTGATTATGAAGGTTTTATTAAAATTTCAATTAAGACTAACCTTTCACCTGAAGACTGCAACTCGATTGGACTTAAAACAAAAAAGTTAAGGCTGTTCAAAGATTGTATTTTGGTTACAAATTGTCCTGTAAAACGCAATGAGTAAAAAGTACTCATTGTGTGTTAAACGACAATTTGCCACAAAAATACAATCTTGGAACAGCCATAACTTTTTTGTTTTAAGTCCAATCGAGTTGCAGTCTTCAGGTGAAATGTTAGTCTTAATTGAAATTTTAATTAAACCTTCATAATCAAGCAATCGATTGGTACAGACAAAAATGTATGATGAAAAACCAGTTTTTATTCTTCTTTGATAAATTGATAAATTTTATGAAAATTTTTGGACCCAGAATTTATTTAAAATCAAATCTTTTGAAAGTGGACTTTTTTTAAAGATCGCGCTTGCGGAACCTCTAAACATGATTTTTTTTTTAGTCGGCCCCATACAAAAGTTTGTTCTGCACATCCTAATCTACCATTTGGAGGGTGAGCCCCCAGATTCCCAGAAGTTATGCAATTTTGGGACACCCTAATGCACATGTACACATTACCTAACTAGGCCGCTTCACTAAAAGTTTCATCAATTTCCACCGTGAATGGAACAACTTTGACGATTGATTGATTGAATTGTAACCGTTGTTACAAAACGCTTTAGATGTTTTTCAATGTTTTCAAATGTAATGTATAAGCTGTTGTGTCGTTTGTTAAATGTTAGGTAGACTGTTAGGGTATGATATTTATAATAGCTAGTTACTTTTGTTTAAAATTCAAAAACACAATAACATAATTTGTTAGTATTAATTCAGGCGGGCTTCAGCGAGGGTGTTGATGTTCATAGTACTATGAACATGGAGGGATGGTCCTCCATATTGGGTGGCGTAGCAAAAAGAAAAATGATAAGAAGGCAAGAAAGAAGATGACCTAGTTTCCGTTGTAGGTCACTTTAATTCTGGCGTTCGTATGTGCTAGTAGTGAGTGTTAAAAGTAAAAGAAACTATATGTTAGTGGCTATAATTGTTCAGGACCATATCCAAATCATTCAGGTAAATGATAAAATTTAACGGTGATTATTCCGGTTTCTACAACGCTCTGGTTCGATTATAGGACCTTGAAATTTTGGATCAATATTTCCGTGAAAAACCACGAGACCTCACCCGCACATACGATTCGGCCTAGGTAGTCCTCGACTGCCTACGCCTAAACCGTAAAGGACTCCACTCTCTGGTTCTGCGGAGCCATAATCGCGATGGAGAGAAGTCTCAGGCCTTAGTGCCTTAATTATCAAGGAGACCCCCTCTCGGCGCGACCAATACGGCCTTGCTGTGGTCCGCCGATTAAGCCAAGGAGGGAAGACGCCATTGCCTATCATTTTCTCGGCCCAAATACGTCATTTTGGGCCACCTACGCAAGCCACTTTAGTAGTCCCTGATTACTCAAGCCGGAGACCAAAGCAGAAGCAGGATCATCAATCATCAGTACCAGTAAGCGCGCCAACGATCACAGTAAATCCATCGATGGTATGTACAAGCAAAAAACTAATTGAAGTGCCCCTGAACCACACTAAACACACCCACACCCACACTTTTTGCAAGTAATAAAAACCCTCGAATTCCAAGTCAATAAATTTTGCAGTTTCAACTAAATATAAACTTTTTCTGATTTAGCAAGAAACACCACAGTTTACTCCTTAGAATTTTGTTCCGCGTTCCCTCCGGGTACCCAGTGTAGGCCGACCCTGAGACACAGTTCAGGGGTCTCCTGCTGCTGAGCTAGATTTCCGGGACTGTTGGACCAATAGGTTTTAGAATATACGGGTTTAACATCACTTTTTTTACATTATTCGTTGTAGTGATCTTGAAGCAATCTAAACAAAACCTATAAGTGCGAATGGAGCAGCAAGAACCAGTTTACAAATGCACGAAGAGGATTTTTTCTCATTTGGTAACTAATCTACAGCATTTTTTCTGAAGCATGTTGTAAGGTTTTTTTGTTTTGACTTTGATAACGTAGAAATGAATAATTCTCGCGTGAGCCCAAAAGTTTTCAAAACAACTTTAAAGTTTGTATTTCACAAACAGAATGTGGGGGATCGATGAGGGTTGCTGATGAAGGGTTAGATGAAATGCTGGAATATATGTATTTCGATATTTTATTCCGTGACACACTGATATTTTGAATTGTCAGTCATTTTATATGCGAAAATTTAAATAACTTTGATGATAGTCGATTTAGTCCTACCATTCCAGAAATCGATAATCATTACCAGCATCTCTTGAACTTATTTATTTGCCCTAATCATTTCCCGTGATAAAATGCAAATAATTACTCACGTTTCAATTAGCGTTCGCAACCTAAAACAACAGCACCGCCATTCAATTGAGTACCAAAATACACTTTCAGACTCGACCTCATTCACTCACCTCACACAAAAAAGCCCGACGCGACCCAATTTCGGGTTCAGGTTGCAATTTTCCCTCCACTCGATATGGTCCCTCGCCCGGTCATTAATGTTATCCAACGATAATGAGTTGACCATTATAGTGCGGCCCCCTTCTGCCCGAACCCAAATGAATGCGCTCTAAACAATAACATCAAGAGCATTTCAATGAATATGACTTTATTATCTATCAGATCGGATCGGGGATGCCGCATCGAAAAGGCACTAGAGAGGGAGAGCCGAAACAAAACACGTGCGTCACGTGCCATGTTATGGAGACATTATTATCCGTAAATAGGCAATCGCCTTCTGCCAATCTCCTTTTTCGATCGGTTGAATTCTGTACCGGAAACAAAACCAACCAACCAAACCTACGGCCGGCATCATCAGGTGTGTTCTCTTCTAACAGGTTTGGTTCCGGTCACAAAGCCCGAAGAGAGTGGTCAATTAACGTAAAATTTTATAGATATAGGCAATCGGCCACGTGAAGGAACGTGAACGCACGGCACGGACAAAGGTCGCAGACTGTTGTTGGTTTTGCTCGATGTCGATAACATCTGAGTGTCTTATGACAATGTCTACATCGTGTCACGCGGCTTTCAAAAGAGTGTGTGCAATTCGAAATGTCAGTTTGGATGATGTTTAAGATGTTGTTATACAGTTCTCAACTTTAAAAGTTTGTTGAAGAATTCTGAGAACTTAAACTTATTTCCAATTCCTTAAGTTTCTCTGAGTTTTGAACACCCGTCTCTCATCTCTCATCTCTCATCTCTCATCTCTCATCTCTCATCTCTCATCTCTCATCTCTCATCTCTCATCTCTCATCTCTTATCTCTCATCTCTCATCTCTCATCTCTCATCTCTCATCTCTTATCTCTCATCTCTCATCTCTCATCTCTCATCTCTCATCTCTCATCTCTCATCTCTCATCTCTCATCTCTCATCTCTCATCTCTCATCTCTCATCTCTCATCTCTCATCTCTCATCTCTCATCTCTCATCTCTCATCTCTCATCTCTCATCTCTCATCTCTCATCTCTCATCTCTCATCTCTCATCTCTCATCTCTCATCTCTCATCTCTCATCTCTCATCTCTCATCTCTCATCTCTCATCTCTCATCTCTCATCTCTCATCTCTCATCTCTCATCTCTCATCTCTCATCTCTCATCTCTCATCTCTCATCTCTCATCTCTCATCTCTCATCTCTCATCTCTCATCTCTCATCTCTCATCTCTCATCTCTCATCTCTCATCTCTCATCTCTCATCTCTCATCTCTCATCTCTCATCTCTCATCTCTCATCTCTCATCTCTCATCTCTCATCTCTCATCTCTCATCTCTCATCTCTCATCTCTCATCTCTCATCTCTCATCTCTCATCTCTCATCTCTCATCTCTCATCTCTCATCTCTCATCTCTCATCTCTCATCTCTCATCTCTCATCTCTCATCTCTCATCTCTCATCTCTCATCTCTCATCTCTCATCTCTCATCTCTCATCTCTCATCTCTCATCTCTCATCTCTCATCTCTCATCTCTCATCTCTCATCTCTCATCTCTCATCTCTCATCTCTCATCTCTCATCTCTCATCTCTCATCTCTCATCTCTCATCTCTCATCTCTCATCTCTCATCTCTCATCTCTCATCTCTCATCTCTCATCTCTCATCTCTCATCTCTCATCTCTCATCTCTCATCTCTCATCTCTCATCTCTCATCTCTCATCTCTCATCTCTCATCTCTCATCTCTCATCTCTCATCTCTCATCTCTCATCTCTCATCTCTCATCTCTCATCTCTCATCTCTCATCTCTCATCTCTCATCTCTCATCTCTCATCTCTCATCTCTCATCTCTCATCTCTCATCTCTCATCTCTCATCTCTCATCTCTCATCTCTCATCTCTCATCTCTCATCTCTCATCTCTCATCTCTCATCTCTCATCTCTCATCTCTCATCTCTCATCTCTCATCTCTCATCTCTCATCTCTCATCTCTCATCTCTCATCTCTCATCTCTCATCTCTCATCTCTCATCTCTCATCTCTCATCTCTCATCTCTCATCTCTCATCTCTCATCTCTCATCTCTCATCTCTCATCTCTCATCTCTCATCTCTCATCTCTCATCTCTCATCTCTCATCTCTCATCTCTCATCTCTCATCTCTCATCTCTCATCTCTCATCTCTCATCTCTCATCTCTCATCTCTCATCTCTCATCTCTCATCTCTCATCTCTCATCTCTCATCTCTCATCTCTCATCTCTCATCTCTCATCTCTCATCTCTCATCTCTCATCTCTCATCTCTCATCTCTCATCTCTCATCTCTCATCTCTCATCTCTCATCCCTCATCTCTCATCTCTCATCTCTCATCTCTCATCTCTCATCTTCTCATGTTCTATTTCTCCCATTTTCCATTTCGCATCTTAGACAACTTCCAAACTATAATTTTTAATTATTCCTTGTAACTCAATTCTCAATAGTCAGTTCTCAATTCCCAATTCTTAATTTTCAATCCTCGATTCTCAATCCTCAATTCTCAATTCTCAATTCTCAATCCTCAATTTTCAATTCTCAATTCACCATTCTCAATTCTCAATTCTCAATTCTCAATTCTTAATTCTCAATTCTCAATTCTCAAGTCTCAATTCTCAATTCTCAATTCTCAATTCTCAATTCTAAATTCGCAATTCTCAATTCTCAATTCTCAATTCTCAATTCTCAATTCTCAATTCTCAATTCTCAATTCTCAATTCTCAATTCTCAATTCTCAATTCTCAATTCTCAATTCTCAATTCTCAATTTTCAATTCTCAATTCTCAATTCTCAATTCTCAATTCTCAATTCTCAATTCTCAATTCTCAATTCTCAATTCTCAATTCTCAATTCTCAATTCTCAATTCTCAATTCTTAATCCTCAATTCTCAATTCTTAATTTTCAATCCTCAATTCACAATTCTCAATTCCTTATTTTCAATCCTCAATTCTCAATTCTCAATTCTCAATTTTCAATTCTCAATTCTCAAATCTCAATTCTCAATTCTCAATTCTGAACACTCAATTTTCAATTCTTAATTCTTAATTCTCAATTCTCAATTCTCAATTCTCAATTCTCAATTCTCAATTCTCAATTCTCAATTCTCAATTCTCAATTCTCAATTCTCAATTCTCAATTCTTAATGCTCAATCTTCAATTCTCAATTCTCAATCCGCAATTCTCAATTCTCAATTTCCAATTCTCAATTCTAAATTTTCAATTCTCAATTCACTATTCCTAATTCCTAATGCCTAATTCCTCAATTCCTAATTTTCAATTCTCAATTCTCAATTCTCAATTCTCAATTCTAAATTCTAAATTCTAAATTCTAAATTCTAAATTCTAAATTCTCAATTCTCAGTTCTCAATTCTCAATTCACCATTCTCAATTCTTAGTTTTAAATCCTCAAGTCTCAACTCTCAATCCTCTATTCTCAATTCTCAATTCTCAATTCTCAATTCTCAATTCTCAATTCTCAAGTCTCAATTCTCAATTCTAAATTTTCAATTCTCAATTCTCAATTCTCAATACTCAGTTCCTTGTTCTCAATTCTCAGTTATCCATTCTCTATTCTCAATTCTCAATTTTCTGTTCTCAATTTTTAATTTGCAGTTCTCAATTTTCAATTGGCAGTCCTCAATTTTTAATTCTCAGGTGTCGATCATTTAGTTTTGATCTACCGCTCTTTATTCTCAATTCGCTATTTAATTTTAATTGTTTTTAAGTTTAAAGTTTTTTGGGTGTTATTGTATTTTTTTCGAATCAAACCTCAATTCTCAATTACTCAACACAGGATAATAAAATGAAACTTCAACTTAACTTTACGTCTTTCCATTGGAAGTTACAACTGCAATCTTGCTCGGAAAACAATAATTGTAAACTGTCACCATAAAGCCCTAAAAAAAACAAACCAAAACCCTTTTCCAGAAAACGAATGCTTCTTAAAATAACCGTTTCTAGCTGTAGTGCTTCGATAGGAAAATAACACCCACTAGAAGAAGATGGCTGATGGCGAAAAGTTACGATCTGTTCGACAGATTTATTGAGTTTGAAATTATGAGCTCGTGAAACGGGGCAGACTAAAGGCGCCCAAAAGTCGTTCCAATCTGCCCAATCCTCCCAAGAACTGGGAACTTGCATGATGGCGACGGCGGACATTCAGTTCAGTCGTAAAATGGGAAAAAAAATCTTTTCCGAAAAGACAACTTAAATCGAGGAAGCATAAGGACAGAACGACCCCTCACTCGATATGCGAGATGGTAAAAGTTTTATGGAAACGTGCAATTCTTGACGTTTTAGCTGCTGGTAGTACAAGGAAAAATTGAACAAAAGTGGATGTATGCAGTTTTCCAACTACTAGAGCCAACTGCTGCTTGCTGGCCTCGTTGTTGGCAAAGTTATGGACTTAACATTCGATGACGACGACGACGTGTCATGTGGGGAGTGAAATCACTGTTTCGAGGGAAATTTACTCGAGTTTTAAACTAACTTCTGTTGAGATTCTTTTCGAGGGAGATTGAAAAGTTGAAAATTTTCAATTTGGAAGTGAAAAATATGAAGTTTTTCAAAGGCTTATCGTTTTTTTGAGTTATTTTATTATCACTGTACGAGGAGGACTCTTTTCCTTGAATTGGGATCTTTATAGCAGGGACACGTTGTACACTAAGAGTAGCCAATAACTTAAAATATCTATAATGATCTTTTAAAAACACTGTCATAAAATTAGGACAGAATAAAAAGCCTAGAGATGCCAAATGACTAAGAGCCGATAATTTGTTTTAAACATAGCTGATCTTTTTAAACATAGGTACACAATTTTTGAATTTCTAAAATATAATTCATCGAAATCTACTGATGTGTTTTTATTTAAAATTAATGTACCTGTATTTTTCTAGGTTTTAAATTTTCCCAAAAGCTACATGATTTACTGATCTATAAATTGAAAGTCATTTAGCAGTAAAGTGAACATTGGACAGCTGAATTCACACACAACTAAAACTCAACAAAACAAGATTGCAGGTGGTCATTCTGAAAACTTAACAAAATTAGTGCAAAATAAGCGCATTAAATATTGGCGTGGCGTTATGCAACTTTCCCTTTTGGTGTAATTTTCTTAACATTTTTAATTGAAAATATTAAAACATTTATACACTGGATTATTGACTCTAGGGAATTTTTCAAAACCTTACAATGCTTTTAAAATAATTTGACGGCAGACTGAATATGTGTGCCCTTTGGGCTCAAAGCTGCCTCATAAACCTTTTAGAGCATGGGTGGTCAAACCATGGCCCGCGGGCCACATGTGGCCCGCGACCAACTTTTTGTGGCCCGCGAAGTTCTTTTTGGAAAAAACATGTTTTAAGAATTTGACGATTTTTTGGTCTGCATCATTTGGTTAAATATATCTGAATCCTTAATCTGCACTTATACCCCTTTGGCTCTGAGAGCCTTATGTAATTTCACTAAAAAGGCTACCGTCGCTAAAGAAAAAACAATTACAATTACAAATTTCAAATTATCAAAATTGTATAGTATTTTGCACATTATTTGTTAATTCTATGAGATATTTTCAATGTTTTCCGATTGGGTTTTGGTATCTACATATCGTTGGTATAAAGAGCATTCAAACGGACTCTACTTTTAATATTTTTTTTACTTTTATTAGAGACTTTTTAAACACTGAGTGCTCATTCGAGGCTTAGATTTAATATTAAGGAGATTGAATAGTCTCAGAAACATATTAAGATCGTATCGAAATCGTTTCAAAATCGTAAAAAAATCACCAAATCATTTCAACATTTCATCCATCAAAATTTATTAACTTTTGTAAATTTAGTAAAATATCGATAGTTTGTTTGTTTTTTTCAATCTGTTATTTTTTGTTTAGATTTAACAGAAAAGGGTTTATTTATGAAAATAAAACCAAATCCAACTACATTTTAATTGACAGCTGGGTAGTAGAATTCAACTAGAACAGGTCTGTTACTGACAAATCACTCAGAAAAACTAGTTCTTTTTGACAAAATTTTTACTTTAAAAAAGATGCAATGAATGAATATAACACAATAAAGTTTATAGAAGGCTTTCCCAATATACCCTTGTCAAATCGAGATACTAGAAAAATTTAAAAAAAATTGGATTGAGTTAAGGTTGAGATCCGTTCTTTGAAAAATCATTATTTAAAATGAAGGCTCCTTTCGTTTTTGGTAACACGCTCGAAAAATTTTCCAAAATCGAACCGTGCCAAAATTAAACGATTTTTTTATCAAGGTTTTTCTGACCTTTGTTTAAGAGTAAACCATTCTCATTATTAACTCAATTTTTTTTTTATCATGTTTTGATAATTTTATGCTATTTTTTATCACGTCTAAGACACATTTAGAACTTTTTTGTTATATTAAAAAAGATTGTTATTTTATCATATTTGTTATTTTTTCATTTTGCATCTTTTTTTTTAGATATTTTTTGTCACTTGTATTCCTTTGTATGTACTTGGTTTTGAGTTTTTTTTTGAAATTTTTATGTTTTTGGTAAATTTTAAGTGCTGTTGATTTTTTTTTAAATTTTTTTTGTTATTGTAGTTATATTATATCAACATTCAAGAACGTAAAAATGTATTTATGGTGTTTTTCTTAATTATATTGATCCTGTTATAGCGAAAACTATATGGTGATGTCGTTCCAACAAAACAAAATCGAATGTTGCAAAAAACGAACGGGGTCTGCACCTATTACTAAAGTTCGTGAAAAATAATAATCCTTTTAAATTTCAAAAGCTTGTGAAAGTTACTTTTGTTCAAAAGTTTCAATCTGCGTTTAATTTTATCTACCAAATTTTTCTAAGGAGAATGGTGAACTTGAAAACTTTTGAAAATGGGTGGTCATTTCTTTTATATTTGATGACCATTAAATTGAATTAATGTCTTTTGTAATAACGTGATTTGACATTTCTGGGATGGAAAAACCGAAGAGGTTTTTAATCTCTTGAAAAGATTGACGCACATAAATAGATAAGTTGGGAGGGATAATACATATCGTATTGCGTAATATTTTTACTATTTTTCAAATGAAGCAAATTCGGTAAAAATATGTAAGTAAGAAAAATGATTTATTAAGATTGATTTATACTCGATGTGACATAGGCAAATGTTTTTATAGCCTTTTAAAAAATCTGTTATTATTTGTTTTCTTTGAATACTCTAGAACATTTGGTTTTTTTTTGGCCCGCCAGCTCATCTCATTTCTGAAATTTGGCCTGCCCGTTGAAAATGTTGGTCACCCATGTTTTAGAGGTTCAGAATTATGGTTTAATCTGTCCAATCAGTGGTCTAATTCAAGGTCTTGATTAAGGGGTTTCACCCCCCCCCCCCACCATAGTGATTTTTCCCAAGAAAAATTTTCAATTGAAAAAATAAATCTTCTTAAGTAGGTAATCAGAAATTATTTGATCATAAAAAGTTTTTAAAAATACGAGCTAACAAAAATGTCAGAAAATTGGCTCTCTATTTTAACCTCAAAGTTCATTAATTAAATTTTTCACATCTACAAGTTGAGAGCCACATGACAGTCAACAAATTGAGCAAAACATATTTGAAACTTAGTATCCATATCTAACTTCATTACTAATCACTTTGATTAAAAATAAAACTATTTACAAATTTAAAGCTGATATGAAACATTCTTCAAGAAATCAATTTCAGCCTCCCTAAATGCTCAACTCCACATCCAAAATCCACATTTTTCCCCTGTTCATTAAAGATAATTTTGATTTATTTGGATGCCCTGAATCCAAATATGCATATACATATATAATTTTTAAAAGAAGACATATACCGGCTTAGACGATTTAGGTTTTACAGACTGAATAAATGACTTGGACAACTTCAGATTAACATTAAACATCCAGTACCGAGGTGGGAATCGAACCCAACGATTACCGTCTTACCACGCTAACCACTCGACCACCGAGACTTTATTTTCGATGAAAAATTGAAAATAAGTAAAACTCTTTTAACAATTTTCTGCGTTTTTTAAACAAAACTTCACAAACATTTTCAAAATAATGATTTTATTTCAACTATCAGTTTCCCCTAAGACCACACTTCATTTTGACTTCTGGGAAAAAAAAGGTAAATAATTTTTTTTTAACATTAAAAACAGAGATTTTTATCTGAATTTGACATTTTTTGATCATTCATCATCATCATCATCTTAAAAATACAGTGAGCGAAATAAGAATAGCGCCACTGTGTGTTTTGCTTGTTAAAATATGAATGATTGAAAATTACGAAAAATTTTTTCATTATTTGTTCTGAATTGCTTAACGGATAAATCAAGCATAAGTTTACTTTTTTTGGATGTAGCAATTGGCGTTGAGGACCAAAAATGTGAAAAAGGGGTGCGAAATAAAAATTTACTGCGTAAAAGTGAAAAATAATGTTTCTACGAATTATTTGAATAGATTACAGCATTTTAATGAGTTTTTCAGAACTCCGAAGGATTTCAAAGGTATTAAAAGGAGATTTTAAGAGATGCTCCTCTAGCGTTAAAGAATTTGATATTTGAGCTATAAAACTTTATCAAATTGCTTGATTTCTTCAATAACATTCATAGGTATGATGCAAAATGATGAAACATAGATTTGAGACTGAGTTTGAATCCAAAAAGCAGATTGGAATTCCAAAATACCAATGTTTTTTTTATAGTCAAACACTATTTCTCTAGTTTTAAGTCATAGATGGCAGCACTATCTTGCCATTTAACCAAATTCATGCCCATCTCAAATATCCGGGATTAATAAGGGAGTGCTGGATGATTTTCACTAAATCCAAAAAAAAATTAAATTGCATCAAGGTCACTAAAAGTGATTTTTTTGAACCGATTATCAGAATAAAGTTATACGTTGCGATGGAGCTTGATGGATCAGACGGCTAGCAGTATTATTGGTATGAATTGCAATTGAATCGGAAGTTGAGATGATCAGGAATTTTGGCGGTTGTACATTTTTGTGCTGGTGATTCTTTTGCAAATCCGGAAAAGCTTTCTGCAGCGTGAACTTCCACAAAACTGTGATGGGAAAATACCTCAAAATGATGAGTAGATATGAGCCTAAATAAACCTGGAAAATGGATATTGAGACTAAATTTGGTTTTAACTGTAAGATAGTGCTGCCATCTACGATTTGAAACTGGAAAAAGTGTGGTTTACTGAACAAAATCAAAGTTTTTGATTTCCAACCTATTTTTTTCTGATTCAAAATTAATCCCAAATGTTTGTTTTATCATTTCGCGTCATTTTGATGAAGAAAGTAAGTAGTTTGGTAAAGAATTACAGCTCAAATATCAAATTCCTTAACGCTAGAGGAGCATTTCTTAAAACCCCTTTTTAAAACCTTCGGAACTCTGGAAAACTCCTTAAAATGCAGTTATCTATTCAAATAATTCGTAGAAGCATTATTATTCACTTTTACACAGTAAATTTTTAAAAATAATCATGTTTTTCTTGAAAAACTCAAGTGGTGCTAGCTTATTTCACACCCTTTTTCACATTTTTGGTCCTCAACGCCAATTGCTACGTCCAAAAAAAAGTAAACTTATGCTTGATTTATCCGTGAAGCAATTCAGAACAAATTGTGGAAGAAAATTTTCATAATTCATTGAATTTAAAAAACGAACACAAACACATACAGGATCTCAATGAAACATGATGTTTCCTCGAAGAGATTCCTTTTTCTTTACTCTAAGCGTACATCTTTCGAAGATATGATCTAGCTTAGCATCTTACAAATGCTAAAATCGCCAACCCACCGAAAGTGTACTATGTATGCCGTGACCGGGATTCGATCTCACACCCCCTGGCTTAGAAGACTTGAAGGCTATCCTCTACGCCATGGGCGGCGGCTAAATGAAGTATTATAAACAATTTCAGAATCAGTTTTTTTTTCTATCGTGTAGATTTGATAGGTCATCTGTTATCAATAATTGATTAAAATTAAAATTAACTCATTTCTAAACTTATAATCTTTGTATCAGCAAAACTAGCGGTGTTAGTCAAGATCAACATCACCAAAATGTTGTTCACTTGAATTATCAATTAAATTCTATAAGTTAGTTTTGAATGGTAAGACCTTTTTTTAAATAAAAAAACTTTGTTTTTAAATAAAAAAATGTTTGAAAAAAATTATCTTCATATTTTGTTTTAACTTTCAAATATATCTCCGAAATGATGAGATAATGTTTGTAATAAGTAATGAACAATCATCAGATTTGATCATTCAATGCATTTGGAGAAGTTAAGAGAAGATTTTTTCTCAAAGCCAAAGCATGTAGAATATGGATATAAAAATGTCTATTCCATGAGAGTGCACAATTGATTGAGACAAATAATTTCTACGAAAACAGAAAAGAAATTTGTCTTTATTTGATACATTATAAAAATATCTTCTGATACGTTTTAATCACACATGTCAAAACCATATCTTTTTAAAATTATTCAAAAGATAAGCTCTTTGAAGCCAGAGGGTAAAAGGTTAAATTAACAGTTAACTGCCGTATTAAAAAGTGTATCGACGCAGTTTTTTGCCAAATTTTGAAGGCCAAAAATGAGGGGTCGCCCTATACAACGGTGAAAAAGTTTTGAAACCCTTCTCATAAAATTTTGCCAAAAAACGCAAGAGCATTCACCGTTTAATAGGGCATTCCAATGTTTTTTTCGTTTCCCGAACCATGATAAATTTGAAATATGAACCATGATAAAACCGAGCGTGAGTATGGCGAGTATTGAAAAAAATCGAACAGTTATAAATGCGAAAAACTACTGAATTGTGTTCTACAAGCATGATCTTCTTGTAACCCATAAATCTAAATTTTTAATATGCAAAACAAAGTTTCTACCTTTTGTCTTTTCCAGGACCCAACATTTCAATTGCCGGCAAAATAATTTCCATAGCTTGAATTTTTTTAACAATTAAATCTGCGCGTGAAAATTTATAAACGTTTTCCTTATTTTTATTATTGTTAACTTCAAAAATGAGCTTTTCAGCCTTTTCTTTTGATTACTGACAAAATTTCAATAAAAAAGTGATATTGAGCATTCAAAATTAAATATTGTATTGTTTTTATCAAATTAATTCTGACTTTGACCACTGCACTGGTACTAAAACCAAATTCAATTCAATCATGAACTATAAGTTTGAACAAACTCTCTTAGGTTCAAGATGGAATTTTATTTCCTAATCGAGAATTTACATGTCCAATTGTGATTAAATTTTTTTAAATTCAAAATATTACAACAAAAATTTTCAATCAACCCTTCAATTGAAAAAAAAAAGTTAATTAGGATGGTTTAAAATAAAGAATTATTATCATTTTACCATGATTAATTTTTAACTTGATCTCAAGTTTATATAAGAATACGAGTTTAATTTCATGTTATTTTTCGTGTTATAATATTTTGTGTATTCTATTTCTGTGCACTGATTCATATGTTCGAAGCTCTAAATTCTGGTTCAATTCAAAATGTTAATTTTGATTCGGTTTCTAGTGATTTGGAAGTATAAATTTCAAATTTGTAAACTTAACTGCTTAGCATTTATTTTTCAGCAATTCAGATTCAGAATTCAGATTCAGAATTCAAATTCAGATTTCAGATTCAGAATTCAGATTCAGAATTCAGATTCAGAATTCAGATTCAGAATTCAGATTCAGAATTCAGATTCAGAATTCAGATTCAGAATTCAGAATTCAGAATTCAGATTCAGAATTCAGATTCAGAATTCAGATTCAGAATTCAGATTCAGAATTCAGATTCAGAATTCAGATTCAGAATTCAGATTCAGAATTCAGATTCAGAATTCAGATTCAGAATTCAGATTCAGAATTCAGATTCAGAATTCAGATTCAGAATTCTGATTCAGAATTCAGAGTTCAGATTCAGAATTCAGATTCAGAATTCAGATTCAGAATTCAGATTCAGAACTCAGATTTTAAATTCAGCTTAAGAATACAGGTTTTCGAAATCCAAATTTAGTTAAATTTAATGACCACAAATACACAATTGATAAGGAATATCAATTGTGTATTTGTGGTCATTAAATTTAACTAAATTTGGATTTCGAAAACCTGTATTCTAAAGCTGAATTTAAAATCTGAATTCTGAATCTGAATTCTGAATCTGAATTCTGAATCTGAATTCTGAATCTGAATTCTGAATCTGAATTCTGAATCTGAATTCTGAATCTGAATTCTGAATCTGAATTCTGAATCTGAATTCTGAATCTGAATTCTGAATCTGAATTCTGAATCTGAATTCTGAATCTGAATTCTGAATCTGAATTCTGAATCTGAATTCTGAATCTGAATTCTGAATCTGAATTCTGAATCTGAATTCTGAATCTGAATTCTGAATCTGAATTCTGAATCTGAATTCTGAATCTGAATTCTGAATCTGAATTCTGAATCTGAATTCTGAATCTGAATTCTGAATCTGAATTCTGAATCTGAATTCTGAATCTGAATTCTGAATCTGAATTCTGAATCTGAATTCTGAATCTGAATTCTGAATCTGAATTCTGAATCTGAATTCTGAATCTGAATTCTGAATCTGAATTCTGAATCTGAATTCTGAATCTGAATTCTGAATCTGAATTCTGAATCTGAATTCTGAATCTGAATTCTGAATCTGAATTCTGAATCTGAATTCTGAATCTGAATTCTGAATCTGAATTCTGAATCTGAATTCTGAATCTGAATTCTGAATCTGAATTCTGAATCTGAATTCTGAATCTGAATTCTGAATCTGAATTCTGAATCTGAATTCTGAATCTGAATTCTGAATCTGAATTCTGAATCTGAATTCTGAATCTGAATTCTGAATCTGAATTCTGAATCTGAATTCTGAATCTGAATTCTGAATCTGAATTCTGAATCTGAATTCTGAATCTGAATTCTGAATCTGAATTCTGAATCTGAATTCTGAATCTGAATTCTGAATCTGAATTCTGAATCTGAATTCTGAATCTGAATTCTGAATCTGAATTCTGAATCTGAATTCTGAATCTGAATTCTGAATCTGAATTCTGAATCTGAATTCTGAATCTGAATTCTGAATCTGAATTCTGAATCAGAATTCTGAATCTGAATTCTGAATCTGAATTCTGAATCTGAATTCTGAATCTGAATTCTGAATCTGAATTCTGAATCTGAATTCTGAATCTGAATTCTGAATCTGAATTCTGAATCTGAATTCTGAATCTGAATTCTGAATCTGAATTCTGAATCTGAATTCTGAATCTGAATTCTGAATCTGAATTCTGAATCTGAATTCTGAATCTGAATTCTGAATCTGAATTCTGAATCTGAATTCTGAATCTGAATTCTGAATCTGAATTCTGAATCTGAATTCTGAATCTGAATTCTGAATCTGAATTCTGAATCTGAATTCTGAATCTGAATTCTGAATCTGAATTCTGAATCTGAATTCTGAATCTGAATTCTGAATCTGAATTCTGAATCTGAATTCTGAATCTGAATTCTGAATCTGAATTCTGAATCTGAATTCTGAATCTGAATTCTGAATCTGAATTCTGAATCTGAATTCTGAATCTGAATTCTGAATCTGAATTCTGAATCTGAATTCTGAATCTGAATTCTGAATCTGAATTCTGAATCTGAATTCTGAATCTGAATTCTGAATCTGAATTCTGAATCTGAATTCTGAATCTGAATTCTGAATCTGAATTCTGAATCTGAATTCTGAATCTGAATTCTGAATCTGAATTCTGAATCTGAATTCTGAATCTGAATTCTGAATCTGAATTCTGAATCTGAATTCTGAATCTGAATTCTGAATCTGAATTCTGAATCTGAATTCTGAATCTGAATTCTGAATCTGAATTCTGAATCTGAATTCTGAATCTGAATTCTGAATCTGAATTCTGAATCTGAATTCTGAATCTGAATTCTGAATCTGAATTCTGAATCTGAATTCTGAATCTGAATTCTGAATCTGAATTCCGAATTCTGAATCTGAATTCTGAATCTGAATTCTGAATCTGAATTCTGAATCTGAATTCTGAATCTGAATTCTGAATCTGAATTCTGAATCTGAATTCTGAATCTGAATTCTGAATCTGAATTCTGAATCTGAATTCTGAATCTGAATTCTGAATCTGAATTCTGAATCTGAATTCTGAATCTGAATTCTGAATCTGAATTCTGAATCTGAATTCTGAATCTGAATTCTGAATCTGAATTCTGAATCTGAATTCTGAATCTGAATTCTGAATCTGAATTCTGAATCTGAATTCTGAATCTGAATTCTGAATCTGAATTCTGAATCTGAATTCTGAATCTGAATTCTGAATCTGAATTCTGAATCTGAATTCTGAATCTGAATTCTGAATCTGAATTCTGAATCTGAATTCTGAATCTGAATTCTGAATCTGAATTCTGAATCTGAATTCTGAATCTGAATTCTGAATCTGAATTCTGAATCTGAATTCTGAATCTGAATTCTGAATCTGAATTCTGAATCTGAATTCTGAATCTGAATTCTGAATCTGAATTCTGAATCTAAATTCTGAATCTGAATTCTGAATCTGAATTCTGAATCTGAATTCTGAATCTGAATTCTGAATCTGAATTCTGAATCTGAATTCTGAATCTGAATTCCGAATTCTGAATCTGAATTCTGAATCTGAATTCTGAATCTGAATTCTGAATCTGAATTCTGAATCTGAATTCTGAATCTGAATTCTGAATCTGAATTCTGAATCTGAATTCTGAATCTGAATTCTGAATCTGAATTCTGAATCTGAATTCTGAATCTGAATTCTGAATCTGAATTCTGAATCTGAATTCTGAATCTGAATTCTGAATCTGAATTCTGAATCTGAATTCTGAATCTGAATTCTGAATCTGAATTCTGAATCTGAATTCTGAATCTGAATTCTGAATCTGAATTCTGAATCTGAATTCTGAATCTGAATTCTGAATCTGAATTCTGAATCTGAATTCTGAATCTGAATTCTGAATCTGAATTCTGAATCTGAATTCTGAATCTGAATTCTGATTCTGAATTCTGAATCTGAATTCTGAATCTGAATTCTGAATCTGAATTCTGAATCTGAATTCTGAATCTGAATTCTGAATCTGAATTCTGAATCTGAATTCTGAATCTGAATTCTGAATCTGAATTCTGAATCTGAATTCTGAATCTGAATTCTGAATCTGAATTCTGAATCTGAATTCTGAATCTGAATTCTGAATCTGAATTCTGAATCTGAATTCTGAATCTGAATTCTGAATCTGAATTCTGAATCTGAATTCTGAATCTGAATTCTGAATCTGAATTCTGAATCTGAATTCTGAATCTGAATTCTGAATCTGAATTCTGAATCTGAATTCTGAATCTGAATTCTGAATCTGAATTCTGAATCTGAATTCTGAATCTGAATTCTGAATCTGAATTCTGAATCTGAATTCTGAATCTGAATTCTGAATCTGAATTCTGAATCTGAATTCTGAATCTGAATTCTGAATCTGAATTCTGAATCTGAATTCTGAATCTGAATTCTGAATCTGAATTCTGAATCTGAATTCTGAATCTGAATTCTGAATCTGAATTCTGAATCTGAATTCTGAATCTGAATTCTGAATCTGAATTCTGAATCTGAATTCTGAATCTGAATTCTGAATCTGAATTCTGAATCTGAATTCTGAATCTGAATTCTGAATCTGAATTCTGAATCTGAATTCTGAATCTGAATTCTGAATCTGAATTCTGAATCTGAATTCTGAATCTGAATTCCGAATTCTGAATCTGAATTCTGAATCTGAATTCTGAATCTGAATTCTGAATCTGAATTCTGAATCTGAATTCTGAATCTGAATTCTGAATCTGAATTCTGAATCTGAAATCTCTTTTTGGGGCGACTGTTTAGTTTGCTTTTAATGGGTTGATTCTCGGCTTTCAGTCTCAAGTTTTTAGTAAAAACGACTTTATTTTTACATATCCAACGTTTCGATCATTATAGGATCTTCATCAGGGACTAAAATTTATTACAAAATTAAGTTTACGTCTACAGAATCTAAGTGATTCTTACCGAAAAAGTTGTCGTTTTTTTGTCCGGTTTGATACGGCGTATCGTTTACTGCTGTCTGTTTCTGTTTCAAACTATTGTAAAATATGTTGGATTTTTTGTGTATGTTGTAATTTTATGTGTGACTTACGGTTAAAAATTCTTTTCCAGGGCTATTGCTGATTTTTTGTAGGTTTTTGTAGCACTTTTTATGAACAAAATACTTGCACTGTGTGTTTTTTATTCTATGTTGTTTTTTAATTTATGATGGCGGTGTACTTATGGAGTCTGGTTGTTGGTTTGTGTTTTTTTGTTTTGGTTTCTTATTTCGTATTTTTTCGAGACACTGAAATATGTTGTTGTATGAAATGTGTATGATGTCTGTGTCTTTTTTAATATTGATGGAAGAATTTGTAGTTTTTATGTGACAACTTTCTAACATATTTAGTTTGTCTTGATTGTCACCTCTGTCGATAATTTTCACTTTGTCTATATCGAACAGATGATGCATAGCTGCTTCGTGTTCTATTAATGCTGTCTGTTGTCGTAGTTGGATGATTGCGTAGTCCTCGTTTGTGTATCCTTTTTCCCATAGTCGTTTCAGCTCGTTGGTTTGCGTTTTATGCTGTGACATTCGTTGTTTTAATTTAACGATTGTGCATCCTATGTAGCAGGCGTTGCATTTATGTTCGTTGTTTTCTTCTTCGCTCGTGTCTGGATTCCCGTTGCATTCGATTTTGTATACTACGTTTGTGTGGTCTTCATGTGGGGTTTTATCCTTTACCATAGGGAATAGTGATCCAATGGTTTTTTTCTGTTTAGTTGCTGTTTTAATATGAGTGTAATCCTTTTTTAGTGTTTTATTTATTTTTGATGTTAATCCATCGATGTTCGTGAGAGATTTGAAAATTTTATTTTCATTCTCTACCATAGCTGTTTGTTCTATTATTTTTTCTGTTGTTCTGTTGATCACTCTATTAATTAATGAGGTGGGGTAATCGTTCAATTTAAGTTGTTTCATTATAATGTTTCGTGTGGTGGTTTTGTCTGACTTGGATGTGAAAGTTGCTACTCTGTTCGCAAACGTTATTGCTACATTCATTTTTTGGTGTAACGGTTGGAATGAGTGGAAATTGAGAAATCTCCCAGAGGCAATTGGTTTCATGTACCAATCAGACAAAATCTTACCCTCTTCGTTCCTATGGAGCAACATATCCAGAAAAGGTAGAGATTCGTTCTCTTCCATTTCGACGGTAAACTGAACATTTTCATGCTGCGCATTGAATACGTTTTTTATCTCGTTCACTTGTGTTGGCGGCAGGACAAGGAAGAGATCGTCGACGTATTTTTTTATGTGCAGGGGTGGCGTAACGCAAAGGCTCACAAACCGGGACTCCCACTCCGACCCGTCGTTCCCTGTATGACCGCCCCTTCCTACCAACTATCGAAATACGTAGGATCGATCATACAGCGATCATTAACGCCTAAATATAGTTTAAAAAACTCGATGGAATTCAACGAATATATACAAGGCGTTACGATTCCACCGGGATACGTAATGGCATCATTCGACGTCGTCTCTCTCTTCACGTCGATACCAAAGGAACTGGTACGAAAAAGCATCTTCAAACATTGGAGCCGCTTGTCTATGCAAACTCCAATTTGTCTCGACATTTTTTGGGAAATGGTAGAGTTCTGTATGGACAGCAGCTATTTTTGCTTCAACAACACTTTCTACCAGCAAACCTCAGGACTCGCGATGGGAAGTCCGATAGCGTCACCAATCGCTGAGCTCACGTTAGACGACCTACTGGACGACGCAATCGAAGCTTGCGTTACGCCACCCCTGCACATAAAAAAATACGTCGACGATCTCTTCCTTGTCCTGCCGCCAACACAAGTGAACGAGATAAAAAAACGTATTCAATGCGCAGCATGAAAATGTTCAGTTTACCGTCGAAATGGAAGAGAACGAATCTCTACCTTTTCTGGATATGTTGCTCCATAGGAACGAAGAGGGTAAGATTTTGTCTGATTGGTACATGAAACCAATTGCCTCTGGGAGATTTCTCAATTTCCACTCATTCCAACCGTTACACCAAAAAATGAATGTAGCAATAACGTTTGCGAACAGAGTAGCAACTTTCACATCCAAGTCAGACAAAACCACCACACGAAACATTATAATGAAACAACTTAAATTGAACGATTACCCCACCTCATTAATTAATAGAGTGATCAACAGAACAACAGAAAAAATAATAGAACAAACAGCTATGGTAGAGAATGAAAATAAAATTTTCAAATCTCTCACGAACATCGATGGATTAACATCAAAAATAAATAAAACACTAAAAAAGGATTACACTCATATTAAAACAGCAACTAAACAGAAAAAAACCATTGGATCACTATTCCCTATGGTAAAGGATAAAACCCCACATGAAGACCACACAAACGTAGTATACAAAATCGAATGCAACGGGAATCCAGACACGAGCGAAGAAGAAAACAACGAACATAAATGCAACGCCTGCTACATAGGATGCACAATCGTTAAATTAAAACAACGAATGTCACAGCATAAAACGCAAACCAACGAGCTGAAACGACTATGGGAAAAAGGATACACAAACGAGGACTACGCAATCATCCAACTACGACAACAGACAGCATTAATAGAACACGAAGCAGCTATGCATCATCTGTTCGATATAGACAAAGTGAAAATTATCGACAGAGGTGACAATCAAGACAAACTAAATATGTTAGAAAGTTGTCACATAAAAACTACAAATTCTTCCATCAATATTAAAAAAGACACAGACATCATACACATTTCATACAACAACATATTTCAGTGTCTCGAAAAAATACGAAATAAGAAACCAAAACAAAAAAACACAAACCAACAACCAGACTCCATAAGTACACCGCCATCATAAATTAAAAAACAACATAGAATAAAAAACACACAGTGCAAGTATTTTGTTCATAAAAAGTGCTACAAAAACCTACAAAAAATCAGCAATAGCCCTGGAAAAGAATTTTTAACCGTAAGTCACACATAAAATTACAACATACACAAAAAATCCAACATATTTTACAATAGTTTGAAACAGAAACAGACAGCAGTAAACGATACGCCGTATCAAACCGGACAAAAAAACGACAACTTTTTCGGTAAGAATCACTTAGATTCTGTAGACGTAAACTTAATTTTGTAATAAATTTTAGTCCCTGATGAAGATCCTATAATGATCGAAACGTTGGATATGTAAAAATAAAGTCGTTTTTACTAAAAACTTGAGACTGAAAGCCGAGAATCAACCCATTAAAAGAATCTGAATTCTGAATCTGAATTCTGAATCTGAATTCTGAATCTGAATTCTGAATATGAAATCTGAATCTGATATCTGAATCTGAATTCTGAATCTGAAATCTGAATCTGAAATCTGAATCTGAAATCTGAATCTGAAATCTGAATCTGAAATCTGAATCTGAAATCTGAATCTGAAATCTGAATCTGAAATCTGAATCTGAAATCTGAATCTGAAATCTGAATCTGAAATCTGAATCTGAAATCTGAATCTGAAATCTGAATCTGAAATCTGAATCTGAAATCTGAATCTGAAATCTGAATCTGAAATCGGAATCTGAAATCTGAATCTGAAATCTGAATCTGAAATCTGAATCTGAAATCTGAATCTGAAATCTGAATCTGAAATCTGAATCTGAAATCTGAATCTGTAATCTGAATCTGAAATCTGAATCTGAAATCTGAATCTGAAATCTGAATCTGAAATCTGAAATCTGAATTCTGAATCTGAATTCTGAATCTGAATTCTGAATCTGAATTCTGAATCTGAATTCTGAATCTGAATTCTGAATCTGAATTCTGAATCTGAATTCTGAATATGAAATCTGAATCTGATATCTGAATCTGAATTCTGAATCTGAAATCTGAATCTGAAATCTGAATCTGAAATCTGAATCTGAAATCTGAATCTGAAATCTGAATCTGAAATCTGAATCTGAAATCTGAATCTGAAATCTGAATCTGAAATCTGAATCTGAAATCTGAATCTGAAATCTGAATCTGAAATCTGAATCTGAAATCTGAATCTGAAATCTGAATCTGAAATCTGAATCTGAAATCTGAATCTGAAATCTGAATCTGAAATCTGAATCTGAAATCGGAATCTGAAATCTGAATCTGAAATCTGAATCTGAAATCTGAATCTGAAATCTGAATCTGAAATCTGAATCTGAAATCTGAATCTGAAATCTGAATCTGTAATCTGAATCTGAAATCTGAATCTGAAATCTGAATCTGAAATCTGAATCTGAAATCTGAAATCTGAATCTGAAATCTGAATCTGAAATCTGAATCTGAAATCTGAAATCTGAATCTGAATTCTGAATCTGAAATCTGAATCGGAAATCTGAATCTGAAATTCGAATCTGATTTTTGAATCAGAAAGCTGAATCTGAATTCTGAATCTGAATTCTTAATTAGAATTCTTAATTAGAATTCTTAATCTGAATTCTGAATCTGAATTCTTTTTTCTTTAGGGAATTCTAGCGCCTTTTGATGACACCGGCGATGTAGTTCCTCATTCGAGATCCAGTTGCCAGGCCACCAAGCGCGGATGATATTCCGCAGGCAGCGGTTTACAAATACTTGCAGTTTTCGCGTCGTTACCGCATATGTGCACCAAGTTTCGCACCCGTACAGCAATACGGATTTGACGTTTGAGTTGAAGATTCGGATTTTTGTTCGTAGAGAGATCTGGCGTGACCGCCAGATGTTTCGGAGACTCGCAAACGCAAATCGGGCCTTTCTGATCCGTGTTTCGATGTCTTTTCTGGTACCACCATCAGGCGTAATCTGGCTACCAAGATACTGGAAGCACTCCACTTTCTCAACTTGTTGCCCAGCTACCATGAAACTGGAGGGATTTCCTGTGTTGATTTCCATCGACTTGGTCTTTCCGACATTGACTTTGAGACCTGCTGCCTTGGAACTTTCGGTGAGGTCGTCGAGTTTGCTCTGCATATCTGGTTGTGTTTGGGCGAGCAAAACAATATCGTCAGCCAGGTCAAGGTCGTTCAGTTGCTCCATTGTTGAAGGATTCCACGGCAATCCTCGGTTCGGTGCACAGTCAATCGATCCAATCAGAATCTCATCCATTACGATTAGAAAAAGTAGCGGTGATAGAATACATCCTTGTCTCACTCCAGCAGTTACCGGGATTGGTTCGGACAAGACACCGTCGTGCAAGACCTTGCACGAAAATGCCTCATACTGTGCTTCGATGAGATGGACTAGTTTCTCTGGGACCCCTCGTCGCCTTAGAGCCGCCCAGATGTTTTCATGGTTAAGTCGGTCGAATGCTTTTTCGAAATCAACGAACACCAGCAGAAGAGAGTCCTGGAGTTCGTTGATTTGTTCCAGTATGATTCGTAGCGTTGTGATGTGGTCCACACATGATCGTCGAGATCGGAATCCAGCTTGTTGCCGTCGGAGTGTAGCGTCTATTTTCTCCTGGATCCTGTTCAGAATCACTTTGCAGAGTACTTTGAGGGTTGTACAGATCAACGTTATGCCTCGCCAGTTACCGCACTCTGTCAGGTCTCCTTTCTTCGGGACCTTTACGAGGATACCCTGCATCCAGTCGGCCGGGAATGTTGCAGTATCCCAGATGTCAGCGAAAAGACGGTGCAACATTTGTGCTGATAGGGCAGGGTCGGCTTTCAGCATTTCAGCAGGGATGCAATCGATCCCAGGTGCTTTGTTGGATTTCATGTTTTTGATTGCCGCTTCTATTTCAGCCAGCGAAGGCGCCTCCGAGTTGACGCCATTTATGCGACTTACTGTTGGCGCTTCGAGCTGCAGATTCTGTTGGTCATCGCTATTCGTGACTCGGAAGAGTTGTTCGAAGTGCTCAGTCCATCGTTTGAGCTGATCTGTTCGATCGGTCAATAACTGACCTGCTCGGTCTTTTAGCGGCATTCTTGCATTAGTCCTTGCACCACTGAGGCGGCGAGAAATGTCATAAAGTAATCGGATATCTCCATTGGCGGCGGCTCTTTCTCCCTCTTCGGCTAGGGAGTTTGTCCAGGCTCTCTTGTCTCGTCTACAAGCTCGTTTAACTGCCTTTTCCAGCTCCGCATATCGTAAGCGGGCGGCTGCTTTGGCTGACCCGGTACATGCCTGCTCAATTCCGACTTTCGCCTTTCTCCGATCGTCGACCATCCTCCAAGTTTCATCCGACATCCATTCACTCCTTCTTCCACAAACTTTACCGAGAGTACCATGGCTCGTCGTGATAAAGGCATTCTTGATTCCACACCACTGTTCTTCGACTGTTCCGTCTGTCGGCAGCTCCGAGGCTCGGGATTCTAGCTGTTCAACGTATGCCCTTTTCACCTCTGGATTCTCCAACCGGCGGACGTCGTATCGACACCCGACTTTCTCCTCGCGCCGTTGGACACGCGCAACTCTCAGTCGTATCTCGCCAAGGACGAGGTGATGGTCAGATGCAATGTCTGCGCTTCGCTTGTTGCGGACATCAAGAAGGCTCCTTCTCCATTTTCGGCTGATGCAGATGTGGTCAATTTGATTTTCTGTTCGGCCATCTCGGGATACCCAAGTGACCTTATGTGCTGGTCGATGGGGGAAGAGCGATCCACCGATCACCATGTTGTTGTTGCCACAAAATTCTACAAACAGCTCTCCGTTTTCGCTCATCTGTCCTAGACCATGGCGCCCCATGATGCGCTCAAGGTCCTGATTGTCGGAGCCAATCTTTGCGTTGAAGTCGCCCAAATGGATTTGAATGTCACCCTTCGGAATTTTCTCTACCACGCTGTTCAGTTGACTGTAAAACTGCTCTTTCTCCTGCAAGTCGGCAACGTCAGTTGGCGCATAACACTGGACCATTGTAAGGTTTCTAACCCGTGTTCTGAATCTGGCTACGATTATTCTTTCGTTTATCGGTTCCCATCTAATGAGGGCCGCGTAGGCCTGCGGGCTTAACAGGAAACCAACTCCTCGTTCCCGAGTAGCATGTTCTCCTCGTATGCCAGAGTAAAGCAGGACTTGCCCGGATTGTGTCTTGTGTTCTCCAGTATTAGGCCAACGGACTTCGCTCAGTCCCAGAATTTCAAGCTTGAGGCGGCTAGCCTCTCTAGCAAGTTGTTCCAGTTTGCCTTGTTGGGCAAGGGTTAAAACATTCCAAGTTCCAATTCGTGTCCGTGTTTTCATGCTAAAAGTCGTCGCCAAAGTTCCAGGTCGGTCATTTCTTTCGGATTCCGTAACAATTTCAAATCGGGAGCGGTAGGTTGTTAGCCTAAAGTCCCTATCCCGCGATGGGGCTGCCATCTTGGACTTAGCTGGCGGGAGCCGCATTTCATAAATTCAGCCGCTTGCTGCAAGACAGACGCTGTTTGAGCCGCCCCTGACCTGGAGAACAGACGCTTGGTTGTTGATGCACGCCGCCCCTGACCTGGGGAACAGACGCGTGCGGCCACCTTCTCAGTCTGCATGCGACCAAAGCATCCACCGGGGTTGGGTACCCGATCTCCGCTTAGGTTACTCGCACCCCAGCCGGCACCGCGGGGAGGTAGAGATAGGAGTTGTGAATAAGAGGTGATATGACCACTATGGGGTCTCGTGTTGCACATTATCCACCGTTTACCAGCCTAATATTTTTAGATATTCAATAAACAAATTTTTATAAACTTAATCCTTTAAAATAACTCGCGATTGAATACAATGTGTGGCCATCAAAGAAATCGCCAATAAAGTCCACCGACGAGCTGTTGCTCATCTAGTTAAACAGTTTCGTTCACCGTCGATAAACCATTTCCGACGACCTTTATCGTGCATAGTTAGTTAAAAGTATAGTCCGGTAGAAAAAAAAACTGAGCTGTTCCGCTACCGTTTCCAACTTTCCTAATTAAATTTAATCACGTCCAAACAAGTAAACTCTCATTGAGGCGGTAAATTTTACAACCATCAGCTGGCCGGTCGGTACAATTTACTTTCTGCCGACATTAAACCGGATGTTGCAAGGAATAGTTAGTTTTTTCAACCTTCCAGCATTGCTTATTCCTGTTTGCAGCTCGAGCCATAAAGTGGCAAAGCGTCCCCGCCGTCGTCGTCCCTGAAATGAGCTCGTTTTGCCTCATTTCATCCAGAAAATATATAGCAAAAGTTTTCCTAACTCGAGGAAGGAAAAAGTTAAGTGCTTTACAAAAAATCGCAATAATAGGATGACGCTGCTTGCGATAAAAAGGGTTTCTCCATCCATGAGCTGAAGCTTAGAAAAGGTGGGAAAGTGATTTCAAATCTTTTTCTCTCTAAATTTTCGATTTTTAGTTTCATGCATAATAAGATTGAAAACTTGTTGAAGTTTTTAAAACTGTTGCAAAAATTGTGATTTCATGTTCTCTTTGTGAAAACTTTCAGTTGATGACAGCACTGGAAAAAAAATTAAACGCAATTTTTTTTTCATGCAACTCCTTCTTCCGGTAGGAAATTTCACGCTCTCATTCGGTTGTTTAATTTTTACCCTACGCCAACACATTCTATTTTCCTGTTTCCATTCAAAGGCAGGGGAACATAACATGTGCCAACTGCTGGCGCTGACCTGTCAGAAAAGCTTGCGAGCAAAATACAGTAGAAAAACAGAAAGAACCATTCGCAAAAAAACGCTACACATTTAAATTTTACGAAAAATGGAAAAGCCGGGCAAAGTTTTCAACAATGCACCATTGATGCTGCTAGCAAGTGGAGCGGCTTAAGTAGTGAGAAAAAAATGAGGTGACGGGAAGGAAGCTCCTCTGCTGGAAGCACCTGATTGCAATTACCGAATTTTCCAATTCCGAATCCGTTAAAGTTTGATGTTTTCTTTCGTTAGTTTAGTTTTCGCTGTGCTGTTGGTCTCTCACAGCTGTCGGAAAACTACAAAAAGTCACATTTTTCACCGCCGCACCAACAGCATTAGTCAGCGGTTCAGCAGTGACAGATCGTTAAAGGTTGTTATTCTCCCGGACGGAGGAAAACCCGGAAGTGTGAACTAGGACGTGGCAATCTAACAATATTTAATAAGAACGGTTTGAAAATTTTGATCGTACCCACTTATCAGAAGGATATTTTGTATTCGAGATACTAAGATAAATCGAAACTTTAGAAGCTACCAAACTCTACACGCAATTTTCTCGAAACAGCGATGCTAAGTGTTGAGAACTGGGTGCACTGCTTGAGAGTACCTCGAGACGCCGCCAAACAATCGTGACGAATCTTGAAACTATTTGGGGCGGACGCAGAGGCTATTTGACAGACGCAACGACGACCGGCATCCTATTGACATCGCCGTCGTTTCCTTGGTTACTTTATCACACTTCTCCGACGTGGCTACTTCGAGGTTAACAAATGTGAATCACACAAATTAATGAAAAAATGTGAACTAATGTGAACTAATTTCTATCTTCTATAGTTGTTACCGAATATTTAGCTTGCCGTTCTTATTATTCCATCCGTTCCGTTGATTTGTAATCGGTTCCGCTACATAGCAGGTTAGATTTCAAGTTAAAATATTGGTAAATAGTATTAATCGAAATTTATTAGAAAGTCAGGTTTCCTAACTGTTTCCCGGCATAATCAGCAAACACGTTGACGCGTTAAACATACCTGAAAACTATTAATGTAAGTTGAATAACTTTAAGTCGCTTCAATAATACTTATAATAAACTTTCAGTTTGAAGCGTTTCGCTAGCAAAATTGGTTTTTTGTAACGCCCACCGTCAACACTAAGATAGACACCGAAAACAAGATTTTCTTATTTGGCTTATTCAACACGACAAGAGAGGAGTTTTGTTTGTTTATTTCATCAGTGCATATTCTCCATTTTTCCTTCGCTGATCAACTGTGAAAAAGTAATAATTGTTGGGTTGTCAATCGTCTTGTTTTTGTTTACATGTGGTAATATTATTACAAACTTTATTCACCGTATGTTACCAGATGCAGTGATTTTGCAAAAAAAAAATCAACTATAATATAGGGGCTCCAGAGAGTGAAAGCTTGTTGAGTATTTTGCTTCGTTATTCGATTTATTTCCCAGAATTTGATGAACTCGAAAAGTTGAAAAATTATTTTGCTTAAATCTCTATTAAATCTCGGGTGCAATGAGTTAGTGGCTCCAGAGAGTTTAGCGTTATGCCATTTTGAACTTGGCGTCCATTTTCCATTTTTTCTTCGCTTATGAACTATGGAAAAGTAATAAATGTTGAGTTGCCAATCGTCTCGATTTCGTGAATAAGTCATAGTATTATTTCAAATTTTATCGGTTAACAATTAAAATAATTGTTTTAGAAATAGATCAAAATGCACCTCTCAATTTTTATGTTATAACTATCCAAAAATTTGCTTTGAAAATCCAAAGTCCGTTTCGTTGAACGAACCACATGGATTTTGTTTGCATGTACAGCTGCTTTGGTTCGTAGGTTTTCTAAAAGTCACCAGATGCAGTGATTTAGCAAAAAATCAACTTAAATATAGCGGCCCCAGAGAGTGAAAGCTTGTTAAGCATTTTGTTTCCTTATACAATTTATTTCTAAGAACTTGATGTACTTGAACAGTTGAAAAATTATATTGTTCAAATCTCTATTAAATCTAGGGTGCAATGAGTTAGTGGCTTCAGAGAGTTTAGCGTTAAATCATGTTAAACTTGGCGTCCATGAATAAGGGAGAGTGGGGATACTTGATCCCCTTTTCTTGTTTTCACCATATCTTTTTGTAAAACTTTAGCAACTCGTCGTCTTTGACATTTTTTTACAGCTTGTAACTTTAAGTTTCTATGCTCCAAAAATTAGAACGATAATTGAACCCATTGATGAACTAGAAGCATTTTCGTGGGAGTAAAAAAATTGCGATTTTTCTGAAGTTAGAGGAGATTTGATCCCCTATTGAAGGAGACTTGATATTTTATTCAGGAAGCCCTAATCCATGCATAAAAATCAAATAAAACCCCAAGATAGAATGTTAATTGACAATTTGGTTATGTTTGTTCTTATTTCACAATTTATAGCAGACATAAGAAGAAAATTCTATAACTTTATCTCAACGCTAATAACATTGCATACTTAAAGGCGCTATTTTTTTATAATTAAGAGAAAATTAATTATTTTTGCTCTTTACTTCAGACAATTGTTTAGTATTAATATTAGTAATTTCGTAATCAGCAATCATAACGATCAATTCAGAAGAAGAATATGCCGTTTGGAAGGGGGATCAATTGTACCCAACTTTAGGGGATCAATTGTACCCATAATCAACATTTTAGAAAACTTTTTCTTAAAAAAAGTTGAAAGTTTTCCATTGCTTTGAAAATATAGCATTATGAAGTTCATTTTACGCTCGAACGATTGATACATTGGAACAAATATTTTTTTCATAATTTTCCCATGTAAGGAACATTTTAAAGTGATGAAAAAAGATCTTCAAGTTACATTTTGTGAAATTTTTCAAACAAAGTTCAATTACTCAAACAATTATTTTGTTAAAAATTTTTAAACTACAAGCATTGTTATTTTGCTCATTTTGGCACATTTGCCAGAACATTTGATCTTTGTAAGACATTCCAGTTTCGAGATATGGCTGAGGAATCAAGTATCCCCAGGGATCAAGTATCCTCATTCTCCCCTACTATTGTTATCTAAGTTTATGGCATATTGGAAAATTGTAATTTGAATCATCGACGTTTTTCGGCGGATCCGTCGAAAAACGTCGATGATTCAAATTACATTAAAGCGCGGCGATAAACAATATTCCAATATTGGAAAATTGAAATTCTAGTTAGAGAGCAATACTATTGACATGAAAAGTATTGTTGAATTTATATGAAAACTAGCTGATCCCGTACGAACTTCGTTTCGCTTTAAATCATTGGTACGTCAAAATGAGTGTAGAAAATGAATTCGAAACATTTTTTCGACAATTTTGGGGAAAAAATTCAACAGTGTTTAAATTTGCTACTATTACTATTACTTGAAATTCAAATTAAACGGTTGATTGGCTTTTTATTAAAATTTATGTGAGAGTGTTTTCTTCTCGATCGGTTGCAAAATCTAGACATCATGGCAGAAACGTGTACTATTTCTTTATGGGCACGACTCTTTTGCTTGACCTTCACACTTAAATTGGTATCAATTAACTGCCTCCAACAAAATTATTGCACAAAACACTGAACTTTCAATGAAACCCTCTTTTTCTGTCCCATGGCCCGAAATTCGATAATTGAAACCATTTTTTCTTTTCAAATTATGTGTAAAATAACGTCAGGAACTTGAAAACAGTGAACAGTGAATATAGACGCCCTTTTCGCCAACCCTTGACACGGAACATGCTACCTGGAATCAATTGCTCATAGTTTATAACCCTCATCTGAACATTTTCATCTCAATCCGATGCATGATCACGACAATATCACGAAAACAGTGAGCAACTGACATGGACGGCCTTTTTTTTGACCACGATTCAAAACTTGACACCTGAAATCAATTATCTTTTCTGTTAAACTCCTATGTGTCAATTTTCATTACAATTCTATGCTCAATCAATAGAATATCGTAAAAACAGTGAACAGATAATAACCCCTTTTGCCGACCCCTGAGTCAAGATTTGAAACCTGAAAGCAAAAGAGCGTCCCTCAAAACTCCTATGCGGAAATGTTCATCTCAATCCAATGTAGAATAACGTCAAAATCGCAAAAACATTAATCAGTGAATATGGACGACCCCTTTGGCCGACCCCTGACCCTAAATTTGATAACTGCAATCGATTTCTCGTCTTTCAAAATACTCAAGTGCAAATTTTCAACACGATCCGACAAAAAATAACGTCAATATCGCGAAAACCATATTTCTGTTGTATGAACGACCCCCTCCAGAAGGGGTCATCCTAAAATCTGAAAACATTTTTCATCCTTCCTGGACGTAATGAGTATCCATGCCAAATTTCAAACCCCTAGCTCTTAAGACGACTGAGTCTATAGAGGACAAACAAACATACAGATAATTGCTTTTTATATATATAGACTAGCTGATTTTACCCGGCCTTGCTCGGGTTCACAATAAATATAAATCAAAATGAATCGTTTGACTTTTCGAAATTTTGGGAGTTTTATATTCATCATTATAAGAAATTTGGCCCAAGTTTGGCCATGTTAGCTTTGTTAGTCTTTTTAAAGTTTTTATTGAGAATATTCACTGTTCATCGTTTTCGTATAATCGAAAAATTCATAGTTATAAGATTTTAATCAATGGAAATTCAAAAAAAAAATCCTGGTATGCTAATTCATCTTTTCATGAAAAACATTTTTTACAACCATCATTTTTTAGGAAGATTGAATAGATTTGGCCTAATAGTTTTATCTTTAAAAGATTAAACTGCTTTTTTCTATCTTTTCCATCCCCTATCTAATGAAAATATCCGTTGAAGATTATCCCACTTTTCAATATGGATGTCCCTGTAAATATCCCTGTAAAATGGTATATTTAAGTTTCATTTAGTAAGAATTTTTTACAAAACCTCCGAGCTTTGTTGAAGCATATTGAAAACTCACTTTGCATGTTTCCAATGGCATATGTGAATTTTTTCGCTATTCAATTTCGCACTGTTTTATTATTAGTTTACCTTAAATGTTGAAAGTTCTACTAATAGCTTTTCTTATTTAATTTTTGGCATTTCGGCGAGTTGTGAAAATTCAAGGTAGAATATTTAGAAAGAACATGAAAGTATTATAGGTGGAAAGATCAAAGCTAGAGCGCTTTGGGTAGAAGAAATTGAATAGTTGGTGAAAATGTGAGCAGGGCTTTTGTTGTGTGAATTACAACACAATTCACCACGATGCATTTGGCCAAAAAGTAAGGCATCGGATGGATAATATGCGAAAACAAAAGTAGCAACCATCCGATGTACCTGAAAAAGTAGCACGCATCGATAGAATTGGCTTAGCAATAGAACAGCACATGTGAGCGCTGCTTGGGTGATTTTTTTGCCCGGTCGGACACAATCTCACATGTGTTCGACCCGTCCGTGTTTCAATGTGGGTAGGAATGCGATGGGTTTCTTCATCGCTTCCTATCAACATTGAAACGGCGCGCGGCAAAGAATCACGCAAGTAGTTCAAAAGCTGTTCACACAACAAAAGCCCTGCTCACATTTTCACCAACTATTCAATTTCTTCTACCCAAAGCGCTCTAGCTTTGATCTTTCCACCTATAATACTTTCATGTTCTTTCTAAATATTCTACCTTGAATTTTCACAACTCGCCGAAATGCCAAAAATTAAATAAGAATATATCCCAGCGGCGATTAAAATAAGATAACACTAATAGCTTTTTGAAGTTATCGAAAACAAATCATCTTGAAAACACCATTTTTATATTATGAAAAAGGTTTTTTTTAGTTCTGTTTTTTTTTTTCATGGGCACAAATATCCCATTAATGGATGGTAGAATCGACCACATTGGTCATCAATGATATCTCAAAAGTTAGAAATTGGTCAGTGAAACAGAATTGTATAAAACTCAAAACCGCACATTTTATTATCTAATCAATTTTCTAATCCCCTATTAAAATCCCCTATTAAAATCCCTATTAAAATCCCAATTGAAGCGTTAAAATCGCAGCCTTGAGCTTATAACTCTGAATTGAAAAAAATTTCTTTCTCTATGAGGAATTCCAAAAATTTAAATATGGTTGACCCTCAAAGCCCCCCAGCGGCGGTAAAGAACACTTTGAAAGCCACTACTATCCTAGTCAATATATTCCTAACAGGCTAGATGTATTTTTCAATCAAAACGTAAGCTTATAATTGTATCAAAATATCTCGTACCGGTAGCACGTGCTTTGAACAGTAGAAGTTTCAAAAACACCCGCCTAAATTTTCACTTCCAAATTTTTAATGCGCAGCAAGCTTTACTATCCGGTACATGTGAGATCTGGATGGTCGTTGTTTCTAATACCCGGCCCATGGTACTGGTGAAAATAATCCCGCCAACGAAACGAACGGAAACGAAAATCGGTTCGCAAAATGGGTGCCATGACTTTTAATTCGTGGGAATAAAACCGTTGTTGTATGGACGACCCCCTTCCAAAGGGATCATCCGAAAATCTAAAAACATTTTTCATCATTCCTGGTTCTAATGAGCACCCATGCCAAATTTCAGCTCTCTAGCTCTTAAGGCGGCTGAGCCTATTGAAGACAAACATGCAAACGAACAAACAAACGGAAATTACTTTTTATATATACATATAGATTTAGAACTGTTTAATTTTGAAAACATGAAAATTTAGTTTTTTTTTGTTTCACACGAGAATTAAGACGTTTAGACAAAGTTGTAAAATTTAAGAAAATTTGAAATTTCGAACACTAGGCTTGTTTGCAATTGACTGTTTATTTTTGAAAACATGTAAGTAGACCTTTTAAATTGCCTGTAATGTGAAAAAAGTGATGACCTCAGAGGTAATTCGTTATTTTGTATCTTCAGTTTGAGAGCATTATGATTTTGGCTCTAGTTTACCATACATTTTCAGAGCCTACTAATCTACAGGAGAGATTGATAGGTTGGGTTGGAGGATTGTCTATCTGAGTTTAATTGGTCGGTTACAATATGATGCAATTGTGTAGCAATAAAATTATCGAAAATCTGTGTCAAAATCTCTTTGTAATTACAGTTAAGAAACTAACAAAAATTTCAATAAAAAAACATTGGTATACAATATACATATGTATAATGTGTGGAAATACCAAATCAAAGTCAACCAATCTTTTATTTATTACTTTGCAGCAAGCAGATTTTATTTTTTTTTCAGCCTTAATGATGCAAAAAAAATACTTTTTAATAATTTGAAAAACAAAAAAAAATATTATTATTCAACATGATCTTTATCTATATGCTTATCATTCACGAAAGGATTTCGAAAGCTGTATTGTGATGCCAAATTAACATTCATTACTAAATTTACAGATAATATCAAGGTTATAATTCATTGTATGAAATGTGTTCAAGTAAAGAAAAAAGTTTAACAATGCATGTTTCAGCGTGTTCTGTATTCATTGGAAATTGAAAAAAAAAAAATGTTTTGAATATTTGACAAGTTCATGTTATTACTGTTAATACTGTTTCCACCGGAAAACTATGGAGTGATCATTTTAATTCTTTGATGTTTCAGCTTTTCTGATGGGTTAGACAAATCATGAATCCATTGAGTCCATCTACTGATTATCTCTTTCTCTTTCTGTTGCATTAGAACAGCATTTTTTTCCATTCATTGAAAAAATAATAATTTTTTTTACATTTTTCTTAAATATGGTGGAATTTTCATTGTTAAAATATTAACCTGCAGCCCGGAACTTCAATCAAATTGTAGATTTGAATTTAATTTTATGTTTTCAGTTTGATAACCACTATACTAACTACTAAATTTTTCCTTACTGTTTATTTATATCATGGTGTATTTCGATAAAGAGTTGAAAACTATTCAATGATTGATTCTATTGATGTCATCATTATTTCAAATTGGTAAATTTATATTACGTTATATTTAAATTTCCAGGTTTTCCGAAACTTATTTTAACCTTAAAATGAAACGAATTAGAATACGTTAAAGAAAAATTAAGATTGCAACCTTAATAATTCGTTTCAGCTTATGTATCGATTGATTTTTCAGATAAAACTTACAATGTAGTAAAACCTCGGGCCATCAACGGTAGATTGTTTACGAATAGGTTAGTTAGTAATTTGTTTTTCAATTGATTTTTATATCTGCATAATTACTTACATTTCAGTTGTGAATTTTATGTTCCGACGCCGCAGATACTGTCAGCTTCATCTCCGCCTTGATTTCCTCAGAAGACAGCTTTTGGTGGACCGCCAGTTGTTTTATTTCCCTCTTACACCTCGGCGTCAGGGAAGATGGACGTCCACATCGCTTCTTTGTTGCATATTTTTCGCCTAGCCGCAGAAAGTTATGCACCACATCCTTACTCCTACCAATCCTGATGGCGATTTCACGCAAGGTTAGCCCTTATTTTCGAAGAATATCTACTCTACCCTTCTCATAATCGCTCAAAGGGCTATTTTTTGGCATTTTTCCTGCAAATATCAAATAAAATGTGAAAACCTTGACCAATAATGTTTTCTTTCTTTGTCACCATCAATTCAATTCTTATTAAGCAAACTTTTCACTTTCAGCATAAAAAATATCCTCCGCGAGCGAAATTGAACAGAAGCAAACAACTGTCTTTATACTTGTTTCCAGGCGCAAAACGAAAATATTTGTACTCTGACACGCACACATGCATTCTAACCCATTCTGACACACAGATAATATTCTACTCACCACTACATTTACATTGACTAACATTCGGTTACAGTTGTTTTCACTGTAAACGTAAGAGCAGTAAAAACTATGTTGTCTTTATACTTATTTCCAGTAATTAGCCCCACACAGTGACTGATTTTCAGCTTTTGGCACACGTTTTTAAAATGTATTTTCAACGTTACTCGTAAGGTGCCCATTATGCCCTTTATGCATATAGGGGAAATAATTTTCGCTCCAGCCTAGGCAATTGACCAGCTCTGCGGTACATAAATACACTTTTGTGAACTTTGAAAGAAATTTGCCAAAATTACTCAGTAATTCAGTAGTCTTTGTGATTTCATAATTTTAATTTCAGTACTACATTTTTGATTTGTGAAAATTGACAAGTCGCACAGTTTTATTGTTCTCCCCGTTCGAAAGTTCGAATAGATCAACGCGTGTTGAAATTGCAGGTCGTGGTAGCGTAGGTGGCGCAAAACAAATGACTTCGATGGTTTTGGGTGAACTGACTATATCTATGCGTTGGTGCACTATACGCGGTAGTACTTTAAATCCCTCCTGATAGAAAATAGGCAAGCAGGCAGCAGGTTCGCTCCCCTAAACCGATCCAGACAGCTTCCGCTAGATCTAACCAGGGGGAAAATTGTGCTTACTCGTGCACATTTTGAAACCACCGCTGTACTCTGGCTCTACATTGTGGTGTTCTATACGTATATGTAGGTTTATTGAACGGGATGTTGGTAAAGTGAAACATTTGAAACTAATTTAAAAAAAAATTGTCGATACGGAAAAATAGGGCACTTTACTAGTGCTGGAATCAACAGCTCATTTTATTGAGGTTTATTTATCAATCCAAACAGGAAGAATATAAAAAGTTTTTAAGACTTTTGTTAATATTTCAAATGACAAGATTTTTGTATACAAATATTATCTAATTACATAATTTTAATTTTTGGTAGACCATTATAAACAATATGAATTCAACCCATTTCAGGAAACTTAACACTTTTAAAAACAAGGTTGGGAAAATAAGGGCGTAATGGCCACCTTGAGGAGGACACTTGTTTAACCATAGAAAACAACTATAATATGTGAGTTACATCATTGTTTCCTGTTCCGACACAAAAGTCTATTTCCTAACTGGCTGTATCAGTCACTGTAGGCGCGTGATCAGAACTCCCCCTGGGGAGCAACATTATTAGCAACCGAGGCACGATGAGCGTTTTGTGGAGCAGAATCTAGCAGCAAATTAAACTCGATCAAGTGAACTGGATTATAGAGCTACATCTTGACTAGTTTCATCTGACGATTTGGCCTATTGGTAAGGTGTCGGAGAGGTAATCAGAGAAATCGAGTTCGATTCCTGGTCGAGGCGATTTTTTTTATTTACCATTCACGGTCGATGTATTTTGCACTAAACGGTGAGTTGTAGATCAATCAAACAAAGCAATAACAAAATAATGTATGTCTGTTTGTAGAATACATACAATTCACACATACACACACTCTTACATCATGTTTCTGGTGCTTTGTTTGGCGTATGATGATACTAACGGGTGGCAACTAAAATCTTGGAATTTCTCTTTCAAGCTGTGAAAAAAGTGTATTTGAAGAAGATTTGATTTATTGGAGTTAAAGGTACAATGTCCATTTAAAAAAATAATAATGAACAGTTGGAAACGGTCCATAATCGGCTGTTCGGCGAAGCTTTCGTTTGATGTCGGAACAAGAGCGTTGTACAGTAGACTGAGTCGATTTGGGGACATTTTTGAATTTCTCAAACCCTGGGGTCTTAAAAGCTTCGTTTTGGTCCAAAACTCATCCATGAATTTTTGCACAATTAATAAGCAACGTTTACATGAGTAAATTTGAACTTTTAGGCTTATATGGAAAAAATGAATATTTTGTACTGAAAAGTCAACATTATTTTTGTTTCTTCTGTGGTACCAAGCCTGCTAATGGTTTTTGTGCCAATTTATAAATTTTCTAAAGGGAATTTTCCGCTGAATAACTTTATCGAATATCATAACTTCGTATCTTTTTACACAATAAAGTTACTAGCTGTTTAACAGGTGTATGTTTTTTTGCATTGATAAATAATAAATTCAATTGACACCAATGCTTGTGCCCACGAAGTATTGCATGAAAAGTGTTCTTGCTAGATTACGCACACTTTCTTCGCCATTTGTGTTCAAATCATAATGCTTGAAATGAAAAACCGAAATCTGCCACTATTTTAATGAGGAACCCTGAAACTCCTACAAAAACAGCCAGCGCCAATCATCAAGAAAACTACAATTATACGCAAACCCGACCGAAATTACGCGATAATTCAAATAGGTAATAAG
Organism: Uranotaenia lowii; assembly: GCF_029784155.1. NCBI lineage: Eukaryota > Metazoa > Arthropoda > Insecta > Diptera > Culicidae > Uranotaenia > Uranotaenia lowii. The sequence continues at coordinate 314,328,790 of NC_073692.1, read as the reverse complement.
CACGGACTGAAATATTTGCATCATGACAATTGGGTAATAACACTCAGATATTTGACCTAGAATTAAAAATTAATGTAAATAAACCACATTCCATAGAGATACAGACAAAAGAGCTCAAGAGTAAAATTCGGAATCTAAAATCGGATTTCATTCAGAACCATAATTCTGTGTCTCAAATTGAAATCACAATTTCAAATCAAGAATTGAAAAAAAAAGATAACAAATACATTTCAAATGTAAAATTAAGAAATAAAGTTGCAATCAGAGTTGCAAAAAATCCCAAGTGTCAATTTTGTGCCAAGAGCGCGGAATAGATAAAATGTGAAATGGGAAAAAATCGACAAGTAGCAACTATTCGTAGCGAATCTGAAAAAATGGCAACGTCGCTAGAACTGTTCTCGCATAAGGAAAGCTCCAACAGTAAACGAAAATTACCGAGTTCGGTAATTTTTTTACCGAAATCCTAACATGTGTAAATCGTTAAACTGTTCGGTAATTATTTCGGTAAAAAATAAAATAACATCGGTAAATGAAGATTCAATTTACCGATGTTCGTTTATTTTTTACCGAAAAAATTACTGAACAGTTTAACGATTTACACATGTTAGGATTTCAGTAAAAAAATTACCGAACTCGGTAATTTTCGTTTACTGTGCAGTAGGCCCATGGGTTGTTAGGTTTTTGCTCGTTTGAAGTGTGCGTAAAGACACCACTGGGCTCGCTATACATGGGAATTCTCTTTCTGAGTTTCTCATGTATAGTTAGCTAGTGTAGAGCAAAGACGGGAGCAATTCATGAGAGCTTTTCATCAACATGCCCTCTAGCCTAAAATTTCAACACCTATCAAGCTTTCTCCTATAGTCCTATTTGCCGCTGGTAGTGTTCGTGATATTATGCTGGTTGTTTCACCAACACTTTTCAGTTTTGGGACAATCAACCTCAAAAACGACCATGTGCATCGACCGGCTGCCCGTTCTTTGTACCGAGAGTTTTTGAGGTTAATTGTCCCGTCTCATCTGTACACGCTCAGCAAGTGTGCGTAAGAAAGGTCAAAAACAACTCTATTGGCGCACTAATGCCTGTCTATCCACATTTCTTTCAAATTTATATAAAATCAATTCTCTCTGGTTTTCATTCCGCCGCACATGCCATTAAAATTATAATCATACAAAATTACGGCGATTAAAATCATATAACGTTTTACATTTACACCGACATTTCAATTTTTTGCAGAAAATCAAGCATTTTTTCATCTTTCGCCATAAAAATATAAAAACTATTATATTTACCATTGTATTTTTTTTAAGAATTCAAGAAGAAACCTGTTTTGGAATGTATAAATTCAAAAAATGAAACTTGAAACATTTTAATTTTTAAAATTTCAAATTTGGAATGAAGAAGAAAGATTAGATCGAATTTGAATTTTTTTTTTTATAAATATTATGAAGTTCAGAATACACGATTAAAATAAAATTCAATCATTTGAAAGTTGTTGAACACATATAAAAATATTACTCTAAAGTCAGTTATTTATAGATTGTGATTTATTTCTCGTTTCGAATATACTTTCGAAGTCGATGGAATTGAAAAATCAACATTTACCAGTTCTTAAATGCTTTGTCACAGAGTTTAATAAAATAGAGGCTGTTTAGCTTGAACACTATGAATCTTTGAAGTTTTTTTTATTTATGTGCTAAGATTTATATGGAGTCTCAATCAAAAAAAAGTGATCCTGTATTAATTCTATCTGAATATTTTTTAGAAAATAAACTAGGAGCAACAGATAGCGAAAGATCTGAATTTTAATTGATATAATTAAATGGATAATAAATAAATTTAAGAGTTGTCAATGATAACTGTAAGATTAGCCCAAAATGACCTTTAGAATATTTTTCAAAATTCGCTAAATAATTCTTTTGAAATATGCAAATTTCTTACCTTGAAAAAAATCATTTTACAAATGATTTTCCAAATGCCTCATCATAGTCAGTGTTAGGAGTTTCAGTAGGAAACATTAGGAGCATAGGAGGTGTAGGACAAACTCATATCCCGCAATGCTGGCCTAGCATCTCCCAGGGTTTCCCCTCCCCAAATCAACTAACAATGCTCCAAAACCTCCTCACGTTTATGGGTGTGTCGTAGAGATCTCTGCATCTACCTGTAAGTAAACGTTGACTAACATACCTTCCCCTTTCCCTCACACAGTCGGCCAGGGTACGCTCAACATTCTGTGTGGGCTGGTTTACTATTTTAGGAGATTTTAGAATCTAAGGCAACGAAATGGGGGCCTTAGCCTCTTTGGGAATTATGAGTCAGGTAGTGTAACACTCTCTCGAGATAGAATCTTGTACAAAACCGTAACACTGTAATTTCATTAAGCGGAGAGTTGAAGAGTAGCGCCAACCGGAGTTTTAGGCGACTGTTCATGCGAATGAGAATGCGAATGCGAGATAAAATATTATATTAATGACAAAAACTTGCTGATTTCCAGTTATTTGCTTAAGTAGAGGATAATATAAAGTGCAAATTCCAAAAAATCAACCAAATTTGTATAAAAATTTAAAATCAACAAACTACTTTCCAGAAAAAAAATTCTTTTTTGTCCAAAAATTTTGTATTCAACTGACCAAAATGTGTACTTAGCGTAGAATTTTTGTTAATATCAATGCCATCAAAAGATGTAAATTTTTGTGCGCTTAAACTTTGCTGAACAAAGAATGTTGTTTGTATCATCGTGTGAAGAAATATTTACGGTTCAATCCTTATTCAATATCACAATTTGGGATACTTTTAATTAGATTTATCAAATTCGTCCTTGTAAATAATCAAAACACTTGCAAAAAAAGACTTAAATGATTTAAGGGAATCATCAGGAGGCCATCAGCCAAATTTGAGCTGATTCTAATAACGGGAAGGGGCTGCACTGAATCTCAAGTGTGAAAGGGATTCAGAGACATTGTGTTCTGAAGAAGCATAAAAAACTGGGTTTTCATCAAATACTTTTTCCTTCAAAAATCGATTGCTTGTTTATGTTGGTTTGATTAAAATTTTAGTAAATACTAACATTTCATCTGAAGACTGCTACTCGATTGGACTTAAAACAAAAAATACCTAGATTTTGCTTGGTTTTGAAAATAGTTGTACTGATTTGCCCTGCCAATTAAAATGTGGGAGAAAATTCTGTAATTATAGTGTAGTTATAGAGATAAAGGATGTCCACGATAAAATTGCCACACTATGAATTTGCTGTAACTTTTAACCGTTGGGAGGAATTTAATAAAAATTTGGGTGGATTTAGTTCATAGTGCATTGTTTACATCCTGAAAGTTTTAAAGTCCTGTGATCAAAACTCGTAGAAATGGAGTCGAAAGAACATCTCGTGCCTGATAAAATCTTGCACATTCATCACGAGAACAAGGATCTCTCGCATCGTTACATCGCTAAAACGTTGGGAATCGCAAATTCCACGGTGTCTCGAGTGGTTAAGCGTTTCGAGGTACGATTGACCACCGATCGGAAGCCCAGAAGTGAAGGAAAAAGTATTCCGTACAACACCAAAAATCACAACCGCTTAGTTGGGGCCTTCAATCGAAACTCGAACGCCTCCGTTCGGGATGTGGCTAAGGAGCTGCACCTAAGCTTGAATGCTGCATCATGGACGACGAAACATATGTGAAGGCTGACTTCAAACAGATCCCCGGCAACCTGTTTTTCACGGCCAAGGATAAATTCAGCGTACCGGAGTATGTCCGCGCTCAGAAGATGTAAAAATTTGCGAATAAATTCCTGGTTTGGTAAGCCATCTGCACGTGTGGGAAGCGGAGTGTACCTTTCGTGACCCAGGACACGATGAACAGACAGGTGTACATGAAAAAGTGCCTCCTGAAGCGGCTGCTTCCTCTCCTGAAGGCCCACAACGTCCCGACAATCTTCTGGCCGGATTTGGCCTCATGCCACTACTCCAAGGACGTGCTGTATGCGGACAATAAGGTCAATTTCGTGCCGAAAATGTTCAACCCTCCCTACAGAAGTACTGGGCGATTATGAAGCAGCACCTTCACGACCTAAGATAGTGAAGACAGTCGAGGAACTGAAGAAAGTACGGGTTTACATGCAAAAAACGGTTGATTCACAGGTTGTGCAGAATCTTATGGCCGGGGTTAAGGCCAAGGTGCGGGCATTTGCGTATGGACTGTAAATAAAATACGAGTGAAATGGTAAAATGAAGTTTAATAGTTACTAGCTGAACCCGTACGAACTTCGTTTCGCTTTAAATCATTGGTAAGTCAAAATGAGTTTAGAAAATGATTTCGAAACATTCTTTCGACAATTTTGGGGAAAAAATTCAACAGTGTTTAAAGTCGCTACTATTACTATTACTTGAAATTCAAATTAAACTGTTGATTGGCTTTTTATTAAAATTTATGTGAGAGTGTTTTCTTCTCGATCGGTTGCAAAATCTAGACATTATGGCAGAAACATGTACTATTTGTTTGTGTGCACGACTCTTTTGCTTGACCTTCACACTTAAATTGGTATCAATTAACTGCCTCCAACAAAATTATTGCACAAAACACTGAACATTAACAAAAAAAACAATGAAACCCTCTTTTTCTGTCCCATGGCCCGAAATTCGATAATTGAAACCAATTTTACGTTCCTCAAAACTCCCTTGTGCCATTTTTTCTTTTCAAATTATATGTAAAATTACGTCAGGAACTTGAAAACAGTGATCAGTGAATATAGACGCCCCTTTCGCCGACCCTTGACCCGGAACATGCTACCTGGAGTCAATTGCTCATAGTTTATAACCCTCATCTGAACATTTTCATCTCAATCCGATGCATGATCACGACAATATCGCGAAAACAGTGAGCAACTAACATGGACGGCCCTTTTTTTTTACCACGATTCAAAACTTGACACCTGGAATCAATTATCTTTTCTGTTAAACTCCCATGTGCCAATTTTCATTACAATTCTATGCTCAATCAAGAGAATATCGTAAAAACAGTGAACAGATAATAACCCCTTTTGCCGACCCCTGAGTCAAGATTTGAAACCTGAAAGCAAAAGAGCGTCCCTCAAAACTCCTATGCGGAAATTTTCATCTCAATCCAATGTAGAATAACGTCAAAATCGCAAAAACATTAAAGTTGGGTATGGACGACTCCTTCAGCCGACTTCTGATCCGCAATTCGAAAATTGAAATCGATTGCTCGTCTTTCAAAACACTCATGTGCAAATTTTCATCACAATCCAGTGTATAATAACTCCAATATCGCAAAAACATTAATCAGTGAATATGGACGACCCCTTTGGCCGACCCCTGACCCTAAATTTGATAACTGTAATCGATTGCTCGTCTCCCAAAACACTCATGTGCAAATTTTCATCACAATCCAATGTAAAATAAAGCCAATATCGCAAAAACATTAATCAGTGAATATGGACGACCCCTTTGGTCGACCCCTGACCCTAAATTTGATAACTGTAATCAATTTCTCGTCTCTCAAAACACTCATGTGCAAATTTTCATCACAATCCAATGTAAAATAAATCCAATATCGCAAAAACATTAATCAGTGAATATGGACGACCCCTTTTGCCGACCTCAAACCCTAAATTTGACAACTTTAATCGATTGCTCGTCTCTCAAAACACTCATGTGCAAATTTTCATCACAATCCGGTGAATAATAACGCCAATATCGCAAAAACATTAATCAGTTGATATGGACGACCCCTTTGGCCGACCCCTGACCCTAAATTTGATAACTGTAATCGATTGCTCGTCTCTCAAAACACTCATGTGCAAATTTTCATCACAATCCGACGGAAAATAACGTCAATAACGTGAAAACAATATATGTCTTGTATGGGCGACCCCCTTCAGAAGGGGTCGTCCAAAAATCTAAAAACATTTTTCATCATTCCTGGTCCTAATGAGCATCCATGCCAAATTTCAGATCTCTAGCTCTTAAGACGGCTGAGTCTATAGAGGACAAACAAACATACAGATAATTGCTTTTTATATATATACCTAGATTATTCAATCCCTGAAGTTTGATGGCAATCGGATGAAAACTTGAATATTTCGAATCAATTTTGTGTGTGGCAATTTCATCGTGGACACCCTTTATTATTTCACTGTGGGACCCTCACTTGTTATATTAAGCGTTTAATTTAAATTTTCTCGTTTCAATTCTTTTTTGGCTGAATTTCTATAGCTTAAAGCAATATGATTTAATTATTGTTATATATTTTTTCCATTCTCGGGCCCCCTTTGAGCCAGGGGGCTCGGGGCAATTGCCCGCATTGCCCCCTCCTTAATCAGGGCTTGGTGTTCAGTAAGCCTGTGTGCTTGTTATGCCTTTACCTCTCCTAAAGATTGAAAATCAAACTCAATTAACTGAATAAATAAAAGTTGCTAAAAGTCAACGTTAAGGAAGTTTGTTGAAATTGCATCTATGAATTGTAATCCAGTTAATTTTTCCAATTATTCAGATAAAGAACGTTTTATTGGGTAAACAAATAAATTCTCAATCTAGATCAGTCTTACATATGTGAAATTTTAGACATCGCTTTATAACCGAAGACAACTTTTTCTGCGAGGCGTTTTATGCGTATGCGTACACACATAGAAATGTTTATGTTAACGATTCGCAGATTTACCGGAGGCGGCCCGGCATTGGCGTTTATTACCACTTGGAGAGGTAAAATAAAACCGCAAAAGGATTGAAAAACGCCCATAAAATTTATGAGCCCGGTTGGGGGCGTTCGGTGGCATAGAATTGAGTGCGAAATATTGTCGGTCCAAGGGATTTCCCGAAACTTTACACCACCAGTCATCCGCCTAACACCTATAATAAAAGAAGAGTTGGTTGGATGGTGGTTTTCCCGAAACGGCTCATTCAGATTCTGTCCGTGGCCGCCATGTCCGGGAGATTGCACCTGGCTCTGAGAGAGCAGAAAAAAGGGGTTCAAGGTCTGGGTGCCAGATCAAATTCGTTGGCATCTAGGCAATCTACATCTCCTAAAGTAGAGCTTTGGCTGAACGAGACGACACCGACTATGATTAATGGGCCCGGCAATATATAAGAAATATGGTTACGGTCTGCTGGTGTTAGGATCCTGGAAAATGCCTTTGAACCCACAATATTAGCAGGTCGTATTTCACGAAGCTACTTAATTTGCAATGGCACTGATGGACCTGAGTTCAGATGGGTTCATTAAGGGATCGGTATGAATTTTTAAATGAATTTGTAACCTTATATCTTATTTAACACGAAATAATTAAAAAAATGGATTCCAGTTCCAGTTTCAAAAAGTTTGAACTGTGTTGTTAACTTACAATTTACTGGTTCAAGTTTCATCTTAAAATTAAATCTTTCAAAATATACCAGCCTTTGAAAACTTTCCGTCGTGTTTTAAAAATCAAATACATTTTCCCAATAAAGAAAAAAAGTAAATGATGGATGAACCTTTTGAAAAGTTTATACCTGACCCTCATTTGGAAAGTTCGGCTTACAATTTGCTGCCACCAGTTTCGAAAGGAAGAAAAAAAATAATGCGATGTCAATCACTTTGTCCACGTTTTGTCCGCTTCAGAAAGAGCTCGAGCTAAGTCATCTCCAGCTGCAGAAAAGAAATTTCGCTTTATTTGGCTACAAAATAAGATCGAACAAATAAAAACTCGTCAGCAAAAAAAAAAAACGGGTTGACCGGATGGGATCCCGAAACGAAACTTCAGTTCCTGACTGAACCCAGGGTCAAGGAAAGTTCTCCCCGGTCAAAGCTACTTTTTCGCTAATAGCCATTTGCTTTGATGGCGGCCATTGGATGAGTGGACAACAACAAAAAATTACACAAAGAAAAAGGAAATAAATATAAAAGGGATAACAAGCTACGGGAACGAGATGGGATGACAGGTCCCAAAATCGGCGGAAATCGTCGTTTCGGGAAAAGATGGGGATTATCGGGGAATCCAATATTGCCGCGAAAGGAGGGACCTATTGAGGAAACTTGGTCGAGTGGAAAATTTGATGAGACCGTTTCGGAAGATGGAATATTTTGCATTATAAAGATTTTTTTACTTTGTACAGCTTTGTAATACCAGATTTTAAAAGAAATCATGCGAGTTTTGAACTTTAAAATTTTATGTATGTAATTTTATGTATATTTTGTAGTCGTCTTTTGGAATAATGGGTCCTAGGACAAGATAAATAAATTATGCTGTTCTTGTCAAAAATTTAGATTTATAGACATGAACTTGGAAGATTGTTTTCTAAATAACACAAATATACAAGATTAGAAAACAAAGACAAAATTATTAAAAATATTACAAAAATTTAAAAAGTCTGACTTAAAAGATTTGGTAAAACTAAAAAAAAACGACTCTATAAAATTCGGTAAATTTATTTGGAAATCGAAATAAAATATGGAAATTAAAAAGATAAGTTTTTTTTAACATTTCAGAAGGAAATTTTTCAACAAATACATCTTGACATTTAAAAAAAAGCTTATTCAAAGAATTTTATTGAATACTCAAGAAAACAGCATTTTGGAGCAAATGACTTCAACAATTTGGCTGAATTTGACGTCCTGAACTCTAATTTTTTGTCAGATTTTGTCTGTCACCTCTAGTTTTGGTGATTTGATGTTAATGATTTAAAATTAAGTTGGGATGAATTTTGAGTGAAATCAATCATTGATAAGTGATGAACTAACAAATCTGCATGAAATAAAAAAAAAATCTGATCCTGAATTTGTTTATTATACTTATTCAATTAGAGAACAATATTTTGATGATTGTAATGAAAAATAAGCTTAAAAATTTAAATTCTGCAATTTAAAAAAAATTGAAAACTGTAATAACTTGTTTTTATGACATTAGTGAAGAAAGTTAAAAAAAAAAAGATATTATTGCATTCAACAAATTTGTTAAATCCTGTAAAACGATTTGATGTTTGCTTCAAATGACATCTAAAATTCAATTCGATTAAAAACTTTCAAAAAATCGCTCACTCCCGTATTTTACAAAATGGGGTAAAGGAAACAAATAGAAATTCTCTAAAAGTTTTTTTTTCGCAGAAGTTAAAAGTACTTACGGCATTGAGGAAAGTTGATAATAAGTTTAAAGCCTTTATTTTAAAGATTAAAAGTTTTGCCAGAAAATGCAGAAATTTCTTAAATGACTTTTACCTATTTACGAAAGAAAATTAAAAAATAAAAGCTGATAGAAAAAAAAACTAATCGAATATTTGAATTAAGGGCACCCAAATTAATCATAATAAGTTCTTAAATTCTATGCATCGTCAAAAAATGTTAATCTTGTGGCTTTGTACAATTTATCAAAAATCTTTTGAATGTGTGGAACTCGAAATTCAAATTTAGCGAGAAATAACAATGGTACCTAAAATGCATAAAGAGTTAGGAAATTGGTTTCCAACGACATCTTCCAACTTATTATCATCTTTTTGAATTACACTGAAGTCGATTTAGTATCCTTTTTGAATTTCTCAAACCCTGGGGTCTTAAAAGCTTCGTTTTGGTCCAAAACTCATCCATGATTTTTTGCAGAATTTTTAGGAAAAGTGTACATGAGTAAATTTGAACTTTTAGGTTTGTATGGGAAAATTGAATATTTGTACTGAAAAATCAACATCATTTCACAGCTCATAGTAGAAAACTGTTTATTAATAATATTTCATTTCAGTTTCTTTACCTCATTTACAAATGAAGGTTTGGTTCATAATAACGAAGTGTTATCTAGAGTTTAAAATAAGGTTGTCTGAATTCTTCCCGGGCGTATTCGGACTGGGTAAATCCGGGCAATTTTGTTTTAAAACCTGTCAAAATCCGTGCATTGGACTTCAGAATTTGGTCCAAACCACCTAATTATTCATAAAATCAAGAAGGAAACAGACGAAACATTTTATTTTCAATCAAAATATATCGGAACGTATTTTGGGCTTCCAAAAAACCGTTCACGATTATTAAGATGCAACTAGCTATAAAACAAAATCGTTTTTAAACCCAAAAATTGTAGTTCATTTTAAGGTTTTTGATAGATTTTGCATAAAATGTGGATAAATCTGGGAATTTTTCAACGAAATCCGGACAACTGGGCCAAGCCGGGCTTTATTTTAGAAAGCATTGAATTATTTTTACTATTATTTTCAATTTCGAGAATTTAATCGAAGTATTTAACAGAATTTAATTTGACAAGAAGAAGGATAAAGTGTATTTTATTTTTATAATAAGTAGTGATGAAATTTAGAAATAGAATGATTTTTCATGTTCCAATTAGTTAGTTTTAAAAGTTAAAGGCTAATTTAGTTTAAAGTATGACACGTTTAATAAAGCGTTGAAGGCTTATTTTAAAAACGTAAAGGTTTTAAAATTTGAATGAGCTATTGGAATTTGAAATAAATAATAACATTGAAAGCACAAATTACTCGTTTAGTAAATGTTACAGATAAAAATTAAGCTTAAAGATGCTACTTTGATTCTTTTATTGCAGTTTTGAAAAAATAATTCAAAAATCATGATGGATTCAAAAAGAATTTTGTTACACGCAAAAATAAAAATGAAAATAAAATAAAATAAACGTTGAAGCGCAAAGTTTCTAGTTAAAAATTTTGAGCCCTGAATATTTTGTCACCGTCTACTGACATATTAGGTCCTGGAAAGGACAAACGATACAAACAATACATTTCTTATAAAATTTTAAGATTTATAGTCTTCAAAAGAAAATTGTACTTTCAGAATACAATTATATTGAATCGAAGAGCAGTGAATAACTATTAAATAACATACAAAATAATTGAAATAATGGTACTTCGGAATTTGGTGAATTTATTTGAAAACTAATTCTGAGTAGAAAAATGGGGAAAAAACATTTTCTTACATATTGGATGAAAAATTTCAAATAAAAACTATATGCCTTTTTTGAAAACTTTTTCATACAATTAAATTTATAATCTATCAAAACCTTTTGAAATGTAGAGTTGAGCACTACGCAGAACGAAAAAAAAAATTAAGGCTGAAAATAGTTTCTTGAAATATATTTCGTATCAGTCGAAACATTGCTTTGATGTTATTTATTTTTTTATTACTTTGAGTGATTCTTTATTATACGATTGATGTTGGGGGTTTGACTTTTTTCTATCCCATCTGGCCGTGAGTAGCATATATGTATCTATCACATAGCTTCCACCTTGTCTGTTTGTTATATAAGATTTTTTGAATGAATTTGTGAAGTTAAAATGGTTTGTTTCGAATTCTAAACTCGGCAAATCTTCTTAAGAGAAACCTCTTTAAAAGTCAATGTAAGGTTTTTGAGAGTTATGATTTGAGTTTGAATAGGGTTGGTGTTCCTAATTTGACATGTGCGTCTCTAATGTCAACATACCATTTGATTTTGACTGTTTCTTACGTTATTTTCAACTTATAACAACTACATGCATGCGGCCCGCGAACCCCAAGTTTGACATACCTGTATTAGGTGAAACAGATATGACTGTCGACATGCGATACAAGTTTTGATCTAAAACTTGATTTAATAGGGAATATTGAAGCCTTCTGGAAACCTAAAAATAAAATATTTTTTTGAAATTTTTTTCCACGGAAACGATATTTGTACGGCTTCAATGATTGAATAACCATGACGCGATTTTAACAATTAAATATCTTCATATGAACGGACATTTACCTCCACAAAATTCTGTTACCAATCCAAAGATAGAAAGAACTGAATACTTGTCTATTATAGGGAAAATACACCAATTTTGCGCTTGACGTAACAGATATAACTGATGTAATTTAGATCATATTCTTCTATGATATCAAATCGGTTAATATTAACAGATAGCCAAAAGCAACGGGACCGTAAGCGATGCGTTTGCGATTCACATTCGAACATTTGTGAAGAGATTTTATTGAACGAAGTTACTAGGAGAGCAAAGAGATTAGTTAAATGAAAAATAATATTCCAAATTGGTAAAACGAGAAAATATGGAAGAATACAGCTTGTGCAAATGCATGTACTACATATGCACTATTGGCATACCCTTCTCGAGAGAAAATACATACAAAGGTTAAAAAATACTAGCAAGAATTTAAAATTCAGGTTCAAAAATGTTTTTTTTTAATGTTTTGAACTTGAAAAACTTCTGAACTCTGCATGCAATAATTGACCTTGACCTATTTTCTCCCCTGCCCAGATACAGCCTCATTGATTTCCAATAGACAGAAATATGAGATAAACGTATCTGGGAAGTACTGGATAAATCGCCTCGTACGACATGGACCAGTATCCCAGTGCACAGTGGTGCAGAACATCAATCTAGCTGTACGAAATTAATAGCGCCCAGGGATGAAGAGATAGACATTTGATGTCTTCAGCAACATTGTTCAATTTTACAAGGGGCATATTCTAGTATCAAAATTTTTGCCAAGGGGTCCACCGATAGCGAGATAAAAATGTTAACTTTTTTGTTTTTCAAATTAGGGCTTTGATGTCTTCGACAAAGTTGTTTATCTGATCAAAATACATAAGTTTGTCGAATATGTCAAAGTCCTGTCACATGACCCTCAGGAGTTACAGTCAAATTAAAAAAAATCTCTTGTAAAAACAGTTTTTTTATCCTGACACGTTGTAGATTTGATAAAATGGTTCGCTGTCTTTGAAACAAATTTTTAACAAGCCACAATCTACATTTGTCTCATACATTATGATGGGTTTAGAAGTTGCTGAAGCTCTATAGAAAGCATTTAGTGTACTTTATTAGCAATTTTGGAAGGCTCGTTCATCGAAAAGTGCACATTTTCGCAACATCCCCTTTTTTGTGATTATTTTTGATGATAAGCGGAACCATTTCCATCTGAAGTTAGCGCGGAAATCAGTGGAACTAGTAGAGATTTGAATGATTGAAAATACACATTTTATGTAAAAATTACCTATTTTACTTATAGAAAAAAACATTAAAAAATGTAATTGATTAATAAAATGTTGCACTTTTCTTTTATATATTTTGTTTTATTAAAAGGCATTCAAATTCGATTAAAACTTATGACTCAACGAAAAGACAAAAGCGAACTGCTTGTAAGATTGGTTACTTGGTCACAGTTACTTGGAACCAGTTATAGCAGTTATATTGTAATGGCAAAATTCTATAATTCAAATATTAATTTAGTGCTCAACCAAATTTAACAGATAAGTTTCATTCATTTTTTGGGGTTTAAATGATTTGAAAAATCGAATTTTAATTTCTTTTAATAAAACATAATATATAAAAGAAAACTGCAACACTTTATTAACAAATTAAATGTTTTACCGTTTTTTCTATAAGTAAAATAGGTAATTTTTACAAAAAATGTGAATTTTCAATCATTCAAATCTCTACTAGTTCCACCGATTTCCGCGCTAATTTCAAATGGAAATGGTTCCGCTTATCATCAAAAATAATCACAAAAAAAGGGGATGTTGCGAAAATCTGCACTTTTCGATTGATGAGCCTTCCAAAATTGCCAATAAAGTACACTAAATGCTTTCTATAGAGCTTCAGCAACTTCTAAACCCATCATAATGTATGAGACAAATGTAGATCGTGGCTTGTTACAACTTTGTTTCAAAGACAGCGAACCATTTTATCAAATCTACAACGTGTCAGGATCAAAAAACTGTTTTTTCAAGAGATTTTTTTTTAATTTGACTGTAACTCCTGAGGGTCATGTGACAGGACTTTGACATATTCAACAAACTTATGTATTTTGATCAGATAAACAACTTTGTCGAAGACATCAAAGCCCTAATTTGAAAAACAAAAAAGTTAACATTTTTATCTCGCTATCGGTGGACCCCTTGGCAAAAATTTTGATACTAGAATATGCCCCTTGTAAAATTGAACAATGTTGCTGAAGACATCAAATGTCTATCTCTTCATCCCTGGGCGCTATTAATTTCGTACAGCTAGATTGCTGTTCTGCACCACTGTTCAGTGGCAGTATTCTTTAGGCCGCTGTCACACAGTATATCCAATTTGAACGGGATTCTAAGCATGTTCCTTAAAAAGCATCATTTTAGAAAAAGTAGACTAATGCTGAATTTTTTAAACGATTTTTTTTTGAAAAGTTTTGACAGATTGTTTGTCACCATGATTTTTTTTACTTAGAATGTTTAAACTAGAGATGTACCGAATATTCGGTCGGCCGAATATTCGGCGCCGAAAACCGCCGAAAAACCATTAAGCCGAATATTCGGCTCACCGATTAGTTGAGCTAAGTATTCGGCCGAATACGCCGAATAGGCCGAATATCTACCACATACTTGTAAATTTTTCAAATAATATTGGATAATTTACAAAATATACTAAAGAAATGTTGTAAAAGCTACACAATCATTAGAAACTTATGTTTTCAGCAACACATCTAAGGTGTTCCCCCGTATTTTTCACTGTAGATTGTACAGTAGACAGAGTCGATTTGGGGTCATTTTTGAATTTCTCAAACCCTGGGGTCTAGAAAGCTTCGTCTTGGTCCAAAACTCATCCATATTTTTTTGCAGAATTTTTCAGTAACGTTTACATGAGTAAATTTGAACTTTTAGGTTTGTATGGGAAAATTGAATATTTTGCACTGAAAAATCAACATCATTTTTGTTTCTTCCGTGGAACCGAGCCAGCTGACAGTTTTTGTGCCAATTTTTAAAATTCCTAAAGGAAATTTTCCGCTGAACAACTTTGTTGAAGACCACAACTTCGTATCTAATTAGGTAAAAAAGTTATTAGCTGTTTAACAGAAGTATGTCTTTTCACATTGATAAACAATAAATTCAATAGACATCACTGCCTCGCGAAGTATTGCATAAATAGTAGCCATGCGATACCTCGCTAGTCACCCTGCAGGGATGTCAATTAAATTAATTGTTAATCAATGCGAAAAGACATACCTCTGTTAAACAGCTAATAACTTTTTTACCTAATAAGATACGAAGCTACGGTCTTCCACAAAATTGTTCAGAGGAAAATTTGCTTTAGGAATTTTATAAATTGGCACAAAAACTGTCAGCTGGCTCGGTTCCACAGAAGAAACAAAAATGATGTTGATTTTTCAGTGCAAAATATTCAATTTTCCCATACAAACCTAAAAGTTCAAATATACTCATGTAAACGTTACTGAAAAATTCTGCAAAAAATTATGGATGAGTTTTGGACCAAGACGAAGCTTTTTAGACCCCAGGGTTTGAGAAATTCAAAAATGACCCCAAATCGACTCAGTCTATTGTACAGGAGAATGCTGAATGGTTTCGCTTTATTCTTTGATTATAGTTTATTCAAGATTTTCTGGATATATTTAGGCTTACCCATAAATCCAGTAAAGAAACCAGATAAGTCAAATCTGGCCAGGATGTCCAGACTTTGTTTAAAACTTCTCAAATTTTGCTCGGGTTTATTCAGATTATTTGCTAAATCAAATAAAAAACTCAATTTCCTCTTTAACATTTTTTATGATTTTGTGTTCAATAACAATTTTTTAAAAATTTCAAAATAAACATTATTTTTTTTTATTTTGATTTTTTTTTCAAAAATGATCCTGAATGCCTGACCGTATGGTTGAAAGTATGGAATGCTGATCTACCTATCTTTTCAATAACAATTTTGAAGATATCTTGCTCAAATTCGACCTCCATCCAATTCAATATCAAAGAAGCTATTTCAAATAGCTTGGCACCTGTTTCGACATGTTTTATCCCAGATTTTACGAGATCTCTTTGGTGATGAACGCCCTAGAAGCGACTAGTCATCTGATATCTTTTCAGTTATCGGTGACATTTTAAAAATCAGAAAGACCCCCACTTAAAAAATATCTTGTAATACATCTTTCAATAATATCATCTGGTTGAAAATAATCGACTAAAAAGCATGAGGGGCATTAATATGGAAGAAATAGAAAGCTTTGAAATAATGGCCTAAATTTTTTTCATTTAAAACTTAATAGAATATCCGACCGAATATTCGGCCGAATATTCGTTTGGCCGAATAGTTGAAAAGATCAATATTCGGTATTCGGCCGTTCGCCGAATACCACTATTCGGTACATCTCTAGTTTAAACCATGATTTTTTTTCAAGTAAAAACTAAATGAAATGCTATGTCCATAGCTAGAAACAATTTTTCAGTATGTTCCTAATATTGGACATAAAGCATGGATCACCATGAATCTGGACGCACTGTTTATTATACCATTGCGCTCCTAGTTGTTGGATCTGGAATGTTTTGACAGTACTTTGTTCGGAAATGTTTCCTCTATCAGTGCTGAAAATTTCATTACGATTCGTTTTGTTCCAATAAAGTTAAACGTGATGGAAGCCGCGAGACAAAAATAAATTTTGGACACTCACGTTAAAAACCGACGTGGTCGGTTTAAAAAAATCGCGAAATCGCTAAAAATACGGATGCATCCTCATGGATGACGAAACGTACGTGAAGATGGATTTTGGGCAGCTTTCTGGCCAAAAATTATGTAAAGCCACTGCAGTGGTGCACTGCACTGGTCAGAGTGATGTCCCCGCCAATTCGTTTTTGCCGATAAGTTGGCAAGAAAGTTTTTGATCTGGCAAGGTATTTGCAGCTGCGGACGAAAAACCCCGATTTTTGTGAAAACAAGACCATGGACTCCGAAATGTACTAGGAGGAGTGCCTTAAAAAATGTTTTTTTTTTCGTACAATAGATCTCACAAAAGACCAGTAAAGTTTTCGCCAGATTTGGCATGCTGTCACTGCAGCTAGGAGGTACTAAAGCGGTATTCGGCCAACGGGTGGATTTTGTTGAAAAGGACATCAACCCACTCAACTGCCCTCAATTCCGTACTATCGAAAAATTTTGGGCAATTGTCAAGCAGAAGATGAAGAAGAATGGTAGGACGACTCGGAAAGCAACAGAGATGAAGAGATTGTGGAAAAAAATGACCGCTGAGGTCAGTGAATAGGGTGTCCAAACTTTGAAGAGTGGTTCTAGACGAAAAGTTCGAAATTTTATCAAAAAAACATCGAAATATTTTTTTTTGTTATTTTTCCTTTGAAGTGCAATAAAAACCCTACATTTTGATTATAAAACTTTTTTTTTTCGTTTACATAGTTCCGAGATAGACCCGTTTTAACGCGTCCAGATTTGTAGTGATCCATGCTTTAATCAAAGTGCTCCCAACTACATCGAAGTTATGGTATGTTTTTTAAATGAATATGATTGCCGTGAAGTTGTGAATTCTAATTTTATTTTAACTTTCAACGAACTGTAAAATAACCATTATATTTTTTTAACTTATGTGTCTTTCAAAGCTATATCCATATTTCAAAAAAATATATTTTTGAAAGGAACATATTAAAAACTCGAAAAAGTCCTAGAAGAAACTTATTCATAGTCATAATTTGATAAGAATGAGCATTGTACAAAAGTTCATAGAAAATCGTTATGAATCACATCAAAGGCTATCATTTAGTATCCGTGCACTTTATTTCGGTGATAGCTACGTTAATAGAGCTCGGATATGCAAAACTTTAGTAGCGTTGTGTTGGTTATGAAAAGGACTATCTTGCCTATTTTTGATAGATTTACGCATTTTGCGCCTCGAAAATTCTCCATTGCTGACTTGAAGGCTCATGAACTGTTGATTTTTTCTAATTTTTTTTCGAACCAAATGGTTAAGAAGTATAAGGAGTAGAGATGTACCGAATATTCGGTTGGCCGAATATTCGGCGCCGAATATCGCCGAATATCGCCGAAAAACCGTTAAGCCGAATATTCGGCTCACCGAATAGTTGAGCTAAGTGTTCGGCCGAATAGGCCGAATAGGCCGAATATCTACTACAGACTTGTAAATTTTTCAAATAATTTTGAATAATTTATAAAAAAAGTAATGTTGTGAAAGCTACACAATCATTTAACATGTATGGTTTCAGCAAAGCATCTAAGGTGTATCAGCGTATCTTTCACTGTAGATCCTACAGGAAAATGCTGAACGGTATCGCTTTATACTTTGATTATAGTTTATTCCAGATTTTCTGGAAATATTCAGGTATGCCCATAAATCCAGTAAAGAATCCAGATAAGTCAAATCTGGCCGGGATGTCCAGATATTGTTTTATATTTCCCGAATTTTGCTCAGGTTTATTCAGATTATTTGCTAAATCAAATAAAAATCTCAAATTCCTCTTTAATTTTTTTTTAGATTTTGTGTTCAATATTTCAAAAATTTCTAAATATACATAAATTTTGCCCTTTTCTATTTTTTTTTCAAAAATCTTTCTGAATGCCTGACCGTCTGGATACGTGTGGTTGAATGTATGGTTTGCTTAAGTTTAAAGATCATCTGTTTATTCAACAACTATTTTAAAGAGATTTTGCTAAAATTCGACCTTCATCAAATTCAATATCCGAGATGCCATTTCAAATAGCTCGACACCTTTTTCGACATGTTTTATTCCAGATTTCACCGGAACGCAATTTCTTTGGTGATAAACGCCTTAGATGCGATGAGTCATCTGATGTCTTTTCAGTTATTGGTGACATTTTCAAAATCAGAAAGACCCCTACTTAATTAAAAAAATATCTTGTCTGCATCATCGGATAATATCATCTGGTTTAAAATAATCGACTAAAAACATGAGGAGCACCAATATGGAAGAAATAGAAAACATTAAAATAATCGCTTAAGGTTTTTTCATTGAAAACTCAATAGAATATTCGACCGAATATTGGGTACATCTCTAATAAGGAGCCACTCTAGGATTCAAACGAAGTTCAAACCAATCATCGGAGTGCAACCCTTGATCTTAAATATGGTAAAAAGTCTATGATTGGGGATAACTGAATGCAGACTCCTGAAATAATGCAAAAAATCTATTTCCGGCAGGCAAAAAGTGTTGACTGACTAGTAGACACCAAGTAAATAACTAATAATGATCAGTTCCAAAGATCGCAATCTGTACATTCAATTTTTACGCAATATGACAGATGTGTTCTGATGGACAAAAAAAAATATGTTAAAACCGGATTTAAGAGATCATATTCTTCGAGATGCCTACTCATGAAAAGGTTCAAACCAGATTCTAATTGCTTTTTCCAGGTGAGTTTGTGTAAAATATCATGATTTTGCAAAGGTTTCGCTTCTGTGGTAAAAAAAAATAAATCAATACATGACTGAAAAAAGTGTGCAAAGAAAAAAAGAGATATTATGAAAAAGTTAGAGTATTTCTTGAAATAGTTGATAAATTTTTTTTTTATATTTTTACATTAAATGTCATATTAACACCTTCATTTTCTCCATAGAAAGTTTTTCGATCGAATGAATAGTTTTAAAAATACACACGTTTGTAACTGCCCGGATTCTAAATGATCATAGCCTTATATAAATGTATTCTCTGTTAGGTGTTTTAAGAACTTATTGATCCATTTATTAACGAGTGCAACGGTTTGATGGGTTCAATATAAATCATGATGCTATAATTACTACAGTAAGAGAAAACGATCTTGTATGTGTCTATCGAGATGAATGCACCTACAGCCGTTTCACACAAATCTAATCAATGATTTGACAACTGTTGATGTAAAATTTTAACCTTAATAATTCTACGTACAGAAGCTCAAAACAAAAGTTGGTTGAGGTTAGGTTTGCATGACTCATAATGAGGCAACACTTTCAGCTTATCGGAGAAAAAATTTGCTGGACATTTCAGCGTTCAACACTTCGTTTTTGCTCATTAAAAATTAAAAATTTTGGTATGAGACTTCACTTCTTTGATGACCCTTAACTTCAGTTGCCGATCATGTGCTTCACTACTATGCTTGGTTTGAACATTGTGGACATTTTTAACAGTGTTTGAATACTTTTCTACCATTCACACACGGTAATTCTTTGAATAATCAACGGTTTTGTCAGCTATCAACTTGATAATGATGATTTTAGATTGAAACTGTGCAAAGCAATTTTTTTTTCGTTTTCTCGCACTTGCATCGTAAATATCTCAAAGAAGCGTGAATTTCAAATTTTGAAAAAGTTAGTAATTTTCACAGGCAGCAATATGCTGTCAAAATTTTGAATGTCCGATTACTAATAAATGAGCTTTTGGCAAAAGAAAGTGTCCCATTTCTAAAAGAACTAAACTTTAAGGCTACAAAATTTAATAAAATAGTTCCGAAGATTCTAGTTAAACACTTCTAACTATAGTTAGTTATTGAAAAATTCACCCGTTAGACAAATCTTACGTACACTATTATATTCGAGATATTCAATGTGCACAAGAAACCTCAACTGTACAAATTCCACGTCTCTTTACAATCGCTTCAACAACCATATGTGGGTAGTGTAGAAACGCGCACACGAAAAGCAAACGAAACTTAAAAGCGCAAATTTATCGCCTCACAAACTGGGCCAATGGAAACATCATGTGCTTTTTGCCGCCCTTCGCTCTCTCCTTCATTCTTTTTTGAATGGGTGTAGCATAAGCTTGCCAGATTGCCCGGTTTTATCCGGGTTTGCCCGGATATTTGATGCAAAATTTCGATAAAGTCCGGTCCGGCCCGGTTGCCCGGATATAGTGAAAATAGTCCGGATATTGCCCGGATTTTTTTACAATTTTCACAAAGAAACCAAAAAAAATCAAAGTTTTTGAGTAAGCTTCAGCAAAATCGATTAACGGTATGGAAATTTTCAACGGTTGTTCAAATAATTTCGCTGATTTACTTTTATAAACCTTTAAATATTTAAGTGTTCCAAAAAGTTTTTGGAAGTCTGCAATTACATTAATAAAATATTAAATTCTTTTTTTTGCATTTTTTCTTTGCTTTTATGAATAATTACACCTAAATTTTGCCCGGTTTTTGCCAGGTTTTTGGATTTGAAAAATTGAAATCCATGCCCGGATTTTGCCAGGTTTTTATGAAAAAATGCCCGGAATTGCTAGGCCCGGATGGGAGTGGAAAAAATTCTGGCAACCTTAGTGTAGCAGCTTCTTATTTTTCTAGAGCACCAACCACTTTCCGCGTTCCTGGGTTCGTTCCTGTTGATTCAGGACACAAAAGTGTGGTACCTTCCTAAAGTAGTGCAGTTAGTAAAGTCTAGCTATAGTAGTTTGTTTTTGTATGACTTCTGGAATGTTTGTTTTTGCGGATGTTCTTTTTTATCGTGGATTTTATGTTATGTGTTCTCTCATGGGAAGGTTCATAATATGGCCACTAGCTCATTAGAGAGCTTAGTTTCATGGTTGATGGATTTTTTTTCCTTTCTTGTCGTTGTTGACTTCCCCTTCTTTGGGATCAGTAGTAATGCTTGTGGGTAATCCCATTTGGAGGACCACATTTCTTAAATCAAAGATTCGCTTGCCAAGTTCGGTTTATAAGTGGCTTCTTATCTCTTGCTCTGTTGCGATGGAAACCATAATGTTCACAGCTCAGCTTTGCTGGTTTTATTGAGTGCATTTAACTTGATCACCGAATGCAGCAGTTGTTATGATTACGGCTTCCAGAATAAAGCTGTTTCAGTGCGAATATCAGTGGATTTTTTTTTCTATCGGCTTTAAATGTATCGAGAGTTTCCAGAGAAAACTTGAGGGAAGTTTATTCTTTCATCCTTTTCTGAAACATTGGCGTTCAACTCTTTTAAGTTTTTAGAAAAAAATATTTATTTCGGGAAGACTTTTATTTGTAATGAGTTGATAAGAGTGATAACTTGTAGTTTTTAAAACATTTGTGGAAAAACTTTTAAAGATCATATGAACAAAATTTGGAGATCAATCAGTCTGTAGGGATAAGATGAAGGATATGAAAAATATAAATAAAGTTATCATAAGAACAAAATTAAAACTATCCAGAAGAAGGTCCATGTAGTCGATGGTAATCAAAGCCGATTTAAAAGAAAAATCCAAGAGCTAGAAAAAAACCTCTAATGGGTTTAAATTTATTTTCATAAACGTTGTGTTCATTGATATATTTATTAGCTTGAACAACTTGAAAATATTCTTTTCCAACTGAGCTTTCCCAGCCGCTTTTAAACACTGAAAGTAAATTCGGCAACACTGAGGAAAAAATATAAAAAAAATCTATAGCAACGTTTTATATTTTGGCAACACGACAAACACGCCGTTAAAGTGAATTTCTGATTTGAATCTCGTTAGTATTGTAAAATCACGACAATGACGTAGTTGGTAGAATATTCACAAGAAGGGCAGATTTTCAAGGCTGCTGCAACGATTGTTTGTTTATGATTCGGCTACAGGTGAAAGACGGATTGGCTCAGAAAGCGCAGATTTTTATAGCTGCTGCTACGAAAAATTTGTTTGTGATTCGGTTACCGGTAAAATAACGGATTGATTGAGGGAGCACAGATTTGTAAGGCTGTTGCATTGATTATTTGTTTATGATTCGACTACAGGTGAAAAGACGGATTGGCTCAGGGAGCACAAAGGCTGCTGCTACGAAAAAAATGTTTCGGATTCGACCTCCGGTAATAAGACGGAATGGTTGATGGAGCGCAGATTTATATTTTAAGGCTGCTGCTATGATTGTGTGTTTTTTAATGATTTGGCCATCCGTGAAAAGATGGATTGGCTGAAGAAGCACAGATTTTTAAGGCTGCTGTTACGAAAAAAATGTTTCTGATTCGTCCACCGGTAAAAAGACCAGCTCTGTTCTAGAAACTATTTTCAAATGCCCTATTTCTCTGGATGTACCAAATAAATATATTTTCCACTGTAACAGTGTTTAAAAGCGGCTGGGAAAGCTCAGTTGGAAAAGAATATTTTCAAGTTGTTCAAGCTAATAAATATATCAATGAACACAACGTTTATGAAAATAAATTTAAACCCATTAGAGGTTTTTTTCTAGCTCTTGGATTTTTCTTTTAAATCGGCTTTGATTACCATCGACTACATGGACCTTCTTCTGGATAGTTTTCTCTTCTAACGTGGTTTGATTGTATATCAATTTTAATATGTTGGCAAATATCGAGTCAAGAAAAGACTCTGTATGCAAATGACTTTGCATGATGTTAAAGTGAAACTTCTCAGAAGAAAAACTTCTTTCATTACATCGTATGAAACATCTTAAGAATTCACAGAAAACTGCTGCAATAAGTGATCAAAACAACCTAAAAATTTGTATTTCACCTGCAGAATATGTTGTCCAGGCTAAAATTAATCTGAATGGAAAAACGTTTCGACTAGTTTAAGCCAGTTTTTGTATTTTTTTTTTCGTAATTAAACTGTTTCTTTACATTTTGTTTCATACGACGTAATGAAAGCTCACGCGAGACATTTAAAATAACAAAGAAAAGGAAAATAAACTTTCTAGAATTAACAAGCTTTTTTAAAACATTCCCCAGATTTAGTTAATCCTTTCCAAAATCCAGAAGTATGGAATGAAATTCAACTAAAGTTTATGTATGTAGTCGAAAATTTTATTCTTCTAGAATCATGCTCCTTACGATTGGCGAAATTCTGCCATAACATCAAGCGAACGTGTCTTTAGAATTTGATGCATCTGGAAAATTCGAAAATCTCATTTTATGTCACATGTTATTCTCCATTATTGTGCGTCCAATTGAACCAAAAATGAAATTCAATACATTGTATATTTAATACAATGCTTGCTAAAATAATGCTGGCTAAAGTACCCGATCAGGAGAGAAAAACTAAATTATATCAAGATGAGATATTTTGATACTAATTTTTTCCTATCTAAATGAGTTATTATTCAGTACTCGTAGGATGTTAAAATATCTCAAATTATATCAAAAAATCTATGCGATCATAGCTAAATTATATCAATTTTAGATATGCTTCTTTCAAGATTATATCTCGTTCAGATAGCATAGTTTGATATTGGGCAGAACAAAACCTATCAAAATTATAGCTTATCAAGATATGAGTGGGGACCGAATGTCAAAAAGGTCCTTAATATAAAAAAAAAAAAAGATATGAGTGCTACGCGAAAATTTTCTAGTGGGATGTCAATAAACCACATTGTTTGCTAAAACCATGCCCCATTTTTGGATTCCATAAAATTGGATTCAATTTTATGAATCTGTTGAGCGAAACTCATTAATTTACGGTTTGGGCCGTTGACTTCGATGTCCGTGTTTCAGAAAAAGTCGTACGTATATCAAAATAAGATATAATCATTTTATTTTACGATAATCCGAAAAAAATCTTGATAATTGAAAATGTGCTCAACCCCATTAGAGTCTGTCAATCAGAATAAGATATAATTTGGATTGGAGGAACTTAAAATCGAAAATTTGGAGTACTTTATTATAACTGAATCAGATGTAAATATCTTGGTGAGATATGTTTGAGTTATTATTTTGATATGCTTTTCTGATCGGGTAAGGTTGCCAGATTTTTCAGTTTTATCCGGGTTTTCCCGGAAATTTACACAAAATGTTGAAACAGTCCGGCCCAGATTTCATTGAAAAAAGCTCAGATTTTGCCCGGATTTACTCACTTAATTTGACAAATCAAACAAAAAATAAAAAATAAAATAAATTGTGTTAGGTATATAATTTTTTATGGCTCCTAAAAAAAAGTTTTCGAGCAAGTTTTGCAAAAATAAGGTTTTTTGGAAGCCTTAAATACAATTTGAAATATGTAAATAGGTTTTGATGAAAAAACTTTTTTAAATTTTTTTTCTTGATTTTTTTTAGTACCCTATCAGGAGAGCATATCAAAATAATAACTCAAACATATCTCACCAAGTTATTCACACCTGATTCAGTTATAATTAAGTACTCCAAATTTTCGATTTTAAGTTTCTCCAATCCGAATTATATCTTATTCTGATTGACAGACTTGAATGGGGTTGAGCTCATTTTCAATTATCAAGAGTTTTTTTTTCGGATTGTCCTAAAATAAAATGATTATATCTTATTTTGATATACGTACAACTTTTTCTGAAACACGGACATCGAAGTCAACGGCCCAAACCGTACATTAATGAGTTTCGCTCAACATCGAAGAACATGAGTTTCGGATCCAAAAATGGGGCATGGTTTTTAGCAAATAATGTGGTTTATGGACATCCCACTAGAAAATTTTCTCGTAGTACTCATATCTTGATAAGTTATAACTTTGATAGGTTTTGTTCTGCCCAATATCAAACTATGCTATCTGAACGAGATATAATCTTCAAAGGAGCATATCTAAAATTTATATAATTTAGCTATGACCGCATAAATTTTTTGATATAATTTGAGATATTTTAACATCCTACGAGTACTGAATAATAACTCATTTAGATAGGAAAACATTAATATCAAAATATCTCATCTTGATATAATTTAGTTTTTCTCTCCTGATCGGGTAGTTTCTGGTTGTTAAACTACTTGTGCCGATTCCTCAAGACAGGATTTCCGATAAATCACAACGCGGCACGAGCGAGTTAAAAGATGAAACTAAGGCTATGATCATTTAATATCCGGGCAGTTACAAACGTGTGTATTTTAAAAACTATTCATTTGATCGAAAAACTTTCTATGGAGGAAATGAAGGTGTTAATATGACATTTAAACTAAAAATATAAAAAAATATTCATCAATGATTTCAAGAAATACTCTAACTTTTTCATAAAATCTCTTTTTTTATCTTTGCACACTTTTTTCAGTCATGTTTTAATTTTTTTTTTACCACAGATCCAAAACCTTTGCAAAATCATGATATTTTACACAAACTCACCTGGAAAAAGCAATTGGAATCAGGTTAGAACCTTTTCATGAGTTGGTATCTCGAAGAAATTGATCTCTTATATCCGGTTTTAACATAATTTTTTTTGTCCATCAGAACACATCTGTCATATAACCGGATGCACAGATTGCAATCTTTGGATCTGATCATTATTAGTTATTTACTTGGTGTGTACTAGTCAGGCAATACTTTTTGCCTCTGTCGGAAATGGATTTTTTGCATTATTCAGGCAGTCTTCATTCAGCTATCCAAAATAACCATAAACTTTTTACCATATTTAAGATCAAGAGTTGCACTCCGATGGTTGATTTGAACTTCGTGTGGTTCCTAGAGTGGCTCCTTATACTTAATAACCATTTGGTACGAAAAAAAACCAGAAAAAATCAACAGTTCATGAGCTTTCGAGTCAACAATGAAGAATTTTCGAGGCACAAAATGCGCAAAAGGAGCAAATTTGTGCAAAATTATTTTTATCATGTCTTTTCGCATAGTAAATATCTCATACACACGTAAACTTAAAAATCTATCAAAAATAGGCAAGATAGTCCTTTTCATAACCAACACAATGCTACTAAAGTTTTGCATATCCGAGCTCTATTAACGCAGCTATCACCAAAATAAAGTGCCCGGATACTAAATGATCATAGTCTTAGACTTACTTCATTAACAATTTTTCTCCTATATTTATGTACAGATTTCCGAATTTGCTCGCCTAGGATGTCTACCGATAGCGATTCTCTCTTTCGCTTTGGTCCTGTCCGGCGCAACGCTCAAACAGGACCTTTCAGAGTTTGCCTGTTTTATTGCACCCATTTGTTGGTGCGTTCTGTAATCTTGACCTTGCCATACCATTTCTTTGCACTTATTATTCTAGTCCTTTCCTATGTGTCGGACAGTAGACGCAGGATTCTTTGCATACTTTTTCTTGGATTTCCTATCCTTTCAGTTTCAATAAACCTAGTCTAGATTACTTTCCTATCGCCGGATAAAAAAAAAATACAAATTCTATATATCTATTTTAAAATACAAATTCTATCAAAATACAAATAATTATGCAGAGAGAAAACGAGTGGTTTATTTAAAGATAATTATGATAAGAACGAGAACGTTCTGTATTACTGGGTTTGACAAAATTTGCCCGGATATTGCCAGGCTTTTGATCGTCAATTTTAAAATCAAATGCTCGGGTTTCCAGGTTTTTAAATAAAACTGTCCGGATCTATCCGACTTGGATATGTGCTGACCATATTCTGACAACCTTATGCTAATGCTGCTGCTAATTCGTGACAAATAATAAAGAAACAATACATTTCAATTGGCAAAATCAGTACAAGGATACTTTTAAATCTTACTAAATCAAAAATGAAGAAAAATTATGTCCGTTACTGAAATTTCGTTTCAAAATTTAGGCGCCTTTGGTAAATATTGGCTGCATGCATTACACTTGAAATCAGTCGAAAAGTAACCTTCACTGGGAGCTAAAGGCTACATTATCGTGTCGCGAAAAATCATTTCTTTATAAGCGTCCAACTCGATTTATTCCAAAAACTCGACCCAGAATTGTGGTGATAGGTCGATAGGAAAAATAGAGAAACTACCCCGTTACACCGGTTTTTTCTTGGAAAATTTTATGAACACCTGCTGTTTGTTTTGATTAACCTTAAAAAAGAGCCTTCTCAATCTTTCGCTCTGACCAAAACATCCATCAGTGACAAAAGAACAGCACTGGTCCTAGTGGACCATGAAGGACTCACCCCCCGGGGGTAGGGAGAGCACCACATTTGTGGATAGTTCTCCATTACCCCCCTACATGCATAGCTCAGCATTCGATGGGAAAAAACGATGGCTGCAAATACGACGACCGGGAGTTGACCCAAAGGAATTACCCAAGAATCCGTTTTTAATTGCTAATGCAATTGAAAACCAGCTAAAGAAAGGATCTCTTAGAAAAGAGCTACAATCAAATCTAGAAAACGGCGGGAAAAGCTACTCTATCTCCACTTATAATGTGGAGCTATTTGAGCTTTTGAAGACCATAACCCGTCTGGATCTCAACACAGCAGTCGAGGTGGTTGACCACCCTACCTTGAATAAGATTCAGGGGATGTGCTACCAGGCGGACCCCGTTGACCTGCCACCTGATGAACTGTTGGATGAATTAAAATCACAGGGAGTGCTAGCTGTTCGTCGAATTACTCGTAGAGGAAACGAAAAAATCATCAACACTCCCCTGATTGTTCTTTCCTTCTCGGGAACACGACTACCAACGGAAATATATATTGGTTGGACAAGGGTGCCGGTTCGAACATATTATGAATCGCCGATGGTGTGCAGAAACTGTCTTCAATACAGACACACAAAAAAGAGATGTACGAATAAAGCAAAATGTACCCGTTGTGCTGGAGATCATCCAGTCGACCTCGACAACCCCTGTCAACTCCCACTACACTGCACGCACTGTCCTGAAGGCTTCAATGATCACTCTGCAATCAGCCGAAAATGCACGAAGTTCCGAGAAGAGGAAGCTGTAATCCGAATAAAAACAGATGAGTCATTAACATGGTCTGAGGCTCGAAAGCGTGTCACAGCAAGTCAATCCAACAAACCATCCTTTGCAGCTACAGTCGTAGAAAGTACCCCGGCCGACATCCAGCGAAAGGATGCACAAATAACGCAGCTCACAAAGAAGGTCGAGAAGCTAACGCAACTACAAATTGTGTGTGATAGCATGGAAGCTAAGTTCGAGAAACTGAAGAAGATGTATGAACGAAAATGTACGCTCTACGTTCTGGAATCAACGAGTCCGTGGCCGCTCCAATAATATACGAACCTGAAATTGCACTGAACACACGCTCTTTAAACAAAGCAACATCGGCAAACATCGCTATTCCCAAAACTGATATAAACCAAAACGTTTCAAAAGGCAAACGAGGAAACCGATCTCCTTTGGATACTGAACCAAAAAAGTTTATATGCACCTCTACCACCGAAAACAACTCCGAATCGCAAATGAACCAATCCAACAGCGATTCATCTGATTATGAAATCCATGAAACCCCTGTGACAAACAATCTTGGAAGGAGCTCAAGCGAAAACAGCTTATTTCGTCTTGAACAAGAATAATATCTCCGAACATCTACGAACAAAAAATTTCTACCACCTCTCATCCAACATTCATAATAGAATCTCAAAACTTCATCCAACATACCGGCAGTCACAGGACCAACCTCAAACTGGGCCAACCAGTTTGGAGTCACAAGAACCAGACACGATTCAATCCGTTCCCACCCCAAGATACGCCTCTCGTGAGGAGGGTAACTTGGGGTCACAAGTAAGTTCCGATTATAATTCTAAACGACCAGATCCCAACTCTGTTGACCGTTACAGATCCAGTACCCTCAGTAAATCGATCAGCAATCAACATCTCCGAATGTTATCGCCAAATTGGGACCCTGGCGAAAGCACCAGCACGAGACGCTTCCCACCAACAACTGCGACAACGATTGGCGTTACATCAGCATCAGAACCTTCCAACAATATAGCTCAACATCGTCCACCGGATCAATCACCCACCTGCAACCGTGGGGTCGGCGACAAGCGGAAACCGAGAGTTATGGCTGAGCACTAGAATATATGCGGCTTAAGAGGGCATCTTACAGAACAACAAAACCTCATCCTGAACGATAATCCTGTGATCATTGCCTTGCAAGGAACCAAATGCAGTATCAACGACTTTCCCTCGTGTAATCTTCGAAAGGATTATCTTTGGAAACTCAAGGCTGGTCCGTCGTGTGCATCACAACATGGTGTAGCGCTAGGTGTATGATCCGACATACCGCATACATTTATGCCCGTACCCATCGAATTGCAGCTAGTGGCAGCCTCTTTAACTCATCCTGTTCAAGCAACGTTCGTTTCAGTATACTTATCACCCAACGGTTCTCCCAACGGGCACTCCCTTCACTCATCGTTTTTATGGGAGATTTCAACGCCCATAGTCCTATATGGGGCAGCTCTAAAACAAACATAATGGGAGAAATGATCGAACAGCTCATAACCGATCACAACCTCACACTTCTAAATACTGGAGAACATACACGCCTCGACCCAGTTACTGGATCAACTTCTCCTCTGGATCTGACGTTGACATCCAACTGTTTGGTCAATAAATTTGTCTGGAGCGTTGACGACGACTGTAGAGGTAGCGACCACTTTCTAGTGAAAATATCAATGCTCGCAGAAATCGAATCAACAAGTATCAGAATCTGCTGAAAATTGGAAGAAGCTGACTGGGAACAATTTGAATTAAGCATTCAGGAATCTCTGTCAATGAATTTGGATCTCGATAGTAACGAACTTCTTAAAATTATTAAAACAGCCGCCCATGAAAGCATTCCAAGAACATCCGGATGTGTGGGTTAGAAATCTTCACCTTGGTGGAATCCAAACATAGCCACGGTCATAAAGGATCTTCGTAAAAAGCTAAGAGTTCTTAGAAAACTACCTAGTAACGACCCATAAAAAGCTACAGCTCTGAAGGAATTCCAAACCACTCGAAACCTCATACGATCTGCAAAACGACAAGCCAAAATCTCATCATGGGAACAGTTCGTAGATGGAATCAATCCACACACCCATACAGGACATCTGGAGAAGCGTCAATGCCTTGAGAGGACAACGTCGATGGCGTCAATAAGCGGGAAAATAATTGAAGATCCTTTAGAAATTGCCAACGTTTTCGTGAATAAATTTTCCCAAATTTCTGCAACCGAAAATTACAACGTACAATTCCAAGCACATAAATTTGAAGCAAAAAGAAATCTGTTGTCATTTGAGGGAGGAGAAAACCTGCAGTTCAACACTGCGTTCAAAATCGAGGAAATTTTTAGGGCTTTAGACCGAAGCAATGGCAAATCTGCTGGATCGGACACGATAAGCTATCCGATTTTAAAACGTCTACCGTATACTGCAATCCTTAAAACATTACCGTAAACCTTAAAACTTTTAATGTACAAGCGGTATGATTACCTGTGGATATTAAGTTTTTTTAGGCCATTGAAGTTGAAAAGTATTGCATGATGCCCTAGTTGACGCTATTGATAAATTCATTGAAGGAATTGATTCTAGAAACGTATATTCTCTTAAAACAAAACTGAATTTAATAGAAGAAGTTAAGAATATTTCTTACCTCACCGGAGAAAGTTTTTGATTGAAACGTGTTTTTCTAAATTATTTTACTTTATAGTCTTTAATATAAAACATTATGATCTATGCATGATTAATGCAAATTGCTTGGTTTTTCGAGACAAATCATCATTAATTCAAAACTTTTCATGTTTAGAATAGTAATATTCTAACATTTTTCCAAAAAAGTGTCTACATTTTTAAATGAAATCTTCAAAACAAGTGGCATGAATAAAGCTGAAAGGCTGAATTTTTTCGACCTGTGTTACACATTAATGTTTCAGATTTTTTTTATTGTTTACTTTATTTCAGGTAACATTTCAAATGAATTTTTAAATGTTTTTGGGAACGATGAATGCGTTGTTCAGTCTATTCCTAGTAAGTGCCCAGTCTCATCTATATCCCATTTACTGACGGTGTAATAAATTTAGCTTACAGTAGGTAATTCTTTTTTTTTCTCGCTGATCCTTTCTTTAGCTTGCGTACGCTCGATTCATACGAAAGTACATTTTAATAGCATGAGGATTAATTTCCCAGATGCGAGCACGCGGACGCGGAATGTAAAATAAATGAATGGTTGCAGCAGCAGTATAGAACAGATCCCCAAAGTCATCCTTTTTTTGCGAACAGACAGGAACGACAGCAAGTGATTAAATATGAATTAAGCTTGTCGACAGATTTTAAATTTACCCTGACTGCCTTTCACTTACTTATTCCCGTCCGAGTTTTTTCGAGTTCAAATTGAACGAGGGAAAAGCTCTAGAAACAGAGCCGTTTTCAAGCGCATATCAATTGAAATTGTTTCCCACACACATACATTTCGAGGAAGAACACGAGCGAAGAACGGAATGATTGTGCTGCGACGGAAAACTTTTCTCGTTGACAAGTCCAATTCAAGAAAATATGTTTCGTCTTGTTGTTGGGATTTTTTTTCCTTCCCTCATTGGCTGGTTAACTAAAAGAAGCAACGGAAAAATCAAATATCAACAGGACTTATGTTGGGCAGCAGTTTGTTTCGAAAGTGGCTAGAACTTGTTTCGATAAAATCGCTTCTGGGGAACTTGAAATGGAACAAGTAAAAAGAGATTCGGTTCGGTGGAATTTCTTTTCTCAGCTCGATAACTAGTTCACTTTTTAGAAGTTGACATCTTTTGAGGTTATGTGGGGGGCTAAAAATGTTGGGTAGACATTTCCTATCAGTTCTTAATTTTTTGCAACGAGTTTAAGAACATGAAAAAAAAATGAAAATGAGATAAGCAACAGGAACAAGATAAAATAAATAGAACAAGGGTTGTTTCCATAACTTTTCTTTTACTTAACTTGATTCGATCGACACAAAAGAAAAAATCTCAGTCAAAAATAAAAATACTTTTACGAATCAAACTGTAGCTTCATTCGCTACAAGAAACAGAAACACCCTAGACAAATACCCCAAGAAAAACTGTGTGAGGAAAGATAGAAAACGAATCTCCCGGTTAGTGCTTGAGCAGTGCTTTTGATACACTCTTCCAAATCTGATATAAAGTCTAAAGTTTCAAGTGTAAAATAAACAGACTGGATTTAAGTGGGATGGTGACTGGTGCTGGTTTGGCTTCAGTTTTGAGCAAAGGATTTTGTGAATGTTTGTGCTGGATTGGATTGAGACTGTATTATGTTATTGAATTTAATCTATCAAATCAATAAACTTTGAGCTCATCGAAATCTTGATTGAAATAAAATGAATTCAACGTTGAACTTTTAATCTTCAATTTAAGAATCACTTTCTCAAAGTTAGAATTGAAAATACTCTGTTTATCATTAATCAATAGATTGACCAAATGGTAAGAAAAGTTCCGTTTGAAGTAATATTAAATTTGACTACCAAGTATTGCACATGCACTTTTATATATCAAGCTGATCGTGTTTTACTTAATCATAATTTAATCAGGAATGTGATTTTTTCAACAAATGTTAAAACAAATTTTAAAAAAATAAGGAAGCTGTTGAAAAATGAAAAATTATATGAAATATATGCTGGTCTGATTTCGATTTTCGAAAATTTCACTCTATGGAGCCACCATTGAGAAAAAAATTGGAACTAATGTGACAATTAAAAAAAAAGATGATTACCGAGATATTGCGAGAACGATGGCTATCCATATTTATCCATATTGATATTGATTATCGAAATTTTTAATCTCTGGAGCCCCACTGTTATGAAAAATTGAATTTTGAGCATCTTATGATTAAGAAACCTTTTGAAATATTGAACGAACTGTATGAACCGTAGCAACCCTATAAACTGTAGCGAACGCACTTTTTCATAGTTGATCAAATTTAAAAATGGAAAATGAACGCCAAGTTCAACAAAGTATAAAGCTACACTCTCTGGAGCCACTTACTCATTGCACCCGAGAATTAATAGATATTTGAGCAAGATAATTTGTCAACTGTTCGAGAACATCCATTTTTGGAACTATCTGGAGTCGCTATATATTTTAGTTAAATTGGTGCAAAATCACTGCTTCTTGTGACTATTTGAAATAAGTAAGAAGCGCAGAACCGCAAAAACTGTAGGAACCGTACACTCATGCAATTTCTTATTACGATATTCATAAGATAATTCGTATGAACCGCATTTAGGAGTGCATACTTATTGTTCATAAGAGTCTTTTGAAATTCTTTAAATTTTATTTAAAACATTCATAAGATGAAATAGAATGCGCAGCCGAAATTAACATATAGTAAAATAAAAATGTTTAAGGTATTTTTCAACAACAAAACATATTTAAATCAAACACATTGAAGCGCCCTGTTCATAAAAACCGCAGATGTAGTAGTTTACCTATGCTTTTCTTATAAGTGCAGCAACCGTTCAAACCGTACGAACCGTAGCGAACCGTACGAAACGTAGGAACCGTAGGAACCGTACGAACCGTAGGAACCGTACGAACCGTAGGAACCGTAGCGAACCGTTGGAACGGTACGAACCGTAGGAACCGTAGCGAACCGTAGCGAACAGTAGGAACCGTAGGAACCGTAGCAAACAGTAGGAACCATACAAAACGTAGCAACCGTACGAACCGTAGGAACGGAATGAAACGTACGAACCGTACGAACCGTAGGAACCGTACGAACCGTACGAACCGTGTGAACCGTAGGAACCGTACGTACCGTAGCGAACCGTATGAACCGTACGAACCGTAGGAACCGTACGAACCGTAGCGAACCGTAGGAACCGTGCGAACCGTAGGGAACCGTAGGAACCATAGGAACCGTACGAACCATACGAACCGTAGAAACCGTACGAACCGTGAAAACCGTACGAACCGTACGAACCGTAGCGAACCGTAGGAACCGAAGCGAACCGTATGAACCGTAGCGAACCGTAGGAACCGTACGAACCGTAGGAACCATACGAACCGTAGGAATCGAAGCGAACCGTATGAACCGTAGCGAACCGTAGGAACCGTACGAACCGTACGAACCGTACGAACCGTAGGAACCGTAGAAACCGTACGAACCGTGGGAACCGTACGAACCGTACGAACCGTAGCGAACCGTAGGAACCATACGCACAGTAGGAACCGAAGCGAACCGTTGGAACCACACGAACCGTAGCGAACCGTACGAACCGTAGGAACCTTAGGAATCGTACGAACCGTAGGAACCTTAGGAACCGTAGCGAACCGTACGAACCGTACGAACCGTAGGAACCGTACGAACCGTAGCGATCCGTTGGATCCGTAGGAACCGTACGAACCGTAGAAACCGTGTGAACCGTAGGAACCGTAGCAAACCGTATGAACCGTAGGAACCGTACGAACCGTACGAACCGTAGCGAACCGTAGGAACCGTACGAACCGTACGAACCGTACGAACAGTAGGAACCGTACGAACCGTACGAACCGTACGAACCGTAGCGAACCGTACGAACCGTACGAACCGTACGAACCGTAGGAACCGTACGAACCGTACGAACCGTACGAACCGTAGCGAACCGTACGAACCGTAGGAACCGTGCGAACAGTACGAACCGTAGCGAACCGTAGGAACCGTACGAACCGTACGAACCGTAGGAACCGCAGGAACCGTAGGAACCGTAGGAACTGTACGAACCGTACGAACCGTAGCGAACCGTAGGAACCGTACGAACCGTACGAACCGTAGGAACCGTACGAACCGTACGAACTGTGTGTTCTCAGCACACCCCTGTGAAGATGATGTCATGTCATGCAGCAATAAGTATGTCATGACATCCGACAAGCATGAGCTCCGAGGTGATTTAGCCCTCTTTCGCATTCTAGACGCCGGACAGACCAGATGTGTATCCTTTGCGGTAAGTAAGGATGCAGCAGACTAAGGTCCGATCCGCACATTTGGCGATTCCTGCCAGGAGCTTGCTTTATTGCAAGCAACTTGAGAGGACCAGCAAAAAAATTGATTCCTTATTTTGGAAGAAAATTAAGGATTTCCCTCACAATTCAGGAATGCGTGGACGGCAGTCCGCATTGCAAAAATGGCGTCGACGGGAGTCCGCTTCCATGTGATGACGGGAGTCCGCATGATTTTTCCTAGTGTGTTTTGACCGGAGTCCACGTGGTTTATTTTTGAGTGCGTTGACGGGAGTCCGCATGATTTTCCTAAGTTTGCGTCGACGGGAGTCCGCGTGGTTAATTGTCGTGTGCGTCGACGGGAGTCCGCATGATTTTCCAAAGTATGCGCAGACGGGAGTCCGTGTGGTTTTTTTGTGTGTGTGGACGGGAGCCCGCATGGTTTTTGATGCGTTCGTGGACGGAGTCCGCATGAATTTAAATTGCGTGCGTGGAGGGGGTGTCATTTATATGTTTGTTCCGCAAATATATTTCACTGTATTAATTCGTTGCTAGAAAATCCGTTGTGCCAACCGGAATTGCTCTCATCCAACAAATGACAACATTTATCAAAAGACACTATAATTTGATGACTCCTCATAATGCGTCGAAAGCAACGAAAATAGAGACCACTTGGTCATGGCCTGTCTAGATTCAATCATAGTAAATTTCTTGACTGAACGAAATGAAAAACTACATGCATAGACACAAAGGAGGGATTACCTTGCGCAAGCAAATAGATAGATATGTACGATTAGGTCTTCAGGATCCGGAAGATGACGTGAGCGTATTTACTAGACTATATAAGACCTTGATATAGTGGTTCGTCAATAACGAATATTATGGAAGTGAGTAATATCGATATGAATTATGAGATTTTCGAAACAAGTATTTTTATATAAAATCTTTTCTTTCTTGGGACGAGAAGGGAGATGTGTGTACTCAGCACACCCCTGTGAAGATGATGTCGTGTCATGCAGCAATAAGTATGTCATGACATCCGACAAGCATGAGCTCCGAGGTGATTTAGCCCTCTTTCGCATTCTAGACGCCGGACAGACCAGACGTGTATCCTTTGCGGTAAGTAAGGATGCAGCAGACTAAGGTCCGATCCGCACACGAAACGTACGAACCGTAGGAACCGTACGAAACGTAGGAACCGTAGCGAACCGTACGAACCGTAGGAACCGTACGAACAATACGAACCGTAACGTACCGTAGGAACCGTACGAACCGTAGGAACCGTAAGAACCGTACGAACCGTACGAACCGTAGGAACCGTACGAACCGTACGAACCGTACGAACCGTAGCGAACCCTAGGAATCGTACGAACAGTACGAACCGTAGCGAACCGTAGGAACCGTAGGAACCGTACGAACCGTAGCGAACCGTACGAACCGTACGAACCGTAGCTAACCGTACGAACCGTAGGAACCGTACGAACCGTAGGAACCGTACGAACCGTACGAACCGTAGCGAACCGTAGGAACCGTACGAACAATACGAACCGTAACGTACCGTAGGAACCGTACGAACCGTAGGAACCGTAGGAACCGTACGAACCGTACGAACCGTAGGAACCGTACGAACCGTACGAACCGTACGAACCGTAGCGAACCCTAGGAATCGTACGAACAGTACGAACCGTAGCGAACCGTAGGAACCGTAGGAACCGTACGAACCGTAGCGAACCGTACGAACCGTACGAACCGTAGCTAACCGTACGAACCGTAGGAACCGTACGAACCGTAGGAACCGTACAAACCGTACGAACCGTAGCGAACCGTAGGAACCGCAGGAACCGTAGGAACCGTGAGAACCGTACGAACCGTAGCTAACCGTACGAACCGTAGGAACCGTACGAACCGTACGAACCGTACAAACCGTACGAACCGTAGGAACCGTACGAAACGTAGCGAACTGTAGGAACCGTACGAACCGTAGCGAACCGTAGCGAACCGTTGGAACCGTACGAACCGTAGGAACCATACGAACAGTACGAACCGTAGCGACCCGTACGAACCGCAGGAACCGTACGAACCGTACGAACCGTACGAACCGTACGAACCGTACGAACCGTACGAACCGTAACGAACCGTAGGAACCGTAGGAACCGTACGAACCGTAGGAACCGTAGCGAACCGTACGAACCGTAGCGAACCGTACGAACCGTAAGAACCGTACGAACCGTACGAACCGTAGCGAACCGTAAGAACCGTACGAACCATACGAACCGTACGAACCGTAGGAACCGTACGAACCGTAGGAACCGTACGAACCGTACGAACCGTACGAACCGTACGAACCGTACGAACCGTAGCGAACCGTAGGAACCGTGCGAACCGTAGGAACCGTACGAACCGTACGAACCGTACGAACCGTAGCGAACCGTACGAACCGTAGGAACCGTAGGAACCGTACGAACCGTAGCGAACCGTGGGACCGTAGGAACCGTACGAACCGTAGGAACCGTACGAACCGTACGAACCGTACGAACCGTAGCGAACCGTACGAACCGTAGGAACCGCAGGAACCGTACGAACCGTAGGAACCGTACGAACCGTACGAACCGTAGCGAACCGTAGGAACCGTACGAACCGTAGGAACCGTACGAACCGTACGAACCGTGCGAACCGTAGGAACCGTACGAACCGTACGAACCGTAGCGAACCGTACGAACCGTAGGAACCGTACGAACCGTACGAACCGTACGAACCGTAGCGAACCGTATAAACCGTACGAACAGTACGAACCGTAGCGAACCGTAGGAACCGTACGAACCGTAGCAACCCGTAGGAACCGTAGGAACCGTACGAACCGTAGCGAACCGTACGAACCGTACGAACCGTACGAACCGTAGGAACCGTACGAACCGTACGAACCGTAGCGAACCGTAGGAACCGTACGAACAATACGAACCGTAACGTACCGTAGGAACCGTACGAACCGTAGGAACCGTAGGAACCGTACGAACCGTACGAACCGTAGGAACCGTACGAACCGTACGAACCGTACGAACCGTAGCGAACCCTAGGAATCGTACGAACAGTACGAACCGTAGCGAACCGTAGGAACCGTAGGAACCGTACGAACCGTAGCGAACCGTACGAACCGTACGAACAATACGAACCGTAACGTACCGTAGGAACCGTACGAACCGTAGGAACCGTACGAACCGTACGAACCGTAGCGAACCGTAGCGAACCGTATAAACCGTACGAACAGTACGAACCGTAGCGAACCGTAGGAACCGTACGAACCGTAGCAACCCGTAGGAACCGTAGGAACCGTACGAACCGTAGCGAACCGTACGAACCGTACGAACCGTACGAACCGTAGGAACCGTACGAACCGTACGAACCGTAGCGAACCGTAGGAACCGTACGAACAATACGAACCGTAACGTACCGTAGGAACCGTACGAACCGTAGGAACCGTAGGAACCGTACGAACCGTACGAACCGTACGAACCGTACGAACCGTAGCGAACCCTAGGAATCGTACGAACAGTACGAACCGTAGCGAACCGTAGGAACCGTAGGAACCGTACGAACCGTAGCGAACCGTACGAACCGTACGAACAATACGAACCGTAACGTACCGTAGGAACCGTACGAACCGTAGGAACCGTAGGAACCGTACGAACCGTACGAACCGTAGGAACCGTACGAACCGTACGAACCGTACGAACCGTAGCGAACCCTAGGAATCGTACGAACAGTACGAACCGTAGCGAACCGTAGGAACCGTAGGAACCGTACGAACCGTAGCGAACCGTAGGAACCGTACGAACAATACGAACCGTAACGTACCGTAGGAACCGTACGAACCGTAGGAACCGTACGAACCGTACGAACCGTAGCGAACCGTAGGAACCGCAGGAACCGTACGAACCGTGAGAACCGTACGAACCGTAGCTAACCGTACGAACCGTAGGAACCGTACGAACCGTACGAACCGTACGAACCGTACGAACCGTAGGAACCGTACGAAACGTAGCGAACTGTAGGAATCGTACGAACCGTAGCGAACCGTAGCGAACCGTTGGAACCGTACGAACCGTAGGAACCATACGAACAGTACGAACCGTAGCGACCCGTACGAACCGCAGGAACCGTACGAACCGTACGAACCGTACGAACCGTACGAACCGTACGAACCGTAGGAACCGTAGGAACCGTACGAACCGTAGGAACCGTACGAACCGTACGAACCGTACGAACCGTAGGAACCGTAGCGAACCGTACGAACCGTAGCGAACCGTACGAACCGTAGGAACCGTACGAACCGTACGAACCGTAGCGAACCGTAAGAACCGTACGAACCGTACGAACCGTACGAACCGTAGGAACCGTACGAACCGTAGGAACCGTACGAACCGTACGAACCGTACGAACCGTACGAACCGTACGAACCGTAGCGAACCGTAGGAACCGTGCGAACCGTAGGAACCGTACGAACCGTACGAACCGTAGCGAACCGTACGAACCGTAGGAACCGTAGGAACCGTACGAACCGTAGCGAACCGTGGGACCGTAGGAACCGTACGAACCGTAGGAACCGTACGAACCGTACGAACCGTACGAACCGTAGCGAACCGTACGAACCGTAGGAACCGCAGGAACCGTACGAACCGTAGGAACCGTACGAACCGTACGAACCGTAGCGAACCGTAGGAACCGTACGAACCGTAGGAACCGTACGAACCGTACGAACCGTGCGAACCGTAGGAACCGTACGAACCGTACGAACCGTAGCGAACCGTACGAACCGTAGGAACCGTACGAACCGTACGAACCGTACGAACCGTAGCGAACCGTATAAACCGTACGAACAGTACGAACCGTAGCGAACCGTAGGAACCGTACGAACCGTAGCAACCCGTAGGAACCGTACGAACCGTAGCGAACCGTAGGAACCGTACGTATTGTAACCTTAAAAACTACTTAACTAGAATACTTGAATTGTGCTGGATAGAACCGATATTTCATCTATTTCCAAGTAGTTCTATAATCCAACTGACATTCAATCACTCTTTCGTTTTCTGATTGCTATGATCGATACCACATTCCTCCCTTACTTTTAAATGAAGATTCCTTCTTCACCGAAACCATCATCTAGATTGTCTTAAGTCTCACGTCGACATCGAAGAATATAATATGCATTATTCTCCCAAGTATTCACCAGGCTGACATCTATTGATAGCTTCACATTTTCTTATTACTTCACACACATTATTATTCATTAATCTTGTCTCAGAAGCGGTATGTTTCCTTTAAAGCTGTGGACATCATAATTTCCAACCCGCCATAACTTTTTTTTGACAAGTGGTGAGTCCGTTTTATTGATTTTTTTCAACCAAATGCAAATCAACCTCATTATCCTTTCTTAACAATTGCCGAACTTGCCTTTTCTTTCTTTTTAATGGCAAACCCGCCTTCTCTTTTTTTCTAATAAATGTCGAAGACACCTTCTACTTTTTTAGCAAATGGCGAATCCGGCCTCTTGTTTTACAAATGGCGAACCCGCCTTCTCTCTTTTTTTTACAATTGGCGAACCCGCCTTATCATCATCCAATGGCGAACCCGCCTAATCTTTTTTTTACAATTGGCGAACCCGCCTTCTCTTTCTTTATAATGGCGAACCCGCCTTCTCTTTTTTTAATGGCGAACCCGCCTTCTCTTATTTTAATGGCGAACCCGCCTTCTCTCTTTTTTTTAAATGACGAACCTCCTTATCAGTTTTCATCCAATGGCGAACCCGCCTAACCATTTTGTTTTAAATTGGCGAACCCGCCTTATCTTTATTTTAATGGCGAACCCGCCAAATCTCTTCCACTTTTTTCTCGCGCATTTCTGTTTCCATGGCGGAAGCGCCAAATGTTCTTTTTAAAAATGGCAAAATCGCCTGAATATTACTCTTTCCATATAGTAAATCCGCCTTACACATGTTTTTCACTGGCGGACCCATCATATCGAAACTGTGGTTATGTCCAGAACTACACAACATAAGTTCTGTTAAACTTTACTTACCCACAAAGTCTACCATCGCCTTGCCTTCTAACAAGTGTTTCTATTCACTTTGCAGTTCAATGTCCACATCGTTCTTTTTTGTAAGAACCGATCTTCCTAGAAGATCGATCTATCAAAGAGCGATTTCAGGCTTCAAATTTTACGGTGGATCGATCCTATGAACGTCCATCCAAATCGATTACGGAGATCGATCTTTTTTAGTTTTCATTCTCGTCGCCAATATTGTAACCTTAAAAACTACTTAACTAGAATACTTGAATTGTGCTGGATAGTACCGAAAATTCATCTATTTCCAAGTAGTTCTATAATCCAACTGACATTCAATCACTCTCTCGTTTTCTGATTGCTATGATCGATACCACAGTACGAACCGTAGCGAACCGTACGAACCGTAAGAACCAAACGAACCGTACGAACCGTAGGAACCGTACGAACCGTACGAAACGTACGAACCGTAGGAACCGTACGAACCGTACGAACCGTAGGAACCGTACGAACCGTAGCGAACCGTAGGAACCGTACGAACCGTAGCGAACCGTAGGAACCGTACGAACCGTACGAACCGTAGCGAACCGTAGGAACCGTTGGAACCGTACGAACCGTAGGAACCGTACGAACAGTACGAACCGTAGCGAACCGTACGAACCGTAGGAACCGTACGAACCGTAGGAACCGTACGAACAGTACGAACCGTAGCGAACCGTAGGAACCGTCCGAACCGTAGCGAACCGTAGGAACCGCAGGAACCGCACGAACCGTAGGAACCGTAGGAACCGTACAAACCGCAGGTACCGTACGAACCGTAGGAACCGTACGAACCGTACGACCCGTAGCGAACCGTAGGAACCGTAGGAACCGTACGAACCGTACGAACCGTACGAACCGTAGCGAACCGTAGGAAACGCAGGAACCGTACGAACCGTAGGAACCGTACGAACCGTACAAACCGTAGCGAACCGTACGAACCGTACGAACCGTAGGAACCGTAAGAACCGTACGAACCGTACGAACCGTACGAACCGAAGGAACCGTACGAACCGTACGAACCGAAGGAACCGTACGAACCGTACGAACCGTACGAACCGTAGCGAACCGTAGGAACCGTACGAACAGAACGAACCGTAGCGAACCGTAGGAACCGTACGAACCGTACGAACCGTAGCAAACCGTAGGAACCGTACGAACCGTAGCGAACCGTAGAAACCGTACGAACCGTACGAACCGTACGAATCGTAGGAACCGTACGAACCGTACGAACCGTACGAACCGTAGCGAACCGTAGGAACCGAACGAACCGTACGAACCGTACGAACCATACGAACCGTACGAACCGTAGGAACCGTACGAACCGTACGAACCGTAGCGAACCGTACGAACCGTAGGAACCGTACGAACCGTACGAACCGTAGCGAACCGTAGGAACCGTACGAACAGTACGAACCGTAGCGAACCGTAGGAACCGTACGAACCGTAGCGAACCGTAGGAACCGTACGAACCGTAGCGAACCGTAGGAACCGTACGAACCGTACGAACCGTACGAACCGTAGCGAACCGTACGAACCGTACGAACCGTGCGAACCGTAGCGAACCGTACGAACCGTACGAACCGTACGAACCGTAGCGAACCGTAGGAATCGTAGTGAACCGTACGAACCGTAGGAACCGTACGAACCGTGAGAACCGTTCGAACCGTACGAACCGTAGCGAACCGTAGGAACCGTACGAACCGTAGCGAACCGTAGGAATCGTAGTGAACCGTACGAACCGTAGGAACCGTACGAACCGTAGCGAACCGTACGAACCGTAGGAACCGTAGGAACCGTACGAACCTTACAAACCGTAGGAACCTTACGAACCGTTCGAACCGTACGAACCGTACGAACCGTAGGAACCGTAGGAACCGTAGGAAACGTTCGAACCGTAGCGAACCGTAGGAAACGTAGGAACCGTACGAACCGTAGCGAACCGTAGGAACCGTACGAACCGTACGGACCGTAGGAACCGTACGAACCGTACGAACCGTACGAACCGTACGAACCGTAGGAACCGTACGAACCGTAGCGAACCGTAGGAACCGTACGAACAGTACGAACCGTAGCGAACCGTAGGAACCGTACGAACCGTAGCGAACCGTAGGAACCGTACGAACCGTAGCGAACCGTAGGAACCGTACGAACCGTACGAACCGTACGAACCGTAGCGAACCGTACGAACCGTACGAACCGTGCGAACCGTAGCGAACCGTACGAACCGTAGG
The DNA here is from genome assembly GCF_029784155.1 of Uranotaenia lowii. NCBI lineage: Eukaryota > Metazoa > Arthropoda > Insecta > Diptera > Culicidae > Uranotaenia > Uranotaenia lowii. The sequence goes on along the minus strand of NC_073692.1, from coordinate 314,285,229 downwards.
AACCGTACGAACCGTAGCGAACCGTAGGAATCGTAGTGAACCGTACGAACCGTAGGAACCGTACGAACCGTGAGAACCGTTCGAACCGTACGAACCGTAGCGAACCGTAGGAACCGTACGAACCGTAGCGAACCGTAGGAATCGTAGTGAACCGTACGAACCGTAGGAACCGTACGAACCGTAGCGAACCGTAGCGAACCGTAGCGAATCGTAGGAACCTTACGAACCGTACGAACCGTAGGAACCGTAGGAACCGTACGAACCGTACAAACCGTAGGAACCTTACGAACCGTTCGAACCGTACGAACCGTACGAACCGTACGAACCGTAGGAACCGTAGGAACCGTAGGAAACGTTCGAACCGTAGCGAACCGTAGGAAACGTAGGAACCGTACGAACCGTAGCGAACCGTAGGAACCGTACGAACCGTACGGACCGTAGGAACCGTACGAACCGTACGAACCGTACGAACCGTAGGAACCGTACGAACCGTAGCGAACCGTTTGAACCGTAGCGAACCGTAGGAACCGTACGAACCGTACGAACCGTAGGAACCGTACGAACCGTACGAACCGTTGCAAATCGTACGAACCGTACGAACCGTAGCGAACCGTACGAACCGTAGCGGACCGTACGAACCGTACGGACCGTAGGAACCGTACGAACCGTACGAACCGTAGGAACCGTGCGAACCGTAGCGGACCGTTTGAACCGTAGCGAGCCGTACACTCAGAAATTTAAAAAATATTATAAATATTATGTTTTAATTACTCTGACATTTGACTGACATTAATATCCAGAAATATTAAAAAATAACAATTCCAGTTATTTAAATTTATGCACCCGAATAATTTCTTGGCGTGTAATGATCCAATGCATAAAATTTAATAACCGAAATATTATTTTGTTCAAACAAACGCTTTGTAATTTGTGCGTTTGAGTCCCAACTCAACGGGTATGAGCACGTGCTAGATTCTTCAGTTGCAAAATGCCGCTCAACTTGACTGCATGCAGATTCTATTCTTTTCGAATTTGTGAATCATCTTTGAAAAGGATGGAATCTATAGCAGAAAAGAATTTTTAAAGGGAAAGTGCATTTGTTTTGTATGCTATGGTCAATAATGCACATTGACCATAGAACTTATACGAAAATCAAACGATTTTCGTTTGCTTTTTCTGATTATTTCTGCTTTAAGCGTTTGCCTTTACGTCCCGGCTCAAACTTTTTTTTCTGACCACCAGATGTCGCTTCCATAACAATCATCCCATTTCTCAATGCATAAATTTTAATCGCAGAAATATTTCTCAGTGAGAAATATCCCAGTAAGGCGGCATCCATAAATTACGTAACGCAAAAAATGCACTTTTTTTACCCCCTCCCCCCCGTATGTCACAAATCGTAACGCTTCGACGTACCCCCCTATGAAAATTACGTAACGCTGATAATTACCCCCCCCCCCCCCTCACCTGATTTTCTCATGTTTTTAAATACTGATTTTCGAAAGTAAAAAAAAGGTTTTAACCTAAAGTTTTTTAACGTTCTTCAAAACGGAATTACTAATATCGATTAGAATCGCTTCTTAGTACTCATTGATGATAATTCTCTGATAAAATAAATTGAATGTCTTATTACGCGTTGCTCTGTGCTTGTAAACTGATGATCTACCTTGTTTACTTTATTTAGTTTAAAGAGCATAACTTGTTACGCAAAATATATTCCACTTAGTAATATTCGTCGGAATAATCAAAATTGCATTTTTTTAAATCAATTTAGAAAAAATAGTGAAATTTCCGTCTTAAGGTTGAATTGAGCTCTTGGGGATAAATGTATCCTATATTCGGTTTTCCAACGGTTATTTAACGGATATTCAATATACATTTTAAGGAATCTATCTCAGAATCTTCAAAAAGGAAAGGTTACAATCCAGCTTAATCATATTGAAGTTCAACAATTTTAAGCTGATTTTGGTTTGCATATCATTCTGCTAAAATTGCATGACATCAAAATAGCTGCAATGAAACTAGCAATTTAAAGACAAAAATCGTTACGTAACGATGAGCATACCTCCCCCCCTCCCCTATGTCACAATTCGTAACGCTCGAGCTTACTCCCTCCCCCCCCTAGGAGCGTTACGTAATTTATGGATGCTCCCTAATTACACCATGAGAAATATCCGTGTGCGTAAAGAGGAAGAAACGTGAAAATACCTAAAAATTAATTGTTTGATATTTTATTTATTTCTGAGTGTAGGAACCGTAGGAACCGTACGAACCGTACGAACCGTACGAACCGTACGAACCGTAGACACCGTACGAGCCGTAGGAACCGTCCGAACCGTAGCGAACCGTACGAACCGTTCGAACCGTAGTGAACCGTAGGAACTTTACGAACCGTACGAACCGTACAAACCGTAGGAACTTTACGAACCGTTCGAACCGTAGCGAACCGTAGGAATCGTAGCGAACCGTAGGAACCGTACGAACCGTAGGAACCGTAGGAACCGTACGAACCGTAGCGAACCGTAGGAACCGTAGGAACCGTACGAACCGTACGAACCGTACGAACCGTAGCGAACCGTAGCGGACCGTACGAACCGTAGGAACCGTACGAACCGTAGGAACCGTACGAACCGAAGCGAACCGTTTGAACCGTGACGAGCCGTAGGAACCGTAGGAACCGTACGAACCGTAGCGAACCGTAGGAACCGTACGAACCGTACGAACCGTAGGAACCGTACGAACCGTACGAACCGTACGAACCGTAGGAACCGTACGAACCGTAGCGAACCGTTTGAACCATAGCGAGCCGTAGGAACCGTAGGAACCGTACGAACCGTAGGAACCGTACGAACCGTACGAACCGTACGAACCGTACGAACCGTAGACACCGTACGAACCGTAGGAACCGTACGAACCGTTGCGAATCGTACGAACCGTAGGAACCGTAGGAACAGTACGAACCGTACAAACCGTAGCGAACCGTAGGAACCGTACGAACCGTTGGAACCGTACGAACTGTAGCGAATCGTAGGAACCGTGCGAACCGTACGATTCCTAAGAACCGTAGCGAACTGTAGGAACCGTACGAACCGTAGCGAGCAGTACGAACCGAAAGAACTGTACGAACCGTGAGAACCGTACAAACCGTACGAACCGAAGGAACCGTAGGAACCGTACGAACCGTAGGAACCGTACGAACCGTAGCGAACCTTAGGAACCGTTCGAACCGTAGGAACCGTACGAACCGTAGGAACCGTACGGACCGTAGGAACCGTAGCGAACCGTACGAACCGTAGCAAACCGTAGGAACCGTACGAACCGTAGCGAACCGTAAAAACCGTACGAACCGTACGAACCGTACGAACCGTAGGAACCGTACGAACCGTACGAACCGAAAGAACCGTACGAACCGTACGAACCGTACGAACCGTACGAACCGTACGAACCGTACGAACCGTAGCGAACCGTAGGAAACGCAGGAACCGTACGAACCGTAGGAACCGTACGAACCGTACAAACCGTAGCGAACCGTACGAACCGTTGGAACCGTAGGAACCGTACGAACCGTACGAACCGTAGGAACCGTACGAACCGTGCGAACCGTAGGAACCGTACGAACCGTAGCGAACCGTAGGAACCGTACGAACAGTACGAACCGTACGAACCGTAGGAACCGTACGAACCGTACGAACCGTAGCGAACCGTAGGAACCGTACGAACCGTAGCGAACCGTAGGAACCGTGCGAACTGTAGCGAACCGTGCGAACCTTAAGAACCGTACGAACCGTACGAACCGTAGGAACCGTACGAACCGTACGAACCGTACGAACCGTAGCAAACCGTAGGAACCGTGCGAACCGTTGGAACCGTACGGACCGTACGAACCGTACGAACCGTACGAACCATAGCGAACCGTACGAACCGTGGGAACCGTACGAACCGTACGAACCGTAGGAACCGTAGGAACCGTACGAACCGTACGAACCGTAGCGAACCGTACGAACCGTACGAACCGTACGAACCGTAGGAACCGTACGAACCGTAGCGAACCGTACGAACCGTTCGAACCGTAGCGAACCATAGGAACCATACGAACCGTACGAACCGTAGGAACCGTAGGAACCGTACGAACCGTACAAACCGTAGGAACTTTACGAACCGTTCGAACCGTAGCGAACCGTAGGAACCGTAGCGAACCGTAGGAACCGTACGAACCGTAGGAACCGTACGAACCGTACGAACCGTAGCGGACCGTACGAACCGTACGGACCGTAGGAACCGTACGAACCGTAGCGAACCGTAGCGAACCGTTTGAACCGTAGCGAGCCGTAGGAACCGTAGGAACCGTACGAACCGTAGCAAACCGTAGGAACCGTACGAACCATACGAACCTTAGGAACCGTACGAACCGTACGAACCGTACGAACCGTTGCGAATCGTACGAACCGTACGAACCGTAGCGAACCGTACGAACCGTAGTGGACCATACGAACCGTACGGACCGTAGGAACCGTACGAACCGTACGAACCGTACGAACCGTAGGAACCGTACGAACCGTAGCGAACCGTTTGAACCGTAGCGAGCCGTAGGAACCGTACGAACCGTAGGAACCGTAGGAACCGTACGAACCGTAGGAACCGTACGAACCGTACGAACCGTACGAACCGTACGAACCGTACGAACCGTAGACACCGTACGAACCGTAGGAACCGTACGAACCGTTGCGAATCGTACGAACCGTACGAACCGTAGGAACAGTACGAACCGTACAAACCGTAGCGAACCGTAGGAACCGTACGAACCGTAGGAACCGTAGGAACAGTACGAACCGTACAAACCGTAGCGAACCGTAGGAACCGTACGAACCGTAGGAACCGTACGAACTGTAGCGAATCGTAGGAACCGTACGAACCGTACGATTCCTAGGAACCGTAGCGAACTGTAGGAACCGTACGAACCGTAGCGAACAGTACGAACCGAAGGAACTGTACGAACCGTGAGAACCGTACAAACCGTACGAACCGAAGGAACCGTAGGAACCGTACACACTAAGATTGCAATTATTCCGCTCGGGACCATGATCCTCTGAATTACAGGAAAACAGCTCAAAATGACACTTGGAACTGTCAAAAACAAGTGTTTTCCTGGGCCACGGGTAGATAGCTAACCGAATCACGTGACAAACCCTTGATCCTGAAATTCAAAGGGAATTTCCTTTCGAGTGTTCAGGAAAACGAACATATTCAGGATAGAAGTCTCCTGTATCTCGCGACGTTGCTAAATGACAGTTGTGGTGGTTTCGAAATGTGTTTTTTGCAGACTTTATTTGCTCGCTGTTGGTTTCATCGTGGAAGTGAAAGTATGTGGCTTTTGTTTTAAACTGTTTAATCTAACAATAATGATTCCAATTTGTCTCCTTTCTTCTATAAACAACGTACGTCATGTATTTATAGCCGTCTTCCCGAAAAAGGTTAGTTGCTGAAGTCCGGGCTGGAGGAACAGTTCTCCCCGAAGGATCCTCCAGCGCAGTTATATGCCAAAAAAATCAACTGCCCGCCGAAATGGTTCTCCGTCGTTCAACTCGTAGCCCAGTTCGTGGCATGATTCCACCGTCAAACATGTGGTTGAGCTGGTAAGTTTTTAAAAATGAACCTTAAATGACTGAGAATTAACATTTTTCCATTCTTTGTTTTCAGGCGACCAGCAGCGTCGTCGTTATTTTATTAACAAAACTTTTACCAATAATATGCTTCTCATTAAGAACAATACAAGTTTATTGATTTGAAAACTATTAAATTTTTAATTTTCTACATTATTCCATTCCAATTTCAATGTAAACATCGGAAGAAAACAGTCCTGAGCCTACAGGATAGACCAAAAACTTTCTGCAAATCACAGGAGAAAGCTGTTGCGAGCCTACAGGACTTTTTGACAGGTGTTTTTCTGAGCTATTTTGCTGTCCTGAAATCGTCCTGTAATTTCAGCTGTTGAAAATACAGGACGAAATCGTTCCGACCACAGGAGAAAAGATTAAGTGTGTACGAACCGTACGAACCGTAGCGAACCGTACGAACCGTAGGAACCGTACGGACCGTAGGAACCGTAGCGAACCGTACGAACCGTACGAACCGAAGGAACCGTACGAACCGTACGAACCGTACGAACCGTAGCGAACCGTACGAACCGTAGCGAACCGTACGAACCGTAGTGGACCGTAGGAACCGTAGCGAACCGTACGAACCGTACGAACCGAAGGAACCGTACGAACCGTACGAACCGTACGAACCGTACGAACCGTAGGAACTGTAGGAACCGTAGCGAACCGTACGAACCGTAGTGGACCGTAGGAACCGTACGGACCGTAGGAACCGTAGCGAACCGTACGAACCGTACGAACCGAAGGAACCGTACGAACCGTAGCGAACCGTACGAACCGTAGCGAACCGTACGAACCGTAGTGGACCGTAGGAACCGTACGGACCGTAAGAACCGTAGCGAACCGTACGAACCGTACGAACCGAAGGAACCGTACGAACCGTACGAACCGTACGAACCGTACGAACCGTACGAACCGTAGCGAACCGTACGAACCGTAGCGAACCGTACGAACCGTAGCGAACCGTACGAACCGTTGCGAACCATACGAACCGTAGCGGACCGTAGGAACCGTTTTAAACGTAGCGAACCGTACGAACCGTAGCGAACCGTACGAACCGTAGCGAACCGTACGAACCGTAGGAACCTTACGAACCGTATGAACCGTAGGAACCGTAGGAACCGTAGGAACCGTAGGAACCGTACGAACCGTACAAACCGTAGGAACCGTACGAACCGTTCGAACCGTACGAACCGTACGAACCGTAGGAACCGTAGGAACCGTAGGAACCGTTCGAACCGTAGCGAACCGTAGGAAACGTAGGAACCGTACGAACCGTAGCGAACCGTAGGAACCGTACGAAACGAAGCGAACCGTAGGAACCGTACGAACCGTACGAACCGTACGAACCGTAGGAACCGTACGAACCGTTCGAACCGTAGCGAACCGTAGGAACCGTACGAACCGTAGGAATCGTACGAACCGTAGGAACCGTACGAACCGTACGAACCGTACGTACTTTAGCGAACCGTAGGAACCGTACGAACCGTAGGAACCGTAGAAACCGTACGAACCGTAGGAACCGTACGAACCGTAGCGGTCCGTACGAACCGCACGATCCGTACGAACCGTAGCAAACCGTACGAACCGTAGCGAACCGTACGAACCGAAGCGAACCGTACGAACCGTAGGAACCGTACGAACCGTACGAACCGTAGCGAACCGTACGAACCGTAGGAACCGTTCGAACCTTAGCAATCCGTAGGAACCGTACGAACCGTACGAACCGTAGCGAACCATACGAACCATAGCGAACCGTACGAACCGTAGCGAAACGTAGGAACCGTAGGAACCGTACGAACCGTACAAACCAAAGGAACTTTACGAACCGTTCGAACCGTAGCGAACCGTAGGAACCGTAGCGAACCGTAGGAACCGTACGAACCGTAGGAACCGTAGGAACCGTACGAACCGTAGCGAACCGTAGGAACCGTAGGAACCGTAGGAACCGTACGAACCGTAGCGAACCGTACGAAAGGTAGCGGACCGTACGAACCGTACGGACCGTAGGAACCGTACGAACCGTACGAACCGTAGCGAACCGTAGGAACCGTACGAACCGTAGGAACCGTACGAACCGTAGCGAACCGTAGGAACCGTACGAACCGAAGTGAACCGTAGGAACCGTACGAACCGTAGGAACCTTAGGAACCGTACGAACCGTAGCGAACCGTAGGAACCGTAGGAACCGTACGAACCGTAGGAACCGTAGGAACCGTACGAACCGTACGAACCGTAGGAACCGTAGGAACCGTACGAACCGTAGCGAACCGTAGGAACCGTACGAACCGAAGTGAACCGTAGGAACCGTACGAACCGTAGGAACCTTAGGAACCGTACGAACCGTAGCGAACCGTAGGAACCGTAGGAACCGTACGAACCGTAGGAACCGTAGGAACCGTAAGAACCGTACGAACCGTACGAACCGTAGGAACCGTACGAACCGTAGCGAACCGTAGGAACCGTACGAACCGTAGGAACCTTAGGAACCGTACGAACCGTAGCGAACCGTAGGAACCGTAGGAACCGCAGGAACCGTAGGAACCGTACGAACCGCACGAACCGTACGAACCGTAGCGAGCCGTAGGAACCGTACGAACCGTACGAACCGTAGCGAACCGTAGGAACCGTACGAACCGTAGGAACCGTACGAACCGTAGCGAACCGTAGGAACCGTACGAACCGAAGTGAACCGTAGGAACCGTACGAACCGTAGGAACCTTAGGAACCGTACGAACCGTAGCGAACCGTAGGAACCGTAGGAACCGTACGAACCGTAGGAACCGTAGGAACCGTACGAACCGTACGAACCGTAGGAACCGTACGAACCGTAGCGAACCGTAGGAACCGTACGAACCGTAGGAACCGTAGGAACCGTAGGAACCGTAGGAACCGTACGAACCGTAGCGAACCGTAGGAACCGTATGAACCGTAGGAATCGTAGGAACCGTAGGAACCGTAGGAACCGTACGAACCGTAGGAAACGTAGGAACCGTAGGAACCGTACGAACCGTACGAACTGTACGAACCGTAGGAACCGTACGAACCGTTGCGAACCGTAGGAACCGTAGGAACCGTACGAACCGTAGGAACCGTAGGAACCGTAGGAACCGTACGAACCGTAGGAACCGTAGGAACCGTACGAACCGTAGCGAACCGTAGGAACCGTACGAACTTAAACGAACCGTAGGAACCGTAAGAACCGTAGGAACCGTACGAACCGTACGAACCGTACGAACCGTAGGAACCGTACGAACCGTAGCCAAACGTTTGAAGCGAACCGTAGGAACCGTAAGAACCGTAGAAACCGTACGAACCGTACGAACCGTACGAACCGTAGGAACCGTACGAACCGTAGCGAACCGTTTGAACCGTAGCGAGCCGTAGGAACCGTAGGAACCGTACGAACCGTAGGAACCGTACGAACCGTACGAATCGTACGAACCGTAGACACCGTACGAACCGTAGGAACCGTACGAACCGTTGCGAATCGTACGAACCGTACGAACCGTAGGAACCGTAGGAACAGTACGAACCGTACAAACCGTAGCGAACCGTAGGAACCGTACGAACCGTAGGAACCGTACGAACTGTAGCGAATCGTAGGAACCGTACGAACCGTACGGTTCCTAGGAACCGTAGCGAACTGTAGGAACCGTACGAACCGTAGCGAACAGTACGAACCGAAGGTACTGTACGAACCGTGAGAACCGTACAAACCGTACGAACCGTAGGAACCGTATGAACCGTACGAACCGTAGGAACCGTACGAACCGTAGCGAACCTTAGGAACCGTTCGAACCGTACGAACCGAAGGAACCGTACGAACCGTACGAATCGTACGAACCGTAGCGAACCGTACGAACCGCATCGAACCGTAGGAACCGTTTTAACCGTAGCGAACCGTACGAACCGTACGAACCGTAGGAACCGTTCGAACCTTAGCGAACCGTAGGAACCGTACGAACCGTTCGAACCGTAGCGAACCGTACGAACCGTACGAACCGTAGGAACCTTACGAACCGTACGAACTGTAGGAACCGTAGGAACCGTAGGAACCGTAGGAACCGTACGAACCGTACAAACCGTAGGAACCGTACGAACCGTTCGAACCGTACGAACCGTACGAACCGTACGAACCGTAGGAACCGTAGGAATCGTTCGAACTGTAGCGAACCGTAGGAAACGTAGGAACCGTACGAACCGTAGCGAACCGTAGGAACCGTACGAACCGAAGCGAACCGTAGGAACCGTACGAACCGTTCGAACCGTACAAACCGTAGGAACCGTACGAACCGTAGGAACCGTACGAACCGTAGCGAACCGTAGGAACCATACGAACCGTAGGAACCGTACGAACCGTAGCGAACCGTACGAACCGTTCGAACCGTAGCGAACCGTAGGAACCTTATGAACCGTACGAACCGTACGAACCGTACGTACTTTAGCGAACCGTAGGAACCGTACGAACGTTACGAACCGTAGGAACCGTAGGAACCGTACGAACCGTAGGAACCGTACGAACCGTAGCAAACCGTAGGAACCGTACGAACCGTAGCGAACCGTAGGAACCGTACGAACCGTAGGAACCGTAGGAACCGTACGAACCGTAGCGAACCGTAGGAACCGTACGGACCGTAGGAACCGTAGGAACCGTACGAACCGTAGCGGACCGTACGAACCGTAGCGAACCGCAGAAACCGTACGAACCGTAGGAACCGTAGGAACCGTACGAACCGTAGCGAACCGTAGGAACCGTACGAACCGTAGGAACCGTAGGAACCGTACGAACCGTAGCGAACCGTACGAACCGTACGAACCGTACGAACCGTGTGAACCGTACGAACCGTAGCGGACCGTACGAACCGTACAAACCGTACGAACCGTAGGAACCGTACGAACCGTAGCGAACCGTACGAACCGTAGCGAGCTGTAGGAACCGTACGAACTGTACGAACCGTAGGAACCGTACGAACCGTACGAACCGTACGAACCGTAGGAACCGTACGAACCGTAGCGAACCGTAGGAACCGTACGAACCGAAGCGAACCGTAGGAACCGTACGAACCGTAGGAACCGTAGGAACCGTACGAACCGTAGCGAACCGTAGGAACCGTACGAACCGAAGCGAACCGTACGAACCGTACGAACCGTACGAACCGTAGGAACCGTACGAACCGTAGCGAACCGAAGGAACCGTACGAACCGAAGCGAACCGTACGAACCGTACGAACCGTAGGAACCGTAGGAACCGTACGAACCGTAGCGAACCGTAGGAACCGTAGGAACCGTACGAACCGTAGGAACCGTACGAACCGTACGAACCGTAGCGAACCGTAGGAACCGTACGAACTTAAGCGAACCGTAGGAACCGTAAGAACCGTAGGAACCGTACGAACCATAGGAACCGTAGGAACCGTACGATCCGTAGCGAACCGTAGGAACCGTACTTAACGAAGCGAACCGTAGGAACCGTACGAACCGTAGGCACCGTAGGAACCGTTCGAACCGTAGCGAACCGTAGGAACCGTACGAACCGTAGCAACCGTAGGAACCGTAGGAATCGTAGCGAACCGTAGGAAACGTAGGAACCGTAGGAACCGTACGAACCGTACGAACCGTAGCGAACCGTAGGAACCGTAGGAACCGTAGAAACCGCAGGAACCGTAGGAACCGTACGAACCGCACGAACCGTACGAACCGTACGAACCGTAGGAACCGTACGAACCGTAGGAACCGTACGAACCGCACTTACCGTAGCGAACCGTAGGAACCGTACGAACCGTAGGAACCGTAGGAACCGTACGAACTGTACGAACCGTACGAACCATACGACTCGAAGCGAACCGTAGGAACCGTAGGAACCGTAGGACCCGTAGGAACCGTAGGAACCGTAGGAACCGTACGAACCGTAGCGAACCGTACGAACCGTTCGAACCGTAGCGAACCGTAAGAACCTTACGAACCGTACGAACCGTAGGAACCGTAGGAACGGTACGAACCGATCGAACCGAAGCGAACCGTAGGAACCGTACCGAACCGTAGGAACCGTATGAACCGTACGAATCGTAGCGAACCGTAGGAACCGTATGAACCGTAGGAACCGTACGAACCGTAGGAACCGTAGGAACCGTAGGAACCGTACGAACCGTAGGAAACGTAGGAACCGTAGGAACCAAAGCGAACCATAGGAGCCGTACGAACCGTACGAACCGTAGGAACCGTACGAACCGCACGTACCGTAGCGAACCGTAGGAACCGTACGAACCGTAGGAACCGTAGGAACCGTACGAACTGTACGAACCGTACGAACCGTACGACTCGAAGCGAACCGTAGGAACCGTAGGAACCGTAGGAACCGTACGAACCGTAGCGAACCGTACGAACCGTTCGAACCGTAGCGAACCGTAAGAACCTTACGAACCGTACGAACCGTAGGAACCGTAGGAACGGTACGAACCGATCGAACCGAAGCGAACCGTAGGAACCGTTCCGAACCGTAGGAACCGTATGAACCGTACGAATCGTAGCGAACCGTAGGAACCGTATGAACCGTAGGAACCGTACGAACCGTAGGAACCGTAGGAACCGTACGAACCGTAGGAAACGTAGGAACCGTACGAACCGTACGAACCGTACGAACTGTACGAACCGTAGGAACCGTACGAACCGTAGCGAACCGTAGGAACCGTACGAACCGAAGCGAACCATAGGAGCCGTACGAACCGTACGAACCGTAGGAACCGTACGAACCGTAGGAACCGTAGGAAACGTACGAACTGTACGAACCGTACGAACCGTACGAACCGTACGCACTGTAGGAACCGTAGAATCCGTACGAACCGTAGGAACCGTACGAACCGTAGGAACCGTAGGAACCGTACGAACCGTAGCGAACCGTAGGAACCGTACAAACCGTACGAACCGTAGGAACCATACGAACCGTAGCGAACCGTAGGAACCGTACGAACCGTAGCTAACCGTAGGAACCGAATGAACCGTAGTGAACCGTACGAACCGTACGAACCGTACGAACCGTACGAACCGTAGAAACCGTACGAACCGTACGAACCGTAGCGAACAGTAGGAAACGTACGAACCATACAAACCGTAGCAAACCGTACGAACCGTACGAACCGTACGAACCGTACGAACCGTACGAACCGTAGCGAACCGTAGGAACCATACGAACCGTAGCGAACCGTACGAACCGTAGGAACCGTACGAAACGTACGAACCGTAGGAACCGTTCGAACCGTAGCGAACCGTAGGAACCGTACAAACCGTAGCGAACCGTAGGAACCATACGAACCGTAGCACACCGTAGGAACCGTACGAACCGTAGCTAACCGTAGGAACCGAATGAACCGTAGTGAACCGTACGAACCGTACGAACCGTACGAACCGTACGAACCGTAGAAACCGTACGAACAGTTCGAACCGTAGCGAACAGTAGGAAACGTACGAACCATACAAACCGTAGCAAACCGTAAGAACCGTACGAACCGTATGAACCGTACGAACCGTACGAACCTGAGCGAACCGTACAAACGGTAGGAACTTTACAAACCGTAGGAACCGTAGGAACCGTAGCGAACCGTAGGAACCGTACGAACCGTAGGAACCGTACGAAACGTACGAACCGTAGGAACCGTAGGAACCGTACGAACCGTAGCGAACCATAGGAACCGTACGAACCGTAGCAAACCGTAGGAACCGTACGAACCGTAGGAACCGTACGAACCGTAGCAAACCGTAGTAACCGTAGGAACCGTAGGAACCGCATGAACCGTAGGAACCGTACGAACCGCACGAACCGTACGAACCGTAGCGAGCAGTAGGAACCGTACGAACCGTACGAACCGTAGGAACAGTACGAACCGTAGGAACCGAACGAACCGTAGGAACCGTACGAACCGTAGCGAACCGTAGGAACCTTACGAACCGAAGCGAACCGTAGGAACCGTACGAACCGTAGGAACCGTAGGAACCGTACGAACCGTTGGAACCGTATGAACCGTAGCGAACCGTACGAACCCTAGGAACCTTAGGAACCGTACGAACCGTAGGAACCGATTGAACGGAAGCGAACCGTAGGAACCGTAAGAACCGTAGCGAACCGTAGGAACCGTACGAACCGTACGAACCGTAGCGAACAGTAGGAACCGTACGAACCGTAGCGAACCGTACGAACCGTACGAACCGTAGGAACCGTACGAACCGTACGAACCGTAGGAACCGTACGAACCGTAGCAAACCGTAGGAACCGTACGAACCGTATGAACCGTACGAACCGTAGGAACCGAACGAACCGTAGGAACCGTACGAACCGTAGCAAACCGTAGGAACCGTAGGAACCGTAGGAACCGCAGGAACCGTAGGAACCGTACGAACCGCACGAACCGTACGAACCGTAGCGAGCCGTAGCGAACCGTACGAACCGTACGAACCGTAGGAACCGAACGAACCGTACGAACCGTACGAACCGTAGGAACCGTACGAACCGTAGCGAACCGTAGGAACCGTACGAACCGAAGCGAACCGTAGGAACCGTACGAACCGTAGCAAACCGTAGGAACCGTAGGAACCGTAGGAACCGCAGGAACCGTAGGAACCGTACGAACCGCACGAACCGTACGAACCGTAGCGAGCCGTAGGAACCGTACGAACCGTACGAACCGTAGGAACCGTAGGAACCGTACGAACAGTACGAACCGTACGAACCGTACGAACCGTAGCGAACCGTAGGAACCGTACGAACCGAAGCGAACCGTAGGAACCGTACGAACCGTACGAACCGTACGAACCGTACGAACCGTAGCAAACCGTAGGAACCGTACGAACCGTATGAACCGTACGAACCGTAGGAACCGAACGAACCGTAGGAACCGTACGAACCGTAGCAAACCGTAGGAACCGTAGGAACCGTAGGAACCGCAGGAACCGTAGGAACCGTACGAACCGCACGAACCGTACGAACCGTAGCGAGCCGTAGGAACCGTACGAACCGTACGAACCGTAGGAACCGTACGAACCGTACGAACCGTACGAACCGTACGAACCGTACGAACCGTAGCGAACCGTAGGAACCGTACGAACCGAAGCGAACCGTAGGAACCGTACGAACCGTACGAACCGTAGGAACCGTACGAACCGTAGCAAACCGTAGGAACCGTACGAACCGTATGAACCGTACGAACCGTAGGAACCGAACGAACCGTAGGAACCGTACGAACCGTAGCAAACCGTAGGAACCGTAGGAACCGTAGGAACCGCAGGAACCGTAGGAACCGTACGAACCGCACGAACCGTACGAACCGTAGCGAGCCGTAGGAACCGTACGAACCGTACGAACCGTAGGAACCGTACGAACCGTACGAATTTGTAGGAACCGTACGAACCGTAGCGAACCGTAGGAACCGTACAAACCGAAGCGAACCGTAGGAACCGTACGAACCGTAGGAACCGTAGGAACCGTACGAACCGTAGCGAACCGTAGGAACCGTGAGAACCGTACGAACCGTAGGAACCGTAGGAACCGTACGAACCGTAGCGAACCGTACGAACCGTAGGAACCGTACGAACCGTAGCGAACCGTAGGAATCGTACGAACCGAAGCGAACCGTAGGAACCGTACGAACCGTAGGAACCGTAGGAACCTTACGAACCGTAGCGAACCGTAGGAACCGTACGAACCGTACGAACCGTACGAACCGTAGGAACCGGACGAACCGTAGCGAACCGTACGAACCGTAGGAACCGTAGGAACCGAACGAACCGTTGCGAACCGTAGGAACCGTACGAACCGTAGGAACCGTAGGAAACGTACGAACCGTAGCGAACCGTAGGAACCGTAGGAACCGTACGAACCGTAGGAACCGTACGAACCATACGAACCGTACGAACCGTAGGAACCGTACGAACCGTATCGAACCGTTGGAACCGTACGAACTTAAGCGAACCGTAGGAACCGTAAGAACCGTAGGAACCGTAGGAACCGTAGGCACCGTACGAACCGTACGAACCGTAGGAACTGTAGGAACCGTAGCGAACCGTAGGAACCGTACGAACCGTACGAACCGTAGGAACCGTAGGAACCGTAGGAACCGTACGAACCGTACGAACCGTAGGAACCGTACTAAACGAAGCGAACCGTAGGAACCGTACGAACCGTAGGCATCGTAGGAACCGTTCGAACCGTAGCGAACCGTAGGAACCGTACGAACTGTAGGAACCGTAGGAACCGTAGGAATCGTAGCGAACCGTAGGAAACGTAGGAACCGTAGGAACCGTTGGAACCGTATGAACCGTAGCGAACCGTACGAACCCTAGGAACCTTAGGAACCGTACGAACCGTAGGAACCGATTGAACGGAAGCGAACCGTAGGAACCGTACGAACCGTAGCGAACCGTAGGAACCGTACGAACCGTACGAACCGTAGCGAACCGTAGGAACCGTACGAACCGTAGCGAACCGTACGAACCGTAGCGAACCGTAGAAACCGTACGAACCGTACGAACCGTAGCGAACCGTAGCGAACCGTACGAACCATAGTTAACCGTACGAACCCTACGCACTGTAGGAACCGTAGAATCCGTACGAACCGTATAAACCGTAGGAACCGTACGAACCTTAGCGAACCGTAGGAACCGTACAAACCGTAGCGAACCGTAGGAACCATACGAACCGTAGCGAACCGTAGGAACCGTACGAACCGTAGCTAACCGTAGGAACCGAATGGACCGTAGTGAACCGTACGAACCGTACGAACCGTACGAACCGTAGCGAACAGTACGAACCATAGCGAACTGTAGGAACCGTATGAACCGTACGAACCGTAGGAACCGTACGAACCGTAGCGAACCTTAGGAACCGTAGGAACCGTACGAACCGTACGAACCGTAGTGAACCGTAGGAACCGTACGAACCGTAGGAACCGTACGAACCGTAGGAACCGTACGAAGCGTCCGAACCGTAGCGAACCGTAGGAACCGCACGAACCGTAGCGAACCGTACAAACTGTAGAAACCGTACGAACAGTAGGAACCGTACGAACCGTACGAACCGTAGCGAACCGTACGAACCGTAGGAACCGTACAAACCGTACGAATCGTACAAACCGTAGCGAACCGTAGGAAACGTACGAACCATACAAACCGTAGCAAACCGTAGGAACCGAACGAACCGTAGGAACCCTACGAACCGTAGGAATCGTACGAACCGTACGAACCGTAGGAAACGTACGAACCGTAGCGAACCGTAGGAACCGTAGCGAACCGTAGGAACCGTACGAACCGTACGAACCGTAGGAACCGTTCGAACCGTAGCGAACCGTAGGAACCGTAGGAACCGTAGTAACCGTACGAACCGTAGCGAACCGTAGGAACGGTACGAACCGTAGAATCCGAACGAACCGTACGAACCGTAGGAACCGTTTGAACCGTACGAACCGTACGAACCGTACGAACCGTACGAACCGTACGAACCGTAGCGAACCGTAGGAACCGTAGGAACCGTACGAACCGTACGAACCGTACGAACCGTAGCGAACCGTAGGAAACGTACGAACCGTAGGAACCGTACGAACCGTAGGAAACGTACGAATCGTAGGAACCGTAGTAACCGTACAAACCGTACGAACCGTAGGAACCGTTTGAATCGTACGAACCGTAGAAACCGTACGCATCGTACGAACCGTAGCGAACCGTAGGAACCGTACGAACCATAGCGAACCGTAGGAACCGAAGGAACCGTACGAACCGTAGGAACCGTACGAACCATAGCGAACTGTAGGAACCGTATGAACCGTACAAACCGTAGGAACCGTACGAACCGTAGCGAACCGTAGGAACCGTAGGAACCGTACGAACCGTAGGAACCGTACGAAGCGTCCGAACCGTAGCGAACCGTAGGAACCGTAGCGAACCGTAGCGAACTGTACGAACCATACAAACTGTAAGACCGTAGGAACCTTAGCGAACCGTACAAACGGTCGGAACCGTACAAACCGTGCGAACCGTAGCGAACCGCACGAACCGTAATGAATCGTACGAAACGTAGGAACCGTACGAACCGTAGGAACCGCAGCGAACCGTAGGAACCGTACGAACCGTAGGAACCGTAGGACCCGTATGAACCTTACGAACCGTAGGAACCGTACGAACCGTAAGAACCGTAGGAACCGTAGGAACCGTACGAACCGTAGGAACCGCAGCGAACCGAAGGAACCGTACGAACCGTAGGAACCGTAGGAACTGTACGAACCGTAGGAACCATACGAACCGTTGGAACCTTACAAATCGAACCGTGAGGAACCGTACGAACCGTAGCGAACCGTAGAAAACCATACGAACCGTACGAACCGTAGGAACCGTACGAACCGTAGAAACCGTACGAACCGTACGAACCGTAGCGAATCGTACGAACCGTAGGAACCGTACGAACCGTAGCGAACCGTAATAACCGATTGAACCGTAGCGAATCGTAGGAACCGTACGAACCGTAGCGAATCGTAGGAACCGTTCGAACCGTAGCGAACCGTACGAACCGTACGAACCGTAGGAACCGTAGGAACCGTACGAACCGTACGAACCGTAGGAACCATATGAACCGTACGAACCGTATGAACCGTAGCGAACCGTACGAACCGTAGGAACCGTAGGAACCGTAGCGAATCGTAGGAACCGTTCGAACCGTAGCGAACCGTACGAACCGTACGAACCGTACGAACCGTAGGAACCGTACGAACCGTACGAACCGTAGGAACCGTACGAACCGTAGGAACCGTAGGAACCATGGGAACCGTACGAACCGTACGAACCGTAGCGAACCGTACGAACCGTAGGAACCGTACGAACCGTAGGAACCATACGAACCGTACGAACCGTATGAACCGTAGCGAACCGTACGAACCGTAGGAACCGTAGGAACCGTACGAACCGTAGGAACCGTACGAACCGTTGCAAACCGTAGGAATCGTACGAACCGTACGAACCGTACGAACCGTAGGAACCGATTGAACCGTAGCGAACCGTACAAACCGTAAGAACCGTAGGAACCGTACGAACCGTAGCGAACCGTAGGAACCGTACGAACCGTAGGAACCGAACGAACCGTGAAAACCGTAGCGAACCGTAGGAATTGTACGAACCGTACGAACCGTACGAACCGTAGGAACCGTTGCGGCCGTACGAACCGTAGGAACCGTAGGAACCGTACGAACCGTAGGGACCATAGGAACTGAGCAATCGTACGACCCGTAGGACTCGTAAGAACCGCAGGGCCCTTAGGAACCGTACAAACTGTAGGAATCGTAGCAATCGTATGAACCGTGAGAACCATAGAGCCGACAAATCATAGAAGGAACCATAGAAGCGGAAATTGCGGTTTCAAGTCTCTTCCGGTTAGCCGTTGTATCTTTTTCGAGAAATTTATGATATTTTCGGCTTATGTTTTTTCTTTCTTTGATATCTCATGTTTCTCTTATACTTCCCATCACCTTTCAAAATTTGAAGTCTAAGGTATTTTATTTATAATTTATTGATACACGCAGCGAAAAGATTTTTTATTTCAAAGGAAAGTGCCGCAAAAACAAAGGATTTTTTCCTTTGATTTTGGGATAAATAAAAATTCCTTTGATTCAAAGGCATTTTCCTTTGTTTCAAAGATTTTTTTTTTGAAAAATCTTTGAATCAAAATATTAATGCTTTGAAACAAAAAACAGTTTCATTTGATGCAAAGTTGTTCTCGTTTGCTACAATGTAATTTAGATTTAGATTTAAAGGGATTGGTTCATTGAACCATTTTCCTTTTATTCCAATTGGAAGAAATATTTTCTGTTTTCCCGAAGTTCCTATTAGGAATTTTGAATAATAAAAAGAACGAATTTACATTTTCAATTCATTTTTATTCACAAAATTAACACTAACACAGGTTCACTATAATTTTGATCCTAATTTTGGCCTGAGGGCATACTTCTTGGGCCGCTCAATAGACTTAGGAACTTTACAAACCGCAGGAACCGTACGAACCGTACGAACCGTACGAACCGTAGGAACCGAAGCGAACCGAAGCGAACCGTAGGAACCGTACGAACCGTAGGAACCGTAGGAACCGTACGAACCGTAGCGAACCGTAGGAACCGTGAGAACCGTACGAACCGTAGGAACCGTAGGAACCGTACGAACCGTAGCGAACCGTACGAACCGTAGGAACCGTACGAACCGTAGCGAACCGTAGGAACCGTACGAACCGAAGCGAACCGTAGAAACCGTACGAACCGTAGGAACCTTACGAACCGTAGCGAACCGTAGGAACCGTACGAACCGTACGAACCGTACGAACCGTAGGAACCGGACGAACCGTAGCGAACCGTACGAACCGTAGGAACCGTAGGAACCGAACGAACCGTAGCGAACCGTAGGAACCGAACGAACCGTAGGAACCGTAGGAAACGTACGAACCGTAGCGAACCGTAGGAACCGTACGAACCGTAGGAACCGTACGAACCATACGAACCGTAAGAACCGTAGGAACCGTACGAACCGTAGCGAACCGTAGGAACCGTACGAACTTAAGCGAACCGTAGGAACCGTAAGAACCGTAGGAACCGTAGGAACCGTAGGCACCGTACGAACCGTACGAACCGTAGGAACTGTAGGAACCGTAGCGAACCGTAGGAACCGTACGAACCGAAGCAAGCCGTAGGAACCGTACGAACTGTAGGAACCGTAGGAACCGTAGGAATCGTAGCGAACCGTAGGAACCGGACGAACCGTAGCGAACCGTACGAACCGTAGGCACCGATTGAACCGAAGCGAACCGTAGGAACCGTACGAACCGTAGCGAACCGTAGGAACCGTACGAACCGTACGAACCGTAGCGAACCGTAGGAACCGTACGAACCGTAGCGAACCGTACGAACCGTAGCGAACCGTAGAAACCGTACGAACCGTACGAACCGTAGCGAACCGTAGCGAACCGTACGAACCGTAGTTAACCGTACGAACCCTACGCACTGTAGGAACCGTAGAATCCGTACGAACCGTAGGAACCGTACGAACCGTAGGAACCGTAGGAACCGTACGATTCGTAGCGAACCGTAGGAACCGTACAAACCGTAGCGAACCGTAGGAACCATACGAACCGTAGCGAACCGTAGGAACCGTACAAACCGTAGCGAACCGTAGGAACCATACGAACCGTAGCACACCGTAGGAACCGTACGAACCGTAGCTAACCGTAGGAACCGAATGAACCGTAGTGAACCGTACGAACCGTACGAACCGTACGAACCGTACGAACCGTAGAAACCGTACGAACCGTACGAACCGTAGCGAACAGTAGGAAACGTACGAACCATACAAACCGTAGCAAACCGTAAGAACCGTACGAACCGTATGAACCGTACGAACCGTACGAACCTGAGCGAACCGTACAAACGGTAGGAACTTTACAAACCGTAGGAACCGTAGGAACCGTAGCGAACCGTAGGAACCGTACGAACCGTAGGAACCGTACGAAACGTACGAACCGTAGGAACCGTAGGAACCGTACGAACCGTAGCGAACCATAGGAACCGTGCGAACCGTAGCAAACCGTAGGAACCGTACGAACCGTAGGAACCGTACGAACCGTAGCAAACCGTAGGAACCGTAGGAACCGTAGGAACCGCATGAACCGTAGGAACCGTACGAACCGCACGAACCGTACGAACCGTAGCGAGCAGTAGGAACCGTACGAACCGTACGAACCGTAGGAACAGTACGAACCGTAGGAACCGAACGAACCGTAGGAACCGTACGAACCGTAGCAAACCGTAGGAACCGTAGGAACCGTAGGAACCGCAGGAACCGTAGGAACCGTACGAACCGCACGAACCGTACGAACCGTAGCGAGCCGTAGGAACCGTACAAACCGTACGAATTGTAGGAACCGTACGAACCGTACGAACCGTACGAACCGTACGAACCGTAGGAACCGTACGAACCGTAGCGAACCGTAGGAACCGTACGAACCGAAGCGAACCGTAGGAACCGTACGAACCGTAGGAACCGTAGGAACCGTACGAACCGTTGGAACCGTATGAACCGTAGCGAACCGTACGAACCCTAGGAACCTTAGGAACCGTACGAACCGTAGGAACCGATTGAACGGAAGCGAACCGTAGGAACCGTACGAACCGTAGCGAACCGTAGGAACCGTACGAACCGTACGAACCGTAGCGAACAGTGGGAACCGTACGAACCGTAGCGAACCGTACGAACCGTACGAACCGTAGGAACCGTACGAACCGTACGAACCGTAGGAACCGTACGAACCGTAGCAAACCGTAGGAACCGTACGAACCGTATGAACCGTACGAACCGTAGGAACCGAACGAACCGTAGGAACCGTAGGAACCGTAGCAAACCGTAGGAACCGTAGGAACCGTAGGAACCGCAGGAACCGTAGGAACCGTACGAACCGCACGAACCGTACGAACCGTAGCGAGCCGTAGGAACCGTACGAACCGTACGAACCGTAGGAACCGAACGAACCGTACGAACCGTACGAACCGTAGGAACCGTACGAACCGTAGCGAACCGTAGGAACCGTACGAACCGAAGCGAACCGTAGGAACCGTACGAACCGTAGCAAACCGTAGGAACCGTAGGAACCGTAGAAACCGCAGGAACCGTAGGAACCGTACGAACCGCACGAACCGTACGAACCGTAGCGAGCCGTAGGAACCGTACGAACCGTACGAACCGTAGGAACCGTAGGAACCGTACGAACCGTACGAACCGTACGAACCGTACGAACCGTAGCGAACCGTAGGAACCGTACGAACCGAAGCGAACCGTAGGAACCGTACGAACCGTAGGAACCGTAGGAACCGTACGAACCGTAGCAAACCGTAGGAACCGTAGGAACCGTAGGAACCGCAGGAACCGTAGGAACCTTACGAACCGCACGAACCGTACGAACCGTAGCGAGCCGTAGGAACCGTACGAACCGTACGAACCGTAGGAACCGTACGAACCGTACGAACCGTACGAACCGTACGAACCGTACGAACCGTAGCGAACCGTAGGAACCGTACGAACCGAAGCGAACCGTAGGAACCGTACGAACCGTAGGAACCGTAGGAACCGTACGAACCGTAGCAAACCGTAGGAACCGTACGAACCGTATGAACCGTACGAACCGTAGGAACCGAACGAACCGTAGGAACCGTACGAACCGTAGCAAACCGTAGGAACCGTAGGAACCGTAGGAACCGCAGGAACCGTAGGAACCGTACGAACCGCACGAACCGTACGAACCGTAGCGAGCCGTAGGAACCGTACGAACCGTACGAACCGTAGGAACCGTACGAACCGTACGAACCGTAGGAACCGTACGAACCGTAGCGAACCGTAGGAACCGTACGAACCGAAGCGAACCGTAGGAACCGTACGAACCGTAGGAACCGTAGGAACCGTACGAACCGTAGCGAACCGTAGGAACCGTGAGAACCGTACGAACCGTAGGAACCGTAGGAACCGTACGAACCTTAGCGAACCGTACGAACCGTAGGAACCGTACGAACCGTAGCGAACCGTAGGAATCGTACGAACCGAAGCGAACCGTAGGAACCGTACGAACCGTAGGAACCGTAGGAACCTTACGAACCGTAGCGAACCGTAGGAACCGTACGAACCGTACGAACCGTACGAACCGTAGGAACCGGACGAACCGTAGCGAACCGTACGAACCGTAGGAACCGTAGGAACCGAACGAACCGTTGCGAACCGTAGGAACCGTACGAACCGTAGGAACCGTAGGAAACGTACGAACCGTAGCGAACCGTAGGAACCGTAGGAACCGTACGAACCGTAGGAACCGTACGAACCATACGAACCGTACGAACCGTAGGAACCGTACGAACCGTATCGAACCGTTGGAACCGTACGAACTTAAGCGAACCGTAGGAACCGTAAGAACCGTAGGAACCGTAGGAACCGTAGGCACCGTACGAACCGTACGAACCGTAGGAACTGTAGGAACCGTAGCGAACCGTAGGAACCGTACGAACCGTAGGAACCGTAGGAACCGTACGAACCGTACGAACCGTAGGAACCGTACTAAACGAAGCGAACCGTAGGAACCGTACGAACCGTAGGCATCGTAGGAACCGTTCGAACCGTAGCGAACCGTAGGAACCGTACGAACTGTAGGAACCGTAGGAACCGTAGGAATCGTAGCGAACCGTAGGAAACGTAGGAACCGTAGGAACCGTTGGAACCGTATGAACCGTAGCGAACCGTACGAACCCTAGGAACCTTAGGAACCGTACGAACCGTAGGAACCGATTGAACGGAAGCGAACCGTAGGAACCGTACGAACCGTAGCGAACCGTAGGAACCGTACGAACCGTACGAACCGTAGCGAACCGTAGGAACCGTACGAACCGTAGCGAACCGTACGAACCGTAGCGAACCGTAGAAACCGTACGAACCGTACGAACCGTAGCGAACCGTAGCGAACCGTACGAACCATAGTTAACCGTACGAACCCTACGCACTGTAGGAACCGTAGAATCCGTACGAACCGTAGGAACCGTAGGAACCGTACGAACCTTAGCGAACCGTAGGAACCGTACAAACCGTAGCGAACCGTAGGAACCATACGAACCGTAGCTAACCGTAGGAACCGAATGGACCGTAGTGAACCGTACGAACCGTACGAACCGTACGAACCGTACGAACCGTAGAAACCGTACGAACCGTACGAACCGTAGCGAACAGTACGAACCATAGCGAACTGTAGGAACCGTATGAACCGTACGAACCGTAGGAACCGTACGAACCGTAGCGAACCGTAGGAACCGTAGGAACCGTACGAACCGTACGAACCGTAGTGAACCGTAGGAACCGTACGAACCGTAGGAACCGTAGGAACCGTAGGAACCGTACGAAGCGTCCGAACCGTAGCGAACCGTAGGAACCGCACGAACCGTAGCGAACCGTACAAACTGTAGAAACCGTACGAACAGTAGGAACCGTACGAACCGTACGAACCGTAGCGAACCGTACGAACCGTAGGAACCGTACAAACCGTACGAACCGTACGAACCGTAGCGAACCGTAGGAAACGTACGAACCATACAAACCGTAGCAAACCGTAGGAACCGAACGAACCGTAGAAACCGTACGAACCGTAGGAATCGTACGAACCGTACGAACCGTAGGAAACGTACGAACCGTAGCGAACCGTAGGAACCGTAGCGAACCGTAGGAACCGTACGAACCGTACGAACCGTACGAACCGTAGGAACCGTTCGAACCGTAGCGAACCGTAAGAACCGTAGGAACCGTAGTAACCGTACGAACCGTAGGGAACTGTAGGAACGGTACGAACCGTAGAATCCGAACGAACCGTACGAACCGTAGGAACCGTTTGAACCGTACGAACCGTACGAACCGTACGAACCGTACGAACCGTACGAACCGTACGAACCGTAGCGAACCGTAGGAACCGTAGGAACCGTACGAACCGTACGAACCGTACGAACCGTAGCGAACCGTAGGAAACGTACGAACCGTAGGAACCGTACGAACCGTAGGAAACGTACGAATCGTAGGAACCGTAGTAACCGTACAAACCGTACGAACCGTAGGAACCGTTTGAATCGTACGAACCGTAGAAACCGTACGCATCGTACGAACCGTAGCGAACCGTAGGAACCGTACGAACCATAGCGAACCGTAGGAACCGAAGGAACCGTACGAACCGTAGGAACCGTACGAACCATAGCGAACTGTAGGAACCGTATGAACCGTACAAACCGTAGGAACCGTACGAACCGTAGCGAACCGTAGGAACCGTAGGAACCGTACGAACCGTAGGAACCGTACGAAGCGTCCGAACCGTAGCGAACCGTAGGAACCGTAGCGAACCGTAGCGAACTGTACGAACCATACAAACTGTAAGACCGTAGGAACCTTAGCGAACCGTACAAACGGTCGGAACCGTACAAACCGTGCGAACCGTAGCGAACCGCACGAACCGTAATGAATCGTACGAAACGTAGGAACCGTACGAACCGTAGGAACCGCAGCGAACCGTAGGAACCGTACGAACCGTAGGAACCGTAGGACCCGTATGAACCTTACGAACCGTAGGAACCGTACGAACCGTAAGAACCGTAGGAACCGTAGGAACCGTACGAACCGTAGGAACCGCAGCGAACCGAAGGAACCGTACGAACCGTAGGAACCGTAGGAACTGTACGAATCGTAGGAACCATACGAACCTTTGGAACCTTACAAATCGAACCGTGAGGAACCGTACGAACCGTAGCGAACCGTAGAAAACCATACGAACCGTACGAACCGTAGGAACCGTACGAACCGTAGAAACCGTACGAACCGTACGAACCGTAGCGAATCGTACGAACCGTAGGAACCGTACGAACCGTAGCGAACCGTAGGAACCGATTGAACCGTAGCGAACCGTAGGAACCGTACGAACCGTAGCGAATCGTAGGAACCGTTCGAACCGTAGCGAACCGTACGAACCGTACGAACCGTAGGAACCGTAGGAACCGTACGAACCGTACGAACCGTAGGAACCATATGAACCGTACGAACCGTATGAACCGTAGCGAACCGTACGAACCGTAGGAACCGTACGAACCGTAGGAACCATACGAACCGTACGAACCGTATGAACCGTAGCGAACCGTACGAACCGCAGGAACCGTAGGAACCGTACGAACCGTAGGAACCGTACGAACCGTTGCAAACCGTAGGAACCGTACGAACCGTACGAACCGTACGAACCGTAGGAACCGATTGAACCGTAGCGAACCGTACGAACCGTAGGAACCGTAGGAACCGTAGCGAATCGTAGGAACCGTTCGAACCGTAGCGAACCGTACGAACCGTACGAACCGTACGAACCGTAGGAACCGTACGAACCGTACGAACCGTAGGAACCGTACGAACCGTAGGAACCGTAGGAACCATGGGAACCGTACGAACCGTACGAACCGTAGCGAACCGTACGAACCGTAGGAACCGTACGAACCGTAGGAACCATACGAACCGTACGAACCGTATGAACCGTAGCGAACCGTACGAACCGTAGGAACCGTAGGAACCGTACGAACCGTAGGAACCGTACGAACCGTTGCAAACCGTAGGAACCGTACGAACCGTACGAACCGTACGAACCGTAGGAACCGATTGAACCGTAGCGAACCGTACAAACCGTAAGAACCGTAGGAACCGTACGAACCGTAGCGAACCGTAGGAACCGTACGAACCGTAGGAACCGAACGAACCGTGAAAACCGTAGCGAACCGTAGGAATTGTACGAACCGTACGAATCGTACGAACCGTAGGAACCGTTGCGGCCGTACGAACCGTAGGAACCGTAGGAACCGTACGAACCGTTGGAACCATAGGAACTGAGCAATCGTACGACCCGTAGGACTCGTAAGAACCGCAGGGCCCTTAGGAACCGTACAAACTGTAGGAATCGTAGCAATCGTATGAACCGTGAGAACCATAGAGCCGACAAATCATAGAAGGAACCATAGAAGCGGAAATTGCGGTTTCAAGTCTCTTCCGGTTAGCCGTTGTATCTTTTTCGAGAAATTTATGATATTTTCGGCTTATGTTTTTTCTTTCTTTGATATCTCATGTTTCTCTTATACTTCCCATCACCTTTCAAAATTTGAAGTCTAAGGTATTTTATTTATAATTTATTGATACACGCAGCGAAAAGATTTTTTATTTCAAAGGAAAGTGCCGCAAAAACAAAGGATTTTTTCCTTTGATTTTGGGATAAATAAAAATTCCTTTGATTCAAAGGCATTTTCCTTTGTTTCAAAGATTTTTTTTTTGAAAAATCTTTGAACCAAAATATTAATGCTTTGAAACAAAAAACAGTTTCATTTGATGCAAAGTTGTTCTCGTTTGCTACAATGTAATTTAGATTTAGATTTAAAGGGATTGGTTCATTGAACCATTTTCCTTTTATTCCAATTGGAAGAAATATTTTCTGTTTTCCCGAAGTTCCTATTAGGAATTTTGAATAATAAAAAGAACGAATTTACATTTTCAATTCATTTTTATTCACAAAATTAACACTAACACAGGTTCACTATAATTTTGATCCTAATTTTGGCCTGAGGGCATACTTCTTGGGCCGCTCAATAGACTTCCGGAAGTAGCTCCGGTTGCTAGCTTTAGTGGTCATCCAACTGGTGATTACCGCTGAAGATCGGGCCGAAGATAATCAGACCGCTGGATAAGGGGCGGAATCTACCGTGGTCCTGTAATGCAAGAGTTTATATAAAATCTTAAACATTAACTTTTTGATTAATGGATTATCACACACTTACCATTCTTCATCCTGAATCCTCCTAAAGCTATCTCTGATTCACTAGTTTTGATTTTCAACACAACCGGACAAACTTTATTCGAATTTCGGTTCTTGTTCAATCCAAAATATCTTCTAAGTTTAAAATTTTAATTTAAAGAAATTATTCTTTTCTGTTGAAAGCAATTTTCTTTGGCTGAAAGAAAATTTACTTTGTTTTTAACGAAATGTGCAATTGAACAAATTTCTTTTGAATCAAAGAATTTGTTTAAAATCAAAGTCCAAAATTATTCAGTTCAATAAATTAATTCTTTCTTTCAAAAATTATTCATTTGAATCAGAACGATAATCCAAGTTTTCTCTGCGTGTATAAATTCTTTATTTATTAAAATAGTTGAGAGAGCGGAATTGAAACTTTTGAAGGTTTTTGAATGCTTTGAAAATTTGGATCAACCTGCCTAATAGAGAAACAATGAAGAACATAAAAATGTTTCAATAAGAATAGGGAAAATCAAAGAACGTCAAACAGAATAAAGCAAAATCCGAACAAACATAATCCTTTCAATTTCTAATTTCATTCATCAATTTCATTTGTGAAAATTAGCTTCGGCCCATTTCGCCAAGTAATATCTGTTCCTGCTTATCCACTCCCGAGTATGATTATGATAAATGGAGCAGAATAGCCTCTGAGCTTTGTGGAGGATTTAGTTTACTTTACATGCACATCCCCGCTACCTTCCTGAGAGCACAATAAGCACAAATGCAACAAAAGCCGGAGTTGTTGTTTCAGTTGATTCGTGAAATTTACGATATTTCATGTCAATGAGGGCTGCCGCTCGTTGCCATTCGCTACTTCTGGTTCTGTTTCGCGTAAACACTAACTAATAGTGAAACATGTATATTAATTACAATTTCGCTGATGGGGAAAATGCGCTCTGACTTTGGAGGATCATTTGCAACTTCAACCGGTTATGAACAACAAACCTCAAAACATTTGTTCTAAATCCAATTTGTCCGTTGGGTTTTTTTTAAATAAACTGAAAAACCTTCATTTTGATACTGTGTGACTCGATCTAAATTTTTATAGAAATTCTAAATTCATCGTTCGGCTTTTTCATAACGGGTTAAATGACGTTGATTGTAAATTCATTGATTTAGTCAGGAAACACATTGAAATTAACAATCTGACTGAGGCCAGGTTTCTCCCCATTTCTCGTTCTATAGCTGGCTGCAGATATAATATTTCACCTAATAACACCGCTCTTAATCCTCGTGTTTGGCTGAATGCTCTTGCAATTCCCTTGCCCTGTTAGTTGTTCTTCTACAACCTACAACCAATTCAGCTCGAAGAGCAGTTATGGGTTTAGTCTCGACGTGGAATTAATTTTGCTTTTCGATGACGACGGCCCGAGCAACGATACACTAATTAATGTTGCTGGTTATTAATCTACTGCGACTTTTTTTTTAAGCTGTGAATATGATCCCTCGTTAGGTTTCAACACCGGTCGTTTTTGAGGATTTGATTTGACTTTCTATAACCTTTATCATGTGAAAATCAACTGAAGTCTTTAGAAAAACTTGTCATTGAGGTAGTTTACCCTTATTTGTTTACAGTTTGATATCCCTTTAAAAGTGTTTGTGTATATTTTAGTGAAAATTGAAAATATTTTGCATTTGCTAAGTTTTTATGGGAAATTTGTTTAATTTTGAACTGTTTTACAAAATGGTGGCTCCAGAGACTGATCGATGAATAAATTTATTTGGGTCCATTTGAGAGTTTAATGATTTTTTTAGATTTAAAAATTTGATTTGATTTAGCATATTTTAAGGAATTAATATCCATATACATTTGTTGTTCTTTATTTTGATTTTTTTTTCTTGAAGCAAACAAGATTTTAAAGAATTCTGATTTTGATTTCTCTTTAATTTTGTTTGTTATCATTTCAATTGTTTTTCACATTTAAAATTAATTTTTCGCTGTTTTGTTTATGATTTTTGATATTTATTAAACGTTTTCAGCTCGAACAAACTTGTTTTTGGAGTTTTTTCAATATCAAAACCATCTCAAAATATTTCTAGTATTCTTCTGGAAGTTTTTTTTTAGGATTCCACTGCTTTCGTTTATCTTCGCTGTTGTTTTGAATTTTATGTTTAAGTATATTTTTTAATGGCCTTTTTTCGTATTGCATTTTTTAGGTTAATTTGATTGTATTTTTTTTTTCTGTTGTTGCTGAACTTGTTGCTGCTTAAATATTTCAATTAATGGAAATATTTTATTTTAATTTTTTTCCGAACAACGTTGAAAAAAATGCTCTTTTTGTTGTTTCCCTACTTTAAATTTCTTAATTATTTGTTGAGTTTTTCATTTTCTCTTTCATTAGATTGTTGTTATATTTTCTTGAAATTACGTAATTTTTAATTGAAACATTTCAGATGTTACTTTTTTATCTCAACCCTTTCATTCTTTTCATTTTTTTACAAAATATTTTAAAAAGTTGGAAATCATGTCTACAATAAGAAAACACCCGATTTAATAAAATTATCAGTGGATTGGAGCCTTTCTTACATAGTGTAAATTATTTTTGGATATTTATGATCCTATGATAGATTCCATATTTCTAAATCATATAAAAAAGATAAAAAAAAAGATAACGAGAACGTTTTCTGGGGGGAAAGCGAACTGGTATTGAAAGAGTTCATTTAATTCAGTGTGTTGGAGGTCCTCATCTGATTAAGGAGTCAAGCCAAATCAAGATTCTTAAAATGGAAATCACCCATAAATGGACAGAAATGATAAATTTGAACAACAACCGTTTGGTCCAAAATATGACACATCGACTGAATCAACATGGTAGCCGATGAATGAATCTATTGGAATCAGTAGAGGAGAATGAGGACACTTGATCCCTGGGGCTACTTGATTCCTTCGCCATATCTCGAAACAAGAATGCCTTGCAAATATCAAGTCAAGTGTTCTAGAAAAATGTGCCAAATAGAACAAAGCAACAATGCTGTTAACTCAACCAATTTTAAAAAATTTATTTCTAGAGTTATAGAACTTTGCTTGAAAAATTTAACATAATGTGATTTGAAGATCTTTTTTTATCACTTTAAAATGTATGTCACTTAAAAAAATTATTATAAAAATATTTATTCCAATATGTCCATCGTTAGAGTATTATATGAGCCTCATAATGCCATATTTTCAAAGCAATAGTAAACTCTCATTTTTTTTAAGAACAAGTTTTCCAAAATATATGTTATGGGTATAATTGATCCCTAGAGTTTAAAAAGATATATTTCTCTTATAAATGGATCGTGATCATTGGTTATCATGAAAATATTAATTTCTGTCCGATAACTAATGTTTATCTAGTAATAAGCTGTTAAAAAGAACTTAAAATACTGTATTTATCAAAAAACTAGAAAATTGCGCCTTAAAGTATGCAATGACTTTAGAGTAGTAGAATTCTTTTTGTCTGATGCTTACAAACTATGAAATGAGAACTTATAGTATAAAATATAGTCAACGGATCTTTTACTTTACGGATTTTACTAGATTTTTGTCTAGGGTCAGGGCACCATGAATTAAGGATTAGGTCTCCTTTAGTAATGGATCGAGTCTCCTGTAACTTAAAAAATATCACAATTTTTTTAGTCTCACGAAAATGCTTCTAGTTTATCTACGAGTTCATGTATCGTTCTAACTTTTGGAGCATATAAACTTGAAATTACACACTGTCAGAAAATGCAAAAGATGGCGAGTTGCTAATTTTCTCAAAAAGATATGATGAAAATAAGAAAAGGGGATTCTCCCCTATGGTTTTTGAACTCATTTATTCTTGCAAAAGTTTGGTATCTAGCACAAATCATCCCCCTAGTAACAGACATCTCGCAGAAATGAAGTCATTGATCGGAAAATATCTCTGGCGGAGATGGATATTTAAAACAAACCGAGATCAATTTTATCTACCGTACTGCGATGGAGGTTTAAATTTAATTTATCCAGAAGGGAAAACGAAAGCTTTGTTTTTTTTTAATTTGTTAACAAACGATGATGGAGCCTTTATGTAAGAACACCCTCAACCCCAAAGATTTTGTCGGAGCACTAGAAAAGTGATCGTCGAAACAAGAAGAATCAAAGAAATACAACACCTCGATAACTCTAAAAAAAATTATTGGAACTCCATAATGAAAAATCCATAAAACCATCAGCTGTGGAACGTTTTCTGACATGAAATGAAAAGAAATATGGGTCAATGTTAATTCAAAGCTGATTTCCAGTGCAGAACGGCCAAGTATGTTTATACTTTTTAATGATCTGATCCCAAATAAAGCAAAATTAAAAGCATACATCATTGGAGGTCTGCAAGACAGCCTAAGCTTATTGGTCATAAGGCTTAAGATCTGTTAAGTATAACTGTAAGAAATAATGAACAACCTTCGAAAGCGGGTATTTGCTTGGTCATTAGAACAAAAAGTTTTTTAATTGCAAAGTAACCTAATAGAAGTATGTTCGAGTTCAAGAAAAAATTTATAGAGTGGAGATTAGAGTGCCCCAAATTTGTTTGCGACATTTAAACCCTGTGGAATGTTATGCGCTGCAGGCTAATATTGATCCTAGGCCTAGTACAAGATTCCGTGCCAAATTTGGGCCTGATCGGACCACGGAAAGGAGTCGCTCAAAGAGCTTGAAATTTGTACGGGATTTTGAGACATTTTGTTTGGGAGGAACATGAAAAACCAGTTTTTTTTTTATCAATAACTCTGGTCCCCTTTGGCCGATTTCTTTTGAAAACAGGTTCAGTAAAGTTGACATAAAAAAGTGATTAGGCTTCAAAATTGGGCTGGCATTTTTAAGGATGATATTCACCACTGCTAATGAGGCGTCAAAATTTTCGACCACCTCGACCGGAACACTCAATTTGAAATGCAGGCCATTTCGTAAAATCATGACCTATTTTGAATGGTTTTGTTGCGTTGGACTGTAAAATCTCAGATTTTTCAAATATTTGGTTGTTTTTTATATTATCTAATCGACGTTTATCGGCGCCGAAAAACGTCGATTAGATGTTATAAAATGCATCGCGGCGATTAAACAAAAATCAATATTTGGTTGTGGTTGTGATTAATATTCACGTGATAGCACAGATGAAGTGATAGTTCGGGGAATAGTCCAGGCGAAATTTCAGGGGAGAATTGAATTACTTGATCCACATTTCTTGTTTCCATCATATTTTCAAGTGAAAATTATACCCCGAACCCCTTTTTCACTGTAAAATGCGTATAAGCTGAGTTTTATGATTATAAACGACTTTTGCTAAGCAAAAAACTCCATCGTTGAGCAAAATTTTTTGACCGTTGTTTCTTAAATTGCATAACCACAGGGGCTAAGGAACATGACTTTCAGTTCTTTTTCTGTTGTAATGCATGCCACTTCAACCATTTTT
This sequence comes from Uranotaenia lowii, assembly GCF_029784155.1. Taxonomy (NCBI): domain Eukaryota; kingdom Metazoa; phylum Arthropoda; class Insecta; order Diptera; family Culicidae; genus Uranotaenia; species Uranotaenia lowii. The sequence goes on along the minus strand of NC_073692.1, from coordinate 314,251,768 downwards.
TCCTTAATTTGGAAACATTTAAGACTGACTCAAGACTACATTTCCTTATAATTATTTTTAAAATTGTTTCACAAATAACTGAGAGTTTTTAATTTTTCGAAGCATGCTCGGTAGCAGATTTCACATAAACCTCGCCTAACGGCGTACAAATACGTACAATATTTACTTTTCGTATAAGTTGAGTTATTTCAGTTATATGTGAAACAATTTTAAAAAGAATTATAAAGAAATGTAGTCTTGAGTCAGTCTTAAATGTTTCCAATTTATGGAAAAATGGTTGAAGTGTGGCATGCATTACAACCGGAAAAGAACTAAAAGTCATGTTCCTTAGCCCCTGTGGTTATGCAATTTAGGAAACAACGGTAAAAAATTTATCCTCAACGATGAAGTTTATCGATTAGCAAAATTGTTTATAATCATCACACTTAGCTCATGAGAATTTTTCAGCGAAAACGAGGTTTTAGGGGGTAATTTTCACTTAAAAATATGATGAAAATAAGAAATGGGGATCAAGTTATTTAATTCTCCCCTAAAGTTTCGCCTGGACTACTCTCCTAATTGTCACGTGAATATTATCCACAACCAAATATTTGAAAAACCTGAGATTTTCCAATCCAACGAAACAAAAACAATCAAAATCGGACATGATTTTACGAAATGGCATGCATTTCAAATTGAGTGTTCCGGTCGAGGTGGTCGAACATTTTGACGCCTCATTAACAGTAGTGAATATCATCCTTAAAAATGTCAGACTATTGTTAATGCCTAACAACTTTTTTTTTATGTTAACGTTATTTGAAATGCAGTTTTCGGATGAAATATTTGTCATAATTAAGGTTAAAGCCTAAACCTGTTTTCAAAAGAAATCGGCCAAAGGAGACCAGAGTTATTGGTAAAAAACTAGTTTTTCATGTTCCTCCCTAACAAAATGTCTCAAAATCCCGTACAAACTTCAGGCTCGTTGAGCGACCCCTTCCCGTCGTCCGATCTGGCCCAAATTTGGCATGGAATCTTGTACTGGGCCAAGGATCAATATTGGCCTGCAGCGCATAACTTTCTCAAAAGTCGCATCATTTGGGGTACTCTAGTGGAGATGGAAATATGTATAAGAATCAGATTGTAAAGGAGTTTGGAAAAAGTCTGTTCCTAAATATATAGTCATGTAACATGGATTTTTTTATTATGTGAACTATGAAAATCTAGCCTAGTAAATATACCTGAAAAAATAGCATCTGTCTTCTTAATTTGAAGCTGAATCTGAATCTGGGATTGGGTTAAAGGGGGTTAATTTGACTTCTCAAGCTTAGTTCTAATTCTGAATCTGAATTCATTATTATTATTGTTCTTAACATGACTTCTCAATCTGAATTTAAAATCTGAATCTGGGTTCTGAATGTGAATTTGATTTTGGATTCCTGATCTGAATTCCGAGCAGAAATTCAAAATTTAAACTAAGAGCCTCACATTTAACCTGAAATTATAATTTGATGTCCGAATTTCAATTCAGAATCTTCAGTCTAATCTGAATTCCGAAGGTGAATGCAGAACTAAAATCTTGATTCCAATTTGAATTCTTTGTTTTGAATCTTTTTTTTTTTTCAACGTAAGCACTATCACACCTAAATCCATCTGATGTAATCTATACCCAAAAAATTTTAGAGGAACATAAGTTCATTAAGGTTTTCTAAATTCTCAGTTGATGTCAACAAATAAATACTGCTTCTTAAAGTAAAAAAAAAAAATAAAAAAAATCTACTTCGGATAATTCGAATGCTTTCATCAAGTTTGTATTTTAATTAAATAGATTTTTTTTATTTTCGAATTCTAAGTTCAAATAGAAGCTCATCTGTAGAAGTCATTTAATAAAAAAAGATCTGGGAAAACTCTAAATCTAAAATTTTAACGTCAATTTCGAAACTTAAAACTAAGGGGGTTTAAAAAATCTGATTTTGTATTCTTTATCGACGACTGGTTCGGCTTTGCTTCAACCGCACTCATGGCGGACTTAATTTATTAATTTGAATTCTGAAAAGAATGGTTAGTTCTAAATTTGAATTCTGAATCTGTATCTCAAAATGTATTCTAATTATTGAACTCAGAATCTAGATTTTATATCTGAGTTATGAATTTGTATTATAAATCTTGTCCTGAACTCTCTCTAACCCTTTATTTCAAAAAAAATACCCAGGAGTCGCTAAGGGAAAATGTGGAACAATTATTTTTTTCAAATATTGAATAACCAAAGGGGCTAAAGAACTTAATTATCAGTACTTTTTCGGCTGCACCTATTGTGAATTATACTTCTGCATTTAAATTCCATGTCTGTATCTAAAATTAAGTTCTAATTATTGCAATCTGAATCTAAATTCTTAATCTAAGTTTATTTCATGAATATAAACAGCTTACGAAAAACTTTATCGCTAAAGGATTTTTTTTAACAATTTATTCAATATGTACTTGCATAACCACAGAGGCTAAATACCAAACAGAAATTCAAAATCTTCACCGAATCTTGATGTCATATTTTATATGAATTTTAAAATTAATATCTGAATCTGAATTCTGAATGCGAACGCAATATTAAATATCCTGAATCTGAACTCGGTATATTTTTTTCAAAAATTAAAAAATGTTATTCAGAACTCACATTAAGAATTTACATACATGCATCTGAATCTTAATCCTGGAACTGATATCTGAATTCGAATCTGAATCCTAAATCCGAATCTGAACTTTAAATTCTAACTGGAAATTCTTTTCTTTGAATCTTTATGTTAATTCTGAATGTCAAGTCTGTACAGAACTCTAAATTTGAAAACTTCCAAAAATATGTAATATTTTTAAAATCGATTTATTAGTTTCGAATTCTCGTTCCAAATAGTAATTCAGCTGTAGAATTCATTTTATAAAAAAGATCATTGATGGATTCCATAATTCATATCATACACAAAGTATCCTCTTTACATTCGAGACCCGTAAACTCCTGAAGGTAGGCTCAATTTTGCATCCAGGAACTTTGAAACTTTTTCTCAATCATAACTCTGTCTCAGTATGTTGAAAACGGTTAAACATTGAGGTTCTTCTAATCTTCTAATCAGTTCCCCCGGATGTATTTTTCTGTGCGGCTGCGCTGTTTTCTCGACGCCCGGCTCTCTGAAGGGAATGCTGCGATTATTATTAACTTGCCCAAAGTCGCCATTTGCTGTATTTTAAAGCTATAAAAAAGGAGAAATCAAAAAAGAGCCAGAAAAAAAATCAAAACAATGTTGCTGAGCGACGAACGGTGAGACTGAGTTTTACGATCGAAATGTTTCAATGCTCACTGGTGGTCGAGGGGTTTTCATCTCGAACCTACGTGTAAGAGGTTCGAACCTCTGTTCGTTTTAGCAACTTTTTTTTCCAAATTTTTGATCGCCTCTTAATTTATTTAGCGATTGCTGGCTACTGCTGCTGAGCAAATGGCTACCTTTTTTTGGAGCTAACATAAGTATGATATGTTCTATGGAGTAGAAAAGTTTTAACTAATTTTTTTCCCGTTTTTGCCGTATGCAACGCAGGAAAAAAAAATTGTTTGAAAACTAAATTCAACATAATTGTAAAGCCCAGATTAGGAAAAAGAATGGTAAGATCATTTCAATTGGAACATACAAATCAACGGACATCTTCGTAGCTCGTCGAGCTGAGTCGATTGGTATACATAAAGTGGGATTTTGGACCCTTAACTAATGATAGCCCCAACTGACCGTTCGGGGTCCCTCAGGATAATCCCAACTGACCGTTCGCTATACCTTTCTGTAAGAAAGGTAAAAACAACATTGCGATATTCACTGTTTTCATTCCAGATCCGTTGCAAATTTGTTACTTTATGAAACGATGGGTAAATCTTTTCCAAATCTGTTTCTTAAGATTTTGTTTTACGTGTTTCTTTTCATTTCGCTTTTGATTTGTGATATTTTATGACCTTGTTCGTTGCTTGTTTTGTTTACTTTTTAATTCATGTTTTACCCTGTTCCTTTTTTGTTTTCGATTCGTATTTATTGCTTTTTTCACCTATCAAAAGTCGTTATTCATTCCACACAATAATTTCGGTACATATATTGCCATCTCACCGAAGCTCAAATTACGACAAAAAGCAGCTCGACAAATAATAGTCAATTAATTGCGGGAAAAAAAAATTGATAAATTATTTATTTTTAATTAAATGGATAATTACAAGCGACGCTTTTGGGCTCACCGAATTCGGTTGGCTTGCGCCCTCGCTCATTTTTAAAAGTTGAAAGTACAACCGGTTGAATTCTTGGAAGCAGATTATATGAACGGGAAATAAAAAAAAACCCTGTTTAAAGTAACCGACTGTGGTGGATTTTCCACAAAGTTTATCGAGCTGAATGAGTAAACAGCACCGTGAGTTATGCAATGTTTGATCCGATCGCTGGAAGCCAAATGTTCGGATCTCATTCGCAGCTGTTTGATTTCAATTTCCGAGCGATGCAAATCAAACATTCGATGCCTGTGTTTTGACAGATTCGCCGATGAAATTGTTCGGGTAAACGTTCTTCTGAGTGTTTGAAATGGCTAATTTGAACATTATGAATTTTGAATGAAGTTATGGTTTGCTATCAATTATCCATTTTATCAACAAAAAAATATCTCATCTCATCGAAAAAAATCCTTTGAGCAATGATCAATTCGCTTTATTAACACGCAAATGTGACGTCATGGCCGTAGGAACGGGGGGGGTTTTGGGGGTTAAACCCCCCCCATGAAGGTCCAAAAATTGCAAGAATTTTTTTCGCTAAGCATAAAATTTAAAACCTCTAATTAAATTTCGACGAACAACTTAAATGATTCAAGAGTCATAAAGTGTTACAATCTTGACTCCAAAACCTTGAAAACTCATTCCAGGACCACAATTCTACAATAGTTTTTCAAAAAATTTCTAACATGTTGGTAGTAATTGAGTACCAAATATTGAATCCAAATAAAGTTAGACTAAGCTTACAAGATTGTTTGGATTTTGTCCAGATTTTCTCACTCTATTTGCAAAATCAATCGAAAATTTCAATTTAGTCCTTAGAATTTTGTATTTTGTGTCCAAATAGTTTTTTTTTTCAAACAAATTCTGTCAAAATAAACATAAACGATTTTTTGGAAGCCTTAAATATGATTCTGAATCAGTTGATGTGTTTTGATAAAATAAAAACAATTCTCCACTTTTTTTAAATTTTAATCTAATAATTCAAAGATTTGCCTGCATATTGGCCGGATTTTTGAGAAAATTTTGAAACAATGTGCCTTTTATTTTGCAAGTTTTTAGGATACAATTGCATGGATTTGCCCAGCCCGGATACTTGTTGAAAAATATCTATGTAGTAAGTATCCATTTTATTGTTTTTGATTTTCAGTTTGGTTTATCATTGGTATAGAATTGTGTTTCGAATCTTGGCGTTGCTTTTCAACCTAAAATATGATGAATTTTCCATTTTCGAAATTCCTAATTTCAGAATATGAAATTCAAACCATTTTTAAGATTTGGATCTAAAACTTATATCTTCAATTTATATGCAAAGTTTAAACATAAGAAAGTTTCATGAGTCATGAATTGAAAAATGTGAAACAATTTTATCATTCACAATTTAATTTAAGTTTACAAGTTCAATTACGAATAAATAATTGACAAAAATTTAAATGAAAATCATGAATTTAGATTCAGGTTTTGAATTTGGGTTCAAAGTGCAAAATTCACACTTGGAACTAAAATGCAAGGTTTGTGTTCAAATTTAAGCTCAAATTTAAATTTACAATCAATATTAAAATATCATTGTTGAAATTTCATTAAAGACTCAAAATGAAGGAGATCGCAGTTTCATAACTTTGATTCTAGATTTTAATTTTGAAAATTTTAATCACAGGATTAAAATTATGAAATTAAAAAAAATATCATCGAAGGTTCAAATTAAAACCTTGAATTTCAATCGAATTTACAAGTATACAAAGTACCCCTTATTTGAATAGTAAACCTATTTATTTAATTTTATTTCTGAATATCTGATACATTTGCACTCATGCTTAGAATAATTATGCTTTTGGTTCAAAAGAATTTCGATTATAGTCATTTCTACATCATTGTGTCACACGCGAATTTTCTCAACGATACAGTTGGCTTACCAGTCATTGAAAAACTTATTTGGAATAACTGTGTTCGATGTTTACTCTTGAGCTCGAACTCACAGACATCATCTCAGAAAGCAAATGATTCATCATTTGAGCTATATCGCAAGTCATGAACAAAAATTGGAACTCCAGGACTTATTTCCAATAATAAATAACTTTTAATGCAGAATAACTTTAACCTGAATAAATTGTACATATAAATTTTTCCACTTGTTAATGCGTTGTTCAAACAAAAATGTTAAAGTTAAAAAAATGTCATCAAAACCCCCCCCATGAGCCGGTTCTTCCTACGGCCCTGTGTGACGTCATTATGAGAGCAACAGAAATAATAAACATAATTTATCTCTCATGACCATCATTGAAAATTAAACGACAGTCTTAATTTCGGTGTAAATTAACGATGCGAAATTAATTCAAATTTATGTCCTTCGCTAAAAAACAAGCACCAGATAGGCTATCGTGATTAATTTTCGCATAATTTTTGCGAGCAGCAGCAGCAGCAGCAAAAAACCTCACCTTGTTTGGACGAGTTGGCTCCTTTCCTAACGAAATGAAAACAAACAACCGGAGTTTGGGAATAATTTTCCCAGCATGAGAAATGGTAACGAGTTAAATTACACAACATCCCTGGGAATCGTCGTCCATTTTGAAGTGTTTAGCAGGAATCCTGTTCTGTTTTTAGAAGTGGATTGGGCAATAAATTTTGTAGGTGCTATTTCTGTAAAAAAAAAAACAAAATACCAGCTTCTCGAATGCTGGAATTTTGAATGCTTTGAAGAAAGGGAAAAGTACAAATACCCACCCACATACATATCTTGGAAGAAAAAAAAAGGTTTTTCGTGAAGAATGGTTTCGGAAAACAAAAGGACACTTCCTGGCTGATAGCTTTATGAAATGTGAAGAAACTGGAGCAGGAACAGGGCGGGGAAATGAAATATGGAACCCGGATGAGAAAAAAAGATCATTCCCAATTTAATGAAGATAAATTGGATAAAAATGTTGCCATTCATCACGGTTGGATGGCTCGCTAACAAGAGGAGCCAAACTGGATGCTGGAGATCCTTGAGTGTTTCGGTGCACTTCGAAAGGAATTAATTCTAAGCTTGTTGTTAGTGTCTTCTAGTTATTTCGGTACCAGCATTTCGGATTGGATCCTTTTTTTTTAATTTGAGAGATCTTCGGTTCTGTGCAGTTTGTGTTTCGAATCTTAAAAATTTCGATTTCTTGAATAGTTAGGTAAAGAGGGATACTCAATGTTCAAAATGTACAGGGTGGCAACATGCATACAACTCAAACCATTTGTTATTTCTTTTCGGAATCAATTCGAATATCTGTATCTATAAGGGTCGTAGGAACGGGAAGGAAAAAAAAATTGATCAATATACCCGGTTTTTGCAAAGTTTAACATAAAAAAGCCCGGATTTGTCCGGCCCGGATACTTGCGGAAAAATTTCAAGTAAGTACCTTGTTTATTGTTTTTAATTTTCAGTTTGATTCATTATTGGGATATAATCCTGCTTTTAATCTTTGTTTTACATTTCAAAACTCGTCATTTCGGAATCTGAAAAGAAAATACTTAAAATTTAAACCATTTATTTAGATTTGGACTTGAAATTTTAATCCTCAGTTCGTATGCAGAATTGAACACTAATCACTAATCTTACTTCCACAGCCAGAACTTATGTCTGAGTCCCAAAGAACAATAAAAGTTAATTATTATTCTTCTTGTCTTTGTTCATGCTTTCAACCATTTGAACATAAAAACATTAAAATGATCAAAAACATAAAATGGTTGGGCCTACCATGGAGCAGAGAACGCAGAGACATCTGGAAAACAGGAACAGGAAGAAACGTGGACCACCAGTACCATACGTTTCAAATGGGCAAGTCGTTGGAAGCATGCTAAGAAAAATGCTCCTTTATGGAAGAACCATGCGTTTTGTAAAGTAGCTCCACTAATTACAAGGACCATTCGTCAATGGCTGGAAATGATTTATTTTGTATATGGAAATCACAAAAACTTATGAACAGAGACATTTTACAGAATGGGATGTAATAAATATAATGATTTAAAAATTCAAAAAATTATTATTCTTCGTTCAATTGTTTTGGATTTCAATGTACAATCATTTCTGGTCATCGACCAAGGATAAAGCGCCTTTACTCGCTCTTGAAAATAAAAAAGAGAAACGGAAAATATTAAAAGAACATAAAACCTTTCGAGTCCTGTTTAGAACTCGAAAAGTTTTTTAAAAGAATTTTACAATTATAAAAGAAATAAATCATCAAATCTAATAATTGAAGGGCTTAAAAGCAATCTTCGGCCAAGCAAACAATCAGTAAAAGTAAAACGTAATCATGTAAAAGCATAAAATGTTCACAAAGAAACGATCTCACCAAAGTTCATCAAAAGGTGCTAGGTTTCCGCCGTTGTTATCTCCCAGTTTTTCTTGATTCTGGTAATCTTGAATTGGGTTGCAACAGAATATTTTCAGTAATACATTTTCATCCTAACTACCGCACTTCCGTTGTTTTACATAATTGCTGTCAATCGCAGCAACCGATCCATTCCAACAACAGTTCCATTCTTCTGTCAGGCAGCTCGTAAGACGAGAATAACAACCGGGAATAGAGTGCCACTCTAAGGCCGCCCCCTCTTCCTCACACCTTTTTAACATCACGGAGAACTCATAAGCTTTCTGCTTAGATTAGATGATGATACCTTCCGGACACATTTATTTAAAAATCGTCACGTCATCACTTCAACCAAAACCACTTTTTTCGTTCTAAACTCAGAACCAGAACAAACAAATCTTTAGACACTTATTTCCATGGCAATTTCTTTCCAATTAGGCTCGGCCCTCGGAATGTCATTCTGCTTATTCGGAGGAATGTAAGCCAAATAATGATCAATGTATTCCCACACGATTTGGATTATCAAACTAACGTATACATTTTTTCAACACTTTTACACAGTAGCTGTACATTAATCAGTTCGTATGCAGAATTGAACCATCAGAAAGTTTAATAAGTCCAGAATTGAAAAATCTGAAACAATTACATCATTTGGAAATTTCTGTGAAATTAACTGATTCAATTACGAAAATGAATTGAAAAAAATCACGTGTTTCTTTCAATTTTGCATTTAAAAAACCTGAACCAAAACCTCCACATTTTGAAGGTGTGTGTGTGTGTAGAATGTTGCTCCTATTTTGATTTTGGAATTCACTCTTCAGTTTTCAAAATGCCGTCCAAGGGAGAAGAGCAGCGTATCAAAATTTTGCTCGCTCATCGCGAAAATCCGAGCTATTCGCATGCAAAGCTGGCAAAATCGCTAAATGTTGCCAAATCAACCGTTACAAATGTAATTAAAGTGTTTGGGGAACGTTTGTCGACAGCCAGGAAGTCTGGATCGCGGGGAAATCGAAAACCGGAAGCCGTTGAGACGACAAAGAGAGTAGCCGGTAGTTTCAAGCGAAAACCTAACCTCTCTCTCCGAGATGCCGCAAATAAGCTGGGTGTATCGTACACAACCGTGCATCGAGCCAAAAAACGAGCCGGACTATCGACTTACAAGAAGGTAGTGACTCCAAATCGGGAAGATAAACAAAATACGACGTCCAAAGTGCGATCCCGAAGGCTGTACACGACGATGCTGACGAAGTTTGACTGCGTGGTAATGGACGACGAAACCTATGTCAAAGCCGACAACAAGCAGCTTCCGGGACGGGAGTTTTATACGGCAAAAGGAAGGGAAAGGTAGCAGATATTTTCAAGCACATGAAACTGTCAAAGTTCGCGAAGAAATATCTGGTTTGGCAAGCCATCTGTACCTGTGGCTTGAAAAGCAGCATTTTCATAGCTTCCGGGACTGTCAACCAAGAAATTTACGTGAAAGAGTGTTTGAATAAACGTCTGCTGCCTTTCCTGAAGAAACACGGTTGTTCCGTACTGTTTTGGCCGGATCTACCATCTTGCCATTACGGTAAAAATGCCATGGAATGGTAAGCCACAAACAACGTGCAGGTGGTTCCCAAGGACAAGAACCCTCCCAACACGCCAGAGCTCCGCCCAATTGAGAAATACTGGGCTATTGTCAAGCGGAACCTAAAGAAGACCAAAAAAACTGGTAAGGACGAGCAGCAGTTCAAGGCAAACTGGCTTTCTGCGGCGAAGAAGGTGGACAAGGTGGCTGTACAAAATCTGATGGCAGGGGTTAAGCGTAAGGCCCGGTTATTTGGATTTGGAAAAGCCGAAGCCTAATACTGAATGTTTTTCCTGAATTTTATACTAATTAAACTTGAAAAAGAAATTTAATTTGATTTTTAAATAAACGATTTCACCGATTTACACGCGTTTTCTCTTGACCAAATTTTGACCATATCATTCTTTAGTTCATTGCATAAAACTCATTTGTTATTTCTTTTCGGAACTAATTCCAATATCTATATTTCTTTGCTTGAAACACCGGTAGGATGTTATCTCGGATGTGATTTCTTAACTTTGTTAAACGGTAGAGAACAAAAAGCGTTCTCAGTCAGTTAGATTCGTATCCGAGGGTAGTAAGTTTTTGTTTATTTATCAAAACAACTTTACAGATGTTGAGTCAAATAATATGTATTTTGGAGTGATTAACTGTTTTTCTTGAAATTCGTCATACAAGTAAATTTGGAGTTTTGCGATTCCCAATCGATACTCTACCTACTTTATTTATTTGAAAGTAAACTTTCTCAGAAAATAAAAAAAAGGAAAAATTTACCGAGAAGCGAGGTGATTTTTATTCACCCAGCTTTCTCGGTAAAGTTGACCTTTTTTCATTCACCTAGGTAAGTTTTACCTTTTTTTTTATTCACCTTGCAAAAAGATAAATTTTACCTTTTTGGCAATCCCATCCTCTTATTTAGAAGGTAAATGCTAGTTGGTTTGGTTGGATTCTTCAATAAAAATAAAACATAAAAAACTCGTTCAAAAAAACTATTTAAGATAAATAGGGACTTTTACCAATTCTACAATGGAAATTAACAAAACCATTAGTTATTTTACAGATATTAATAATTTCATGACCAATGATCACGATCCATTCAGAAGAAAAATATATTTTTGAACTCTAGGGATCAATTATACCCATAATAACCAATGTTCCGAAAATCAATCATTTTCGATCAGCCATGCTTTACTGCATTCAGAGCCAAAAAAAAACGAAGCAGTCAATTTTTACTTCTTCTACTAAACCATATAAACAATCATGCATGACAACGACGCTTCTGTATTTGAAACATTCCCGCAAAACATGATGTGGTAAAGAAGGATGCAGACTATCAGCAACGAACGTCTCGATGGTGATTGCCTTCCTTGATGATTTTCATCCTTTTAGGATCATTGCTGATATTTATCACCTTTGAGCGATCTATGTAGGGTATCAGATGATTTTTTATTTTTTTTTCAGATTTCTCAGGAATATGCTGAAATCTTCAAAAAAAAAAGGTTAGGCAAAATCTTCCCGTTTGTTTGGATAACGTGCCGCTTTTAAGCCTAACCCTTTTCTGATACCTGATACCTGATATATCAACAATGCAGTTGGCGGTTTGTCATTGAAAAACTTATTCGATACAACTGTGATCGATGTTTACTCTTCGGCTTGAACTCCTCGACATCGGCTTAGGAAACAACTGACTTGCCAACTGAGCTATATCACAAGCTCCGTCGAGGTGTCACGTCGCTAGCTGCCTGCTCAAAAGTTTTGGAGAGGATCTTCAACGATGCAATGTGTTCTTCGTGCCGAAGCTGGATTTCTAAAAATCAACATGGGTTTTTTTCCAAAAGACCAGTAACCTCAAACATGGCAGTTTTTCAAACATTCTGTTTATCCAATATCGATGCGGCAAGCAAATTGATGTCATATATACTGACATTACTGCCACGAAATTTTGCTCAAAAAGCTACAAACTGTCAGACTTGGCTCCGCTGAATCAACCGACTTCATTCCGACTTCAGGGGTATCTACCACAAGGCAGTAATTTGGGCCCATTACTGTTTACGCTGTTCTGCAATGATATAAACATGCTTCTAGTTACACAATTAACACACGACGTATTACAGGACACGACACTTAACGTTCTTACAAAACAGAAAAAGGATTCAAAAAATACCTTTTTTGTCGACCGGTTTCGGGCTCGATGTTGCCCATCTACAGGACGATGTCCGACTGGTCCGACTGGTCGGACATCGTCCTGTAGATGGGCAACATCGAGCCCGAAACCGGTCGACAAAAAAGGTAATTTTTGAATCCTTTTTCCGTTTTGTAAGAACGTTAAGTGTCGTGTCCTGTAATACGTCGTGTGTTAATTGCGTAATTAAGTTCTTACGTTGGCACAATCCCGTTTAATATGAATGCTTCTAGTTGGATGTGGAGTACTCCTGTACGTGGATAATCTGAAAATATTTATGACCTCACTGTTTGTCTAAAATTACACTAATACCTCGATACAGTAGGTGTGCGGTCAACCTCCTAGTTTTAAGTGTTCTATCAAAACATTTGGACGCAGGGAACAACCTTTCTTGCACGATTATAATATTCTGAGCAAACAATTGCATCGTGTAGACCAAATTAAAGATCTTGGTGTTATTCTAGACAGTCATATGACTTTTAAGCACTACTACTTTGCAACTATCGAGAAAACTAACCAGATGCTGAGATTTATCCTACGTTTGAGAAAAGAATTCAATGATCATGTCTGCCTGCGAGCTATATACTGCTGTTCAAAATTAGAATTTGCAAGCCTGCTCATCGTTGTGCTTTACTGGGACTTCACACATTCTCGGATTGTCATGCCATCACTATTCGTGGCGAAGATTTAATTAAATGAAATCGACTGTTCAAGGCTTCTTTCTCGCTGTAATATCTATGCTCCTGAAAGAGCTCTGCGAAATCGTGACTGGCTTTCACTAGAATCGAGAAGCTCTCGGTATGGTAGTAACGATCCTTTACGTTCCGCAAAAATAAGCTCTCTACGTTTTTATACGCTTTTTGACTTCAGTGTTTGTACAACAACCTTTGAACGACGAGTTGAAAATTATTTAAGTGACGAATTGAGAAAAAATAATTAAAAAAATCATCGCTCTTGCAATATATTTATGTAACCTTAAATTAAGTTTATCATTAAGACAACTATGTCAGATGGTTTTTAAAACAAAACACAAATCAAGAAAACTTATTAGTCGTATTTTAATTTCAACCTTTTCAATTTTTTTGCCAGATATATGCATTCTTTTTTATTCATTGATTTTTTTTTTAAATTTGGAAAACCACCACCGGGGCCAACTCTAAGCCCGTGCCTGTTTTCGGTATTACCGGTATTACTTTCCCTTATAGTGAGGGAGGCCCTCGGTTCCCCTTGGCCCACGAAAGCTTGTTGATAGTTGCTCTACAGAATGACGAAGAGCACTGAAACATTCATTGCTGGCAGCTTTTCATAATTTATGATAAAAAAAATACAATTGTTGGCTGAACGTGTGCCAAATGAAGAAAATTGGTTCATAATTACCCCACTTAGTCCTACATCCTGCAATTTTTAAAGTCCTGTGATCAGGGTTACCAACTTTTTTTTTTCAAAAATCTGGGAACTGGTGAAATAAAAATCAGGCAAAATCAGGCTATGTTAAAGTAACGGAAGTTTTGCTCAAAGTGATGACATTTTTTTTTATCATCGCTCCACATTTTCACTCTAATATGTGTTGTGAGCCTACTTGGTTGAATCGCAATCGAAAGATTCCCTTCAATTCCCCGTTTTTTTTTTGCTTTGCCCCTTTTGCTTTGATTCAGCCATAATCCTGAAAAATCAGGCACATGCATTGGCATCACTGCCTGTGATCAAAACTCGCGGAAATGGAGTCGAAAGAACAGCTCATCACGAGAACAAGGATCTTCCATCGCTAAAACGTTGGGAATCACGAATTCCACGGTGTCACGAGTGGTTAAGCGGTTCAAGGAACGATTGACCACCGATCGAAGGCCAGAAGTGAAGGAAAAAAATCACAACCGCGTAGTTGGGGCCTTCAACTGAAACCCGAACGCCTCCGTTCCGGATGTGGCTAAGAGGCTGGGCTACGAACATTCGAGGTACAAAATCGAGGTAATCGTGACAAAAAGCAAAACAAGTCTGCCAAAACCCGTGTCAGGAAGTTACCTCAACATAATGACGAAAGTTGAATGCTGCATCATGGACGACGAAACATATGTGAAGATTGGATGGACGATTTCAAACAGAACGCCGGCAACCTGTTTTTTACGGCCAAGGATAAGTTCAGCGTTCCGGAGCATGTCCGCACTCAAGCCATCTGCACGTGCGAGAAGCGGAGTGCACCTTTTGTGACCCAGGACATGATGAACGGACAGGTATACATGAAAGAGTGCCTCCAGAAGCGACTGCTTCCTCTCCTGAAGGCCCACAACGTCCCAACAATCTTCTGGCCGGATTTGGCCTCACGCCACTACTCCAAGGATGTGCTGAATCAAGGTCAATTTCTTGCCGAAAATGTTCAACCCTCCCAATACTCCAGAGTTCGGCCCCATCGAGAAGTACTGGGCTATTATGAAGCAGACTTTCTTAAACGACCAACACAGCAATTTTATTTTTGCTGGAAAACAGCAAAATTTTGCTGGTTTTTGTCCCGCTGACTTTCCAGCTAAAAAAAAACAGCAAACGTTAATGCTGGTGGAAAATCAGCAATCCAGATTGCTGGAAACCAGCTATTTCTTTCAACACAACCGGGTGTATTTAGTATCAAATTTATGTTTCATTTCAAAATTAAGTTTTGAATACTGGCTGTGCATATAATAAGCAATAAAAACAATTATTTGCTGCCATTTTTCAATAAGGAATATATTTATTCCCAGAAACTGGAAAGTGCTGGACAGTCCAGCAATTTGAAAACCAATTGCTAATTTTTTAGCAAAAATAACAAGAACATAACTGGATGCTGAAAAATCCAGAAATGCGAAACCCGATTTCCAGCAAAAATTTGGATAGCTGAACGTTTCCAGCAATTTTTTTGCCTAAAAATCGAGGCAAAAATTTACAGTGTAAAGTAGTGAAGACAGTCGAGTAACTGAAGAAAGCATGGGTTTACACGCAAAAAACGGTTTATTCACAGGTTGTGCAGAATCTTAAGGCCAGGGTTAAGGCCAAGGTGCGGGCATTTGCGTATGGACTGTAAATGAAATACGAGTAAAATGGTAAAATGAAGTTTAATTGTTATTTTTCAATCCCTGAAAATTTGATGGAAATCAGATAAAACTCGGATTTGGTGAATCAATTTTGTGTGTGGCAATTTCACCCTTTACACCGATACGATAACAAACTAATAAAGTGTTTCACATAGAATCTGGTCGGATAAAATAGATCATTTCTCCGCAAAGAAATAACGTACAACAAAAGTAAAAATGTCATTTTGTAGGGTTTTTATTGCACTTCAAGGAAAAAAGATACATAAAAATCATTCGTTAGCATTTCGGATGAATTTTCGAACTGTTTTTGTGATACCACCCATCATTTTCAGCACAGTACTGCTGGTAACCTCATTCGCCATCTTGTTCCACCACGTTTCCATTTGAGCGGGTTTTTTCATGGTTCTGCCACATTTCTTCAGTTTGCCCTTAAGTATTACCAAATATTTCTCGATGGGACGATAATCCGGACAGTTTGGTGGATTGACACTTTTTTCAACAAAATCGATCTTGTTCTTCTTATACCACTTAACGACATCCCGGCTGTAGTGGCAGCTTTCCAGGTCCGGCCAGAACTTCACAGGACCTTTCTGGGACCGAATGAATGGCAAAACCCTCTTCTGGAGACATTCTTCTTTGTAAACATTTCCATTCATTGTGTCCCCAGCGATGAAAATCTTAGTCTTCTTCCCACAAGTACAGATCCCTTGCCAAATCATCAACTTACGAGCAAATTTATCTGCGAAAACAAACTTGAATCTTCCCTCTACGCTTTGCAAGGTAAAATTTGTTACCGGGTATTTGTCCAAAATCCATTTTGACGTAAGTTTCTTCATCCATCAAAATGCATCCGTTGTACTTGGTCAACACTTTCTCGTACAACTTCCTTGCCCTGGTTTTGGCAACCAGGTTTTGTTTCAGCGTCCCTTTGGGGTGTTTGCTTGCATGATACGACCGCAAGCCTTCTCGCCAACAAATTCGTCGAGCTGTACTGTGGTTCGTCTTGATGTTCCCCTTTTACGCCTGGTTTGTTTTGCTCGATCCACCGTATGGGTCTCCCGGTAACGTTGCAGCACCGAATTTACAGCCGATTTTGGATATTTCAGGAATTTCGCGATATTTTCCCCTGACCACGTCGGTTTCTCTACGTGAGTGTACAGAATTTTCTCTCGCCTATGGCGTTCCATCGTCGATATATTTTGACTGACTGCTTCAATCTTGATGAAATTTTCACCACTACACGGAAAATAAAAAAAAGGTAAAACTTACCTTTTTGCGAGGTGATTTTTTCCACCCCTCTTTCGAGGTAAATTTTACCTTTTTTTCATTCACCTAGCAAAATAGTAAATAATACCGTTTTCCTATTCACTGATATAAAAGGTAAATGCTAGTTGGTTTGATTGTTTTTTTTTTCAATAAAAATAAAAACAAAATTCATTCAATAATGTATTAAAAATGTATATTTATTTGAAATAAATAGGAATATTTACCTAACATTTATTTTCGAAATGTATCAACATGTTTGAAAAAAATTATTGAGGTAAGTGTTTTTTGCCAGAGGCTCGTGGCAATTCGGCTTCACGATCTTAAGCGCCATAATGGCCATTGAATCCTTCTGCACTGCGTTAACACTTTCCTGTCCTTCTCCGTTCGACATATCCGGTGAGGCGCGGCCGGAATGATATCTGGAGGATGACGTGGAATACACCTCGAAGCTGGGCCGATCTGAAACATAAGCAAAGTATTATGACGAGAATCAGCACTACTAAATGATATCTAAGAAAATACTTACCATTCTATTCCGATTTACTCATATTGGACACGAAGCAAAACTTCCCTTCTGAACGACAAAACAGCTTTGGCTTAACCTCAATAAACGGATTCGGCAAATAGTTACTTTTTTCGAGATGAATTGTAGCGTTTTGTTTAGCTCAATCCAGGTCAACTCCACCTCACTACGAGGTAAGTTTTACCTTATTTTGATTTACCTTTTTGTCTAGGTGAATTAAACTTTTTTATCCAGCTCAATTTAGGTGAAGTTCACCTCTCAACGAGGTAAAATTACCTTTTTTGGATTCAACTTTTTTCTCGGTGAATTATACCTTTTTCCAACTTCGATTCAGGTTAATTTTACCTCACTGTGAGGTGAGTTTCACCTCGAAGAGGTAGAAGTTACCTTTTTGGCTTTCATGAGCGTTCACCTTGTTATATTGGTAAATTTTACCTTTTTATTATTTTCCGTGTAAGTAAACAAACCATCCGGATCAAAACACTGCCAATAGATTCGCGATGTGACAACTAGGGGTGCTGCAGTAAATGAAAAGATGCGACCAGATTCTATGTGAAACAGACTTTATCCTTAAGGTAATCTCTCAATACCGACAATACCGGTTTTAGAAGGACATTTCTGTTTAAACTTATGTACTACAATGTTTATAAAAAAATCCATTTTTGATTAGATCAGTTTAGGATATCAGTTTGAACTTCTGGAATCATGATTCATTGTAGATCAGATGAAAATAATGATTTCTTGCGTTTTTTCTCAACTTACTCCAACAAAAAAA
Source organism: Uranotaenia lowii (assembly GCF_029784155.1). Lineage (NCBI taxonomy): Eukaryota > Metazoa > Arthropoda > Insecta > Diptera > Culicidae > Uranotaenia > Uranotaenia lowii. The sequence goes on along the minus strand of NC_073692.1, from coordinate 314,233,804 downwards.
AAGAGAATTCCCCATCGTAACCAAATAAAAAACTGACCCGAACACAAAAAGGATCCACCGGCAGCGGATAATTAAAGATTTATGGTCAACTGATCCCGGCAGGAATGGACAGTGGACACAATCTATATAGGAAATGGGGTCCCCGAGAGCTGGACTTTCGAAAGGAACCCAACGATATGGAGGAAATGAATAGACAATCTGACTGGAGCTGGCATCGTTAAGCGTTCCGAGTGCTCTACGTGACCATCCGGAATTCCTTTTGTGAGGATGAACTTTATCACACTTACCTACTAGACTGGGAACAACTAACGATATCTGCCGGCATTCTTCCTATCATTTATTCTTGTTACCACCTTAATGGGGTCGTCCTTTCTATCAGGTGAGAACTCCGGGCAGGTCGGTCGAGAATCGTATCAAAGGTGGTACCAACTGGGTGCGGAAGATAAAATCATTCAGTATTCATTGAGGTGCATCACATGTTCTGTGCTAGATGAATGGATACTGGCTAGTAGCAGCTCAGTGTGGTTTATGCTAATCGCTTTACTTATGTACATATGTATGTAGGAAGGATGATTCCAGCATAAGAAGAAAAGAGTTTAACCAGGTGAATTGGGACGTTCAATTGCTTCAATCCCACACATAAAGTATCCGGTCTTCAGAAATTAATCATGAATGAGCAACATGTTTATTGCTTTTGTTGAGTGAAATAAAATTCAATCAAGCTAATAACAAAACCTTAAAAGGTTTGCTATTTGTAAGAATTAAAAAAAATCCTTAGCCCAAAAAATTAATGTCAAAAATGATCTGTTTCCAAAAATGCAAGTAAATCAAAAGGATAAACTAAATTACATATCTCTGCATTCCTTCCGGGGAGGCACTAATTTATGCTGGCATGCCCCAAAATGAAGCTCGATGGCTGATTTACGACTGGCTACCAATGTACTGCATGTAGTACCAGAATTAAGCTACCTGCAATAATTTGGCGGTAATTATAATCGCACATGGCGATGTCACAAAATTAAAGGGCATCCGGTTTGACCTACCTCATGAAAATTCGATTAAGGTAACAGGGATAAGTTTAAACATAAACAATTATTATAAAAAATCGATTTTCGTCCCGTGCTTGATTACCTTAGGAAGTAACGTGAAGAAGATTACTTTTCAAAACTACAAATTTTATAAAAATCAAAATCCTCAAATCGAGTGTTCACTTACCGTTTCATCTTTCCCGATACGAATCTGCCGCTAGAGTTTTGGGCTCGATTAACGTCCTACGTATAGGTAAGCACTATTGTTTGTCGAGGACAGATGTCATAATACATAAATCAGCGGGCCCTACGATTTTCCGCTACATAAATCCCTAGGACTGTGCCGAAAGCTGTTGGGTCTCAATGTTATAATCAGTGCCAGGAGTCAGCGAAATGAAACACTCTCAACCGAGATGATGGGAACTGAAGGCTCAGTTGCGGGAGAGTGGGTTTGGGAAGGATGGATTTCTGCTTGGGTGAATGCAAATCTCTATTAAAACACTGTTAGTTTTTTGAGCCAAGCTGTAATTACAATTTTGGTTTCTATTCGACGGTAATATTAGAAAAAAAAAAAAAATGCGTAAGGTGAAATAAATAAAATTGTGATACCCAAAACCAATTTTATAATGAAACTACTACAAAGATATAAACTACCACCAATAAAATATAATAAGCTGAGATTTTGATGTTTGTCAAATACTCAAATTTAGCTACTGTGCTTAAAATTGATAAAAACGCCAAAATCATTGTAACGTTGGGCTTGTGATATAGCTCAGTTAGCAAGTCAGTTGCCTCCTGCGCCGATGTCCGCGAGTTTGAGCCCAAGAGTAAACATCGAACTCAGTTGTACCGGAAAAGTTTTTCAATAACTGTCCGCCAACTGCAACGTTGATATAAAGTCGCGAATGCCATAAAGATGGTAAAACTATGATCGAAACAAAAAAAATGTAACGTTGATTGTAACATGCTTATCTCAAAGGCTTAAAGAAATTATATGATCGTAAATCATAAAATTTTGATCAGACCACCCCCGTGCGAAGGTCCTGTTCGTGAAATTTAAATTTAGCTAAAAATAATAACCACACCAAAAATGCACAATAAATAAGAAAATATATTTCTAAAACGATTTTCCTACAAAAGACCATCACATAAACTCTAAAAAATTAAAAAAAAAATACTGATACGACTCAATATAAATCTAAATCAGATTTTCAAATCGGTGTACTTTTCCAGTAAGTAATTAAAAAACTTTTTTCAATGATGTGACTTATTCTGAAAAATAAATTTAAGGCAGTCTTGTTTAAAAAATTTGAAATAAACTTTTTCGTAGCACCAGAAAAAGAATACAAATTAAAACTTTAATTTAAGCTTCGAACATAAGAATCAGTGCACAGCAATAGAATACATAAAAAGAGCACTAGAATTTAAATAAAAGTTGAACACGAATTCTCATAAATTTCAAATCAAATCAGTAACTAACCACGATCAAGATTTTTTTTAGCAGAATGATAATATGTAGGTACCTGATAGTTATTTTCTCAGCATCTTGATTAACGTTTATTTTGAAAATGTTTGATTTTTATTTTGGTAAAAATAAGAAAATATTTAATTTAATTTCAAGTGATCAAAATCAAAGAAAAAGAATTTTTGGATTAATTTTCTCATAGTTTGTGAAATACAAGGTTAACAAAGCCTATTTTTGAAGTTAACTTTAAAAACTTTATACTTTTGTATGTTCAATTAATCATTAAAGAACGTAATCATTTAACCTACAAATATATAAAAAATTCATGGTGAACTTCAAAAATGAGCAATAAAACACTGATGAGCTGCATTGTTAATATAGAAAGCACAAAGCAAGTACTAGTTAAGTTTCAACGCCCATTAGAATACAACTTTGAAGTTGCTACTTTTAATCACTTTTCAAAAATTATTTTAAAAAATGATCGATTTGAAAAAGATAATTTGAAGTAATAAAACTAAGTGAACGTTTATAAATTTTTAAGCGCATATTTCATAGTTTGAAATTTTGAGTTTGTTTTTTAAGCTTGAATATTTTGTTGCCGTCAATTGTAAAATTGGTTCCTGGAAAAAATAAAAGGTACATACCGTCAAACGGGGCATTTTGTAACAGCAGGGTTAGATGCAATATTTTTATACCACAACATGATACATGTGTTGCTGGCCTGAAGGTCCGCCCTTGGTGTTTGACCGAGAGAATAGATATAAACTAACAAGTAGTGGTAACCCGCATAAATCGGTATTATAGAATAACGATTTCCATTATCTTCTTCCCAAGACACACGAAAGATTAGCTATATAGTTTTGGATTATTAATGTACGATTAAACTAGTCTTTTTTTCATAGAATGGAATCGTTTGGACGCACTTTACGATACAGCGAACGGGTCGTTAAGTAGAGTAACCATTCATTTTTTTTTGCTTTTTTCTTTATTAAAATTGTATCTAAAAGATATATGTTATCGTTATTTAATCTTCAATTTCAAGTTTTGCTGACGCTACAGCTGATCTTCTGAAGATCTTTTAACAATTAAAAATAATAAATGGTACCCTCTATTTTCCTTTCTATTATTATGATAAAATTAAAAACATTTTAAGTTTTTTCTACAACTGTATATTGGACATTTTTAAAACGATATTGTTATTCACATATAAAAGACATTGTTTCTTCAACCGAAATTTCACGTTTCCGAGCAGCCGAGCGTTTCTGCCAGGTTTTGTCCTCCAGCTGCAATTTCATCACCTGCTCCTTCGGGAGCAGCCCTAACATGTTTTGTCCGCTCCATAATTTTAGAGAGGCCTTTTACCACTGCTTTTGCCATTTTCTTTTCTCGAACCTCCAGCAACGTTTCCTCCATCTTTGCCTAAGACTTCAGGCCTGAGACACCCGTCTATCTGCGCCTGAAATAAAATAATTATAAATAATTCACTTTTAGAAAAATTAGTTTCTAATACTATCAATAAATAAATCGGTGTACTCACCCTCGCGCAACCGGAGCCTTCGCTATCGGCTTCTAATCCGTTGATACGTCGGAACCGGCGCTTTTGTCTTCCCGACCGACCCAAAACAGCAATATTTGCGATATCTGCGCCGGGAGATGATTTTATCCCGGCACAAATTCAGTCACGTGGAATTTGACAGCAGAAAAATTGGGGGAGCGTTGCTAAAATAATCAATTTTATTTCATGATTATTCATTTTATCTTTCAGGAATAATATTTTATCTTATCGGCGCGTTGCTAAATTTTTCATTCAGATTTTTTGAAGATTTATCGTATCTTTTAGAAATAGTTTTTACTCGTTTCTAGCGAAGGCACATCAGCGATGACCCAAAAGAAATTCTAACTATTAATATAATCAGAACTGAATAATTCGAAAGATTCAAGGTATGGTTTTCCTCTATGCGGGAAGGGAGCAGCCAGAGAAGACATCATCGGGAAAGGAGAGTAGGAGAGATCCCCATGCTGAGAGATCCCCAGTCCGTAAGATTCCCTCGAAGACACACACACAGACTCAACACAACAAGCGGGGTGCGAAAACGAATATCGAACGGCAGCTCGTGGAGTCGAACTTTTACACTCGTTGAAGCCAGTCGGGATTGTCGCCAACTGTGATCCCTCGGTGACTAATAAGGCTCATTTTGTCCGGACGGCCATTTTGTGTTCGGTCGAGTGGTAAAAGTGTTTTTTTTTGGAACGGCTCGAAATACCGGTTCCCGAGGGGAACCAAGTGGATACTCTAGGGTTGAGGGCAAAGGCCGGAAGTCAGGCCAACGTGGTGGGACGGTTCGGGTCAGGAACGACTATCTTTGATCCATCAGAAGTTAACCACGTGTCATCCCCTCAGCTCCCGGAACCGTCAATTATTCCGGTCGAGCAGGAGTGTCCCCGGGTAAAATTGCCTTTAGCTCCCGGGTGCAGTATTCCGGTGGAGCTCAGTGAAATTCCTCCCTATTCCCAGCTGCCTTGTAAATCGGCACGCGGCCGAGAAAAAGGAAGAAGAAGTAGTCAGCGGAAAGAAACCGCGTGGCCGGGGTTGTTCGGGAGGAGGATAGAAGTGTAGTGCGAAGGAAGTGGCCCAGAAAGGAAGATAGAAAAAGGAAGAAAGAGGAAGGAAGAAAGAGGAAGGAAGAAAGACGAAGGAAGAAGGTCGGAAGAGGAAGGCGGAAGGAAGAAGGAAGAAAAACGAAGGAAGAAGATCGGAAGAGGAAGGTGGAAGGAAGAAGCCGGAGGGAATTAAGCGGAATGAAAAGGTACCGGAAGGGGATCTCTCCAAGTTAGGCGGTGGTAGCAGGTGGCCCCAACTTGTGACGTCGGAAGTGTGCACAGACTAAAAATGACTAAAGAAGTGAAAATATAGGTTAAGAAAATGAAGATAATAAGTGTTGAAAAAGGAAAGAAAGAAAATCCCACAATAAGGGGAAGAATCTAGGGGAAACTAAAAGGGGTTCTGTGCGTTTTACCAGGTAGGCGAGAGCGGCTGAGGTAAGTCTTCTAACCAATTTGTATTGTATTCCTGAGCTACTCAGCAAAAGGTAACAAACACTTATTCAATTTTTATCCAATAGTAGCTGATCCGGTGTGCTTTGCTACACTTTCTAAAAATCAATAAATTGTGTGAAAATAAATTCACTACAAATATATTTTTGATATATTTACATTGAGAGCTTCCACATCAAATTATTATTGGGATACAAAGAAGATTAGATCCTCGGAAATGATTTTTTTTAAATTTGATCTGAAATTGTTTTTCAAAAATGGTTTTAAATTTGGTATTGCTTTTATTTTCCTTTCTCCTTTGCAGTGTGGGGAAGTTTTACGAGCTTTCATCACAACATTTTTCGTAACTATTTTACATATGGCTCTATTTAATTGATAAGTTTTTGAGCTGTATGTATGTACATATGTATATAGATAATCCACCATGGGTGCACGGATTCACTGCAGTTTCGCCAACGCATGAGCTGACTTGTATCCTTTAGATTATTAGTTCGGCCAATCTTCAATGCAAATCACCACATACCCGACACCATGGCTTCGTGTGAACTGTCATGTAATGAAAATATGTAGCGTAGGTGTTTGTCTTATTTGTTGAATGAACAAACAGTTTCGAAAACGTATAAAATTCATAACACATTTAGAGTGAAGAATCTACGACAAGTATTCCGCATTCGTGTAGATACCTGCCCAGCTGGCAACGTTTGTACGTTCTTTTATAATATATTCAATCAATGAAATAGTTGTATGGTAAAATAATCTTACCTTTTTACCTATCTTACCTCTAGACACTCTCAGCTTACCTATATTTAATCAATGAAGAATGAAGAAGTTAGTTAGAGCAAAAAAAAAACTGGTGCCCTGATGTGTTCTCAATATTCTGAAATTAAAATTAGTTAGATAAAGTAGGTGCATATTGATATAAATAAAAATGATGAAGAAATGAGGCTACTTCGGTTATTAGTGTGGTGAATATAATGTAAGTAGGTCTCACGTTTTCGTTAGTGGGATTCAGTGATGATAATGCATAACGCAACATAATTAAAATATGCACAAGAAGAAGAAAATGTAAATTTATAAGATAAATTTCGTCCGCAAAATCCTTCTGGGTGAAATCTTGAGAAATCAGTGTTATAGATGACCCCCCCCCCCTTTGAAATTTCCAAAAACCCGAAGGGGGAAATAAATAAAGTCTGAAGTATTTTATGCAAATTTCGTAAAAAAATATCAAATATCAGAAAGATTACAAAACCAAAAAACTAAATTTTGGAAGATTAGAGTTATTTCACTGTTTGTATTTTTGATTTTATTGAATTTTTTGATAAAAAAAACTTGATTTGTAGGTTTTGTGCAATGATATAGTTTGTAATTTTGTTGCATACAAGATTTCGTGCAATTTATTCCAATTTATTTGTTTTTCGCATTATTTTTTATTGTCCCCCCCCCTCGCGATGTTCCAACTGGGGATTTTTTTTTATTATCTGACGGGTTTGCGCCGGGGGTCTTCAGATTTTCTCCAAAATTGAAAATTTGGTTCATTTTTGCGACTTAAAAACACATGTATTTTTTCAGATTTCTAACATTTTTATTTTTTGAGTTAGCTTCGGTTAGATTTTTTCGTAAATAAAAAATAACCATTTTTCAAAGCTACATAACTCTGTTGTTTCTCAACGGAAATTATGAAATAGCACATCAAAATGCATTGAAATTTTATCAGCTTTCCAAATAGAATAGTTGAAAAAAATTAAATAATGACCTTCAACATGAAAAGTTGTAAATAAACTTTAAATGGCGTCTAAAAGTACCGTCTGCACCACCGAATATTTTGCAAAAAATACCATTGTATAGCTCGATTCATGATGCAACTGCATCTGAAGACACCAAAGTGGGCCATTAACACCTTGAAGAGTTATGAAAGAAATAATGACAATAAATCTCTTTTTTTGCATCGAAAACAAACAATGGTGGAACAACTGCACTCACATATGGAGATAGCAAGCACTTCTAACAACATGGAAACAAAAGAACTTATCAAAGCTGGTAAAAAACACTATTTTTTCGTCCTTTTCAAATTGCCCCTACGCGCATAACAGTCCCATATGAATTTTCGTCATTTTAGGTCAACAAAAGGCTTCAACATAAAAGACTAAAAAAAAGAAGTTTTGTTCTAGAAATTTCGAAAAAAAAATCAATTCGTGGCTGTCCTATATGAAATATACCTGAATAACAGTCTCATATGTGAAATACCACGGATTTGGTTACTTTTCAATGTTTCTTTCGGCGAAATAGTCTTTGGTTTATTGCTTTGAATCATTTAAACATTTTTTTAACTCACTTGATGTCGAATGATGCACACTAGTTTTCGAAGGCAGGTCTGACTTTCTTAGGAATGACTTCCTGAGCGAAAAACTATCGGATGCAATCAAAAATCTTTAAAAGATTCAACTTACAATGTGGAATTCATGATATTTTTTTGCAAAAGTATTTTTCCTTTTCTGACAATTGCATTTAGAAGTTCAAAAATGATCGAATTCAAATGTTAGAAAGTAGCTTGGTGAGAAAAATATATTTTCTATGGGACTGTTATGCTAGTAGATTAGAAAAAGGTTTCAAATATGGTCGATTAACAGTCCCATAATGAATAAAAATGGTGCTCTCGACCTTACCAATAACCCAATTTAAAAAATTTTAAGGTCTAACGATTTATTATGACAACCTAGAAACGATTTTCGTTTATGCTGAAAGTGGTGGTCACAATTTAAAAATATATTCCAAAACAGAAAAAGCTGATTGTCTCGCTTGCTTATTTTTGAATATGGGACTGTTATGAAAGAAGGAGCGGTAGATTGTTGTAGCTTAACTGACTTCATGTTATATCCCAAAATCTAATAACGTTTTCGTTTATACCCAGTTTTGCAACAGGTCACAACAAGTTATGCTCATTTTACTGTCACTTTTAGAAGTTTATGCGCTAAGTTTTGCATCCGTAATTCCCCAGATTCGATTTAAAATGGACGGTGGAACACTGAAGATTCGTGTGTGAGCGATCGAGGTAGCAAAACACTGACGACGAATTATGTTCGTTCTAGTATGGTAAACCTCAAAACTGGGCGAATGTAGAAAACGAATACGGTAAAAGTATCATATTTTCATCATTTTACAGCCTGGGCTGGCCACACTGAGCTCTTTGATTATTTCTTCAACATTTGTGCCACTTTCTCATACTTTTTTGATCAATGGGAAAGGATTTTGGTGTCCAGTGCTTAGCTCCCGATATAAAAACTGTGTAAAGCACGTCTATATTTCATGTTTTTAATCACATTTTTGTGATCCCAAACACAGGGACTGAACCTTCTACTATTGGCATTGATTATGCTTCACAATGATCTTTGATCGAAAAATAAATAAGTTATATAGTACTAGCAGACCCGGTGTGCTTTGCTACACCTTTCAGAATCAAATGATATTTTCAGAAATCATTCAAATTTTTATTGTTTTTGATATTATTTTAAATCAAATTATGACGAAATTAATAAGTAACCACTATAAAATGAGAGCTTCAGCTGGAGTTTCAAATTGCAACACAAACCATACCTTATATTCTGAATCTTGATTTATAAATTTGTTTTATAGATCTGATAATTTTCATCTGTTTCCTTAAGTTTCGCCCTAAAAAAAAGGGTCCCAAATTAATCGTTCGTAAATAATCTAACTTATAAAGTATGGTTGTTTTTGCTTGATATGTTCTGGATTTATGCTAAAAAACTGATTAGAGAGCCCCCCCTGTCCTTCCCTTCACCCCCTGCTGAATGGAGATTGTAATCTTTAATAAACATTTTTTTCGTTCCTCAAAATCCTCTTATATCAAATATAGTTTCATTGGTTGATAAGTATTTAAGCTTTACAACAAAAATTGTATGGAGCCCCCTTCTTTCTTTCCCTCTCTACACTGTAAAAAATAAGAGTCTATAACAATCGTAGAAACATATCTCGTAACCAAGTACCTTTCCTTGCCATATTTGTTTCCATTTGTTGGCTTCGTAAGCATAAACTGAGAACATATGCTAACAAAATTGTATTGGGCTCACCTCCCTCCTCCCATGTACCTTCTCACTGAAAGAAGGATGATGTGTCAAATAATCATAGAGTCATACCAAAATGATTTTCCATGTTAAGTATTGTCCATTTCTCGGATTTTGTAAAAAAAAAGTTAAATGTAAGCTTCCCTCTTCCCTTCCTATATTCCATGCCATGCCAAATTTGTTTTTATTTACGTAGTAAATTTTTGAGTTTTGTATAAACTTGAAAGGGAATACCATCCCCCTTTCCGTTCTCTTCTTTCAATAGAGGGGTGATAACTTAATAATCATAAAAGTATTTTTCGTACTCAAATACTTTTTGAAGCCAAATTTGGTTTCATTTGCTCGATTAATTCTCGAGTTATGGAAAAAAAATGGAAACCCCTCCCCCCCCTTCTTCCTTTATATCTTACCGCTTAACTTGTACGGCTTTTATTTATAATAGAAACATTTCTCGTATCCAAATAAACTCACATGTCAAATATGGTTCAATTTGCTTGATCAGCTCTCCAGTTATACTGAAAATTGTAAGGGAGACCTCGCCTTCCCCTTTTCATCCACCTCTTCGGAAGAGTGAGGGATACCAAATATTCATAGAAGCATTTTTCGTACCCAAATATCGTTCCATGCCAAATTTGATTCCATTAGCTGTTTTAATTCTTGAGTTATGCAGTAAAAATTGTATGAAACTCCCCTCCCTCTTTCCTTCCTCCCCACTGTAAGAAGGAAGGGGTCTCAAACAATCATTAGAACATGTCACGTTCCCAAATACCCGCCCATGCCAAGTTTGGTTCCATTGGCTTAATTACATTCTTAGTTATGTTGAAAACTATAAAAGAGGCCCCTCCCCCTTTATATCTCTCTACTGGAAAGAGGGAGGGGTCTCAAATTACCATAGAAATATTTTTCGTATCCAAATACCCTCCCATGCCAAATTTGGTTCAAATTGCTTTATTAGTTTTTGAACTATACAAAAAAAATATGAAAAAGGCCCCCCCCCCCTTTCAACTGGAAAGAGGGAGGGGTCTCAAATAATCATTGAAATATTTTTCGTATCCAAATACCTTCACATGCCAAATTTGGATCCAATATCTTGATTAGTTCTCGAGTTACATGAAAAATTGTAAGCTAGCCCCCCTCCCCCCTTCCTATCACGCAACTGAAAGGAGGGAAGGGTACCAAATATTCATAGAAATATTCCTCGTTCCCAAATACCACCCCATGCCAAATATGATACCATTAGCTTGATGGGTTCTCGAGTTATGCAAAAAATTGTCTTTTGTTTGGGAGGCCCCTCCCCCCCCTTCATGAGAGAGGGAGGGGTCTCAAATCACAATAGGAACCTTCCCCGGCCTTCAATACCCCCATCTGCCAAGTTTCACGCAAATCGGTTCAGTAGTTTTCGAGTCTATAGGGAACAGACAGACAGACAGACAGACAGACAGACAGACAGACAGACAGAAATTCATTTTTATTTATATAGATATGACCAGGTTGTAAAAGCAACTTTCCCATTATTAGTTATATCACTTGAACAATACGGTACTCAGAATTTTGGTTATAATTTAAAGTCAGTTATGCAGCAAACACTCTACAAAGCACGAAAAAGTAGTGTTTTTTACCTGCTTTGGTAAGTTCTTTTGTTTCCATGTTGTTAGAAGTGCTTGCTATCTCCATATGTGAGTGCAGTTGTTCCACCATTGTTTGTTTTCGATGCAAAAAAAGAGATTTATTGTCATTATTTCTTTCATAACTCTTCAAGGTGTTAATGACCCACTTTGGTGTCTTCAGATGAAAGTTGCATCATGAATCGAGCTATACAATGGTATTTTTTGCAAAATATTCGGTGGTGCAGACGGTACTTTTAGACGCCATTTAAAGTTTATTTACAACTTTTCATGTTGAAGGTCATTATTTAATTTTTTTCAACTATTCTATTTGGAAAGCTGATAAAATTTCAATGCATTTTGATGTGCTATTTCATAATTTCCGTTGAGAAACAACAGAGTTATGTAGCTTTGAAAAATGGTTATTTTTTATTTACGAAAAAATCTAACCGAAGCTAACTCTAAAAATAAAAATGTTAGAAATCTGAAAAAATACATGTGGTTTTAAGTCGCAAAAATGAACCCAATTTTCGATTTTGGGGAAAATCTGAAGACCCCCGGCGCAAATTGTCAGATAATAAAAAAAAATCCCCAACTTCGAGTGACAAAAGAAAGATTAGAAATTTGTTCCGGCCTTATTGTGATGTCAAAAAATATTTTTGTTGTAAAAGAGCTCAAGACAACCTGATTGAACTTAGATTAAATATCGACATCAGCACAAACCAACAGTAAATTTGGTACATTGTAATATTCGATAAGATTGATAATCACCCACAAATTCAACTCATTATCCTTTTCTCATTCAAGAACTAATAACGGTTTATACATATTCAATATATGTTTAATACCACTAAAATATAAGGAAATTGAAAAAAGTCATTAAAACTCTACATTTACACATGTACTCCGTGACGCCTTGCACAAACCTAGCCCAACCTTTCATCTTATTTGACTCCCTTGCTCAAGCATAACCAAAATTTAAAATACCAGGGACTGTTTTCATCTTCTAATTTGATCATCAAAACAGGATTAGAGAAAGTATAGAGATTATTATATTTAAACGTTATATCGATGTCTGTCAATTGTGAGATTAGAATTGCTGTAGAAAGAAGAGTTAATTTTTCAAAGTAGACTTTTATGAACTTTGTTTAATTTGAACCTGATGTTAATTTCAAACTGAGATGAATATATCTTACTTGAAACTCGTAAGCTTGAATGCTGATTTTTATTGAGGGACCACACACAAACATGAGAAAAGTAAAGAGTTATTCAATAAAATGTACAGAAGTATTCAAAGGCACTCTTCAAGACTGCTGTATGCAATATTTTCAATGTATGCGCTCTTAAAATCCAATATTTTCGAAACTGCTTCTGCACAAAAAATTAACTCGCAAATTATATCCAAGAAAAATTACAAGGTTATTCGATATTGAAAAATGTACTTATATGTGCGTTAGTTCATTCAGCAGAAAGGATATATGAGGAAAATATAAGTAAAACATTTCTTCCATAATTTATAGTCAAGGCATAGCAGGCTGCGCTATTTTGAAGTTTGAATCTGCGCAAATTCTGCTTCGAGCACCTCTACGTTCATGTTTCTTTCTCACTCTTATTCTATCGGCCCCACCACAATCAATTCGCAGGGCATAGCAATTCTGCCGACCACGAGAGAAGATTTATTTCTTCTTACAAACATGCACATTTTCACTGTTTCACTCATTTTCTCGTTGAGCTCAGTACATTCTTCGAAACCACATTCAAAATATACAAATTTCTCAATTATTTTCCCACTTTTCGTATATACACTTTTTCTTCGCCTTCTCCCAACCCACCACATCCGGTCCCAGTTCCCACTCAACTTCTTCCATCTGGAATCAGCAAAAAAAAAAACAAAACCCGGGCTATGCCACCACAATGGTTGCTTTAACAATTTGTCTAGATGCGCACCAAGGTTGCCAAAAATAATTCTGCTTTTTCGAGAATAAATATTCTGACTTTCTGTGATTTTACCCAAAAATTCTGTGATGGTTTTCTGTGATGCTATATCCTTTAATTTTATTGAAAATTCATGGTAAATTAGGTCTTTTTTACATTTAAGTTGAGTAAAACCAATAAAAATCCTATCCTCATTACCAATTCAATCATAATTTGCTGAACTACAAAGTAAAAATCTAAATTTTTAATTGGCCAAAGAATTATAATTTTGGAAATCCTCTCAAAATTCAAAAATTCTGTATATCAATTTTTGGACTTCATTCATTTAAAAACTTATCACTTTGATAAACTTTCAGCTTCCTAGCCCCTTTCTCGCTTGTTTCACTGCACTTCACCATTTTCAATGTTTTCGACCATTCCCTATTTCAAATTATACTAAGCTGAAACATAAACGCGTTCGTTCACGAGCGAGGCACAACTCCGAATCATTTGATTGATAAGTTTTTGAGCTATACATATTTTCCTTCTTCCCGTTTCTCCTCTGGAAGAAGAAGAGGTCTTGAATATTAAAAAAATCCTTTTATGTAAAATATGACTTCTATAGCTTGAAAAGTCGGGAATAGGGGAGGTTTTATCCGATAGTATTTAAATCTCGGATAAACCTCTCCCAATGGCGACTCTGTACCGTATGGAATCTCTCCTTTAAAAAAAATTCAAATACTCTCCTCTGTAAAATTTGGTTAAACTCATTTGATGAGCTCTTTAATTTACGAAAACAATTATATGACACCTTTTTTCTCTTTCCTATCCCGTGAGGGGAACCAAATCATCTAGACATAAGACATGAGACCTGAGGCATGAAACAAGAGCCATGAAGGATTAGACCTGAGACATGAGACTTTAGACCTGAGACAAGCTACTAGTGTTATTACCGCGAAAAATTAGTTTAGCTCAGATTTCAACTTGCAACCCCTCTAGTGAAAAGGATTGACTTGTAGGTGACGAAAAATAGTGTCGCGAGATCGTTAGTACAAGATACTAGTGTTAGTACCGAAAGAGATAAGTTTAGCTCTAATTTTAACTTTCGACCGGTCAAGTGAAAGGGTTTGGCTTGTAGGTGACGAAAAATAGTCTCGCGAGTTCGCTAGTACACGCTACTAGAGTTAATACCGCGAGAAACTAGTTTAGCTCGGATTTCAACACCTACAAGTCGAACCCTTCCACGAGATGAATCGCAAGTTGAGATCGGAGCTAAACTAATTTCTCGCAATGCTAAAACTAGTAGCTTGTACTAGCGAACTCGCGAGACTTGTTTTCGTCACCTATTAGTTCAACCCTTTCAAATGACCGGTCGAAAGTCTAAATCGGAACTGACATAATTTCTCGCGGTATTAACACTAGTAGCTTGTACTAGCGAACTCGCGACACTATTTTTTGTCACCTACAAGTCAAACCTTTTCACTAGAGGGGTCGTAAGTCTAAATCGGAGATAAACTACTTTCTCGCGGTACAAACACTAGTAGCTTGTCTCCGGTCTCAGGTTCAAAGTCTCATGTCTCAGGTCTCAGGTCTCATGTTTCATGACTCTTGTCTCATGCCTCAGGTCTCATGTCTTATATCTCATGCTTGATGTCTCAGGTCTAAAGTCTCATGTCTCATGGTTCTTGTCTCATGCCTCAGGTCTCATGTCCTAAATCTCATGTCTCATGCTGAGGTCTCAAGTCTAATATCTCTTGTCTCAGATTCCTGGTCTCAGGTTCCAGGTCTCAGGTCTTATGTCTTAGGTCTCAGGTCTCATGTCTAATTTCTAATGTTTCATGTCTCTTGTCTCATGTCTCATGTCTCAGGTCTCAAGTCTCAGGTCTCCGGTCTCAGGTCTCAGGTCTCAGGTCTCAGGTCTCAGGTCTCAGGTATCAGGTCCCAGGTCTCAGGTTTCATGCATCATGTTCTGAGTCTCAGTGTTTTCCTTTGAAAGGAGGTGTTTTCCTTTGAAAAGGACTTGAATATTTTTTCTCAAAACCGTGTTAATTCGCAAAATCCGTTTAAAAAAAACCGTATTGTTTCCCGAAAACCGTGTAAAAAACGCCGTGAAAAAAACCGCGTAAAAAAACCGTGTAAAAAAGCCTTGGTGTATATAGATTTGAATTAATAATTAAAACAATGCTGAAGAATCGGTTTCCAGGTACAGCTCCTCTTAAATGTACCTGCAATAATTCGCTAGCATAGTTCAAGGTATTGCATTATTCGTTAAGATAACAACGTCTTAGATATGCAAGTAAACCCGGAACGGGAAAAGCAATTTAGAGTTTTCGTTATATTTATGAGCATTTTTTATCTCTTATTCCATGTCCCACCTTGCCTCTTGGTCTAATATTTTGGGCACACAAGTTGAAGGAGTTTTCCCCAGCAGATATAGTTCTAAGAAAAGGTAAAAGAACTCTTAGGAAGCTTTCCAGGAAGATAGAGGACCAATTTTTCCTAGGATTTTTTTCTGCCACCCAAGACGACGACGACGATGATGATGCCATACAGTTGGAAATACCTGGTAAGTACTTGTGCTTTCATATATTGGAATTTATGAATGTGCTTTTTCCCCGTTCTGCTCAAAGAGGTAAGAAGAATCCGCTTGGTGAAGTTCCTTTTTGGAGGAGGCATTTTCCAGACCTTTTTTTTCCCGTTTGGATCTCGCAGCACCATAAAAGTATGCATACGGGTGCATAAGTTTACACATGTCAAGCATAAATTTTCACAGGTTTTACGTTCGTTTTTGGGTAGTTCTACCTTCATTTTTTGTGGGTCGCTTCTCAAGCACTCCAACTTGCCGGAATCTTCCGATACGAGGTAATATTTCAAGGAAGTTGTAACATTTCAACCGTGAAGGATTATCGCACATGATTGATTGATAATGTGCTTTTCCTTTATCTTCGTTCAAGGTATTAAGATTTTTTTTTGCAGTTAGTTGATTGTTTTTCTTATGAGTTTCCTCAGAGCAATTTTGAAAGATTAAAACTTTTATGTTCCTACATGTAAAGAGATAAAAATAATAAAGAAAATAGTTTTATTCTAAGCATACCTTTACTAATGAACCTCTCTTTACACCAGAATAGAGATAGACCCTGAAACTTCTCCATTCTGGAATTTCTGAAGCCATCCAAAGAATCCACAGTTCTTTCATCTACCTACAAACGTAGGACGAGTGCTTTCAAGCTTCCAGCCAGCTAGCTAGCTGCGTGTGGGTGGAAAGCATAAAGAAAGGCACAACACGACGGCTACACGGAATTACTTACTTGAACCTCGGCAAACTTATGAGTTAGAAAATTGTTTCTGATGAGCATTGCATTCATCCGGCTCTCGGCTCGTAGTACTTACACTCGAGTGCTCAAGAATGAAGGCGTAACTAGAAAGGAGTGGTAGTTTCTTTTTTCTTCTTCTTTCAGATAGTAGTTTGAATAACTGAAGGCAAACGGAATCTTGAAGTATTGACTGAGTCATTATCGTTGCATTGAGCTATTCCTTCATTCATGTTATCAATTATTTGAACAGGTGCTGTAACAAGAAATTGAAGAAAGAATTGGAATATTTATATTCATGAAACACAATTCACATTTTCTCTAATTTTATTATTTTTTTGGTTGAGCAGATCATATTTCAAATGACTATTTCTGTATGAAATAGGTTTTCCCTTTTTTCTAAAATTATTCACCAAATAAACGAATCAAACTTAAAAACATGAAAAAACCGTAAACTTAAAATTGAATCTTATTTAAGATTAAAAATTCAAACACACCTCTTGCAAATGCTCATGTTAAAACAAATGTGAATTTTTTTAATTTCTATTGAAAATCATTTAAACTGAAATCGAGAAGTTAAAAAGATTTTTCAATTTTTGTATGATTTCAAATTTAATGCTGAAACTGAGATTTTGATTCCAGTACCACGGATTTGGACTCTGAATTCATTTTTTTAGACCAGGGGTTTTCAGATCATTTGTTCGGCGGAGCACTTTTTAAAACCAAAAATTTTGGCGGAGCACCTACATTTTTGAAAGAATGAAAAACCCGAGTTTTGAAAACTTGATAGTATTTTTCGTTTAAATTAGGTGTGTCTTGTAATCGTAGTCAATAAAATCAGTAATGAATGGCTACTCTTTGAGTAGTCTTGGTTTTATTAATAAAATATGTATGTGTCATCAAAAATTAATGATTTGAATAGAACAAACACGCTTTCTTCGATTTTTCGAGCTGTCGCTTGCAGCGTTTTTGCAGCATTTTTTTACTTTTCGACAGAAAAATGAACACTTTTTGAAAAGATTTGTAATCGTTTATGATAAAAAATCGATCCGGAACCAAACCAAATCAACAAATCTATTGTTTCAAAGATGAGGCATGCTCAGTTTGGTGAAACTTGTTAACTTATTCAATGCAAAACTCTCTCAAATATTTAAAAAAAGTTTTAAGAATGAACATTCTAATGAAACAAAATTTGATACCTGCTCACTGGTTGGTGATTTAATCAGATCAATTTTTGAGCGCTTTTTTTGTTTTTTTTTCTGTTTTTCACCCCTGGACATAGAGTAGTTGGGGAAAACGGCGGAAGAATAAGTTCAGCTTTATCAAAAAAAAAAAAAAACTTATTTTTCAGTTGACACCAATACTCCTCCAACGACTTTTTGGATACGAATCTTTCCTGAAGCTTTGAATCCGATGTCATATCTATCAAGCATTCATATTATTGCGATGTTAATGATTCTGTTTTTTTTTTAAATAAAAATAGGCTGTTCCACGCATTTAAAGTCTTCGATCTTTTTTTATTTTAAAATATTCTTCGGGGAATTCTGCTGGAAGCTGTTCAACAAATCCTGCGGCAAAACATTGTAATTGTAATTGTAAATGACTTCATTAGACACGTGGGCCAGTTAGGTTAAGTTCACACCAAGGAATACAAAAAATAATTTATCAACGAAAAGTGTCTTGGAAATCTTCGGATGATAACTACAAGTTTATTTCTGATTGAATGTTTTTAAATTCGGAAAGCTGCCCAGGATGCGCTTTTTGAGCGATTCTGCCTAAAATTTGATTTTTCTCTTGATAGTCATGATTTTGCAGTTTTAATCGAAGATTGGGATTCCTTCCTTTACCTTGCATTGAAGGACTGAAATCATTCTTAATTCAAACAGGCGAGACAAGGTTTTTCTACGAGATAACCAGCGATCTTCGATATGAAGTAGTAGCGTGGAATGTTGGCTAACCATCTCTTCGCACAACGCCTTGAATAACCCTGAATTTTTCGTTCGAGCCTTAATAAAGTTGATTATTTTTATGCTTTTGTTCAAGACTTCCTTCCACTATGATGATAGTTTCTTCATAGCGAGTGCATGTCAACGAAGGATTTAATGGCTACTACCTCAACCTTTGGTCTTTTCTTTGATCTTGGCAAATGGCAACGACTCCAGCAGTATTTCCGACTATAACTTTCGCACTTACATCAATGCAATTTTCCCATGGAATATTGTTGTCCGTAACATAATCATTAATTATTTAGCTTGAAAATTTCAGCCCCCGACGTGGAAGTTGGCAAAGGTTTGCAAAGAAACAAATCTTCTTCGAAACATTCAGAACCTTGATAGCGAACAAATATAATCAGAATTGCTTGTTATGCTACATCTGGGAATTCGTCAAGCTGCATGTCGAATTTTGAAGTTCTCAATCGCTTTCAACATCTTCTGCCATGTCACAGATTCGCCGAGAAACCGTGTTGTCAGATATGGGAATCGAATTTACCAATTCCACTGTTTTATAATCAACCATGATACGGACGACTTCTTGAATACAAGGTTTGATTAAGTTTTCAGCAATAGTATGCTTTTTCCCAGCTTTTCCAATCGGTAGCTCGCCAAGTACGGCACAAGAACAGCCTTTTCATTGAGTGTTTTGCATACTAAGTCCTGCAACACAATGTTGTTCGATCAAAGCAGTGCATTTTGACAATCCATGCATCATTCTTTACCAACATCCCTGCAGGGATTCAGTCGCCAGTAAAAACCAAGGTGTGTATAGATAGGAGGTTTTACCGAATATCAAATTCCCGATTCAGCCATTTTGGCTATTTTGGCTATGCAACGACGGAACTCATGGAGTTTGTTTACCAACAAAACACAGAAAAACTGTGCAAATAATCTTATGTGTGTAAACAAACTCATTGAAAGCCCCGCTCACTCCTCGCCTACTTACTGTTAAAGTCGGAGAAACTCGTGTTTCAAAAAACCTTGGTAAAACAAAGTAAACAAAATTTATTCGTTCGTACTATATGCCATGGGAATTTTTTTCCCATGTTTTGATAAAAATGAAACGATAAAAAAATTTCAGAGTTTTTCAAAGTTTGTTTATAATATTCGTTGCGTACGTCGCGGAGCACTTTCAAAAGCTTCGCGGAGCACCAAGTGCTCCGCGGAGCACGATATGAAAACCCCTGTTTTAGACCGTACATAAAACTTTGCATTAAAATACTATTAAAAATGTTTAACAATATAAAGAGAATCGTGGCCGTAAGGATGAGGGGAGGGAGGGGGTGGGGGTGGATATCCCTCCAGTTTCATGGTAGCTGGGCAACAAGTTGAGAAAGTGGAGTGCTTCCAGTATCTTGGTAGCCAGATAACGCCTGATGTTGGTACTAGGAAAGACATCGAAACCCGGATCAGAAAGGCCCGTTTTGCATTTGCGAGTCTCCGAATCATCTGGCGGTCTCTCTACGAACAAAAATCCGAATCATCAAAAAAACTGTCGTCTCACCATCGAAGCCTGCTCTATACGTGGACAAATGGTAAAGTTTCTCATCGTCAAATTCTTCACGCAATGAGGCGCACCGACAGTGATCAGTGTCCGGACTGTGGAGACGTCGAGACTCTGGGGCACAAATTTTTATCCTGCATACGAATACGAGACGCTTTTGAAGTGCTCCAGAATCAACTCGCCAGCTCGGTTGGCGTTCGGCCCATTACAACAGGAGAACTTTTGAGACCAAGTTTGGAAACAATGAATAAAAGAAAACGAGCATGTGTGTTAGGTATTCTAGCTCGGTACATAGAATTCATTGATAGCTGTACAGATAGAATCATCGATATAAATGAATTAGAATTTTACTTGAACATGGAATTTTGATATTGTACATACGTTAATTAAAAGCTAGACAATAAATACAACTGACAAAAAAAAAAAAAAAAATCTTCAACTCAAACGTCAAATCCGTATTGCTGTACGGGTGCGAAACTTGGTGCACATATGCGGTGACGACGCGAAAGCTGCGAGTATTTGTAAACCGCTACCTGCGGAATATCATCCGCGCTTGGTGGCCTGGCAACTGGATCTCGAATGAGGAACTACATCGCTGATGTCATCAAAGGGCGCTAGAAATCGAGATTCGGGAACGTAAGTGGAGATGAATTGGGCACACGCTGCGAAAAGATGAAAACGAGATTTGCAGAGAGGCGCTAGATTGGGATTCAGAAGGACATCAAAGAAGAGGCAGATCCAGAAACTCGTGGCGGCGAAGCCTTGCCGCTGAAATCCGAACTGTCGACGAGAATTTTGACTGGGACCAGGTGGAGACGCTGGCTCCGGATCGTCAACAGTGGAGGTCTTTTACCACGGCCCTATGCACCGGAGGATGCGCGGGATCATTAAGTAAGTAAGTGCATGAAAAGCAAGCGGGGTATTCTACCTTATACTCAAAATTGAATGAATGTTAGTCTGAAAGATGAACCAGCTGAAAGCTGAAATTTTCTATAATAAAGATATTTAAAAAAATGTTTTTCTGTCTGTCTGTTCTCTGTGGACTCAAAAATTACTAAACCGATCAATATGAAATATTGTGTAGGGTAGGTGTACCCTCCTCCGTCGTATCCCTCTTATTCGTTTTAATCCATGAATGCATGTTTTAGAGCCGATAAATCACTTTCCACTATAATAGACCACTTCACATGATAAACTTACGCCTGGGAATTTATTTTCTATCACAAATTTGTCACTTTTAAAACTATTTTTTGAGATATTTGATTTTGAAATCTCGAAGTGAAATTAATTATTGGCACACTCCGCCATATTGAAAGACGAACTTAGTGATCCCTCCAACGTGTTTCTTTGTTTTAACGCTTCCTGTCAATGCATATAACAATCAAAATCATCAAATTCAACAGAAAAATGTTGAAATAAAATTAGAAAAATGATTTCAAACTAATCTGAACTATATAAATTTGTCAATATTCAATTGAAATTGAATCGCTCGGCCTCCATAATTCGTCGTAATTTTGCGACAGGAATAGGAAACCGTTTTACAAGAATTGGAATTAGACCGGTTCATTTTTACTATTTTTTGCTGACCACAGTCGGACTCATAGAGAATGAACATAATTGATTTCTAAGTAATCACAACACAATAAAGTTTTTTTTTTATTTTGAAGCTAGGAACTAGATGCACTGGGAGATAAGTGCAAAAAGTCTTTTTTTATTAATAAATTACTTGAATGTATTCAGCATTGCTTATAATGCATGGTTTTAAATGAACATAGAATTGATGGCTTTTTGAGCTAAGTGGTTGGTGTTTTACAAATTATTTACTACCAGTACCGTGCATAATTTAATAGACTTTTGAGTGCACGCAAGAATATCTCCAACTTTACACATTTCTAACGTTCAACTCCAATGACATTGTTTCTTCATAATTTTCAAAATGACAAGAGAATTTAAATGAATGAATATTTTAAACTTTTAAATAAGAGTTCACGAGTCTCTGGTTTGGATCTCAATACAAGTTTGGATAAAAAAAATCGGAAGATATGATTTTTTGTACATAAAGTCATTCAAAATAAAACAAAATCGAACCCCTTTTTTATGCTGATTCCTACCATATAAGTTTTAAAACTTGACTCATGTTTGCTTCATATTTAATAAATTCTCAGTGAATTTTCAACAAAAGATGTTTTGTCATTTTTGACATATTACAGTTTGAATGAAAAAGTCGAAAAGTTTTATCGCTCGTAAAAAAACTCGAATAGATGAGCTGAACCAGTCTAATGCGCATTAAACGCATCAACGTGGCGATGCTTTGTTTCGATATCCATCGCCAGGGTTCCCACATGTTTAAGAATACACATGTTGACAAAACGCAAAAGTGATTCTGCCTATCCTCAAATGTCTTACTATTCAGTCTCATTACGTAGAAAAACATATAGTTCTATTAAAAATGTTGATGTTCTTTAAATATGGGTAGTTTCTGTGTAAATTTGTGCATTGTAATTTGTGTTAAATGTCTGTATGAATGTCATGAAATTTTATCTTACAGACAAATCCTGGATCGTGGCAGCCCTGTCCGTTGGAGAGTGTGTTGGTAGAAAATACATTTGCAGGGTGGATTCAATTTGTAAGGTCTAATATTGTGCTGCCTGCAATTGCCTTAGCAAAGCAATGGTACCTTGCTACAATAACGCTACCTTGAAATTTCTTGGCAAGACCATTTTATTGCGACTTAGAGCTTATTCGAACTTTGCCGTTATTCTGTGCGGTTGATCCGTGCGAAGTAAATAATAGCATTTGCATGAACCGCAACCGCAAAATTTCAAATCTATACCTCATGAGGGAGGAATAGTTTGAGACAATTTCGGCATGGGTGGCAAACAGGGATGCCAGGTGTTGAGGATAAAAAATCTGGGCAATTTTGAAAAAATGTCTGGGAGTGTCTGTGCATAAGGAAGATCGCAAATTTGACACTAAACAAGAAATTTGGTTATGCGTGTGAGCGGGTGAGGGGAGGGGGGGGGGGGGGTGTTTTGCTGTGCGTTATTTTCAAGTTGAGAACTATACAACATACACTGTTTCCTACCACGTACCATGCCGATCTTATTTAAAGAAAAAAGTGATAATTTTTCAAATACCAATGGATACAAGGGAGATTTCAGTCTAATCTGGCACTTACGGATCAAATTCGATACACGAATATTGATTTCATCACTCAATTTTGAAAGTCTGTAAAATCTGGGCACTCTCAGCAAAAATCTGGGCAAAATCTGTGTCTGACCAATATCTGGAAGAAGGGTCAAAAGTCTTGGTTTTACAGACAAATCTGGGCACCTGGCAACCCAGGTGGCAAAACTCCTCAGATCGGCTTGGCCAGTGAAAGCAGAGGTACCAGGTCGTTTTGTCAAAAAATCAGGACACCGCAAAGAAAAAATCAGGATTTTTCAGGACACCACCAAATTGGTGAAAACAAAATGCAGTTCTGCTTAGATTGCATGACTAAAGGCGAAATATAGGCGCTGAAGATGCCTCGAATTATGCAACTGAAGCGAGAATAACCTTGGCTGGCCTGCAATTAATATAGAAAAACCTCATTTGAATGTCATTTGAACCAAAGAATCTCATTTGTTTAACAGGTTAAACTATTTTAATTAAGATTTGTTTGATATTCTCATCATTTAACAATAAATTTAGATATGATTTGGAATTTTTTTAAAAATCAGGACAAATCAGGACATTTTAAGGGCCATTTTTCAAAAATCAGGACAATTCAAGCATTTTTGAAAAATCAGGACGGTCTCTCGAAAATCAGGACAAATCCTGATAAATCAGGACACCTGACACCCCTGAGTGAAAGAGAGTGCAATTTTTTTCATCTGCTCCCCCAATCGGTGCGGGGAGAGATAAACCGCACTGAAATGAAGAGTGAGATTGTCAACACATAAGAGTGAGCGAGAGCATTCATATCCGCTGATGAAGAGAATTCCCTTCTCCGGAAAAATCTGTTGCGCAATGTGCTGAGGAGAATTCGAGAGCTAACTCAGTTTATTCTTGGTACGTTCACAAGAAAAGATGTTACTTTCCGAATCAAAGCTCCCAGCGGTGTCATGATTTTTTAGAAGCCGTCCTGATCTTAATTGCAATTGATTTTACAATAAAAACAGTTTAACCTCTTAAACCAATGGTAATCTTCGGTTCAGATGATATTTGAATATTGTTTTTCGGTATAAACTAAAAGCCACCTAACTTCATATCTCTTCTGCTGCATAAATTAAGGCGTATACTCCACCGCTATTTCGCCTTAATTTATGCAATCTAAGAAGAGCTGCATTTCATTTCCACCAATCTACTGGGGTCCTGAAAAATCCTGGTTTTTGTTCTTCGCGGTGTCCTAATTTTTTGATGAAACCACCTGTCACCTCTTCTTCGAACGCTACCTTTTGCAAAAAAAAAAATCAAAACAGCTAACAGCAGTAGGCATGGTAGCGGATAGAAATTGTTTATATTTTTTCTACGTTGCGTGGTGGGAGTCTAAATATTTTTTTCCTTCTTTGCTCTGAGGTGTATGACTGAAACACAGGGCGCTCCTTGTTTAGAATTCTCTTTCTCCCACTCGGATGCAAATGCTCTCACACTTGCCGTCCGAGTCACTAACAGCTCGTGTAAACTCGGGTAACGAGTGGAGCACGATCAGCGAAAGAGGATTACACTCGGAAGCCGAACTGAAAACAGTGTTGGTTGCTCCCGGCTCTTTGTTGTTTGAGAAGAGCCGACCAACCCTGAATTTCGGTATAATTGAATAGAAGGTATAATATTTTGCTGCCTGCAGATGCATTAGCCAAGCAATGGTAGACCTGTTTACAATAAAGCTATCCTAGTTTCATGGCTTATTGCGACTGGTTACTTGAAAGAACTTCTGCTGTTATCCTGCGCGGTTGATCCGTTCGGTGTAAGCTGATGCAAATTGCATGAACCGCAACCGCAAAATTTTAAATGTATTTCTTAAGAGGGTGGAATAAATTGAGACAATTTCGGTCTCCTTGTACGACGGAATTAGGAACCTGGTACGACAATGAAGGAACTTGAATGAGGAAAATAAATCATAAATTGACTAAAAAGTACGTAATGGATTGATCTATTTCCTTCATAGTTTCATAAAACAGTATTAGAAATATGGTTCAATTACTAAACATCAGTTTTAAAACAACGTGGAAGGCAATTCTATTGAAATAATGAAAAAAGCTTCCTTAAGCCGTTGTCTTAGGGTCCTTTACCCTATAAGAGTTTTTGGGGTAGAAGATGGTTTCTTAAATACTTTCAAACCGCTCCGACTTAAAAGAAAGGGGGCTCCCATACAAAATTAATAAAAATATAATACAATTAGAAAAAAATTCGGAAACTATTGAACCGATCAACGTGAAATTTGGTGTGCAACCATTTTCAAAACCAAAAATGGTGTTTATATTACTTTTGAATCTCACCAAATCCAAAAAGAAGGGCTCTCATACAAAATTAACAAAAATTTGCCGCAATTCGAACAATTTTCAGAATCTACTGAATCGACCAACGTGAAATTTTGCATGTAGCCTTTTTCAAGACCGGAATGGTTTCTATAACACTTTGAAATCTCCATGAATTCAAAAAAGGGGGCTCCCATACAAAGTAAATAAAAATATGACATATTTCGAACAATTTTCGGAAACTACTGATTATATTAATGTAAAATTTGGTGTGTAGCCGTTTTCAAGACCGTAAGTGGTTTCTATAACTCTTATAAATCTCTTTGAATCCAAAAAAAGAGAGCTCCCATACAAATTTAATAAAGATATGACACAATTCGAACAATTTTCGGAAACTATTTACGATAATATTTTCAAGCGCCGATGTGGTCTAACGGATAGGCTAGCGCGAGTCAGGTTTTGGTATGCAAGGCGTACTGGGTTCGATTCCCGGTATCGGCAAGAAAACTTTTGGGTTCGAATCCCATAAGTGCCCAACAGGTAAGATGTGTTTTCTTTTATAACTGACTATATAATAAGAATGTTCAATCAGTTGCCAGCTGGCCAGGTATATACATGAGTGCGGAATACCTGTCGTAGATTCATAACACTGAAAATGTGATGATATTAATATGGTTGCGAAACTGATTGACTCGTTCTCCAAACAAGACTTACACATACAAAAAAAGATACATTCATTGCACGACAGTTCACACAAAGCCATGGTATCGGGTATGTGGTGATTTGCCTGGAAGATTAGCATACGTTGGTGAAACTGCGGTGAATCTGTGCACCCATGGTGGATTATCTACATACTACATACATACTACTTAAGATGATACTTTCAAACCCCTTTCAAACCCCCCAACGAAAGCGTTTTTACATAGTGGGATGATTTATTGAATTGACAAATAAGTTTTAACAGAACCAGATGATATATTTTATCGATGGACACTTCCAGTTTTAATAATTGAAGACTTCCATATTCAATAAATGGAACATTCATATTATTATTAAAACCAATGCAATGTATTAGTGTTTTCGTAAAGTTTGGCACACTTTTTGATTATGTACAAATTTTCCTGTATATTAATACTCCACCCGCTTTAAAAAGT
This sequence comes from Uranotaenia lowii, assembly GCF_029784155.1. Classification (NCBI taxonomy): domain Eukaryota; kingdom Metazoa; phylum Arthropoda; class Insecta; order Diptera; family Culicidae; genus Uranotaenia; species Uranotaenia lowii. Next base: position 314,207,238 of record NC_073692.1, on the reverse strand, counting down.
ATATTAGATTGTATTGAAGATCCCTCATTTTTTTTCTCTAAAGAGTGGCTCCCCAAGCAACCAAAAGTCTTATATCTACTTAAACTCGTGTCTCCAAAGTTCGAATTTCGCTGAACAAAGGTTCCAAAGGGAATTGGTACCGAATTTTCTCGAATGTGAGCATGAAAGTTACAAAAGGTTCCTCAAATATCCTTCTATGGACTTAAAGTTCCAAGAAGTTGCTCAGATAGCTTTTTTGTGACATGTCAATTGCACCCACACAGTATAAAAGTTACAAATTAGGTCTCAAATAGCCTTCTGTGAACTTCAAGTTCCAAGAAGATCCTCAAATAGCCTTCTGTGAACTTCAAGTTCCAAGAAGTTCCCCAGATAGCCTTTTTTGTGACATGTCAATCGCATCATTCAGAATAAAAGTTACAAATTGGGTCTCAAATAGCCTTCTATGGACTCGAAGTTCTAAAAAGTTCCTCAAAGAGCCTTTTTTGAGACATGTCCGCCATTTCATGAATATGAAATGTGAACGAACATCACAAAAGGGCATGTAATAAATAAAACATTTTTTGGAGCTTGGAAATTGTTGAAATGTATAATTTATATTGAAACTTCAACTCAGAACAACTAAAAGCTATCTCACAAATGACTGTTTCGGAAAAGAGTACATATTTTGACTTAATAAAATTTCGTCAAACTGTATTTACTTACCACGAATTTATCACACATTGAAAATCAGTTGAAGCAATTCATTAATTAAATATCAAGATAAACTCAAGAATTTGTATAATTTTATGCTTAACAGTTATAAACATGGAATTCAATTTTTTTAATACCGAAATTATTTTAACGAATGATTGATTTATACGCTGTTTCGTAATGTTTCTTAGTAATAATCAACATGCGTCTTTGCTGCTGGCCGCTGGCTGCCTTTGCGGGTATTCCAGGAAGCTTATAACCACTTCGAATTTTAGCTGCTGGCAAGGCAGCATCTAGGCGTGGCGTCGTGGCAGCATGTTTGGCTATCAACTCGGAGGATCGGGTTCAAATCGGGTACCAGGACTGATTTTTTTCCATTAGTTTGTTTGATTGCTTGAGTAAGCGAATCAAATAATTGTGTAGCAGAACTGGCGTGCGTGCTGGCATGTATCGAACAAAGTTAAAAAAAAGCAATTAAGTAAGATCAATTGAGGGAGGTGATGGGAGAAATAAAGATGGATGCCGAGAAACCGGCAGCACCACATGGGCTGGTTGGTGGTGACCAAAGTAAGAGAGAAGAGGAAAATATTTTTTTTATTTTCGCTGATTAAACGTTTACTTGTGGGCTGAATAGAAGGCCATTCAAATCTGTAATGGAACTTCAAAGTTTCAATAAGAACTTAAAATTTGGGCTGAAAAAAAGGATTATCAGCACATTGGTTATGCTGATTAAGCTGTGTTCGACCTTTTTAACGAGACTTTTGGTTGCTTGGGTCCTTTAACTTTCAAGTTACGTTGCGACTCAAGACAATCAAGAAGGTCAGATACCATGAAAAATAGTTCGCTTTTTAATAGTGATGAAATTTTAATTAATTTTTTAAAGAAAGAGCAAAGCACACTTGGTAAGCTAGTAGTTTATAAAACCTTGTAACGTAACTCATATATGATACTCAGAGAATACTCAGCTTGGTTTTTTGATATTCAAGGTTAAAGGAAATAATCGATAAAACATGCTTCGTAATAAAGCTGCTGGTTCACTACCAATTACACAAAAAAATTCACTTAGTATGTATGTTATGTATGTATGTTTGACCCACCAGTGGCTGATAGGTCTTTCGACCCGAGGCGGTACGGGAAGTCTTGATCGCATATTCAAATATTGTTCATGCGTAACTCATCAACAATAATTGCAGCACTACCAAGGGGTCCGTTACCACTGGCTTGAACAGGTTTGACTCATCTCACTCCCTTCCAACTGTTCGAAACAAATTAAGAATCTTGAAAAGATACCTACGTAGCCTATCCATGATTCCAAATTTTCCGAGATACTCCGGCCGGGTTGAACTCACAATCCATTGTATATTAATTTTCTGTTCGTATGTACACTGTGCTACCCCCCACTAACCCTCAAAAATAGAGTTAAGCTATTTTGAATATAAATTGAATAAAAAAGTTACCAATTTTTACAAATTTTTCCATCTTACCTTCAAACCATCTGTACTTCCCTCACATCATCGTACTTACCTCCCAACTTTGACTTAATAATAATGAATTTTATGTACCAAAAAGGGGAGGGGGCTAATGATTTGATGGTTAACGGTATCCATCATCATTTCTTTTATATACCTTATATTTAAACAAAAGATTTGTTAAAAACAAATAACAAAAATTGCAGAAATAATATAACCATTACTATTTCTTCAAAAGATCATGGAAAGAAAATATATAATCTCTAGCGCAACTTTTTAGAATCGCGTTAACAAACGAAACTTATCGCAAAACAGAATTAAACCTTTTTAAGAGATAAAAATTGTAAATATAAAAATTATCAGATCTTTTCACATATTCCACAGTAGCTAAAATCTTCAGCCATAGAAATAAAAAATCGTAAATTTAAGTTTATCCAAAATATATTTGCATACATTCCAGAGTTTTCTGCGAAAACTCCTGAATATATACGGCTTTGGAAGTAGTGTCATACACAAGTTTTCGTAAAATAAACCGCAAAGTGTTTTCCCTTGAAATATCTCACACTGCTCCCGATTAATATTTCGAAAACTTCGTTTGAAACGTGAAGTCAGTAGCAATAATAATAGTTAGAAATACCAACTGAAACAATAAATTAAAGGAAAATTAACAAAGAAAAACACTTAGCTTTCTATCAATCCGGATCCTTCCCGAAGTTCCACTCTACTTGTATGGCCCAATACCAGTCCGGAGGGCCCAGCACCAGCACTAGCTCCATCACTTGAAATACATTGTTTTCACGTAGAAAACTAATCGATCGAATCGAATCACAGTTTTCTTCACTTCACTTGACTTCAGTGCATAAAGGGCACTTAATTCCAACATAAAATAAGAATTTTATCACATTTTTTGAATGAATTTTTGTAATATCTTCTCCGGAAGAAAAATTTCGACATTTCTACAAAAAAAAATTCACTTAGTGCATGTAAAATCTGAAGTGAAAAGCTTTATGATGGACATAAATATGGATGTATATTTTTATTTTTCAATTCTCAATGGCTATGCCTACAATGCTCATCCAAATTCTTGTAAATGAACTAAGTATGCCCTTGTTCCTTCTGTTCAACTCATCGTTGAAATCCGGTGTTTTGCCTCAAGTATGGAAAGAATCTTTTCATATTCCTATTTTCAAGTCGGGGAAAAAGTCTGACATTAAAAATTACCGGGGTATAGCAATCTAATCGTGCATACCGAAACTTTTTGCAGCAATAGTGAATGAAAAAATATATAATCAATTAAAAACACTCATAACTGAAAAACAACATGGATTTGTTAAAGGAAGATCTACAACGACTAATTTACTTGAATTTGTTTCTTATAATATCCACTCCATGGATTAAGGAAATTCCATTCAGGCTCTATACACGGACTTCGGTAAAACTTTTGATAGAATCGACATCCCTTTGTTAATTTTTATACTACATAAAAACGGATTCAGTGCACAACTGCTGAAATGGATTGAGTCGTATTTGACAAACCGTACACAAATTGTTAGATTCAATGGTTCACTTTCGAAAAACATATCCGTTACATCTGGTGTGGCTCAAGGCTCCCATTTCGGTGCCTTATTATTTATCTTATACGTCAATGACATTACTTATTTACTGAATCAGCTAAACGTGCTTATATATGCAGACGATATGAAAGTCAATAACGAAGAAGATTCCAGGGTGTTTCAAAACTAAATAAATATATTTTACAAATGGTGCAGTAAAAGTCTTCTTGAACTAAACGTGGAAAAATGTTCAAATATTGTATTTACAAGGAAAAAATATCAGTCATATGAAATTGTTACATAAGTAAATGAGCCTGTGGAGAGAATCAATAAGATAAGAGATCTAGGTATTATATTAGACTCAACACTTACCTTTGTAGATCACTATAACTCAGTAGTTCAGAAATCAAATAGTATGCTTGGCTTTATTAAACATTTTAGTTATAATTTTAGAGACCCATATACACTTAAAACATTGTACACAGCTTATATTCGATCCATACTTGAGTACTGTAGCGTTGTGTCCTTTCAAATTTCTCATAAAAATAGAATCTATTCAAATACAATTTGTTCTATTTGCTTTACGAAATCTAGGACGGTCTCAGAGCCAATTACCAAGCTACGAATCACGCTGTTTACTAATAAAAATTGAACCATTAAGTGTTAGATGAGAATTTGCTGCAATTTCTTTTGTAAACGACATAATTAATCAGCGTGTTCAGTCTACTTATCTACTAAATCAGTTAAACTTTTATTGTCCGTGTCGGCAGTTGAGAACCAGAAATCTGTTTATTTTAACCTGTGCTCGAACTGATTATGAAAAAAATAGTCCAATCAATTTTCTAATGAAGAAATATAATAAAAACTACCAGAACATAGCTTTTACTATGTTAAAACAGCAGCTAAAAAAGGGTTTTTACGGCAACAGGCACTTAAGAATCTAACATTGTAGTATTTAACTGAATATTAAGATTGTAACTCCTAGGTTTAAGAATATATATGTAGCCTACGATGTTTGGCGAAATAAATAAATAATTAAATTTATATTCATCTGAACCGTGCAAAGCTTTAAATGCATGGAAAATTTGCACCATCAAACGTAAAAATGAACTGGTGAAATATTGTCTCAGATCTCAGAAAAAAACACAACAATAATTATCTAAACAGTCTGAAATTAGCAGAAATTAAACCGCTTTGAAATTGAGCAAATATTTTCCATGAGTTATCAAGTTGTTACGCGAAAAAAAAAATCCACAGCAAAATAAATGATTGAACTGAAAAAAAGGTAAAATAATATAAAAAAGGTTGATTATTATTTCTGAAGCCTAAAACATGAAATTGAAGTTAAAAAATTGTTTGGTGACATCACAGTTCAATTAGGATAAGTTTAAGGCTAAACGTATCTTAATTTTGATCAAATCTATGATTAAACGAAAACTTAATTGATGATTATGCTTTCCTGTTTATGGAAACTTAATTAAAACCCCCCACCTGAACAAGGATGATTCACGGGAATCGCCAATCGAAAAGCGCGGGTGGATCTCCTCAACAACACTCAAAAACAGCACCAATCCAATTTCGATTTCATTTCCACGAAATTAATTCCAGATTCATAACATCCACCAATCGATGGCTTCAGTGAAATCGAAATCTCTACTTTCCACAGTCATTACAGGAACCGACCGAATTCCCCTTGGATAACCGGGCCAGAGTGGTCGGCATTCTCGAGGGTCTCTCGATGTGGTTTTCCAACGAGTTTCCGCCAAAGAGCGCCAGCAGCCGGAAGTGGTAAACCACGCAGATCATCGATGATTTTGGGGGGAAGTGTGGAAGATGAACTCCAATCGGAATCCCGGATAGAAATGCTGCCCCCAGAACGAAACCACTCGAATGCGTGTCTGCCTATCAATTTTGCCGATAATAGTTGCGGGAAACGGTCAGTGGTTTGGATTTCGATTCCGCCGGTGATCCGTCCTAGAACGTTACCTACTCGTCATCATTAAAAGCGATGAAACACTGGGCCATTCGAAATTAGACTTTGTGGCCGGGCAGGTTATATCAAAACCACCACACCACACCGACCGGCTTAGAGAAGATAATTGCTTTGCTAGTTTAGTGCAGGATAATACCTGGAATGCAACAAAATATCTCCGGAGCTGCAGGCATCAATCATCGGAGTTTCAATTTCACAGTTCGAATATTTCAGGAAGTTTCTAGTATCGTTCTAGGCAGTGATTCATGCTCATGACATGAATATCTTTTTAACAGAAAATCGACTGAATTTTGTTTGCGTTTCTTATTCAAGATTCCTATGTTTGCTATAATGAGAGGTTTAGTGTTTTGTCGTAAGTATGTACCAGAAACTGGCCTGAACCTACTCTTTTCTAAGGCCTAATGGGTGAAGAATTTTTTTTTGGATTCTACTGGCTGCGTCCTTTTGCTCACACATTTCTGCACGAGATAACATAAAAAACATTTAGTTTGTGATTACATTTCAAGATGCATAGTCTTACTCCGGAGAAGATAAAAAAGTATCGTGCACAGTTGGTGTAAAGGGTGTCCACGATGGAATTGCTACACTATGAAATTGCTCTAACCTTTTGTTGGGTAGAATTTAATGAAAATTTGGGTGGATTTAGTTCATAGTGCATTGTTTACATCCTGCAAGTTTTAAAGTCCTGTGATCAAAATAGAGGAAATGGAGTCGAAAGATCAGCTCGTGCGTGATAAAATCTTGCGCATTCATCACTACACAGCAAAAAAAAAAATGTAACGATGGACGATGTAATTTCTGGAAATGATGTTGTATTACGGATTTCTGTTACGATAATACATCTAAATGATGTACACAACGCGAATACGTCGTGAAGTGTAGTATCACAACCTTCTATGTGATATCGCATCAAGTAGTCAATGTGTTTCTCTGTTGACGTTCAAATTTGATTTCATTTCAAAAATTAAGAAACGGATTGCGGACTTCAACTATATTCGTTTGGCTTGTAAGTACTACCAAAATTTATCAAAAATATAAGCAAACGCACAATTTGAAAAATAATTTCATTATTTTTCATTTTCTAGGAAATTTGACCCATATGGATCGACGGTGCGAACCATATGCTTTAACTCCAAACAGCCGGGTACATCAAGACAATGTAAAATTGCGACTCAAGATATGTGCAGGTATTTGATGTAATATAACAATACTTTTTTTGCTGTGAAGGATCTCTCGCGTCGATCCATCGCTAAAACGTTGGGAATTCCACGGTATCACGAGTGATTAAGCGATTCGAGGAACGATTGACCACCGATCGGAAGCCCAGAAGTGAAGGAAAAAGTATTCCGTACAATCACAACCACGTAGTTGAGGCCTTCAACCGAAACCCGAACGCCTTCGTTGTGTGTGGCAATTTCATCGTGGACACCCTTTACTGTGAGTGGAGTCTCATTGAGAAAATTGGTTAAAGAAGAGGATGTGAACATCGGAACGGTACGAACAGCTTTTAAAAAAATATGGTGAACATTATACATTTGAAGATGAACCGAGGAGTGAGTCCTGCTATCGACGAAAAGGTCAGGGATGCCTACAAACAGAAATCATTCCGTTCCAGATGTGGCGAGAAAAGTCAGGATCTCGGCGTCTAACGTGATGCGTGCTAAAGAGCGACTTGAGCTCAAGACGTACCGGATGTAGAAAAAACATAAAAGGAGCCCAAATCTGTCAAACCAAGAGCCCGGAAACTGTATGATTCAATATTTTGCAAAAGTTCTGGGTGCATTATCATGGACGATGAAACGTATGTGAAATTGGACTATAAAACCTTTCCTGAGCCACAATGCTTCATTATACGCAAGGACAAGGATATCCCCGAAACGGGGAAGGTCATTTTCACCGAAAAATTTGGCAAGCAGGTGATGGTGTGGCAGGCAATTTGAGAGTGCGGCAAAACATGTAGCCCGTACGTCACATTGGAAACAATGAACACCCAGAACTATATCGAGGAATGCGTCCGGAAACGCTTATTGCCGAGGATCAGGCAGCATGATGGACCCGTCATATTTTGGCCCGATTTGACATCATGTCATTAGCACAAAAACACACTAGGGAGGTACTGTTAGGGCAGTAGATCGTAACCCAGTTTCCTGTCGTACGAAACCGAAACTGGGTTACGATCTACTGCCCTAACAGCGGGTGTTCCACAGGGTTCCATACTCGGACCTGTGCTCTGGAATGCCATGTATAATGAGGTGTTAACGCTGAAACCACACTACCAGCAGGCGTGCAGATAGTCGGATTTGCTGACGATATCGGGCTCATGATCACTGGCGAAACAATTGAGGAGGTAGCAGACCTTGCAACGGTGTCCGTAGAAAGGGTTGCCATCTGGATGGAGGGAGTTAAGCTTCAGATAGCTCACCAAAAAACCGAAGTTCTGCTAGTGACCAATCGTGACTCGTGACTTCTTTTTTCGTTACCTTTCTAATCGGAACCTCACTCTTTCGGACCTTGGATTCCAAGTGGCAACCCGTGTTTACTTCAATGAAAACCTCACCCCCCTGGCTCGTGAAATCAAAGGGAAGGCTGTTAAACTAAAAAAAGCTGGTAAAATTAACAATGTGTTCACCAAGGCTGGTACTGTTTTCATCAAGGCCAGTGCTGATGGTGTCGCGAAGGCTGTTCTTAACCCTGAACAACTTGGTGCTGCAACGGAACAATGATTGCTATCTGCTGGAACTGCTGGTGTTGGTGCGTGCTGTTTCTACTGTTGCTGCTGCTGCTTCTACTGCTGCTGTGTTATTGCTGTGTGTTCTTATACTGGGTCAAAAATAGGGCCACTTACATTACTCAAATAATTCAATTATGAAGTTTTACATAATTAAGAAAGATGTACATCTTGTTTTTTATTCTACTCTAATCTTTCCTTCTAGCTTGGTAACTCTCTCTTTAAAATTATAGGTAAGAATGCTCGATAATGGCTAACAATGTTGATAACAATGCCCGTACGCGTTTGGATTTTTCAAGCATTCCTCGTGCCGTTATGAATGCTGCTTTACCGGATGACAAGGTGAATATCTGCCATATGAATATTCAGAGTATCTGTGCCAGAGATTTCAGCAAGTTTAGCGAATTTAAGCAATGTTTTGTGAATGGTAAAATTGATGTTATCTGTTTATCGGAAACCTGGCTAAACTCAAGTCTATCGGATGATGTTTTATCAATGGAAGGTTTCAATTTAATTCGTAACGATAGAGCCTACGGCCGAGGTGGAGGTTTATGTGTGTTTGTAAGACATGGAATCAACTACGGAATAATCGATAAATCTGTTACTGAGTTTATTTTCGTTGAACTGCAATGTTTTTCAAGAAAATTTTTAGTTGGATTGTTCTATAGCCCTCCAAGGAACAATTGTACTAAAAAATTGTTTCAAAAACTTTCTGAGATATCCTTGCTGTATAACGACATGGCAATCCTGGGTGACTTTAACATAGATCCTACTAAGCATAATGCAGTGTCGAATCAGTTTTGTAGCGTCGTGAGTATTTTGGATTTGACTGTGTTAATAATAATTCTACTCATCTTTATCAAGCAGGGAGTTCATTAATCGATCTTCTGATGACGAACAACCTGGAGTTCGTTCAAAACTTCAACCAAGTGTCGGCCCCTGGTTTTTCTAGACATGACGTTATTTTTGCAGCGCTGAATATTCTGAAAAGAGTTTCGATCGAACCTGTTACAGTAAGGAACTATGCGAGAATTGATTTACCAAGACTGGAATATGCAGCTAATTCGTTTGATTGGTCAAATTTACATTCAATTGGTGACGTTGATATGCCTGTTGATTGTTTGAATGTAACTATCTTAGAACTGTTCGAAATCTTCATTCCGATAAGCATTTCAACACCTAGAGTGAGGAACAAATGGTTTAACAACGACATCTTAAGGGCGATGATTGAGAGAGATCTGGCGTATAGATGCTGGATTGATTGTAGAAATGATTTTTCTCATTCAGAATACAAACGTCTTCGGAATCGCGTAACTACTTTGATAAATAAAGCAAAAGCTAGCTTTATTCAGCGATCTGTTGAACATGCTGACTCTAGTAGGGTGTTATGGAAAATTTGAAAGACATAGCCGTGTGACCGTCTAACAACGCAAGTGAAAACGCCTTTTCTAACACTGCTGAAGAAATCAATAACCACTTTGCCACGAGTTTTACGACCGACGAACACAATGTTGCTTGCCCTCCTGTGAATCCTTACGGCTTCAGATCTTCAGCGATATCTGACGATATATGACGTCATTCTTGCCATCTCATCTATAAAATCGAACGCTGTTGGATCGGACAACATTCCTATCAGATTTTTGAAGTTGATTTTACCATCATTGATCAATCCGATCACGTTTATCTTCAACCTAATTATATCAACTTCGAAATTCCCTAGAGCCTGGAAAATGGCGAAAAGACTTCCTATTCGTAAAAAAGGGAAAAGTTTGAATTTAAACAATCTTCGTCCAATCTGCATTTTATGTACATTATCGAAGATGTTCGGAAAAATTGTGAAACGCCAAATCAACAATTATTTGAACGCAACGAATCTACTCAACTGCAATCATTCGGGATTTAGATCCGGTCATAGTACGACTACAGCACTACTAAAAGTACACGACGATATCCATGCTACTGTTGACAAGAAAGGTGCTGCATTTCTGATGATGATCGATTTCTCCAAAGCTTTCGACCGGGTTTCACATGTCAAACTTCTGCGGAAACTATCTTCGAAATTTAACTTTTCTGGCACCGCTGTGAATTTGATTCAGTCCTATTTGTCTGGCAGAACACAAGTTGTGAGTACTAATGGAATTTGTTCAGATCCTATTTCGGTTATTTTGGGTGTACCGCAGGGTTCAGTTTTGGGCCCTTTGCTATTTTGCCTGTTTATTAACGATTTGCCAGAAATTATTAACCACTGTCAAATACACATGTTCGCTGATGATGTCCAACTTTACCTCTGCTCCTGTACCAGCACACTTGATGGCCCGACTGCTGAATGACGATTTGATGTGCATACAAGTTTGGTCTGATAGAAATATGCTTCCAATCAATGCTTCGAAATCTAGCGTGATGGTCATCGCTCGCAACAGAATGATTTCTGACCTACCGGTCATTACTCTAGGATCAGCTAATGTTTTGTATGTCGATAAAGTATGCTATCTTGGAATAATTTTCCAAAGTAACCTGGAGTGGGACCACCAAGTCAACGCACAACAATGGCAAAATCTATGCAATCCTACGCCATTTGAAGTTATCGGCAAGCATGCTCCCACCGCATTTGAAATTAAAAATAGCTAAAACTCTAATTTTACCACACCTAACCTTTGGTTCTGAGTTTTTGTTAAATGCGTCAGCTATGGCGATGGATCGGTTACGTATCGCAATCAATCATTGCATCAGATGAATTTTCAAACTAGATCGTTACGCTAGGATGAGCCGCCATCATAGGAGTTTCATAGGCTGCTCGTTTTACGAATTCTTCAAACACCGTTCAAACATAATGATTCAAAAGATATATACAACAGCGACACCTGATTATCTCTACCAGAAACTTATTCCTTTCTGAAGTAATCGTGTAAGAAAGTTGGTAATTCCAAGAAACTTTACTTCTCACTACAATGGCACACTGTTTGTACGAGGCATTGTCTACTGGAACCAGTTACCTGATGAAATCAAAATGGTTATCAACATTGGTATGTTTAAGAGAGAGTGTTTAGCCAGGTTAGATTAGGAAAAGATGAAAGTAGGTATCTAGTTGAGTTCGAGAGTTTGTTCATTAAAAATCCCAGTTATAACCAATTGTAGTGTTTTATAAGATTGTATCTTAAATTGCAATGATAAATAAAAACAACAACAACAATAAAAGAGTTGTGCCGCACATGGAGATTACTGTTGGGGGGCACACGACATCTTCAAAACATCAGCTGAAATACCTTGGAATAATGGTCGACAATCGCTTAAGTTTTGGTGCACATGTCAAATACTGTTGTGAAAGTGCATCGAAAGTTATCGATTCATTGGCCTGGATTATGCCGAACTGCCATGGTCCGGAAAGTAGCAAGAGACGTCTCCTCGGAGCGTTATTTTTATTTTTTTTATTTACATAGTATTCCGTCTTACGACATAACTTGACGAACATAATTCCTAAAATTCACTCGGTTCATAACAACCGTTCTCCAATTTCTCGGGCACCCCACGTTCGCCAGATCACGCTCCACTTGGTCTAACCACCTCGCTCGTTGCGCCCCCGCTCGTCTTGTTCCTACCGGATTCGTAGCGAAAACCTGTTTTGCAGGACAGTCGTCCGGCATTCTCGCAACATGTCCCGCCCAGCGTATCCGGCCAGCCTTCACCACCTTCTGGATACTGGGTTCGCCGTAGAGGCGCGCGAGCTCGTGGTTCATCCTTCGCCTCCACACTCCGTTCTCCTGTACGCCGCCAAAGATGGTTCTTAACACTCGTCGCTCGAATACTCCGAGTGTACGCAGGTCCTCCTCGAGCAATATCCATGTCTCGTGCCCGTAGAGAACAACCGGTCTAATGAGCGTCATATACAGGTTACACTTCGTGCGAGGGCTAAGTCTTCTCGACCGCAGTTGCTTGTGGAGTCCATAGTAGGCACGACTTCCGCTGATAATTCGCCTCCGGATCTCACGGCTGGTGTCATTGTCTGCGGTCACCATTGAGCCGAGATAGACAAAGTCTTCGACTATCTCTAGCTCGTCGTCGTCGATCGTGACCTTGTTATTACTGGACAAGCGGGTTCGGTCGGTCTCGGATCCGCAGGCCAGCATGTACTTCGTCTTGGACGTATTAATCATCAACCCAATCCTTCCTGCTTCGCGTTTCAGTTTGCGGTAGATCTCCTCCACCGCCGCAGATGATCTGCCGACTATATCAATGTCATCGGCAAAGCAGATAAGTTGACTGGATCTGTTGAAAATCGTGCCCCGCATTTCGCCCACCGCTCGTCGAATAACACCTTCTAGCGCCACGTTGAACATCATGCAGGATAGACCATCACCTTGTCGAAGCCCTCTGCGCGATTCGAATGAACTCGACAATTCACCCGAAATCCGCACACAGCACTGCGTTCCATCCATCGTCGCCTTGATCAGTCTGATCAGCTTCCCGGAAAAGCCGTTCTCGTCCATGATTTTCCATAGCTCGTTACGGTCGATCGTGTCGTATGCGGCTTTGAAGTCGATGAATAGATGATGCGTAGGGACTTGGTGTTCACGGCATTTTTGGAGGATTTGCCGCAATGTGAATATCTGGTCCGTCGTAGACCGTCCCTCCATGAAGCCGGCCTGATGACTACCCACGAATCTGTTTGCTTGTGGCGTTAGGCGGCGGAGTAGGATTCGGGACAACACTTTGTAGGCGGCATTGAGGACAGTGATCGCTCGGTAGTTCTCACAGTCCAATTTGTCGCCCTTCTTGTAGATGGGGCATATAACCCCCTCCTTCCACTCCTCCGGTAGCTGTTCTATGTCCCAGATCCGGATTATCAACCGGTGTAGGCAATCGGCCAACCTGTCCGGGCCCATTTTGATGAGTTCAGCTGCGATGCCATCCTTCCCAGCCGACTTGTTTCTATTCAGCTGGCGAATGGCTTCCTTAACTTCACTCATCGTTGGGAGTGGCTCCTCTTCGTCGTTGGCTACGCCGGCGATGTACCTTCCCCCACCGTCTTGATCTCCTGCATGTGCGCCGTTCAGGTGTTCATCGAAGTGCTGCTTCCACCTTTTGATCACCTCACGATTGTCCGTCAGGATACCCCCGTCCTTATCCCGGCACATTTCGGCTTGCGGCACGAAGCCTCTGCGGGATGCGTTGAGTTTCTGATAGAACTTTCGTGTTTCTTGGGAACGATGCAGCTGCTCCAGCTCCTGGAGCTCCTCCTCCTCCAGGCGGCGCTTTTTCTCCTGGAAAAGTCGGACTCGCTGCCTCTTCCGCTGTCGGTGATTTTCCACATTTCGACGGGTGCCTCTTTGCACTACTGCCGCCCGCGCGGCATTTTCTTCGTCCATCACCCTCCTACACTCCTCGTCGAACCAGTCGTTCCGTCGAGATCGCTCCACATAACCGATGACGTTCTCCGCCGCACTGTTGATGGCTGTTTTGATGGTATCCCAACCAGACTTGTAAACCATCGACATTTTCTCTGACAGTCGCACAGCCTGCTTTTATCAGTATCATTGTTCGTGCCATCAAACGAATGCGACCGAAAACTTGCCGAACAGTCGACTACCATCAAACGAAACGACATTCATTCTTCTTTGTGTGATTGTCGAACGAAATTTCGTGTCTTGGTACACGAGAGGGATAATTTGATGGTCAAACGATCATCATTCCCGACAGTTTACGACATCGCCTATCTCTTTCACGCAGCAGAACTTACAGACTCAATAAGCAAATGCAATCTTTTCTTTTCACTCCCTCCTGTTGAAAAAAAATTCGTCACTCTGCAGCGCCGGGTGATGTTTGGATGTGTTGGTCGAACAATGTGGAATGATTATCTCGATTATCTACGCAAGAGGGATGACAGTCAAACGACTAACCACAAAAAAGATCAAAATTTCGTTTAACATTTTTTTGCTCTCCGATCAAACGATTGCGCTCTCCACGATTGTCACGAACGATGTGTGGTGGTTGTCTCCGGAAAAAATCAAACGATGGTGACCACTTACAAGCCTGATCCCAACAGTCCTCGAGAGGGGCTTCGTCAAGCTCGCCCTCTGCCGGCAGCGCTGCTTCGACCGATTGCGCGTAGTCTGCCGCGACCTCAGGTTGCTTCAGTCGCGCGATGTTTAACCGAGGCGGGCGCCGGTTTCGCTTGTTGTTCACTACGGAGAGTTTTGGGCGCATCTTCACCATCACCAGATAATGGTCCGACTCGATGTTGGCGCCCCGACAGGATCTGACGTCGATGATGTCCGAAAAGTGCCGGCTGTCAATCAAAACGTGGTCAATCTGTGATTGCGTTTGGTACGGTGATCTCCAGGTGTACTTGTGTGGGAGGCGGTGCTGAAAAAAGGTACTACGTACGGCCATTCGTTTGGAGGCGGCGAAATCAATAAGTCTGAGGCCGTTTTCGTTGGTCAGCTGGTGCGCGCTGAACCTTCCAATAGTCGGTCTAAATTCCTCCTCCTGGCCGACCTGAGCATTGAAATCCCCGATGACGATCTTGATATCATGTTTTGGGCAACGGTCGTATTCACGCTCCAGCTGCGCGTAAAATTCGTCTTTGTCGCCACCGGTACTTCCGAGGTGAGGGCTGTGCACGTTGATGATGCTGATGTTGAAGAACCGGCCCTTGATTCCCAACCGGCACATTCGTGAGTTGATCGGCCACCACCCGATCACGCGCTTTTGCATCTTTCCCATCACTATAAAAGCTGTTCCAAGCTCGTGTGTGTTGCCGCAGCTCTGGCAGCGATGGCACGACCATCTGGATACGTTCGTACCGTGGAGCCCTTCCAGCATACCTCCTGCAGCGCTACGATGTCGAATTTGCGGCTCTTCAATTCGTTGGAGAGCACGTGGGTACTGCCCACAAAATTTAGAGATCGGCAGTTCCATGTTCCAAGTTTCCAATCGCTAGTCCCTTTTCGTCGCGTGGGTCTTTGCCGATTTCCATCCGAAATTTGTTGTTCGTTATTCGTTGCTTATGTTTTTTTAGTAGTCACAGGCTCGCAAGGCCCGCAGCTAACCCCACTATCTCGCAGGAGGACCGTCGTGATGTTGCTGTTTTGGGTCCCGAACACCACCAGGACGTTGTTGCACTCCGCACGCCGCCCCTAACATGGAGAACAGACGCGTACGAAGCCCCCTAACTCATTCTGCATGCGACCAAAGCATCCACCGGGGTTGGGTACCCGATCTCCGCTAAGGTTGCTCGCACCCCAGCTAGTACCACGGGGAGGTAGAGAATCGGAGTTGCAGACAAGAGGTGATATGACCACTACCCGAGGGTTGGGTGTATGGGGTCTCGAGTTGCACATTGTCTACTTCACTAGCCTCCTCGGAGCGTAGCACTGTCCAAACTACGATACGGTGGAGCGGCCTGGAGCTCCGCGATAAAAGTAGAGCGCAACAGATCCAAATTACGCAGCACACATCGGCTGATAGTCATCGCGGGCATGATTCCCATCGATATAACTCTGGCGAAGGATCTGGAGTGTTACAATGCAAGAGCTGTTAGAGGAGTACGTATAGTTCAACTAGCAGCGTCAATACTCAAGTGGCAGGAGCAATGGGACGTATCGAACAACGTAAGATGGACGCATAGGCTAATCCCGCGACTTTCAGACTGGGTAAATCGGAAGTATGGAGAGGTTAACTTCTACCTGACGCAGTTCCTTTCGGGTCATGGGTGCTTTAAGCAATACCTTCATCGGTTTAAGCTTATCAGCTCGCTTTATTGTCCGGAATGCGTAGATACGGAGGAATCGGCAGAACATGCTATCTTTGTCTGCCCAGGTTCATTTCAAGGCGTCAACAACTTCAAAATTTGAACGCTGAAACTATTGTGAGTGAAATGTGTCGCGACGAACAGTCGTGACGTGCTATAGTCGACGAAATCTCGCAAATCATGCGCGATCTGATAAGAATCAGGAAAGATGATGAACGGAGAGAGCGAGATAGTCAACCAAATTTGACAAGCTAATGGAAAGTATTGGGCCTCGTATGATACTTCAATTCAAAAGCAACGCGATCTTAGGGCGCGGTATAACCCCAATCTGGACTCATACGTGTGGTGGGACTTTAAAGGTCTCACGTACTCAGCTACGATCTTTCCTGCAGCAAAAGGAAGCGGAGATACCATTCGGGGTGGTCGTGACGGGATCTTAGCTTGGTAGTTTCTCAATCGGCCATGCTTGGTGGTTAGAAATCCTGCGGGAGTGGATGCTGTGACGGGCGCGAGTTACTTTGAAAGCGTTACCTAATCGGCACACGTCTCGGGATCTCCCGTACCAGTCTGAAGTTGGCGATAGAGAAAAGGAGAAAGATGAATTGAGAAAGAGGAAAAGGGTGAGATGTATAAGTGCATGAGCACAGCCTACCCCTTGATGTTGCATCATAGGGTGAAACCAAGGGGCACATCTGGCACATGAAGCCCAAGGTGGTTTTAGTGGGATGAACCCACACACGGCAGCAAACACCCGGCTGTTATGGTTTGAAGTCAAATTTCCATCTTGTAAAAAAAACACTAGGGAGGTACAGATTGCTCCGAAGCACGGCCAATCGAGACTTTTTGGGATTTGACCAAAGCAAAGCTACGAAAATACGTAAAACCAGCTGATAACATCGGAAAATTTAAAAAGGATTGACCAAAAGTTGTGATAATGGTGGGTAATACAAATGTGCAGAAGCTTCTGAGTCATGTCCAAGGAAAAGTGCGAAGTCTGACTTATGATTAAATATTTTCATCAAATAAGAGTACAGTGTTGGGCGGTTCACAAATAATGATACATTATTGTGCCAAATAAAATAAATAAAATTTATTAAAATAATTTTTTTTATCATTTTGAAAGTTTGCTTATAATTTCTGGAACAGTATTTATCCTAAGATTTAACTCACAATTAAAAAAAATATGAAAATACAGATTGCGTACATAAACCAGCACTTCAAATTGAAAGAAAAAAGCACAATCTTTAAATCAAAAGAAAAAAAGTTGAGGTCACATTTCTATAATGAAACCACTTCCACTTTCCGAGAAAGCTCTCAATAATGAAAGAAGGTTGGTAGGTACTTCAGTCCAGAAGCCCGTTTGTGTTTAATTTCTGCCAAATTAAGATTTACGATGCTGCCTTCGCTCGTCGCTCTTTTGCTTTTGACAAAAAAGTTTAATAGTTTAACCACCTAAAGAGAAAAATTAGAATAGAACAGAGCTTTTCAAAATTCAGTCAGTAAAAAGGAACGTAAATATTTGATGAAAAAACGTTCATTCTAAGAAAGCGAATGGCGGGGAGAGGGGTGCTATTACAAATGAGTCTTCAAAATTTGTTGTACCCTGCTCCTCCTTCTCCCCTTTAATTTCATGCATTCCAAAATCAGAGTTACTATTTCTGAAATATATGAAAATAGAAAAGAATAGTAGAAATTTTGAACAAATTTTCTCAATCCAATTATTTCGATATCTTTTAATACAACTAATACATATTTTTATGGATTTATCTGCGTATCTGTAGTATTCACAGCGAAAAAAAATTCGCAAGTCAGGTTTTTGAATCTATTCGATCATACACAACTCTCTATTTTATTTCATCATCTGATATTGCTTTAAAATAACGAAATTAATTATGAAATTACAGCTTTGGCTCAACTCATAAACTTTGCATGTTATTTGATCAATTTATATTTAGTGACAAACGATTCCTCACCATTTTTCAAAAATGAAGCTCCTTTTCAAGTGAAAACTTACCAACATAAATATTTAAACATGAAAAATTGTATTTGTGTGCACCATTGTCTTTTTACAATTTCCCAAAATTTAAAAGAAAATGAAGAATTTGGAACTTCAGAAGTTGAAGCAGATAAAAAATTCAAAACCATTTGCTTGTGTAAATTTTGGCGTAGGCGGGCATATAAGTGACATAAAAAATAATAATTCGTAATTGACTCATTTTTTCCAATAAGGGTTTTTGGAAAAATCTTCTATTCCTTCAATACGTCTGAAAACTTAAAAATATAAATATAAATATTATTTACAGGGACATTTAAATTCAAACTTACTAAAATTGATTTGATTTTTAATCGTATTCTAAAGTCAACAGAAGGCTGCATGGAAGAAGACACCTCATTTCAAGTTTATTTATAGAAAACTTCCGAGAGAAGATATTGTCCAAATTGTTCCACCCAAAAGCAAAATTCACTTCTAAAGGAAATAAAGAAAGCGTCTGAAAGGCGGACAAGTCCGAAGAGGCGGGCGCACGCCGAACGCAATGAAAGATTCATTAAACTTTTATTATGTTGGTTTTCTGCTTCCCTAGATCCTTTGTTTCGCAAGGATCGGTTTTCATTCACCCGACGACGGACAAAATTGGAATGTCCTTCGTCTTGATTTGGAAATGAGGAAGATTCCTGCTTCTGGGTACTGCGGGCGTCTGACGGTAGAAAAATAAATAAATAAGGAATGGGGCTTCGAGGAAGAAGAAGTGGGCGGAACTCGGTCGGTCCGAATTGGTAAGAAAAGTATTTAATGTTCATTGTAGTACGGAGCTATAGTTAACTTTTCTCGGCGATGGCTAGCTAGCTGGTCACGAAAAAATGTGAACACGTTTGCATAAACAGTTTGATTGTATTAACAGTTCAATTTCTTCAACCTTAAGTGATATCATGAAGTTAACATCTAATAACATGTTATTAAGAACTATCCTCGTTAGCATCTAAAGGCCCATTTACAGACCTCGTGAAAATGAACGTGAAAAAATCTATTTTTGTTAAATACTCAAAAATCGCAACATAACTACCATGCGTATGAGGGCAGAATCGATTAGGATTGGTTCAAAGATTACAATTAAGTCGGACTCGTTTTTAGAAATCCTCTAGAACTGTTTTTTTATTCCTTCGGTTTTAACCGCGGAAATTTAATCATGGTGGGGTTATCGGAATAAAAACAATTCTAGGAGAATTTAAAAAACAATTTTGAATTTTCATCTTTCAACCATTCCCCATCGAGTCCACAATGTAACAAAACCTAATTTCGTCACATTGCTAAGTTATTGACGAAATAAGGACGCCTTTATGACGAAATATTTTTGGAGTGTCTTGAAAAGCTATCGATTTGATGAATAAAATGTCTATCAGGAAAGAGACATTTTTGTAGGAACAATTCCGTCTTAAAATTTCAAAAATCATCAATATAAATTTTGTTGCTTGGTCGTTTTTGGAAACTATTGTGGAAAAAAGTTCAAGAATTTATTTATTTAAAAAAATACTAAACATGTATTTATTTATTTATTTCTGGAGTCTTTGACTATTGTCATACAGACTGATTGTTTAAGATTAGCTTATATTTAGATTACATTGCAATTAGGTTAGGTGACGTCACGGATTGCACATTTAAACTTAGATTTTGTAACATGATAGTCAAACAAGTGAGAAACAGCATTGAAAACTTCACAACATCGAAAGAGTGGGTGATTCTGTCCGAAGACAGTCCTGCTTCTTGGCAGCCAAAACATGGTTTGATTACGCAGTCGGCGTGCTGGAACGTATATGTTCAATCTCTGAAGCAATTGCGGGCAGTCAACGGCATTTGTCAAGATATCGTAAACGAAGGTGCGCTGTAGAAAGGTTCTTCTTTGGCTCAAAGACGTCATTGATAGCAAGGCACACCTCTCAGAATAGGGTGGTAACCGTACGGGATCTTGCCATGGCAATCGTCGCAGGGCGTAGCGGAGGAATTTTTTCTGAATCCTTTCGAGTCTTTCGCTGTGGACAGAGTGGTAGGGTGCCCAGACCGGTACCGCATATTCCAGAACACTGCGTACCAATGAGCAGAAAACTGTTTTCAGAGCATACGGGTCCTCAAAGCTGAGTGTATTCCGACGCAGGAAGCCGAGCAAAGCGAAGGCTTTGGCTACAGTGGTCGCGGTGTGCTGAACAAATGAGAGCTTTTGGTCAAACGTTATTCCGAGGTCTTTAATAAAGCTTACTCTTTCGAGAGAGGTGTCCCATAGACCGTAGTCGTAGACAACAGAGGCTCTAGTTCTGAAAAAGCTTATACACTTGCATTTTTCGGCGTTAACCTCCATACCGTGTAATCCACACCATACTAATAATCGATCGACGTCCTCCTGAAGCGCAACACAATCCAATATCGAATCGATGGTCCGGTAGATTTTGAGATCATCTGCAAACAGCAGTTTCGGCGACTGAAGGAATGTTGCCAGGTCGTTAATAAAAATCACGAAGATGAGCGGTCCAAGATGACTACCCTGCGGAACACCAGACGGCATGTCGAATACGGAGGAGTGAGTCCCACGAATGTTTATAAAGCCTTTACGATTCAGCAGATACGAATACAGCCATTTAGTTGCCCACTCGGGAAATCCATATCGATCAAGTTTTTCTCTTACGATTCTGTGAGGTACTTTGTCGAAAGCTTTAGCAAAATCTACGTATATCGAATCCACTTGCAGTTTTTTACCTGTTGCAGAATGCAAATCGCTGGCATAAATCATTAAGTTAGTCAAGGTTGATCTTTTTTTGATGAACCCGTGCTGGACATCGGTTAGAATTGGAGAGGCTGCTGAGTAGATTCTCTCGTATATCAGGACTTCTAGCACTTTGGAAAAGCAGCAAAGAATCGATATTGGCCTGTAATTCTCCACACGATGAGCATTTCCTGACTTATGGATCGGTGAGATTGATGCGATTTTCCACAGAGTAGGAAAAGTACCTTCCGAGATCGATCGATTGAAAATCATGCACAGCGGTGTGACAAGCGAAGCAGCTATCTTTACAACAAGCGATGTTGGAATCCCATCAGGCCCAGATCCTTTCGAGGGATCAAGAGAATTTAGTACTTTAAGAACTTCTTGTTCACTGAAAACGGGTTGCGGTAGAATGATGTCATAGCTAGGAAGTGTATCAAAGTACACATTATTACAATCAGGAGTGACTGGGCTATACACGCTGCTAAAAAAATCTGCAAACAAGTCAGCTGACTCTTTGATGTTTTCCGATGTGCGTCCTTGAAGCGTCATAGACGATGGGATACAATTAGTAAGGCGGCGGCTATTGATGTATTTCCAGAATGTCGAAGGATCTTGCTTCACGTTGCGTTCGATGTTAGAAATATATTGGTTGAAAACAGCGTTGCGAAGAGTCGAATATGCAATCTCTAGCCTTGAGAGCATTGACTTGTTTTGGTCCGTTCGGTCTCGAAGGTAGCGTTTACGGGCTTTGCGAACTAAGTTGCGGCTCCTCCGTAACTCAGAATTCCACCAAGGGAGCTTGTAAGGCTGATGTCGGGGTAGTCGTTTAGGCGGCGTGTGAATGTGTAAGACGTCCCAGAGATGATCATAGAAGGTTGATACAGCAACATCGATGTTCAGACCTTCGAAAAGTATTTGCCAGTTTGTGTTCAGTAACAATTCCATAACACGGTCGGTATCACAGTGCATAAAATCTAGATTTAGTCTATGCGAGCTAACGGGATCCGCAAGCTCGTCAGAAAAATAGTCGAGCAGTAAAACAGTTGGATAATGATGTCGGTCGGTGTTTAAAATTGCGTTTGGAGGGTGTAAAATATCAGCTAAATCGGGTCTATTCACAAACAGAAGGTCTAGAATTCTACCATTGGCGTTCGCAAGCGAACACATCTGAGACAACCCGCAGGCTATCGTCGATTCGATGACAGCAAGCTCCTGCTCGGTGGAGGCGTTTACTGGTAAAAATCCATCTGCATCCTCGTCGAAGGTCCAAAGCAAATTCGGTAGGTTGTAATCCCCAGCCAAGACGATTATATCATTACTACTAATCATATTCGTCAAGAATTCGAGAGCAGACATGTGAGATGCATACATGGCAGTTTCGCTGTTTGGCCTAAAATAGGCACAGCAGAAATAGACATTGCGACACCGATCTTTGATTCGCACAACAACTTGCTCTAGGTGGTCACAGCCTGGTATCGCAACCGAGGCTACGTCTATACCATGTCGAACTGCAATTAACACACCTCCTCCACGTCTTAGATGGCTTGTGTTGGCATTTCTATCATTACGGTAGATCTTATAGTTAGAGGCTAGTTCACTGTTGCCGATGTCGTTCTTCAGCCAAGTCTCTGTTATCATGATGACATCATAGTCACATGAAGACAGTGCTAACAAAAACTCATTGGTTTTGGTACGCATACCACCGGCGTTCTGGTAATACACCATTAGCTGGGCGTTTGAGTTCGTTGTGGCGGAATGAGCGAGAACTGATGTGCTGAATGGAGCGGGTGATGGCGGAGAAGAATCAGCAGTGGCGGGTTGAGTTTCTTGATACGGTTGATTATCGAAGTTGGTCGCCTCGCTCAAATTGGAGTCGCGAAAGGTGTCATTTGATTCGGTTTGAATTCCAAACGGGGCTGCTTCGGGTTGGGAAAAAAACGTTCGGAAGTATTCTCTACAAACTGGCGAAAACGAATTCCAGCGGGCCAGGTCTCTGATGACAAAGCTTTCTCTTTAAAGTCAAGAGAAATTCCAACTTTGTAAGAGACAAATGACAAGGTGCTAACTTCTCTGCCCAGGGGAACCAATTTTTTTAGTTGAACTTCATCTGTACCTAGTTGGGAACGCACAAACCGCAGAATGTTTTCTTCAGGCGCACTTGGAGCAATACCAGAAAGATAGAGCCAGAATGAGGGAGATGCCGTAAACAAATGGTTTTGAATCGTGATTTCGTTGTTAGCCGCACCGGTACCCACGGCGCACATTAGGTTTGGCTGACGTGCACTGATGTTCTCGATAACAAGTGGTTTATCACGACGACGTTTAAGATGAGCAGAAGTAGGTGCAGCGGATCCCATGGAAGGACCAGCTCTTGGTTTGAGAGTAGGAGTGGCACAAACGTTTATCGGAGGAGGGTTAGAACGTAGTTCATTCCTGACTTCTTGTAGAATACTCTCGCGGATCTCAGTTCTAAGTGAATCCTTCAAGGAGTCAATTAAAGCATTGTTTGCAACGTTGGTTGAAATCAAAGCATTAGAAAAACGAGCTTTGGATATCATCAACTTGCAACCGTTGCACATCCAAACAAGATGCGTATTTTTGCGAAGATCCGCGCGAGAGTTTTCATGCAGACCCGAGCATTTGAGGCAAACAACAATCGAGCAAAAAACTCCGCATTTGACAAATTCCCCATCAAAAGTATTAGCGCACTTTTCACATAGATTCGACATTGTGAAAACTTATTTCCTGATAAAATGTTACCAAAGTTGACGTTCAGGTGGCGCTGCTGTGTAATTTGTCAAATGGGCTTCACGGGCTTCAGCTGTCAGCTGGATCCTCTTAGCTGGAGCGAGATGGAGAATGATGTTGTTTACTTTTTGTAGCTCGGCAAATCTTCAGCGGAGTAAGCAGGATAGGGCGTGTTTGTTTTGATGGGAGTATCGGGGTCCGTAAATAAAAACAGCAGAAGCAGCAGTTGTTTTTTATTGGGCCGTATGCAGGTTTTTTAAGAAATTGAACTTATCGGACTGTGTTCGGCGGAGTTCCGGAACGGTAGTGGGTTCGGTTCGGTGAAATGGGTGGTAAGTATATCGGTGGAGCAGAGCGGTTTAGGCAGCGGAAGGCGGGGCGAGGTGGGAGAGCAATGGTGGACGGGCGCGCTCAATCAACAGTACTCGAGCCACTGTGCGATTATGAAATAATCCTACCTTTCCGTGCGAATAGCAGCTGGACAATGCCTGTGCGGGTGCGGGTGGAGCTGATTTGCCAATACGAGCAGGAATCGGTTTGGATGGTTATGAATTTCAGCGAAATATTTGATAAATTTCGGAGCAGCTTAAACAGGTCAGTAACAATATAACAGAGTTGCCAGAATTATATGGTATGAATTATATGGAATAAATGGTTGACAAAAATGACAAAAATGACAAAAATGACAAAAATGACAAAAATGACAAAAATGACAAAAATGACAAAAATGACAAAAATGACAAAAATGACAAAAATGACAAAAATGACAAAAATGACAAAAATGACAAAAATGACAAAAATGACAAAAATGACAAAAATGACAAAAATGACAAAAATGACAAAAATGACAAAAATGACAAAAATGACAAAAATGACAAAAATGACAAAAATGACAAAAATGACAAAAATGACAAAAATGACAAAAATGACAAAAATGACAAAAATGACAAAAATGACAAAAATGACAAAAATGACAAAAATGACAAAAATGACAAAAATGACAAAAATGACAAAAATGACAAAAATGACAAAAATGACAAAAATGACAAAAATGACAAAAATGACAAAAATGACAAAAATGACAAAAATGACAAAAATGACAAAAATGACAAAAATGACAAAAATGACAAAAATGACAAAAATGACAAAAATGACAAAAATGACAAAAATGACAAAAATGACAAAAATGACAAAAATGACAAAAATGACAAAAATGACAAAAATGACAAAAATGACAAAAATGACAAAAATGACAAAAATGACAAAAATGACAAAAATGACAAAAATGACAAAAATGACAAAAATGACAAAAATGACAAAAATGACAAAAATGACAAAAATGACAAAAATGACAAAAATGACAAAAATGACAAAAATGACAAAAATGACAAAAATGACAAAAATGACAAAAATGACAAAAATGACAAAAATGACAAAAATGACAAAAATGACAAAAATGACAAAAATGACAAAAATGACAAAAATGACAAAAATGACAAAAATGACAAAAATGACAAAAATGACAAAAATGACAAAAATGACAAAAATGACAAAAATGACAAAAATGACAAAAATGACAAAAATGACAAAAATGACAAAAATGACAAAAATGACAAAAATGACAAAAATGACAAAAATGACAAAAATGACAAAAATGACAAAAATGACAAAAATGACAAAAATGACAAAAATGACAAAAATGACAAAAATGACAAAAATGACAAAAATGACAAAAATGACAAAAATGACAAAAATGACAAAAATGACAAAAATGACAAAAATGACAAAAATGACAAAAATGACAAAAATGACAAAAATGACAAAAATGACAAAAATGACAAAAATGACAAAAATGACAAAAATGACAAAAATGACAAAAATGACAAAAATGACAAAAATGACAAAAATGACAAAAATGACAAAAATGACAAAAATGACAAAAATTCCAAAAATGACAAAAATTCCAAAAATAACAAAAATGACAAAAATTACAAAAATTACAAAAGTTACATACAATACAAAAATTATAAAAATTATAAAAATGACAAAAATTACAAAAATTGCATACAATACAAAAATTACAAAAATTACAAAAATTACAAAAATTACAAAAATAACAAAAATTACAAAAATTACAAAAATTACAAAAATTACAAAAATTACAAAAATTACAAAAATTACAAAAATTACAAAAATTACAAAAATTACAAAAATTACAAAAATTACAAAAATTACAAAATTACAATAATGACAAAAATTACAAAAATTACAAAAATTACAAAAATTACAAAAATTACAAAAATTACAAAAATTACAAAAATTACAAAAATTACAAAATTTACAAAAATTACAAAAATTACAAAAATTACAAAAATTACAAAAATTACAAA
Organism: Uranotaenia lowii; assembly: GCF_029784155.1. Taxonomy (NCBI): domain Eukaryota; kingdom Metazoa; phylum Arthropoda; class Insecta; order Diptera; family Culicidae; genus Uranotaenia; species Uranotaenia lowii. The sequence continues at coordinate 314,181,166 of NC_073692.1, read as the reverse complement.
AATTACAAAAATTACAAAAATTACAAAAATAACAAAAATTACAAAAATTACAAAAATTACAAAAATTACAAAAATTACAAAAATTACAAAAATTACAAAAATTGCAAAAATTACAAAAATTACAAAAATTACAAAAATTACAAAAATTACAAAAATTACAAAAATTACAAAAATTACAAAAATTACAAAAATTACAAAAATTACAAAAATTACAAAAATTACAAAAATTACAAAAATTACAAAAATTACAAAAATTACAAAAATTACAAAAATTACAAAAATTACAAAAATTACAAAAATTACAAAAATTACAAAAATTACAAAAATTACAAAAATTACAAAAATTACAAAAATTACAAAAATTACAAAAATTACAAAAATTACAAAAATTACAGAAATTACAAAAAATACAAAAATTATAAAAATTACAAAAATCATAAAAATTACAAAACTTCAAAAATTTAAAAAATTACCAAAATTTAAAAAAATTACAAAAACATGACAAATGTGACAAAAATTCCAAAAATAACAAAAAATTCCAAAAATTATAAAAATGACAAAAATTACAAAAGTTATATACAATACAAAAATTACAAAAATTATAAAAATGACAAAAATTTCAAAAATTGCATACAATACAAAAATTACAAAAATTACAAAAATTGCAAAAATAACAAAAATGACAAATAGTACAAAAATTACAAAAATTACAATAATGACAAAAATTACAAAAATTACAAAAATTACAAAAATTACAAAAATTACAAGAATTACAAAAATTACAAAAATTACAAAAATTACAAAAATTACAAAAATTACAAAAATTACAAAAATTACAAAATTTACAAAAATTACAAAAATTACAAAAATTACAAAAATTACAAAAATTACAAAAATTACAAAAATTACAAAAATTACAAAAATTGCAAAAATTACAAAAATTACAAAAATTACAAAAATTACAAAAATTACAAAAATTACAAAAATTACAAAAATTACCAAAATTACAAAAATTACAAAAATTACAAAAATTACAAAAATTACAAAAATTACAAAAATTACAAAAATTACAAAAATTACAAAAATTACAAAAATTACAAAAATTACAAAAATTACAAAAATTACAAAAATTACAAAAATTACAAAAATTACAAAAATTACCAAAATTACAAAAATTACAAAAATTACAAAAATTACGAAAATTACAAAAAATTACAAAAATTACAAAAATCACAAAAACTACAAAAATAACAAAATTTACCAAAATAACAAAAATTACAAAAATTACAAAAGTTCCAAAAATTACAAAAAATACCTATATCACAAAACTTACAAAAATTACAAAAATTATAAAAATTTTAAAAATTTTAAAAATTACAAAAATTACAAAAAGTAGTTTAGACGAAGCCCAGTAACTAGTAAGTTCTTATTAAAAATTATTATTAAGATTGAATGTTTAATCAAAAATATATTTTAGTGTTCACTGAAGAGGAGCGAATGCCATAGTAGCTCGAAACGTCTTGACAACTGGTAAATTTTGGTTTTTGATATTAAAACTCGCCGAAAAAAGTCGATAAAATCGAAGAGCAAAAATTACAAAAAATATAAAAATGGTAATAATAACAAAATGTAGTACAGACTCTGTTCAATTTTGGCAACACGCCCGAACATTTTATGTAGCCAAAATCGAATTTTTTTCCACAACTTTTTTCACTTATTTCTACAGAAGAAAACTATTACTACTTATTACTAGTAGTACCAGAAGGTCGATTTGCGGCATTTTATTTTTTCAGAAATAACACCACTTCTTGACATTTTTTTATGACGTTTATTTAGTATAAAAATCAATTTCCCGGATTTCTATTACTCCTCCTTTGAGAGAATTTTAATGGAAAAAAATAATTTCAAGCGTCTTGAAAATCGACATGACCATTTTACTGCACAGTTATTTATATATATTATATATATATATATATATATATATATATATATATATATATATATATATATATATATATATATATATATATATATATATATATATATATATATATATATATATATATATATATATATATATATATATATATATATATATATTAGTTGGATTTATTTTCGTTTTTTCCAAATAATTTGTTTTTTTTCGATTCTTTTACCTTTTGAAAATTTAAACTATTCTGATAAACTATTTTTATCAATGTTTTTGTACTTTTAAATTTTATTGAAAAACAACTAAGTGGCTTTCAAAAGATAATTAAATGATTTTCCAAAGCTTTGTGTTCCATCTTTTTTCGTGTACAAACTCCGGTGAAGAGGTGTCCACTTTTCTCCGTTACTTCTCTTCTAGCATCACTCCAGCAAAAATGGACCCCAAAACTCACTACGAAATGAATAAATGGAAATGTAATGAAATGCACTCAAGTGGAATTTGTCGATCCTGCAGGTTCCGAAAGATGTGTCCTTCGGTTTCGGAACTTCCATCCATTCGCTTTCTCGAAGGTATGAAGGTGATGCTTTTAATGTGGCTGCCGTTGTTATTGTTTGTCCGTTCGTTTGGTTTTTTTCCTGCCGTGTCGAATGTTTATTTTGCTTCCAAAACACAGCTCCGCATCAGCCAACAAACAGGAACAAACATCAACAAACCATTCCATGGGAGAAAAAGAGCTTCCCTCCCGGTAAATAAATGATTTGGTCCAATAAAAGTTTTATTGTGCCACTGGCTGGCCAGCTCCAATCAGTGCTGCCCCCTTGCGAGGAGCCAGAATCGCTAAAGGTGTGGCCCAGCTCGAGTCGGAAAAGCAATTCCGCATGAATTGATTGCCAAAGCTGGCTAATGTTAATGGATTGCAGAGTACAGTCAGAGCAAATGGCGAATTGGGGGGCTACTTTGGAAAACACTTTCCCGAAAGACATAAATAAACAATTTGAGTTTTTTCTTCTCTCCTACTTTGGTCGAATCTTCCAGAAGTAAGGATTTCGAAGGGATATATTTTTGTCGATTGAATCTTCAATTTCGACTAGTAATTGATGTTTACAAAAGGATCGGGCGAATCAAGTGAATGGACGAGATGGTGCGATGCTAATTAATTTCGTTGGTTTTGCGTTCGGCTTCCATCGTCAATAATTAAAAGAAACCGACATTACGGGGGAGTAGCAAGTCGATCCATGCTATTTCTTTGTACAAGGATGATGAGAAAGACAAAAATGCAGTTCATCAATAATTTATAAAAAGTCTCTCGTTAAAGGCGATGAACCAGACGCACTTCTTTATTCAATATTATTTTCCGTGGGGAACTTTATGGAATAAGAGCTTAAAGTCAAGCGTATCCCATATCAAACAGTAGGGGAGATAAGGGCATAATGGCCACCTTAAGGAAAACGCTTATTTAACCATAGAAAATAGCTATAATATGGAGGTTACATTATTGTTTGGTGTTCAGACACTTGAAAAACCTATTTCCTATTTCCAAAACTTGAAAAACTAGATTGTAACGTTAAAAAATGCATTTTAAAAAATTTTGCCTTAAGCTGAAAACCAGCCACTGTAGGGGCATAATGAGAACCAGGGCACGATGAGCGTTTTCTGCCGGGGAAGCCAGCAGCGAATTCAACTCGATGAAGTCAGGTGAGTCGTAGATTCATCAAACAAAGCAATAACAAGATAATCTAGGTCTGTTTGTAGAATACAAACAATTCACAATGCTTTGTTTGGCGGATGATGCTACTAGCCGTATAATGTAACATTCAAAAAAATCGACCATGAATTGTAAATGAAAAAAAAAAAAATCACCTCGAATAGAAATCGAACTCTAGTCTTTTGATTACCTCTCCGACACCTTACCAATAAGCTAGATCGTCAGATGTAAACTAGTCAAGTTGTGGCTCTATGAATCAATTTTAATTTGCTGCTAGATTCTACGGCAGAAAATGCTCATCGCGCCTCTATCAATGGTGCTCTATATGCCCCGAGTCAACAAATTAAGTTAAAAACGTGTTTTAAAATTGATCAAAGTGAAAAATCAATAATTTGATGATGGTAAAAATTGAGAAACAATGTGTACATCATGTTGCAGTGCGTACATTATAGATCAAGGTGATTTTAAGATCATAAGAGCTTATTTCGTGATGCTGAAAAATTAGTATATTTTCGTTACTTGAGAACCTAGTTGATTTTTTTTAAATATCTCTGTAAAGATGATAAGGAGTTTCCTGTTTTTGTGAAAAATTAATGCTATAGGAAGTACGAAACAAATCCTCATAAAAATTTATTTAAGAAAATACGTACTTTTGTAGAAAATTATTATGCCCTGGGTGCTCGTTATGCCCTTATCTCCCCTAATGCATAAAATGAACTAGAAGGTCAATCTTTTTAAACTTTCTTACAAAAAATGAAGAATGGATTAAAAAAAATATTGGCCTAATTATGGTGTTTAGACATTTTTACTTCATTTAATTTTAAACCATATGAAAACGCTCGCATATCTTCCTGCAGCTTTAATTGTTGATGAATCCACTTTATTCACGTCTTCCTCAAATTCAACTCAGGATATTTCTTTAATGCTTGCTTTAAAGCTTAACATAAAGCATGGATCGCCCAAAATCTGAACGCACTGTTTATTACACCATAGCGCTCCTAGTTGTCGGATCTGGAATGTTTTGACAGTACTTTGTTCGGAAATGTTTCCTCTGCTGAAAATTTCATTAGAGGGTGATACGGTCAAAATTTGGTCAATATCAATTTGACGTGTTTCTTTCAATTTTGCATTTAAAAACCCTGAACACCCCTCATTTTGAAGATGTGTGTGTAGAATGTTGCTCCTATTTTGTTTTTGGAATTCACTCCTCAGTTGTCAAAATGCCGTCCAAGGAAGAAGAGCAGCGTATCAAAATTTTGCTCGCGCATCGCGAAAATCCGAGCTACTTGCACACAAAGCTGGCAAAATCGCTTAAAGTTGCCAAATCAACCGTTACAAATGTAATTAAAGTGTTTGGGGAACGTTTGTCGACAGCCAGGAAGTCTGGATCGGATAGAAATCAGAAAACCGGAAGCCACTGAGACGACAAAGAGAGTTGTCGGTAGCTTCAAGCGAAACCCTAACCTCTCTCTCCGAGATGCCGCAAATGAGCTGGGTGTATCGTCTACAACCGTGCATCGAGCCAAAAAACGAGCCGGACTATCGACTTTCAAGAAGATAGTGACTCCAAATCGCGATGATAAACAAAATACGACGGCCAAAGCGCGATCCCGGAGGCTGTACACGACGATGCTGACGAAGTTTGACTGCGTGGTAATGGACGACGAAACCTACGTCAAAGCCGACAACCAGCAGCTTCCGGGACAGAAGTTTTATACGGCAAAAGGAAGGGGAAAGGTAGCAGATATTTTCAAGCACATGAAACTGTCAAAGTTGGGGAAGAAATATCAGGTACCCATCTGTACTTGTGGCTTGAAAAGCAGCATTTTCATAGATTCCGGGACTGTCAACCAAGAAATTTACGTGAAAGAGTGTTTGAATAAACGTCTGCTGCCTTTCCTGAAGAAACACGGTTGTTCCGTACCGTTTTGCCCGGATTTGGCATCTTGCCATTACGGTAAAAAGGCCATGGAGTGGTACGCCGCCAACAATGTGCAGGTGGTTCCCAAGGACCAGAACCCTCCCAACACGCCAGAGCTCCGCCCAATTGAGAAATACTGCGGAACCTAAAGAAGACCAAAAAACTGCTAAGGACGAGCAGCAGTTCAAGGCAAACTGGCTTTCTGCGGCGAAGAAAGTGGACAAGGTGGCTGTACAAAATCTGATGGCAGGGGTTAAGCGTAAGGCCCGGTTATTTGGATTTGGAAAAGCGGAAGCTTAACTGAATATTTTTCCTGAATTTTATACTAATTAAACTTGATAAAGATAAAGATAAACGATTTCACCGATTTACACGCGTTTTCCCTTAACTAAATTTTGACCGTATCACCCTTTATATCCTTTCTGGATGAGTTATAATTTTGTTTAAATTATAACAACGGCTGATATGAATAAGTTATGGTTGCATAGACGTTTTGATATAATTAGCGATATTTTAACATCCTACGAGTACTGAATTATTACTCATCCAGATAGGAAAAAATTGAATATCAAAATATCTCATCTTGATATAATTTAGTTTTCCTCTTCTGATCGGGAAGCTTTTAAGACCTCAGGGTTTGAGAAAATCCAAAATGACCCTAAATCGACTCAGTCTACTGAGAAAATTGGAATTTCTATAAGTTTACTTTATGAATTGCAGTTTTGGTGAATTGGATTACTTTCCAGTCTTTTTCGACTCTAACTTCTGTCAAATAAAGATAACAGGATGACGGTTGTGTTTTTTTCCGGCTGGAAAATTTAATTTGTGCCAAATGGTTATAAAATGTGAACAGAAACAGTTATAAATTCGAATAACTATCAAGAAATCTTCGGATAACCAGAGCGTGATCCGTGATTGATGAAATTAAGTTATTTTATCATCTTGAGATTTGATTGATGATCTTTTCAAATTCTTGTCGTTTATTCAATTTAATTTAAAAAATTTAATTAAAAATATGATGGTTATGAGTACCACAATCACAGAATTTTTTGAATATTTTCACTAGTCATTCTTTTTTTATATAAATATCAGGGAAATAAAGAATTTTTTAAAAATATTATGTTTAGAACTCAAAAGAAAAACTAACTCAAATTGGTGTACGATTTTTGAGAAACCACGAATTAGTTTAAATGAACCGGAAGGATTACCTCGTTTACTGGGTTATGTTGTTTAAGAGAAACACTTTGCTTTTTTTTTAATTTTAATCCTATAATTAGTTATTTTTTTTAAATTCCAAACAAAAGAGTTCAAGGTTTGTTTTAAGGTTTCCTCCCAAGAATATATAATTTTCTGTGTAATTTTACCCAAATTGAAACATTAAAATTTTTGCAAACTTACTTTGGAGCCAGTAAATACGAGCGAAATCAATCAATTTTACACAAGTTTTCAAGTTTTTGTTATTTTTCAATCAATACAGTAAAGTAAAGTAACACTTGTGATTGATTTGCGATAGATCTCAAAATTCGTCAAACACGTATTCAACTTGTTTATTCAATACATTTTATTTCTTTTAAATGAGAAATAGATCTTTTTTTTAAGTTTTCAAAATTAAGCCAGATTTGTTTAAAAATTAAGTTTTAGTAGTGAAACTTAAAGTAAAATTGAGACAGGAAAGATTATTGGGGAAAAAGTCATAAACTAATTTCATAGTAGGAGTTTAGAAGAATAGGTTTGATAGTGTTAATTACACCAAGTCAAAAGTGTCTCCCGATCACCTCTTTTTACCCAAACCTCCAAACCAAAGTAATTTTGCTAGGATGCAGAGGTGACCTCGGTCCTAAAGCACAAGATTGATCTTTCATCCTTTTCTATATTTTCCAATCTATCCATTGACTACAAGGACGTGGCCGGCGCCGTTATTGATGTAGAAAGAGAGAGCATCAGGTTTGAGCATTGTGAATGTGATTTGACCTCTGAACAAAACTGATTGCCTCGGTTAATCACGGAGTAGCAACCATTGGAGATGTGTAACTCGTTCTACTGAGCCACGCCTACGATCTTGGAGTTCGAAATGTATTTATTTTCATAACGATATTTTCCAAATAATGAAAACATTAAAAAAATAATTCCATCTAGCATTGGTATATTCATACGAAAGAAAATGTTGAAGAAGCATTTCGGACTCAATGATTGAAGATGGATGTGAGTAGTCAATCAAGCTTAGCTAAGCTAAGCTAAGCTAACTTCCGTCAAATAAAGATATAATATATGTATAAATATCGATAGTACACTGCAAAAAATCCACATATAAGGGGTATGTGTCAGCCTATATAGATTTTTGCAATTTGTCTCCCAATTAAAATTTATGTGTCACACATAGCTTCAGGAAATATTTCAGGTTTATATGCGACACATGGAAATTATTAATTCACACATATGGATATTATATGCGCTAAGAAAACGCCTGAAAATATGTTTTTCTTCGAATATAGTTTCCGGCGTTTGGAATTAAGCAGGGAAATTGTGATTTTGTTTTCGATGATAACATTTTTTATTCATTAAACTTTCTTGTATACAACATTCAAAGCTGGTTTTCGTCACTACACTGTTGTCTTTTTCGGTGGCTTATCATCCGAGATATCCAAGGTTCCTTTCCCGAATTCAGCATTCTTTTACATGGGCCATTTGCAACTATCATCAAAACTTGCTGTGAACGAGAGAGAGAATAAAAAAATACATATACGTTCCGTGGTTAACGTTAATAACGTCGTTATAAAAGTTTGTAATGAAATTTACCAACCTTATTTGCCTTTAATGTTTCAAGAAAGGTTTTTTTTTCACCGGCACCTTGTGTTTCTTTTCCAATCTCGGCCATTTTGGAAGAGTGAAATTTTTCAAAGATGATATTCATAAAAGTTATGTGTAAGGTCATGAACATCATATTCCAATCCAATTAAAACTATTACTCAAACATAAATCTTATTTGAATCAAATAGTAGCAGAGATTTTTTGGCTTATGTGTGAAGGAACATATTCTATAAGTGTCGATTTTTTGCAGTGTATGTTTGAAAAAAGAAATCATCAAAAGAAGATATAATTCTGTTTTCCGAATAAATATTTAAAAAACATCTAGCTGAGAGAGATTTGAGTAACCGTTTTGGTATGATCTTCGAATCGGGTGTGGTTCTAATTTAAGTTGAACTAGATTTTTTTCTGTTAAGGTAAATCTTCATAAAATTACAATTAACTTAAAATCTAAAATAATTTTAATTTTTCACCAATGCATTGCCATTGCAACGGCAGAAATACGACAGATTAAAACTGCTCTGAAACGTTGCTCTGTTGCTTCTAGAATAGTTCAACGAACAATTTACAAACGAAATAAATTGTATTACACCCATTGAAGCTCACAGCTCAACGGCCAGGCCCACGCCTTTAATCAGTTTAAGCATGCAAATTATATTTTCATCGAAGCGCTCGGAGTACGCACCGAGTCGACTGAACGCCAGTCATCGTACAACTTTTTCAACAAGTCGAAGCCCACATCTCCCATTAGCATGTTTCATCGTTCCATCCTCGCCCTACTTTCATTCCTTCATCCAGTCCAGTTCAAATCCGAAAGTAATATTGCTTCCCGGGAAAGTGAGAAGAAATAGAGCGGATGAACAACATGCAAATTCTGACCGACGGAATATTACCAGGACATCCTCCTGTCTGCATGCTTCCACCTTCCAGCTTTTTCTGGTCTGGTTGGCCGCTTGATACATCATCCACTGTGGCGGGAGAGTTCATTTTGTGGTGTCAAGGGTGAAATTCCGGAATGTGTTGGTTGGCTGTCCGTCCAATGCCGCACGATGGAGGACCCAACTTCATCCTGCTGATGGACTGGGCAACTTTTCCTTCCCAAAGGTTTCGACATTTTTGGACACGAAAATTAGCTTTAACCGGTATCTGGTATTAACTGAACAGGACATCATACACTCGGACAGGTTTTCCTTAGGGTCGAAGAGAGAGATGGTCGTTATGTTTTTGATTTAAAAGTATTTTCTTCAGTAAATACAGTTGTGTTCAAAAGGGAATGAAAACGCGTGAAGCTGCGCACTCTCTTCCAACTTTGACAAGCTGCCATTTCTCTCTCGGTTGATATTTTTTCATGAAATTTTTACATAATACTAGCAGACCCGGTAAACTTCGTCTTACCATGTTCAATTTGGCGTCCATTTTAAATTTTTCCTAGTTTTCTTTACATTTCCCTTCTTTCCCTTTACTCGAATCATTTCACTCAATTCTATCAAAATTAAACCAAAGAAATTAAACTCAACGGGTCTTTTAAAATCCAACTTTTGTAACTTGTTCAATAAATATTTGTATGTTGATAATATGTGCATTTCATTTGCTGTATTCCATTCAGTAAGTTTATTCCGTTTTGTTATATTGTTTTTAATATTGGGACAATTTTTGGAGTATTTGCCGAATATTTTGCCTAACGCAGTGCTTTCGGCTCCCAATTAGCTTTGGATGGTGTATTTTTTAGAGCTGAAGAAATAAAAAAAAACATAAGAAAAAAAAACTTTACTAACCATTTTCAAACAGCTTTTTATTCACCATCCTCATCCTTCGGATCAGTTTGAATTAAAATCCATATTTTCACCAAAATCATTTCCAAAAAGATTCGCCTGATACTTAAGTTAAAGACTGTACTCATTTCAACTTAAAGTGTTCCCAACAGCACTTGTCACGGCATTAAATTTGGCGATTTTGCGTATTGCAAATTCCTTTTTTTTATTCAAGCAAAAAATGCAAATTAATTCCTTTTAATTCCTTTGAACTTTGAACAAAGAAACGATTGGTTTTGAAAAGAGGAAAACATATGTTTAGATATATTCACCCATTATTTTAAAGATTTTAATTGAAGCAGTTCTGATTTCAAAATTTCCTGAACATTGTTGGTGGTGATCTGCGATTTTATTTAGGATTACGTTATATTTTATAGATTGAATAACATTCAATTGAAAAGCAGATTTTTTTAAATTTAATAGATCGAACAGAAATAATCTGTAACGGGCTTCGATGGTTTCATGAGTTCATTTTGATTCCTGGAAATTATCATATAAACAAAACCTTAATAAAAATAATGTGTCTTTTTTACTGTAAATCTTAATTTTCAAAAATGAAACACCGGTTAAATCCTAAAGAATATCACCACAGTTCAACTTTCATATTCTCTGAAAAAAGGTATTTTTTTCAAAAAAAAAAAAATAAAATAAAAAATTAGTTATGTTGACAAAAAGAAATATCGAAGTATACATTTGTCCCATTTATTGGGGCAAGTGAAAACACATAGGTCTTTTTCAGATGCGTCAGTGAAAAGACTTTAAAATTAATTTAATACTTGTTCTTGTTTGTCTGTTTTATCAACTTTCATTGCTATATCCTAAGTTTTTCTCCGGAATAAATTAATGCTTGGTACTTCAATTTCACTGAATGCTGTTCAACCAAAAGACCTTGATTTATAAAGACCTTTATAATAATTTTGAATATCCGCTTCAGATTCAACACTCGGGATATCCTTTCTGGCCATTTTGGAGATAAAATTCTTAAATTGTAGATGTTTCATAGCTAAATGGCGCGTTTTCACTTATTCCACCTAAGAAATTACAGGAATTAATATAATTTTTAACACTTTCAGGTCATATTAAAAGTTCATCATAAAAATCTGCTGCCCCTGGAATATCAATCACAAATAAACTTTTCAACAAAAAAGTGAATCAAAAGTCTCTCCTATATAGCCAAAATATGTAAAACAAAAACACACTTTTTATGTTAACTTTGTACTTGAATTGTGTTAACGTGTAAACAGTTTTTTGGTGAATGATTTAAAAAAAAGAGTTAAGTTTATTTATTCAAATTTTTTTTGGGCCCAACAATTATTTAGATGAAGAAATAATGTATACATTTTTTGTAAAAGTTGATAGTTTGCACTTGCTCTAGTCTACTTTCTTATTTGAAAATTCTTCCAGAAAATGCATATCCTCACTTTTTGTCATTAAAACGTAGATTATTTTATTGATAACTTCAATTGCAAAAAATTAAATAGTTCATTCAGTTTTAAAAGGCTTCAATCATATCCAATCTATTTCAAAGAACAGACTCTTGTTGAGAGGACGAATGACCAAGTTGGTTAAAATCTTCTATAAATACACAAAATAGAATAGAATAGATTCTTGTTCAGTTATTGTGTCTAGCGTTCTAGGCGTATTGGATTATACGAAATTGAATGTAAAGCTTCCCAATTTCTTATTTTCAAACGTCCGCAATGTGTCATAACATTATTTCATATTTATCTTTACCAAATTCATATTTTTTGGACAACAATTTACTACTTAAATTAACACGAATTAAAAATGGTTTTAATATTTGAAATCGTTTATATGGTTTTGATTCGATCGATAAAATATCAATCCGTGTCACATCTAGGCGTTATATATTACCATGTGCTGTGTACAAATAAGCAAGAAAAAAAAAACTCATCTAGGTTGCATATCGCCCCCACGTGCAAAAGGAATATGGGTACTTGGTTGAGAAATAGGCGCCTAATTTTTAAATTTTTCCAGCGATCAATGAACAGTATGCTTTGGTATCTTGCAACGACGTTTGCTAGCGACGCCTCGCCCATGGAGACGAAAAACAAACCTCTCGAAGAAAAGAAAATCTCTAAAAATGGATGCCTGACGTTTCAATTTCAGATTTTGGCAAAACAAATATTTTATGTTGTATTCGATCAGCAAAATGTCAACCTGAGTCACATCTAGGCGTCATTCATAACCATGTGCTGTAGAAATGAGCTAGGAATCAAGAACAAAAAAAATCACATCAAAGCATCATATCGCCACCACTTGCATTGAAAATATGCTTGGTTGAGAAATACGCGCCAAAATACTCTCACTGATCAGTATGCTATGCCATGGTTACTATCTTCTAACGACGTCAGGTCACGACGCCTCGACCTTGGAGACGAAAAATAAACAGCCCAAAGGAAAAAAAAACTCGAAAAAATGGAAGCCATGACTTTCATTTCATTCAAAAAACTACAAATTTACTTATTGCGGACAATTTATGCGACTTTCTGTTATTTTTATTCGATATAAACCGATTCGCATGGCTACAGAATATTCTAAAAATAATTTCATTTGAATCGTTTGGGCCATTTCGGAGGAGTAGTACTACAAACACCGTTACAAGAGAATTTTATATAATAGATAGTTCGACTATCTCACTAACCCTCTACCAAATTTGAAGTCTTTACAATGATTGGATACAGCTATTCTCGTAAAATTCGGAATTTCTTCACTAAATTTGCTGTTTGTTTGAAAATTTTCAATGAATTATCTGAAATTTGGTACAAAGATGGAAAATTGTTTGATCTAGTACCAGGCCAAGTTTCGTCAAAATCGATTAAAGCGATACAAAATGGTGCCGGGTTGAAAATGAGGTTCATATCGCACAACAGACGATTTCTTTCTTTTTTGGACGGATGTTAAGTATGGAAAACTTCGTTATTTCCAAATTTCTCTGGTTTACGAGAATAGCAGAATCTTTGTTTTCAGTCATTGTAAAGACTCGAAATTTTGTAGAGCATAAGTTGAATAGTTGAACTATATTGTGTTAAAATTTCATGAAAAAATATCAACCGAGAGTGAAATGGCAGCTTGTCAAAGTTGGAAGAGAGTGTGCAGCTTCAAGCGATTTCATTCTTTTTTGAACGCAATTGTATATATTCCTACATTCAACATTGAATGCAAAGTTTTAAAGAACAGGTTTTCGTAGAAGAAAAGTCATCTACATAGTAAGCAGGAATAGTCAGAACCGGTATTTTTTCCGGCATTGCGTTTAAAAGCTTTGATTTTTACGACCAAGGGACTGTTAACATGAAAATTAGCAATGGATCACTGGAAAAGCCTAATTCTCAGCCAGGAGTCCCAGTCGCCACTAGCGCACAGAGCTGTCAAACTCCACGATCACAGAAAAATCAACAAAACTGTAATGCACTATGAGAAATCACGCTGACAAAAATCGGAAAAAACATTAACTTAATGTTTAATAGAAGGTTATCAATTTGTTAAAGAAAAGCTCATATTTCAGAACTCTCACATTTTCAAGAGATTGAAAAATGAAGTAAAATAGTAAAAAATATATATGTTTGAAAAAAAGTAACTAAAAGGCTAAATTTTGGATCACTGATCACAAAACACTGTAACGTACAATATATTGTTGTAAACGTCAATCTCTATAAAAATACGGTTTCGAGTAGCTTCAGAGTCACTAATAAGATCATACCGCCTTTCGAAAGCGCTCCATGTCGATGAAAAATAATCGGCTTGGACCGGTTTTTTTTTAAATTTTACGTGGATATTCTAACAAGTTTAGAAGAGATCAGTTCCGATCTAAAGATTTGGAGCGTATTTATAATTTTATCATTGTCAGTTTTATGGACCTACCCTCTATGAGAAGTTATTTAAAAACGAGTAGATCAGCTTATCAGGTCACCCGTCTTTGATTTTAAAACTAGGCACTCTTATGGGCTACCTTTATTATGCTATCTTTTCAAACGTTTTCAGTTATCCGAAAGTATTTGAAAAATTAAAGGACAGCCACTAAAGGAACGGGCGCCTGAGTTTCGCTGAAATACATGTACAATTTCCCATTTTTTAATAAACATATAAGCAACTTCCAAAATGTGATCGTGAGTCTCACAATCGTAACTAAAAGAAATGACCGTCGAATTATTGAAAACAATTTGAATTTATTTATTTACATAGCATTCTGTCTCACGACATAACTTGACGAACATAATTCCTAAAATTCACTCGGTCCATGGCAACCGTTCTCCAATTCTTCGGGCACCCCACGTTCGCCAGATCACGCTCCACTTGGTCTAACCACCTCGCTCCTTGCGCCCCCGCTCGTCTTGTTCCTACCGGATTCGTAGCGAACACCTGTTTTGCAGGACAGTCGTCCGGCATTCTCGCAACATGTCCCGCCCAGCGTATCCGGCCAGCCTTCACCACCTTCTGGATACTGGGTTCGTCGTAGAGTCGCGCGAGCTCGTAGTTCATCCTTCGCCTCCACACTTCGTTCTCCTGAACGCCGCCAAAGAAGGTTCTTAACACTCGTCGCTCGAATACTCCGAGTGGACGCAAGTCCTCCTCGAGCAATATCCATGGCTCGTGCCCGTAGAGAACAACCGGTCTAATGAGCGTCATATATAAGTTACATTTCGTGCGAGGGCTAAGTCTTCTCGACTGCAGTTGCTTGTGGAGTCCATAGTAGGCACGACTTCCCTGATAATTCGCCTCCGGATCTCACGGCTGGTGTCATTGTCTGCGGTCACCAGTGAGCCGAGATAGACAAAGTCTTCGACTATCTCCAGCTCGTCGCCGTCGATCGTGACCTTGTTATTACTGGACAAGCTTCGTCTTGGACGTATTAATCATCAACCCAATCCTTCCTGCTTCGCGTTTGAGTTTGCGGTAGATGTCTTCCACCGCCGCAGATGATCTGCCGACTTTATCAATGTCATCGGCAAAGCAGATAAGTTGACTGGATCTGTTGAAAATCGTGCCCCGCATTTCACCCACCGCTCGTCGAATAACACCTTCTATCGCAACGTTGAACATCATGCAGGATAAACCATCACCTTGTCGAAGCCCCCTGCGCGATTCGAATGAACTCGACAATTCACCCGAAATTCGCACACAACACTGCGTTCCATCCATCGTCGCCTTGATCAGTCTGATCAGCTTCCCGGAAAAGCCGTTCTCGTCCATGATTTTCCATAGCTCATGGTCGATCGTGTCGTATGCGGCTTTGAAGTCGATGAATAGATGGTGCGTAGGGACTTGGTGTTCACGGCATTTTTGAAGGATTTGCTGTGATGTGAATATCTGGTCCGTCGTTGACCATCCCTCCATGAAGCCGACCTGATGACTTTCCACGAATCTGTTTGCTTGTGGCGTTAGGCGGCGGAGTAGGACTCGGGACAACACTTTGTAGGCGGCATTGGGGACAGTGATCGCTCGGTAGTTCTCACAGTCCAATTTGTCGCCCTTCTTGTAGATGGGGCGTATTACCCCTGTCGTGTTCCGCACCACGTGTTTCGGAAACGCCCTGAGCACAACTCGTTCCTAATGCGTCACTCTTTTAACCGATCTCTCACTCGGCCTTGTGTTTGCCGTTCGATACGAAAACGACGATGTCTATCTCTCGATAGCATTCTTTGTTTTAGACTCTCTCCTGCTTTCGTAAAGTTCTCTTACTCCAAGTCCATGAAGAATGTTCTCAAGCAACACTGCTGTGAGAATTATTTAACACACTGAGATAAATGATCATTTTCAATCTACTAGCTATTCTTATTTGTTTGTTCCATTGGCTTATACTCTACAACCTCCTCCTTCCACTCCTCCGATAGCTGTTCTATGTCCCAGATCGCAACAATTGAATACAATTTGAATACAGTGAGCGAAATAAGAATGGTACCACTTGTTAAAATATAAATGATTGAAAATCACGAAAATTTTCTATTACAGTTTGTTCTGAATTGCTCAACGGATAAATCGATCATAAGTTTACTTTTTTTGGACGTAGCAATTGGCGTTAACGACCAAAAATGTGAAAAATAAGTGCGAAATAAGAATAGTACCACTTGAGTTTTTCAACAAAAACAAGATTTCATTTAAAAATTAACTGTGTAAAAGGGAATAATAATTCTTCTGAGAAATATTTGAATTCCAAATGTTTTCAAAGGTATTAAAAGGGGGTTTTAAGAGATGCTCCTCAAGCGTTAAGGAATGTAGAATGTAGAAGAAAACTTTCGTGATTTCTAACATTCATATTTAAACAAGCAAAACACATTCTTATTTCGCTCACTGTATAAGTTTGTCTGCTTGTTTGTATGACAATCTCTCATAGTGCGTTACCATAGTTACCACAGGAATTGTTTTATTTTCATAATAAACAAGAATGAGCGCAAATGATAGTCTTTAAGTAAACATGAAAAGACAGGCTGGCAGATTTTATGAGGTTTTAATTTATAATTAAACTAGCTGATCCCATACGAACTCCGTTTCGCTTTCAACTTGGAATATGTTATAAACAGTTTGTATGAAAGTCAATTGCCAAGCATTTTCCAGATTCATTGTTAAGTAATAATTGCAAAAATATTGGACGATCACTTTGTCTGTCGTCTGTAATTAAATATTAAATCAGGAATCACAAACCACGTGTATAAATTTCGACTAAATCACTGCATAACAACGCAATTATTGCCAAAAAGCTAACCCCGGGGGCTCTTATATAAACTTTGATATCTGAAATCGATTGCCCTTCCCTCAAAACTCCCGTGTGCAAATTTTCAAAGCAATCCATTTTATAATAACGTCAATATTGCTTAAAAAAAATGAAAAAAAATAATTTATATGGACGACCCCTCCCGTCAACCCCTGGCAAAATATTTGACATCTGAGATCGATTGTCCGTCCCTGAAAACTACCGTGTGCAAATTTTCATCCCAATACGATGTATAATAACGACGATATTGCAAAAATATTGAAAGGTTTATATGGACGTCCCCCTTTGCCGACCCCTTAAACTGAATTGAATACCTGAAATCCATTGCTCATCTCTCAAAACTCTAGTGTACCAATTTTCGTCTGAATCCGATGTATAATAATGAAAATATCGCATCAAAAGTGAATAGTTAACATGGACGACCCCTTTGGCCGACCCCTGATCTTAGTTTGGATAAGTGAAATCAGTTATTTGTCCCTAATAACTCCTATGTGCAAATTTTCATCCCAATCCGATGTATAAAAACGACAATATCACTAAGATACTGAAAATTTAATATGGACGACTCCTTTTGCCGGCCCCTTACAATAAATTTGATACCTTCAATCGATTGCACGTCACTCAAAACTATCATGTACCAATTTTCATCTGAATACGATGTATAATAACGTCAATATCGCAAAAACAGCGAACAGTTAATATGGACGACCCTTTTGGCTGTCTCCTTACACAAAATTTGACACCTGAATACGATTGCTCGTCTTTCAAAACACTCATGTGCAAATTTTCAACACAATCCGACGAAAAATATAGTCAATATCGCGAAAACAATATTTGTCTTGTATGGACGACCCCCTTCAGAAGGGGTCATCCAAAAATTTGAAAACATTTTTCATCCTTCCTGGTCCTAATGAACATCCATGCCAAATTTCAGCTCTCTAGCTCTTAAGACGGCTGAGTCTATAGAGGACAAACAAACAAACAAACAAACTTACAGAAATTGCTTTTTATATATATAGATTCGTTTTTTTTATTTCAACGAAGTAAAAATAATTATCTGACCGAGCGATTCTATGTACGTGCTCGTCTGAGTAAACCGAATGCGTCCGGTGCAAAAAACTGTGGGATTCTGTGTTATGTATTCCAGATTTTTTTCAGTACGTTTTCCAGATTTTTTTTATACCAGGGATATGAAACTGAAATTTCATAATTCATTTAGTTATTTGAAAGCAATTTTAGAGGAAATAAAAAAGAGAGTTGTGTATGATCGCAAAGTTCATTATATTTGGCTTGCGAAAGTTTCGTCCAAATACCTTATATAGGATTTATGTTCGTCTCTATCACATTGGAAAAAAATTGACAAAATATTTTTCATAACTCTTCATTTTTCATAAGAAAACTTCACAGATAGGAAAAAAATATAATACTTCTGAATGTGTATAAAAACATAAAAAATACAGATGGCCCAAGATACCCCACAAGCTATGATTTGCAAATTGGCTGCGTTTGTGTGACTTATTGATGTTTCATCAAAAATTTCTTTTCCTCGTGAAAGAATATGACAAAACTAATTGTCGCTTTTGGTAGTCGCACTTTCCTCCGTTGTGCCCTTTTTTCCCGTTGCGCCCTTTTTTGCGTGGGAATCCTTCGGGGAACCAGAAACCACCGTGGGATCCTTCAGAGAGGCAGTAGCCGTGGGATCCATCCTCTCAACGGTTGCCATTTTGGGGTTTCTTTCCCGCTCTCTTTCTTTGATTCCTCCTAAGAGTCGAAACAGAACACTCAGCATCTCTTCACGACAAACTCTAACACAAATCGTGAGAGTTTACCGAGTGTTCCGTTCTTCTCCTAGGAGGAACCAGTGTGTCCAAGCTCCTTCTTATTACAATATCTGCAAACGAATGACCAATTTGTTTTTTTTTGTTATTTTTTCAAGTAATTAACACCAAGCTGTCATTCTTCCCAACAATGATCAATTTGCGTAACCACCTCGATATTTATACTTTTTCGTACCCCTAGTGCACGCATTTTTTGCTCACGACACGACGGTATCGACGGTATCGAACCGTTGATACATTCATAAAATTTATGAGTTGCATATTTTGCAAAATGGATTTTTTCAATTTATTCAAAAAATTTTTTGTCATCATATGAATAAAGAAAATCGGGGTTTTAGCTGTTTTACAATGAACTTATAATTTTATTCCTTCCGTTTATTTCCTCGTCCTACACTAAGATCATAATCGTATGAGCATATTTTTGTTATGAGCTTTGGGTTCTTATCGATGCAATTTGCGGGTGCTTGTTTAATTATGTAAGACAATTTTTTTAGCTTGATAAATAAAAGAAGCATATGATGCGTACATGTATCAATAAAATATACAAAAATAAACTTACGCAAAGCGACGACGATGACAGTTGGATTGAGATCTTTATCTAAGCAGACATCTGAGATATTCAGAGTGGCCCACGTTACACCACTCTTCCCTACTATTTTCGGTATCTCTCACCTGCAAAAAAAAAAATCTCGTGATTTAAATACCTATAATATGTTATTATTACGTACTTGCAAGACACGCCGATGGAAAAACATTTATTTTTTACAAAAAATTACGAAAATTGTGAATACAGTTTTCACATAAAACCAGACATTTTAGGAATGCATTTGAAGTGCACGAATAAATCTTTAAAATAATCTAAATATTTTTTAATCTTCTTCGTGTATGATAAACAACTCCAACACTCCTATGATTCAAAAAAAAAAACTTAAAATTTGTGACTTTAGTTAACAGAAAACAGGATTAGATTCGATTTTTTTCAATGGTTTTTCCCGTGTTGAAAGGCTATTCAAAGCAGAACTTTCAGAAATTTAGCTTACAAATTCCTTTAACATTTATTTTGATTGTAAGTTTTTGTGAAAATATAACTTTTTCTTACAAAACGTACTTAAAAACTTAGGTGTGTTATTAAAAGCAAGAAAAGCACCACTTTTTGAAATTCAATTTACAGCTTATGTTTACTACACATGAGCTCAGCTTGAGCTTAGATAAACCGTACATTTCAGTAGTTGCTACTCCGTGATTGTCAAGAACCATCAAAATTGTACAAAGATCCAAAAAAATGGGGCTTGTGATTAGCTTACCATTTTTTGTGTACACGTTTCGAAGGTTCCTTATCTTATATTGTCAATAACGGCGCCGGCCACGTCCTTACGGTTCATCGGGGAAAGGGAAGGATTGTTAGTTCGACTTCCGTTGCTACTAGAGACCGAATACACCTTTAAATCTCCACGGTCGTCACAGGAAGGGTGGTTTGTTAGTGGGAAAGGTAAATAAGATCTGGATTCCCTTTGGGAAGGGATGTGATCAAAGCAAATTTAAATATTTGATGATCGTCGCGTCGCACACTATCGAGTACATCGCGTTCTTATTTAGAGCAAATACGTCCTAACGTGGCATTGTCATACACGTACAATGTACTTAGCACCTGTACAACTCACCGAATTTTACCGCGCGCTTTAAATGAGAAGAGCAAAACGTGACATTGTCATACGCGTACAATGCATTTAGCACCGGTACAACTCACCGAAGATTATCGCGCGCTTAGAACTAGAAGAGCAAAAACGTCCTAACGGGGCATTGTCATACACGTACAATGTACAAGTTTATCGCGGGCTTAAAATGAGTAGATCAAGAACGACTTAACGAAAAACAGCTTATGTTTACTACATATGTTTGAAATACTAGAAGAAGACCTAAAAATGTATCCTTCTTACTTTTTTAGAGATCTCTAAAGGAAAATAGCCATAGCCATAGTAAAATTCGTCGAAAATTTTACACCTTTTTGTTTACCTTTTTTCTCAATTACAAAACGACAAAAATTCATCTGGCATTCTGGACCGAGTTAATAAATCTATGTCTTGAGACGGAATGCTTAATAAAAATAGGTTGGAAAAAAATTCATCAATCTTTAAAAATAATTTTAATATTGCATCAAAATAAATTTCAAAACTGAACATCCCCAACACACCCATCGATGACGAGAACTCAAAACCATCATACCATATTACAAGTCCCATCATGACCTCTCATGGACAGTACTTGATGGCCGTCAAAATGGAACGATAATCCCTACTGCTCCTTTCCAAGCCCCAACCCTCATCCGGTCAGTCCCCAACAATCCAACAACTCCAGAGAGCCCGAGTGCCCCGTTGTAAATTAAAATCAAATTACGGTTTATTATCGTATATAATTGATTTTAATACTGGTAGAAAAACTTTTTTTCATCTAGGATTTTTGAGTGGTAGGATGAGTGGAGGAGAGCGACCGGGAAAAGGATTGTTCGTAGAATGGAAAATTTTCGAGGACGGGAACAACAGCTATCGGGGACTCCATCAGCATCCGGGAGGGATTCGACACAATACATGGTCGGATAAACAGAGCCAGCATTAAAATTTGCGATACAAACCGGTAACCTCGTTTGTCGTGTGTTGTGTTGTTTGTGAGTGAGAATAGACAGGACATGCATAAATTTTAAACTTTGAAGAATAACAACATTAACAGGAGATATTTCCGCTCGAATCCATTCGGTGCAGATAATGGTGACGTCGTTGATTGACGATTTATTGCAGATTGAGAAATCTAATTGGCATTTCTATTCTGGAAGAAATTTCAAAAACATTTTAGAAAATATCGCCCTTTAACAGGAAATGGAAGCGGTGCCGTTTAGTGCTTCAATTTCACTCAACTTTTGACATATCTTACGGGGTCAGGAGTGGAAAACAGAAGAGAATAACAAAAAAAAAGCGCTCAAATGTCATATTGATCTGATTAAATCACGGACCAGTGAGCAGGTTTCACATTTTTTTACATTAGAAAGATCATTATCAAAACTTTTTTTTAAGTCTTTGAGAGAGTTTTGCATTGGATAAGTTTACAAGTTTCACCAAACTGACCATGCCTCATCTATAAAGGGTGATACGGTCAAAATTTGGTCAAGGGAAAACGCGTGTAAATCAGTGAAATCGTTTATTTAAAAAATCAAATTAAATTTCTTTTTCAAGTTTAATTAGTATAAAATTCAGGAACAATATTCACTTAGGCTTCCGCTTTTCCAAATCCGAATTGCCGGGACTGACGCTTAACCCCTGCCATCAGATTTTGCTTGCCACCTTGTCCTCCTTCTTCACCGCAGAAAGCCAGTTTGCCTTGAACTGCTGCTCGTCCTTAGCTGTTTTTTTGGTCTTCTTTAGGTTCCGCTTGACAATAGCCCAGTATTTCTCAACTGGGCGGAGTTCTGGCGGGTTGGGAGGGTTCTTGTCCTTGGGAACCACCTGAACGTTGTTGGCGGCGTACCACTCTATGGCCTTTTTACCGTAATGGCAAGATGCCAAATCCGGCCAAAACAGTACAGAACAACCGTGTTTCTTCAGGAAAGGCAGCAGACGTTTATTCAAACAATCTTTCACGTAAATTTCTTGATTGACAGTCCCAGAAGCTATGAAAATGCTGCTTTTCAAGCCACAGGTACAGATGGCTTGCCAAACCAGATATTTCTTTGACAGTTTCATGTGCTTGAAAATATCTGCTACCTTTCCCCTTCCTTTTGCCGTATAAAACTCCTGTCCCGGAAGCTGCTTGTAGTCGGCTTTGACGTAGGTTTTTTTTTGTTTTTTTTTACTTTATTTATTCCGGTTTGCAGCTAAGAAGTTTTTACAACTGTTGAAGCCACCACACTGGTGAGTTATTTTACGTGCAAGTATCTAAGAAATTTATATAATTCAAAATAATACTTCATCTATCTATTTTGTGCTACAACTAGGAATATTAACTGTTTCAGAATGTATCAAAATTGGTTTCGAACAAACCAGAGAATATTTCAAGTAATTAATTGTGATCCGGTAAATCATGTACGGTTTCGTCGTCCATTACCACGCAGTCGAATTTCATCAGCATCGTCGTGTACAGTCTCCGGGATCGCGCTTTGGCCGTCGTATTTTGTTTATCATCGCTATTTGGAGTTCCTACCTTCTTGTAAGTCGATAGTCCGGCTCGTTTTTTGGCTCGATGCACGGTTGTAGGCGATACACCCAGCTTATTTGCGGCATCTCGGAAAGAGAGGTTAGGGTTTCGGTTGAAACAACCGGCAACTCTCTTTGTCATCTCAGCGGCTTCCGGTTTTCGATTTCCCCCCGATCCAGACTTCCTGGCTGTCGACAGACGTTCCCCAAACACTTTAATTACATTTGTAACGGTTGATTTGGCAAGTTTTAGCGATTTTGCCAGCTTTGCGCGCGAGTAGCTCGGATTTTCGCGAAGCGCGAGCAAAATTATGATACGCTGCTCTTCTTCCTTGGACGGCTTTTTGACAACTGAAGAGTGAATTCCAAAAGCAAAATGGGAGCAACATTCTACACACACACACACACACACACACACACACACATACACACACACACACACACACACACACACACACACACACACACACACACACACACACACACACACACACACACACACACACACACACACACACACACACACACACACACACACACACACACACACACACACACACACACACACACACACACACACACACACACACACACACACACACACACACACACACACACACACACACACACACACACACACACACACACACACACACACACACACACACACACACACACACACACACACACACACACACACACACACACACACACACACACACACACACACACCACACACACACACACACACACACACACACACACACACACACACACACACACACACACACACACACACACACACACACACACACACACACACACACACACACACACACACACACACACACACACACACACACACACACACACACACACACACACACACACACACACACACACACACACACACACACACACACACACACACACACACACACACACACACACACACACACACACACACACACACACACACACACACACACACACACACACACACACACACACACACACACACACACACACACACACACACACACACACACACACACACACACACACACACACACACACACACACACACACACACACACACACACACACACAGACACACACACACACACACAATAGTTTCACACATTATCAGCAAATATATGCATGTGTTGGTCTACTTATTTCCAAAATGTGTGAAATTTGACACACTAATGTGTGAGATGTTTTGTCAGTGTACGCTATGAGAATTGTAACCGTTCAGTAACAAAGCATGTTTGGGTTTTTAACGAGTGTTATTTGTTTTTATTTATTTGTATGCTGTCACGGTTCTTAATTTATTTTTCTTTTTTAGTAAGGCTGAAACAAGTATCAATTTCTTTTTTGCCTCCCCCAAATAAAGTTTGAAGTAATTTATGTAAATTTTGATAAAAAATTCCAATATCTGAAAGATTAAAAGACCAAAAAACCAAATTTAAGAAGATGGATGTTATTTCACCTTTTGTTTTCTTGATTTGATTGAAGTATTCGATAAAAAATTATTTGATTCATAAGTTTTGTGCAAAGATATAGTTTGCAATTTTTTGCATACAAGCTTCCGTGCAATTTATTCCAATTTATTTGTTTTTCGCATTATTTTTTTATTGTTCCCCCCCCCCCCCCCCCCCCCCCCCCCCCCCCCTCCCTCGCGATGTTCCAATTCAGAGTGACAAAAGAAGGATTTGAAATTTGTTCCGGCCTAATTTGTTGATCGTAAGTTTTGTATAGGGGGAAGCTGTCTACTACCGGATACTTAAGATTTTAAGCAATAATTTAAAAAATAGATTTTTGTATGTATTGGTTCCACTACTGATTTGAAGAGGATAAATATTTTGTTCATTTAACTATATTAGAATAAAATTAATTTACAATATATTCATGTGGTAAGAGAAATCATTTCATATTAGTTTTCACTCTTTTCCAAAAGTATTGTCTACGGCCGGACACTAAGAATTACTTCACCAAAGTTGTCACCAATGGCTCAAAAACGTAGCAAAATGACTTAAATCACTTGCACAGGTCTTGTGATTATGTGTTTTCCAATATTGAACGTACTATGAAGCCAGTCATAAACGTTTTTTTGACAAACCAGAATGAAACATTTGTTTCGAAAAAACTAGAGAAAAATTGTCTATGACCGAACAGCAAAATTTAAAGTTTCTCAGAGGACCAAAAAAGTTTTGTTATTTAATCCTTATCTTCTGCTAACCATTTGAGGGTGCTATGGAGTTGAAAAAATGATAGTTTCAAGTTGAAATCGTCTATAATTTTGAACATTTTCTTGTCCGGTTATCGACAACAATTTGGTGTCCAGTCATAACAAATCACATTTTTTTTTATTTTCCTAATATTTCGATTAAACTTCTTATTTGTTATCTTATATCTACTGTAGTCAAAAGATAATCAATCATCGATGTCGTTCATGTGCAGTTCAAATTTACAAGCGTTGGCCTAGCAGGTCTAAGATCTGCTACGTCTAACCGTAGAAGGACCCTGAAGCTCTCTGGCTCGAGGGCCATAAACATTAAGGAGAACATACCTCGGGCTAAGCCCTAAACGCAAAGGAGGCCTCTCTCGGTTCGGTCACTCTGGCCAGATCCTAGGCCGAACCGATCGCGTCAACGAGAGGAGACTCCTGTAATTCTCCTGACTCCGCTCCAATAACGTTTTGAGTCAGGAGGCTAACTCGAAGATAGACCACCTAGCCGCGTGTTCCAGAATCCAACATAATCTGTGGACCAAGTGTCTTAGCTCCCACCGGGGAGAAAGAACCTACATTATCGATCCAGCCAAAAACAACGAGCCGGCTTGAGCGAAAAAGGGAAACCAGGCAACTTCAACAGCAGCAGCAGAAATCAACTTTATACCACACCCACACAACACTCACTCAAAGTCTTAAATAAAAACAATTACTAGTTGAAAAATTCTTTTTAAATCAAAGTTCTATTTTAATAAATTCGTTTTTTCCTTGCCCAAAATTGATTGTTGTAATTTTTGTGAAAGAATTGTGATAGTATTTTCTGTAAAGTTTGTTCGCGTAGGTCCTCCGATTACCCAGTAGTTAGCCGACTCTGAGACCCAGCTCAAGGAGTTCCTTGCTACTGAGCTAGCTTGACGGGATTTTTGTTAGTTACAGAATTGAACCACTGCTCTCCAGTTTGCTATGAATTTCACCAGTATTTCGACCAAACCAGCAATCGTCTCTAGAGCTGCGTATTAAGAAGTATTTAAACTTAACTTTATGAAATGTTTAAGGTCATGAATAAGCTTATTTATGGAAATGAAAAAGTCGATGGCTCAACTTTTATTTCTATTTTAAAGGGTTTTCCTTACATTAAATAAATAACTACAAAACTCATCATTACAATGTTATTTAGTTAATCCTTTTCTAAACATTTACACATCATAAACAAATGCACAGAACACTCATCAACATTTTGAAAAAGCCGGGACTGCGTCCGAAAATATTAACCGCATTTTAGTTTCCTTTTGGAACCGGATTTGGCCAAAACAGCGCTCGTATTCGGAACTCCCCGGGTAGGAGGGTTTCGCAAATGGTTTCGCGGATTCGAGAAGGTTTTTCTTGAGTGGCATCATAACGCAGAATGATTTGCGATTCGCCGGCAGGAAACGATGGTATCTCTTCCATAGAAAATGATCTCAAAAACAATTCTTTCAAAATATATATTTCAACCTTCAACGATTAAACTTTTTTCACTGTTTGCTTTGAAATCCATTGTAAATATCAGTACTGATATAAACAAAACAAATACCATGACGTAAAATTGACAGACATATTTGACATGTCGCCTCAAGTCTCAAATAGGTTTTCTAAAACACTTAAAAGTATCTTAAAAGTTCGCTAGAAAGTGCTTAGCGAACGGAACCGATTTTCTTAACAGAAGTTACATTACAAGCGCTTAGAAATTCCGTTAACGATATTTTAACCTTTCAATGGGCGATGGAAGGTCCTGAGTAACTTTTACGTGACATGAGTCACCTGAAGCTCCCGTAAAACATTCTTTCAGACAAATGTGAATTTCGGAGTTCCACCTTTAAGTAAGAACGCGACTTTTGGTTGCTTGGGATTTTTGCATGGTAAAATTTTCATAATGTGCTACAAGTGTCGAAATTTCTACCACTTTTTCTCAACACCAGTGAACTTGCTATAAATTGTATCCATGTGAAAAATGACACTTGGTAGGCTGTGGCCGAATGAAGAGGATGCGTTTTTCTTGTCATCAAAAATTGTAGCAAATTTCAAAGTCTGTAAAAATGGAACTAAACTAGCGACGGAAGCTTTCGGAACTTTCGGGAAGCTAACCATTGGGGGCAGCAGGCAGTCCAAGGCAGACCAAGCAGTTTTTTTCTGGCTGATCGCAGACTGCTTCAATAAAGGGCGAACACGAAATTATTACGACACATTCAACAGGGCATAACTTTTTATACCGTTGTGGGTAGAAATCAACCAAATTGTGCACACTTTCTCATTGATGTGTATTGTTTACATGCTGTCAAACTCAAAGTCGTGGTTTTCGATACAACGGAAATGGAGGTGAACCAACGCGAGTCGAGAGAACAAATTCTTTCCAAACACCTGGAATTTCCTAACCTGTTGCACCGGCTTGGCAGTTGGGAAAAATGGTAAACATTCACCATTCAATCGTCTCCAAAGTGTTGAAGCGATTCCAGGAGCGGCTTACGTTGGACCACGGCAGAGGAGCTGGATGAAAACCGGGTCCGGAGAACAAAAAAATGGAGGGAAAGGTTAAGCGGATGAATAAAGCAAATCCAATTGTCTCAAGCCGTGATTTGGATAAAAAGATCGGCATGTCGCAGAACTACGTCCAGAATGCAAAGAAGAGAGCTGGACTACATACATACAAGGTACAGAACTTCCCAAACCACGATGAGCGGCAACAATCGTCGGCTAAAACTCGGGCACACTACGAGAAGATGCTGACAAAATATGACTGCTGTGTGATGGACGACGAAACGTATATTAAAGCCGGTTTTAAGCATATTCCGGAGTTGGAGTTTTTCACCGGCAAGGGCAAGTTCGATGTGGACGACACATCTTAGAAGAATAAAATGTCGAAGTTCGCCTCCAAATATCTCGTTTGGCAGACCATCGGCTCTTGCGGACTGAGGAGTGAGCCTTTCGTGACAAAGGGCACTGTAAATGGCGATATCTACAAATATGAGTGCCTCAAGAAGCGCCTTTTGCCGTTCTTGCAGCGGCACGACGAAGCTCCGTTATTTTGGCCAGATTTGGCAAGATACCACTATTCTAAAAGTGTCCTGGTGTGGTATGAGGCCAATTTTGTCGATTTTGTTCCAAAGGACATGAACCCGCCAAACTGTCCGGAGCTGCGCCCGGTGGAGCAGTACTGGGCAATAATGAAGCGGGAATTTGGGAAGACTAAGAAGATAGTCAAAGACGAGAATATGTAAAGAAAATTGGAAAAAAAAACTGAGAAACTGGTACCGGATGACTACCTTAAATTTTGGTTTGATTCTGAACATTATAAGAAAATTGGCATGACATTTTCGGTGTCGCAATAATTTCGTGTTCGCCCTTTATCTACTCTTTTTGAACTTGTTGAAGTTATACATGTTGATTTTTGTAATTTTTCTGTACACAATTTATCTAAAAATGTCAAAAGTAAGCAACTTTTCTGTTATAAATACGTACATTTCTATTAAACACTTAAATCTTCTTAAAAATTTAAATTTTTTCCCATTTATCGATACGATGTCGTATAACTAGAAACGTTTGGTGATGATGACTGTATTTTCTAGACCAACTTGATTAGGGCGCTCAGTCCAAATGTTCTAACCTTACCCGACCATGCGAGATCTAGAAGGTGATAAAATCTTCACTAAACATTCCATACATTATTCATTTCGTTTTGCATTTATTATGTTAGTTTTTCATTTCCTCTCCAGAAAAATGACATTCTCCAGGCGGCCGCTCTTCAAAATGGTGCTGTGACTCGGAAATCTCAACTCATACTAGGTGTATGAATGGATGAATAACGTTTTTAATTTTTCTGTTTTAAAGTAGGACTTTCTTCCCTCTTCAACTTGTCAAGAAGCTACTATGGCTTTGCAGTGGAAATTAAATTGGACACAAGAAGGTAATTTGAAATTACGTTACGGTCCACTTCACGTCCCACATGCGGTTTTTTTTCTAACGTAATAACATCATTAGGATGAGGATGATTTTTTTTATTCAGGGAAGTGAAGATAATTTTAAATGACAGCTTGATTATAGTTTAGCTTTATAGAATTTTAGAAGAGCACGGATTGTGATATTTTTTTCGGCAAAAAAACATCTTCAATTAATTATAACAACATATATTTTGATTTTCCTGTTCAAAAATCGGCGCTTTCATTTTCATTTATATTCACTACAGCATTTTGTAGCAGCATCTTACATTTAAATATATATATTTATACTTTTATATCTACGGGTACATCGATTTGCGAATTAATTCTCACGTTTTCAAATCGTTCTTTGCATTTTGTAAGCATTGCATATTTTGTTTGTCACTATTTGTTTAGTTTATAATTTGCTGTTTCATGTTCACTTTGAAATAATGTCTCTAAATCCAGTTTTTTTTCTTCATACAACTTTAAATTGACCAATGCTACAGTTTCTTATTTGTAAAATTTTGATGAAAATCCTGATTCCTGTTCTCTACATTTACTCGAAAATGTTTACGCACCAGTTTTCAACTATCTATCGGGACACCGAATAAAGTAAGTACAAATGCTACGAATGGTACAAAAAATTCTGTCCAAATATAGCAGCACTTCCGTTAAGCAATTTCTTGCATTTCCTTTTTATTTGTTGATTCAGCCATTTTTTTACACTACCGGCCAGAAGATTTTTGTCTTCCTCAAATGGAATATTGTTGATTTCTGTTTTGATTTGAAGCAGCGTTTTAAATTTTATTCACAAATGTTAGTTTTTAAGCTTGTTTGTCGTCTTTTTAAAGGTAGATGCAATAACTTTTGTTAGAGGGTTTCGATTCCTGGTGAAGGAAAGTATTCGGAAGGATTACTGTTTGCTTTTTTCTATAGGCATTTTTTATGGTTTGACTACTGCTTAAGCTGCTTTCTGATTTCTGGTTTGAGACACAAAAACTACGCTTTTTTTTATCTCTATAAATCTTTGGTAATGATGCTCTTGGGTTTTTGGTGGTGACTCTCTTACTAAAATTTTTCCACTAGTTTAAATCTAAATCAGTTTTTATTCGAAGATGTTTTTTTTCTTCAGGCATTTC
Organism: Uranotaenia lowii; assembly: GCF_029784155.1. Classification (NCBI taxonomy): domain Eukaryota; kingdom Metazoa; phylum Arthropoda; class Insecta; order Diptera; family Culicidae; genus Uranotaenia; species Uranotaenia lowii. The sequence goes on along the minus strand of NC_073692.1, from coordinate 314,150,920 downwards.
ATTTTAACGCTTGCTCTTCACCTGAAAACTGAGCTTCTATTTATACATTTTATTGAGAAAACTATCTCATCCAGATTAGATTCTGAAACACTACCACTAATACTGCAAGCATTTGAAGCTATTTCCTGTTTTTCTTTTACCGTTTTTTACAAACACTACAGCCTAACAATTATTTCAGGTTTAAAAATATAACAAAAACAAAATTTTGATCACAAGCTGCACAGTAAAAAATAATCTCTCTCTGTTTACATCTGTTAGAAAATCACACTAGGTTTTTGCGGCTTTGTTTTTTGTTTCCTAAAATTTTGTAGCAATGACTTTGGAGTTTTTTATTTATCGAATTTTTTCTACACACCCTGTGAAGCTTTGAACTTCCACGGGATTTTTTTTGTTCTGGTTTCTTTAAGTTCTAGAGGTTTTCTACAAACAACTATCATCATGGACGTTAGATACTGGCAGGACATTTATTTTGTTTTTGTTTCCTTTGATTGGACTATCCCAATTCCGAATTAGTTTTACAATTGTTTGAGGTCTCCAATCTAGATTTTTCTAAGCACACTTTTTCAATTTTCAAACTACTACCTAGTGTGCTTTTGAAGTTTTTGGAGACCTCAAATGGGACGTTTTTCTTACGAATTGGAGCTCAATGAGAGTTGATTTTTTTTTGAAAAACAATTTCTTGAATTTGGATGAATGTTTGAGTGTGAACATCAATGAAGTTTGTGTGTTTTTCTTGATTGTTTGGAATGTTGATTTGTAAGTGTTTGGATGTACTGAAGAGTTGGAAAATGCATTGAAATTTAATCGATGTTACTTAACATTTTCACCAAATTTATGAAGAACATTCTTGTATTGATTGACAAAATCATGCATAAGTTATAAATTACTTTTTACTTGCTGCTTACCTGCTGAATGAGAAAAAATTATACCTTAAAACCTCACAACTTAATTTTTTTGAATTGTATTCGCCATGAGCACTCCAACGAGGGTTGGATCCAAATTTCTTGTTCAAATTTTATTTAAAAAAATAATTAATCTCATGCATTAATCATATTAAACATAATTAGTTATACCTTTCAAGATAGTTTTCAAAATCTGTTCAGTTCTGAAATCTGAAATTGAAAAAAATTAATACAAGCAATAGTATACTAGTATTCATGATGGGTTAAGCTTGCCAGTTTCCCCGTTTTTTTTCAAGTTTGCCCAGATATTCCATACATAATTTGGGCAAAGTCCGGTTCGGCTGGTTGCCCGGATTTTATTGGAAAACCCGGACTTCGCCCGGATTTATTCATTTTGTTTGCCAAATCAAACAAACAAAATACAAACTGTGTTGTAATTTTTTTTATTTATGTGTCAAAAACGAAATTTATTGAGCAAGTTTTATAAAAATTAGCATGACAGGTTTTTTGGAAGCCTAAAAAACGATTCAAAATCTGCTGATGAGTTTTAATGTGAAAAAAATCAAGTGCCCTTATTGACTTTGTTGAATAATTCCCGGATTTCAACCAAATTTACCCGGATATTGCCCGGATTTTTGAATTATGATTATGATTATGATAGGTTCTTGTATGACACAATCAGATCTAATGTGTAATGTCTTGCCTCAAAGAATGACCTTTCGAACTTCAAACTTTAACCCATAAAAATTGATTGAGGAGTAAGGTGCCCCAAATGACCCGACTTTTTAAAAAATTATGCGCTGCAGGCTAAAATTAATTCTATGCCTAGTACAAGTTATCATGCCAAATTTGGGCCAGATCGAATCATGGGAAGGGGTCGCTCAACGAGTCTGAAGTTTGTCTGGGATTCTGAGACATTTTGTTGGGGAGAAACATGAAAACCCAGTTTTTCATCGATTGGGCCTCGATTGAGTCCAAATTTTCCATGAGATCTTGTACTAGGCCTAGGATCAATTGAAACCTGCAGCGCAAAACATTTCTCAGGTTTTGAAGTTTCCATACAAATTTGGGGCAGTCTATTGAGGGGTAAATCTTTTGCTGAACAAAACCGGGACCTAATCTATCAGCGGATCTGTTTAAAACTTCCAGGTTTGAATGTGGACTTCAATTTACACGGAATGCCGAAGTTTAAGCTTACCTATAAACCAAAATAGAATCAGCCAAAACAGTAAGCCAACAATGAATTTGCAACTGTGATCAATACCGGACAGCTGCAGCAGCTTGATTGATTCTTGATTTTCAGACCATGCATTGCAAGTCGTATGCTGAGGGCGCTTAATCCCCTGCAAAGTTCACACAGCCTTGACTCATCGTATTTTCAACGATTACGCTTGTCAAGCCATCATCTTCGACGCGTACTCACTACTGCAACCTTGGATCAACTTCGTTAAAACATTTTTCCTTACTCCAAACCGAAATTTCTCACACTTGACGACACCAGCTAAAGTACTTTTGAATGAGACCCATTAGCATCATTTTCGACCTGCAGTATAATCTCAACCAGTCAGTAAAGATATTTATTTAAAAAATGGATATGTAGTAGGCCTTGCCATCACTCTTGGGCCTGCTACTCAGTAAAGTCTACACAAAATTGAAGTACACCCATAGCAACGTAAAAAGCACTATAAACTATTCCAATAGTAATAAATCCACTATAAAACAACCGTCGAATTGTCAATTTTATCTGCGTACTGTTGTTTACATCCAAGTGAAGTATGCGTTGTCATTTTTTGTCATTTTTTCCAAAGAAATCTTAAAATGCGTGGCTTTACTTCCAAGCGAAGAAAACGGATTGTGCACAAATGTAGCACTGTGAGTGGTCTTTCCATCAGAAAACTTGCTAAGGAAGAAGCAGTGAGTGTCTGAGCATCTCAAACCACGTCGAGCAAAGAAGGAGAGCAGTGTACTTTCGCAGATTCCCCGAGTCGCGGTAGGAAACCTGGCCCTGCTAACCCTACAATTGACTAGAAAATCAAGGATTACTTCCAACGGCGACTTCCGGCATCAGTACGGAATATGGCTAAGAAACTAGGTACTTCATCGACTAACGTTATGCTTGCCCTACACATTTCTTGAGTATGGCATTTGCTGTTCGAACAAACCCTTCGACCAACCGTTTATCTACTGTGTCTTGCATCACCCGTTGAAAAACTTCCGGCGTCTTTGCAAGTCCGAAATGCAGTGTTGTATAGGAATATCGACCCCAAGGAGTGCTAAATGCGAAATTTGCTAGGTGGTTTCTAGGATGTATATTTGCAAAATAGGCGGATTTTTAGAGGCGTTGGGCTTTATTTTTTTTTTAATGTTCGTCGATCTTGGGTGAAAACTGCGACTAAATTGTGCTTTAACGGCAATACTTAATCATGAACAAAGCTACCTCTAGCAAACATTTGTATATACCTTTCTCCTTGACGATTCGAGGCCTGACCTCTCTTCGAAATGTGTCGAGATCCAATCTTCTGATTGTCGTTTGTATTTCAAACGTCACTTGTCCTGGACTCAGGTCTGTTACAACACATGCTCCAGAAATCCTCAAAGGAAGTTCATCTACTAACGCTTCGACTCGGATGATCTCCGACCATGAAGTCATCCTATATCAAACCAAGTAGCTCTCCCGAAATCAAAAGTCTAATAATGAAATTTCTTCATTCCTATGATATCCACCGCAAAGAAAGTTTTATTATATGATAGTTTAATGGCGTTGCGGTGAACTTTTTACTACGAAAATTCTTGATAGAAGAATTAAAGATTGAAATTAAATGACGGATAGACAAAGCAGATGCTTAATAGAAGAAAATTGAAAGATGTTGAAAATAAGCTAAGAGCATATCAATTGAGTCCCGCATCAATTGAATGGCTGGGAGAAGTAATAGCGAGAGGCGCAATTACGTTCACCCATACATCCAACCCGATGGATTGGCAAAGCACGTGCTTCCCTATCGCTTACAGGAAACGACACTCTTGAATATTTACTCCATGCTTTCTGTTCCTTGATCTACGGTTCTCTAAGCTGTCTCAGTAAGCCGGCAAGGTCTTAGTGATGTTTTTTTTTTTCTTACAGCGGGCGTAGCAATAAACGTTGTTCTCTAACGAAACCAAGATGGCAGTATCTAGGTTTTGTTGTGAACTGGACGTATGTAGGTTCTTGGAGCGCATCCAGTTCCCCACTGGTTGAATCACTCAAGTTGCGCATACTTCCTCTTCCTCTTTAGAAAAGTCGGGCGCTAAAAGAAAAACGTCACTTGTGAACTCTAACTAGTTTGACTCCTGCTGCTAGCCAACAGATTTCTGAAGACAACGTAGACGCAATACAGTAGAGGCCATCCGCTCAGTCATTAAGATAACGGACAGAGCCAGGCAAACGAAGAAGAGAGGATTCCGCTTTGCGCAGTTGTCACTTTGGACGTGAAGAACGCCTTCAACAGCGTCAGTTGGACACCGAATGCGTCGTCGCTCACCCAAATGAGGGTTACGGCATATCTGTATACTTGCCACAGTAGCTATCCAGGCAGTGGAAAGCTGCATGCACTCCAAGTGCCTGCGTCTTGCCTAACTCAAAACCGAGAGGGTGCTGATAACCAACCTGATCTCACCCCAAACAAGTACCATTGCAGTTGGACCGTGCGATATCGTGTCCAAACGAGCAATTAAGTACCTAGGGGTGACAGACTCAGTTTCACGAGTTATGTCGACTACGTGTGTAAAAGAGCGGCAATGGCCACGCGGTACAAAGCGGCGGCCCGGAGGTAGGCCCTGGGAAGACAGTGTAACCTGTAGAGACTTAGCAGCGTTCAGCGGCTGATGAACCTGCGGGCTATCAGTGGAGATCGGACCATCTCGTCCAAAGCCGCCTGAGTAGTGGCGGACGTCATTCCCATCTCGGTTTTACTAGAGGATGATGTCTATTGCTATGAAAATAAAGACACGCCCAAGGTACGAGGTGAGAAGCCCCCAATGAGGACTCGATGTCCAACTGGTGTGCTGCGACATGAGCGGGTCTAGGATAAGCTGCTCTCGATCGGCACACGACAGGTATAAAGGTGGTTGTGGTAGATAGATGCTAGAATGCTGAAATGAATGAACAGACTTATCAATCCTGGTTGGCAAAAGGTGTGCATATGCTACAATGAAACACTACTGCAATAGAGCGTTTGATTCAATTTATGATTGGCGGAATGTATATTGCTTGTAATAGTGAGCCTGGAGAAACAGCACAAAGTATCACTACTACTACAAAATGGCCGCTGAGGTCAGGGAATAGGGTGTCCAAACTATGACGAGTGGTTCTAGACGAAAAGATCGAAATTTCATCAAAACAACATCGAAATATTTTTTTCTTATTTTTCCTTTGAAGTGCAATAAAAACCCTACATTTTTATTACAAAACACTTTTATTTCGTTTACAAAGCTCCAAGTTAGACCCTTTTTAATGCGTCCAAATTTTGCGTGATCTATGCTTTAAGTATGCGGCCCCAGGTGGAGTTTAGGGAGTATGCGGTATACACGAAGCATATCGTGAGTCTTCCCATTGTAGGATGACTCCATCGACGGGGAGCATCTGAGTAGTGTGCGTCCGATTCCTTGATCGAAGCTACAAAGATAAGGCAACATCTGCTGCGTAGCGGCGGTCAGGGGTGCGCCGCGAACGTGCGTAGGATACCCCAATGTCGGGGGGTATCCGAGTAGTGCCGCTTCCTAAGAGGGAAACTGCGGGGATAAGACTTTACCTTCCTAGTAGCGGATCTCGAGAGAAGAGGGTTAACCACTGTCGGGGGATACCCACGGGTAGAGAGGCTCTCGATGCCGGGCGAGCCTCTCGAGTCGGTGTAGGATGTCGTCACCGGGAAACATCCGAGTCGTAGCGTTCCAAGTCCCGTACGTGTGTGTGACAGGTGCGAGTCCAGGACAAGCTGCTCTCGATCTGGCACACAACAGGCAGGAAAATCCGCGGGCCAAAAATCATAGGGTTGCCAGCCAAGGGGGATAAAGAAGACCGGACATCGGTCGGAGTAGACTGACCCCATCGACGGGGGGCTGTGGAGTAGAGTGCGTCCGACCCCTCGGTTTGAAGCTACAAAGATAAGACAATACATTCTGCGTAGCGGATGCCGTGGGTGCGCCGCGTTCGTGCGTAGGATCCTCCACCTTCCGGGAGTATCTGAGTAGGGCGGTTTAACGACAGAAGCTGTGGGGATAAGATTTGACCTTCTTCGCAGTGGAAATCGTTGGGAAAGGGTTATTCCACGTTCGGGGAATACCCACGGGTAGAGTGGCTCTCGACGCCGGATGAGCCATTCGAGTCGGAGTAGGATGACATCTTCGTCGGGAACCATCCGAGTCGTTGCGTTAAGTCCCGCGCGTGTGCCGTGACAGGCGCGAGTCTAGGATAAGCTGCTCTCGATCAGGCACACGACGGGCAAGTTGGCAAACCTCGAACCCTTGAGATAAGAGGTCGGGCCTCGAGTCGTTAGAGGAGAGGTCAGGCCTCAAACCTTCAGGTGGAGAGGTTTGTGTGGTCAACCCCGAGTCTTTATGAAGAGGCGAGACCCGACCCGTCGTAAGAGGAGGGATCAGGCCCCCTTATCAACAAGAGGAGGGGTACAAGTGGTCCTCGAGTCATTGCGAGGAGAGGTCAGATTTCAAGTCGTTAGAGGAGAGATCGGGCCTTGAATCGTGCAGAGGAGAGGTAGCCTCAAGTCGATGCGAGGAGGGGTCAGATCTCGAGTCGTTAGAGGAGATATCAGGCCTCAAGTCGCGAAGAGGAGAGGTTTGTGTGGGAATCTCGAGTCATTGCGAGGAGATGTCGGTTCTCAAGTCGTTAGAGGAGAGTTCAGGCGTAGAGTCGTAAGGGGGAGAATTTCGTCCAATTGCACCCATGGACCCAAAATAGCAAACTGGGGGGACGAGGTGGCTCGCCGTGTCTTGGAATACAATTTGTAAACCGGGGTTTACCACCTGTGGTTACAAACTAAAAAAGGAATTTACTTGGTCTTTTGTCGGTTGATCCTTTACAAGACCCTTTTTAGGCAGCCCAGTTCTTTGAGCAATTCTTTTGATGTTGTTACCTGTTTCAACCCTGCATTCCATCCTCCGGATAACTTTTCAGATTTTACTGGAACCAAATCCTGAGTAAATTGCGATATTTATTTTCCCCAGCTCCTTCATTGAAATCTCGTCTACAGTGAAGACCACTTTTCTGAGCTTTGCTATACCCTAGAAAAAGTCATATCTTATTTTCAGTAATTTGAATCATTTATTGAAGTTAAGTTCAGAGTGTTGAAAAGTTACTCTACTTTCTGTTAAAAAAATAGTTTCATCAATTTTAAAACAAATCAATCTCAATTTATATATTTTCAAAGATAAATGATAATGAAGGCCATTGAAATCTTAATGAGGAAAAAGTTTTTCAATCTTTCATAACTAATTCCGGCTGGATGATTGTAGGCTCTCTTTTTCTAGAAAAATAAAATAACAGAGGTATCAATTCAATTTATCAATTCATAAATCATAACCGAACACTTGAAACGATGTTTTAATAACCGTGGCAGTCCACACCTGTATCTGTGTCAAAAATCAATAATAATAATACCATCGCAATTTTCACATCATTAATTACCCAAATGACGATAATAAAATGGATGCATTAATCTCTGTTCGCATGTGCCTTTATACGGATGTGTAGCTTGCGTATGCGTGAGTGTGTTTGTGTGTTCAGGAGTACGTGTGTGTGTTTATGTGCGTGCATGAGAATGTACTCATTGTGATGGAAGCTATGCTTTTTTCTTTGTTTATTTACAAAACGATTACTACAAAAATATGCCTCGTTCAATAGTTTTATGTTTGATTTTTTAATACTTTTACGTTTCATTCTTCTCTCTCGCTTGCTTACTTTTTTTCCCTCTATCTCTCTCTCGCTCTTTGTTGTTCACTTTTGATTGATCTCATCTATCAAATATAAAAATCATTCTGCCTCGTTTACCTTTGGTTTATATTATTGGTTTCACTTAGACTGTACATAATACTTGTTTGTTACCTTGTTTTGGTTTTTTATGAGTCATTTTTATTCCGGGAATGACTTTCATTAATGTGTTGATTTTGTGTGTGTTTTCGGTATGACAATCATAAAAAAAACGCCAACGATACGACTGGTATTTTACGTCTACTCTCAGGCTCGGGTCGACCTTGATTTATGACATTGACTAGGTTACGGTTATGACCTATCGTTTGCTCCATGTTGGACCCCACCCCCTCAAATCGACAATTTACCTAGGCGTGACATATAAAATCAATAAAAGCGGTCATAAATTTTCGTACCTTCCTCTGAGCCGATCCGAAATTGATGTACTTTCGCAGGAACGTCTCGTCGTTGGCCATCAATTCTGCTCACACCGGATCACATTTCGATTAGTAAGATGTTTGTCAGAAGCTAAACCTTCTTCTGGTAGTACGTATATTGTATTTTCTTAGTGTTATGCCCCCCAACCATCAGCCAGTCATCGTCTATCATCGATGGAACAGGAAATCGATGTAGGTGTGTTGGGTTTTACCGTTGGCTCCTCCACCGCCAATTCCTCCTTCCGGATCCGTCGAAGGCCAGCAACGCCGAATGACGGCAAAGTGGGTCGTCTGGAATTGATTCGAGCGCTGGTCGCCGCGTTCCAGGGTCCCAGTCAGACAGTAGCCCATGTTGTAATCGGCCAGGGTGATGTTCGAAGACAGGTACAGCTGACGGGTTGAAGAAGAGAGGAAGAGAAAAAAAGGAATGCAAATGGCGATTAGTTTTGGCTGATTGCGGTGCTGTTGAAGTGTGTTTAACGTTTTTGTGTCTTGTGAAGGGGTTTAATCTAATTTTCATCGATTATCTTTACAGAGGATGTTGATAATAACTCAGATAGAAGATATAAGAAAAACGAAATTTTTTCTTCAATTATTTCCAACAGTTTCGAATTTTGCACTACCTGATGAACCGTTTAGAATTTCGCTCTTTAAAATATGTACACTTAAGTGGAACTATGCGTAGCTATCTAAGAAAACTACATCAGAGACCATGGGGTCAGCCCCATGACTTGAGCGGCGCAACCTTCATCTTTTTTCCTGATGAAGGCTTCAGCAATGCATCCGAATACGGATGAATCTTTCGATCTGACTACAAGGCTAGCGATCATCCCTCTGCTGCTTTAGTAGAAAAGGGAAATCTACACTTCAAATCAAACTCTTTTCCAATAATGGCCTTCCTTGGAGGTGGAATTATCGACATAAGATTCCATCCAGGACCGGCACCAAAAAGCATTTTCATTGCTGGCATTGTCCTTTCAGCGCATATGTCTGAAAAAGACCAAATAAAACATATCCCATATCCTAACCAGTGTATGTATGTATGATGGTTTTCCACCGTGGGTGCACGGATTCACCGCAGTTTCTGCCCAAGTATGTGCTCACATGCATTCTTAGATTATTAAGTTCTACAAATCTCCAATGCAACGAGTACACCATACCCGGACTCTATGCCTTCGTATGAACTGTTATGGAGTGAATGTATTGCGTGCTGATGTAGGTATATTTTGGAAGAACGAGTCAAACAGGCGGGCTGGTTTACTTACAGGTATTCCGGCATCCGTGTATAGAAAGCGCCGATGTGGTCTAGCGGATAGGCTGGCGCGAGTCTGGTTTTAGTATGCCAGGCGTACTGGGTTCGAATCCCATTAGTGGCCGACAGGTAAGATGTGTTTCCTCATATATACTGACTATATAATAAGAATGTTCTATCAGTTGCAAGCTGGCCAGGTATATACACGGATGCCGGAATACCTGTAAGTAAACTAGCCCACCTGATTGACTCGTTCTTCCAAAAATAAACCTACATCAACAAAAATACATTAACTCCACTACAGTTCATACGAAGCCATGGGGTCCGGGTATAGTGTACGAGTTGCATTGGAGATTCGTCGAACTTAATAATCTAAGAATACATGTGAGCACATACTTAGGCAGAAACTGCGGTGAATCCGTGCACCCATGGTGGATTACCAACATACAACATACATACAGGTATTCCGGCATCCGTGTATATATTTGGCCTGCTGGCAACTGATTGAACATTCTTATTCTATAGTCAGTTATATGAGGAAACACATCTTACCTGTCGGCCACTAATGGGATTCGAACCCAAAAGTTTTCTTGTCGATACCGGGAATCGAACCCAGTACGCCTGGCATACCAAAACCAGACTCGCACCAGCCATTGCTTCAAATTATGAGCTTCTAAATTCATCAGTTTGTTAGGCATGACAAATTTCAAAAAGTAAAATGGAGGGGGGGGGGGGGAGGAGTTATCGAATATTTTGGATGTATTAAAACACGGATACTTTTTATCGTAAAACGCGAGCAAGAACTAGACAAAATAACAAATTTTCAACGGCAGTAGATTCGAATGCACGCGTTCACATGGGTCCATCACATCCATCACAAAAGCGGTTTGGCTAGTAAAAAAAATTACACGAAATGGCGGTAAAACACCAAAACTTCTTCTATCCTCGTCTACCACTTATACATTAGAGTAAAAGAGATATACTGTTTGTCCAACCCTTCTGTCAGACACTCGGATACCTTCAAAGAAAAAAGAGAACATCATAATGTTTCTACTGTCAACGTTTTCGCCGCGTTCGCCTTGTCTCACATTTTCGCCTCATGTCAATATTAACACGCGCAATTCAAATTACTCTTTTATTGGTTTATTTTCGGTGAAAAAAGTGACTTTTGGTGATAAAAGTGACCATTTTTCGGAAAATAGTGACTTTAGTGACCAAATGATGAAAAAAGTGACTTTTTAGTGACTGACCCAAAAAAAGTGACCAAGTCACTAAAAAGTGACTCGCTACCAGCCCTGCAAACAGAATCATGTGATTTGCAATTTTATTTTTATTTTCAGAAAATTTTTCCACGTTAAATGGATTAACCATTAAGACCAAATGATATTTTTCACTTTTTAAAACTACCAATATCAGTTCTAATAAGTGATAAATATCATTTGGTCTTCAAACGTTAAATTATAGCAAATAAAATTAAAATTGTTGTCAGATTCTCCATTTGAGTAATCAATTGTCCAGTACGCACTTAAAAAACGTATGACTTCAATTGGCAGTAACTTTTTCTAATCTTTTATTTTATCATAGTCACCAATATTTTACAAAACAAATTAAATCGTAATATACAAAAAGTATTGATGTTGCATGAGGGTTCCCTTAGGATATTTTTTGTATTTCATAATATTTTCAAAATCGAGGAAAAATCATGAACTCAGAATAAGGGCAGAATATTCTAATAAAACTTTACTTAATGAATAATAAGCTAATACGTGTCAAAAATTCAAGTAAAAATAAGAATTTCGAATCCTGTATTTTTTCTAATGTTTACAGTTGGTGTATTGAGAACTTTTAAACTTTACAAAATTATGTACAGGTGTCCAAAAAGTAAAGCTTAACTCATTCCAATATCTAATGCATTCCTATTTTCACTTGCGTTTACATGAAATTCATGATGAAACTGCAAAATAAGAATAAGAACGAAAGATTCAATTGCACGAATTTATTTCACCCTCAATTTCCCATCATTTAAATATGAATTATGAATCTTCAAATTAATCAATAGTATGAAATTCAAAAATAAAATAATAAATTTAATTTAAAACATCAGCTATGAAACTGAATAAATTAAATGATATTTCAACATGGGTGCACGGAATATTTTTTAAATGTTAGTTATCCACCATGGGTGCACGGTTTCACCGCCGTTACTGCCCAAGAATGTATTCAAATGCATTCTTAGATTATTAGGTTCGTCAAATTTCCAATGCAAGTTCACTTACAGGTATTCCGGCATCCGTGTATATACCTGGCCAACTGGCAACTGATTGAACATTCTAATTATAAGAGGAAACATATCTTACCTGTCGGCAACTTATGGGGTTTGAACCCAAGAGTTTTCTTGCCGATACCGGGAATCGAACCCAGTACGCCTAGCATACCTAGACCAGACTCACGCCAACCTATCTGATAGACCACATTGGTGCTAAGATATTACAACATGGGTGCACGGAATGGCTGTAAATTCGCCGTCTTAAATTATATAGAAATAAATAGTTTTCAACTTGCTTCAGAACACAAAATATTTTTTAATTCAGATATGATAGGTATTTGCAATGCAATATTGGTCAATCGAAAAACTTTTAAGGAAAAAATAAATCATCGTGTACATTCGACAATGTTGATTCATTATTTTTATTTTCACTGTTTTCCGTAGCACTAACTTGATGCATATAATTCCAAAAATTCACTCGGTCCAAGGTAACCGTTTTCCAATTTCTTGGATGTTGATCAGATCTTATCAGCTAAATATACGATTGCAAAAACCTGTTTTTTTTAAATAAATAAATAAATTTACTATTTCAAGTTATAATTGAAATATTTCTTTTAAAGGAATGAAAAAACGGAACTTAAAATAAAAATCGATATTTAAATCATTATGTCTCAACATGAAAGACATGGTTTTGACTTTGGTTTAGCAAGGATTTGTAATAATGCTTTTTAAAAATTTGCAAAAAGTCCAATATTTGATTAAAACGCGGTGAATCTGTGCACTCATAGTGAAAAACCATGTATATAACACAAATTTTCATTTGAATCTATGAAATTCTTTATTCTTTACCTTTAGCATGCAAAAAAAATAGATTTTGGATGAATGGCGGTGAATCCGTGCACCCATGGTAAATTGTTCTACTAATAGGAAAAATATGCTTCAACACCTACAATATCAGGTATAATTTATAGGCAACGTGTTGAAAAATTTCAGAGCGAGGGATGCTAGAAAATATATACTAAAACAAAATTGAAGTGAAACCGTGCACCCATGGTCAATACCCATAGCCATCTAATATGATTTTATAATTAGATTGATAATGTGTTTTAATTTTTTGATTATTATTTTAAATATTCATTTTATGACATACACGCATTCGTCAACTATGCCAAAATGAAGTGATTCCGTGCAAAATTAAAATGCAAGCATGTGATAAAGAAAATAATCATTAAAAAAACAATTCTTTTCACTACTATTTTGTGTGGTGGTAACATACAATCTATACAAAGGGGAAAAAATATCGACAAGAATTTAAAGATGCCCATAAAAAATACTAAAATTGAAATACTTTGAACGTTTCATTAGTTAAACCAGGTCCTACCGGCTTCCGAGAAATTTTGGCGACAGAACACTAGCGCCAAAATAGATTTTACGGACTGAGATCCAAGCTCAAATGGTGTAATCTGTTACACACACTACTGCATAAAAATCAGAGCAGCTCGCGTTTACTTTTTTGTTTACATCCCAGTTCTCTTTAGCTGCGTTCAATCGTAAGTAGCGATTGGTTTCGACTAGTTTCTGTCAAGTGGTCGTTGTTCAACGGGCTCATGTTTTGGTCGAAACAGGTCTGGTCGTTGTTCAACGGAGCAAGTTGAAATCGATTGAAACTAGTCGAAACCGATCCAGCTCGAAAGCAGGATTCATTTCTACCACACTAACACACATGCAGCGTGTGTGTCAGACAGAGATGCATGTTTTTGTTTCGTTTTCGCCATTTCATTTTCGTCAAGTGCTCTGGATGTTTGGATTCAGTCGGCAGTCGGTTCTGTGTGTTTCGAGTCGGTGGGATTGTCGCTGTGCTAACTCTTCCTGCAATTATTCCTGTGCTGTGCGGTAGAAGACGTTTGCACTTGCCCCGGGGGGAATGAATGAAATAAAAACTTATCATAAAGTTATCTTATTTATAAGAAATTTAATGGTTTTACCTCACGAATGTGTTTGAAACAAGTCCACGCAATTTTTGTTATTCATTTTTTTGTTTGCGGACGGCTAAGACCAACCCCCTGGCAACTTGACAGTTCTGGCGAGTTTCGTGTGCCTGATTGAAATCCGCAGGTGTCGCTTGTGTACCGCTTGTTTACATACTTTTCGAGCCATGCGTATGGAAAGGGCAGATCATAAAATGTGGTGCAAATCATAAAATTCGAATGAATGAAAAAAAAAATTCAACCGAAATTATTATTCTCATTGAATATTCTACATATTTATTTATTGTATAGGAACAGTTTTCCATAAACCGAGAAATGTTCTTCTATAATTTGAAAGTTTTGTTATACTAAAATTTTCATATGTATCGCAGTTTATTAAAATCATTCGATGATTGTTGTGTTAATGTTTTGTTTTACATTTATTTTGTACGATCGTCATCAATAGTTTTGGTGGAAGGGGTTCTTTTCCCAAAAATCTGCCGTATATCAGTGAATTATTTTGATCAGTCCAAAAGTTTTAAACGTAATAAAGGACATACAGATTTACGTCTGTGTGCCCTTTATTCGACTGAACTTTTGAAAACAGATTCACTTTACGTATAACTGAACTAATTTTCAATTCTGAACGTTTTTTTCATTTGTTGAATCGGATAAAAGAAAACATATTTCCATATGCGTCCTTCCGACATGTTAAGTCGCTTGATTTTCGATTTGACAGAACCAGAGAACCAGAAAAAACTGGCACACGCGATTTGTATGGGAAACGTCAAGTTGCCAGGGGGTTGGCTAAGACCAAGATGGTCACTAATGTGAACACGTCCACAAAAAGCAAACCGCCAAAATGTCGCGGAACTCTGCAGATGCATAGGAAAATAAATTCAGATTGTCCCATCATCGCTTTTTCAGTATAATTTATTATTACGAAATTTTTTATTTCAATACATTTAAGGATTCCATGCATATCAGCTTGTTTTCTAGCCCGTTACGATACGCGTCTAAATTTTCACGTGATCTGTTTTGGTCTGTCTAGAAATTCGTGTGCAAAACGCACAAAACACGCATTAGTATTGGTGTAAGTATGTTCAACGGCCGACCTGGTTGAAATCGGTCGAAGTCAATTGGAAAGAGACAGATTACCAACTGTCAAAATCCATTCCTACTTGTTTCGACCTATTTCAACCTGTTTCGACTAACTTCCATTGAACACACATTTTGTTTACAGCACAGTGGACAAAATTGCATAAAAAAAATGTGAATTTTTACAAAGTTGTTTAAATGTGTTGAATATATCTGTAACTGGATTGAACATTATGAGCTTGTGGAATATATGCCAGCAGTTGTTTTAATTTTTGATATTTTTATTTGAAACATTTATTTGCCCCGTATAAATAAAACATTGATTCTGTACGAGACCCTCGTTTCAAAATTCATTCAATCAAAACTTGGCAGTTTAACAAATGTGAGAAAATGAACTTGAAAATTATTCGAGTAGTGTCTTATTTTACATAAATTTGGCATGAGACATCCTTCCCTGTTTCACAAAGTGACATGGGTTATTCAAAACAATAAATCATCTATTACGTCAAATGTTCAAGTTTAATGAATTACAGTTAAAATGTAACAATTGTAAAAACCTAGGTAACTGGGCAGGACAATTAGGTTGTTTGGCTTGCAAGATTCTTTCCTCCTGGGATCCTATATCGGAAATTCCGTCTGCTGTACAGCTGTAATTCGATTTGGTTTGGATTTGAAACATAAATTTATACACTTTCAACTTATCAACTTACCGGAGGAATAGAAGATTCCATTTTTCTCGAATTCTGCTAAAATGTGTCGCACTGGCAAACGATCGAGTTCGGTGTTGGCTGATTCCTCGCAAGAACGGGCAGCCAAAATAAATGACCCATCTGTCTAATTGGTTCTTCTTGAATTTTTCATTAGCCGTTCTATCGGATACTAAGCTGAAATTAAATTCGTTGATAACACATTCCTGAATCTCCTTCTTGCATCCTGATTTGGATTCAGAATCAAATTTCGTTCACTTTTAGTTTGTTAACTTACCGGTGTAGCGAATTTCCTTGAACTTTGATGAATACTAGGGGAATCCGTTCCGCTGGCGAACGATAGGGGTCAGGGTTGACTGGAAACGGCCAGTTGCAACAATATGTTCCATCAAAAGTGGGAAAGAACAACAATTCACCCATAGTGCAAAATGATTGGCATGAACAATGTAAACAAAAATATTGTTTGGGAAAAGTGACGTTTGTTTTCAATGTATTAGCGAGAGGTGCAATCGTCAAGTGCAAAGCTTGGATCCCATCTCGTTGGATGGCAGCACCATATGCATTGTGTTGTTGTCTCCGAAGATTCGTTCGTGAAATAATATGCCCGATCATCTTGATAGTTAGGGATCTTTGGTTAAACATAAGCACACTATTTCTCCTATTAGATATATTGGTTCATTATCATTCAATAAAAATTACCTAAATTGACATACTTTAAACTTTTCTTTCAGATTTTCTAATAATGAACAATTAATATATGTTTAAAAAATAATGATAAAATAATCGATATTGTTTTAATTTGTGGTAAATATGTATTGTGAATTTGCCAAAAATTTTCTAAAATTTGTTGATGCGTTTCCAATTTATGCCTTATCTAATATTTAATGATTGAATATATAATAATTCGTAATCCTCTTTTATTTTGATTTGCTTCTAGTTTAAACTTGTATTAAGAAAAATCCGAGCAGTAGTAAGGACCGGTATAATTAAGTTTCCAGAACTACGTTCTTCTGACACAGTTCATATTATTAGAAAAAAAACCTTTATAAATTGCATCAAACTGGTAATAATAAATTATTAAAATATTAACAACGTATTTTTATTTTATTTTTACAGCAGCCGTAACCGAGCTGGTTACAGTTCCGAAAAAAATAATCTTAGCTTATCAAAAAATATTTTTGCATAACTTCATTGGTTTTCGGCAAAAAATAACCTGAATATATGCTGCTTTTAAATTAGCCTTGTGCGCAAATATTTAAAATACATGCCGTTGAAATAATTCCGTGGAAATGCTTACAGGAATATTTAAACTTTACTGTGAAATCACCGTCAAAGTTTTGAAAACTTCGATTCAATTATGAAGTGTGGAGCAAAAACATTTGTTAAATCAACAACTTAAAAACTATCTAGAGAAAACAAGGAAAAACACTTAGCTGAATCTGGATCCTTTCCGTGTCTCGATGTCAAATGACCCAATATCGGTCCGGTGGGCCAAGCACCAGCCCAGGTCCGCCACTTGAAAAACACAAAATATTTCCCTTAACTTGAGATTAGTAAAAGGCACTTCACTTTAAGGAATAATTACATTTTTTTCTGTTTTTCGGGTAAATTAATAGAAAAAATGTCTTCGGAAGAAAATTTTCGACATTTCACTCCGGCAATGCCTACTCGACAAGTTAAGGCCGCGATTATGGAATTTCCCTAAATATTCCGATCGTCACTGTAAATTTGTATTGAGCAAAGGATGTTTCCAGAGGTTTGGAAACGGCAGAAGCTGGTTCTGCTGCCCAAACCAGAAAAGTCTTTGGGGAACCCATCGGCATACAGGCCAATATGCCTATAGTTCACATGGTGAGATTTCATTTTCATGTTTTCTATTATCTTCACCTTCTTGGATTTTTTTTTGTTCAATTGTATCTAGTTTTAAATTTATAATTTCGTTGTCATTTGTTTTTTTCAACAACTTAAGAATAGATTGAATCAAAGCTTGTAAATTTTTTTTCCACTGTTAATCAGTTTTATGGCACCTTTTTTTTAATGTTTGTTTAACTCAAAATTTTTCTATCTAAATCCTCGAGTTTTAAATTGAAAACTCTTGAAAGAAATCTTAGAAGCCTTCCGTTTTATTTTCTTTTTTCTTAATTCAGTTCTCTTATTTTTGTAATTTAGAATTCCGCCTTCTCATCGAAATTCCACAGCTAATCAATAATTCAACCTCACCATCTCATCGAAGTCAAATATTGTATTCAAAGAACTTCGCCTTCCCATCGAAGTCCAATAAGTGTAATTAATTTTTCTTTCCAATTTTGATTTTGATTTTCTTTTCTTTTTCAGAAGCTTCACCTTCCCATCGAAGTTCCTTTACTTATGAAATATCTTTTATTTTTCTTCTTATCAATGCATAATTTATTAGGATCTCCGCCTTCTCGTCGAATCTCATCACCAAAGGTTCGGACATGTGGCCTGCCGGTTAGCCTAATATACGGTGACGTGGACGAGACACCCAAATACGTGGTATTCTTTTGACCAAGATTTGAAGAGGAATGTGCCAACATAAACTATTTGAGAGAGTTATTTTGAATAGAATGATGATTCACATTAATCAGAATTCTATGAACCAAATGAACAATTTGGTTTTCACAATGGACATTCTACCACACATCAACTTTTGAGTGTAGCTAATATGATTAACGCTAGTAAATCTGAAGGTAATTCAATTGGTGTTGCTCTTCTAGATATTGAAAATGCTTTTGACAGTGTTTGGCACAAAGGTTTAGTAGCTAAATTAGCTCGGTTTGGTTTTTCTGTATATCTCACAAAAATTATTCAAAATTACTTGACTAGCCGAACCTTACAAGTAAGCTATCAAAATTCATACTCTGAAAGGACACCCATTAGAGCTGGTGTCCCTCAGGGCAGTATACTTGGGCCACTTTTATACAATATGTTTACTTTTAATCTTCCTGATGTACCAGAAGAAAGAGGAAGAAGATTGTTTGCTGATGATACTTTGCTTTCAACCAAAGGTCGAAATTTACGGGTGGTACGCAGTAGATTGCAACAAAATTTAAATTCCTTTTTGAATTACTTGAAAATGTGGAAAATTTCTCCTAACGCTTCCCAACTTATTTGATTTCCCCATAAGCCAAGAGCAAATTTTTTAAAAACCTAATGAAAATCATTCCCTAACTTTTAATGGGGTTTTATTAGAACGGTCTGATCACGTGAAGTACCTGTGACCCTAAATCTCTTTATTCTCTCATCAACAGGAAACTATGCCAGAGAAATAAGATGCAGTTCAGATTTGGTCTAGCTGCTGCGCGACGAGGAGAAAGCCATCCAGAGGATTCAGAACAAGGTTCTGAAAATGATTTTGCGGCTTTCACATTGGCACAGCACCGAAGATCTTCATCGGATTGCGGGCATTGAATCGATTGAAAAGATGGCCAACAAAATCATCTCCTACTTCAAAGGAAAATCGTTGCGGTCTTCCATAGCAGAGATTCGTCCTCTTTATAATTAATTTAATTTTAAGATAGTTTTTTGTCTTAAGTTTAAAAAAAGCTGTTGAAACATCAGCAGTTTAAAATCGTGCTTAGACATAATGAAACAACCTATATAAATCATTTGATTTGTCGTTGTAACATCAAATAAAATCAGGCTGACGCAACATGAATAGGGGACCGATAGGTCAATCTTCATGTTATTCGAGGAGAGATGAGGCCTCGAGAGGAATTTCTCATTTAAGTGGATTAATTAATATCATATTGGTAATTTATACAAACTCGAGTGTAGAACCGTCTTCGTTGACAAAATAGAAAGTTTTTCAAAGAAGGAAAATGTTTTCTCTTGAAGGTTCCTAATCCTAATCGGTTTCAAGTAATTGTTCATGCCACAACGACTTTCTAATGGGGCCCATAAAAGTCACTCAACAGCAAACAAACCACAAACGAGCTAGACGGGCGCGCGTTCGTTTGAAGTTGAAATCAATTCCCTACGCACAGCGAAATGCTGCTTCAATCTTCGCACACATTCGCATGAATGAAAATAATCAAAAAAAAAGTAGGAAGCTTCAAGTAGCATTAAGCCACCCAACCGAATCATCATCGTTCATGAAAGTCAAAGTCAGCAATTTGCAAGCATCACCGCAGAGCAACGCAAAGGAAGCGTTTCCACAAAGCAGCATTCGGGAGTTCCTTTTTTTCCGCTCTCTATAGCTAGACGGACGATTCAAAGGCAAATTGCGAATCGAACCGCAACGCAGTAAAGTACTTCCCTTTCACCCACACACACATATCAGTCCCTATCAGCTTCCGAACTTCTTCTTCTCCAGGAACCATTCAGTAAGTTTCATCTTTCGTCGAAACGCAATCTGATTTATGGCAAGGAAAATAGAAAAGAAATCATTTTTCCTTTGATATATGGCAGGCATGTCAAACTCGTTTAGGTGTGCGGGCCGCATTAAACATTTTCTTTGACGTAGAGGGCCGCAGCCAAAATCAGTTAGAAAAATAACATATTAGTTTCGCAGAGATTAGATACAATACAATGGAATATAGTTATACGTAAACTTGGAATAATATTTTGCGTTGAATTTTTGTTAAAGCTTTTAATGTTTAACATTCTTATTTTATAATGTGTATACTAATTTATAAATATCAGGTTGAAGTTCATTTGTCACTGACGCTTTCAATATTGATGATAAATTTGTATCAGATAATCTCGAACGGTGAGAAGTTTTTGTAGCTAGTAACGATTCTAGGTGAAGTATGTATTTACCAAATGATGAAGCCTCAATAGATCTTTTTAGTTCTTGACACGTAGAGAAGTGCACAAGGTTTTCTTTGAAAATTTGGTTGATCCATAACCGTAACTTCGCTTGAAAGTTTTTTACATCATCACAAGCAGTTATAATATTTTTTTCTTTTCCTTGAAGTTTTAAGTTCAAATCTTGCAGGTGGCCAGTGAGATCAACGGCAAATGCCAAATCCTAAACCCAGTCGTCTGCTTGAAAATGTCCAACAGGTTCACCTGCCATTTCAAAAAATAATATTATTTCCTCTCGTAGCAAAATCTTTTTAATATTTTGTGGCAGGAAAGCCAGCGTACTTCTGTGTAGTAGGGAACACAAACGAATTCATGTCCGATTTCTTCCAAAAATGTCGAACATTGGCGATGATTCAAGCCACTGGAACGGATAAAATTTATAGTATCTGAAACTGGTTTTAGCACATTTTGGAACTTTGATTGCTTTGCGCATAATGCCTCTTGGTGAATAATACATTGAAAATGAGCAAATTTGAAATTGATGCGGTCTCCCTTATTTTCGCTAGCAGTTTTGCACCATTAGTTGTATTAAAATCTTGATTAATGGCTTATTTCAGATTTTTATAATTTTATCTTCATACTTTTTTGAACGAACAATCACTACTTCCCAAACAGTATATGGGTCATTCCATGTCAAGTGTGCACAGCGAAAAAAAAAATCTTATCCAAAATTCGCCAAACTTGGCAGAAAGACTTTCTGAGGCCTACAAAACAAATCCTCAATTTTTGAGAGTGATCCGCCCTCCCCTCGTTCCAGGACCCTCCCTTCTTTTTTTCTAGATTCTGAAAAATTCATCATTTTTAAAATGCAATATCTCCGGACTGAAAAATCATACCAAAATGACAAAATATGCGTTGTGTAGATTTCATTAAAATCTATCGATTGTTGTTATTCATTTTTTGAAAAAAAGAATTTTTAAACGTCAAAACACAGCTCTAAAAATAAAACGTTTGTTTTCTCAAGGAAAGTATATTTTTTTCTTGGATTTTATGATTTCATCGTTTTTTTGAGAAAATTTTACGTAAGAACCAACCAAAATCTCAATATAATATTTCTAGTTTTCGAGATATGAAAGATTGAAGTTGTATTGTCAAATAATTATTTACTCGCAGCGCTCAGTGATTTTACTAGACTGCATTAATCGTCGATATTTTAAGCCACACCCTCCATGCTTGATCAGACTTTTTGTTTTCATGATTTGTTTTATAATTAAAGAAAATGTCAAATAAAGTTTGAATGAAAGAAAAAAAATTTTTTTATTGGTTTTATGAAATATTTTTATTTGTAAAATATCTATTTTTTCATTTATTTCTTACATACATTGAATATTTTATATTCCGTGGAGCTTGAGAATGTTTTCATTCCAATTTTTTCATCATCAAAAGGGATTGCGGCGTGAAACGAACGAATTCCTTTGATTGCCACAGATGCTTCAAACCTTCCAGTCAATTTTCTTTTGATTTGAAAGCATTCATCTGATGCAACATAAGCAACATTCATGCTGCAGTTGTCTGAAGCCCACTCACACAGCTCCTGAGCAGTCTGAATCGAAGCTCCTTGCAAAGATGCTCGCGTAGCCAGTCTTTTCAGAGTCCCTCCAAGCCCATCGCTAGGACCTTTTCCGTGAGCGGTCGCGAAAAAATTCCATTCAGCTGGAATGCCGAAATCTGCTTCATGGTGCAACAGATTTATCATGTTGAAACGATTTTTATATTGAGAGACTGCCCCATCAGAAAAATAAATAATTTTCCTCAGTCCATTGAAATTGGTTTTGAGAAATTCTAATAATCTTTCCTGGAACGCATACACCGTAGAAGTAATATGCTCCAAGCAATTTGAGATAACCACGAAGTTCGTCGCAACTACCTTTGAATTATCGGAGTAGTACATCGCAAATGGGTGTACCGTTGCCTGGTTGTTGTTGTAGTGGACATTTTGCACGCTATCCTGGTAGACAAATGCGTAGTTTTCCGAGAAATCCGCTACTACAAGTACCTCTCCAGCTTTAAGGTTATCTCTTGTTTTTTTTGAAACATTCCATTTGTTTCGATGAAATGAAATCGTGTTTCATAACAGATGGCATTCGGTCAATAAATGTTTCAACAAATGAATGTGAATCAACAACAATAGTTGTTAAATTACACTTTTCTTGCTGTGTCCACTGTTTGTAACGAATTTCTTCGAGCATACTATCATCAACGTGGGCCCACAAGATTTTCTCTATTTTTTTCAAGTCTCCACAACCATTGGTCCTACACTCTCCTAAATAGCAGTCATCAGTAGGAGGTGTGCAAAGACCAAGTTTCAAACAATCTCGATAATTGTTAAACACCAGCTCACCATTGATCTGCAACACAAACGTTTATGAAACATCTAGCTAAGAATAAAATTTTCGATACAATATTTACCTGCAGCTGATTTAATCCAGCCCCAACGAACATCAACTTGAAATTTTGATGTATCAAGCATAAACACACAGAATGTGTTCCTGGTGATCCAGCTAAAACACATTCTGCGGGACGTAGTTCGGCAAATTTTGAAAACCCTAATTTGACCTCCGGAAACTTTTCTTTAAAAGACATGTATAGTTCACGGAGGTTGCATAGGATTAACCTTTTTTGCTTGACGACTCGGAAATTTCCTTCCTTCACGGATTTACAGTCTTTTTTGCCCGGAAGCTCCTTACTATTGTCAGGTTCTCGATAAAACTGCTGAACAAGACTTCTATTTTCCGAGGAGAGCAATTTCCCTATTTTTGGTGAGGGAGTACAAAGTATTCCTTGTTCCGCAACACATTTTTTTGTTTTACGAATCAATCTCGTGGAACAATTAAATTCATCTAAAATGGAAATGTCTTTAAAAAAAGTTACAATGAAATGCACTTTGTTTAATACCTTTAATTTGAATTATGGTCCAAGACTTGGGCAACACTGATAGTATGAGCATCTTGTCTTCAACCTTTGAAACTTTTTCAAATCTGTCTTTTAATTGATTAATTATTTCACGACCAGCGAAGTAAAATTTGTCAAGATGTGGTGCTTCAGTTTCATTCTCTGTTTCCACATCCGAACAATTGAAAACTGTGAGATTGAAAAAAAAACAATTAAACGCAACTTAAACATTGATGAAAATTAAAATTTTTTCAATTGGTATTTGTTATAAGTTTCATTTGATTCTGAATTTTAAACGCATCTTATTAGTCAAACCAATTTACCTTGATTATTCTCTTCCATGCTTGGTTGTTCCAACAGAGGACCCGGTTCGAAATTGAGTTCTTTCGTAATTTTATTCTCGATTTCCAAACGACACTGAAGACACAATTTTTTCCCTTCAACTACGCCTATCATCGAATCTTGGCAAAGATCGTGAAGTTGTGAACTAATTGCTTGCAATCCAGCGCGCCGTACATTTGTATGCAATTCCAAAGGGTTGCAGCATGTTTTTTGCGAAACAGGGTACAATTTACCGAACTTGTTAGAATGATTTTTGCAGATAGACTTTAGATTATGCACTTCTGATCGCAATTTGAACAAATTCCATTCTCTTGAGGTGAAAAATCGTTTGTTCTTGAAAAATTTATCCACTGAACATCGCTCATGAAGTTCCTTTCCAACTGAACACGCTGCTTTTGCCATTGTCAGAAAATTCAAGACTGTTCCCGACTATTAAGAAGCTTAACAAAGTGAGTCACGAAAACAACTCCGTTCCGATTCAGTAACAAAACGCAACTGAATATTTCTCCCGCAATCTTCGATTTTAGAAGTTGTATTCAAAACTATTGGTAAGTAGCAGCAAGCGAGCGCGTAGCAAGCAGTTGTTGCAACAGTCCGTTCACAATGGTCTGTGAATCAGTTGGAAAAAAACGTTATTGTTCAGTGGTCCACTCGGTATCAACAAAAAAAAAATCTGCTGTGCTGAGTTGCATAAATAAAGGCGATATATTGATTGTACGTCAATAGTCAGTGTTGGTAGATCAGTACCGCCAAAATTTATGTATGTTTAGCAGTCAACAAACGATCAGATTCTCGACATTTACAAATTTTCTGTGAATTAGTATACAGTGAAAACCCGATTTTGTCACACACCGATTTTGTCTGCCCCCGATTTTGTCTACCCCCGATTTTGTCTCATTTTTTCACCCGATTTTGTCATCATTTTTTATTCAACGCAAAAATACTAAATATCGCCTTTTTCGTTTTCGTTGAACATCTCAGCGTTGAATGAAATCATTCTGAAGGGACAAAACTGATGGATGATTACAACGATATTGAAAGTGAAGATGATTGATCAGGGACGTTTCAAGATTTTTATACAAAAAAGTCAAGTTTTAAACAGGTTTTTTGTTATTACTATTTTTAATAAATCAAAGTTGTTGAATACAATAATAACTAAATATGATGGTATAACAGTACATATTAAAGTAATCTTAAGCTGTGTTTTATTTGTTTGGGCTTTCTTCAAAGCAATCTCTCTGATACGTCGCAAGAAGATGACATCATCTATAGAGAGATCTGAAGCATCAGACCAATCAACTATGTTGTCGAACATACGTACAGCTTCAACATCATTTATGTTTCACATAAATCATTTGGGGTAGATGCCGCTGATTCTGAGTCTGGTGCCACATCCGAAATTTTTAATGGCTCCAATGATTCTAGGGGCTCGTTTAATGCTGTCTGATCATCCAGCGTCATGTTCAGAATTTTTTCATTCGCAAATGCTTTACTTGCATATCTCTCCTCAGGGTCCTGTGGCAAAATAGTTTCATCGCGGTTGTTTACACCAATCAAATGGATCAAGAGAACACCATCTTCGTGAACGAGTTCGTTATTTAAAATAATTTCAATTTTCTTCCATGACTGCTGGATTACTGAACGCTTTATTTCACTCCATGCATCGTGCATCCAGAAACATACATTCCTCAACGTTATGCTCTTCAAGCTTTGACCTATATCGATTTCGCGAGGCATGACATATAGCAAAAGTTTTTGACGATATTTTAGTTTACAGTTCTGAATTACATTCTGGTCCATGGGTTGAATCACTACAGTCAAATTTGGAGGCATAAAAAACAGTTATCAAACCATCATCGCTTTTTAGCTCATCATTCATATGATGTGCTGAGCAATTATCTAGTAAAAACACAGCTTTAGGAGGAATAGACATTTCGGCTGAAAATTTGCGTACTGCAGGTACGAAGTCCTGCAGGAACCAGTTTTGGAAAATCATTCGAGAAATCCAGGCATTTTTAGAGGCGAAATATGTGACGGGCACCTTAATTTTTTTGATTATGATTTAAACGAAGGTTCAAATCTAATCTTCAGTAAATTATAACCAAAAGAAATAATTAGATCATTAGGATTTGAACCATTTAAGATTATTTAATTTTTCTGATAATACCGGTCGAAACAAGGTGTTTAAAGAAACGTAAAAACAATATTGTATGATGTTTTGAATGAACCTATTACTAGTAATATGTCAAAAAAGGGAATATCTACTACAAAACCTCTGCACTGGGATAATATACGTTTTTTATAGTCATTTATTAGATTATAACGGATTAAAATCATTTTTTTTTCAAAATCTCCCGATTTTATCACTCTCCCCGATTTATCACTCTAAAATTCATCATGGGGGTGATAAAATCGGGTTTTCACTGTAACAGTTTAATGATAAAATGAACCAAATTTTCATATTAATTCATCTGCAGCAAAACGAATTGAAACACAAAACTGTTATTTTATTTTATAAGTATCTTATCTTTACAAAAATGTATTGATTGCTGCTTTGTTAACTTCAATATGTACGCTGATTTTAAATTGAATTTATCCAGAAAACTGTGAATGGGAGTATCAAAAATTTAAGGGGCTACTATGAGAATCTATTTAATGAACAGTAAAACTTCAATCTTTCATATCTCGAAAACTAGAAATATTATATTGAGATTTTGGTTGGTTCTTACGTAAAATTTTCTCAAAAAAACGATGAAATCATAAAATCCAAGAAAAAAATATACTTTCCTTGAGAAAACAAACGTTTTATTTTTAGAGCTTTGTTTTGAAGTTTAAAAATTCTTTTTTTCAAAAAATGAATAACAACAATCGATAGATTTTAATGAAATCTACACAACGCATATTTTGTCATTTTGGTATGATTTTTCAGTCCGGAGATATTGCATTTTAAAAATGATGAATTTTTCAGAATCTAGAAAAAAAGAAGGGAGGGTCCTGGAAAGAGGGGAGGGCGGATCACTCTCAAAAATTGAGGATTTGTTGTGTAGGCCTCAGAAAGTCTTTCTGCCAAGTTTGGCGAATTTTGGATAAGATTTTTTTTTTCGCTGTGCACACTTGACATGGAATGACCCATATATAGAAAATAGCACAACAAAGAAACTTTGAAGCGTGCTATCTCGAAAGTAGCTTTTGTGCACTTATACCCCTTTGGCTCTGAGGGCCTCATATGATGTGATAGCAATGGTTTACAAAAAAAACTGAACTTCATTTATTGACATCAAGTTTCAAATTTAAAACCTAGCTCTGAATCCGAATAGAAGTCAAAAAAATATCTGCGAAGAGCAGTTTATAGGTCAGATTACAGAAAAAGACAATTTTCTGAACAGTAGCTGAAGATATTTTTTGAAAAACACAATTACTTTTTTTCATTTTACAGTATTTTAAAAACTGCTCTAATCAGATTTTTTTTTAAATATTTTTTTTCAATTCAGTGACTGATATGGTATTAAAAATGACTCTAAATTTACGAATAAAAATATTGTTAACTAGTGTTATTAAAAATGTATGCTGTTTATACTCACGTATTCGGATAGGTTTGAGACCATAAGAAGACTCCAGCGGTGGGATATGTTTTTGTTCAATTCCGGTGCAACCAACACACTTACCACAAAATTAACTGAACGCTGGACAAGTGGTCACTGAAATACGCGTGTTTTTTTGAGAGGAATGTTGAACATCGAAAAACATTTGCATTCAGTTGAAAACGTTACATTCAATTTTAGTTTTTTACAGTAATACTTTACACAAAAATCAGTGGTGTTTTTTTTGTGACAATTTAAGACGGGGCTACGCGGGCCGCATTGACCAAGACCGCGGGCCGCATGCGGCCCGCAAACCCCCAGTTTGACATGCCTGATATATGGTATATGGCTCGGTTTGCCGTTAAGCTTGTGCCGATATCAACGATAGGGAATGGGAGAATAAAGAAAGCTGAGCAGCTTAGCGAAATCTAATATCTTGGCTCGCTAGACGATTGGGAAAGTTTTTGTACCCGCTCGATGGACGTTGTAAAAGGAATTTTTCCCTCGTAGGAACTGAGGATATCGTATATATAATATTTTTTCGTAATTTCTCACTAAAATACCTGTGTTTACTTATTTTGTTACAAATTTGGCCTATTTTTCCTACTGAACGAACATTGACGAAAAGTAGTACATCTCGACACGCGCATATCTTTTCCGCATGTATTAAAAATTTGATAAGTTGCGCTTCTTGACGATAACACTTGTTTATTTTGAAGAAAACTCGATTTCATTCTTTATCTCAAATCTCGCTGGACCAAATTTTAGAAATTTATTATATCAAATTTAATGAAAGCGTTTTTTTCAATTTTGTATGACAGAGTTTTGTAATTGTACTACCAATATTCTGTCGTTACGCCACATTACACGATTTTTCTGCAACAGGGTTTTGCTCTTGACGCAACGGAAAAGGTAGCACTGGATTTTCATCAATAACTTATTTCAATGGTGATCAATTTGTTTTGTGTGTGAATTTGTTGTGGGTGGCGAATGGTAGACAATGTGCAACTCGAAACCCCATACTCCCAGCCTTCGGGTAGAGGTCATATCACCCCTTGTCTTGCCACTCCAATTCTCACTCTCCCCATGGTGCCAGCTGGGGTGCAAGTAACCTTAGAGGAGTTCGGGTACCAACCCCAATGGATGCTTTGGTCGCATGCTAACTGAGATACGGAACACCGTGTCAGGGGCTACGTGCCGAGTGTAACAACCTCCTGCTGGTGGTTTTCGGGACCTTACGACGGTCCTCCTGTGGGATAGTGAGGTTAGCTTAGGGCCTTACGAGCCCTTGACTGAAAAGAAAACTAGCAACGAAAAATGAACAAGAAATTTAGGATGGAAATCGGCAAAGACCCACGAGACGAAAATGGACCAGCAATTGTAAACTTGGAACATGGAACTGCCGATCTCTAAACCTCATGGGCAGTACCCACGTGCTCTCCAACGAACTAAAGAGTCACGAATTCGACATCGTAGCGCTGCAAGAGGTATGCTGGAAGAGCTCAACGGTACGTGCGTCAGAGATGGTCATACCATCTATCAGAACTGCGGCAACACGATAGTTGTTCAAAGCTACAGTGATGGAGTAGATGCAGAAGCGCGTGATTGGTTGTTGGCAATCGACCTATGAATGTGCTGGTTGAGGATCAAGGGCCGGTTCTTCTACATCAGCACCATCAATCCAACACGTCGCAAACTGTCATCACCGCCAGTGTGGTAGAAAATATACTTTTTTTAGGAAGGTCATCAAAAGACCGTTCACGGAGTCCGCAACATACCCGACCGTAAGAAAGGTCTGAGAAGCTCTTCGAGTATTTTTCCTTATCGGGATCTTTAGCGTGCTATCTTGGATACTGGTCTTTGTAAGACACCCCTGTCCGTCTGTACGGAAGCCTTTCGACGTGGCCCATCTTTGGAATCCGCCACACGAATCACCCGACCTCGAATCCACCCGTTTCTGTCCGTTTAATTAACGATTATTTTTAAATCTACTACAATATCTCGGAACCACTTAGTATGCCGTGCAATGCTAGGTAGGTATTCTTTTACCCATCTCTTCCAAAAATTATCAACTGCTGTGATTTCAATTATTACGGTGGGCTAATTGATCATCTCTTCATGGTCTCGATGGCTGAGTGACACCGCTGGAGCATAGCTTCATGAAGTGGTTCGTCGTCAAAGCTTCGTTTGCTTCGTCGTCTATCGGAATGAAGACCTTCCGCTTCACGAACTATGGTGATAAAGGTTTCCTCGTTCGGCGTCTTGGTGGTCAGCCATTGCAGTCTTCTGCTGGTGGGTTGACGATCCATTTTGCTGAGCTGTTTGTAAAACTTTCAGAAATATCATCGTGATCTATTGCTTTCTATGACTAGTTTGAAGGTCTCGCAAAATTTGTACCGTTGTCACTGTAGATACCCTATCAACTGATGAAACGTCGTATAGCCATTTTTCCCGACTCGGAGCTAAGCGACTTCCAAACACACTGCTCTCATAAGGCATGTAAATAAAAAGGGCAACCCATTTCTTTGATACGCTTCTTCCAATTCGCATATTCATAGGTCCAAAGTAATCCAACCCTACTAAGGTAAGGGCCGCACAAATGCTTGAAGTCTTGCTTTTGGTAGGGGTGCCATTCGAGGTTTTGCGTTCTGTAGTTTTCGAACTTTCACCAGAGACATTCTTTCGAAACTTTAGGTTCCGAAGATTTCCGATGTTGTTTGCATGGAGTAATTTATCATGATAGTCCTCTACAATGAGTGGGGTCACTCGGTGTTGTTTAGGTAGGACTATCGGATATCGAGCATCAAAGAACACGTACGATGCAGCGACAATTCGGTTTTCAAGCCGTATTATATCATTTTAGTCCAAACACGGGGAAAGCTTGGCCACCGGACTGTTGCCATCGTATTTTCGTATCTGACCCTGTGTTGCTTCCTTGAGCCAGCGGTATTCCAGCAGATAGTACTCCTTCTGAGCCCAGCAAAAGACTGGTAGTTCAGACTTCAACATTTCTTCATTCGTTAGCGGCCCATCAGGTAGACCCTTAATCTTGCAGCGAAAATTGAAACAGAACCGACGTACGAAGTCCACGGCGCGCCAGAATCTTTTCCATTTAGAGATTTTTTCCAATCGATCCTTTGTTGTTTCTGGACTTCTTCATGCTCTAAACACTCTTCCAATACTTCTTCAGTTTCGACCTCAACCGCAGACTCCGCAGGCCAATCTCCGTCCTGATACAAAAAGGATGGTCCTTGAAACCACCGAGAACTCAGAGTGAAGTCTAATCCACAACCTCAATTCCTGGCGTCGTCGGCTACATTTTATCTTGTCGGTACTCACCGCCAATTCTCTGCATTCGTGTTAGAAAAAATCTCCCAAACTCTGCAGGCGACGCATTGCCGGTAACGTCAAGAATTTGAGCGAATCCAGGACTAAACGGTTGGTGAATCACTCCAAAATGTCGTGTTTCCGATCATCAGTCTATGAGTCTCATGACCTTTGGTTTAGAAGACTGAAACGCTATCCTCAAGGACGCGGTCGGTGGTTTATTTTGACATGGATAATGAAGAACGATAGAAAACCAAAGATGAACCAAAGATAAAAACGCCAACGGGTCTCCACAGCATTCTTAGAACCCGTTGTGATGAATCCTTATCGAAGCTAAAACCTTCATTTTGGCAGCTAATTCAGATCCGACAAGATGCAGGAAGGCATCGGAGTTTAAGAGCCAGTTATGAATTTGGAAACCGCCTTGTTCATGCACGTACTTCACTGCGCTGGCAAATTTGGTAGCCTCCTCCGTCGTATCCGCGCTGTCCATCCAATCGTCGACGTAGTGATGATCGATAATCGCTTACTCCGCTTGGGGATACTCACGTGCATGTTTTTCGCATTCAATTTCTTCACGAATTGTACACAACTCGTTGAACATGCGGATTCGCAAGTTGCCACGCTCAATATATAAGTACTTACAGGTTTACTCGGGAGGTCCCCCCATAATATACGCTGAGAGTTACAATCATCTTTCCTAATTTTCACTTGGTGGAACATCTTACGCAGATCAGCGCATCACGGACCACAACAGATATAATTGATGGAAAATTTCCGGAAATTCTAAGTGTTAACTCATCAAACTCGTCGCATCATTTCATTCACCCCTTCGTTCTTTAGATATACCTAAATAGTGCGTTGTAAACCTAGAAAAAACCTCTAAATTCGTTGCGTCGCATCATTAAATGTATCCTTTTTTCCATAACCTATAAATCCAAAATTTCGAAAAAAATAGTTCCAATTGCCTTGAAATCCTGAAAACAGTCGGCATTCATCATGTTTTTGGATACAGAACGTAATTTTTGTTTTTGTTTAAACCGTGTAGTGAGAAAAAATTGTAAACATTCCTCAAAAAGCACATTTTTGTTTTTAAAAATGAACTTATTGAATTGTTTGTATCTGGTAAAAAACAAGTCCAATAGAATTTTTAAATTGCAAAACAAAGCTGAAGAATTTATTTTAAAAATGATATATAAAGAATGATACGGTCAAAATTTGGTCAATACAAACTTGACGTATTTATTTCAATTTTGCATTTGAAAAACCTGAACACCCCTCATTTTGAAGGGGTGTGTGTGTAGAATGTTGTTCCTATTTTGATTTTGGAATTCACTCTTCAGTTGTCAAAATGCCGTCCAAGAAAGAAGAGCAGCGTATCAAAATTATACTCGCGCATCGTGAAAATCCGAGCTACTCGCACGCAAAGCTGGCAAAATCGCTAAAAGTTGCCAAATCCACCGTTACAAATGTAATTAAAGTGTTTGGGGAACGTTTGTCGACAGCCAGGAAGTCTGGATCGGGGGGAAATCGAAAACCGGAAGCCGCTGAGACAACAAAGAGAGTTGCCGGTAGTTTCAAGCGATACCCTAACCTCTCTCTCCGAAATGCCGCAAATAAGCTGTGTGAATCGTCTACAACCGTGCATCAAGCCAAAAAACGAGCCGGACTATCGACTTACAAGAAGGTAGTGACTCCAAATCGCGATGTTAAACAAAATACGACGGCCCCGGAGGCTGTACACGACGATGCTGACGAAGTTTGACTGCGTGGTAATGGACGACGAAACCTACGTCAAAGCCGACTACAAGCAGCTTCTGGGACAGGAGTTCTGTACGGCAAAAGGAAGGAGAAAGGTAGCAGATATTTTCAAGCACATGCAACTGTCAAAGTTCGCAAAGAAATATTTGGTTTGGCAAGCCATCTGTACCTGTGGCTTGAAAAGCAGTATTTTCATAGCTTCTGGGACTGTCAACCAAGAAATTTACGTGAAAGAGTGTTTGAATAAACGTATGCTGCCTTTCCTGAAGAAATAAGGTTGTTCCGTACTGTTTTTGCCGGATTTGGAATCTTGCCATTACGGTAAAAGGCCATGGAGTGGTACGTCGTCAACAACGTGCAGGTAGTTCCCAAGGACAAGAACCCTCCCAACACGCCAGAGCTCCACCCAATTGAGAAATACTGGGCTATTGTCAAGCGGAACCTAAAGAAGACCAAAAAAAACTGCTAAGGACGAGCAGCAGTTCAAGGCAAACTGGCATTCTGCGGCGAAGAAGGTGGACAAGGTGGCTGTACAAAATCTGATGGCAGGGGTTAAGCGTAAGGCCCGGCAATTCGGGTTTGGAAAAGCGGAAGCCTAACTGAATATTTTGCCTGATTTTTATACTAATTAAACTTGAAAAAGAAATTTAATTTGATTTTTTTAAATAAACGATTTTACCTATTTACACGCGTTTTCTCTTGACCAAATTTTAACCGTATCACCCTTTATTTTTACATTTTATCATTGAAACATTGAATCTACACTCAAATCATAATCGTACAGTGAAAAAGAAGAGCTTAATACTGATCCGATAAAAATACGATATGACCAAAATATTACTATGAAATATAGCCATATGGCAAAACTAAATATGTTTCATGCAAAAGAACTAGTGATGTCTAAAATTTCTAGTGATGTCACGAAATTTCACCAAAATTTCGGCCTTGATGTATGCTGAATATCCGTTTCGACCATTTTCAATTAAATAACATCAAAATATTGCAAGTGTTAATGAAATTTAGTCAAAAACATAAATATGCGCATAAAGTCCGCCGCAAATTACTTAATAATATCTGTTAACATAAATATTCAAGGCTTTGAAGAGATCGAGTAGGCGACGGCTTTCGAGCATCGCATGCGTTTCTTTCGAGCTTCGTAATTTTTTTTTTTATAAAATATGTTTTTAAAGTTAATTTGAGTTTGTTTTCCGGCGCATTTATTTTGGTTGTTAGGGAAGATAACAACATTGGCGAACAATACATTTTATGATAGTGATATTTTTATGAGTGAAACGAGTTATTCCCCCAGCGTGGGTGAGCTTTTGAATGAGCCATTTTCGCTAGTGACTTCTCCAAATCTGCCGCTGTTTTCTAAGAAAAGTCCGCCAATAGTTTGGCCAAAAAGAAAATTACTCAATAATAAAATGTCCCCATCGATTTCGAATGTGCACTTCTCTGGATTTAATCGAAAATGGTGCTGAAAATTAAAATTGTGACTCTTGGAAAGTTATTTTGAATTGACCCTCTGATAGGGAGGAGAGAAAGGAGTCTAGAGAAGGTACTCTAACGCGATTCATGAAAGCATTTCCTTTGAAACAGAAAAATATTTGTGTGGGAGGTGTCTTCTAAAGGAGGTTTTATTTGATAATGGAAGTTTATATGTACGATGATTAAGTGGCAATGTATTTCACATCTCACAAGGGAAGTCAAGGGTTCAAGTGGTTCAAGTATTGTGGACATTTGTTTGTTCAAATAATAACTTTCATGAAACCAAAATTTGTGATGGCTTGGAAACAGTTGTTTTCCTTTTCTGTGCATGCGGTTTTCTAAATGTCGTCTACATTACGGCTTACTGTGACCTGGAAGATTACTAGTTTGCTACATCTGGATACCTACATAAGTTTCCGTGATAAGTTCATTTGTATTGATGGTGTGGTAAGTGTCAAAGTCAATGATATAAATAACTGCATATTAAATAGTTTAACTCTATTATGGGGTTTAGTGAGGGAATGGACAGGACATCAAACGACCGGAAAACTGATATACAATGGATTGTGGGTTGAAGCCAGCCGGAGTATCTCGGCAAATTTGGAATCATAAGTAGGTTACGAAGTGTAAACTGTATATGACGCTCATTAGACCGGTTGTTCTCTACGGGCACGAGACATGGATATTGCTCGAGGAGGACCTGCGTACACTCGGAGTATTCGAGCGACGAGTGTTAAGAACCATCTTTGGCGGCGTACAGGAGAACGGAGTGTGGAGGCGAAGGATGAACCACGAGCTCGCGCGCCTCTACGGCGAACCCAGTATCCAGAAGGTGGTGCAGGCTGGCCGGATACGCTGGGCGGGACATGTTGCGAGAATGCCGGACGACAGTCCTGCAAAACAGGTGTTCGCTACGAATCCGGTAGGAACAAGACGAGCGGGGGCGCAACGAGCGAGGTGGTTAGACCAAGTGGAGCGTGATCTGGCGAACGTGGGGTGCCCGAGAAATTGGAGAACGGTTGCTATGAACCGAGTGAATTTTAGGAATTATGTTCGTCAAGTTATGTCGTGAGACGGAATACTATGTAAATAAAATAAAAAGTAGGTTACTTAGGTACCGTTTCAGGATTCTTTATTTGTTTCGAACAGTTTGAAGGGAGTGAGATAAGTCAAACCTGTCCCAAACCAGTGGTAACGGACCCCTTGGTTGTACTGCAATTATTGTTTATGAGTTGAGCATGAACAGTGTTTGAATGCGCGATCGAGACTTTCCGTACCGACTCGGGTCGAAAGACCTATCAACCACTGGTGGGTTTTCATACTTGCAATGTGGATGCAAAATGTGGAATATTGCCCCAGAAGGTGCAAAATGGATTGAAATTTTTCTAGAGAAAATTACACTACTTAATTTAGATACTCTTTTGATGAGTTCCAAACCCCGACTTTAGACGGGGTCAACTAGAATCGGTATAAAACCAAAGCCAATCATTATTTTATTTACTTTTTGCGCAGAGTGTTTCAAAATGTAGAAACTAACAATCCATAAGTATGCTGTTTCACAAGCAGTGATCGAAAGCTACAGCTAAGAGAAGCTTGAAAACATGAGAAAACTAGATATTGACCTTTTTTACGAAATATAATCAATTTGGTAGCCTCAGAAATCCTTGGTCAATAAGTTATTATTATTACTTACTTACTTAATGATCCCGCGCCGATCCTCCGGTGCATAGGGCCGTGGTAAAAGACCTCCACTGTTGTCGATCCGGAGCCAGCGTCTTCACCTGGTCCCAGTCAAGATTCTCGTCGACAGTTCGGATTTCAGCGGGTAGGCTTCGCCGCCACGAGTTTCTGGGTCTGCCTCTTCTTCTTCGATGATCTTCTGGATTCCAATCTAGCGCCTCTCTGCAAATCTCGTTTTCATCTTTTCGCAGCGTGTGCCCAATCCATCTCCACTTACGTTCCCGAATCTCGATTTCTAGCGCCCTCTGATGACACCGGCGATGTAGTTCCTCATTCGAGATCCAGGCCACCAATCGCGGATGATATTCCGCAGGCAACGGTTTACAAATACTTGCAGTTTTCGCGTCGTTACCGCATATGTGCACCAAGTTTCGCACCTGTACAGCAATACGGATTTGACGTTTGAGTTGAAGATTCGAATCTTAGTTCATAGAGAGATCTGGTGTGACCGCCAGATGTTTCGGAGACTCGTAAATGCGAAACGGGCCTTTCTGATCCGGGTTTCGATGTCTTTCCTGGTACCACCATCAGGCGTTATTTGGCTATCAAGATACTGGAAGCATTCCACTTTCTCAACTTGTTGCTCAGCTACCATGAAACTTGAGAGATTTCCTGTGTTGATCTCCATCGACTTGGTCTTTCCGACATTAACTTTGAGACCTGCTGCCTTGGAACTTTAGGTGAGGTCGTCGAGTTTGCTCTGCATGTCCGGTTGTGTTTGGGCGAGCAATACAATATCATCAGCCAGGTCAAGGTCGTTCAGTTGCTTCATTGTTGAAGGATTCCACGGCAATCCTCGGTTCGGCGCACAGTCAATCGATCCAGTCAGAATCTCGTCCATTACGATTAGAAAAAGTAGCGGTGATAAGAATCCTTGTCTCACTCCAGCAGTTACCGGGATTGGATCGGACATGACACCGTCGTGCAAGACCTTGCACGAAAATGCCTTGTTTTGTGCTTCGATGAGATGGACTAGTTTCTCTGGTACTCTCTTCACCTTAGAGCCGCCCAGATGTTTTCATGGTTAAGTCGGTCAAATGCTCTTTCGAAATCAACGAAAACCAGCAGAAGAGAGTCCTGGAATTCGTTGATTTGTTCCAGTATGATTCGTAGCGTTGTGATGTGGTCCACACATGATCGTCCGGATCGGAATCCAGCTTGTTGCCGTCGGAGTGTAGCGTCGATTTTCTCCTGGATCCTGTTCAGGATCACTTTGCAGAGTACTTTGAGGGTTGTACAGATCAACGTTATGCCTCGCCAGTTACCGCACTCTGTCAGGTCTCCTTTCTTCAGGACCTTTATGAGAATACCCTGCATCCAGTCGGCCGGGAATGTTGCAGTATCCCAGATGTCAGCGAAAAGACGGTGCAACATTTGTGCTGACAGAGCAGGGTCGGCTTTCAGCATTTCAGCAGGGATGCAATCGATCCCAGG
Organism: Uranotaenia lowii; assembly: GCF_029784155.1. NCBI lineage: Eukaryota > Metazoa > Arthropoda > Insecta > Diptera > Culicidae > Uranotaenia > Uranotaenia lowii. The sequence goes on along the minus strand of NC_073692.1, from coordinate 314,113,941 downwards.
TGCTTTGTTGGATTTCATGTTTTTGATTGCCGCTTCTATCTCAGCCAGCGAGGGCGCTTCCGAGTTGACGCCATTTATGCGGCTTACTGTTGGCGCTTCGAGCAGCGGGTTCTGTTGGCTATCGCTATTCGTGACTCGGAAGAGTTGTTCGAAGTGCTCAATCCATCGTTTGAGCTGATCTGTTCGATCGGTCGATAACTGACCTGCTCGGTCTTTTAGCGGCATTCTTGCATTAGTCCTTGCACCACTGAGGTGACGAGAAATGTCGTAAAGTAATCGGATATCTCCATTGGCCGCGGCTCTTTCTCCCTCTTCGGCTAGGGAGTTTGTCCAGGCTCTCTCGTCTCGTCTAAAAGCTCGTTCAACTGTCTTTTCCAGCTCCGCATATCGTAAGCGGGTGGCTGCTTTGGCTGACCCGGTACATGCCTGCTCAATACCGACTTTCGCCTTTCTCCAATCATCGATCATCCTCCAGGTTTCATCCGACATCCATTCACTTCGTCTTCCACAAACTTTACCGAGAGTACCATGGCTCGTCGTGATAAAGGCATTCTTGATTCCACACCACTGTTCTTCGACTGTTCCGTCTGTCGGCAGTTCCGAGGCTCGGGATTCTAGCTGTTCAACGTATGCCCTTTTCACTTCTGGATTCTCCAACCGGCGGACGTCGTATCGACACCCGACTTTCTCCTCGCGCCGTTGGACACGCGCAACTCTCAGTCGTATCTCGCCAAGGACGAGGTGATGGTCAGATGCAATGTCTGCGCTTCGTTTGTTGCGGACATCAAGAAGGCTCCTTCTCCATTTTCGGCTGATGCAGATGTGGTCAATTTGATTTTCTTTTCGGCCATCTCGGGATACCCAAGTGACCTTATGTGCTGGTCGATGGGGGAAGTGCGATCCACCGATCACCATGTTGTTGTTGCCACAAAATTCTACAAACAGCTCTCCGTTTTCGCTCATCTGTTCTAGACCATGGCACCCCATGATGCGCTCAAAGTCCTGATTGTCGGAGCCAATCTTTGCATTGAAGTCACCCAAATGGATTTGAATGTCACCCTTCGGAATTTTCTCTACCACGCTGTTCAGTTGACTGTAAAACTGCTCTTTCTCCTGCAAATCGGCAACGTCAGTTGGCGCATAACACTGGACCATTGTAAGGTTTCTAACCCGTGTTCTGAATCTGGCTACGATTATTTTTTCGTTTATCGGTTCCCTTCTTATGAGGGCCGCGTAGGCCTGCGGGCTTAACAGGAAACCAACTCCTCGTTCCCGAGTAGCATGTTCTTCTCGTATGCCAGAGTAAAGCAGGACTTGCCCGGACTGCGTCTTGTGTTCTCCAGTGTTAGGCCAACGGACTTCGCTCAGTCCCAGAATTTCAAGCTTAAGGCGGCTAGCCTCTCTAGCAAGTCGTGCCATTATTGACAGTAAGGTAAAAGCGAAACCACCATTCTGGATCGATTTTAAGAGAATTTTTTCCCTATATAAGGAAGGGAAGATGAAACATAAACCCCGCCAAAAAGCGGGGTTGGGAAAGTACAAACAATTCGAAAAACTTCACATTTTTCACTTTTCATATAAATTGAAATATCATAGCTATTTGTGATACAATTTAAACAAAAACTACATTTAAATACAGGTAGGGCTCAGTGTTAAAAGGTTTCAAAATTTAAAAAGAAAATGGTTGAAATTTGTTAAAACTACAACCAAAAAGGTACTGAAAGTAAAGTCCTTTAGCCTCAGTGCTTATGCAATTTTTGATTAATTGTCTCATCTATTTATAAAGTTTTACGTAGAACAGAAGTTGTTTGTAATCATAAAAGTAAACTTCTGTGATTTTTTAGTGAAAAAAGTTACAGTGGTTGTATATATGAAACGACCGAGAAGTTCACGTAGAATTACTACAGCCTATCCCGAGTCAATGTGTTTTTCGTTTTAAATAAGCATTCTAGAATAAAGTATGTCGAATTTTTTAAAGGAACTTAACTTCGAAAAAAATCATTCTTCCATAAATTTTCGTTTTAATAACTATTAATGGTCTAAATCGACCCATAAAGATAGTATGCAGCTTTTTCAACTGCATAACAAAAGGCGAATTAAATATAAGTATAAGCAGAAACAAGGCCGATGTCGTCGAAATTATGCGCCCGGCAGTTATGCAAATAATGTGATAAACACATGAGCTTTGTATCAAACGCTTGCGAGAAAAGCCTACAATGACTGCTTTGATCTAAACGCTTGACTCAGGGCAAAAGCTCTCAAACTGTTTTTAGTCTCATGCGTCTCGTTGGATTGGAATCAGTAAGCCTGTTCAACAGGCAATGGAAATTGGTTTCAATCGATTTCGATTGGTAAATGGATGTTCACTCAGCCAATGTTTTGGCCGAAACTAATCCAATTGACGTTCAATGAAGCCAATCGAAATCGATCGAAACCAGTCAAAACCGATCAAGCTAGGAAGCAGGATTCGTTTCGATCGATTTCCATCGCACTAGCACACATGTATTTGTTTGCTGTCAAAAACAGCTGATTTGGTTTGTTGTGAAAAAATTATTAGAAGAAATGAAAGCGGTGTCATTCGGTGCGGTGTTTTCATTCGTGTGCTGAGTCGGTGGTGCAGTGCTAGTCGTGCGGAGTCAGTGGTGCGGATCGGTGGTGCTATGTCAGCCATGCTGGATCAGTGGTGTTGTGCCAGTCATTCTGAGTCGGCATGGTTGTGCCAGGTATTCTGGATTGGTGGTGCTGTGCTAGACGCGCTGGTCTAGTGGTGTCAGACATGCTGGGTCTGGGGGGCTGTGCCAGGTATCCTGAGTCGGTGGTGCTGTGCTAGTCGTGCTGGTCCGTGATGCTCAAAGAGATGTCGGTCGATGTGGCGTCGCTGTTCTGTGCTGCTCTGTTAGGACTCCATTTTCACAATACATCTGTCAGTCGGTCTTGGATTATTATAATAGAGTATTTCCTGAGACAGATTGTGGTAGGGTAACGTTTTGTTTTTGTTTTGAAAAATGTAAACACCATCTGGTCGCCATTTTAATCTTTGATGATATGCACTGTTCAATGCGTTCTTTTAAAATCTTTTTTAAATTAAAATCATTAACATACCTTCATGTCTCAACTTGTTATGAATTTACAATTAATTAAATAATGAATTTATATTCTCCTCACCAAGGTGCGCTTGCAAAATCACTTCAATTGCATTGCTTATTTTATTTCGTTACTATCTGGTCATTGAACATGCGTAATGTTGTTGTTATTTTTACCCTACCACGATATGCCGAGAAAATGTAAACATGAGAAATCAGCTGTTCGCTTGACAAGTGGGGAAATGGCTAATAATCAAATAGGAAGTGACCAACTATGTGACTACTATGTAAATAAATAGGAAGTGAAATTTGGTCTATGTTGTGAAATACGATAAAATGTCAAATAAAATATAAAATTTATCGATCCTCTGTATTTTATTTTATAATATCATGATTGTATGTTTTAAAAATAATAATTATTTTCCTATAGCAACAATTTTTCGCTTTTGTGCTTTTCTTTTCCCTCAAAATTGCTCATTATTCTAAACAAATTCCTTTTTAGTATTCATAGTTCGAGTCGAACAACAAACTTTCTAATCTGAAATTTTTCGGACAGCTTGTATACGGGAAAGAATTTGGCCAAATTTGAAAGAATTTGAGATATGGCCAAAATGATGGATTCATTACAATTTGCCTTGAGTAAACCGTCTTTTCGAATTCTGAACGAAGCTGATAAAGAAAATTACATCTGAAAACACTGCGCCAGTGCGTTAGTATTAGTGAATGGCTGTTCAATCCACAGCGTAATAGAAATCGATCGAAGTCAATTGGAAAAACAGCTGATCAACTGTCAATCCATTTCAATTGAATTCGATTGGGTTTCGTTGAACACACCTAGTATCATGTTTTCATTTCCCTTAAGATCACATAGCAATCACTAGCTTAAACTGTTGCTTAAACACGAGATTCCCGAGGAAGCGTTAGATTGACCATGTTTTCATATCTACAAATAACAAAAAAAATGGCCCTTTTCAGGGCCAAAATCTTAAAGAGAGTTGCGCTTGACTTTTCTTTTACTATAGGTGGATGACGAGTGCGTTGTGTTGGTGGTGCGTGATGGGTGGGTGGTGTGTGATGGGTGGGTGGTGTGTGATGGGTGGGTGGTGTGTGACGGGTGGGTGGTGTGTGATGAGCTGTGGTGTGCGATGGGTGGTGGTGGTGCGTGATGGGTGGGTGGTGTGTGATGGGTGGGTGGTGTGTGATGAGTGGGTGGTGTGTGATGAGTGGGTGGTGTGTGATAGGTGGGTGATGTGTGATGAGCTGTGGTGTGCGATGGGTGGTGGTGGTGCGTGATGGGTGGGTGGTGTGTGATGGATGGATGGGTGGTGTGCGATGGGTGGGTGGTGGTGGTATTTGATGGGCGGGTGGTGTGCAGGGTTGCCAACTATTTTTCAGAAAAGTCTAGAAGATTTTTAAAAAATGTCTGGAAATTTCTGCAAATGTCTGGACACCTAAGTTTTGAAGGTGGCGACCTATTTTTTGGTCCCCAGATCTCAATGTTACATTAGTATTTTTCTGTCACTATATCAGTCACGTGCTCTGCCTGAGTCTCAATTTAACATACATCCTCAAAGCATTTGCCAAGGTTTCGAACCCTTATTGAATCCATAGTTCATATGTTCTACTAATCATTTCCAGGGTGGCCACTCGAAATCCATTTTGGATTTCCCGCATTTTTCCCGACTTTTTCCCGCATGTTAATATGAAATTCCCGGTTTTGTAAAACAGGAAACAAAATAAAAATCCGAATTTTATTTTTGAAACCACCTACCTAGACCTAGATTTACAAGATATGCCTTTGATTTTATATATTTTTCAAAAATCGTCCTGAATTGCCCGACCATGTAGAAACGTGTGATGGAAAGTATGGTATTTTTAAGTTAAAATATCATCGTTCTTTGAAACTACTATTTTGAAGATATTTTGCTCAAATCCGACCTTCATATAATTCAATATTAAATAAGCAATTTCAAATTGCTTAGCACCTGCTTTGACATGTTTTGTTCCAGATTTCACAGGATCCAAATATCTTTGGTAACCAACGCCCTAGCAGCGACAAGTCATCTGATGTCCTTTCAATTCTTTGAGACATTTTGAATATCAGAGAAACCTCTACCTGAAAAAGACCTCGTAATACATCATATGGTAATATCATCTGATTGGAAATGATCGATTCAAAACATGAGGGGTATTACAATGGAACAAATATAAGGAAAATGAAATAATCGCTCTTGGTTTTATAATTAAAAACTCTCTGGAGTATTCGACCGAATATTCGTTTGGCCGAATAGTTTAAAAGGTTATTCGGTATTTGGCCGTTGGCCGAGTACAAATTTTTTTCGTCCATCATGCTTCCTCTCTATGAGCGTCGGATAGAAGCTTCAATTGTTTCGCCTCCTCGGCCGCCTCTCGCTTCCGATTTGCAATAGTTTCTATAACAGATTGTTTTCCTTTTTTTTTTGTTTTAATAGGACTCGACATCTCTTGAGTGAGTATAACGAGCATACTGGATTAACGAGTTCGTTACGGTTATTCCCGTTGTTCAATGAAGCAAGTTAAAACTAGTCAAAACCGATCCAACACGGTAGGAGGATCCATTTCGACCTGGTAGAAATCGGTCGAAGCCAATCGGAAAGAGGTCGATGATCAACTGTGAATCAATTTTTACTTGTTTCGCCTTTTTCGTTCAAACTTCATTGAACAGACTTTCACCGAGCCAAAAATTCCCGACTTTTCGGGAAAAATTCCCGGCATTTTCCTGCATTTTTCCCGGTGGATTCCAAATCCCGTCTTTTTCCCGTATTTCCCGAATGGGTGGCCACCCTGTTTCCTGCCATATTACACCATGACAAAATTGAATTTTCATAGAATCTTAGAACAATTTATGTCCAAACACAAAAGTCTGGAATTGTCTGGAAGAAATGCCAAAAGTCTGGAAGTCTGGAAACCTAAAAAAATGTCTGGCAAAAGTCCAAAAAGTCTGGAAGATCCAGACAAAATCTGGAAGGTTGACATCACTGGTGGTGTGTTACGTGCGGGTGGTATGCGATGGTGGGTGTTAAGCGAAGGGTGGGGATGGGGAGTGTGGTGGGTGAAGGTGGTAAGGGAGTTGCGGCTGTGTGTGTGTGTGTGTGTGTGTGTGTGTGTGTGTGTGTGTGTGTGTGTGTGTGTGTGTGTGTGTGTGTGTGTGTGTGTGTGTGTGTGTGTGTGTGTGTGTGTGTGTGTGTGTGTGTGTGTGTGTGTGTGTGTGTGTGTGTGTGTGTGTGTGTGTGTGTGTGTGTGTGTGTGTGTGTGTGTGTGTGTGTGTGTGTGTGTGTGTGTGTGTGTGTGTGTGTGTGTGTGTGTGTGTGTGTGTGTGTGTGTGTGTGTGTGTGTGTGTGTATGTGTGTGTGTGTGTGTGTGTGTGTGTGTGTGTGTGTGTGTGTGTGTGTGTGTGTGTGTGTGTGTGTGTGTGTGTGTGTGTGTGTGTGTGTGTGTGTGTGTGTGTGTGTGTGTGTGTGTGTGTGTGTGTGTGTGTGTGTGTGTGTGTGTGTGTGTGTGTGTGTGTGTGTGTGTGTGTGTGTGTGTGTGTGTGTGTGTGTGTGTGTGTGTGTGTGTGTGTGTGTGTGTGTGTGTGTGTGTGTGTGTGTGTGTGTGTGTGTGTGTGTGTGTGTGTGTGTGTGGGTGTGTGTGTGTGTGTGTGTGTGTGTGTGTGTGTGTGTGTGTGTGTGTGTGTGTGTGTGTGAGTGTGTGTGTGTGAGTGTGTGTGTGTGTGTGTGTGTGTGTGTGTGTGTGTGCGTGTGTGTGTGTGTGTGTGTGTGATGGGATAGTGAGGTGGGTTTGTGAGGTTCTGAGCTGTCACAACACAACTTGCTTCCGCCGCTGTCGGTCAGCTCTGCTACTGCACGTGTCACTAGTTTCAATTTCTCTGATACAATGAACCAAACCGTCAGTTGACCCCTTGTTTTATACCTTTCGTAGGCTGGAAATAACAAAACTCATGAAGGGGCGGGGCGTCTAATTTTTTTTCCATTTTCGAATAGCCAATCAACGTTGAGCTGGCTTGGTATGTCTTTTAAGAGAGATGTCTTTGAAAGAGGCGTTTTTCGTGACGCGGGATCGGTTCGCGAATTTCAATTTGCCCCCCTATAGTGTTGCCGTAAGACGTAATTCTACGTCAAAATGGGTTCTAGAGAGTTATAAATATCAAATATACACTCTGGATCAAGTGAGATTTGAAGAAAAAGTTTCTGATCAATTTTAAAGTTACATAGCAAACAAATCGTTTACAATTTGATCGAATTTTATATCCAATACCCGTTCGAAAAGTTGTTGTGCATTTATGTGTGCTTCTTCGACTTCAAACAGCAAAACACTGTTGCACTGCACTGACTGACTGTGTGTGGTGATGTTTATTCCAAACAACATCATTCTCAACCTTCAAAGTGCCATTCCTTCGTATCACTTCCGGTTCCAGAACAGCAATGGGAAGAAAGGGATGGAGAAAAAGTTGAACGGACAGCCACTTTTGTGCCAGTGCGCTTCCTCAAACCTATCCGAGAAGCAACGATTGAAGTAAGTAAAAGAGGAACAGAAAAAAAGCCGGACCATCCGGAAGTGGCCTGGTAAAAAGCTGTCACAGAGCAAAAGTTGCCGTCGGGGTTTGGGATGACTTGGCCAGGGCCAAGGGCTTCCTCGCCTGGACCGGATGCTGCAACAGCAAACAAACTAGCACTACACGAGCACATCGGAATTGAATTTCTATTTCATCTGCTAGTCGGTCTTTATAATTCCGCACTCGGTTTTCCGGTGGTGATTTGCGATGAAAAGCCACAAGCAGCAAACATTTGATGTTGCTTCCCATAGACAATCTCGTTTTTGTCCGGTTCTTTTTTAATATATTTTCTCGAATCGTCGGATCCGGAAGGACCAAACCAAACCAAACCGAGAAGGGATGATAAAATTTATTTCTAGCCCCGGTGACATTTGTTTGGCGCGCAAAAGTTCCCCCGGAAAACGAAAGGTGTGTAATAAAGCGGTCGCAAGCTGACAAGGAAATTGAATTTTCACTTTATCTTGCGAGAGAAATTTGTTTTGGTTTCTCCGGGGCTGAAGGTGAGATAAGGTTGGGTTCTGCATAGTTATTTTATTTTATTTTTCAGCTCAGGGAGTTATGGATGGCATTTCCGATGGTTTTCGAAGCTTCTACTAAATTAAGGCTGTCTTACCTTGAAGTCCGGATCCGGGACCCGCCTTTTGAAGGTACCCACTATGAGCAGAGCGCCATCTTCGACCACGATCATTTTGCCTTGGGTGGATTGTCTAAAAGTAGATAAGAGAAATTGGAAATTATTACAAACTTCTTAAAAACCAATAGTTAGACGAAATTATACAAAATCCATTAAAATTACAGCAATATTTTTTTTTAATAATTGAATCAGCAGAATTAAGTTATTTTTTTTACAGGTCTTTCCTGTTATTTTATAAATTTTGGATTACAAATAAAAAAAATTCTAGGTACAAAATATTGTTGTAAACGTAAATCTCTATAAAAAGTGTCGAGTAGCTTCAGAGTCACTAATAAGAAGAGAAACCGTGAGAAAATCAAGAAAATGAATGAATTAATCAAAGTTTCCGGACGAGATTATTTAGGTGCAGCTGATTTTTTTAAAGTTTTACGTGGTTATTCCAACAAATTCTGAAGAGCCTAGTTCCGATCTGAAGATTTGGAGATTTTTTTCAGAATTTCAATACTGTTAGTTTTTTGGACCTGTCCTCCATAAATAATAACACTAGTTTACAGCATTTTTGAACTCAGTAATCTGAAGGTCATTTCCAATGTAAAATCGGGCGCTGAAACCGAAAATGAAATTCAAAAAAATCTCAGTAGAACCGATTTTGAGTTATGCTCCAAATATGAAATTTCGAAAAAAAATAAAAAAGTTCTTGTACTTAGATGAAAATATCTCGGACGGCATAACAGTAATTTGAATTCCCTCTTTTGCATATTGAAGGTGAATAAGTTTTCTATCTATCAACTGAACACTGTTTTTGCGTTTGACCAACAGTATTGTTGATATTAGTGACTTTATGAGAAAAAAAATTATAAAAAACGCATTTTTTTTGAGAAAATTTTGTTTCAACGAAAGTTTTAAACTTGATGATAGCATTTAAAAATTCTGATTTTCTTTTGCGCTTAAATGTCAATTTAAAACAAAGATTTCAAGTGGTTATTTATCAAAATCGGTTGAAAATTGAAGAAGTTATGGCTACTTTACCATAACTGAAATTTTTGGAGTTTTTAATAATTTAACAAACCGCAGTACACTTATCATAGTATAGGAAGAATGAAACATGATAAATCTCACTCGCTCCAAGTCAAAATTATTAATTAGCTTACCAGAAGGTCACACGCCAAGTTTCAGGAAGATCTGACCATAGGGAGGGGTTGCTTAAGTCTCAAACGTGAATAAAATTTTGAGGTATTTCGCCCGAAAGGAACGAAAAATACTGGTTTTTCATCAATAACTTTTTTCATCACTAGCTGATTGTTTTTTATGGTAGATTTTCTTAAAGCCTAAGTTGAGACAAATATTTCACCCGAAGACTGTAACTCGATTGGATTTGAAACAGAAAAGTTATTGCGGTTCAAAGATTGTATTTTGGTCGAAAATTGTTGTATAAAACGCAATGCGTAAAAAGTACTCATTGCGTGTTGGACAAAATTTGCGGCCTTTGAACCGCAATAACTTTTCTGTTTCAAATCCAATCGAGTTACAGTCTTCGGGTGAAATATTTGTCACAGATTAGGCTTTAAGAAAATCCACCATAAAAAACAATCAGCTTGTGATGAAAAAAGTTATTAATGAAAAACCAGTATTTTTCGTTCCTTTCGGGCGAAATACCTCAAAATTTTATTCACGTATGAGACTTAAGCAACCCCTCCCTATGGTCAGATCTTCCTGAAACTTGGCGTGTGACCTTCTGGTAAGCTAATTAATAATTTTGACTTGGAGCGAGTGAGATTTATCATGTTTCATTCTTCCTATACTATGATAAGTGTACTGCGGTTTGTTAAATTATTAAAAACTCCAAAAATTTCAGTTATGGTAAAGTAGCCATAACTTTTTCAATTTTCAACCGATTTTGATAAATAACCACTTGAAATCTTTGTTTTAAATTGACATTTGAGCGCAAAAGAAAATAAGATTTTTTAAATACTATCATCGAGTCTAAAACTTTCGTTGAAACAAAATTTTCTCTAAAAAAAGGCGTTTTTTATTACTTTTTTTCTCATAAAGTCACTAATATCAACAATACTGTTGGTCAAACGCAAAAAACAGTGTTCAGTTGATCGATAGAAAACTTATTCACCTTCAATATGCAAAAGAGGGAATTCAAATTACTGTTATGCCGTCCGAGATATTTTCATCTAAGTACAAGAACTTTTTTAATTTTTTCGAAATTTCATATTTGGAGCATAACTCAAAATCGGTTCTACTGAGATTTTTTTGAATTTCATTTTCGGATTCAGCGCTCGATTTTACATTGAAAATGTTGGTCAGTTAATCTAGTTCACGATTTTTTAAAATTTTTTAAACAAGTGTAATTATAAAACAAGTACGAGCGGATCAGCTTTTCAGGTCTCCCGTCTTTCACTTTTAAACTAGGCTACCTATATCGTTCTAACTTTTCAAACGTGTTTTTCTACAAATTAGATTTGACTAGAAGTGTTAAAGAATGTTTGTTAAACATGTATACTACCAGTGCAGTATGATCGTGAAATGTTAATTTATGATCTTATCGTAACTACAAAAAATTATAGTCAAATTGTTTAAAACATTTGGAATAGGTATATGTTTGTCAGATTGCTTGTATGGAAATCTATATTCACCTCGGAAATTGTAGAAATTTTTTTCGGTGAATGTAACTTTTTAGATTTTTTTGGACATTTTATTGTTATACGAAGTAAAATTTTCTGGTTCCCATTTTTCGAAAGACTTCGAATATACTATGAACATTAGATAGAAATACAGTAGTTTTTCGATTTTATCACTGTTCGATTTTATCAATACTCGCCAAATTCACGCTCGATTTTATCACGCTTTTATGAAATCATCTAGAAACCATTTCCAGGACGTTAATTTTCGTTCAAAAGCGCACAGCGTTCATGATATTTTTTATGGTTCATGTTATGGTATATAGGTATCCAATAATATTAAAATGCATTTAATGGCTTACTTTAGATGTATAGTGTTAAAAATCGTCATCTTTATTTTAAAAACACGTGTTATAATCGACACACGTATTTTAACGTCACGCTAATGCTGGGGTTATTATTTGTGCTTGGTTGGCCGCTCTAAAAATGTAAACTTTTTTGGTTATGCGAATCATATGAAAATGTGTGTGAATTTAAGCGCCTTTGAAAACAGATAAGTGTTTCTGATTTCTATGTTTAAATTGTTTATTTAAAAAAGTGGAGTGCGTAATCCTGATGGTACAGCCTTTTCTTATTGTCTGAACGGATAATTTTGGAAGATCAAAATTAAATTCTGGTAGTTTTGCTAAAAATTTTTAAAACGAAATAAGTTTTCTAAATATGAACATCAAAGGATTATCTGCCCATAAAACCAATTTCGAGAAACACACTTAAAAATTCCTAGTTGAGCGAATTTCAAAATATTTTTCGAAAAGGTAAACTTTTTAGCTAATCATAGGTGTTAAGATTAAAATATTGAAATTTAAAATTTGCAGAAGAGAAATTTTTGATGCATTTTCTTTTGAACTCTTTTTCAAAATCGACATAAGAGATGACGACTGTTAATTAACCATAAAAACTAAATAATTCACTTTGATTAGATGTTGATTATCAAATTGATATTCTGCATGGTTTTATTTCAACAAAAAAGTCTTAAAACTGCTATAGAAAAGAATAATTTGATCTGAAATCGATCCTTTGTGTTTAATAATCTTTGATAATTACATGGTATGATTGAAATTTATTGATCCAAAAAGTTTCCATTACTGATAACATTATTAATTATTGATTGAAGGCAGTAAAAATACTTTTTTTTCACTTTAATTTATAGTTTCGCAAAATTCACGGTTTAGTCATATTCACGCCATATTTTTTGACCGAGATAAAATCGAAAATTTACTGTAATTTGTAACTTTGAATACAGAAGTCTTTTTCCATGAAAAGAATCTAACGGCACTGTCAGATTGCCAGAAACAAATTGACGTCTAAGGGTGAGATTATTTTCTAGCTGCAAAGCTATGGATTTAAAATTTTGTGTTAAGTTTATCAGGAGCTTTAAAGCACCATATGTCATCATTTTGCAAAAAAAAACTTAAATTAAGTTTACATGTTTTCTTTTTGCATCAAATTCATTATAATGACCGAATAACTCATGATAACTAAAAAAACATTCTTGAACATAGTTTTTTGCTTTGCCTTCTACACTGCCGGCCAAAAGTTTGGGATCACCCGCTATAAACATGCAAAATTTGATCGTTCACATCTCAGCCGTCTTGGGACATATTGTAAATCTTCTGATCTTCTTTGAAAGATAGTGTGCAATATCTATTTCGGAGGTACCGTCAAACGGGGCATCATGCAACAGCGGGGTTCGATGCAACATTAATATAACACTACATTGAATCAATTTTTAATTTAATGTATTGTAATAAAGTTATCTTTTAATGATAACAAAGTGATGATGACATAATTTCTCGCATCTTAAGCTACTTGTCTTAAGTTTTTTATTTTCATGTAAAATTTGAAAAATCGAGCAATAAATGTACAAATTTTAACATTTTTTGATGCCGAAAAAAACTTTACCCAGTATGACGGATCGGCTTGATAAAATTACCTACAAACTTTTTACAGGTTTCCTCATATTATACCAACATTGTTGGTGTAAACATATTTTTCGAACAATCACCCAATTTTATTAAATGAATATTTTTAATATTCAGTTAGGTGTCTGGGGTTAAATGCAACAAAATGCAAATCAAAGAAATACCTTGTAAATCTCGTTTCCATGTATTGGAATATGAATGTTTTGAATCACGCGTTTGTAAACATTTAAATTTCATTCATTCAAACATTTATTTTTATGATTTCAGCTTTTAGAATTTTTCGTAGTATTATTTAACCCCTAAATGTATGCAGCATCCTTAATTTCAGAAAAAATGTGAAAATTTGTTTTTACAGACCCAAAAACTACTGCAATTGGTGTTGTCATGCGTAATGGTCTTTAAGACATCGCAAATATATTAAAAATTATGAATTTTCGTACGTGTTCATAAGATTTTTCATTTAAAACAAAGTTTGTTGCAAGTTACCCCATTTTCTTAGAAGGGTGAAAATCGCATGTTTTTAGAAAATTAAAAATAACTGAAGAAACCAATAATTTTTTTAACTACGCCAATTTGATGTCCCAGCATCCTTAAAACTTTTGATGCATAAAGGATACGATTAACTGTGAACATAAGTTTTTTAGAAGCTATTGAAGTTGAAAACTGTTGCATGTTGTCCCAGTTGACGGTATTTTGCATATGAATTCATGCACATATCATACCCTCCTATGTGCCAAAATATATATAAGAAAGAAATTCTGCCAGTGAATTGTTGGGGATGCGAACTCCCCTTTTCAAAAATTGGAGAGGTTTTTCAAAGCTACAAATCATCTTACATTTTCACAACTCGTTTCGATTGGTTTAATGCCTTTTCTTATTCTTCTACTTGAGTTGCTTCACGGACAGCTCGGATTATGGGCGGTATAATGCCTCAGGTTGATCGTTTATTGCATTTATTTAATATAAGAGCTCTCATTCGTATTAAAAAGGGAAGAAACTTTCAATACAATATATCATTTAATTACAACAAATCTTATTTGCCAAATCAGTAAATCATCTCATGTGTCAAAACGCTTATGTTTATAAATTGCTTGTTTCGAAAATGTTTCAAATTTTATAATATTTCTGTTCGTTTAGTATAGGAGCCCCCCTTTACAAAAAAGGTTTAATAATACTTCAAATTATCTCATGACACAAAATCTTCGTTATGTGCCAAATTTGTGAAAATCTTTTTATAATCTTCCTAGTTCTGTTACATGTAACAATGAATATGTAACGGACCTCCTTCACCCCTACCCCTTTTTCGGAAAATTTTTTTTTTAATACAATTATTCATCCAAATGTAACATGAAGCGCCGATGTGGTCTAGTGGATAGGCTGGTGAGAGTCTGGTTTTGGTATGCCAGGCGTAATGGGTTCGATTTCCGGTATCGGCAACAAAACACGACAGGTAAGATGTGTTTTCTTCTATAACTGACTATATATTAAGAATGTTCAATCAGTTCCAAGCTGGGCAGGCTGACGAAACAGCGGTGAATCCGTGCACCCATGGGGAATTATCTACATATATATAAACAATTATTCATCCAAATGTAACGAAAGATATCTTATAACATAATGAATGATTTTTTTTTGTAAAAATATGTTTGTTTAGCTAATTTGATGAAAATCACTTGTAAATTAATAAGATTGTGTCATACATTATGTATATTTTGTATGAGCTCCTCTTCTCTCAAGTCGGAGGGTTTTAAACTATTTTAGAAACAATTCTATTATAGAAATAACGCCATTAGCATTTATCGAGACTCTTGTATGTATATGAAAATATTTTCATCTAGAAACAAAATCTTTGATATTTGTGAACCAGAATCGATGGGTTATAATCCAAGGAATGCATTTCAGTTAATTGTATTTGATCTTGCATTTAAGAATATGAATTACTCGAGATTCGCTTTCTGTTGTTTCTAGATTAATTGAAACCATTTCCTGTTTTGAAAACAGTTACACATCAAATTTCATGGTGATTGGTTCAGTAGTTTATATTTTAATTATTTTGTATTGGCGACTCCTCCTCTCTGAATTAGGGGTTTGAAAGTATCATTAAAACAATTCCCGGTCTTGAAAACATTGATCTCTTCAGCAGTTTGCGGAAATTGTTTCATATTTTATTTTTGTATGGAAGCCCCCCTCCTTTAAGTTGGAGCGGTTTGTAAGTTTAGAAACTCTCTCCAACGCACCTTATTTCACATTGATCGGTTCAGTAGTTTTCGAGTTTGTAGTGAATAGAAAGACAAACTGGCAAACTTTAATTTTTTATACACTGTTTTCTCAAAAAATCAATTTTTGTGATGTGAATTCACTCTTTAGCACTATTGTAACTCAACTGGATTCTAATCGATGCTATAAAATTTAGTTTTTTAGAATTGTCTCGTCATTTTTGAATAAAGATCTGTATTATTTTCGTTAGAAATTGTCAAAGTTCCCTCGTCAAATTCAATAGTTTCCTTTTTTGTAACGTGAGTGCAAATCTTTCTTACTGTATTAAATTACAATTATTTGGAAACTGAAACCACTTGTAATGAGTAGGTGCCTATAATAAGACACACAAATGAGCAGCTATTCATTTTCGTTATTATATTAAAGAGAGAGAAGCTTTTGAAAGTTTATATCCATTTTGTTCTAGGTTTGACTAATTTTTTACATCATCTCACGTGTCAGCAATAACGTTCTAGCACTAATTTGACTGAAATCACCCGAAAACCCTTTCTGTAGGAACCAGAAAGCAGAAAAGTCCCATTAAATCCTTTAAAATTAACCAATTTTCCGCATCCTTCATTAGTATGCACCACGGGTAGGTGTGACAATTTTACTGTCGTCTGCAAACAATTTCCAAAGAAGCTTTTCCCCTTTTGGCTCCGCAGGAAGTTTCCTTCAATTTTAAACGTTCGACAGCATCCTGAGCCCATGCGGAATGGCACAAACAGCTTCTTGGTACCTTCCTGGTGAAGAAAATACGTTTCGTGGCTCCAGAGAGCGACACAAAAAAAAAAAAGAACACACAAAAAGAAACTAAAGCCAAGGAAACGTGCCGGGACAATAACGGTGCGATCAAGAAGCTGCCAATTGTGGAAACAACACCGAACCGAACCAAACCGAGCTGCGATGAATGGAGGCACAGTCACGTTTCCGATTGAGGCTGCATTTTCTTCGCCATGGAAACACCTCTCCCGGGAAGAGAAGGAAAAGCTCCCAGCCACCAACTTACTGTGGAGCAGGAAAGGTTTTCCAATTTGAAATTCAAAAGTCGAATCCGGGGTGCTCAACTTTTCATCGACTGGGCTTTTTCGCTATTTTGTCGAGACTTCTGAAAGGGGCAGGAACGCTGGAGGGGAGAGTAGCTGGTCTAGGGAAGGACTTTTCTGGGTGGCCTGTCGTTTTCCATTACAGTACCTCTGAATGTGCCCCCGAAAGCGTGTAATTTTTCAAGCTAATTAATTAAATGTGTATCGAAATTAATTCCGCCTTTTTGGTTCCGGTTGCCCTTGGACACACTTTGAGTTATTGCAAAGTAATTCAACAAAATTACAGTAAAACATGACTTGAAAATTAAAAAAATCGTAGAGAAATGAATCCAACTTAGATGAAATTTCAGGGACTAGATAAGGGAAAATTGATGTTGAAAAACATGCGAAAAAAATTCGCCTTGTCTCCCGGTGAGACTTGAACCCACATCTTGCGCCTCTCCGGGGCCCATGTATTAACATTCCACTACAGGAGACCAACCTGGCGTATACGTCTCACCGGGAGACAAGGCGAATTTTTTTCGCATGTTTTTCAACATCAATTTTCCCTCATCTAGTCCCTGAAATTTCATCTAAGTTGGATTCATTTCTCTACAAAAAAAGTTTCGCTGACTGAATGACAGCTATTTTTTAACTCTTCCATTTTCCAGTAGGGATTGGTAAAATTTAGCCAAATGTTTATATTCAAATTTTGGGTGTTTGAGAAATGCACAGAAGAATGGTTTAGAATCTTTGGAATTATTGGATTTCAAAGGATTTTTTTATATTAATATATTTTAAAATAAACGAGGAAGTAAGTTGGGTGCCGAAGTTATCAGTAAAAGTTGTAAAATAGTAACGCGAACCTCTGAAAAATCAATCAAATTTATCACATTTATACAACATTTAAATTCAGGCTCAGGTGATACTAAAATAATTATGGATTTGATTATTCGGTAAGTAAATTGAAGGTAACACAAAGCTTCCATAAATTTGTTTATCACGATTTCAAAATAGGGCCATATTTCTTAGTGAACAATACGAATCTAGTATCTTCAATACGATATGATTTTAAATTTTCATAATCGAATTATAGGAGATAAAAAAACTGGTTAAAAAATCAGATCCATGCACTTGTCAAAAGTGTTTCCAGATCGTTTCCCTTTTCCCACATTCCCAATATTTTTTTTTTTGCTAGGATGCAGAGGTAACCTCGGTCCTAAAGCGCGAATTTATGTCTTTTATTCCTCTCTCTACTTTTCCTAACTATCTATGGACTACTAGGACGTGGCCGGCGCCGTTATTGATGTTCAAAGAGAGAGCATCAGTTTTGTGCATTGAGAATGGCCTTCTAATCCCAAGAATCATTCTTTTGACCTTTGCGCAAAATTGATGGCCTCGGTCAATCACGGAGTAGCAACCATTGGCGATGTAGAACTTGTTCTACTGAGCCACGCCTGTGATCGTGGGGTTCGAAATACATTTGTTTTAAACACTGTCTAATATGATAGAATTTTTCCTATAAGCTTAAATACGTTAAGAATAATTTGCAAAATAGATTAGAAATGATACATATATACTTCAAAAACTGTTGATAAAGTATTTCGGGCTCAATGATTAAGGTGGATGTGAGTAGTCAATCAAGCTAAGCTAAGCTAAGCTAAAAAAAGTTTCGCTGACTGAATGTTTGAGTCAAGACCCATCTTTGGGTCACAGTTTAAAAATTAAAAAAATCATTCATAAATTTTACCAAAAAGATCAGTTTTAGATTTCTAATAATGGTTCGTTATTTTCAGAATATGTATAATGTACATATTTCGTCTTTAGTCTCATCACTTCAAAATCAATAACCCATTTTTAAATTCATCCTAAATTATTGGCCCAATTTAAGGAAATTCTGTTTGTGTGTGATTTTGTTAAAATATTTCCTTTTTTCTTTTCAAATCTCCTGAATCGCCGAAATCGTTGGAATAAAATCCGGACCAAATCCTCCTCTGTGTGTATTCCATCCCCAGCTCGATGACACTGAACATGAATGCTGCTCACAGTTCGCCCTTTTTGAATGGAAATAAGAAAATAATGTAATTAACCCTCACTAATTAGGCTTAATGTCCTTTTGTGTGAGTGTGGATGTATCTGTCTGACGGTGTGCTTTTTGTTGCTGCGCCATCTGGAGCTGCTGGTGTTATTTTGCTCCAACTGAGACGATGTCTTCCAAGCACTTTTCTCGCTTTTGCCCAATGAGCGCCAATTCTCCGGCAATAGATAAGGCTTAAGTAATTTCCTGGGAAATGTTAAAAGACGGTGACATTTGAAAACAGATTGCGATTTGTGGTTTGCTCTTTGTAGTTTTGGCCAAGTATTATGAAGGCACACGTTGCCGAGCTGATCGAGTTAGCGAATGGTGGGATTAAGTCAAATTATGAGACGTAATTTAACTATGTAGAAGGGATTGTGTAGGCAAGGATATATATTGAATTATAAGAGAAAAGGTATAATTTCGATTCACAAAAAAAAACAAAACGAGTGACTTGATCCTTGAGTTGTTACCAATATGAATATATCAAAGGACATTGTAAATATCATTTATAGAACCGAAAAATGATGTTTGAATTTATTCACATAAATAATCGAAAATTAAAAGAACTACTTCAAAAATAATTGGTCGAAAATGACCAACAATTGTTTAATCAGTCCAATAACACGCACTATTTCTGTTGCTAATTAAACTGAATTCATTTCATCTGTGAATAACGAAACACATCTACTCAAAAACCTTCAATTTTACCAAATACTTAAGTTATTTGGATCACAAGGATAAATGGAAATTTTTAGAAAATCATTTATAACATACCTTCAGTTTACAAATCTTAATACTCTTCCCTACGTTTGAAAACTCATTCAAGCTTCAAAAGGGAAATCTACAATATTCATTTAGCATTTTTGCTTGGATTTTCTTTTTCCTGGAAATATTTGTTATTTCGTAAGTTATCAAACAATCACTTCTTCGAAATGAATGAAATACATTCAGGGCCGTAGAAAGAACCGACTCATGGAGGGGTTTTTGGTGACAAAATTTTTCTTATGACACTTTTTCTTCGACAATGCATGCTAAACGAATGGTAAAAAAATGAAGTATAGTATTTATTTTCATTTCTAATATTCGAAAATATTGAAAGTAGTAGCCAATTTTTTTTTCAAAAATTAAAAAAAAATTAGATTTGGTTTTAAAGAAAAACTATTTATATTTACTTAAATTAGAAAGTAGTAAGCTAATTTATTTTAAACACAAGCATGACCATTTGAAGCATTGCATTGGTAAAAAATTATCAAATGGTGAGAAATAAAAATAAGATATTAAGGTTGCGGTTCACTACACACGGTTTCTACTCTTTTAAAATCAAATAAAAGTAAAGATTTCAGTTTGAAGCTTTATTTAAGAAGAATCTGTAATATAAATAATGTTAAACAAGAACTTCAGTTGTTCTCAATTGTTCTTTATCTTAAAATAAAGTACAAATTCTTTGGCCACAAAAATTTTTATCAATAGTTTATTTCCCAAATTATAATATAATATAACAATTTATAATATAATATAACAAAATATAATGTAATGTTTTAGGCTTATCTTCAATGTTTACCCCGTATCTTTAAAAGTAAGGGGTAAATATGAACACTTCTTTGTGCGTGGGCGGAATTTTTTTTTACATAAAATCATATCACACATCATGGAACATCAATTATCAAACGTAAAACTTTCAAAAATAACATTTTATCTCCATTCACATTAACGAGGGAGTCAATGGATAAGACACATCTCAAAACGATTTTCGTTTCTCAGAGACATAAATTTTGTTAAAAACTGTAACTACAAAATTTTCACAGTTAGGTTTGCAAGTTATAACTGTAACTTATCAATAGAATGACAGACTATCACATTTGATCAGTTATGAGACCCTACTATGACCCTAACGGCGCTTACAGCGTTTGTTCGGAATTACCCCTTGTTCATAATTACCCCAATTAGCCCTACTGCTTTTTCATCTGAGATCGAAAAATGAATCCTAAATGTGAAAGCTATTTAGTTCCAGATAAAAATTCTTACTTATTGTGCAAAAAAGCGACATTTTAAATAAGAATTTCAACCAGAAATATCTTATTTGAATTCTGAAATTTTGGTTTTCAATGTGATTTTTTTTATTCTGTTATTTACTCGAAATTCAACTTGTGAATCTGAATGAAAATTACGATTGATAAAATTGTTTCAGATTATACAATTCTTATGAACCATTATGAAACATTCTTAAGTTCCGAATCTACATAAGATTTTTCTTAACTTTTATTCATCAGTTTATTGTCGTTTAGTAACTTAACTTATGTACAAATATCAATACATTTTATATTGTCAAATGAAAATCTAATGCATTTAAATTTACTTTGAAACTGCAGTCATTTACAAAAAGAATGAGCTTTGCTAATAATTTCAAAATTTCAATGCGTTTTGACCGCCCTATTCTGTCCAGCATCGGCGAGCAAAAATCATTCACTAAAATTGGTTGATGACCATCGAACAGCATGTTGATTTTGTTGAAGCAAGCGCGCACCGGCTTTTACTCGTTGACAGTAGAAAAATATGAAATCTTCAAAATGGTTTGTAATTCTGAATATTTTCTTTTCATATTCCGAAATGATGAGTTTCGAATATATAATATGAAATGCAAACCCGAGATTCAATTAATGATTTTTTCCCAATGACGATTCAAACGGAATATTAGTAACAATTAATTGGATAAAGAAACCGAATTCTTATTATAGACATCGAATTTTAATGTTAATAAGCAAATTTGGAACCACCAAATCCGGAATTATCCATACCTCACTTAGGTAACCTAAGCTTTCCAAATATCTTTCCGCAAGTATCCGGACTGTGCATATCTGGGGCTAATATTAAAATTAGAGATAGACATACAGGATCTCAATGGAACTAATGTTTCCTCGAAGAGATTACTTTTTTCTTTACTCTAAGCGTTCATCACTCGAGGATATGATAGCTAGCATCTTTCAAATGCTAAAACCACCAACCCACAGAAATTGTACTGTGTTTATGTATGCCGTGATAGGGATTCGATCTCATACCCGCTGGCTTAGAAGACTTGAAGGCTATCCTCTACGACACGGGCTGCGGCGTTTAAACTTAAAATTTTGAAGAAGAACAGTTGACTTTTGTTTATCAAAATACATCAGTCGATTTCAAATCCCTTTTCAACAAAAAATTCACATTTATTTTGATGAAAAAATTTTGGCTCACATAGATATGGTGGGGTTAAAGTAAGACCTTAGTGGTTTCCTATTTTTAGAAAATTTTGCCGGTTGTTTTCCAAAAAAAAAACAAGAACAGCATTTGATTCTTTAGACTTTTATCTCTCTTCTAAAAAATTACGAAGATAATCGGTCGACGCACTTGATAGCAGTAGTGAAAATGTCTAACTGCTATCGAAACGTACTCTCACCCCACCTCTGAGGCGAAAGTTCGAATGATGTGGGGTACAAGTACGACCAATTCAGAATTCCACAATTCTGCATGAAGTCAAGAGAGAAATTATTGTATATCAATCTTTGCTTACAGCAGTAACTTCTGTGTTCTTTTCTGATACAAATCCTATACATAGGCAAACAACCTGCGCGAATTTGGAGTTCTCCACTAATTGTCCTTATTCAACAAATTTACGAAATCCAGTTCTCATCGTATTTGAGCAATTTTTCGCGCGAGCAGGTCTTTGTAGAAACAAAAATATGCGCTGATGCTCCCAGTGAATTTTAGAAAGTAGTTAAAACTTTTGGTTCAGATTTACTTCAGTAGACCCCGTATATCATTCGTACTTTTGCCCCGTTTGCAGTTCGTACTTTTGCCTCTTCAAGGTTTCTTGTGATTCACAGTTTATTGTGCAAATCAGAGATATATTAATTAAATTCTTTTTTCGGCATTTGCTAGTGGTTGAAAACAACTGAACAGACACATTAAGACATTCATTGAAAGCCAAAATGTTCAATGCTCAAACATGTTTGCCGTTATTTTAAATATTACATCAATTGGGCAAAAAAGCTGCTTTACCTTACTTTTCGTAATATTTTAATTTTTTGCAAATAATAATTATACCTGGATGTAGGCAGTCCAAATCACTATCAAATTACGCCAGAGTTTTGAATTTTACTGTTCTCGGTCTGTGATAATCTCAAAACGTACTTTTACCCGACTCGTTCTTTTACCCCACCTTACACTTCATACCAAATTTTTGTTCAGCACGGACCAACTGCTATGCAGTGGTAGATATAAATAGAGTTTCATCTACCATCAAGGAATATTCAAATAAGCCATTTGTTTTTTTTTGTGATGTCACGAAAACGTTTGTATCGAAAATTTATAAGAGAATTGCAAAAATTTAAAAGAAAAACACGTTTTAGAACGAAAACGAATTCCATTTCATTTTTATTGTGTTATAAGGCCTCTATTTAAGGGGGGGGGGTAGGGTCTAACACTTTAAAAAAATCGTTTTTTTTATTTTTTTATTTTCATATTGTAAAACATTTCAAGAATGTTGTGTCAAATTTTCAAGTCAATTGAAGCAAAACTGTAGAAGTTATAGGCCTTTATCTCCTCCTATCTAATACTGCAAGAAAGCAAGAGCAGAAACTTCAAACGCGTTTTTCTCGAAAGCACATTTTTAAAGTCCGTGGACATCGTCATTTGAAAACTACTTATCCGATTCTTTTCAAATTTGGAACATATATTCTACATATAAAATACCAGACCCCAACGTTTTTCTTTTTTGATTTTTTTACTTTGGGGAGATTTTAGAGGTGAAAAATGGCGGATTTTTAAGTGAAAAATCGTAGTTTTTACTTCAAACAGCCACAAAAATTTCATAAAAATATTTTTAAGTTAAATAAAAACGTTGGGGTCCAGAAAAACATCTATTAAAAATATTTTGCTCTGATTTTTTTACTTCTGATGATTCTGTGCTGAGATACAGTGTCCACCGCAAATCCTGTTTTCTAAAAGGCATCCTCGAAAATGCTCCGTCACCGGCTCATTTTTCAATATTTTTCTACGAAAAATTTACTAAATGTTCTTTTAACAATGCTTTGTATAATGCAAAAAAATTGAATACATTTGTTTGAACGATAGCTCTAGAAAAAAATCGTGAAAATGGTGTTTTTTTATACCCGTTAGACCCTACCCCCCCCTTAACTATGTTATGAGCTGTTTTGGTCCTTTGAAGATTGCATTATGTTTTTATCTTTATTTTACCAGTGAATTCAATGTCAACTTGAAGCTTAAACGTGCAAAAATGAAGAAAAATCAGCTTTTAAAAAGTCTAGCTGGTAGTTATTGAGTGTTCAACTGATTGCCATGATTTTTATCCAATCGGTTTACCATATACAATTCTTATGTAGAACAATAAACATCAATTAATGATTGTTAACTCAGCTTACTAAAATGCCAATAAAAGATTGTGATTTTGTATAA
Source organism: Uranotaenia lowii (assembly GCF_029784155.1). NCBI lineage: Eukaryota > Metazoa > Arthropoda > Insecta > Diptera > Culicidae > Uranotaenia > Uranotaenia lowii. The sequence continues at coordinate 314,090,209 of NC_073692.1, read as the reverse complement.
AAAATTAGTTACTTTATTGTAATGAGGAGCTTAAACTGCACTGACTTGAACATTTTTATGGAAGACTCTGAATTAATTTTAAATTTATGCAAATTTGAGAGGGGAAAATTCACCATATTTTTCGAATTACGATGGTCTATAAATATTAATAATTAATAAATTAATAATCTAAAAATTAATGGAAAATGCAACTTTTTTTTGTACCAATCTTGAAGAACAAGAGTTCTTCTAGAATAACATATTTTCAAAGTTTAAAATTTCCAGCAGATTCTTCGAATAATCAACGGAAAAGGTCAATTTCCTAGTGAATTATCAGACTTTTTGTGATTGTGACGTCACAGTCTGTACTGTACCAATACTAGAGCAGAGGTGCCTCGTCACTACCTTCTTCAAATATTCCTTGATCTACCATCACGAATCAATAGGCCAAGCGTGGTTCGCCCTACAAACTATATAATCCTTTCAGTGTTTTTAATTATTTTCCATTGTCACACGTCAACACTTAATTAATTTAATAAATTCAAATGATTACAAGATATTTTGGGCACAACACAACACAGGTTAGATTGGATATGATTTATCAAAATTATGTTTAGCTTTAGAAGTATTCTCACTCTGATAACATAATTCAAATTCATTTTTTCCACTTATTTCATATGTGTTATCATATTCACATTTTTTTCCATTTTGTCAGATTTGTAGAAGACTTGCTCAAATATGTAATTTTTATCAATTTTTAATTTTTGAACTATATTAATTTCCTTAATTTTTGTAATTTTTGTCACTTCACATTTTGAGCACTTCTTTCATGTTTATTAATTTGATCAATATCATTAATTTTTTGTCACTTTGACCAATTTTGTAATTTTTGTGAAATTGGTCTATTTTGTCGATTTTGCCTATTTCTTAAAGTTTCGTCAAGTTTGTCAATTTCAATAAATATAACCAACCTTCAAAATACCGGGTCCGGATTGCCCCGTCGTATCGTCGTAGAAAGTTTCCTTTTCAAAAACTTCGAAAACAATTTTTTTCGCTTCTCTATAAAATGAGTTCTTCTTAAAAATTGATCACTTAGAAATTGGCGACGATTGAAAAAATATCTCGATGTCAAATTTTGTAACCATTTTTAAATTTTGACATGAAAATTACCATCATGGCTGAAATTTCTCCGAAAAAAATCAAAGTAACCGTTCTAACCATATTAAGTGATTAATTAAGAACCATGTAAAATGTTTAGTAAAAATGAGCGTGTGAAAAAATATGGTGTGCTTTGTTCTCCCGCACGCGCTCCTTCGTCGTTTTTTCCTTCACAGAGCAACCTGAATATAGTTTTGGGCGAAGTCTCGGAGTAACAATCGCTTTCGTTCCATGCGATGTTGCAGCAAGTACCTACTCGTCAATGATATCTAAGATTGGGGTCGTACCCCTTGGTGAAAACCAATGTTCCGAAAATCAATAATTTTCCATCAGCCATGCTTTACTGCATTCAGAGCCAAAAAATCGAAGCAGTCAATTTTTCCTCTCCAACTAAATCATATAAACAATCATGCATGACAACGACGCTGCTGTATTTGATACATTCCTGCAAAACATGATGTGGTAAAGAAGGACGCAGACTATCAGCAACGAACGTCTCGATGGTGATTGCCTTCCTTGATGGTTTTTAACCTTCTAGGATCACAACTGATATGTATCAGTTCTGAGAGATGAGTAGAGGTTACAATAGGATTTTTAGTTTTTCGCTTAGTGTAGAAGTACAAAATTAATCGCAATGAACTGTCCAGCATGTACTACGGCTTTTTTCAACATGTGGTCCTGGCATTTCTTCTGATTTTCCTTCTGAGAGATTCATGATCGACTATCATTATCAACAATGATTGAAGTACAAGCGTTAGTGAATTATAGTGAGAGCGGCGGTCAAAATGTATCATCAAGTATGTCGATCACCGTTGATTAGCCACGTGACGTAAAGCAACGTTAGCCCCCGATGGGGCATGGTATATATTTATGTATCTAGTTAGTGTTGATGTTCGACAAATATTCAACGGATACGTTCACCACGTGCCTACCACAGCACTCGGAGGTTAAAGTATTCTAGCTTGATACGAATCCTCATTGCTTTTCTTGAGCGATTTTCCGAACATTGGAGAAAACCATAACAATACTTACTAGTTTGGAACTTTGGTTCCAAAATTTTCGATTTGGTTCGGTTTCAAACTGATCCAGACATATAAATAAAATTTTGGGCAGGGAAAAATTTTAAAATGTAGTTTTCCTCCTGCACGGTTTCTGTCACGATGACAGTAAAACTGAGTGGAAGCGAAGGCTGTAAGTTTCTCCCTTCCACACATCGACAGATCCATACATCCACAGCCAGCAAGTGTCGTCCATCGTGTAATTTGACGTCATTTTTTCGATCGTCTGATTAGTGATTGTTGGGCATTGCTGGCAAGCCAAATGGATACGTTTTTTGGAGTGCTAATTTAATGAAATTTACTATGAAATTTTTTTTTCAAACTAATTTTTCTTCTTCTTTTTTTTATACATTGAAAAGAGAAAAAAATCAATCAAAACGGCCTCAGACTTATTGATTTCGCCGCCTCCAAACGAATGGCCGTACGTAGTACCTTTTTCCAGCACAGCCTCCCACACAAGTACACCTGGAGATCACCGTACCAAACTCATTCACAGATCGACCACGTTTTGATCGACAGCCGGCACTTCTCGGACATCATCGACGTCAGATCCCGTCGGGGCGCCAACATCGAGTCGGACCATTATCTGGTGATGGTGAAGATGCGCCCAAAACTCTCCGTAGTGAACAACACGCGAGACCGGCGTCCGCCTCGGTTAAATATCGCGCGACTGAAGCAACCTGAAGTCGCGGCAGACTACGCGCAATCGGTCGAAGCAGCGCTGCCGGCAGAGGGCGAGCTTGACGAAGCCCCTCTCGAGGACTGTTGGGATACCATCAAAACAGCCATCAACAGTGCTGCGGAGAACGTCATCGGTTATGTGGAACGATCTCGACGGAACGACTGGTTCGACGAGGAGTGTAGGAGGGTGATAGACGAAGAGAATGCCGCGCGGGCGGCAGTAGTGCAAAGAGGCACCCGTTGAAATGTGGAAAATCACCGACAGCGGAAGGGGCAGCGAGTCCGACTTTTCCAGGAGAAAAAGCGCCGCCTGGAGGAGGAGGAGCTCGAGGAGCAGGAGCAGCTGCATCGTTCCCAAGAAACACGAAAGTTCTATCAGAAACTCAACGCATCCCGCAAAGGCTTCGTGCCGCAAGCCGAAATGTGCCGGGATAAGGACGGGGGTATCCTGACGGACAATCGTGAGGTGATCAAAAGGTGGAAGCAGCACTTCGATGAACACCTGAACGGCGCACATGCAGGAGATCAAGACGGTGGGGGAAGGTACATCGCCGGCGTAGCCAACGACGAAGAGGAGCCACTCCCAACGATGAGTGAAGTTAAGGAAGCCATTCGCCAGCTGAATAGAAACAAGTCGGCTGGGAAGGTTGGCATCGCAGCTCAACTCATCAAAATGGGCCCGGACAGGTTGGCCGATTGCCTACACCGGTTGATAGTCCGGATCTGGGACATAGAACAGCTACCGGAGGAGTGGAAGGAGGGGGTAATTTGCCCCATCTACAAGAAGGGCGACAAATTGGACTGTGAGAACTACCGAGCGATCACTGTCCTCAATGCCGCCTACAAAGTGTTGTCCCGAATCCTACTCCGCCGCCTAACGCCACAAGCAAACAGATTCGTGGGAAGTCATCAGGCCGGCTTCATGGAGGGGCGGTCAACGACGGACCAGATATTCACATTACGGCAAATCCTCCAAAAATGCCGTGAACATCAGGTCCCTATGCACCATCTATTCATCTATTCATCGACTTCAAAGCTTGGGCTTTTGATATAGCTCAGTTGGCAAGTCTGTTGTCTCCTGATCCGATGTCCGCGAGTTCGAGCCCAAGAGTAAATATCGAACACAGTTGTACCGGATAGTTTTTCAATAACGATCCGCCAACTGCAACGTTGATAAAGTCGCGAATGCCATAAAGATGGTAAAACGACTATAATCGAAACGCAAACGCAAATCGCAGGGAGCTTCGACAAGGTGATGGTCTATCCTGCATGATGTTCAACGTGGCGCTAGAAGGTGTTATTCGACGAGCGGTGGGCGAAATGCGGGGCACGATATTCAACAGATCCAGTCAACTTATCTGCTTTGCCGATGACATTGATATAGTCGGCAGATCATCTGCGGCGGTGGAGGAGATCTACCGCAAACAGAAACGCGAAGCAGGAAGGATTGGGTTGATGATTAATACGTCCAAGACGAAGTACATGCTGGCCTGCGGATCCGAGACCGACCGAACCCGCATGTCCAGTTATAACAAGGTCACGATCGACGGCGACGAGCTGGAGATAGTCGAAGACTTTGTCTATCTCGGCTCACTGGTGACCACAGACAATGACACCAGCCGTGAGATCCGGAGGCGAATTATCAGCGGAAGTCGTGCCTACTATGGACTCCACAAGCAACTGCGGTCGAGAAGACTTAGCCCTCGCACGAAGTGTAACCTGTATACGACGCTTATTAGACCGGTTGTTCTCTACGGGCACGAGACATGGATATTGCTCGAGGAGGACCTGCGTACACTCGGAGTATTCGAGCGACGAGTGTTAAGAACCATCTTTGGCGGCGTACAGGAGAACGGAATGTGGAAGCGAAGGATGAACCACGAGCTCGCGCGACTCTACGGCGAACCCAGTATCCAGAAGGTGGTGAAAGCTGGCCGGATACGCTGGGCGGGACATGTTGCGAGAATGCCGGACGACTGTCCTGCAAAACAGGTGTTAGCTACGAATCCGGTAGGAACAAGACGAGCAGGGGCGCAACGAGCGAGGTGGTTAGACCAAGTGGAGCGTGATCTGGCGAACGTGGGGTGCCCGAGAAATTGGAGAACGGTTGCTATGAACCGAATGAATTTTAGGAATTATGTTCGTCAAGTTATGTCGTGATACGGAATACTATGTAAATAAAAAATAAAATAAAGCCAAATGAAGAACATCGCCACACTTTGAAAACATATTAGTTTTCGAAAATAAAGGCTTAAAATAATTATTTCAAACATTCACCGAGTGCATAAAAGAACTTGGAACCAGTCTTCCGAAAATCAATCAAAACAAACACTCAGGATGCGTTTCCTGTTGGAAACGATCAGATTGTATAATGGGATAGCGCCTCTCGCAACTGCTTCGCCTGGCTGGTATGCAATCTCGATCAGCGCTCCTATCAGCTATGCAAACCGAGTCGCATCATTCAGAATCATCGGTTTAGCAAACATCGCATATCGGAGATGAGTGAGATACAAACTGATCCATTCTGAATGTTGCTCACTCAGTATCTGCCTGAATTATATGAAATTCAAAATTATTTTTTGCAGGACGAGAAAAATCAAACAGTTGTGCGGGACACCATAAATTCTCAGTAGTTTCAACGTGACGGACGACAGTTTAATAAGAGAACTTGTAAAATTTGAAAAACATGGCGAAAGTGAACATCTTTCCCTCACAAACACAACTTCAATTTGATTTTGATCATACGGATGTTAAAAAACGTTATAACAACAAATAAATTTATTAATTTGCTAAATATCAAATCAAACAAAATACGCTAATGATCGGCTTCATGTATCACTCACTCACTGCCTGATCCATTCACTCCTGATCGAAGACCAACAAGATTCGCCATATGCATTGCGCATTGGTAAGATTCCAATTTGATGATGGTGCTGCACTGTTTTGACAGCAAGCATCGTACGAGGTGATCTGTATTTTAGCGATGAATTGAACGATCGATGATCGGGTAGGTCCAGTAGCAATCAATAACGAAACCCGACCGTTGTACGTTCAGGTGCGAAGTGCAATCAGAAACATTCATTGAAAATGAGTGATATTCGGAACACTGCTTGGAACCTTTTATGAGAGATATTTGGAAAAGCAAATTAATAAAATAAATGATCAATTTACGGTTGGCTTTGAAGATACACCACGATACACGTAAGACGATGCTTGGGTTTAGTTTTCTTTCTTGCTTACCAGTTTTCATCTGTTACAATTATTTCAATAGATGTGTATTAACAATTTAGATGTACTCAATTGGATTTGTTTCAGATATAATTTATCAAGCATAATCTGTGTTTCAATATGACGGACACTATTGGATGTTTGAAAGCTTGTAACATTAATTTGATATCTTAAATTGATCATTACTTTTATTTGGACGCTCTCTGAAAGCCGATGTAAAATATCCCTTATTACTTATAGAATGTCCTTTGAAAGGTTTCGCTTAAACGGCTGCAAAATAGAGAAAAAAGTGTATAAACCGCATAAAAGTTGAATTTCTTCCTTCCTACATGAACCAAATTGATGGAAATATACTACTTCCCTTCAGTGAGGATGTCCGGAAAATCGATTCTATCGAAAATTTTTAATAAGATTGGAAAAAAGTAGCCAAAATCATAGCAAACTAGTCTGTGCTGAAGCCAATGAGCAGTCTTCGAACAAAAATTCGATCACTCGGCTACGATTGCCTGTAATCTAATTGTTGTTGATTCCCTGTAAAAGAAGGCTATATAACAGTCAAAAATAAGTTGGATTCCTGCTATATTGTGTTCAAACTGATTATTTGAAATCACGCTTAGACATAATTGGACACCTAATATTCTTTCCCATAAAATAAATCTCGGACAAAGAAAAATATTATTCCAGATTCAATTAATACAATCAATATAATTAAATTTAATTTTTTATTTTCTTTATTTTGAAAGTATCATTTTCCCTTGAATATTTTCATTTTCTGTTAATTAATCGTTAAAGTAAATGAAGCGGATTGCACCAATTTGCATTATTTTCACGAAAACATTTTTTTTAAACAAAGAATTTAAAAGTGATCCGTACAAGCGCTCCACTTTTGGAGAAACAATAGACACACAACCGCAGGGGTAGTGACACACGTGGAATATGCAAAATTTTGAGCTAGCTTTTATTTCCCAGACTGCCAAAGCCCTGCCTGCCAAAGTTACGTCCTGCAGACATCATCGGGATTCAGAGAACTCGGTGTGCTGTTCAGTGCATGTGCAAGAGATAGTGCACAGCGCAAAGAGGAGCATATTACAGCATAAATTCTGGCCTTTTGTCTCCGGACCATGCTGTTGAAAAATAAAACCAGGCGGACAAGATAATAACATTATTAAATTCTATCCTTCCTTCGCCATTTTTGCATCGCTGCCGGAGAACAACGTGAATTTCATACATACATATCTATGAGGACTGGGAGGTATGCATGCATGCTTTTAGTTTTGTGGAAAATATATTTCTCTCCTCGCGCGCCATCATCGGATAAAATTCAACTACACACCGTAAAAGCTCCCATGATTACCTCATCTCTATGGTGGGTACTTTTCAGAGGATTCCTAATACGCAATAATGAAGTTTTCAAAAACAAAATTAATACTAAATCCCCCACGCTGTTGTTGGACGGGAAACTTTCAAATGGATCATAAAAAGTTTAATCTCGAATGTTTATGCTTTAAAGTTCTGAAACATCGACGTCAACTTTCGGTTCATCTACCACGCCGCGCCGGTCGCGTTCCAGCAAAAGTGTTGAAGGGGTTGTAATTTGAGTTGAAATGAGACATTTATGTTCCACTTTCCGGCACTGCCCCGTTTGGGGTAGGACTATCTAATTGTTGTGGGAGGTGAGCTTCCGAGAGGAGGGTATCGTGGTTTTGCTAAATCAGTAGGATTACCTCCTCGAGGTGTGTTGGAAAGAGGAAACAGTTACCCTGTTGCTGTCTCGCTGTCGCTTCCGGTGTCACGAAAGCTTACCGGCCGCAGATGGGCGAGGCGCCGATTACCTGCAGCAGCTTTACAGCGAAAGCGGGAAAGTTACGACTTTAATACATTTAAACTACATACATCTAATGAAAAGGTTGAAGTGTGCGGAGAGATACGGTGTAACTTACGAATTTTATAGTTCAAATTTAGTTGGGATTTTGTCGTTTTTCACTGAAAGCAAGGAAATGGCATTTTAAAATATATTATGTATTACAGCAGAAAGCAGAATATTTATTCACCAATATTGATTTCAGGGATTAGTTAATTGTACATACATTTGCATGAACCTTGGCAGCGTTATAATTTATTTCGTGTAGCTGTGTATTCTTGAGTGTGTTGTCGATCTACTAATAGAGTGGGGAAGAAGCCAAAGACGTGTGTTTAATTTTAAGAGTGTAGGCTGTCAAACGAAAACATATGGAATATGTTAACAAGGATCAAAATCAACATCGTTCCGTAAGGCTAAGGCGTTCACCGATTAGGAAATCTACCTAGCCGGTCCGGACGCCGGTAGTAGCTGTAGAGAGAGATGACCCCTACGTCGAAGTTCAGCAGGCAGTCGAGGAACTCCTAAGCTCTCCGGAGTTTCAGGATCCTGAGGCTTTTGCTAACCTACCAGTGGCTATGGTGGGCATCCAGGACCTGGTGGAATGTGTTAAGAAGAAGTCTAACGTCCACAAGGAGGTCCGCAAAAAACTCGCCAACTTGATGGCACTCTTCGTCACGGCAAACCGAGTGGTGGTAAGCCTCCTAACGGCACCGGAATTCCGGAGGAAGGCACGTGAAGAGGACGTGGTGATCCCTCTGTGGGCGGAAACTATTCTGCCAAAGAAGGTGATCGTCTTCGTGCAAACCGACGACGAAGCGTAATTTGCCGGAAACGGCAATAGGAAAAGAGTTTCTCCAGGGGAGACGAGACCTGGAGCCCCTAAGAAAAGTGCCCAGGATCCTAAGGTCCAGCAGGATCCGGGCGTAAACGAGAACAAGGAGGGAGGCCAAGCTCCCGAAGTGCCAACTGGGAAGGGAAAAGGCCACGAAAGCCAAACCTAGGTCCAAACCCAAACCTAACAGGGTAAGGGACAAGGGGGAGGCTAATGGTAAAGGTGCAGAGTATAGCGTGCTCACACACGAGATACCCGGGGAGACGGCGGAAATCCGTGCCCTGAACACCACGGTTGCCGTCAGGATCAAAAATCTTGACGAGATAGCCACAGAAAGCGAAGTCAAGAACGCGCTGAGAGACTTGTGCAAGATCGAAACGGACCAGATCTCGATTAGGTTGCGGAAAGGGCCTCCCAAATCCGGAACACAGGTGACAGCAAACGCAGCACTCAAGTGTGGGTGGCTAAGCGTGGGGTGGTCTATCTGCCAGATAGCCATCCTCCAGCAACCGGAAAGGTGTTTCCGCTGTGTAGAGTACGGACACAAATCGTTTGCCTGCAAGGGCACCGATATAAGTGGTTTGTACTGGCGGTGCGATGAAGCCGGTCATCAGGCAACTAGCTGCAGCAAAGAGGAGAAATGTCTCCACTGCAGTGGAGGACACAGGGCTAGCTACCCTAGGTGCCCCGCCTTCCAAAAGAAGACGTATGCACCTTCGCGAGGAAAGAAGCCATTCAGCTTAATCTTGGGCTACCATACGTACTCTTTTAAAAGTAAATGTACTCGTTTTTCGATCATGAAATGGGCGTACTCTTCTTTTTGAGTAATTTTACAAAATGTACTCTTTTTTGATAAAAGTCATTTAATCAGAAAAAATGGATATGTTTGTTTCAGTATATGAAATGTGTTTACCACATCTTATACAAGAAGTGCGGAACAATCCCAACTAACACAAACTTTCATTACTTCACTTGAATATTTCGTATACATGAAGGCATTTTCGAGTAGTAATTCATAGTGAGCACAATAAGCGCCTTTGAGTATGCAATAAACCCCCAAACAGTTATCGAAGAGTACAAAAGCAATACACTCGATCACTTTGTAGCGCACAAATCTAACAAATTGTTTGTTCAAATGAAATATATCTGCGTGCCTAAAATCTCCTTTTTTAATCAAATATTTTATCAGGTTTGGTGTGGTTTGTCAACATAGCATCAAAAACTACTTTTCCTTCGAAAAATCCAAATAGGAATACTCAGTCCCTGACATTTCTCTTTTCATTAGTTGAAAAAGAAATTACGAGAAAATTATTAACTATCCTATAATTAACTATATATTAAAATCCAAGTTTTTCTCATGAAAATTCAAGAGAAAAAGTGAATTGAGTTACATAAGCGTCGTTCAATTCAAATTGAGCTAAAAAAAAAACCATTAAAAACTTGATAGCATTTGAATGACTTTAAATAACTCTGTTTTATTTTGACTTCATAAAGTTTTCCTTACTCTTTTGGAATTTTTTTTCAGTGTACTCTTTTTAGCATTGCGGGATATGGTAACCCTAGCTTAGCCGCAACCACTGTTACCCAGCACACCAGCTGGGGTAACCGATGAAGCTAAACTGGCCGCAATATCTATTACAGGAAGATACCTCATACAAGAGGTAGTGTCGGCAACAGAGGAAGGCTTCGTGATAGCCAAAGTTAACGGGATCATCATCTGTAGCTGCTACGCTCCCCCCTCCTAGGTGATCACTGGAGAGGTTTGGAGCTGTGATGGACAAAATCGTTGAGGGTTTAACGTGTAGAAACCCCGTTGTCATTGGCGGGGACTTCAACGTGTGGGCCGTAGAACGGGGTAGTCGCCTTACAAACCGCAGGAATTAACTTCTACTGGAAGCCCTGGCAAGGCTGAACCTAGATCTGGGGAATGTAGGCGATACAAGAACCTACCACAGGAATGGGAGCGTATTCATCATTGGCGTCACCTTCAGTAGTCCGGGATGGACGAACGACTGGAGGGTAAGCGATGCGTTCACCGATAGCGATCACTTTGCTATTCGGTATCAGGTGGGCACAAATACGCGGGCAGATAGAAGAGATACGACAACAGGATCACGCCTCTAGAAGACAATACAATTCTACCAGAACGTCTTTGTCAAAGTTTTAAATTGGGAGCGGAACTTGGAAAACCGGTACGCGGAAAACCTGACGAGGGTACTCGCACGCGCATGTGACGCTGCGATGACAAGGAGGGTCAAGCGAAAGGACACTCGAGATCCCCTCTACTGGTGGACGACGCAGAGTGCCCTATGCAATTGCGAGGTCTGCCCTCTGCAGGGCAATCAAGGCGAGCAAAAAAGCACGATTAAGGCAACTCTGCGAGGACGCCAATGACAACCCCTGGGACGACGCTCACAGGATTGTCATGGCCAAGACACAAAGCGGAGGTGCGCCACAGGAATCGTGTACGAACAAACTGCGAGAGATCTTCAACGAGCTGTTCCTACAGCACGGGGAAGTTACATGGCCGAGGGTCTCATACGACTGGGATTCGAGTGAAGAGGAGCAGATTTCGCTGGAGGAACTGTGCGACATCGCTAAGTCCCTTCAGTTGTTCAAAGCTACGGGTCTGGATGGCATCCCTATGAAGTAATGAAGCCCGCACTCATGGAACATCCTGAAATGTTCCGGTCATCGCTGCAACAGTACGTGGATGATAGGGGCTTCCCAGACGTGTGGAAGCGGCTGCACTTGGTGCTCCTGCCAAAACCAGGCAAACCACCAGGTGACCCATCAGCATAACGCTCCTGGATGACGATTCCGTCTCCTGGATACTGCTGGAAATGTGTTAGAGAATGTGGTACAGAGCAGGATCTAGCTCTACACCGAAAGTGTGAACAGCCTATTCGATAAACAGTTCGGTTTTCGTAAAGGCAGCAGTACGGTGGATGCCATTCGACGTGTCAAAGCAGAGAGGCTACCGGTTTTGCGTTGTGATCACCCATGAAGTGAAGATTCCGGCATATATCTGTAGGAATTGTAGAGTGTTATTTCCGTAACCGCCAACTACAGCTTAAGACCGGCGAGGGATGGCAAACAGTGAGTGTCTCTGCAGGGGTTCCACGAGGATCAATGCTGTTCCGGTATTGTGGAACATCGTCTACGACGAACTGTTGAGACTGCCTCTCCTCAAGGGAGTGAAACATGTGGAATTCGCCGACAACGTGGTTTTCCTGGAATCAGGCCCATCAACAGAGGAGGTCCATTTACTTGCCACAGTAGCGTTCGAGCAAGTGAAAAGTTGAAAGCGCTCCAAGAACTTGCGTAACAAACCTGATATCAGCTTAAACAGGGACGATTGCAGCTGGACCGTGCGCAATCGAATCCAAGCGTGCGATTAAGTACTTGGGGATGATGATCGACGATCAGCTGAATTTCATGGCCCACGTCGACTACGCCTGTAAAAGAGCGGCAATGGTGACCGTAGCACTCTCATGGGCAATGTCGAACAACTCAGTGATCTGCTGCAGTAGAAAGAGTGTCCGGGCGAGCGTGACCTCGTCCATTCTGCGGTACGGAGTGGCAGCCTTGAGCAGGTAGTGCAATCTGCAAAAGCTCTGCAGTGAGCAGCGGCTGATGAACCTGCGAGTAATCAGCGCATACCGAACGGTGTCCTCGATAGCTGCTGATGTTGTGGCGGGGGTCATGCCCATCTCGGTCTTGCTAGAGGAAGATACCTTCTGCTACGAGCACAGGCACATGCCCAACGTGCGGAAACATGCCAGAGAGGCCTCGCTGTCCAACTGGCAGCACCAGTGAAACAGCTCGGAACGTGGCCGGTGGACCCATCGCTTAATCCCTAATATCGGATCCTGGATGGATCGGAGACATGGAGAGGTGGACTTTTGCATGACACAGTTCCTGACTGGTCACGGATGTTTCATGCAATATCACCACCGGTTTGGACACGTGGCTTCGCCATCCTGTCTAACCTGCGGAGACATTGAAGAGACACCAGAGCACGTAGTGTTCAACTGTCCAAGGTTCAAAAAGGTACGTGCTAACATGCTTGCCGTCTGCGGACCGGACACGACAGCCGACAACATCGTACGGAGGATGTGCGAGGACGCCAATACTTGGCGCGTGGTCAGCGATGGGTTCACCCGGATCATGTCTGCCCTGCAGAGGAGTTGGAACCAGCACCAGTCCGCGATCGGTGTAGGGTGACTCCTTCGTCGGGGAGCATCTGAGTAGTGTGCGTCCGACCCTGGCAGTAAAGCATACAAAGATAAGACTTTACCTTCTGCGTATGCCGAGCTGCTAGGTACGTCGCGCGTCTGTGTGTAGGATACCTACAACGTTACCGTCGCGGAGTATCCGAGTAGAACGCACCCTCTGCGACGGAAGCTGTGGGGATAAGACAATACCTTCTCCACAGTGGAAATCGTAGGGGGAAGAGTATTCACGTCGCGGAATACTCTCGGGTAGAGTGGTCTCACGTCACCTTCGGATGAGCCACTCGAGTCGGGTAGGATGACATCACCGTCGGGATTCATCTGAGTCGCAAGCGTCTAAGACCCGTACGTGTGCTGTGACAGGCGCGAGTCTTGGATAAGCTGCTCTCGATTCGGCACACGGCGGGCCAAAACCCTGAGTTATCAGCCAAAAAGGAAGGAAGAAGACCGGATCACGGTCGGTGTAGAATGCCCTTTCTTCGGGGTGGGCTTTCGAGTAGAGTGCATCCGATCCTAGCAGTAATGCATACAAAGATAAGAACCTTTTGGGTATGCCGTACTACTAGGTACATCGCGAACGCTGTGTAGGATAACTCCACCGCCGCTGAGTATCCGAGTAGAACGCGCTCTCCACAACGGAAGCTGCGGTGATAAGACTTGACCAGCTTCGTAGTCGAACTCGTTGGGAGAAGAGTATTCACGCCGTGGAATCCTCTCGGGTAGAGTGACTTTAGGTCATCGGCGGGTGAGTCACTCAAGCTGTGTAGGATGACGTTATTGCCGGGAATTATCCGAGAAGTTTCGTAAAGCCCTGGGCATGTACTGCAACAGGCGCAAGTCTAAGATAAGCTGCTCTCGATTGGCACACGAAAAGGCAAAGAAAAGAGCGTCTTGAGCCAAACCAAGCGGAGCTAAGACCTCAAGTCGTTAGAGGAGAAGTCATTGGTCTCTAGAAGTGGTCTCGAACAGAGGCGGAGCGCACAATAGCAGTGGAAACCAAGCGGGCCTCGAGTTACGAGTAAAGGCCGGATCTCAAGTCGTCAGAGGAGAGGACCTTTGTCTTGAATCGTCACAAGAGGCAGCGTGTATATTCTGATGTTCTGACTTTAAATCGTGTAAGCCGATGAGCGCAGAAGCGCGAACTTGGTCTTCCATCACATGTACAGCCTTCGTTGCAGGTCCGGATGGGAACTATGGCCAGAGGCCCCAGATGGACTTTATGGCGAAGGGGTTCATAGTATCTAGACTCTACTTTGATAGTCCCCGACAATGGGGTATCTTACACACGTTCGCGACGCATCCATGATCTCCACTATGCAGAAGATGATGTAGCATGTAGTATGTTGGTACGTGCCGCTTTGAACTTTGGACAAAAGAACACCACGTATTCGAACACCTTCGCGTCACCACAGACCGAACAGAGTGGCGAAGTCTCATGTCGAAACCGGTAGTGGTACTTACTAAAGCATCCATGACCAGTTAGGAGCTGTGCCATGTGGAAGTATACATCATCGTGTTTACGCCCTAGCCAGCTCCCAAATGCAGGTTCAGACGGTGGGTTTATCTACCTCTCGCTGAGCTGTCCCACGTTAAGCGTGTCCTTGTTTTCGTAACAATAAACACCCTCCTCTAACAAAACCTAGATGAGAGGATTTGAAGGTCCGATCCGGCATAGAATTTAATACCGATAATTCCACCTTCAAGGAAGATCATTATTGGAGTATAGTCTGATTTTTAGGTGTAGCAAAGAGTAAGTAAATTTGTTTCTAATTTTAGTGTTGCACTATGTAGTTGAATAGTACATCGATCGAGAGCATTTAAGTTGACGTGATATAATTGAGTCACTTCAACATTTCATCAAAATCTCAGTAGCTTTAAGAATTAATTTAAAAATCTATTTCTCAAGGAGGTCGAACACTCCTCATTTCCATACACTGAATATAAAAAAAATCCGTGATAATGTCCAGCGATTTGTTTCCCCCGTCATTAGGAAAACGTCAAGAAACACCTCGAAATATTTAAGATTGCTCCCTTAAAACACCCTCTACAATAATAAAAAGCGAACGAAGTTGCACTCGTTAATGATTATTTGCTGCCCCGAAATCTTTCTCATTTCACTCTTTGTTTTACCCTAGTACCGCTGTTAGCTTTACAATGACTGCAGGTGCCGAGTAAAACCATTCAAACAATAATATGCCGACTCATGGAGTACTAATTTGAAGGACCTACCCCCTCCCTACGTTTGAGCTTATTTTGGGGGAAAAGTGTAGGCGGTCTCTGTACATCGTCATGATTTTTTTTTCTAAAAACCTCGGAGCACCGCTGCTGTCGTGTTTATTTTTTGCCCTACGGAGCCAAACTTTTCCTGGGCGATGGTTTTTTTCTTTCTCGTTTGAACCACAGAGACTAGCGAATGATTTCGATCCAGCCAGGTCCTTCCTACGATCACAGCCTACGACCATTCGGAAGCTGTTTTGCGGCACGAGAGCTGTGAGTGGTAAATTTTGGAAGGCTTTTTTTAATTTGTCCTATTTTATTTCGGCATTTAAAGGTAATGAAAGCATCCCGGGTCTTAATTAATATGGGGCGATAATTAAAAAGTTTTTCATGTCGCTCCTGCGATGGGAGGTGGACTTTTTTGTCGGTATTTTTGTTCGAAGGTGACTGTGAGTAGTGAGCAAATGCGTAGATGTCCAAATTAAAAAATAATACTTTAAATTATAAACATTCTGGCAACCTTACAATACATGAAAAAAATATTTAAAAAATTTAATAAACCAAAACATTTAACAACATTGTAAATTGGATGGAAAACTTCAAATAAGACGTCATTATCTTTTACTTTAAACCAATCGAAACTGTTAGCTCATATGTCAAAACACGTACGCAATTTCCGATCACATCGTTGATTGAACGAAAGCTCATCCAACAACTTCACAACCGAATGTAACCTTCCTTCTGATTGCGAAAGAGTCCTGCAAAGGAAAAAAAAAAACCTCCCAATCAAGGCGAAAGCAAAATGATGATGAAAATGACAAAGTTGATGATAGCCGATGAGGTCGCCTTTTTGCACCTCTTTAAGGATGCTGCTGAGGCAAAGAAAAAACACATCACGATCATTTTCATCGCCATCAAAGACGATGCTTCGAAATCAATTCAAACGCTCTGCTGCTAGATAGAAACTGGGAACTAGGAAAAAAGCCGGGTCAACCATTTGATGGGGTACCGTGAATAATTCATGCGAATCCGGAGAAAAAAATGCTGGAATCGAATTCTCTGTATCCGGATGTAGCTCGGTTAGGAATCGAAAAAAATAAGAAAAAAGATTCGAAACGGAAATGGTGAACCGGACATTTTCGGTTTTGTATGATGTTACGGGAATCTGCTTTTTCTCTCAGTCGGTATCGGTGAAAGATTTTCACTTCACCTCTTTGATGATGGCACGAGGTGTGATTGAAAATCTTATAGGGAAATCTAGGAGAGCAAATCCATTTTCAGGGGGAAAACCCACAATCGTGTACGTGGCTGTGTGAATCACTCGGTCTCGCTCGAGGTGTGATTGATGAAACGAGTTCCGCCTGCATCCTCGAGGGCTTTTTTTGCCTCTTTAGAATCAACAAATCTTGCCCGGATCAGGTACGAATGATTGATCTCAATTGAACAGATTTGCATTCAGGCTTTCGGTTTCTTTTTTTACCGGTGTCAATTTTAGACATTGCAGCAATTTTTCAATCCAGTGTCTGCCCCCTGGCAATCGTCTTGATTACGTTTGGATTTTTTTTCAATTTACCTCTCAACATCATCACTCTATCACTTTTGAATTTAGCTACATATTTTCTAGAATAAATTGATTTTATTATTTGTAATTCAAAATTCTTAGTTATAGAAGATCAAAATAATTTGGTACCCACATTCGAGTCAGATTGCAGTACTCAGATATCGAACTGTAAATAAACTCATAAACAACTCCTCCTAAAAATTATGATTGGCGCCACAACGTGACTCTCGACATCCTTTATGACCATTTTTACAGCATCCTGTTGCTCATAGCGAATGCATTTCTAACACTTCAGAGCAGTGCAATCTGCCAGCAATATTTTTTACGACTATACCATCAGGAGAACTCCTACTAATGGTACTCCGGAGAGGAAGCAGGAAGTACGCTTCCATTCAACCGTCGTTATTGGAAATCGATTCTGCAGTTTAGTTATTCATGGCGGCATCCACCCCAATCAATGCTGGTTGGCTGCCAGACGCCATCAACATCATCAACAACAATAACAGCTTCAATCCAGACTCCAGTCAGAGTCTGACGATCCAGTATCATCATCAACATCATCCAAGTGAATCGAAGGATGAGAGAGACACAGCTCATCATCGTTATTGGAAACAGATTGGACCACATTGTTGACCAACATATTGAAGACGGCGAGGCACAATTCTGCATAAACTCCGCTCAGAAGGGTACCGGAGATCGACTTTAAGTATGTTTTAACTATGGGAAAGTGTAAAAAAATGAATCAATTCCCTTAGCTTCTCCACACTGATTTATCTCAAAATAATATTTCACAAACAGATAAAATTGCTGATTGTTTCAAAGAGAGGCAAAATCGTAATTGGAGAGACAACTTCTACGTCTACCAAATTCTATAGTTAATTTGGTTAAGGAATTTAAATATTTGATATCGCCAAAAGGGCTAGATCATGGGTGGCCAAACCCGCGACCAACTTTTTGTGGCTCGCGAAGCACTTTTTGGAAAAATCATGTTCTAAGAATTGAACGATTTACTTGGTCTGCGTATACATTTGGATAAATATATCTACACTAACTAAATTCAAAACAAAGATCTGAAAATCTCTTCGAATTGATATGAGTCAAAGGGGTAAAATTGTATAAAAATTAATTTCGAGAAAACACTCTTTAAATTGTTTCGTTTAGCCACTTTCCATACATTTTTCGAACATTTGCAATTTTCGTTCAAATTTAAAATTATACGAATATAATTTAAAAAATCTGAAAAATTCACTAAATATAATTTGAAACCTGGAAAATTGTTTAGCATTATTCACTCAAAATTGATCATTTTTGCATTTATGCCCCTTTGGCTTTTAGGGCCTCATATAATTTTTAAAAAAAAAGGTTACTATCATTGAATAAAATTAATTACAATTTTTGAATTATCAATATTGTACGGTAATTGAAACACTTTCTGTAGATTCCATCACACATTTTTCAATGTTTTCCGATTGGATTTTCATGACTTCATATCATTAATTTGAAGAGCATTCCTGAAGAGCCTCTGTAAATATTCCCAATTTGTTATTCTGTGCCAAGCATAAACAGAAAGGGTATATATATGAAAAACCAAACCATGTTTATTTTTATTGATATCTTGTTCTGTATTTATATACATCAATAATGAAAAACGAGACAGAATTTAATGCTGGGTTGTAGAATTCAACTGGAACCAGTTGGGTACTGACAAATTTCTCAGAAGAAAGACTTTTTTCAGGATTTTTTTTATAATAAGGTGCATTATAAAAGAATCAAATTCGTATTCTTCCTGTTTTTAAAGCCTTTTACAATACACTTGTCAAATCGAAACGAGTTGAAACGAATTGGATTGAGTTGAGGTTGAGATCCGTCCTTATAAAATCAATATTATTGATGATATAATTAAAGTTCGTTGGAAAAAATATTCTTTTAAATGTCAAAAGCTTGTGAATATTACTTTTTTTTTCAAAAATTCCATTGTGCTGTTTTTTTTATTTGTCTATAAATTTTTTTTAAGAAGAACGGTGAACTTGAAAACTTTGGGAAATTTGCGGTCATTTTTTTATATTTGGAGACCATAATGTTGACTTCATGTCCATTGTAGTCACGCGATTTGACATATCTGGGATGAACAAACCGAGGAGGCTTTAATTGCGTGAAAAAGATTGACGGGCTAAGGTGGAAGGTATAATTCATTTCGTGTTGCGTAATATTTCTACTATTTTTCAAATGGAGCAAGATTCGTGAAATTTGCGAGTAACCAAAATAACTTATCAAGATAAATCTAACTATACTAAAGACGTCAGAATTTTTTTCAGTACGTTTCCGCGCCTGCTATTTTATCCAAAAACCTAGCAAAATCCGGGCATTTGACCCAATATCTATCAATATCCGGCAAGTTTGGTCAATACCCAGGAACTACTCAACCAAAATCAAGACAAAAATGTAAAAAAAATCCATCAAAACTGATCAGCAAATTTTAAATCATATTTTTAGCTTCCCCCAAACCTTTCATCAATATTTTTATGCAACAGACTTAAAAAAAAATAAAAAAAAATGTTTTGGCAAATTTGACAAAAAAGGTGAATAAATCTGGGCAAATTCCGAGCATTTTTCAATGAAATCAGGGCAATTGGGCCGTATCGGACTTTTTCAAAATTTTGTATTATATAAATATCTTGGCAAGCCCAGAAAAAATCGGGAAATCTGTCAAGCTTAATCTATAGTCGTTGTGACGTAGGTAAATGTTTTTTTTTAACGCGTTTTTTTAATTAGTTTATCTTTGTTTTCTTTGAATACTCCAGAATAATTTGTCTTCTGGCCCGCCAGCCAATCTCATTTCTGAAACTTGGCCCGCTTGTTGAAAATGTTGGCCTAGCCCATGGGTGGAACTACCCAAGTAACACAGTTCAAGCCAACTAGTATTTGAAAGTTAAAGTATGGTTATATTATGCAGCTTGTTTAATAACTGTTTTGTTATGGTCATGAGAAATGCTTAGATTCTTGATACAACCATTTGTTCTCAAGTAGTTCTGAAAAAAACGCTAATAGTTGTTTAAAAAAGTTAGGAATGCTCTATTAAAATTCCAACAAAACATAAAGTAAAAAGTTTGTTCTACGCTTTTTGTGCATGTTTTATTAAAGCACGCAGTGCTTGATTTTAAAACCGTAATAAAATTAGGTGACATTTCTCGATCAAGATGTCAAAACAGAACACGCTCGGGCTTAATTGCACACATTTGAATAGGAATTGCCATACACATTTACACATTTTTTTATAAGCCATGAGAGTTGTTTTTGAGATAAATAAAAAGATATATAAAAACTTTTGAAATACTTGAAATTACCGGAAATGGTCCCATCTAACATGAAATCGTAATAGAAATGATAATCCAAATCGAATATTTAGACATTTTCAATAACCATCGTCAAAAAGTTGGTATTGAGTGATTTTCTTTCATTCATTTACGACAAGCCTTGTCCAAAAAAAGTTGAATCGGATAGCAGTTTAATCAATTCGTAAATATGTCTCCAAATAGTTGAGAATATGCTAATTCGACATTAACGATTTGAGTGAACTGATGCACGATAAATGGGCGATACTTTCTTCTTCCTTCCTTTGACCGGTTCGAGAAACAGAAAATCTTACATAAAGAGCTATAGCGCGATTTATATCAACTGATGAAATGGCATCGTGGTAAGATATCGGACAGCCAACTCGGAGGACTGGAGTTCAATTCTCGGTCGGGGAAATTTATTTTTTCGTTCTACTCAAATTATTTAAAATCGTATATTTTGCTTTTTGTGGGGAAATCGAATCGTTAAAATCTTGTCATTGTAGATATATCGCCTCCATTTTTGTAGCTATATGTTATTTTGGTAAGTTTAATACAATCTTTTCATCTGGTGTAGTTGTTTGAATAATTCTGATGTTCTTGCGATATACCCTCTTAAATGTTTGCTGGGGTATGAGTACTACAATATGAGTATTGAGTCAAATGGCCCAACTAATGGGAGAAAAAATGTGTTGCTTAACGTCATCATTTATCCATAATGGGGGATTCCGCTTTTCTTTTCAAAGCTTTAAACGACTGAAAAGCTCATGAAACATCCACAATATGGGTATTGGGTGAAATGGCTTATCGAGGAGAATTTCAAATTCGCTTTCTGACGCCATCTTGAAATCAAAGATGGCGGCTTCTGCTTAGCTCAAAAATGCTGTAAATCATCGAAATCATCAGGTGAAGTCGTATAGCGAATTTGACTTCTACTAGTTTAGCCCTTTCACCCAATACCCATATTGTGGGGGATTTTTAGTCGCATACAGCATAACCCGAGCAGACTTTTATGGCAAAATTATAGCAAATTTTGCTATCACGCCCTGAGAGCCAAATCTGCTCTCATTTTGCTTGACATAAGGTGGTACACAGCTAAAATGAGAGCACAAATTTTCATACTTGGTTAGCAAAATGATACCTAATTTTGCTAAAACTGAGACCCAAACTACACCTCGTTTTCCGAGAGCTTGGAGAGCACAATGATGCCATTACAAGGTATCACAAAAATTTCTGTAAAAGCAAAATTTGGCATCATTATACTTTCAAAACTTTTAGAAAATGACACCAAAAGGAGGTATAGTTAAGGTCTCGATACAACAAAATTTAGGATTCCTACGCCATCCGTGCATTAAAATTTTTCTTATATTTTTGCCGTTTTTACCACCTTAAGTAATCCTAAATAAGAGCACAGGCTTTCAAGGCGTGATAGCAATATTTGATCGCTTTTTTGCTACAGAAGTTTGTTCGAGTAACCATGTCGCCTACAGATATGCAACGTGTTAGCAATTAAGGTTAATACAAATCTGTAGACGGTTTAACTTTCAATTTTTTCAAATTGACTGATTTTCTACTATATTTATGGTAGATTCGAAATGTATGACATCAAAAAATGACAGATCAAATCAGTCATTAATTTCAATTTGAAATATTTTTAACTCAGATTCCAAATAAAGTTTGATTTTTGTTATAACAGTCATTCTCACAATATTCCAAATAAGAATAAAAATCTTGAACTAATAAAAAAGCTGAAAGCTGATAACTAGTATTTTTGATTTTTTTTTTACATTTACATGTTCGAAGTATAGTAAAGTATAAAATTATATTTAATTGTAAGCAATCCTGTGGTGTATTCCACAAAAGTATTGAAATTGTATATTCCGTACGATGTCAAAAAGAGTTAATGAAGAGCAAAATCAGATACCACTTAAGTCTTTGTAATATTTATTGAAAAAAAGAACTTTTTTTTCCATTTTCCCAGGTTCGTTTATTGCATATGAAAAGGCGTTAAAAATATGCTTCCAAATTTGAAGTGATATAAAATGAATTATGTTTAACTATATAGTTGATTAGCCCTGACGGTATACAGAATGATAAAAGGCATACCAAAAATCGTATGTTTAAAAATAAACTGTCTGTTGAATTGTGATTAAACTGTCCTTCGATATTAATGGAAACACTATTTGAAACTGTAAATAGTAGACGGTTCATATACTACGCATTTGCACTAATTATTTTCAATACTTTCGTTCTTACCAATTTTCTAGCGTATCATAATTTCAAACTTAAAAACGCCGATAAACTATCGATCATTAGATTTTGTAATTGTTGTAATTATGTGAGATCTGAACTTTGAGTCCAAATGCTGAACGTAAATATGAAACTTGAAAAGATTTTGTGTATTTTTTCTAAATTTTAGGTTTCAATCTGAAGTTAGTTAAGGTAATAATTGTCGGTTATCGTCAAAATTTTTCTATTTACTTGTCCGCTTAACGCCTAAATTTATGTTGAAATTTCTAGAAATGTGCTCGAGACTTTGCTTATGCATCATAAAAACATACTTTATAAAGAAAGGCTTGCATATACAAAGGCGATTAAAATTTGCTTCATTAGTAGAATAACAAAACATGTTCTTGAAAAAAGTGAAATAAACAAAAAATTCTCTGTATCTTCCTGCTACTGTGCTTTTCAATTGGTTCAACAAAAATTGCTATCCGGATCGATTTATAAGGCCGAATTATAAGGCCTTTCATGCCGATTTAGCAAACGAAAACGAGCACAATTAGCTCCAGCCGTGATTTTTGACAATTCAAAATATTATTAATTAAAAAAAGATTTAAACAGTACCTGCATACGGTGGATGAATTTTTTTAACGCTTCTTACTTCGATCCGGATATGCCTGCCTTCTGTTCATAATTATCATTAAGCACTTAGTCCCAGCTAGTTTCTCACAAAGCGGTTTAGACAATTTATCCGTGATATCTGTTGTAACAAACATTGTTCCATTGTAGCCATAGCCGGAACTGTTCCAGTTCTAAATCGCAGACAGGTTCCGCAGACCACTGTACATCGTTGAAATTCCGCTTCCACATGGTTCTGGTAAATTGATTCGTAGCGACAGCAGAAACAGCATTTGTTCATACCGGCATCGTAACGGGCTCTTCCGAAATATTCTTTTCTCGTTCGGTAATCTGGAAGATAAAAACAAGCAACTTTATGCGTTATTACGAAAGAATATCTAAAGGCTCACTTACCTTTTGAATTATTCAATAAAAGCATCTTTGTCACAGTTAAAAAAAACAAATATTTCGATAATTTTAAGATTTTTAAACATGCACAGCCCGTACAGCACCACCACTTAAGAATGTAAACAACTTTTATAGCCTGATATAACGAAAGGGCGCATATATTTAAAAAAAAATCGAGACGACTTTTTTTAATTGTCGTTTGAAATTTTTTTGACACAAACCCAATTAAGTTAAATAATTCATACATTTATCTTTAACATAGTTTTTAAAAAGGTTCAAGCAGCGCTAGAAAAAAAAGTAAATCAGGTGTATTCAAGTTGACAAAAAGTAGGCGAAGGTTTTTGATTGGGCGAAACAAAGCCGAAATTATGACAGCATGTTGAAATTGGAACTTAGTTGTTGTTGTTGAGGAAAATAGAAAATCGTTGCAGCATTTTTTTTACTTCTAGGCAAGAATCTTAAATTTTTCTTTAACTTAATCGCTTTATCTTTACTGAACATTATCAATTTGTTTAAACTGTGTCAAAACAGAACATTGTAGACAAACACTGAGTAAATTTTGAAAAGAATTGTAAATAATCGTTTAAGATAAAAACTCGTGCCGGAATCAAACGAAATCAACAAAGCTTTTGTTCTAGATAAGGCAAGCATGCTCAGAGTGATGAAATTTGTTATTCTGTTTAATGCTAAATTTTCTAAAAACTTAAAAATAGTTTTGATAATGATCATTTTAAAGAAACAAAATTTTGTACCTCTTCACTGGTCGGTGATTTAATCAGCCCAATTTGACATTTCAGTGTTTTTATCTGCTTAACTATTGTCAAATGTGACTATTTAATGATTGACAACCTAATTTCTTAATTTGAGAAACTCACTGATAAAATGTAGCATTTCTTGATAATCACCGATCATTAATTGAATACGCTTGATCTTTTTCGAATAAGTTTTTATTAGGCGTTTCGAAATTTCGAACACGTTTTTCTGCTTGTTTCGCCTTTTTAAAATGTTACGCGAGACATTTGCAAGGCTCCGGAATTATCCATGGAAAAAATGTATTTTTCAGATCACTTTTTTTTGTTTCGATTATAGTCGTTTTACCATCTTTATGGCATTCGCGACTTTATCAACGTTACAGTTGGCGGATCGTTATTGAAAAACTTATCCGGTACAACTGTGTTCGATGTTTACTCTTGGGCTCGAACTCGTGGACATCGGCTCAGAAGACAACAGACTTGCCAACTGAGCTATATCACAAGCCCATTTTTCAGATCACGTGATATTTAGCCGGTATCAAAATCATGTATCACTCAGGTTACTTTTTTTTAAAAGAGTAACAAAGTACTTGGTTACTCTTTGTTCTGGATTCTACCACGTCACCATTTCATCTTTTTTAAGGGATGAATATCACGATAGTGTTAAAATCCCAGACAAATAAACAAACAAATTGGTTACTCTTTGAAATAATATGAAACCTAAATAATACCTGATTTTCATATCGGGTAAACTCGACTAACAATACTGTCATTTTGACTCCAGAATAGTATATTATTGGAAAAAATAAAACCTAGTTTGCTATTGGATATTTTATACCAAATAATGCTAACAGTTGTGCTAACAGCTTGCTGTTGAAAGCTGAATTTGGTTTCGCTTGCTATCAAATAAATTTCATTGCAACCTTAATGATGCCTTGTTTTGCTATCGTTAAAAAACTAACAGCTTATGATGCTCTCAATTTGCTGTTGACACCTTATTTTGATCTCACTCTGCTATCGATTTGGGCATCAAAGTCTGCTCGGGAATAGAGTTCATTGGGAGCCGTCAATTGGAATTTCATGATGGCTTCAGAAAGCGCGACGATATGAGCATTTTTACCAGAACGTCGGAGGCATTAACTCTTGCGTAAACGAGTATCTGCTGGCCACCTCTTGCTGCTGCTACGATATTATTGCCCTTACCGAAACATGGCTGAACGACAAGACCTTTACTAGTAAGGCTTTTAGCTCTGACTATGTTGTGTTTCGCTGCGATCGTAGCCCCTGCAACAGTCGGAAGTCAACTGGAGGCGGGGTTTTACTGGCCGTGAAATCTACACTGCAAGCCGTGTCTATCGACGATAATTCCTGGAATGATTTGGAAATAGTGTGGGTCCGCATCGATATCGATAACCGGAAGCTATTTGTGTGTGCGGTATATTTTCCTCCAGATCGCACACGAGATGTGAGTATTGCCGATTCTTTCTCCAGGTGCCTGATCAAAGTTATGTCGCTTGCCTCACCTGAAGACGACATGTTAATCATCGGTGATTTCAATTTGCCGAATATCAAATGGTCTCCCGCCCAAAGCGAATTTTTATATCCTGACTCAGCTCGTTCCTCGTTCTCGGTACCTTCCGAAATCAATCTTGATTCCTTGAGCACAGCTACTCTACGGCCGATCGACAGCGTTGAAAATGAGAACGGTCGAATGCTCGATTTATGTTTTGTGAATGAAGGAATTAGTGCGACGATTGAACTAGCTCCTGCGCCGTTGGTCAAATTAGTTCGACATCATCCTGCGTTACTTATCTCGATTGAGGTTTCCGGTTCGGTTTTTTCTCCCGAGAAACCAGCTGCATTCTTACTCGATTATAAAAACACTGATTTTCAAGCTACACAGAAAAAAAATCTGAATCCTAAACAGCACTGAAATAGAAAACCTTTATTATTACATGACGTGGAACGCGATTTATTAATGTAAATTTACAAAATAAAAAAAGTTGAATCCTTAACAGCACTGAATTCTAATGACACGAACATAACTTGACACGGAACACGATTATTTGATGTAAATCTACATCACATATGATGTAAATAAAAAGAAGCATCACATATGACGGAATTTTCAATGCGAATTCAATATTACACGTCTCAAATATTTTACATGTCTTTCATATTTTACAGGTCTGTTGAAGTTTATAGACGTGTAATATTCAACTTGCACTGAAAATTCCATTATATGTGATGCTTTTTTTTCGTTACATCATATGTGATGTAATATTACAACATTTTCGGGTCACACAAAATTATTAACAGCACTGAATTAGAAATTTCTTAAAATTACACGACATGGAATTTTATAGGACATTGAATTTGAATTTATTTAATATTACAATACACTGAACGCGATGATGTCATGTAAAAATACAAACTGTCGAAAACAGGCAGACACAAATGTCAACAAAGTGTTGCGTCAAGTCGTGCCCAACAATATTTTATTGAAGAAGGTTTTCCGCGATTAAGTTAATCAATCTTGCTGGTTCCTGGAGATCTTCGAGAGGCAGGAATGGGAAAAGGACCATACAGAAAAATGTAAACAAACTGTTAGGTCAAGTCGTGCACCAAAGTATTTTGTCTAAGCCTTTTCCTCGCGCGTGAGTAAGCTTTTCGGTTTTGATGGTTCCCGGAGATCTTTGAGCAGCAGGGATGCGGTTCTGGAAGTTGCTGCATGATACCCAAATTTGGATCCGGTACTTAGGGGAAGAAAATAATTGTGTGAATGTGGCTCCTAATTAAATAAAATTGTGAGATGAAAAAATTTTGCCGCTTGATAAAATAAATTATATTTATAATAAAAAGATTTTATTTTCATTAACAGCTGAGAAAATTCCATTATTTAATCATAATAACAATAAATAAAACAAAACAAATTCCAATTGGAATGTTTTTCTTTTAAGATTCAGTGGTTTTATAATTTACATCTTTTTTATTTTACACGTTGCAAAATTTTACATCATTTTTCATTTTACATGTTGCAGAATTTTACTGGCGTGTAATTTCCAACAAGCACTGAAAATTCCGTCATATATGAGGCTTCTTTTTATTTACATCACATGTGATGTGATTTTACAGATTTTTTTCGTTGTGTGTATTTCTGTTGTGTTAGATTCTATCGACTGGGAATCTGAGCTCGTACTTTCGGACCCCAACGCCGCAGCAGAAACGTTTTCTCACATCATAAATTACATTATTGATCGTCACGTTCCGAAACGTTTGATAACTGTAAACTTCAGAGCTCCATGGATAACCAAAGAATTACGCGAGATGAAAACTTTGAAATGCAAAGCCTTTCGCAATTATAATAGGAACAAATCACAAAGAACTAAAGACCACTACCGAATACTTAATTCAGCGTATAAAAAAGCTAGCTCTCGATGCTACAAGATCTATTTGACACGACTGCAACGAAACTTCAAGAAAAATCCTAAATCATTTTGGAAACATGTCAAGGATCAACGAATAGAATCGGGATTACCAACTCGCATATTCTTGGACGACGAGATGAGAAATTCAGATGCAGACATATGAAATTGGTTTGCAAAAAAATTTTCTAGTGTTTTCACTTATGGACCTATTTCTGCCGATCAAATAACTTACGCTGCACGGAACGTCCCTTCCCTGAACTCATCTCTAAACAACATTGTAATAGAAGAGGAAACCATTTTGAAGGCGGCTGTTAAGATGAAAAACTCTCTTTCCTCTGCCCCGGACGGAATACCCGCCACTTTTTTGAAAAGCTTCATGATTCATTTATTGTTTCCTATCAAACGAATATTTCAAGCATCGCTGGACAGGTCTGTTTTTCCTTCGTTGTGGAAGGATGCTTATATGTTTCCCGTTCACAAAAAAAGGGGACAAAAGGGACGTAAATAACTACAGAGGAATTTCCGCCTTATATGCCATTGCAAAATTGTTCGAACTGGTAATCCTGGATCCTATTTTTTATTTTTCCAAGCAATATTTTTCCAATGATCAACATGGTTTTATGCCCACGCACTCAACGAGTACGAACTTATTAACATTTACATCTTTTGTGCAAGACAGCTTAACAGCGGGTATCCAAACCGATGCAATCTATACAGACCTTTCCACTGCCTTTGACAAGGTCAATCATGAAATTGCTATTGCAAAACTCGGACGTCTAGGTATCTGTGGTTCCTTATTAGATTGGTTCCATATAGTTACCTTACCGGAAGAAAGCTAACGGTTAAATCTGCGGATTCGTTATCCAGACAGTTCCCTGCCACATCCGGAGTTCCGCAAGGGAGCCTCCTAGGACCGATTATTTTTCTCATTTATTTCAATGACGCTCTCCTATTGCTTGATGGACCAAAACTCGCCTACGCCGATGATTTGAAATTGTTTAAAGCCATCAAAGGCTCTGAAGACAATGTTTCTCTGCAAAGACAATTCAACCTTTTTGCTACCTGGTGCAACAACAACTGCCTGGCGTTGAACCGCAGTAAATGTTCTATCATAACATTTTCGTGCAAATGGCATCCCATCCTCGCCGATTATTTCCTTTCGGACCATTTAATCGCTCGTGTGGACCACATAAAAGATTAAAAGATTAAGGTGTGGCTCTTGACCAGAAACTTGACTTCAAGACGCATACTAACTACATAGTTGATAAAGCTTCCCGAAGTTTGGGCTTTATATTCCGCGTGACGAAGGATTTTGGAGACGTGTACTGCCTGAAAAGCCTCTACTGCAGCTTAGTTCGCTCCATTCTGGAGTACGCGTCGGCTGTTTGGAGCCCCTTCTATCAGAATGGCGCTGATCGGATCGAAGCTCTACAACGACGGTTTATGCGATATGCTCTACGCCATTTGAACTGGTCTGACCCGTTCCACCTTCCAAGCTACGAGAACCGCTGCAACCTCATTAGCCTAGACACGCTACAAGCCCGTCGAGCAGCTACACGGGCCTTACTTATCTCCGATATTCTGGCCTCGAGAATTGACTGTCCTTCGCTTTTGGAATCAGTTAATCTAAGTGTTCGACCCCAAGGACTACGAAACCGGAATCTACTGCTCTACACTCCTCTTCGTCAGAACAACTACGGCGCTAATAGTGCACTGATCGGTGTTATCAGGACGTTCAACCGATTTTCTTAACACTTTGAATTCGATGCATCGAGGGATTTATTCAGAAAAAAAATTTTAATCACGTTTAGAACAGTGTAGTTTGTGTAGTGTTTTTATATTTAATTTTAATAGACTTGTTTTATATACTTTTAATCATTGGGATCAACATGTGGTCCGTTGATTTGTTACCAAATAAATAAATAAATAAATAAATAAATAAATAAATAAATAAATAAATAAATAAATAAATAAAAAAAACAGCGTATCAAAATTTTGCTCAGGATCGGGGGAAAATCGAAAACCGGAAGCCGCTGAGACGACAAAGAGAGTTGCCCTAACCTCTCTCTCCGAGATACCGCAAATAAGCTGGGAGTATCGTCTACAACCGTGCATCGAGCCAAAAAACGAGCCGGACTATCGACTCACAAGAAGGTAGTGACTCCAAATCGCGATGATAAACAAAAAAAGACGGCCAAAGCACGATTCCGGAGGCTGTACACGACGATGCTGACGAAATTTGACTGCGTGGTAATGGACGACGAAACCTACGTCAAAGCCGACTACAAGCAGCTTCCGGGACAGGAGTTTTATACGGCAAAAGGAAGGGGAAAGGTAGCAGATATTTTCAAGCACATGAAACTGTCAAAGTTCGCGAAGAAATATCTGGTTTGGTAAGCCATCTGTACCTGTGCTATAATGCTATAATGCTAAGCCTCCTGCAGAACCAGAATCTCTAAACGGAAATTTTCCTCCGTATCCATTAATTTTGTATAGCGTTTTAATACTGTCATTAATCTTAGTTTCACTGATAACTATCAGGTCCGGTTTGCAATTAAGTTGAGTTGGTTTCAAATTTTATAGAATCAAAACGATCGCAACTTTTCGGAAATTTCCTTCAGTTGGGCACACACATTAGGACTTCCTGCACTTTTGCTGTCGGTAGATTTGCTTTTGGCCTGCTGGTCCGTTTTGCTTGCTTTGCCCTGTTTAGGCTTGGTTCCAGGCCATTGCGGTATCCTAGGGAATGAAGAAGTAGACCAGCTGGGAAAAGATCTCAGAGCCTGTTATTTGTACCTGAACCTTGCTGCGGAGTATCGAGAAGTGCCTTGAATACGGAACTCAAGAACTAGGAAAGCACCACTATTGTCTCCAACTGGAGATCAACAGAGGGAGCAGCTCAGGCGAAAAGATTCATTGAACCAAGCGCACGACTTTCCAAAAACATGTTGAACTTAAGTAAGCACGACTTAAGTACTTACATAGTTCTCTTGACCGGATATTGTCAAACAAAACAGCATCTCAAAAGGATAAACATTAGTCAAAACGATGACTGTCGGTTCTGCGGGTTCGAAAAGAAACTGCAGAGCATCATCTATGCAACTGCTGCGCCCTCCTAAATAGGAGAGAGCGTGTACTTGGGGAAATGTTAATAAGCACACAAGACATATGGCTGCACATCAGCCCTAAGAAGGTTATATCATACATCTTTGATATCATATCCGATTGGAATAAAATGCTCTATAGTGCAGGTGAGCCTGATAGCATACAGCAACGTGGGGTAATTAGTACAGTAGATCAACTACTGTTCGCAGTGGGAAAAAGGAAAAAATCTCCTTCGGTATGATCTGGACTGGTTGGATTGGTACCAAGCCATCGTGTCCCTTTGAGTAGTAAACTGATGCCAAATCCGGCTTAAAAAGTACTGGTTGATCATTCTTGCGGATTATGGGCAGCAGGCGACGGGTCAGGCTCTCAGCAACGTAAATCGCTGTATTATTTGTAACTAATAAAAATCCCGGCAAGCTAGCTCAGTAGCAAGAAACTCCTCGAACTGGGTCTCAGAGTCGGCTTACTACTGGGTAATCGGAGGACCTACGCGAACAAACTTTACACAAAATACTATCACAATTCTTTCACATAAATTAATACAAAAAGCTGAACTTTACTAGGGAAAAAACTTTATTAAATTAATTGCAAAAGAACTAGACTTTAAACTTGCAAATTTTATTTTTAGCGATTTATGTTTGATGTGGGTGTGGGTGTGGGAACAGAATTCTTGGGTAACGTACCGGTACTATTATTTTTCTGGTGCTGCTGTTGAAGTCGTCTGCGTTGTCCGCTCGTAGCGAACCCTCGGTGTGTCTGTTGCAACTGGTAGGTGACCTCAGGTGGGTATTCTTGGGTGATGATAGGTCCGCAGCCTCAATAACTTGCTGGGACACGTGGCTGAAGCTGATCCTTCGAGTTTCGCTACCTGGCTCTATTGGTGGTTGGAGCAGAATCAGGTAACTACAGGCGTCTTCTCTCGTTGGCACAATCGGTTCGGTCCAGGATCTGGCCAGAGTGACCGAACCGAGAGAGGAATGTTCTCCTTAAGGCTTATGGCCTGCAGGCCAGAGAACTCGATGCTCCTTTTACTATGAGACGTAGCAGATACAAGTATCTACTAGGCCGAAGCGTGTGTTGTCCTCAGAAAATCCAAGGATAAAATACTAGGGATTTTTACAGGTTTTCCCTCAAAAAGCCACTTCCGGTTTCACAACTAACTCGGTAAATGCTCCTGTGATGTTCAACACACGCACGCCTGCACTCGAATGCCCTTTTTCCGGACACAGCTCTTTTTCGCCTTCTTTCTGGCTTTTCGCCTTTTCGCATCTGGGGCGAGGCGAGATGTCCAGTCGATGGTCGACTTTACGCCGAAGGCGAGATGTTTCATCGATAGTCGACATCACGGCGAAGGCGAGGCGAATACCCACTAAGAATGGACTGTTATCTTACCCCACCCCCATCATAAGTGTTTTACATTTGTAGATTTACATCATTTAAACAACAAAATTAAAATATACAAAAATAATTAAAAGAAAAACAAAATAAGAATCGTGACAGTAAGCACAAACAATTAAAGCAAATTGCACCCGTCAAAAAAAAACAAAGAGTTTTTGTAACTGAACGGTTACATATTTGTGTCAATAGTCACTAACGGCTCGAAAAGCATGCCAAACTCGCATAAGGCTTGTCAAACCATTGCCTTTTCACCTTTTTTTTTTGGTAAAAAATCGATGTGTCCATCTCGTTTACACCGAACAGTTCAATACTGGTCATCATGAAGCGTTTTGTAATCAAACTTGTAATAGGTTTCGTCGTCGTTGATAACGCACAGCGATTTTACACACAGCAGTTGATCATATAATTCACGAGCTCTTGGTTAACGGAAGCAGCTTGTAATTGACTCCACTTTGGCTTCTTCTGCTTCTTATACGTCATCAGGCCTAATCTTACCTTGGCACGAGCCCACTTTTTCGCCTTATCCTGAACTGAGGCAGCCTTTTTACCGGTGTAAGCACGTATGACTTTCCGTTCCAAAGTTTTGTCCACTGGATCTAGTTTCCGTCAAAATTTTATGGAGTTTTCGTAGAACAAAAATACTTTCTTTTAAAAATCTAAGCTACAAGCTAAGCGTTTTTATTTTGTTCCATAATTGTTTTTGCACATCGATGCGGGTTTTTGTGTGAATTTTTCTCCAAAAGTATTATGGCATGATTTTTTTGATGATAGAAAAAATATTCCCTGTGTGCGATAAAAAGCTTCCCGACAATCTGCATACCTACATATAATCATAGGAAACAAGCGCCAATACATAAAAATTGTTGGCCCTTAACCACTATTTCCTGCCGTTCAGTTTTTGTTTTCTCCTTGAGATCCCCCCTCATTTCCGATTCCCCCTCAGCATAAATTCAGATTCAGGATAAACAACTACGAGTGGACCTTCTTTTGTCATCAGAATGGCAACACAAATTTGGACTAGTTCCATTACTCTAGAAATATTCAACATATCCTCATCGATGTATCGGCTCGATGTGCTCCTAGCTCCGGACGAGTAAGGGAAAGAGAAGGTTGAATCATCGCCTAACTCTGTCTAGAAGGGAGGAAAATAATCTAGAAGGGTTCACAACACATGGAATCTAGGGCTGCCCAGTACACGTGTTTGTCACAATATATCCGCCTTTCATCTCGTCCATCGATTCTTGTCTCGTTCGATTAGGAGTGGTGTCATTGTCCAGCATCCCGGTGCGATGTGCTGTAAACAGTCGAAGCGTGTGCATTGCTAGACATGCTCCACGTGAGAGTATGTTAGGAAATGTTTAGCTATAACGTTTCAGTAAAGAAAGTTAGACAAAAATTACGACACTCGTTATAAGGTATTAATTTCCCTTAGTTTGTATGATTACAGGGACGCCTTTCGGAGGAAAAAATTCGTAAAACTTATTTTCAACCAAAAGAAAAAAAAATCACTTATAAATTGAATTACAAAAAAAAATATATCGGAGAGCTGTTCTGCAGCTTTCACAGTGAAAAATGCATAAAGAATTAAACATAACTGAAAATTTTCTCTTATTTATAAAGCATAGGATAAGCAAATCCAGTGTAACAAGTCAATTCTAATAGGTCTCCTTGTAAACAACTAGATAAATTCTATCAGCTGGAGGTGAATCATATCAATTTCGATATCTTTCTGAATTTCGATATTTCTGTATTTAAATCTGAAATGAACTGTTACAGAAAAAATTTACTTTATTTTTATTCAAGAACCCCAACAAACAGACTACCCTTAACATAAAATTAACAACATTTCAATAATTTTTAAATCCTAACAAAACCTACTAAGCAATTTTCTAAAAATATTAAAACTTTAATCAATAAGTGCTCAGATTTTTTCAAGTACAAGTTTCTACACCACACAATTCAGGCGTCTACGCGTGTCGTATGTAGGACATGCACTCAGATGATGCAAATCTGCCGTACACGGAAATTGTTGCGTCCTCTCGATCGAACCCATTATGATGGGTCATGACAATTTAATCATCGCAGATATTGAATCAGCAATTATGTGGGCGATGACAGGAAACTGCTCACGTTCAAACAAGCAAGCGCTTTTGACAAGCCAGGACACAGGACCGGCTAGTGTGTAACAGTTTGTTGCCTGAGGGAGTTGTTGGTTAGAAAACGAACATTCGGACAGGACCATGACAGCCCCAATCATGGTCCTGGTCCTGGTTTTCGTTCGATGATTGTTAGTGTAGTGTTTCACACGTCCTATGATAATTGGATGGTGGGAATAGCGTGTGAAGGTTTTTCCTTGAAATGATTTCAGCCATTTTGCATGGGACACAGCAATTTGGAAACACAACTCAAACGATTCCGAATTTTGATGGTTGATAACATGTAAGTTATTAAATAAAATTCATGTAATTTCCTTTTGTATGATTGTTACCCGTGCTTCAATCTTCAAACAGGTAAAAAAAAGTTTATTTTTCGAGATAACACCAGATCTCAACGTTTAGTAAATTTTTAAGCCATTTGGCATCCAAACTAAAATTAAAATATTTCAGATTTCTTTCGGTCTTTGGGTGGTTTTTGAAAGTAAAAAACCCAAAACTTTGAGCACTTTTAGGCACCTCTGAATCAAGTCCTGTTGAGCTGAAATTTTGCACAGGGTAGTTTTAGGGTCAACCTGTAAAATATATATATGAGCGGTTTTTGAAATTCGACCATAAAACTTTTTCCATATTCTCACTGCCACTCTAATGTGCGCTGTTGTATTTTTTTTTTTTTAATTTGATGTTGCCTCAAATACATTATATACCAGTTTAAACCCTAGAAAAAGTCCAATAAGAAAAAAATGGGTAGAGTAATGAGAAAAGCCCCTATGCTATTAGACACTTATATTCTATTAGATATTTATTAGGTTTTCATTTGTCAACGCTTTGTCAGGAACTGTAGTTCCACATAAAACAAAAAAAAATCTATTTCACTCTTTGTTCCTGTGATTACTAATTATATTTTTATCCAGCCACATAAAAATTGCAATCTTTTTTAATAGTTTCAAACCCATTTCTTTCGCATAAAATCATACTCCTCTTGCTCCTTGTGAATATTATTAGAAGGCATCATCTCCACCAATAAGAGATCTTTTTCTAAATTCTCTCGATTTTTTGCGAAACATTTTAAGCTAAATGAGAATACCGTAAAACGGGGTAACATTGATCACCGGGGTATTTTTGACCAACAATAAATTTTTGCACATTATCATCAATAACTCAGTCTATAGTTCAATAGTTTTACTTTTAAAAGCCTATGATTTGAGTATCAAATAGTCAAAACTTGGTTTGTATTTGAATTTTTTTTTCTGTTAGTAAAAATGTTATTTAAAAATCTTAAAATAGCTACTTTTTCCAAGGCTTGCAAACAAACAGCTCTTCTGACGAAACCAAAAAGCATTTAGAAGCAAACGGGTTATTGAATGTGAAAGAACTACTTTTTTTCTTTGTATATGTATAGTAATCATGCTATTTTTATAGTCTTTTAGTGATAAATTTTTGATATTTAAAAAATAAGGACATTTTCAAAGAGTAAGTCCGTATTGAACAAATGGATAGAGAAACCCTACCAAATGGTTAACTTTGAAGAAAAAATTAAAATGAAAATAATGGGAGGGCCTAGAGGAATGTGTGAAGGTAAAATTTCGTTTGTATTTTTTTAGCTCAATCTATTTAGCATTTGTTTTATATTTGCCCCTAAATGTATGCAACATAATAGTACTTTTTCAATAATAAATGTTTTTAAAGTTAAAACGTTTAAACGTTAAGAAGCAAGACAAACTTGATGAACAAGCATTTGTAAATATTATGAAGGTGTTTTGTATCCTTTATGATCGAGAAAACTTGTCAAAATAGAGTCTGATCAATGTAACCCCAAAGCATCAAATTCAAAACAGAGACGAAATTGATGTTTTAGTCAAACTTTAAGTGGTCTTATTAATTTCTGCAACCATGTTTTACGTTCATTGGAGTCGAGTACTGATTTAAAAATTATGAAACATGCCACATTCCCCTTAACAGAAAAAAAAATAATCGAAAAATATTGAAAAAAGTGATCAATCTTACCCCAGATTACGGTACTTGATCCTTGCGGTGACATTTTGCCTTAGTTATATCTTGAAACCTTAATGTCGCACCAAGATCAAATGCTCTCAAAAAATGTGCCAAATAGTTTAGCTTAGCTTAGCTTGATTGAGTGATCAAGTACCATTGAACTTTAAATGCAATATGAAAAAGGGATTGAAATCAATAATTCTTTATCAGTTCTGCAAACTTTTTGATGTTATTTTATGATCGGAATCGCAATTCAAACAAATGCATTTAAAATAACACGATCGCGGGCATGGCTCAACAGAACCAGTTCCAAATTGCCAATGGTTGCTATTCCGTGATTGACCGAGACCATTGACAGCACATTCACAATGGTGAAAACCGCTGCTCCCTCTTTAAACATCAATAACGGCGCCGGCAACGTCCTAGTAGTCAATAGTTACTTCTGCATCCTAGTAAAACGTTTGTTGCGTTGCAACTTATTATAATTATTTGTATTTTATTTTCTTGGCAATCTCAAGGTTAAAATCTCTAGGTAGCAAATGATGAACCGGCCCTGTTGATACGGATTGAACTTCACGATCCGACATCAAGAGGGCTACCAAAAGTAAAGATGGCTAGTCGACGTAGCGTCCATTTCAACCGTTGAGAAGAAATGCTTGAATTTTGCGCGCGATCTACAAGCATTGTCTTGGCAAAAACCCGAAGCCAACCTCATAGGGGGAGGCAATCGGGAAGCCTTCTTGCGAGCTGGTGACCCGGGGGTCGCTCTCTTAGACTCCAAACGCTGATCGGAAAAGTCGCTCGTCGAAGTCGAAAAAATCGTATATTTTAAAAACTGGTAGTCGTTGGTAAAGTGGAAGTTGTGTGGTCGTATCGGAAAACCCAAAGTCGTTGAGGCTGGCAATCTCCGACGCCGTTGTTCCGCGCATTCGGTCGGTCTAAACGGGAAGTCGGTTAGTGGAAGTGCCTACTGGTTGTCGAACCTGGTCCTTGGAGGGCAGTTGAAGGTCCGCGCTAAGACGCTGAACGTAGGAATCGGCGCGTAGTCGGTAAGTCATTTTTGCTTTTAAATTTCATTTGTTACATTTTGATTTTTTTCCTTGAGATTGCCAAACCTTCAACACGAGATTCGCGCAAATTTAAATTGTCCCCCCCCTGGGGTAAGAGTCCGGGCTAATTAAATAGATGACCGTTGGCACATCTACAGATAGTGGATGGCGCTTAAGCGCCGACGGTAAAGTTTGCGCCATTCAATCTCACCAGTTAAATACCGATACGTAGTACGTTTTTTTTGTGGATGGAGGAAAAGGATATAATTAGTAGACACTTTTTACTAGTGTTATGCGGTCTGGTTTAAAAAATCCTATTTCTTATGCTCCTGTCATTTCCTTCCATTTTACAGATAATGTAACAAGGTAGTTTGAGTACATTATTGCATAACGTTTTTAATTTGGCTACATCCTATTTAAATTTGGTTATTATTGGACAAATCAAATGTTACTGAAGTCTTGGTTTTAAATCAAAAATTTTGGATTAGTTCTGAGGTGAAGTTTTTTTGTAAATCGTCACATACTTAAATTCAACTCCTTCTTAAATTTAGTTTAGTTTTAAATAATGCAGTTAAAGACTTTTTTCATAAAATGGGAGCTGAATTGGTGAATCTTATTATGAAAACATAGACTGAACTTAGGAAAAACTTGTACAATTTTTGATAGATGTATCATGCATCACAGTATAATTATTTGTATAAAAAAACATTTTCATTTTTTCAACGGAAGTGTTTAACACAAAACCATTGTTAAATACGACATAGTCCGTAAAAGTTATAATACAATTCATCAGATTTAAAACATAAATATTCTCTGATTCAAAGTATTTAACAATTTCTTGAAGATTCGAAAGGAGCTCACATAAAACAAATTTTGCTTACTTTAAATGCCAACCAGCATTGATATAACTCGATGCTTCATTGTCTCAAAAAGACTAAACGAAGACTCATCTTGACTGGCACATAGAGACTTGAATTATATGAATAAAAGCAGTGGATTCAACAAGAAGTTTTAGATGAATTTCTTATTCGCTATTTACTAACGGTTCAAAACTTTTCATTTCAGTTTTAGTCTATTTTTAAAGAGATATCACTTAATTTTATAGAATTATATGCGACAACTATTCAAGCAATTGAAAAGTTTTTTCGTATCTAAGAATATTTTGAATACAACGATGCTTATTAAAAATAATGGAATCATGGTATAGTTTTCGTAAAAAATGATTTTCAATTTAAATTTGCACACATAAGGTAAACTTTACGTCTGAATTCCAGCAATATTTTTTTTTGCTAAATTACAATATTTTAGAAAATTAAATCCTATTATCAAAATTACAAAACATTTCAGGAAAGTACAGTATCATTTTTTTCTAATGGTTTGATAATTAGATACAGTCAGTTAAGCAAAATTTAAACTATGAATTGTTTAGGTTGGGCCATTGCACTATGGGGCATCTCTATGCAAACTGGTCGTCATAAATATATCTCCGCCAATTGAAGTCCTAGAGGGATACTGTCTTCGGCAAAGTTGCTCAGAATGTCGAAAAATTATCATTTGACAACATCAGGCTAGGGGTCATCCATATACCACGTGTAGATTTAGATGCTTGACAAATTTTCATGATCATTCACGGAGGGAAAAAG
The DNA here is from genome assembly GCF_029784155.1 of Uranotaenia lowii. NCBI lineage: Eukaryota > Metazoa > Arthropoda > Insecta > Diptera > Culicidae > Uranotaenia > Uranotaenia lowii. Next base: position 314,051,292 of record NC_073692.1, on the reverse strand, counting down.
AAGTCTAGAATAGCTCAAAACTTGTTCGTTTGGTATATAGATTGTCCGTTAGTTCTAGATCTCATCACATGTAGTAGAATATCGTTATGAATTTGAGTGCTATAGAGTCCGTGTCTCGACAGGTTGTTCAGAACGCCAAACACTATTATTCAACACAAATCGACTAGGGGCTATTCATTTCCTACGTGTGCGTATAAGGGTGTCCCAAAATTGCAAAATGTCTGGGAATCATCTGGGGGCTCACCCATCAAATGGTAGATTAGGATGTAGAGAACAAACTATTGTATGGGGCCGACTAAAAAATACATGTTTGAGGTTCCGCCAACGCCATCTTTAAAAAAAGACCACATTCAAAATAATTGATTTTAAATAATTCTGGGTTCAAAACTTTTCACAAAATTTGTATATTTTATATTTTTTAATTTTGTTTGGGTTAAATACTACACTTTAAAATTAACAAAATGAACCAAATTTGTATCAAAATTGAAAATAAGCAAGCTATTTTCAAGAAAAAAATGTTTTGGTCCAAAAATTTTGTGTTCAACTGACCAAAATTTGTACCAAGCGTAAAATGTTTTTGATACCAATTCCATCAAAAGATGCGGATTTTTGTGCACTTAAACTTTGCTGAACAAAGCATGTTGTTTGTATGATCGTGTGAAGAGCTATTCACTGTTTAATCCTTTATAAAAATCACAATTTAGGATATTTTTTTATTTTATTCATAAAATTTGTGTTAATAAATACCTACTCATAAATCAAAACACTTGCCAAAAACGACTTGGATGGTTTAAGGGAACCATCAAAAGACCATATTGAGACATTGTGTTCTGAAGAAGCATAAAAACTGGTGTTTGATCAAACATTTTTCTTTACCAATCGATTGCTCGATTATGTTGATTTTATTAAAATTTCAATTGAGACTAACATTTCACCTGAAGACTGCAACTCAATTGGAATTTAAACAAAAAAAGTTATGGCTGTTCAAAGATTTTTTTTGTGGCAACCTATTTTTTTTCAATAATAACCCATTTTTTGTTAATTTAAATTAACCGTGTAACCTTTAAATCAAATCCATTTTTAAGTTCAGACAATTAACTTTTGAACGAACATAAATAATCCATAGAAGTCTCGTAGTTAGTGTTTGTGTCTTCCAAGTGACTTGTGTAGTCGACATCGACTCGGGATTTTAGCCGAGCGAGCACATGGTCGGCAAACCCGAAGCAATCGACCATGTGCTCGCTCGGCTAAAATCCCGAGTCGATGGGTGGGGTTAGAGAAACAAGAGAGATCAATAGAGGGAAAGATCACATGCGGGATATACATGGTGCTTCGATAGAAGGTCCAGCAGTTGATCGGCAGAGCTCGATTGCTCGTGTTCGCCGGTTCCATCACGTTCACCGTAGTGGAATTGGCTAACGCGCCGTTTTTACCGAAGCGGAGATTGCAGGTTCAAGTCCTGTCGGTGAGCCGTTGTATCTTTTTCGAAATTTTCATGATATTTACGGCTTATGTTCTTTCGTTCTTTGATAGTTCATGTTTCTCTAATTTCTTTCATCACATATGAAAATGTGATCATTTTCAGGTACAAAGATGTACCAAGCGATTTCATAACATCAGTATTGATTTCAAATTTCAAGTAATTTTATTTCTTTTTCCACTTGTATGTTTGAGAATAATGCCTAGTTTCTGTTCAGATTTTCAAAAAGTCGTCAACACCCGGCCGTGTGGATACGTGTCGTGGAAAGTATTGTATGCTTAAGGGGGGAGTAGGGTCTAACGGGTATGTATTCAAATGTATTCAAATTTTTTGCATTATACAAAGCATTGTTAAAAGAACATTTAGTAATTTTTTCGTAGAAAAATATTGAAAAATGAGCCGGTGGCGGAGCACTTTCGAAGATGCCTTTTAGAAAACAGCATTTGCGGTGGACACTGTATCTCAGCACAGAATCATCTGAAGTCAAAAAATCAGAGCAAAATATTTTTAATAGATGTTTTTCTCGACCCCAACGATTTTATTTCACTTAAAAAAAATTTATGAAATTTTTGTGGCGATTTTTACGAATTTTCACGATTTTTCACGAAAAAATCCGCCATTTTTTAACTGTAAAATCATCCCAAAGTAAAAAAAAAGTAAATCGTTGGGGTCTGGTATTTTATATGGAGAAAATATGTTCCAAGTTCGAAAAGAATCGGTGAAGTAGTTTTCAAATGACGATGTCCACGGACTTTAAAAATGTGCTTTCGAGAAAAACGCGTTTTAAGTTTCTGCTCTAGAATTCTTGCAGTATTAGATAAGAGGAGATCAAGACCTATAATTTCTACAGTTTTGCTTCGATTGACTTGAAAATTTGACACAACATTCTTGAAATATTTTACGATAAGAAAAAAAAAAAATTAAAAAAACGATTTTTTGAAAGTGTTAGACCCTACTCCCCCCTTAAGGTTAAAGATCATCTATCTTTTTGGCATTTATTTTGATGACATCTAGAAATAATTAGGCATCAATCTAATTTGATGTAAAAAAAAAAGCAATTTTAAATAGCTGACATAATTTGCCCCAGATTTCACTGAAAATCCAATCTCTTTTGTGATAAACATCCTAGAAGTGGCAAGTCATCTTATGTCCTATAAGCTAATGGTGACATTTTAAAAATCAAAGAGACCTCTACTTGAAAAAAATCTGATACATCTGGTTAAAAATAATCGACTTAAAACATGAGGGACATTAAGATGGCCGAAATAGAAGATTTCTATTAGAAATAGCAGTAGAAATAGAACTATTTCTATTGAAAACTTTACAGAATATTTGACCGAATATTCGGCCGAATATTCGTTTGGCCGAATAGTTGAAAAGGTCAATATTCGGTATTCGGCCGTTCGCCGAATACCACTATTCGGTACATCTCTAATTTGGAAAATAAAAACACCCGTAATTGGAACAAAATTTGGCTCAGGCGAAAAATATCACTATGTAAATTTAAGTTCTAGCAACATTATTAATCTATCACTGGGTGTATCATAATTATTAAAAGTATAGTTTTTTCACCATACGAACATGATATTTAAAATTTTTTATTTACATTTTGTTTTAAAAATTTTCTTTGTTATATTTTTTTCACACACCGAATCTCCTTGATTTTCTCCTTCAAGCAAGGTCACCACTGACTGGTCCGGATGGTAGTGTAATGTGAATCTAGGTTTGAACTATCTGGCTATCAAATGGTATTCAAGACACGTAATTCAAAGCAAGTAAATTTTTCGATATTTCTCCATAACTTTCTCCATAGTGACCTGGCCGGTAAAAAATTCTTTTCAATTTTTCTTGATAGTTAAAAATAATCGAAGTTTTCAATAAATTGGAAAAAATCGGGCAAAAGCTTGCCTACAACCTACATCCCACAACATAAAAAATCGAGTTATTGAAGATCGAAAACTTGAAAAAACTCGAATACAAAAGGTGATACAATTCCCATTCTCTACAATTTGACTTTCGCTTTTCAAATTGTTTGAATTTTCAGTAAAATTATCAAATTTTTCAGATAAATACCTTGGACTTTATTTGTGTCTCCCTTCAGGATTTTCTGAAAATTCGATGGAGGGTGACAAAAGATGAAATGGAAATTGGTCCGGCCTTATTGGAATTAGTCAAACGCTCCATAAAGGTCGATCAAACGGAGCCCCCTTCCCTCCATTTTCAATTATTGCGATAATGTTAGTTATTATTTATAAATATGCCCGAGGTCGATGTAGTACTATAATGATCTGCTTATAATTATGTTTTATTATTAAACACACAAAACATTCGTTTTTTATAAAAAAAATTTAAACAAGTTTTTAGCTTAAGAGATCTAGTGCTCACTTTGCGCTGTTGAGAAGAGTTGTAGACCACATTATTCCCCACCACCAAAAAAAAGTCATCGAATTCAGAGATGGACTTTTTTAAATGTACTTAAAGATTTTAGTTAGCTTTTTTTCAGTAAAGCATTTCTACTAACTTTCACCATAAATTATTACAAATGAAGCTTTGATTGCTTCTAAATCAGTAGAATCAATCCAACGAAGCAGTGTTTGAAATAATGGATGGAAATCTGCACTGAAATAATAAATTAAATGACTTTCAAAAATAATCATGAAAAAATTTTTGTTAGAAAACTTTTTTCCCAGTAAATATGCACAGGTTGCAATGCATGGTCTTTTTTATTTCCCGGCTTAGAAATAAAAAATCATCACATTCTGAGATGGCACTTTTTGGGAAATTGAGTTTAAGTTTTTGAAATTTATTATTCTCAGTGTAGGCATATAAATTTTTTTTTAAATTCAATCCCTTTTCCAAAATCTTCTCACGAATCACATTTTTGTAGGAATTGTATTTTTCGAGCTAAGAAGGTTTCCAAAATTTTGCCTGGAAAGTTTGGCCCTTCTCAAATGTTAGTTTGGATTATTTTTGGGAAAACTAAGTATACCAAGTTGCTTTACTAGGTAAGATCTTTATGCCCACAAAGTTTCATTGAATTAAGCATAATTTTTAGAGCAAAGTTGTCAACGCTGTAATTATATCTGATGAAACTATAGTAAGATTAAAATCTATTCACTGTTTGTGGCGTAGTTTTTATTTTTTTTTAAAGTGTAAAGTCGTTCTTGTCGCTAAGCTCACCAAAACTCACCAAAAAATTACAATGTCTTTACACAAATTAAAAACAAAGCTGTTTACTTAAAAAAAGAATAAACTGCACTGTATGAATATATAAAATTAATATAAAAATAAAAAGTTTTCGGCCACATAGTTGAGATTTTTCAAGAGCATTAAACATTGTGTTCAAAATGATAAATTTCATTCTGTTTTTGAGTGAGGCTATTGATTTAGTAAAATAACAAATAGTTCTGATGTAAGACATATTATTTTAGTATAAGTTCATATAAATGTAACATTGATCCCTAGAGAAAGGGGCCAATATTTTGATGCAATCTTATTAGATAATAATTTGAAAACATTCTCAACTTGTAGTGGAGTCAAAACCTGCGTGTGTACACATTTTGATTTGTGTCATATTTACATTGGAATTTATATAGGAGGCCTTCTCTTCTACTCCCATTAGAACAGATCTTTATCTCAATACGTGTTTGTTATTTTGTATAAAATTCTACCGTTTTGAATAGTTGAGAGAGTTTTTAGTTCCTGGTATTATCAAAACTTTTCTGTGCAAATTCGTGGTGAAAATTACTCCACTTTTTTAAATTGATTTTAAATGTGACTCTTCCGGTATAAAAAAGAGCTACAAATCATTTCGTATTTATATTTGCTTAAAAATAGAAGACTAATCTCATTGCATTGAATAATTTCCTTACTTCAGGAAAATTACTCAAAAAAGCTTTTGATGAATTAAAATGAACATGAGTTTTTTTTATAAGAGACCTCCCGTCAAGGTTGTCGAAAAAAATTCTGACTTTCTGTGATTTTACCCAAAAATTCTGTGACGGTTATCCGTGATGCTTTGTCAATGAATTTCATTCAAAAGTCATGTCAATTAACGTTGTTTTTACGTTTTACTAAATAAAAAACAGATAATATTGCCAATTTTATAATATTTTTCTAATTCAAAGATAATTATCCATAATTATATTGACATAAAAAATACAATTTCGGAAAAAACGTCAAAAATTAAAAAAATCGGTGAAATCTGTGAATATTTCCAAAATTCTGTTATCTATGACACAGATTCTGTGATGAAAATTGATTCAAAATTCTTTGAAAGTGTAGATTTTTCTGTTATTTCAGCAACATTTCCTCCCGTTTGGATAGTACAAGTGTATATTTTAGGAAAAACTTCATTTTGTTCCATATTGAATAAATATTTTTTGGTTGGGTGTTGTCGTGATTCATATTGATGTCGTTTAAGAACACCAACCACTAGTAAATATAATAAAATTTGTTTGTGTAGGTTTTTTTTTTTAAAATAGCTTTATGATTGTTAGAGAGTTGCATATTGGTTTTGTACAAATCATTTATCATTTGGGTTATTCAGTAAAACAAATCACCTCGTTATGTTTAAATTTGCTAATGTTCCAGATTCGATCAAATAAACGTTGAAAATAAAACCATTGTTTATACTAATTTGTATGGTCTTTGTATGGGTCGAGCATTCAAGTATTCAATACACTTTATAATCGAAAAAGAGATGGTTCATGGGTGGCCAAGATTTTTATCAAAATATCATTATTTCAAGCTACTGGTCAGCGGAAAATGAATCTTTTTGAAAAATTTCGCATCATGTATCCGCCTGTGAGGTATTTAATTATATTGGAAGAAAATAAAATGATTGCATACATTCAGGGATCTTTAGATTTTATTCAACCTTATGGCCTGCGGTTTTGGACTATTAAAAACCCCCGAATTTATGCAAATATTTTTTTCAATGTATATAAAGAACCCACAGGCGGATCTATGATGTGAAATTTTCAAGAAGTGATTCTTTTTCTGCAGTCCGTTATCTTCAAAATATTTCAGTGGAAATCTTGGTCACCCATGATTTCGATAGTGTGATGAAAATTCTTGAAAGATTTCTTGAATCCATTTACAGTCAAGTTTCTTATATTAAATCTTGTATAATATACTGTTTTTCTGTATTTTTTTGCAATTTATTATCGAAATAACGAAACATCCGAAAAGCGACACCACTACACAACCCATTTGAATGCGCCAAAACTGCAAGGCAAGGATGCAAACCATCTGTTTCCCCACTCGGTTACTCACTCCAGTAGAGGTGAAACGAGTAGCTAGAACTTAATCCGTAAAGTGGAACTGCAATACTTCCTTCTTGGTTTTTTTCTGCATGAAAGTTTCCTTCCTTCCATCCCAGTTCGGAAAAGTAGCTCGTTTTTCTCACGTGCGTATTTTGTTTCATATCTTTCCGCTCAATTCCTACTTCAGTTGGAAGAGGTTTTTTTCTTGTATATTTTTCTCTCTGTGTCAAAACCCACTGCTTTATTGTTTACTGGCTGCCATGATCTCAATGGCAAATTTACCGTCAACTGAAAGCGGAACGAAGAGTCAACTTGAACTCGTTCTATACCCTTTCTTGGCTTTCTGACTCACGATTCTCCTCCATAAAGAGTGGGATGTAGTTACGATATAGTTGCAGGTATTCTGTGTACTTTAGTTGGAACGCCATTTTTTTATTCGTTGTTGATTTTTTTACTTGTATCTTCTCAGCTGGTTGTGTGAAAAATGGAGCTTCACCTGGGTGCAGATGTGACCTGCAGCAAAGTCACAAGCCAGGGAAACTGAAATTTAAGCTGCCACAATTTTCCTACCGCAGTGGAACAATCTTCCGCAAACAGATTTCTCTTTTGAATGTATAAGGAGGTACAGTTTTGGAAAGATTTTTAAATAATGTTTCCTTAAATTTCATATTTTTTTTACGAAATTTAAAAATTCTAAACAAGCAATTATTGTTGAAGATTGATTTATCCGCGAAAATTTAAATTGAGCACTTTCCCAATTTCCTTCCAGCCAACAGGCTGAAAAACAATTTCCGTCCGCAAATCTAATGCTAGCCAAAAACCACTCGGTAATAATTTTGATTCCATCAATCAAACCATCCATCAAAAATTTCGATCCACTCAAAGTTTTTCAATTTCCATCGAAGCATCAAGGGGGAAGGATGTTCAATCGGTCGCAATTTTCTTCCGCTGCCGCCAAAGTTTTATCCTACCGTGGAATTTGAAACAGTTAGATTGGGTTGGGAAATTTTACAATCATTTTTCAAATGATTGAAAGTTTTCCCAAGGATTGTATTCATTGGATCAGAACGCCCTTACATTTAACTTTTTACAACTGTTACTTAACCCCCTATGAAAAGTTACTCCTGAAAATTTCCTCAAATTGGATGGAACGAGTTCTGGAAATCGATTCGCGCGGTGCTTTACCATCAAACATCAAACAAGTGTTCCCTCTCCCCTCTTTCCACGTTGGATTTCGGTGGTTGAAGAATTGGAAATTTTCAAGCCTTCAGGCATCAGCTGTGGTTCTTCGCGTTCCGACCCCAAATTTTGACGATGTCAATCCGCGTCGAGAAACTTTGACACACACAAGTCAAGCCGCAGTAATAAATTTATAATTTAGCAATATATATTTAGCGTAACTTTTTGGCAGCCGACTGGCTCGAGCGGGAGATGCCTTATTGACGGCGAAATTCAAAAGATGACTGTTATGTATGTAAAAAAGGCTTTGTAGATGTGTTCGTTTTATGTCTCAAGTGAAATGTGAAGGCATTTTCTTCTTTCAACCCGCTTGAGTGAGAGTATGCTCTGCGGCGACTAATATTCAAGGAAATTGTGAAGCCCACACAAATGTGTGGTTTCTGCTTTCTTTACGATGAATTTTTGCGTAGTTCGTCAACTCCAATAAGATTAATATAATTGAATTTAAAAATGATTAATTAATTATTATGAAAGAACACCGTAGAACGTTGTTTTGAGATATTTCATGAAAATACTTACAGTTCAAACAAGTTGTTAAAGTATGATCATATGATGTTTGCTTACCTGGAAAAAGGACAAAAATATATAAATTAGAATTCAAACACGTAAAGCTTAAAAATATTTTTCGTTATAACGTTCGGAAACTATGGCAAATCAATAAACAGTTAAAAGCTTTTACGGTGACTAAATTTGGGATACATTGACGTATGCAGATAAGTCCAAGCCACATGTAAAAATACGAAGACCGACAAAAAAACTCAACTGACTTGAAACAAGATGGAAAAACTTGGATAGGCATCAGTGTGGCAGTGTAGAAGTTTAACGCTTTTATTTGTTACTTATGGAAAATTTTTAGTAATAAAACAATTCCATCTAATTTATGCAGTTTTTTTTTGTAAAACCAGGGCATCTGGTGCCTCAAACTTCAAGTTACACTTAAACTAATTTTTGAAAATGATAGCCAATTAAATGTGAATCAATTCATCAATCTCAAGACTGTACAATAGGATTTGTTGGATTGGAAAAAAAACAAACCGAATTTCAAAAACCCTGCAGTTTAAAAAGTTTTTTTTTCGATCAAAACAAACGACAAAGCTTTTGCAGATTTTTGAAGTATGATTAAGGTACCCCAGTTTTGATTTTTTTTTATTGGCCCGCCACACTCCCCCACACTAAAAAGCTCGAAAGAGCCTCCTGGTAATGGACACTTCAGTTCACAGCATGTCTGGCAGCAAACAAGTTAAATTTAATTTGAAAAACGTGAGCAAAAACACAAAATTTACGCATGCTGAGAACACAATATAATCTAACCTTAAGGCGCGGAAGAATGTGATAAAAAGTAAACAGATACAGTGAATCTCAGTGGAAAAACTTCTCGATGGAAGAAATTTAATTGATTTAAATATTGAAATATCACATTTTTTTTCTTAAATATTTCTCAAGCAATGCAAATGAAATTCCAGTTTATGGAGCTTACTGGAAAGTACTATGGCTACAACTTTGCTGAAGAAGGCAAAGCAATAGGCGCAACGAGAAAAAGGTTATAACGTCCCAAACTGCCGCAGCCCGTGGCGTAGAGGATAGCCTTCAAGTCTTCTTAGCCAGTGGATATGAGATCAAATCCCGGTCATGGCATACATAGTACACTTTCTGTGGGTTGGTGGTTTTAGCATTTGTAAGATGCCAGCCATCATGTCATCGAAAGATGTACGCTTAGAGTTAAGTAAAAGGGATCTCTTCGAGGAAACTTCAAGTTTCATTGAGATCCTGTTTGTGTTTGTGTTCAGTTAAAAAATGAAAAAAAAACTGAGCATTTTTTTTTATGAAAAGAAACTAGCAATACTGACAGAATTTCCATTCAATCTTAACAAAAGTTAATTTTACAAGAAAGTTGTTGATTTTGAAGTCTTGAAATGTTCTGATGAATTTATCATTATAAAAATTTTCTATCATTTGTAAAAAGTGGTTGTCAGAAATTTAGAGTCACTAAATGCAATGGTTTCGCAATATAAGATGGAGCTGTCTTTTGCAGTTTTTTTCTCAATTTCTACTGCATTGCGGTTTCCGTCAAAGTTGTATGTAACCAGGGAATTTTCCAGTATGCTTCTCAGTATAAGGTTTGAATTCAGCATGCCAAAATCTTCACAAATCAGGTATTAAACATTGAAATAATCAGCTGCATTTTTTTTTATCAAATCTGAATCTGGATTATAATTTTAAGGTTCAACTATCATTGTGTATAAGATCTATAAACAATATTTACACATTCCACCGTGACATGAAATCTCTTTTTCGGACTTTTCTGAATTGTCTATAAGTCAACCAATTTACTTGAAATTGAAAAATATATAAGCAAATGGTCACAAATTGAATTTCCTTAAAAATAAATATTATTAGGTCATTAAATATTTAAGTTGTTTGTGTTGTGATCGATTACTTTTTGTGACGTGAATTCACGCAAGAATGGATTACTTCTGACTTCTGTATATACCACTTTGATTTCCTGTTCTCTTCGTGGAAATAGGATATTGGTGTCTTCGAATAAGTTATAGAGAAAACAATTACCAACAATATGATATTCGCAGCTTCTCGATTGAACAACAAAAAACAAAGTTGTGACGTGAATTCACTCAACTTAAACAGAACAGGGTAGTGGACTGAATTCACGGCACGAAAGTTCAAGTTATTCTGAACAATTCTTCAGAGCCCTCAAATTTTATGTACATATCTACTTTTTAAAAGTGTTATTTGGTTGTTCCGTAGTTGAAATAGTAATTATGAGTAACATTTTTTTTTTAGCTTAGTTCAAATGTGTATGGCAAAGCATTTATTTCGTGATTTCAAAATGCGTTTTTACTTACTATTCCTACACACTAAATTTTTGCCTCGATTTCCAGCAAAAAAAAATTGCTGGAAACGAACAGCAATCCTTATTTTTGCTGGAAACCAGCAATCGCTTTTCGAATTGCTGGATTTTTCAGCAATCGGTTGTGTTCTTGTCATATTTGCTGAAAAATCAGCAATCGGTTTCCAAATCGCTGGACTTTCCAGCAATTGATCTAGTTTGCTGGAAAATCAGCAATCGACTTGTCACATTGAAGTTTGTTTGTTTTCGTTCGCTGAAGCAAGGTGAGACTCTATTTTACGAATTTTGATTAGATTAATATAATTATTTTTATTTTCTTCTATATTCTAGCAACCAGACATAAGTCAAGGGTGCGTTTTTATTGGACAGATTTCATAAAAGATACTAATCAGAACTCTTTTCTCAAGTGGTGAATGATCAACGCTTTGACACAAAGCTGCCACTCCAGAGTCGGTGTTGAAAAATTAAAAAAATAAGTTCTTGGAAATAAATACAGTCATAATCTAAAAATGAAAGAAACAATGTCTTTTTCATTGCTCATAATATGCACAGACAGTAATCAATATTTAATTTAGAATTGAAATATAAATTTGGTAATAAATACAGCCGGTTGTTTTGAAAGAAATTGCTGGCTTCCAGCAATCTGGATTGCTGATTTTCCAGCAATTTGAACTGCTGGAAACCAGCATTAACGTTTGCTATTTTTTTGCTGTCAAGTAAGCGGGACAAAAACCAGCAAAATTTTTCTGGTTTCCAGCAAAAAAATTTTGCTGTGTATTAGACTGCCCCAAATTTGTATGGGAAATTCAAAACCTGTGAAATGTTATTAGCTGCAGGCTGAAATTGATCCTAGTTCTAGTACAAGATCTCATGCCAAATTTGGGCCAGATCGGATCACAGGAAGGGGTCGCTCAACGAGCCTGAAGTTTGTATGGGATTTCGATACATTTTGTTAGGGAGAAACATGAAAAATCAGTTTTTCATCAATAACTTTGGTTCCCGTAGGTCGATTTCTTTCAAAAACGGTTTTTCTTAAAGCCTAAACTATGGAAAACATTTCATCAGAAGACTGCATTTCAATTAGAGTTAAGATAAGAAAGTTATTAGGCTAAAAAAATGGGCTAACTTTTTTAAGGATGGTATTCATTACTGTTAATGCGTCGAGGTGGTCGAACATATTGACGCCTCACTAACAGTGCTGAATACCACCGTTAAAAAGTTAGCCCATTTTTGAAGCTTAATAACTTTTTTATCTTAACTCTTATCGAAATGCAGTCATCGGATGAAATATTTTTTATAATTTAGGCTTTAAGAAAAACCATTTTTGAAAGAAATCGGTAGACGGGAAACAAAGTTATTGATGAAAAACTGGTTTTTCATGTTTCTTTCGAACAAAATGTCTCGAAACCCCATACAAACTTCAGGCTCGTTGAGCGACCCCTTCCCGTGATCCGATATGGCCCAAATTTGGCATGAGATCTTGTACTAGGCCAAGGATCAATTATAGCCTGCAGCGCATAACTTTTTCAAAAGTCGGGTCATTTGGGGCACTCTACTGTGTATGCTTTGTTTGTATCTATATCGAGTACATTCAGCAGCATATCTATCAACCCATCATCGCACCAACAGTCGCTAAGTGCAAGTTCGCTTGTGTTGGGAAAAAGTGGTAGAAATTTCGACACTTGTAGCACATTTTGAAAATTCTACCATGCGAAAATGTTTTCAAGATCTTTGGCCGTTGAATTTTTCTACAACACTGTGTCTATTTCAGCCGTATATGATAGAAATCGAACAATTTTTGCATCACAGCATGCGAAAAAATAACACGTTTTGTAAAAAAAACTTGACGGCCGCAGAGCTTGGAATGGTAAAGGCATGGTAAAGTTATCAAACTCTGCTACAAATGTAAAAATTTCTACCACTTTTTTATAACACGAGTGAACTTGCTCTAACTTGATTCGAGATATAGCATTCGAGCAGTAGGTTGTTACAGGTGCGTTTATGTAGCAAACCGGTAGCAACGCAGCCGGTCGTCGCTATCAAATATTAACAAACACAAATACCAACCTGGATGGCAACAATGGGAGCAAAAATCAGTAAGTAGATAAAAACGCAACCAATCAACACATGTAAATACCGACCGAAATAACAGCGCCCGGTGGGTTTGGTCTTAGAAAAGAAAGTCATGCCAGTTTTAACCACAGAGCAGAAAGTGTTGACTGTTCTTTTCTCTCCTTTCCACTCCGCCCGAAAGTGCTCCCTGCTGATGGCTTTCCAATAGGTTATGGGCCCAGCACTAGTGGAATCATCAGCGGCAGGTGGACGACCCTGGACCGTTTGGTAGTGCGTCGAACCTGGGAATCGATAGGAGGTGCGTCGAGCCTGGGACCGTTCGGAGATGTCGAGCCGGGAATCCATTCGGGGGTGATTATGCCCGGAATTCAATGGAAGGTGATCAAGCCGGGAATCCGTTCGGAGGTGTCGAGCCAGTAATCCAATTGGAAGGCAGTCGAACCGGGAATCCGAAGAAGGTCGCGAGCCGTTTGAAAGGGTGTAAGCATTTAGGATGGGCTATGAACTACAAGGAGAGTCAAGCCGACGAAAGGTTGTCGTAGAGCGAACCAAAAGCAAATTGTCGTCGAGTGTGCCAGAGAATGGTTGTCGGGTGAAACCTCGACGTGCTGAAGGCGATGAGGTTTGGTGTGTATCGAGGAGAAGTAGCCACTTCATGAGGAGTCACCGAATACATTGCAGTTGGATAACTGAGAACAGCGTGTGATGAGGAGGAATGTTGGCATTTGGCTGATGTTGACGAATGTTTGCAACACACGCAGGTAACAGTAAAACGCTAGGAGTTTTCTCTGTGTATAGGAAAGTGTTTGCTTGCAATAAAGTCATTCCAGTATTGACATTCAAATGTGTTAGTTGTTCTCTCTCTCCACTCCGAAAGTGCTCCCTGTCTAACAGGTTATGGGACCAGCACTATTGGAAAGGATGAAGAATGGAATCACCAGGCAGCGGCAAGAAGCAGACCCAGGACCGTTTGGAAGTGTTTCGAGCTTGGGAACCGATTGAAAGTGCGTCGAGCCTGGGACCGTTCGGAGGCGTCGAGCCGAGAATCCTTTCGGTGGCGTCGAGCCAAAAACCATTCCGGGAAATCGGGAATCCATGCGGAGGCGTCAAACCAGGAAACCGATCGGAGGCGTCGAGGCTTGGATCCAATTGGAAGGTCGTCAAGCCGGGAATCCGTCCGGAGATTTCGAGCCTTAAATCCGATGGAAGGTGGTCGAGCCGGGAATCCGAAAAGAGTAGCGAGCCGCTGGGAAAAGGCGTTGAGCCGTAAGAAAGGCTACGAACTGCAAGGAGCGCCAAGCCATCGGAAGGTTGTCGTTGAGTGAGCCAGGAAACGGTCGTCGGGCGAAACCTCGTGTTCAGTGTGTACGCCATAAGGTTTTCGTGTATATAAAGAAATCGATTAAGAAAATAAAGTTACTCTAGTTTTGATTGTTGAACCATTCGTTTTCTCTCCTTCCACACCGAAAGTGCACCCTGTCTAACAACTTTAACAGCAATATTCTGAGGTATCATACGTTAAAATTACTAGTATTCTCATAGTCTTCATTTGAAGATTCACTTAAGAAATTTTATTTTATTTCACTACATTTGTTTTTTTTTTTATTTTCAAATAAAGAACTAATAAAAAATTAAACTTAATTTTTTTTCGATTTGTGAAAATTAGACCATCTGGATGGTCAAAACAGCTCTCGAAATCAAATTTCGTGATATGAACTCACTCATTCGTGCTGTTGTAACTCAGCTGGATTCTTACCGATTTCTTTAAAATTTAGTAAATTCAGAATCTTATGATTTAAAAAGAAGACCTTATGTTTTGGATATAAAATTTAAATATTTTCCAGAGAAATTAAAAAGTTTCCTTTATTTGTGAGGTGAATTCACTCATTTGCGACAGTTTTTGTTCGCTTTTTAAATCAACCCCATTGGGAATAAACAAATTCTTTTTTCTTCGCAATGAAGCAGTATTTATGGGCTTCAAAACATATTAAAAAAAATTCCAGAACAAGTCAATCCATATTTTAAAAATAATTATATTGTAATATTGTCAACATCAACACTTTTCCGACAAACAATTGATTTCAAAATTATATAAAACATGTTAAAAATTTGTTTTCTCTTTTTTACCGTTAGTTGGGAAAGCATAACAAAAAGCGACAAATATGATCAATATTTTTGACCAATAAAATACTTAAATTCAGTTTTTAGCTCATGTGCTTATGATTTTTTTGATAAAACATTATGTTTGATGATTGTCCTACACTTCTGAACCGCCTATTGGAAAAACGATCGCCCCAATAGAAAATTAGACTGCAATTTCAACTGTTTAACATTAACGGCAGTTCAATAACTCCTTTTTTTTGTTAAATATTCTCACAGGAGTGGAAAATTTCGATAATTTAAGGGTTTACCGACTAGGAAAAGTTTTAAATTTTATGAAAAGTTCGAGCGTTTTGGTGTATTTTGTAACGGGTTTTCCCGCTTAAGGGAAGAGAGGGCAACAAACGTTTATTCGGTTGTTACGTGTGAACGAAAATAAGTTTTCAGTTAGATGGAAATTTATTTATATTAAACTGTAAGTACTTCATTTCTGCCCAGCAAACATTTTTGAAGGTACATATGTATATTTCTCAACAACTTTGTTATTTATACGTTTCATATACATTATAAATGATCGTATGAAACTCGAAAAAACAGCATTTACCTACCAAAGTGGAGGCAACATACACAGCAAAAATTATTTCCTGTAAAATTACGCAAATATCCTGTAACAAAAAGGAGCAGGACATTTACCGTTATTTCACAGGTCGAAAAACAAATTACGTGATATTTAATTTTTAGTGTACAACTTTTTTCCAGGACATTTGCTGTAATAATAAATGAATCTTCGTTAACTTTCAAGGAAAAAAAATTAAAGTTAAAGGTTTTGTTAATAACATGTTGATTTATTTTAAAGGTTGCAGTTTCAGTGACACGTAATAGACAAAAATTGTTTCTGTGTACATACATATTTTCAACTTCTGGCTAAAGTGATAAGAGTGCTTATAAACATAAAAATTCAATTTCTATAATAAAAATTCGGATTCTGCATCCAGTTTATTAATACTGAACTTCAGTTTGGATGATCATTGAAAAAAATCCTTATTTGAATCTCGGTTTTGCATTTCAAATATCAATATTTAAAACACTTCATTTCGGAATATGATAAGAAAATATTTGAAACTACAAACCATTTTTATGATTTGAAATTTCACCTTTAAATTCGTAAGCTTCGTGTTGGTGATCCAGAATTAGAAAATCTAAAACAGTTTCATCATTCGCAATTTTCATTAAGATTCACAAATTGAGTATCGAATAAATAACTGAAGAAAGAATTCACACTGAAAGTCAAAAATTCATAATTCAAATAAGAGATTTCTGGATGAAATTCGGATCTAAATTTCACTTTTAATTCGTAAGAAGTAGTATCTGAATTGATTCAAAAATCGTTTTCAAATTCCAAATTCGTGTTTCGAACTCAGGTTCGAAAGCCAGTACTCAGATTCGGAATCAAAATCCAAAATTCAGATTCAGTTCCAAGCTAAGTTTTAAAATCTAGATTAAAATATGAATGTGAAAAATTCATTAAGGATTCAAATTACAAGCGATTGCATATTCATAATTTTGATTTTTGATTGAAATTTAAAATTTTGTTTTCAATCAGAGTTAGTTTGGAACACAAACCAAAAGAAATCACAAATATAAAGAAGAATTTTGATTTTCGAGAAACCTTGATATTAGTTTTTATTAAACTTCACAGGATTCTAATGACGAAGCAAATTTTTATTGACAATTTCTTGTGGCCAAATAATTTGTTCTTTATTTTCAAGATAAAATTCATCTGAAAACATATTTAACTGGTTTATTGCATAACATTGTTTATTTTGCAGATTCTTCCTAAACACAACCTTCAATTTTTATTGAATTTACAAGAGTAGGCAATTAATCTGATTTGAACCGCAGAATAATCTTTTACTTTGATTTATAGATTCTTGATAAATATCTATTAATGCCTCAAATGGTCATTTGAGGCATTAGTTTGTGCTTTAAAAGAATTTTTCAATTAAAGTACATACATATATATAAAATGGTTTTCTTTAAAAAGTAACCTCAAAATCTCTAATTCATTTTTCAAAACTTTTCAAAAAGAAATTGGCAAATTCCATGACTTATTTTCGAACGTTAGACAATAAAATAAATACTTACTTATAAAGCCAAATAAATCAAACTTGTATAATTATACAGAACTAGGCTTACCAGATGTCCTACTTTGGTAGAACATGTCCAAATTTCGACCCCTGTCCTGCCGTCCTACTTTGGATCCAAAATGTCCCACTTTTTTACGGTTAGGACCATTATTTTGTTTATCGAATTTTTTACTTTGCGTTTTTTATTATTTCGATCCATTTTTCACGAAATACTTATTGGCGCTTTTCCGTTTCAATGCAAAACTATAATATTTCATCCAAAGCAAGGTATTTTTCTTTCAACGTGTCATAAAAAACCTTGTTTTGATTATGTTTTGGTGCGATTGCTTTTCGGTAGTAATTCAACGCTTTGCAGTTAAAAAAGTGAGAGTTTTAAAATCTATTGATAGATTTGTTGTGACATCATCTTATCTTATAAAAAAATTGTGTAAAAACTTTTTTTCAAATAAAAATCACAAAATAAAGCGTCCTTCTTTTAGTCCTACTTCAGATTGAAAAACGTCCTAAAGCTTAGTTCTTTTAGAAATGGGACACTTTCATTTGCTAATAGCTCGTTAACTAGTTATTGGATATTGAAAATTTTGACAGCATTTTGTTGCCTGTAAAAAGTACTATTCACCCTATTTTTTTCAAAATTTAAAATTTACGCGTTTTTGAGATATGTACGATGCAAGAGAAAAAGAAAAAAATAATTTTGCACAGTTTCCTTGAAAATACGTCATTATCAAATTGATAGCTGACAACACCGTTGATTATTCAAAGAATTACTGAGTTTTTGTGGTGGATAAGTATGCAAACACTATCAATAATGTCCACAAAGTTAAAATCAAGCATTGGAGAGAAGCACATGATCGGCAACAACGGTTAAGGATCATCAAGGAAGTCAAGTCTCGTATCAGCATTTTTAATTTTCAATAAACGAAAAACTAAGGGTAGATCGCTGAAATGTCCAAAACAATTTTCTCCGATAAGCTGAAAGTGTTGCCTAGTGATGACTCATTGAAATCCAACCTCAAACAACCATTTTTTGATAGTTCCAAAACTCTTAAGCTGAAAAACAGGTACCGAAGAAAAAACGTTCAAAAATGTAGTCAAAAATAATAAAATTTGATCATTTCGAAACCACTGTATCCACTAAAATGCTTCCAGTTTCCAGTTTCCAGAGAAGTATTGGACCAAAAAGTATCAGAAATTGAAGAAGGACGGTGAAGCTACCTAAAATATAGATTTTACGAAGTATAAGTTGGAGAAACTGATCAATACCATGACTGAAAAAAGTGTGCGCCGGCCAATGGGATATACCAAGAATAAAGTAGAAATTTCTTTAACAAAAAACGGTAAATATTTTTTTTCAAATTTTTTCATGAAAGATAATAACATTGCCTTCTTTTTCTTAATAGAAAGTATTTCGTTCAAACGAATGGTTTTTTAGATACAGGCATTCGTAACTGTCCCATTTCTAAAAGAACTAAGCTTTACTTTTTCATAGAATTTTGAGCAAAATGTCCTAGGGGGAAGGTTTCCTAAATGGGCCTATCGGGTTAAATGACCCTATGGCTGTTTGATGAAATGGCTGACTAGACAGCTTATCTAACCAATGCATTTTGAGGGTGATACGCTTAGAACATAAGTCAAGAAAGGATTTTATGAATTTAAAAACTCAAAAAAATTTAAAAAATCATACACGGTTATGATACATTTTGATGTAATATTTCGATTTTTTAAAATTATACGTAAAGAAGCTTAAAACAAAAACTAGGCTGATTTTTGTTTCTTACTCAACTGAACTGAAGAAATTAAACATATTTCAGCTTTTGTGGAGGTTTAATAATGATTATAAAGTGGAATAATAGAGTGTTTTTGTATGCCCCCATCATGTTTGTAAAATGCCTCCATCCTAAAATAACAGGTTAAATAGAATAAATAAATGATTTTTATCATTGAACCTTCAAATCTTAGCTCTGAATAACATCTTAAGAGAGAATTGAAGACCTTAAAACAGATTTGATAAAGTTTTTCTCATGGATGAACTGCCTCCATAGTATGGCAACCCTAACTTTTGTTTTATTTCATAAAATATAATACACAAAGATTTTAATAAAACTTCAGCTTTGTCGTACGGAAATTATTACTTTCTAACAGTTTCAATTAAATTATACTGAAATATTGCCCAAAAACCAGAAATTTTGTTCAAAACATTAATAGGCGCATTTAGCCCGCATGGTTTGAGGATCGGAATTTTAGACAACAGTTATAATAAAATCATTTTCTTGGAAACAGAAGAAAATTTTAACATTAAAATTACTCCAATGTATAGAAAACTGACACCTGCACTCTTGTATATAGTTTTTGTACACATATTCGATGTGATATTTGATTAAATCAGTGTTCTGCTTAAAAGGCGCATATAGCCCGCTCCTCCCCTACTTCCCGAAATTTTATTCTGGTAAGCTTATATAGAACCTTCTTTTTTTTACTGTTCTTTATGTTAACATTACAGAAAAAGTCACATAGAAAAAAAAATACCACCAAACCCCCCATACTCATAAGCCGGTTCCTCTCACGGCCCTGGTATGTTTCATTTAGCAAGTTAAGTAACGTTCATTATAAATGAATATAGTTGCTTTATTCTGCTACTGGCCGATACTACAAGAAATAGCTAAAAACCTGGTTGAAATATTATCCGAACAACAAATATGAGTGAAAAAATTAAAATACCAAGTGGTTTTAATTCATAAACAAAGATAATAAACCTCGATATATTTTGAATCGGTATCTCTAAGCTCAGTATGAAAATTAGATAATGACAATGTTTTAAGTAAATTTCAAAAAATTTTTAACCCAAATAGAGATTAACTTTGATTAATTTTAAGTACTATGTCCGGATTGTGTAAAAGGATCATTTTTAATCTGAATTTACCAATACACTCGAACATTTCTGCGCAAACTTTTGAGGTAAATTTGTTTTCTGCCTTCTATTCTCCAGAAATTTTTGATAATATAATTTAATGAACTGCAAAACACAACATTTCGTTGTGAAGTTTGAACAGTCAATGAATCTTTGACTTATCGCTTAATATCGATGAGACCGGAGGTAGATTTGATTTTTGCAATGCTTTTTAAAAAGCAAACTATCACCCCTGTCAAAGTTAGTGTTTTTTCTTGCTACAAATGCTTAAAATTATTGCAATTCAGATTTTTCGGACGAATGAAGACGACGACGGAATTTCATGTTCAACAGTGAGCAATAAAATTTTGACGAAAGTGAGCAGCCTCCGGTTTTTTTGCTAATTATTTTTGTAAGGCTGTCGGTTCATAATAAATTTAGTAGAGGCAAGTCGTCAGTCATTTGTCTATTGAGTTTTTGATATTGAAAGGCACAATAATAAGTCACCTCTGAAAAAAAGTTTTCGAAACCTACGGCCATGAAGCTTGAAATCATTAGACTTCGTTTGAGAAGGAAATTTTTGCTCGATTATGAAAAGTTTGTAAATCTTTGTTTGGAATATCGAATCCAAACAATAATTCCTGATGTGGGTGGTCAAATTTATCCTTTTCGGTTCAGTCACAAACTCCTATCTGAGCCCATGCCGGATGGCAACTTCGGCACAGGACGTGACCAAAAAGGGCACGCACATGGTTCTGGCAGGAAATTGGAAAGGAAAAACAAAGAATCGACCAGATTGGTTGGAGATCTCGCACATAGGAAAACTGCGGTTCTGCCCGATCCAGACAACAAAGTCACAAGAAAAAAAAACTCTTCTAGAACGTGCAAAAAATCCGGCGAAAATTACGAAAAATCACGTTCCACTCCAGACGACTTAGCCTCGTCTCGGTCGATCCGAAGTCTGCGGAAATGAAGTAGCTGAGCGGAAACTAGGTTCAGTTTCCAATTTTCAACAAAACTCTACGTTTGGTTTTGCTACCATCTACCTTCAAGGGCTTTTGTCGCCAGCTGCTTGCCGAAGGGCCGATTGTGGTTCTGATTATATTTTCCCCTTTTCGCTTTTTCAACATTGAAACTTTGGGCGTGGGAGTATGGGTTGTGGTGGGTTGTTCATTTTCTTTTGTTTTTATTTCCCGACCACTTCCGGCAGCCATTGGCCACCGGGAAAGAAATTCGATTCCGTGCCGCAAATGAAAAGTGCAAAAATTAATTGAAGGACCCTTCTTGAAGGCCTCTTCTGCGGTAGCGACTTTTCCTTGATGACGGAAGTGCTTGTCGAACCATTTGAGGTTGCTCACTTCAGCTGAACAAATTTCAGTTTTGAATAATTATTCAATAGGCTCTTTGGATTGAGACTTTTCAAGTTTCTGCTTTAAATCCTACCAAAAGGAGCTTTCAGCTGACCTAATTTGTCATAAGCTTTCAGGCGATCCATTACAACTCGGAGCAAGAAAAAATCACGACAGGGTCATAAATTTCCAATCCTCACCTTGTGTTTTACCTTTAGCCCAGTTCTGTCATCTTCCCCAAAACAACCACCTACCCATTCAACTATTTCCCGGGAAAGCCAAACCATGATCATTATCCTCGCGTTTATCTTTTTATTCGTTTAGCTTTGCTGTCTTTTTTTTTCTTTTTCAGCCCAGCCCAGATTCATGACTGGAATAAGAAATTTCGCTTGCTTGCTTACGTGAGCTCGACACACCGGAAGTTTTATGGCGCGCCAGCAGACGGCAGGCGGACTCTGGCTGTCTCAAGGGTTTCTCCAAGGATGCTTCCGAATACTAATTTTTAGCTTAGGCTTAAAGGTTTTTCTTCCATCCGATTGGTTGTTTAAATTTATTCGAATCAGTGACAATGGTCAGGAAAATATTTTATTGATTTTCAACATCTCAGATGAATACTATCCTAAAATTTTTTTACTATGACATAAAATATAAAATATTAAAGATATAATTTTAAAGCATTTCATAAAAATAAATGCTTACGATAATTAATTTAATTGTTTTAAACTTAATTGAGGTTGAATAAACGAAATTTTCTGAATTTATCAGAAATAAATAATTCTACCATTTCTTATTTTTTAATTATTCAGCTCAGCAAAAACAGATTGATTAATCAGTGCATTTCAACTTGGTTTGGAACATCTCTCAAGTTCTCGAAACGTTAAAATAATATACAGAATTTAATTTTATAAAACTATTTTTTTTTAATAATGTCAATAAGATGTCAGATTGAGTAAAAAAACCGTACATATTCAATCCAAATTTTTAGAAACACTATCACAGAAACCATCCTTTGAGTTTAAAAAAAATAGTAGAACGGATTTATGACGGTTCAGTACGTAGTTTTTTAAAATTTATTTTCACAAAACATCTTTAAAATTCTCATCCCATTCCCATACTTTTCATCTCATCGGACTGGCAAGTCGAAATAAGAATGTGGAGTTGGGTTAGATTCTTAATTATAATTATTCTTAATTATCCATAACGATGAGAATTTCTTAGCATGGTTTTCTAGTTTCGCTAGAATATAGTGGTCAAGCATCATTTGGCTTGGGAGCTCGAATCATTATGCCAGTAGTGCTTTTCCAATCATATCATCTTTTATACAGTACACTTATCTGTGATTTTTTGACATATAGTAAGCGCCGAGTGGCATTGAAATTTTGTAACATCTTTTTTGGGTGTTGATTGACTACTAAACAGAACCCAATCATTGTGTTTGGGAGCCAAATTCTCATTGATAGGAAAATAATTGAAAAATATTGAAAGAAGTGACCAATATTACCCCGGATTACGGTACTTGAGAACCGAGTTGGTTTTTTAAATTATTTTTGTAAAAATGATAAGGAGAATCTTTTTTACTGAAAAATTAATACTATGGGAAGTACGGATCTATTCCTCATGAAAATTTATTTATGAAAAAACGTACTTTTGTAGAATGTCCCGGGTGCTCTTTATGCCGTTATCTCCCCTACATTTATTGTGTAAAAAATACAGCAATTCCCGTT
Source organism: Uranotaenia lowii (assembly GCF_029784155.1). NCBI lineage: Eukaryota > Metazoa > Arthropoda > Insecta > Diptera > Culicidae > Uranotaenia > Uranotaenia lowii. The sequence goes on along the minus strand of NC_073692.1, from coordinate 314,028,160 downwards.
TAAAAAGGGAAATTTGAGATTGCTTAGTTAAAATCACTGTATTTTTCACAATTTTTGTTGATTTTTTTTATGTAAAAATATTTGATCTAATACTTGGCCAAGTTTCATCAAAATGTGTTCATGTGATCTAAACTGGTGCCGGGTAAAAATTCTTCCAAAAAATAAAAATTTATCACCAAATATGTTGAAAATTGATAAAATCTTCATTGCTGCTTTCAGTGCTTTCTTTGGAAATAGAAAATTTCAATAAAGTTCAAAATGAAAAGAACAGAGTTTCAGAAATGGCCTGCTAAAATATTCATAAACAACCTTGATGCAAACTTAAAGCGAGTATTATTTTCGCTCTTGTGTTTGACTTCTAACTTCGTCGAAATATTTTATACATTCAAGAAAGAAATTCCTTACAATTGTTAAATTTTTATTTTGTGAATGAATAATCGATGAAAACTTTGTTTACGATTGTTCCATACAAAAAATCGTCCAATAAAGATTGAAATCGATTTTTGGACAATAATGCACCTAATTTTCAAAACGGCATCAATTTTGATCGCGTGAACAGATTTTGATGAAACTAGGCCAAGTACTACCTACCTACCTAAGGGTCCAGCGCCGATTGACCGGTGCATAGGGCTGAGATAAAAGATCTCCACTGCTGGCGATCCGGAGCCAGCGTCTTCACTTGCTGCCAGCCAAGGTTCTCGTCAACTGTGCGGATTTCAGCGGCTAGACTTCGCCGCCACGAGCTTTTGGGCCTACCTCTTCTTCGATGCCCATCTGGATTCCAGTCAAGCGCCTCTCTGCAAATCTCGTTTTCATCTCTTCGCAGCGTGTGCCCAATCCATCTCCACTTACGTTCCCGAATCTCGATTTCTAGCGCCTTTTGATGACACCGGCGATGAAGTTCAACGTTTGAGATCCAGTTGCCAGGCCACCAAGCGCGGATGATGTTCCGCAGGCAGCAATTCACAAAAACTTGCAGTTTCCGCGTCGTCACCGCATATGTGCACCAAGTTACACACCCGTACAGCAATACGGATTTGACGTTTGAGTTGAAGATTCGGATCTCAGTTCGTAGAGAGATCTGGCGTGAGCACCAGATGTTTCGGAGACTCGCAAACGCAAATCGGGCTTTTCTGATCCGGGTTTCGATGTCCTTTTTGGTACCACCATCAGGCGTAATCTGGCTACCAAGATACTGGAAGCACTCCACTGTCTCAACCTGTTGTCCAGCAAAACAATATCGTCTGCCAGGTCAAGGTCGTTCAGTTGCTCCATGGTTGAAGGATTCCAAGGCAATCCTCGGTTTGGTCTACAGTCAATCGATCCAGTCAAGATCTTATCCATTACGATGAGAAAAAGCAGCGGTGACAAAATACATCCTTGTCTCACTCCAGCAGTTACCGGGATTGGTTCGGACAAGACACCGTCGTGCAAGACCTTGCACGAAAATGCCTCGTACTGTGCTTCGATGAGATGGACTAGTTTCTCTGGGACCCCTCGTCGTCTAAGAGCAGCCCAGATGTTTTCGTGGTTCAGTCGGTCAAATGATTTTTCAAAATCAATGAACACCAGAAGAAGAGAGTCCTGGAATTCGTTGATTTGTTCCAGTATGATTCGTAGCGTTGTGATGTGGTCCACACATGATCGTCCGGATCGGAATCCAGCTTGTTGCCGTCGAAGTGTAGCGTCGATTTTCTCCTGGATCCTGTTCAGGATCACTTTGCAGGGTACTTTGAGGGTTGTACAGATCAAAGTTATGCCACGCCAATTACCACACTCTGTTAGGTCTCCTTTCTTTGGGACCTTTACGAGGATACCCTGCATCCAGTCGGCCGGGAATGATGCAGTATCCCAAATGTCAGCGAAAAGACGGTGCAACATTTGTGCTGACAAGGCAGGGTCGGCTTTGAGCATTTAAGCAGGAATGCAATCGATTCCAGGCGCTTTGTTGGATTTCATGCCCTTGATTGCCGCTTATATTTCAGCCAGCGAGGGCGCTTCCGAGTTGACGCCATTAATGCGACTTACTGTGGGCGCCTCGAGCTGCGGGTTCTGTTGGCCATTGCTATTTGTAGCTCGGAAAAGTTGATCAAAGTGCTCAGTCCAACGCTTGAGCTGATCTGTTCGATCTGTCAGCAGCTGACCTGCTCGGTTTTTCATCGGCATTCTTGCATTAGTCCTTGCACCACTAAGGCGACGAGAAATATTATATTACTAGCTGATCCCGTACGAACTCCGTTTCGTTTTTAATTTCAAATATGTTATAAGTGTGTGTAAATGATAATTGGGATGCATTTTCAATATCATATCGCATAAAATATTAAACTTTTTTTAAAGGAACATTTTGATTGGCTTTTAAACAACCGTGCACGAATTTTGAGCTTGTCCGGTACATAATCACGCAAACAGTTAATATAAAATCAGGATTCGATCGCATAATGCATAGTAACGAAACTACTGCAAAAATTTCATGCAGATTATATGGACGTCCCTTTTTCCTGTCCTTTGATTCGGAATTTGGAAGCTCCAGTGTATGAATTTCCGTTTCGATTCGATGCATAGTAAGGTATTTATTGCAGAAACTTTGAATAATTAATGGGAACGACCCTTTTTGCTGACCCCTGCCTCAAAATTAGACTTCTGAAATCTATTGCCCGTGCTGTGAAACTCTTATGTACTTGTTTTCATCACAGTCCGATGAATAATCATGACAATATCGCGATAACAGTTAATATTTCATATGGATGATCTCTTTTTCTGATCCATGAATCAAAATTGAGCACCTGAAATAAATTGGCCGTCTTTCAAACCTCCCGTGTACAAAATTTGATCTCAATCTGATGCGTATTCACGGCAATATAGCGAAAATAAAGAACTATTAATATGGACGACCCCTTTTGCCGATCCTCGATCCAAAATTTAACACCAGAAAACAATTAGTCGACCTTTAAAACTCCCATGTGCAAATTTTCACTTCAATCCAATGTGTATTAGCCTCAAAATCGCAAAGATGTGAAAAATTTATATGGACGACCCCTTTGGTCAAACCCTCAAAAATCAATTGCTCCTTCTTCAAACACCCATGTGCAGATTTTCATCTCAATCCGATGCATAATGACTACAATATCGCGAAAACAGAGAAAAACTAACATGGACGACCCCTTTGTTGGATCACGATCCAAAACTTGATACCTGTGATCAATTTTTACCGAACCCTTACTCAAAATTTGAAACCTGAAAGCAATAGAGCGTCCCTCAAAACTCATATGTGAAAATTTTCATCTCAATGCAATGTATAATAACGTCAATATTTCAATACCATTAATAGGTTGATATTGACGACCCCTTTGGGCGACCCCTGATCCTAAACTAAAAACCTGGAATTGATTGCTCGTCCTTAAAAACACTCATTTCATCATAATCCGATGTATAATACCGCCAATATCGCAAAAACATTATACAGTTGATATGAACGATCCCTTTGGCCGACCCTTGACCTTAAATTTAATACCTGGAATCGATTGCTCGTCACTCAAAACTTCTATGTGGAAATTTTCGTCTCAATCCAATGTATAATAATGCCAATATCGCAAAAACATCAAACAGATTATATGGACGACCCCTTTGGCCGACCCCTGTTTCTAACTTTGATATATAGAATCGATTGCTTGTCCTTCAAAAAAATCATGTGCAAATTTTTATTACAATCCGACAAAAAATAACGTCAATATCGCGAAAACAATATGTGTCTTATATGGACGACCCCCTTCAGAAGGGGTCATTCGAAAATCTGAAAACATTTTTCATCATTCCTGGTCCCAATGAACATCCATGTCAAATTTCAGCTCTCTAGCTCTTAAGATGGCTGAGTCTATAGAGGACAAACAAACAAACAAACAAACCCACAGAAATTGCTTTTTATCTATATATATAAAAAGCAATTTCTGTATGTTTGTTTGTTTGTTTGTCCTCTATAGACTCAGCCGTCTTTAAAGCTAGAGGTCTTAAATTTGGCATGGATGCTCATCAGGACCAGGAAAGATGAAAAATGTTTTTAGATTTTCGGATGACCTTTTCTGAAAGGGGTCGTCCAAAGAAAACAAATATTGTTTTCGCGATATTGACGTTACTTTTCGTCGGATCGTGTTAAAAATTTGCACATGACTGTTTTGAAAGACGAGAAATCGATTGTAGGTGTCAAATTTTGTGTAAGGGATCGGACAAAGGGGTCGTCCATATTAACTGTTCGTTATTTTTGCGATATTGACGTTATTTTACATCGAATTCAGATGAAAATTGGTACACGATAGTTTTGAGTGACGTGCAATCGATTTGAGGTATCGAATTTAGTTTAAGGGGCCGGAAAAAGGGGTCGTCCATATTAAATTTTCAGTATTTTAGTGATATTGACGTTTTTATACATCGGATTAGGATGGAAATTTGCAAATAGGAGTTTTTAAGGACAAACAATTGATTTCACTTATCCAAACTAAAAGCAGGGGTCGGCAAAAGGGGTCGTTCTTATTTACCTTTCAATATTTTTGCTATATGGTCGATATTATACATCGGATTGGGATGGAAAATTACACAAGGTAGTTTTCAGGGACGGACAATCGATTTTAGATGTCAAATATTTTGCCAGGGGTCGATGAAAGGGGTCGTCCATATAGATTTATTTTTTACTGTTTTTAGCTATTTGGTGTTATTATACAATGGGTTGCTTTGAAAATTGGCACACGTGAGTTTTGAGGGAAGGGAAATCGATTTCAGATATCAAAAATTTTATAAGAGGCCACCGGAAGGGGTTTAACTTTTTGGCAATAATTGCGTTGTTATGCAACGATTGAGTCGAAATTTATACACGGGTTTTTTTTCACATTCAATTGATTCTTGATTATAAATTTAGTAGCAGGCAACAGACAAAGTGATCGTCCAATATTTTTGCAACTATTACTTAACAATGAATTCAAAAGTGCATCTGAAAAATGCTTGGCAATTGACTTTTAAACAAGTTGAAAGCGAAACGGAGTTCGTATGGGATCAGCTAGTATATATATAGATAATCGGATATCTCCAATGGCGGCGGCTCTTTCTCCCTCTTCGGCTAGGGAGGTTGTCCAGGCTCTCTTGTCTCGCCTACAAGCTTGTTTAACTGCCTTTCAGCTCCGCATATCGTAAGCGGGCGGCTGCTTTGGCTGACCCGGTACATGCCTGCTCAATTCCGATTTTCGCCTTTCTCCGATCATCGATCATCCTCCAGGTTTCATCCGACATCCATTCACTTCGTCTTCCACAAACTCTACCGAGAGTACCATGGCTCGTCAGGCCAAGTACTAGATCAAACATTATTGCATCTTTTGTCCGAATTTAAAATATTTCCAAGAAAAATTGTCAAAGGTACAGTGAAAGTCAAGCAATCTTAAATGTTCTTTATTTACGGGAATTTCTGTATCTTTGTATCTTTGAAATTCAATTAACCCTCATCCGCATTAGATTTCATTACCCTAATCAGCACTTGTGGTGTCAATTTTACACCACAAGCTCAAATCGTTATAACTTTTGGCGTGTTAGACCGATTTAAACAAAACTTACATCAAAAGAAACCTTGTAATGTCAGTAAAATATGTTTTTAGAACATTATATACAGCTAAAGTTACAAGTTTTCTCGTTATTCAGCATGAAAGAAAAAAAATCCGAAAAGAAATGCCTCACGAAAACTGCTGTAGTTCATATATTACACGTCCAAAAAAATATTTGTCTTATGCATATGAAAGCTGAAGTTAATGCCTACATCATGAAAACAAGAAATATTTTTTTAATTTTTTTTTTAATGAAATGGTCACAAAAAGTTCAAAAAAGTGTTCCAAAAAACCTACTTTTCATTCGATTGCTAGTAAATACTGTTTGAGCGATGATTGAGTTTTAGAAAAAATATGACAACAAACTTTATTAAAATTCTAACATTTTGCTGTCTTTAGATTTTTGATGCAACAAAAATTGAATTTACTGGAATTTTCCAAAGTTCACTACTTTGCGCAATTTTTTACAAATTGAAATTTCATCTGTTTTTGTGGTCCACCGTCAGGTTCTCGCTAACTTTCAGCTACTCAGTTCAGAGTGACGGTTACTCAGTTGTCGCCAAAACCGCACTTACTCAGTTCTGACTAAACGGCTTTTACTCAGAACTGACAAACAGCCCTTTTCGCGACAACTGAGTCGAGGTTACTCAGAATGCGCGAATCATTCCGGAGCGAATTTTGACCGTTTCTTTTACGTAGGAATAGTCAAACCCAGTTAAATGATTAATAATGTTTATTAAAAGGATAAAAACAGTAAAATATTGTGGAATATAGTATTATATTTTCCAGGAATCTTGAACTTAGTTTTAACTATTGTTGCTCTTTCATTGTGATTTGCCTCGCTGCTGCTGGTGCACATCCGAAAATGATTCGTATATCCGCAGATGAGGATACTTTCCATTATCGTGCCCTGTAATAAAATCTAAATTATCTGATTGTTCATGAATTGTTATTTAAAGCTGATATTTACCATTAGAAATTGGGTTTTCTGAAGTTTATTGCAGACAAAAGCAATTAGTGATGACAGGCCTTGAACAAACTGATCAAAATTTACTCATTTGTCGCCTTCAAGCACTCGAATTCGCTGAGTGTCAATTTTCGCGTCGTCTGAGTAGCCACTACTCGGGAAAACTGAGTCGTTTTAGATCAAGCGACGACTTCGTCATACAAAAGGCGATGTCTGAGTAAAATTGAGCCGTGCTCTGAGTATTTCAAATTTAGCGAGTTGTACTCGGATTTTCAGTGCTTTTACTTTGTTTGGACCAATGAAAAGTATATTCATTGGAAAGCAAATTTAATCTACATTCTTGTAAGGTGCAACAAATCACGCTGTGAGATTTCACAAAAATATGAAAATTATAAACGTAAAATCATTCCTGAATTTCTAGAACTACAAGCACCACGTCCAGCAAAACGTGTTTGTTTGCTCTCCGAGTAGGTATGGTGGGTGGTGATTTGGGCAGAGAGCGAAGCCGACAGACGAAATAACGATGCGTGTCGTGCATTTCTTGGTCTGTCGGCTTCGCTCTCTGCCCAAATCACCACTCACCGTACCTACTCGGAGAGCAAACAAACACGTTTTGCTGGACGTGGTGCTTGTAGTTCTAGAAATTCAGGAATGATTTTACGTTTATAATTTTCATATTTTTGTGAAATCTCACAGCGTGAATTGTAGCACCTCACTAGAATGAAGATTAAATGTGCTTTCCAATGAATATACTCTTGGTTGGTCCAAACAATGTAAAAGCACTGATAATCCGGGTCAATTTGTAAAAAATTGCGCAAAGTAGTGAACTTTGGAAAATTCCAGTAAATTCAATTTTTGTTGCATCAAAAATCTAAAGACAGCAAAATGTTAGAATTTTAATAAAGTTTGTTTTCATTTTTTTTCTAAAACTCTACCATCGCTCAAACAGTATTTACTAGTAATCGAATAAAAAGTAGGTTTTTAAGACCACTTTTTTGAACTTTTTGTGACCATTTCATTAAAAAAATCTTTAAAAAATATTTCTTGTCTTCATGATGTAGGCATTAACTTCAGCTTTCATATGCATAAGGCAAATATTTTTTTGAACGTGTAACATATGAACTACAGCAGTTTTCGTGAGGCATGTTTTTTCAGATTATTCTTCTTTCATGCTGAATAACGAGAAAACTTGTAACTTAAGCTGTATATAATGTTCTAAACATATTTTACTGACATTACAAGGTTTCTATTGATATAAGTTTTATATGAAGTTCAAAATAATTCAAACGACTAAAATAGATTTTACTTTTGTGGTGTCAAAATGACACCAAAAGTCGGAAAAGGGAGTTTTTTTGTCCAGGCTTCCAGGGTTCGTCCATAAAAAAAAGTAAATATTGAAGAACTTTTGAATTCATTTAGGGTCCCCGGAGAAATTTTTGTATTTTGAAGCTTCTGAAAAAAGTTACAAGCCTTCAAACTTGCAATGGTGTCAAAATGACACCCTAATGCGGATGAGGGTTAAAGTATATGTTAATTTCCATGCCATATTTGTTTCCATTTGTTGGCTTCGTTAGCATAAATTGAGAACATATGCTAACACAATTGTATTGGGCTCACCTCCCTCCTCCTATGTACCTACTCACTGAAAGGAGGATGGTGTGTCAGATAATCATAGAATCATACCAAAATGATTTTTTATGTTAAGTTTTGTCCATTTCTCGGATTTTGTAAAAAAAAAGAGTTAAATGTAAGCCTCCTCTTCCCTTCCTATATTCCGAATTCTATCTATCTTACTGCAAGAAAGGAATTGTTTCACATAGAAAAAGTATTTTCCGTACTCAAAAACTTTTTGATGCCAAATTTGGTTTCATTTGCTCGATAAATTCTCGAGTTATGCAAAAAAAATTACATGGAAGCTCCCCTTTCCATTTTAATATCTTTCCGCTGAAAAAAGGTGGGGCTTCAATTTATGACAGGAACATTTCTCGAATCCAAATACCCTCATATGCCAAATATGGTTAAATTTGCTCGATCAACTCTCCAGTTATACTGAAAATTGTAAGGGAGGCATTTCCTCCCCCTTTTCATCCACCTCTTTGAAGGAGTGAGGGATACCAAATATTCATAGAAGCACATCTCGTACCCAAATATTGTTCCATGCCAAATTTTGTTCCATTTGCTGTTGTAGTTTTTTAGTTATGATGTAAAAATTGTATGAAACTCCCCCCCCCCTCTTTTTTCTTTCTCCCAAATGTAAGAAAGAAGGGTTCTCAAACAATCATTAGAACATGTCACGTTCCCAAATACCCGCCCATGCCAAATTTGGTTCCATTTGCTTAATTAGTTTTTGAGTTGTGTAAAAAATTATAAAAGAGGCCCCTCCCTTGTTTATTTCTCCCTACTGGAAAGAGGGATGGGTCTCAAATAATCATAGACATATTTTTCATATCCAAATACCCTCCCATGCCAAATTTGGTTCCATTTGCTTTATTAGTTTTTGAGTTATGTAAAAAAAATATGAAAGAGGCCCCCTCCCCCTTTTTACAAAAAAAGGGGAGGGGTCTCAAATAATCATTGAAATATTTTTCGTATCCCAATACCTTCCCGTGCCAAATTTGGTTCCAATATCTTGATTAGTTTTCGAGTTATATGAAAAATTGTAAGGTAGCTCCCCTTCCCCCTTCCTATCACCCCACTGAGAGGAGGGAGGGGTACTTAAAATTCATAGGAATATTCTTCGTACTCAAATACCACCCCATGCCAATTTTGAAACCATTTGATTGATGGGTGCTCGAGTTATGCAAAAAATTGTCTTTTGTTTGGGAGGCCCCTCCCTCCCTTATTGAGAGAGGGAGGGGTCTCAAACCAAAATAGGAACCTTCCCCGGCCTTCAATAACCGCACCTGCCAAGTTTCACGCAAATCGGTTCAGTAGTTTTCGAGTCTATAGGGAACAGACAGACAGACAGACAGACAGAAATTCATTTTTATATATATAGACTAGCTGACCCGGTGTGCTTTGCTACACCTTCTAAAAATGAATAAATTGTGAGAAAATAATTTCACTTTAAATAAATTTTCGACATCTTTACTATGAGCGCTTTCAAATCAAATTATTATAGAAATACTTAGAGGATTAGATTCTTTGAAATGATTTTTTTTTCAAAACTTGATCTGAAATTGTTTTTCAATGATGGTTCTAAATTTGATATTAAGAGCTCATTTTTATATTCATTTCTCCTCTGCAGTGAGGGGATGGTCCACGAACTGCCATAACAGTATTTTTCGTATCCAAATAACAACACGTACGCTTTACGTACTTTCGTAGCTTTACGTACTTTCCTTCTTCCCGTTCCTCCTCTGGAAGAAAGAGAAATCTTAAATCTTTAAAAATTCCTTTCATGTAAAATATGGTTTCTTCAGCTTGAGAAGGTTTAAAAACTATGCGATGAAACCTTCTTAATTCCCGGCTCTGTACTGTATGGAATCTCTCCTTTTAAAAAATAGAAACATTTTTCGTGCTCGAATACGCTGGATAAGTTCTCAAGTTAAACAAAAATTGTGTGGAACTCCTTTTTCCTTTCCTTTTCTCTCTTATTCCCCACTGGAAGGTTAAAAAGGTTTTTTCATAACCATAGAATCATTTCTTGTGCCCCTCTACCCTCCCCGTTAAAATATGGTTAAATTTATTTGATGTGATCTTGAATTTATCAAAACAAACGTATGACACAATTTTTTTTTTCATAACCCATGAGGGGAACGAAATCATCTTAGAAACATTTCTTGTATTAAAATACTCTTCCTAATTTATAATAATCTGCTAGATGAGCACTCGAGTTATTTACAAAAAAATGTATGAGAGCTTCCCTCCCCTCTTCTATCGAATCAGTGAAAGAAGGAAGAAGATTTGACCAATCATTGAAAAAAAAAATTCTACACCAATACCCGCTGCTATTTTATTTGAATAATAAGTTCTTGAGTGATCCAAATATATTTTATGTAAACCTCCCTCCTCCTTCCCCTCTTCTCGTTGAAGAGAGGTGGGTCTCGAAACATATAAAAAACATTTCTTGTACTCGAATATACTTCCATGGTAAGCTTGAGTCGTAGCCTTATACCTTCCTATGTGAAATTTGGATTCATTTGCACTATTTTTTCTATAACTATAGACACTTTACCACGTTTGTGGCGTTCGTGTCTCATTAGCATTATTAGTTATCTAATAATGCATTAAATTGTAAGGAAAATCCCCTCCTTCCCTTTGTATCTCCTCAATCGAAGAAGATGGAGTTCAAAATAATCATAGAAACCTTTCTCGTACCCAAATAACCACCCGTGTAAAATTTTGTTCCATTTGCTTGATTAGTTCTCGAATTTTGCAAAAAAAAATTATTTTTTGTCTTTTGTTTGGGAGACCCCCTCCCCCCTTCCTGTTAGAGGAAGGAGTCTCAAACCACCTTCTCCGGCCTCCAATACCTCCACCTGCCAAGTTTCACGTAAATCGGTTCAGAAGTTTTCGAGTCTATAGGGAACAGACAGACAGACAGAGAGACAGAAATTCATTTTTATATATAGATAGAAGAAGATGAATACAGTGTTTCTGAAGATGGCTAAAATGTTCAGTAGGCCGAAACGTAAAAAAAATTATTACTATTTGATTCGGAGACCACCGAAATATCAGCTTAAACCTATTTGCATCACGCGTTGCCCTTCTTGAAGCGTTTGAACGACAAATTACAACATCAACAAGGCTTGCCTACCTAAACGTCACTATACCAATATCGTAATATGACTCCTCATAGAATTTCTATTTGTACTTTTGATTTTCTTAAAGAGATCACTCAAATGCTTTCATTCCGCTCAATTCCCCTAACAATTTAATCTCAAACAACTAAATCTTTTCCGTAGATTCCGAAGGCATTCCACACAATGCTGAGCTATTTGGAAATACTTTACCCACTAAGTCGTAGTTGAAATAAATAGTTCATTCGAAGCTCAGCTTATTTGGTTTATTTGATTTAGAATTCAATTTTTTGTAACTTGTTTTTAAAGAAATCGTACTAAAATTTTGTATTAAATTCTTGCTCAAAAGTTTTAAACGGACCGAAACGGGACAAAAATTTAAAAATCATCAGAACCGTGCGGAATAAAATCCTGAATTATATATTCATAAGTGGGATTGAAACCAAAATTTGTCTTATCCTTATAATTGGATTTTTTTTTCGTTTTCCTTATTCAATCACCACGATTGGAATCAATCCCCTTGCCACAATTTTGCAAATAAGAATAATAAATACATCACGACTCACCATTCCCGGAGCAGAGTGATGTGGTAAGCTTCAAGTAAAATCAGATTCATTTTGTAGGTGAGTATCAGCCCAAGATCCGGGTGCGAAAAATCGTTTTATGGAAATTGATTTCTTGTCGAGACAGCCGACGCCGACGTTCGAATGGCGAGACAGGATATCGGATTTACATTTTCTGTCACTTTCGATTACCCAACGCCGCCCGCCAATCGAATTGAAAATGAGCCCCCAATAGCAGGGAATATCAGCAACAAAAATAACAGCAACAGTAACAGAGGCAGTTAAAAAATTGGGTTCGGAATGAATAAATTTTCCGCGTCTGAGATGTTTCGTCGAGGGGAGCTGTGGGGTGTGATTTTTGATTATCATTTTTTTTTCGAGGAATCTCTCGTGTTCAATCAGGTATATTCGGATTATTTTTCAATGTTCGATGAGATTGATTGAATTCTTATAATTTGTGTAATGTGAATGAAATATAATTTGTAAATTTGGAGAATTTCCTTTAAAATATACTCAGTGGATGTTTTTCAATTTAATTCTGATCCAGGGGAATTCGTTTGTTTTATAAAATGGGAAAATTGTCATTCAAAACTTTTCAATTTTTATCTGAAAAAACTGCTTGTTAATGTTATTACAATCAACCAACAACGTTCCTATTTAGCTGGGAACAATACTAATGACCTCGTTTTTTTCTGCTGCTTTCGGTAGAAAAGTCACATTTCTTCCACACAATATGTCATTCACAGAGGCAAAACAACAATGATGGCGACATAGAGAAAAATCACGACGCCGCCGCCCACACACACAAGAAACACACAATTTGAACAAAAAGTAGAAAAAAGCATTGCCCTGGCAAAATTTTCCATCATTTTCACAACCAACGGAGCGCCATAATGGAAACGCATGAATGAAAATCGTCATTTTCCTTCAAGAAATAAAGTTTAATTCAGAAAGTTGTTCCAGCTAAACCAAAAAAAAAAATGGGAGCTGCCAGTTGGTGATGATGATGATGTGAAATGGGCCCAAAGTTTCCTTTTATTTTTAAATTGTTTTTCCCCCTGAGCTCGTTCAAATGTGTGTTATAAACGAAGGTAGCTGCCAGAATGTGTGGGAATGTGAGAAGTTTTTCACGCTGAACTTCCTTTTTTCCCGGTTTCGATTTTTGCTGAACCACTGTCAAAGGTAAATTGCTTGGCGCATACGATTTACGACTATTTTTGAGGTTTGCTTTTCAGGATCCCTGAACTGAAATGGGAAAGTTTTTCGGCGTTTGAGTTTAGTGCCCTGGCGCTGCTGCCGATTTCACACTAACAATGGTCGAGGGAGCAATTCATTCCGAATGGGTTTTCCATTCTGGGTCGGTTCAGATTGTTGTTCCTTCGGGTTTTCGTAAGTGAAAGGAATATGTAGGAAAAAAAAACATGTCTGTACTAAATTCAAATCAGTTAAAGGTAGAACTGTGGAAACATCAATGGAAATGAAGATTGTGCTTTAGCTTGGCCTAAGAATTCAATATAAATTTTAATCAAATGCAGCAAAATTTGAAATCCATATTTCCATCCATAATCCATAATAATTTATAATTCTTACACATGGAATATGAAATTCGAATTTTGATTTTGACCTCATTTTGAATATTTTGTAACGTTTTGCAACAACAGGTCGGACTCGCTGTCTCGATTATCCGTGTGTTTGAAAATGATAATTCATTCCGTTGTATTTGAATGCCCCACAGTGAGACGTGCTAACTGTCCCGATTCGCTCTATTTCTCACGTCTCACTGTTACACCGTCGATATGTTGTGGGAGAACCAGAGAGCCGACCTGGTTGAAGTAAAAAAAACGGCAATAAAGATCATAAGTTTACAACCTTCATCAAGTGCGCATCGCGAATATTTACTCCGTCCGAAAACCCACTATCGGGAAAAATAAAGTGCTCCCCCACGACCGGAGCAGTAGTTGAGTGCAGCAAAAGTGTTGCAAATCCCCTCGTGTGAAACTGGTCTTACAGTCCGCCAGTACGAGGGTGAAGAAAGTGCAAGTGCATTTAGAAACATTTTTGGTCCATTCGAGCCAGATAGGCTAGTGATAAAGTGGAAATTTGGGACAGTTGAGTGGTGATATTTTGTCGCCGGACATTTTGTGCTGCGAAGACACTCCAATTGTGTTAGGACGGCGTCATTTTAGACGCGCAAGGAGAACAAAGCGCTGTACGTGTGAAGGATCGCCATCGCGGATTCGTGGAGCAGCATCAAGCCGCTAGTGATTGGTCCTAGCGAGGTGGAATCCAGTGGTGCCCAAGACGAGTTGGCGATCTTTTGAAGGAATTTTGGTCGGACCTTTCGACGAATTTTGGACGGATTGTTGGATATTTTGGCGAAGGATAAGTAGCGCATGTCTGTGGTTGTTGGTGTGTGGTTGAATTGAAACTATTTGTGGCTTAAAATAAAATTAGGATTTCGAAAATATTTCGGGTAGTTGATTAAATCATTTTGTGCAAATTTCCTTGAGGTATTTACAACTTTCGCCTTCTAATTGTTGAGTTCACTTTGGCTGTCAAGTCGCGATTCCCCTGTCAAGGTCGGTTTTGTGAAACGTCGAGCGTTTTGAGTCAGTTTTGTCTGAAATTAGGTCAGAATTGTGTTGGATATTAAGTGAATCAAACAAGTGATTCAGTTAGATTGTGTCGGATACTTATTGAAACAAATAAGTGATTGAGTCAGTTTTTGGTCTGATTTGGAATTCAGAGATTTTAATATCACAGACAAACAGATTTGTTTTGTGATTGTGTGGATTCTGAGTGGTTTGTTGAAATCAAGTGAACAAAATGGAGGATTTAAGTATCCTTAAGAAGCAAGAACGCCAGCTGCGAGCCTCCATCAAGGGAGTGGCTAATTTTGTGCGCGATTTCAAACCAGAGCTTCATGAGAGTCAAGTAGAAGTCAGATTGGGTCTGTTGGAGTCGACTATGAAGAAGTACTACCTGGTGAGACAGAAGATGGAAGTGTTGTTGGACACAGCTGATAGCGACGGTGCTGAAGAGGATGTCAAAGAGTCAGAGGCAACCAAGAAACGTCGATTGCAGAAGCAGGCTGCAGATCGTGAAGAAAAATTCGACGCAGAAACGATAGCAGTTGAAGAGCAGTACTGCACCCTGAAGGCATCACTCCTTGCGTTGCGTCCGAGAAAGTTTGAGTCCTCGAGTGCGTCTGGGTCTACAGAAAGAGTTGAAGCAATATCCCGTGTTAAGCTTCCGGACATCAAGCTGCCAGTTTTCAACGGAAAACTTCGGGACTGGATTCCGTTCCGGGATATGTTCGATAGCCTCATTCACAACAACACTCAGCTCTCAGATATTGATAAGTTTACCTATCTGCGGTCAGCGATTAGTGGAGAAGCACTACAGGAGATCAGTTCGATCGAACTCTCAGCTGACAACTACCAGGTAGCCTGCGACATGTTAGAGAAGAGGTACGAGAACAAAAAGTTGATCGTAAAAGCGTACTTGGACGCTCTTTTTGCTATCGAACCTCTCAAAAAGGAAAGCGGAGAAGCTCTGAACCGCCTTGTCAGCGATTTTGATCGCAACATTCAGATGCTGGGCAAGATCGGCGAAGATACGGAGAAGTGGTCGACTATTCTCGCGTATATGGTGTGTACTCGTCTGGATTCGGTCACACTTCGTCAATGGGAGAGTCATCACAACTCAAAGGATGTGCCGACGTATCAGAATGTGATGGACTTCCTGAGAGACCAGGCGTTGGTTTTGCAGTCGGTTGCACCCAGTAGGCATGAGGACATCGATAGTCGTCGCCAGCGTACAACAGTGTACGCCACGTCGAGATTCCAGAGCAACTGTGTGTTCTGTGGTAATTCGTTCCATCCAGCTTCTGCGTGCAGCAAGTTTCGAGCGATGTCGGTGCCCCAGCGCTTCAGAGTTGCCAAGATGAAGCGGCTCTGCCTGAATTGTTTGGGTTCTGGTCATTTTATTGATCGTTGTACCAAGGGATCATGTCGCGAGTGCAACAAAAAGCACCATTCGATGTTGCATAACAGTTTTTCAAGTCAGAGCTCCGTTTCACAAAACCAGTCGACAGTCAACAGTCAATCGTATCGGAATGATAATCGCCCAGGACCTTCTGGACAAGGTCGTGAACATTTGTCGATCAGACAAGATCGAAATTCACATGTAAATCCTCAAGCACAACATAGTTCCACTAATTCCTACCCCGTAATACAAACACACATTCGCCACACTCAACCACAACACACCACAGACAATTCCTTTACCTTTAATGCGGCACCAATGCCAGAATGCGCTAAGTTTCGTTCGCTACAAGTTTTAATGTCAACCGCTGTAGTGCGGGTTGAAGATCGTTTTGGGAATCATACGTTTGCGAGAACATTGTTAGATTCGTGTTCTGAGTTTTGCTATGTGACAAAAAGTTTTGCGAGAAGGTTGAATCTTCGGAGAAGTCACAACGTTATGAGAATCCAAGGTATTGGAAATGAGTCAGTTGAATCGAGTGAGTCAGTTGAGGCGAGAGTTCGGCCTCGTTTGTCAGAAATATCTTCATTTTCGGAAGATATGAGATTCCATGTTTTGCCCAAAATAACAAGTAATCTGCCCATTAGAAAAGTTTCGCTCAATCGGTGCGAGATTCCCCAGAATTTGGTGTTAGCTGACCCGGAGTTTTGGAGTCCAGGTCCGATAGACATGATCATCGGGGCAGAATACTTTTGCGATTTATTGCGATCTGGGAAATTGAAAGTTTCGGACAATGGTCCAACTCTGCAAGAAACCGAATTTGGTTGGGTTGTCTCCGGTAGAGTTTCTGATAGTTCCGTCGCAACATTGGAATCTCCAGTCAGTTCAGATTGTTTTGTTAGTTCTACAGCGAATTTGGAAGACATGATTGCTAAGTTTTGGGAGTTAGAATCATGTAATACTAACAGCATTTTGTCAGTTGAAGAGTCAGTTTGTGAACAGATGTTCAAAGAAACCACAATTAGGAATTCGGAAGGTAAATTTGTCGTCACCTTGCCGAAAAAACGTGGTGTTTTGCGTAACTTGGGTGAATCTAGAGGAAGAGCGATGAGTCGGTTCCTCAGTTTGGAAAGAAGGCTATCTGCAAAGGCAGAATTGAAGGCTCTGTATGCGGATTTTATCCATGAGTTTGTGTCTATGGGACATATGAAAGAAGTTTCAGATGATGTGTCAGTTGATATGTGTCAGAATTCAGTCGGAATGAATCCGAATATAGTCGGAATGCGTCAAAAAAACGTTCAGAATGTGTCAGAATTAGATCCTGTGTATTATCTCCCACACCATGAAGTATTGAAGCCGGAGAGTACAACTACAAAGCTACGCGTAGTGTTTGATGCTTCGTGTCGCACCTCAACGGGCGTTTCGTTGAACGACGCGTTGATGGTGGGGCCTACTGTGCAGAACGATTTGTTGTCGATCATCTTGCGCTTCCGTTTGCACCGATACGCCATCAGTGCAGACATCGAGAAGATGTACAGGATGGTACAAGGTCAGCAACCGGATCAACACCTTCAGCGAATTTTGTGGCGAGATACAGCAGATGAACCCGTGAAAACGTTTGAGTTAACGACCGTTACATACGGAACAGCCAGTGCTCCGTATTTGGCGACAAGGTGCCTGAAACAGCTTGCTGAAGATGGATCAGCAAGTCATCCGATTGGTTCGAGAGTAGTCAGAGACAGTTTCTACGTCGACGATTGTCTAGTTGGAGCGGACAGTGTCGAAGAAGGCAAGCATTTGGTTGAAGAAACTACCGATCTCACCAATTCAGCTGGGTTCAATTTGCGGAAGTTCAACTCAAACTCACAGGAGATATTGGCAAGCATTCCTGAAGATTTGAAAGATAAAAAGTCAGTTTTAGAGTTCGATTCGTCAGATTCAACTGTGAAAACCCTTGGTTTGAAGTGGGACACAGAGTCAGATAATTTTTGCTTTAGTATTCCCCATTGGAGGTCATCAAGTTCGCAAATCACAAAAAGAAGCGTGCATTCTGATGCAGCCTGTTTGTTCGATCCCCTTGGGCTCGTGGGTCCAGTTGTTGTGCAAGCGAAAATGATAATCCAGCAACTGTGGCGTCTCAAGTTTGGTTGGGATGACCCATTGGATGAGCAGTATCAAAATCTATGGAAGGAGTACAAACAGAGTTTGATGCCATTAGAATCGTTGTCAGTTCCACGTTGGCTTGGGTTCAGTAAAGATTGTGTGTCAGTACAGTTACATGGGTTCTGCGATGCGTCAGAGTCAGCTTATGGAGCATGTTTGTACCTGCGCTGCGTAACTGTAGATGGTCAGATATCGATCAGATTAGTAACAGCCAAGTCAAGAGTGGCCCCTTTGGAGAATTTGAAAAGATCGAAAAGAAAAACCTCAATCCCACGTTTAGAATTGTCGTCAGCTCTCCAACTCTCACACCTGTACGAGAAATTCGCCAGAGTTTTCCCAGAAGTGACAGAGGCGTATTTCTGGACGGACTCAAGGATCGTGAAGCATTGGTTAGCTTCGCATCCATCTCGCTGGCAAATGTTTGTAGCGAATAGAGTGTCCGAGATCCAACACATTACAAGGAATGGTTTCTGGAATCATGTGGCTGGAATAGTTAACCCCGCAGACCTGATTTCACGAGGAGTTTCTCCTGCTCGACTTTGCTACGAAAGGTTATGGTTTGAAGGACCTCAGTGGCTATCCCAGGCTCAGCAATATTGGCCTCGTCAAACTGCTGAAGGCCAAGAAGAATTCGACCCAACTATTATCGAAGAACGTCCAACTACTACAACACTGATTTCAAAATGCGAACCCTGTCACGAAATTTTTGGTCTGAAGTCGTCGTTTACGAGTTTGATCCGTATTGTCGCAGTTATGCTCCGCTTCAGACACAATGCTCAAAAGGTCAATCGTTTGTGTCGACGAGTTGGTCCGTTGACACCACAAGAAATGGAGTCTGCTATCGTAGTTTTGGTTCGCCTCTCACAGAATGAGTCGTTTGAGTCAGAATTTAAAGATTTGAAGAAGAATGGTCAAGTTGATAGAAGTTCGAGAATTGCTAAGCTCAACCCATTTGTCGAAGATGGCACAATCCGCGTTGGGGGCCGGTTGTCGAACGCTCCATTGCCGGAATCTCGAAAACATCCGTGGGTTGTCGACCATCGTCATCCTCTGGCATTGCTTATTATGCGTGATTATCACTTGCGTCAATTCCACGCTGGGCAGCAGTTGCTTATCGCCTCTGTAAGACGAAGTTTTTGGCCAACAAACATCAATTCCTTAGCGAGAAAGGTGATTCACGAGTGTGTACCGTGTTTCAGAAGCAGACCTAAGATTTCAGAACAGATTATGTCAGATTTGCCGTCAGTTAGAGTTACGCCATCGTCAGCATTTTCTAAAGTGGGAGTTGATTACTGTGGTCCATTTAACGTCAGCTACCCTAATCGTCGAGCCACACCTGTAAAATGCTATGTCGCTATTTTTGTTTGCTTGGCAGTGAAAGCGATTCATTTAGAACTCGTTATGGATCTAACGACTGAAGCTTTCATTGCTGCACTGCGTAGGTTCATCGGGCGCCGATCAAAACCTGAGTTGATCATGTGTGATAATGCGACGACGTTTGTGGGAGCAAACAACACGCTGAAAGAAATTGGTCGGCTAATGAGCTCAAAGGATTTCCAAAACATCGTGATTAGAACAACAGCAGACGAGGGTGTCGAATTCCGCTTCATTCCACCCAGATCACCCAATTTCGGAGGTCTGTGGGAAGCCCAGGTGAAATCCTTCAAGGCTCACTTCCGAAAAACGATTGGCTTGCGTACTCTAAGTGTCGATGAAATGGTTACCGCACTAGTACAGATCGAAGCAGTTTTAAATTCGAGGCCTCTTACCCCCCAAAGCAGCGATCCGAATGATTTCGCAGTTCTAACCCCAGGGCATTTCTTAGTGCAACGCCCGCTTACAGCATTACCCGAGCGTAACGTCAGTACCATCCCCATAGGCAGGCTCACCATGTGGCAGAGGGCACAGCAAATATCTCAGCAATTTTGGAAGACTTGGAGAAACCAGTATTTGTCAAATCTCCAAAACCGAACACGCTGGATCGTGAAACGCAGGAATATAGTTCCTGGTATGATGGTTCTTTTAAAAGAAGACAATATTCCTCCGTTGAAATGGCCTCTGGGAAGAATCGATGAAGTTTCTTTTGGGAAAGATGGAAACGTCCGAGTTGTCACTGTCCACACGCAAAACGGAAACTTCAATCGAGGCATTTCAAAAATATGTTTGCTTCCTATTCGAGAGAATGAGGAATTGTCAGATGAAAATGTCAGAAATTAAAAAGTAAGAGTTAGAAATGGTCACTTTGGACCAGTTTGTGTCGGAAAGTATGAGTCTCGGCAATCATTGTAGTTTGGGTGTAGTTGAGTAAAACGAAATTGTCTGAATAATTTCTAAATTTGGATACATTGCAAAAAATCACACGTCTGTTTGTCTATGTCAGTATGGTGCAACACGATCTTTCAGATCGCCCAATTGTTAAAAACTTGCATGAATGAAATCGGTTGATTGAATCCTTCATATGAATGTGATACATATTCATAATACACTAATTCTGGTTATTTCCTGTACCTTTATTTTCATCCATCGTTCGTGAGTATCGACACTTGCATTCAACTGTCCTCCAAAGGCTCTAGGCAGAATAGTCGAACTTGGCCTGATCAGCTAAGGTTTACTATGGAGACTTCTAAACCAAAGTAGCACCATGCGACGGTTCGTCAGATGTTGCTGCAGAACATCTGGAAATCGGAATGAACATGTGATGTAAAATGGTCATCAGTGGATTCGAATGAAGGAAATAAACTCACCTGATATCGGGAACGCCAGCCAGGAAACATAAACCGACAGTGAATGTTTCTTCGGGTGCAATCATCAATCAACATGGGCCGATTCTAAATCTGGGAGAGCAACTAAACATCATCGCAGAATTGGTCCTGACTGTAATGGATCGAATTGCATCGCACAGCACAAGCGTTCCGTTCCGACTGCTGAAATTTAATGTGATGCGGTCACTACTCGAGCTTATCTGTTGGCACAAAACTTACCTGCACATCAGCAATGGATTTCTCGGAACCACCACCAAGATTGTCGAATGTGGCATCGTGAAATCCTGGGTTTAACCGGAATTTATCGAAACTGTGCTGTTATCCGCGAAAAACTTAGCAGCGAAGAAGGCAAACAGAATGTATGAACCAAAACAAACGACAAATCAGTGAGAGAGAATGTTCACCATGGGCGTACGGGGATGGGAAAAAATGGGTTCATCACCCTTACATGATGGTGAAAATTTGTGGCACAAATTAAGTGTCTAGTATTATATAACGTAGAATTTTGATAGAATGGAAGAATGTAATTAAAATTGTAAAGCAATTGAATGATTTGAATTGAAATCCGGCTGGTTTCAAGGGGGCCGGAATGTTTGAAAATGATAATTCATTCCGTTGTATTTGAATGCCCCACAGTGAGACGTGCTAACTGTCCCGATTCGCTCTATTTCTCACGTCTCACTGTTACACCGTCGATATGTTGTGGGAGAACCAGAGAGCCGACCTGGTTGAAGTAAAAAAAACGGCAATAAAGATCATAAGTTTACAACCTTCATCAAGTGCGCATCGCGAATATTTACTCCGTCCGAAAACCCACTATCGGGAAAAATAAAGTGCTCCCCCACGACCGGAGCAGTAGTTGAGTGCAGCAAAAGTGTTGCAAATCCCCTCGTGTGAAACTGGTCTTACAGTCCGCCAGTACGAGGGTGAAGAAAGTGCAAGTGCATTTAGAAACACCGTGTGTTATAACTCGATAATTCGTTTATTTTTTATCATGCTTTTATTAACTTTGAAAAAACAAATTGTAAATCAAAACTTTTGTATCTAAATTTTCTAAATTTTCAAAAAAATTTAAATTTTATGAATTTTTTCAATTGTTTTTAATTTTCAATATTTTCTATATTTTCCAAATTTTCTAAACATTCCCAATTTTTTCAACTTAAAATTTTTCTAAATTACCAAAATTTTCAAAATGTTCTAAATTTTTAAAACT
Source organism: Uranotaenia lowii (assembly GCF_029784155.1). Classification (NCBI taxonomy): domain Eukaryota; kingdom Metazoa; phylum Arthropoda; class Insecta; order Diptera; family Culicidae; genus Uranotaenia; species Uranotaenia lowii. Next base: position 314,006,184 of record NC_073692.1, on the reverse strand, counting down.
TTGATTTTTATTTAAATTTTTAATGTTTTAAATTTTTTATAAACTTTTTAATTTTTTTTTAAATTTTTTAAAATTTCTAAGTGTTTTTAATCTTATATATAAAAATGGAGGCGTTTTCTTTGTGATAACATCACGTATGAATGGTCGGTCGGAATGAAGTGAAATTTGGTATCCGAGGGTTTTTTGGGTCAGAGATGGTTTGTATAATAGTTTCAAGAATCTCACTTTTTATGAAAGGGGGGTCCCCATACAAAATTATCTCTTCACATCGTCTTATATATATAAAAATGGAGGCGTTTTCTTTGTGATAACATCACGTATGAATGGTCGGTCGGAATGAAGTGAAATTTGGTATCCGAGGGTTTTTTGGGTCAGAGATGGTTTGTATAATAGTTGCAAGAATCTCACTTTTATGAAAGGGGGTCCCCATATAAAATTATCTCTTCTCATCTTCTTATATATAAAAATGGAGGCGTTTTCTTTGTGATAACATCACGTATGAATGGTCGGTCGGAATGAAGTGAAATTTGGTATCCGAGGGTTTTTTGGGTCAGAGATGGTTTGTATAATAGTTTCAAGAATCTCACTTTTTATGAAAGGGGGGTCCCCATACAAAATTATCTCTTCACATCTTCTTATATATAAAAATGGAGGCGTTTTCTTTGTGATAACATCACGTATGAATGGTCGGTCGGAATGAAGTGAAATTTGGTATCCGAGGGTTTTTTGGGTCAGAGATGGTTTGTATAATAGTTTCAAGAATCTCACTTTTTATGAAAGGGGGGTCCCCATACAAAATTATCTCTTCACATCTTCTTATATATAAAAATGGAGGCGTTTTCTTTGTGATAACATCACGTATGAATGGTCGGTCGGAATGAAGTGAAATTTGGTATCCGAGGGTTTTTTGGGTCAGAGATGGTTTGTATAATAGTTTCAAGAATCTCACTTTTTAAGAAAGGGGGGTCGCCATACAAAGTTATCTCTTCTTCACATCTTATATATAAAAATGAAGGCGTTTTCTTTGTGATAACATCACGTATGAATGGTCGGTCGGAATGAAGTGAAATTTGGTATCCGAGGGTTTTTTGGGTCAGAGATGGTTTGTATAATAGTTTCAAGAATCTCACTTTTTATGAAAGGGGGGTCCCCATACAAAATTATCTCTTCACATCGTCTTATATATATAAAAATCGAGGCGTTTTTCTTTGTGATAACATCACGTATGAATGGTCGGTCGGAATGAAGTGAAATTTGGTATCCGAGGGTTTTTTTGGGTCAGAGATGGTTTGTATAATAGTTGCAAGGATCCCACTTTTTATGGAAGGTCGTCCCAATACAAATTCAACTGTATTTTTTACGATTTCCATAAGAATCTATTCGCAAGCACGATGCAGTTAAGGACGTGTAGATGAATTTAAACATATATCACGATTTATACTTAAGAAGGTAAAACGAAGTTTACCGGGTCAGCTAGTTTTTTATATTTTCTAAATTTTTTAAATTTTCCATATTATCTTAATTTTCTAAACTTTTTAAATTTTCCAAATTTTCTATATTTTGTATTTTTTTTCAATTTTTTTTTCTTTTATTTGAACAATTTTTATAATTACTTAAATTAAAAATTTTCAAAATAACCAAAAATTTTAAAAAATTTCAAAATTATTAAAATTTTCAAAATTTACAAGTTTTTATAAATTTTCGAAGTTCCATTTTCTAGAATTTTACAAAATTTTCTAAATTTTCTTAATTTTCTTGATTTTCTAAATTTTTTCAATTTTTGCAATTTTCTAAATTTTGAAATTTTTTTAAGATTCCTAAATTTTCTTAATTATCAAAGTTTTCAAAATTAAAAAAAATTCAATTTTTCGAAATTTACTAAATTTTTAAAATTTTCTAAATTTTTGAAAAATTCCTTTTTTAAAAAAGATAGCACTGAAAGGTATAATTCCGAAATTTAATAAAGTATTTTTAAATAATCGAAATATTCAAAATTTTCTAAATTTTCAACATTTTTTAAAATTTCAAAATTTTCAAAATTTTTCCTAATTCCTTAAATATTTAACTTCTTAAAATGTTCATAATTTTAAAATTTTTTTTCAATTTTCTTAGTTCTTTAAAATTTCTAAAGTATTAAATTTTTCTAAAGTTAGGAAATTATCTAAAAATTCTAAAATTTCTTAATTTTTCAAATATTTCATAATATCCTAAATTTTCTAAATTTCTATACTTGATAAATTTTCATAATATTCTAAATTTTCAAAATTTTCTTAATGTTCTCAATTTTTCAAATTTTCTCAATTTTCTATATGTTCAAAAATTTCTGAATTTTCTAAAATTTTGTAAATTTTTTTAAACTCTCTTAATTTTCTTTATTTTCTAAATTTCCAGAATTTTCTATATTTTCAATATTTCCTAAATTATATAAAACTAGCTGACCCGGTAAACTTCGTTTTACCTTCTAAAGTATTAATCGTAATAAATGTTTAATTTCATCTACACGTCCTTAACTGCATTGTGCTCGCCAATAGATTCTTATGGAAATCGTAACAAATAAAGTTTAATTTGTATTGGGACCCCCTATCATCAAAAGTGAGATCCTTGAAACTATTATACAAACCATCTCTGACCCAAAAAACCCTCGGATACCAAATTTCACTTCATTTAGACCGACCATTCATACGTGATGTTATCACAAAGAAAACGCCTCCATTTTTATATATAAGAAGATGTGAAGAAGAGATAACTTTGTATGGGGACCCCCCTTTCATAAAAAGTGAGATTCTTGAAAGTATTATACAAACCATCTCTGACCCAAAAAACCCTCGGATACCAAATTTCATTTCATTCCGACCGACCATTCATACGTGATGTTATTACAAAGAAAACGCCTCCATTTTTATATATAAGATGTGAAGAGATAATTTTGTATGGGGACCCCCCTTTCATAAAAAGTGAGATTCTTGAAAGTATTATACAAACCATCTCTGACCCAAAAAACCCTCGGATACCAAATTTCACTTCATTCCGACCGACCATTCATACGTGATGTTATCACAAAGAAAACGCCTCCATTTTTATATATAAGAAGATGTGAAGAAGAGATAACTTTGTATGGGGACCCCCCTTTCATAAAAAGTGAGATTCTTGAAAGTATTATACAAACCATCTCTGACCCAAAAAACCCTCGGATACCAAATTTCACTTCATTCCGACCGACCATTCATACGTGATGTTATTACAAAGAAAACGCCTCCATTTTTATATATAAGATGTGAAGAGATAATTTTGTATGGGGACCCCCCTTTCATAAAAAGTGAGATTCTTGAAAGTATTATACAAACCATCTCTGACCCAAAAAACCCTCGGATACCAAATTTCACTTCATTCCGACCGACCATTCATACGTGATGTTATCACAAAGAAAACGCCTCCATTTTTATATATAAGAGATGTGAAGAGATAATTTTGTATGGGGACCCCCCTTTCATAAAAAGTGAGATTCTTGAAAATATTATACAAACCATCTCTGACCCAAAAAACCCTCGGATACCAAATTTCACTTCATTCCGACCGACCATTCATACGTGATGTTATCACAAAGAAAACGCCTCCATTTTTATATATAAGAGATGTGAAGAGATAATTTTGTATGGGGACCCCCCTTTCATAAAAAGTGAGATTCTTGAAAGTATTATACAAACCATCTCTGACCCAAAAAACCCTCGGATACCAAATTTCACTTCATTCCGACCGACCATTCATACGTGATGTTATCACAAAGAGAACGCCTCCATTTTTATATATAAGAAGATGTGAAGAAGAGATAACTTTGTATGGGGACCCCCCTTTCATAAAAAGTGAGATTCTTGAAAGTATTATACAAACCATCTCTGACCCAAAAAACCCTCGGATACCAAATTTCACTTCATTCCGACCGACCATTCATACGTGATGTTATCACAAAGAGAACGCCTCCATTTTTATATATAAGAAGATGTGAAGAAGAGATAACTTTGTATGGGGACCCCCCTTTCATAAAAAGTGAGATTCTTGAAAGTATTATACAAACCATCTCTGACCCAAAAAACCCTCGGATACCAAATTTCACTTCATTCCGACCGACCATTCATACGTGATGTTATCACAAAGAGAACGCCTCCATTTTTATATATAAGAAGATGTGAAGAAGAGATAACTTTGTATGGGGACCCCCCTTTCATAAAAAGTGAGATTCTTGAAAGTATTATACAAACCATCTCTGACCCAAAAAACCCTCGGATACCAAATTTCACTTCATTCCGACCGACCATTCATACGTGATGTTATCACAAAGAGAACGCCTCCATTTTTATATATAAGATTCCTAAATTTTCTAAATTATCTAAACTTTCTGAATTTTCCAAATTTTCTGAACTTTTTAAATTTTCTAAGTTTTTTAAATCTACTAAATTTTTTTAATATTCAAAATTTTTAATTTTTCTAAATTTTCTTAAACTTCTTAATTTTCTTAATTTTCAAAATTTTCTATTTTTCTAAATCTTCTAAATTTTTCAAATTCAGCAATTTTAAAGCAAATTTTGAAAGTTTGAAAAATTTAGAAAATTTTAAAGCATTGAAAAGTTTTGAAAGTTAAGAAAGTTTAAAAAATTAAAAAAAATTATCAAAACTTAAACAATAAAGAAAATTAAAAGAATTTGAAAATTTGCGAAAATTTAGATATTATATAAAATTAAAACAGTTTCAAAAAAAGCTAGACAACTCAGAAAATTTAGAAAACTTTGAATATTGAGAGAAAAATTAAAACATTTTAAATATTAAGAAAATAAAGAAAATAAAAGCAATCAGAAAGAAAGGAAAATTCATGAAAATTTCGAAAATTTACAAAATTTAGAAAATAGAAAAAATTCAAAAAATTTATAAAATTAAGAATATTTAAAAAAAAATCACACAGTTTAAAAAATTTAGAAAATTTATAAAAATGAAGAAAATTGAAAAATCGGAAAATTAAGAAAAATTAGGAAATTTAGAAAGTTTTGAGAATAAAGAAGATTAAGAAAATAAAGAATTTTTCAAGAAAATTTTGAAAAATAAGAAAATTCAAACAACTAGAAAAATAACGAAAATTAAGAAAATTTAAAAAATTTAGATAATTAAGAAAATTTGAAAATTTAGAAAGTTCAAATAATTTAGAAATATAGAAAATTTTGAAAATTTAAAAAATTGAGAAAATTTAGAAAATTTAGAAAATTTTGAGAATTTAGAAAATTTAGAAAATTTATAAAATTTAGAAAATTTGGAAAACTAAGAAAATTTAGAAAATTAAGATATTTCAGAAAATTTAGAAAATTTAGAAAATATTGAAAATTTTGAAAATTTAAATTATTTAGAAAATTAAGAAAATTCAAAAAATTAAGAAAAATTAGAAAATTTAGAAAATTTAGAAAATTTAGAAAATTTAGAAAATTTAGAAAATTTAGAAAATTTAGAAAATTTAGAAAATATAGAAAATTTAGAAAATTTAGAAAATTTAGAAAATTTAAAAAATTTAGAAAATTTAGAAAATTTAGAAAATTTAGAAAATTTAGAAAATTTGAAAATTTAGAAAATTTAGAAAATTTAGAAAATTTAGAAAATTTAAAAAATTTAGAAAATTTAGGAAATTTAGAAAATTTAGAAAATTAAAAAAATTAGAAAATTCAAAAAATTTAGAAAATTTAAATAATTTAGAAAATTTAGAAAATTAATAAAATATAGAAATTTTGGAAAACTTTGAAAATTTAGAAAATTTAGAAAATCTAGAAAATTTAGAAAATTTAGAAAATTTGAATTATTTAGAAAATTTAGAAAATTTAAAAAATTTAGAAAATTTAGAAAATTTAGAAAATTTAGAAAATTCAGAAAATTGAGAAAATTTAGAAAATTTAGAAAATTTAGAAAATTTAGAAAATTTAGAAAATTAGGAAAATTAGGAAAATTTGAGAAGTTTAGAAAATTTAGAAAACTACGGAAATTAAGAAAATTTGGAAAATTTAGAAAATTGAGCAAATTTAGAAAATTTAGAAAATTTAGAAAATTTAGAAAATTTAGAAGATTTAGAAATTTTAGAAATTATAGAAAATTTAGAAAATTTAGAAAATTTGAGAAATTTTGAAAATTTAGAAAACTACGGAAATTAAGAAAATTTGGAAAATTTAGAAAATTTGGAAAATTTAGAAAATTTAGAAAATTTAAAAAATTTAGAAAATTTAGAAAATTTAGAAAGTTTAGAATATTTAGAAAATTTAGAAAATTTAGAAAATTTAAAAAATTTAGAAAATTTTGAACATTTAGAAAATTTAGAAAATTTCGAAAATTTAGAAAATTTAGAAAATTTAGAAAATTTGGAAGATTTAGAAAATTTAGAAAATTTAGAAAATTTGAAAATTTAGAAAATTTAGAAAATTTAGAAAATTTAGCAAATTTAGAAAATTAAGGAAATTTAAAAAATTTAAAAATTTAGAAAATTTAGAAAATTAGGAAAATTTAGAAAATTTAGAAAATTTAGAAAGTTTGTGGTGATGTCATAAACTTGAAGCATATATTTAATGTAATCTCGTAGTACTAAAAGTACCTTTGTGTGCCTGCACTCTAGTGAAGGTCAACTCGCAAAGTACACTCGTATAGCCGACGAGCACTGACTCGGCATTCGCGTGTAGACCACCAAGCGTGGTGCATCGGCTCGCTGTCACATGTGGCGACGACGAAAAAAAAGTGTGACGAAAAGAAGTGAAACCGAATTGCGCGCTGGCTATTACCTCGTGACGGAAAGTAACGCTTTAACTGGGAGATAGTTGATAATAAAAGTAAAAAAAAAGATCCCGGAATTAAATTCTTAGAGTGTTATGATGTGCAACTGAAGAATTCGTATTGAGTGGTTATTTCTGTGAGATCAAAAAGATTTCATTGCTTAAGTGTGATAATTGTGAAATCTTTACAAAAATAATTGGTTATCAATTAGAGCAAGGTGCTATTTTATCAAGAGTGGTATTGTTTTCTTTTAAGCGTTGGTATTTTATAAAAAGGTAGGTTGAGTAATTTGATTGAATGTCATGGAGGAAATAAAAAAATCCTCGGCATGGAAGTGCTTTCGATAGTTTGCATAGTTCAAGGTCACATGCATCTTAGCCTACACACAACGGCTGCCGCGGTAGCCTGCGCGATCGACGCACGCATGGTAAGTGTTGCAACCAATTGTTGATCGATAGCGGGAGAGCGATAGACCAGCAGAAGATTTTTTTTCTTTATTCGTAAGTGGGTTGATTATTTTTTCACATCGGATCGGATGAAGAGCAGATGATTGTAAAGTCTAGCTTTGAGGGCGGTTAAAGAACTGTTCTGAGCATCATATCCGCTGTTGGTATATTGTTTGCGTTGTATTGTGCGTATGGTTTGTGCTCATCTTTAAAACAAAAATTGCATAAGTTTGATGGATGAAAGATTGATAATAATGGTTTTTAATTTAGAAAATTGATGTGAATAAAAAAAAATTATCATTTCGTTTGGATTTTGTTAGATCAGCATACGTTATAAGCTAAGATTAGAAGATCAAGTATATTTGATCTTAATTGCTCAGAAATTGGTTTAAAATGATAAAAATAAAGTGGAAAAAAGTATACACGTCTGACACGAATTTATCTTTGATAAGTATAGAAAGGTTGTTTAGAATTTATTTCAAGTGATTAAACGTTGAGAGGTTTACTTAGAATTGGTTTTGAGTGAAGTGGTAATTCGATTTGAAAACAAAATGTGTTCTGAAAAATGTTTGATAAAATTGAAAAGAAAAGCACAATCAGCGAGTTACGAGTAAGCAGTATTTTGTCACTGAAAAGTCTGACAAGCGTGAGGAATGATTGGATTTATATATATGAAGGATTGATTGTCAGAAATGAAAAAGTATGGTTATGAACAGGGTTCATAATTCGACGAAAATAAATAGTATCGAAAACGGCATGGGTACCGGAAGAATATAGGGTTGATGTATGTAATTTGTTATTGTATTTTTGTTCCTGATTTAACTCTACATGATTTTCAACTAATCTTAAATAAAAAATTGTGTTGTAATTCATTTCTACTGCGGAATCGATCGTAATGGAACTATTCTGGAGACAAAAAGAAAGCAAACAGAGGATTGCAAACGGAATGCAAAAAAAAAAAAAGAAAAGTGTGAATCTATTTCGAGTTTTTTTGTCTAAAGAGCATCCAGAGATAATATTCTAAAGTCTCAACAAAAGACTGAAGATAAAATTCAAATTCAAGCATCCGGGCGGGTTAGATAAAATGTATATCTACATTTCACTTTCATCAATTATTATACAATTGACAGTGACTTATCTTTTATTGGAAAGTATGTGGAAAGGAACACGATTTCAAGGATTATGCTTCTTAAATAATATGATTTCCAGGCAGCTCTTCTGTAGTATCAATTTAAGAAAATCAAAATCGTATTTTAATAGATATACGCAAATCTCAAATCAAATATATAATTCAAGACTATAAAAAGGGTACAAAAGATCTTCGCAATATTAACAAAAAAAATAGCAATAAGATTATTTCAAACTGGAAGAGTAATAGTTCAGCGGTTATGAGTAGTGAAAAAAAAGGTAACTGAAGTGAAATAGAAGTTGTTGTTACCCAGAATCAGTTTTGAGAGGAAAACATAATCATGGAAATTTACTCAAAAAAATTTTTGAGTTGAAAAAGAACTGTACAATCAATGTTTTCTCAGAATAAGCTTTGAGTGAAAAATGTAAGAGTTTCAGTTTACTGAGAAAGAGCTTTCAGTAAAAATGATGTTTACTCAGAATCAGTTTTGAGTAAAGATAATAAACAAGTTTGCTCAGAATTGGCTTTGAGCGAAGGGTCTGTTAGAGTTTACTCAGAAGTGTTTTGAGTGAAATTCGAAAATTGGTTTCGTTCAGAACCAGTTTTGTGTGGAACGTGTCCATTGGAAAATGGTTGACTTGAAATTCTAGATTTCATGTCGAATTAACGAAAAATAGAAGTCTTGGCGTTGTGGCAAGAAGGTCTGGCATTGGATCTTTTGGAGAGTATATCAACATCCAGTGGACTCAACAGAATCTATTTGTATGTGAAGTGGAACACATTACGGATGATTGAATTGAGTTGTGTGTTTGATAAGGAGCTGAGAAAGAATTGAGATAATTAAGGATATTCATAATGAAAGTTAGAAAAGCCTTGTGACGTTGTTGATGTGTCTCGCAGACAAATGCGAAATGAAAAAAACCATCCTGGATTGATCATAGATTGATCATGGGATATCCAAGAACTGCTATGATCCGGAAGGCGCTTTGTCACCAGACATACTTTAGCCTCGTTTTTCCTGACCATCTGTTTGACCTCTGGGAAGCTTAATTTCGACGGTATTGCCGATGAACTCTGCATTTTAAGGAAACTAAAAAAAAAGCTTTCAGGGCAAAGTTCGGCAGTTTCGATATTCCAGTCTACCGGGACTCCCGGTAGATTCCCCAGCGGATTTCGTCTGCTGTTTTGTATGCTGCTGTGTGACTCGTGCAATTGGAATGTTCCGAGTTCTCCTGGAGACGGCGAACGTATGAATGACTTCTCAAGCAAGAGGATCGTATAGGAATATGGGCAGAGTCTGTGTTTAAGTAATGTCTGAATGGTTGGTCAAAGATCTGTGCTTTACAGAAAAATCAGGACATCTAGCATCCAAGCATGTGGTTCAGAGGTCTATTATGTACGAAAGAAAAAAGAAGTGGGTTCAGACATGAAGAAATATTTCATTGGCTTCGGTGAGACATCAGGATTTACTAAATTATTAAAGGTTGAATGATAATACTGGTAGCTGAAGGTTGTAGTCTTCCCTGGAGTTCATTTATAGATTTTGCCAAATCAATTGATCATTGCAAATAGAAGTGAAAGTCTATACTGTATTTGACACAACTAATTTGGGAAAAAAAAACGAGATGATCAGAGAAACGATTAAACTGTCTTAAACGCCGATAAAAGCATTGTCAGCCCTTGGATGTTGAGTAACAGAACTGCGAGTTCTGAGTTCTTAAACTTTGGGGTCGCACACCGGCAGTCTCCAACGACCCGGGGCGGTTGACTTTCGACGTAGGGAGATCCGCAACATCTGTAGCACGAGTAGCATTCCTGCTACTTGCTACTTCCTGCGAGTTGAGGCGTATGTTGGTCGATGAGGGGGCAGCGGTTTCTATGGTTCGGCGAAGCGGGTCTCGACAGTTAATTTGACGTAGGATCCAACTCGGTAGCCTTGATTCCGTTAGCTTTGTTCTGGTAGAAAGGACGCCAAACGGATGGTACATACTCAAAAAAAAAAAGAACGATTTATGCTGCGATTAATTTTAAAGACATGACACGGCTTTTGAGACTTTCGTCATGTGAAATAAAAATCGTTTGTAGAAGGGATAGTTAGGGTGAGTCCTATACTCCAACCTATAATGAAGCAAATCGCCCAGATCATTGGTGTAAATAGTTAAAACGGGCGATGATTTTGTCTTTGAAAAAACGTAACCACCATGAAAAGAGTGTCACTTGCGAAAAAAAATAAGATAGCCGAGCATTAACAGCGATTTAGGAGCAGTATTGTACCTTAATCATAAGTATTGAATTATCGTTGTAAGAAATTCATGCCGGCTCGGTCATTTATGATATGAAAATGGTTCAGCTTATCGACATATGAACGTTTTTGTCAGCGAGGAATTGAAAGGATCGATACTAAATGACTCCATTGAGGAACTCCGGGAGAGGCCTATAAGATGATTTGCCAGTGCGGATGGATGACTTCCATCCCGTAAAGTAGCGCCGGAACAAGTCCGGTAGGGATCAACAATAGCCCTAAACAACCGAGTTTTGCGAAAGCAATAGCATCAAATTTAATCGAATGCTCCAAAGGGATCTGGCAAAGTTATCTTACACAAAAGATCTAAGGGTTTGTAAGTTTGAAGTTGTGGATCATTTAGGCATGATCCTTCTGGTTTTAATTTCGAATATCACGATTTGAGATCGGAAGGAAAGGGAAGAGATGGCTGAAGTGTAAGTTTAAAACCTACCACCCCACCGGCGTTACAGGGACTCCCTTTATTAGGCCTCAGGGCGGCTCGCTTACCAAAAGAAATCGCAGGGAGTTCGAACTCAAAGATCAGGAAAACCCCAATTATGCACTTCTCTAACTTTATTTGACAATTGCCACAACAATATGAATATGCGCAAACTAGTAATAACTAGATAGTTACGGTACCTTTAAGGGCCAAGCCCTGGTTGTCGCTGTTGAAACTGGCGGATCTACGGCGATGATGACGCTACGGCTGACCAACTACTCTGTCGGTCCAATTCCGGCCGGCAACCGGGATTTTCCTTCCGTGAATCTCTACGGTGAGGACGAATGAGCGGGTTGGAGAGCTGGTTGGTCGTTCCGAAGGGTTCGTATTGCGGAATCGACAACCACCTTCGACGTGTGACCGTCCGGCAGATAACTGCTATCCGTGACGACCGGGACTAAATACCAAGGCCGATTCAGGACCAGGGTTCAGGAACCAGGTTGACTGTCGTCCCGCCAAATGGTTGCTTTTGGCCAAAGACTTAGGGGTCCTGTGTAATAATCCGGCGTTAGTGTTCCGTCTTTCAGCGGGAACAAAATGGCGGTTAGGCGTCAGATGGCTTACCTGGTGTCTGGCTTTTAACACTAAGCTGGCTGTGTTGTGCACTTTGTACTTCGCAGTTTTGTGGTACTTTTGGAAGTGAGCCAGCACCAGGTAGTCACCTTTGACCGTCCTTGAACCGCGAGTACAGGTCGTTGTTCTCCCATTATGGCGGACACGATCGCTTCGCCTTCGGCAACTCGTCGGGCGTCGCTACCAATCGGGTGGTTACCAAGCAGCGTGGGTTACCGTGAATGGCCCTCTGGTTGTCAGGTGTTGAACCTTCCTGGCTGCATCCTGGTGGCTTGTGGTGCTGTCGTCGGCTTTGAAGACTACATTATTTGGGGAAAACCATCACCCATCATTTTCCCTCACTACGATATTAAAAAACTACAATTAACCGCGACAAATCACTACAACCTCGATGGAAGTGTTATCTGACGCTTAAAGAAGATAGAAGGTCCTCGTATTAAAATTACTCAATTAGAAAAATACCAGAAGCATTCTGAAAAGCGATTTAAATAATTAAATCTTAAAATATAGAACACCATACGAAAACAAATATAAAACGTTTCTATAGTGAGATGATTCCTAAAATCGTTTGTATCGCGACGTTGAACAGAACGAATAAATCAAAGATTAAGTAAGATTGATAAATACGAGCTTGCTATCATGAGCGACAATGAATGAACTAAACATTCTAAATCATAATTGGAAATCGTTAGGTATCATATTTATTACATGTTCTAACTCTCAAAAACAAAAGTTTATTTTTAGAAAAAGGGAGATGTGGTGATGTCATAAACTTGAAGCATACATTTAATGTAATCTCGTAGTACTAAAAGTACCTTTGTGTGCCTGCACTCTAGTGAAGGTCAACTCGCAAAGTACACTCGTATAGCCGACGAGCACTGACTCGGCATTCGCGTGTAGACCACCAAGCGTGGTGCATCGGCTCGCTGTCACAAAGTTAAAATAATTTAAAAAAAAAAAAGGAAATTAAGATAATTCATAAAATTTAGAAAATGTAGAAATTTAAAACAATTTAGAAAATTTAGAAAATTGAAAAAATTTAGAAAATTAAGAAAATTTAGAAAATTTAGAAAATTTAGAAAATTTAGAAAATTTAGAAAATTTAGAAAATTTAGAAAATTTAGAAAATTTAGAAAATTTAGAAAATTTAGAAAATTTAGAAAATTTAGAAAATTTAAAAAGTTTAAAAAATTTAGAATATTTAGAAAATTTAGAAACTTTAGAAAATTTAGAAAATTTAAAAAAAATAAAAAAACTAAAAAAAATTAGAAATTTGAGAAATTTTTTTAAAATATTGAAAATTTGAAAAACTTTGAAAATTTAGAAAACTTATAGAATTTTGAAAAATTTAGAAAGTTTAGAAAATTTAGAAAATAAAGAAAATTTAGAAAAATTAGAAAATTTGGAAAATTCAAAAATTTTGAAAACTTAGAAAATAAAAATTATTTAGAAATTTTAGAAAATTCAAGAAATTTAGAAAATTAGAAAATTTAGAAAATTTAAATAACTTAGAAAATTTAGGAAATTTATAAAATTCAAAAAATTTAGAAAGTTAAGAAAATTTAGAAAATTTAGAAAAACAATAGAATATTTAGGAAATTAAAAAAATTTAGAAAATTTTTTAAATTTAGAAAATTGAGAAAATTTAGATAATTTAGAAAATTAAGAAAATTTAGAAAATTTAAAAAATTTAGAAAATTTAGAAAATTAAGAAAATTTAGAAAATTTGAAAACTTAAGAAAATTAAAAAAGTTTAAAAAATTTAAAAAATTTAGAAAATTTAAAAAAAAAATTCTTAATTTTAAAAATTTTCAAAACTTTCTAAATTTTTAAAATTTTTTGAATTTTCTGAATTTCAAAATTTTCTTAATTTTCTAAATTTTCTAAATTTTCAAAAATTTTAAAATTTTCAAAATTATTAAAATTTTCTAAATTTTCAAAATTTTTAAAATTTTCTAAATTTTAAAATTTTTTAAAAAATTTAAAAATTTTCTCTATTATCTATATTTTCGAATATTTAAGAATGTTTCTTTATTTAATAATTTTTTTGAATTTTCCAATTTTTCTTAAATGTTTTAAATTTCTAAATTTTTTGTAATTTTTTGGATTTTCAAGATTTTCCAAATTTTCAAAACTTTGAAACTTTACAAAATTTTCAAACTTTTCGAAATTTTCAAACTTTTTAAAAATTTTAAAATTTTCTAAATTTTCTAAAGATTTTAATTTTTAAACTTCTTTCGATTTTCCACATTTTCTACAATTAATAATTTTTTTCAATTTTCTAATTTTTTTTTTCATTTTCAAAATCTTTAATATTTTCAAAATTTTAGAAATTTTTAAAACTTTAATAAACTTAAAGAATTTCACATTTGTCAAAATTATCAAAATTTCCAATGTATTCAAAATTTCATTATTTTCAAAATTTTCAAAATTTTCAAAATTTTAAAAACTTTTATGATTTTTTAAATTTTAAGATTTTTTAAAAAGTAAAAAAAATGAAGTTTCGAAATTGTCAAAATTTTAATAATTATCAAATTGTCAAAATTGCCAAAATTGTCAAAATTGTCAAAATTGTCAAAATTGTCAAAATTGTCAAAATTGTCAAAATTGCCAAAATTGTCAAAATTGTCAAAATTGTCAAAATTGTCAAAATTGTCAAAATTGTCAAAATTGTCAAAATTGTCAAAATTGGCAAAATTGTCAAAATTGTCAAAACTGACAAAATTGTTAAAATTGTCAAAATTGACAAAATTGACAAAATTGACAAAATTTACAAAATTGACAAAATTGACAAAATTGACAAAATTGACAAAATTGACAAAATTGACAAAATTGACAAAATTGACAAAATTGACAAAATTGACAAAATCGACAAAATTGACAAAATTGACAAAATTGACAAAATTGACAAAATTGACAAAATTGACAAAATTGACAAAATTGACAAAATTGACAAAATTGACAAAATTGACAAAATTGACAAAATTGACAAAATTGACAAAATTGACAAAATTGACAAAATTGACAAAATTGACAAAATTGACAAAATTGACAAAATTGACAAAATTGACAAAATTGATCAAAATTGATCAAAATTGACAAAATTGACAAAATTGACAAAATTGACAAAATTGACAAAATTGATCAAAATTGACAAAATTGACAAAATTGACAAAATTGACAAAATTGACAAAATTGACAAAATTGACAAAATTGACAAAATTGACAAAATTGACAAAATTGACAAAATTGACAAAATTGACAAAATTGACAAAATTGACAAAATTGACAAAATTGACAAAATTGACAAAATTGACAAAATTGACAAATTTGACAAAATTGACAAAATTGGCAAAAGTGACAAAATTGACAAAATTGACAAAATTGACAAAATTGACAAAATTGACAAAATTGACAAAATTGACAAAATTGACAAAATTGACAAAATTGACAAAATTGTCAAAATTGATAAAATTGACATAATTGACAAAATTGACAAAATCGATAAAATCGACAAAATTGACAAAATCGACAAAATTGACAAAATTGACGAAATTGACAAAATTGACAAAATTGACAAAATTGACAAAATTGACAAAATTGACAAAATTGACAAAATTGACAAAATTGACAAAATTGACAAAATTGACAAAATTGACAAAATTGACAAAATTGACAAAATTGACAAAATTGACAAAATTGACAAAATTGACAAAATTGACAAAATTGACAAAATTGACAAAATTGACAAAATTGACAAAATTGACAAAATTGACAAAATTGACAAAATTGAAAAAATTGACAAAATTGACAAAATTGACAAAATTGACAAAATTGACAAAATTGACAAAATTGACAAAATTGACAAAATTGACAAAATTGACAAAATTGACAAAATTGACAAAATTGACAAAATTGACAAAATTGACAAAATTGACAAAATTGACAAAATTGACAAAATTGACAAAATTGACAAAATTGACAAAATTGACAAAATTGACAAAATTGACAAAATTGACAAAATTGACAAAATTGACAAAATTGACAAAATTGACAAAATTGACAAAATTGACAATATTGACAAAATTGACAAAATTGACAAAATTGACAAAATTGACAAAATTGACAAAATTGACAAAATTGACAAAATTGACAAAATTGACAAAATTGACAAAATTGACAAAATTGACAAAATTGACAAAATTGACAAAATTGACAAAATTGACAAAATTGACAAAATTGACAAAATTGACAAAATTGACAAAATTGACAAAATTGACAAAATTGACAAAATTGACAAAATTGACAAAATTGACAAAATTGACAAAATTGACAAAATTGACAAAATTGACAAAATTGACAAAATTGACAAAATTGACAAAATTGACAAAATTGGCAAAATTGACAAAATTGACAAAATTGACAAAATCGACAAAATTGGCAAAATTTGACAAAATTTATAAATATGACAATACTGTCAAAAGTGAATTGAATTTCAAACTCAAATCACGCTATCGATTCTTTTTTTCACATATTTCTCTTTCAAATTGTTTCTTTGTTTGCCAACCTAATTGGATCTTTAGGATTACGAAGTTTCCCAAAATTAAGTTTACAAACGATCTAGCTTCTTGTTTTGTGATTTATCAATTTGAAAACTAAATCAGGTCATTCTACCTCCAGAAAGAAGAAGCAAAAAACTCGGTTAACCCAACCCGAAGGAATGGTCTACCTTTTTCTGTTTTTTTCAGGATTTTCGGTTTCGTCAGCAGGAAAGTCTTGTTTCGTGTGTATTTGGTTAACAACCCACCACCGAAAGTCGAACCGCAATCAAGAAACATTTCCGACGCCCCAAAAAGAGCAAAGCCAAAAAATGCTGGGAAAACCTCAAATCCTCGTTGCCACAGGAAATAAAACCCCATAACAAAGGCCAAACTGGTGTGGAACACCATTCTTGATTTCTTGGGAACGAAAAAAATGCGACCGGAAACCATGGGTTTAACGAAAATTTTGTGGATCGGGGAAAGCTACTTACCGTGTATACTTTACTAGTTGGCATTTAGCAAAACCACTCAATTAATCCCTTCCGAGCGACTGAAAACCTGAAGGCGTCGCTAGTTTGTTGGGAGTTACAGAAGCTTCCCACCCAATTGCTGAAGGTTGGGAAATCGGATACAAAGGAACAGATGTTTTCTCCTTTTTTTTTGGAAAAAAGGTCCCAATTTAAGCATCATTTCAGGCGGGAGAGAGAAAGAAAAGGTTCCCTGACTTCAATAAGTCAAAAAAGAAATTGCTTCCCTTGGGTTAAACAATGAAGAAAAAACGAATATTTTAATGATTTTTGTTAACAATTGTTTTCAGCTTCTCTAGTTTTTAGGTTCCAGTTTTCAGGTTTCAGTTTTCAGTTTTCAGTTTTCAGTTTTCAGTTTTCAGTTTTCAGTTTTCAGTTTTCAGTTTTCAGTTTTCAGTTTTCAGTTTTCAGTTTTCAGTTTTCAGTTTTCAGTTTTCAGTTTTCAGTTTTCAGTTTTCAGTTTTCAGTTTTCAGTTTTCAGTTTTCAGTTTTCAGTTTTCAGTTTTCAGTTTTCAGTTTTCAGTTTTCACGTTTCAGTTTTCACTTTTCAGTTTTCAGCTTTCAGTTTTCAGTTTTCAGTTTTCAGTTTTCAGTTTTCAATTTTCAGTTTTCAGTTTTCAGTTTTCAGTTTTCGGTTTTCAGTTTTCAGTTTTCAGTTTTCAGTTTTCAGTTTTCAGTTTTCAGTTTTCAGTTTTCAGTTTTCAGTTTTCAGTTTTCAGTTTTCAGTTTTCAGTTTTCAGTTTTCAGTTTTCAGTTTTCAGTTTTCAGTTTTCAGTTTTCAGTTTTCAGTTTTCAGTTTTCAGTTTTCAGTTTTCAGTTTTCAGTTTTCAGTTTTCAGTTTTCAGTTTTCAGTTTTCAGTTTTCAGTTTTCAGTTTTCAGTTTTCAGTTTTCAGTTTTCAGTTTTCAGTTTTCAGTTTTCAGTTTTCAGTTTTCAGTTTTCAGTTTTCAGTTTTCAGTTTTCAGTTTTCAGTTTTCAGTTTTCAGTTTTCAGTTTTCAGTTTTCAGTTTTCAGTTTTCACGTTTCAGTTTTCACTTTTCAGTTTTCAGCTTTCAGTTTTGAGTTTTGAGTTTTCAGTTTTCAGTTTTCAGTTTTCTGTTTTCAGTTTTCAGTTTTCGGTTTTCAGTTTTCAGTTTTCAGTTTTCAGTTTTCAGTTTTCAGTTTTCAGTCAATGTTCTAACTTTCTTACCTTCATAACTTTTTTGTTATTTTAGCTTTCGTCAGATTACAACATCTGGAACAAAAATATTTCACCCTAGTAGCTTCAAATCTTTTGAAGAAGAACGATCAAATTGGCTCATATTTTAATTCGTCACGTACTTCAATCAAGTATCACAAACAAAGTGCCAAATTTGTTCCCTCCAATTCCCAAGACGCGATTAATTCAAACCGTTCGCCATAAGCAAAAACGTCATAACGCAAATTTAATCCAATTTGCAAGAAGAGGGTGAGTTGTAAAGATGAGTTGAATGAGAATAAAGAATAAAGAATAAAGAGTTGAATGTTGTTTCACAATTACTTCAACAATGTTGAATTCCACTGTTCCAGCAGTCCAAAATGTCAGTTCAAATTATGCCAAGAATTGTCTCGGTCGCAGACTCAGAATCACGTCCGCACGAGTTATCATCCTGTCCCAAGGAAGCTGAGCGTCTTCGGGCGAATTACATTCCTTCGAACTGATGGCACGTGAAATTTGGAATCGTTTAGCAACTTTGTACCTTGTCGGGGAAATTCTAGCAAACGACTTCCTTGCCCTAAAATTGCGTTCCCTCACGTAATTCTGATGTAATTTGAAACGTTTTAGTCGCGATGTGATGTTTTAGAAAGTTTTTGTCTCAATGATATGTATCTTATACTTACTTTCTTGATCCAGCAACTTCTTCGACGATGCACCGATTTCGCCTCCACCGGCAGGGTGAAATTGTCCAGTAACTGGAAGCTGCACTACGAGCCCATCCTTCTTCTGGGTATAAGAGGACCTGAAAATATTGAAAAAAAAAAAGAAAATCATTAAATGGTTGATAGGACCAAACAAATCAGTAATTTAATGCTTATAAAAAGAAGTTTCCAAACAGTCACAGTCATAGTTAATCAAGTATTTAATCGCGATTCAGTAGCAATTACATAAATTCTTGCAGTTATAATGAAGAATTGAAAAGAAATGACAGATAGATTTAGCTGAGGCTAAATTGAAGAAATGTGATAGATGTTGAAAATATAGCCAAAAATATTTTCTTTCGAAACCTTCAAAGCAAGGTTGCCGAAATCACAGAAAAATCTGTAATTTCACAGAATTTTGAGCAAATTTTCATCACAGAATCTGTGTCACAGAACACAGAATTTTGAAAAATTTACAGATTTCACAGAATTTTTGAATTTCAAATCGATTTCCAAAATTATGATTTTTTAGTCAATACAAAATTTAGATTTTTTTACCTTCAATTGAAAAAGTATGATGGGATATGTAATTTTAATTGATTTTGCCAAACTGAAATGTGAAAAAGACCCAATTTATCATGAATTTCCTATGAAAATAAAGGAAAAGAATCACAGAAAACCATCACAGAATTTTTGAGTAAAATCACAGAAATTCAGAATTTTTTTTCTCAAAAACACAGAATTTTTTTCGGTAACCTTGCTTCAAAGATGATCTAGCGATCTAGGGATTCGAAAACACCGGCTTTCATTTACACTGCCGGCCAAAAGTTTGGGATCACCCACTAAAAAACATGCAAATTTTGATCGTTCATATCTCAGCCGTCTTAGAACATATTGCAAATCTTCTGATCTCATTTGAAAGATAATGAGCAATAGCTATTTCGGATGTATTTTGCCCAATTATAATGTTTTAGTTTTGAACTTAAAACTTAACCTAAAGTTATAACATTTTCAAAAAATCGCACTCAATATTCAAAGCCGATCATCTCGGGATAGGGTGGACCAAATCTCAAAATTTGAGTGGCATTAGAATCCCTATTCTGTACTTCTCAAAACACAATCAAAAAATTTTGTGAAAAAATTCAAGAATGTACTTTTAATTAATAAAATAGACACTTGAGTTATCGTTCAAAAGTTTGGGATCACCCCTTTGTATGGTCAGTTTGGGATCATTCTTAGAAAAACATGCAAATTTGTCTTATTCATATCTTTCTAATCTTACATCGTATTGCAGATCTGAAGGGTTCATTTGGAAGCTTAGGAATTGTTGTTTTTCATAAATTCATTCAAAAATTATATTTTAAGGTGAGAACTATAAAATACTAGCTTATTTTACCCGGCCTTGCTCGGGTTCACAAAAAATATAAATCAAAATGAGTCGTTTGATTTTTCGAAATGTTGGAAGCTTTATATTCATCATCTTAAGAAATTTGGCTCATGTTTGGCCACGTATGTTTTGTAAGTCTTTTGAAAGATTTTATTGAGATTATTCACTGTGTTTATCGAGTTATTATTTTTTTTTTGAAGAAGTATATAGTTTTGAAGATTATCAATAGCATTTCAAAATAATTTGCTTTCCCTTTCCCTATCACGAAAAACTTTTTTTAACCCACCTTTTTTCAAAGTAGCTCGAATAGATTTGGCTATTAATTTTTTAAATGCAAATGATAAAATAATTTTCTATCTTTCCCATCCTCCATTCGATGAAAATCTCTTTTGGAGATTATCCCACTTTTCAAGATGATTGATCTACTTGTACAATGGTTTATTTAAGTTTTATTCACTTAATAATTTCCAGAAAAGACTTCCGAACCTTGTTGAACTATTTTTAAGACTCATTTTGCATGTTTTTAATTGTATGTGTGCTTTTTCACTTTTTAATTGAACACTGTTTTATGATTAGTTTTTCTTAAATGTAGAAAGTTTTAATAAAAGTTTCTTGAAGTTATAAAAAAAAATCATCTCTAAACCGAAATTACCATTTAAATGTTATGGAAATGGTCTTATTTGAGTTCTATTTAAGTTTTTTTTTATCCTCGGACACAATCATTCTATTAATTATTTTGAAGAGTAATCAATGTTAAAATTCTTTGATATCATTTGTTTGAACTCGCATTACCAAACGATTTTTTTTCCAAATTGAATGGTAGAATTGAACACATTGATGGCCAAAAATAAATCAAAAGTTAAAATTGGTCAATAATTAGAATTGTATGAAGCTTAAAACCTCAGATTTAATCATCTAATAAAATTTCTACTCCCCCGTTTAAATTTCCCGGCGGCTATCAAAGCATTGATTGAAATTGCAGCCTTCAACGTATAACTCTGAATCTTATTAATTTTCCTTTCTTTATAAGGAATCCTAAAAATATGAAAATGGTTGGTTCTTAAAAGCTGGGATCTATGAAAACGCTGTTCATTAGTTTTTCAGCCTCCAGTCCAAATAGTTATTCACTGTTCACTTTTCAGTTCACTGTGTATCCTTGTAGACTCTCAAAGCCCCCGGGCGGCGGTAGGGAACACTTGAAAACCACTGAAATTCTAGTCAATATATTCCTAAAAGGGTAATTGTATTTTTCAATCCTTAATTAAGGCTCATTATTGCAATCAAATACCTTGTACCAGTACCACGTGCTTAGGACAGTAGAAGGAAAAAAACCCGCCAAAAACTTCGCTATGAATTTTTAATTCTGAGCAAGCTTTGATTTGCTGCCCAGTGCACATGAACTGCTGGATGGTTGCTGCTAATGTCCAGCCCATGGTGATGGTGAAAACAACCCGCCAAGAAAAAAAAGTCGGTTGATAAAATGGGTGCCATGACTTTTGATTTGTGGAAATAAAAACGAAAGTTGTATGGGAGGGTCCCTTTTCTTAGGTGGGAGGGTCTCAGAACTATTACTAAAACCTTACCCTGGTCCGAATACATCTCTGTACCAAATTTCAGGCTGATCGGTTAAGCGATGTCGATTTGTATAAGGTGCATACAAACAAACAAACATATATAGTCCAACTCATCTTTATATATTAGATTCAGAATCATAACTAGGAACTTTCAAAAAAACAATGAATTTCAGGTGATTTTTTTATGGTTCTCACTTCAAAATATAATTTTTGAATGAATTTATGAAAAAACAACAATTCCTTAGCTTCCAAATGAACCCTTCAGATCTTCAATACGATGTTAGATGAGAAAGATATGAAGAAAATAAATTTGCATGTTTTTCTAAGAATTATCCCAAACTCACCATACAAAGGGGTGATCCCAAACTTTTGGACGATAACTCAAGTGTCTATTTTATTAATTAAAAGTACATTCTTGAATTTTTTCACAAAATTCTTTGATTGTGTTTTGAGAAGTACAGAATAGGGATTCTAATGCCACTCAAATTTTGAGATTTGGTCCACCCTATCCCGAGATGATCGGCTTTGAATATTGAGTGCGACTTTTTGAAAATGTTATAACTTTAGGTTAAGTTTTAAGTTCAAAACTAAAACGTTATATTTGGGCAAAATACATCCGAAATAGCTATTGCTCATTATCTTTCAAATGAGATCAGAAGATTTGCAATATGTTCTAAGACGGCTGAGATATGAACGATCAAAATTTGCATGTTTTTTAGTGGGTGATCCCAAACTTTTGGCCGGCAGTGTATATGTTTTCAATAATTGATGGCTCGGTTCCACTGAAGAAACAAAAATGGTGTTGATTATTCAGTACAAAACATAAAATTTTACCTAAGTTAACTGTTACTCATACCAACGTTACATAAAAATTGTGCCAAAAATCATGGTTGAGTTTTGAACCAAAACAAATCTTTTAAGATACCCTGGGTTTGAGATATTAAAAAATGACCCCAAATCGACTCAGTCTATTGATGAAGGATTTCTGAGGCTACCATATAGTTCATTTTTAGAAATATAGATCCATTATTGAAAACTCGGTTGGATCTATATTTCTAAAAATGAACTATATAGTAGCCTCAGCAATCCTTCATCAATAGACTGAGTCGATTTGGGGTCTTTTTTTAACATCTCAAACCCAGGGTATCTTAAAAGCTTTGTTTTGGTACAAAACTCTACCATGATTTTTGGCACAATTTTTAAGGGGAAGGGGGCATTTCAAGAATGTTGTGTCAAATTTTCAAGTCAATTGAAGCAAAACTGTAGAAATTATAGGCCTTTATCTCCTCTCCTCTTATCTAATACTGCAAGAAAGCACATGTTTAAAGTCCTTGGACATCGTCATTTGAAAACTACTTATCCGATGCTTTTCAAATTTGGAACATATTTTCTACATATAAAATACCAGACCCCAACGTTTTTCTTTTTTTTTTACTTTGGGGAGATTTTACAGATAAAAAATTGCGGATTTTTTCGTAGTTTTTACTTCAAACAGTCACAAAAATTTCATAAATTTTTTTTAAGTTAAATAAAAACATTGGGGTCCAGAAAAACATCTATTAAAATATTTTGCTCTGATTTTTTGACTTCAGATGATTCTGTGGTGAGATAAACCCCCTTTTTCTGCGCCGCGCGTGAGGTGACGATAGTCGAGTCACCCGATTCCAGTAGTCGCTTTAGGTGAGAAACGTCTTTTAGAATTAACTTTTTGAGTTATTATCCTAATCTAGTAGTCACCGTGAGTGACAAATCGTATGCTTTGTCACATTGGTTTCGGGAATAAGGTGACAAGACTCACGCGGCTCCGACTCGACTCGACTATCGTCACCTCACGCGCGGCGCAGAATAAGGGGGAAAGTGTCCACCGCAAATCCTGTTTCCTAAAAGGCATCCTCGAAAGTGCTCCGTCACCGGCTCATTTTTCAATATTTTTCTACGAAAAAAGTACTAAGTGTTCTTTCACAAAGCTTTGAATAATGCAAAAAGATTGAATACATTTATTTGAACGATAGCTCTAGAAAAAAATCGTGAAATGGTGTTTTTTTTTACCCGTTAGACCCTACCCTCCCCCCACCCCCCTTAAATAACGTTGGCATGAGTAACTAAGTTAAAATTTAATGTTTTGTACTGAAAAATCAACATCATTTTTGTTTCTTCAGTGGAACCGAGCCTGGTAAAGGATTTTTGCCAATTCATAAATTCTCAACGAGAAATTTATTAATTCTGGATTGATTTTCAGAGAAAAAAAATACTTAGTTAAAAAGGAGAGATGAAACATGAACCCCTTCTAATGGTGGGGTTGAAAAAGTACGACAACCAATCGAAAAATATGCACAATAAGTATTTACTTTTCATAGAAGTATAATATTATCTTTGTTATTTGTAGACCAGCTTTAACAAAACCTACATAAAAATATAGCTATGGATCAATGTTCATATGTTTCAAAATTTAGGAAAGCTACAATCGAAAAAGTACTAAAAGTCATGTTCAATCTAAATCTGGTGCAAAACTTTTTTTTTCAATTTCGAGCACCATAAATAACAGCTTTCAAGCCCGTTTCCTCGAAACTATCATTTGAGGACTTCTTTCGAAGATAAAGGCCTAAACATTGTTAAACACGTAAAAAATCAAGAAAATTGTTAATTAAATTTTCTTTTGACGAATATTTTTGAAGATTTCTGTGTGACAGAACCATTAAATCTATTGTGGAATTTTTTTTATACATAAATACAATAAACTCCATGAATGCAAGTATGAAGAAGCCCTACAACACAAACTTGCAAACTATGCTAAAACAACTAACCTGTTTCACTTGGCAACAAATGTTCAAAGATGAAGGAAATGTCGAATCATCGATTAGTGCCTTTTTCATATTTTGAACAAAAACATTACAGAAGACATTCCATTAAAGAAAAAACGACGCCATAGAAATACTAAACATCCAATTTGGTTTAATAAACATATTAAAAACTTAAAAATCGCAAACAGAATGGACAATGACTGCCCCAAATGACCCGACTTTTTAAAAAGTTATACGCTGCAGGCGAAAATTGATCCTGGGCCTAGTACAAGATCTCATGCCAAATTTGGGCCAGATCGGACCACGGGAAGGGGTCGCTCAACGAGCCTGAAGTTTGTATGGGATTTTGAGACATTTTGTTCGAGAGGATCAGGAAAAACCAGTTTTTCGTCAATAACATTTGTTTCCTTCGACCGATTTCTTTCAAAAACGGGTTTTCTTGAAGCCTAAAATATGACAAATATTTTATCAGAAGGTTTCATTTCAATTAAATTTCAGATAAAAAAGTTATTAGGCGTCAAAAATTGGCTAACTTTTTTCAGGGTGACATTCATCACTGTTTTAAAAATTGCATAACCACAGGGGCTTCGGATCATGACTGGACGATTTGTGATGCCAATAAAAAGAACCACCTTCATTCTCTATCAAAAGAAAGCTACTGCTAATATAATAAAAACGTGAGAAAAATGTAGAAGGACCTTTTTTCGAAAAATTATCATTTTATTGGCATCATAAAGCGTTGGTCCATGTGTTTTTCGATTTAAAAAAAAATGTTGGCGGTTGGGTCTGAGAGTAACAACCATTCTGAATAGATTTTTTGAGAAAAAAAAAATATCCAAAGTTAGGTAGAAAAGATGAAACATAAATCCCGCTCAAAGGCGGAAATATGTACAAAAGACTGCCCCAAATTTGTATGGGAAATTCAAAAACTGTGAAATGTTATACGCTGCAGGCTAAAATTGATTCAAGTCCTAGTACAAAATCTCATGCCAAATTTGGGCCAGATCGGATCACGGGATGGGGTCGCTCAACGAGCGTTAAGTTTGTATGGGATTTTGAGACATTTTTCTCGGAAGAAACATGAAAACCTAGTTTTTCATCAATAACTTTGGTCGCTGTAATAATATGTAATGAATACCACCGTAAAAGGTTAAGCCCATTTTTGAAGCCTAATAACTTTTTTTTATCTTAATTCTTATCGAAATGCAGTCTTCGGATGAAATATTTTTCATAATTTAAGCATTTAGAAAAATTATTTTTGAAAGAAATCGGCTGGCGGGAAGCTATTGATGAAAAACTGTTTTATTGGCATCACAAATCGTCTAGTTATATTTCTAAGCCCCTGTGGTTATGCAATTTTTTCTTCTTGTCAAGCATTTTTCCGCCCTTATTTCTTTCCGTAATATCTAGTGAATACCATCCTAACTCAAATATTAGAAAAACATTAAAAATTGCAATCGAGCGCACAATCGGTAACACTAGTTTACAAAATTTTTAAAAAATCGTGAACTTGATTAACTGATCAACATTTTTAATGTAAAATCGGGCGTTGAATCCGAAAATGAAATTCAAAAAAATCTCAGTAGAACCGTTTTTGAGTTATGCTCCAAATATGAAATTTCGAAAAAATTAAAAAAGTTCTTGTACTTAGATTAAAATATCTCGGACGGCATAACAGTAATTTGAAATCCCTCTTTTGCATATTGAAGGTGAATAAGTTATCTATCGATCATTTGAACACTGTTTTTGTGTTTGACCAAAAGTATTGTTGATATTAGTGACTTTATGAGAAAAAAAAATTATAAAAAACGCATTTTTTTAGAGAAAATTTTGTTTCAACGAAAGTTTTAGACTCGATGGTAGCATTTAAATAATCTGATTTTCTTTTGCGCTTAAATGTCAATTTAGAACAAAGATTTCAAGTGGTTATTTATCAAAATCGGTTGAAAATTAAAGAAGTTATGGCTACTTTACCATAACTGAAATTTTTGCTGTTTTTATTAATTAAACGAACCGCAGTACACTTATCATAGTATAGGAAGAATGGAACATGATAAATCTCACTCGCTCTAAGTCAAAGTTATTTATTAGCTTACCAAAAGGTCACATGCCAAAATTTCAGGAAGATCTGACCATAGGGAGGTGTTGCTTAAGTCTCAAACGTGAATCAAATTTTGAGGTATTTTGCCCGGAAGGAACGAAAAATACTGGTTTTTCATCAATAACTTTTTTCATCACTGGCTGATTGTTTTTTATGGTTGATTTTCTTAAAGCCTAAGTTGAGACAAATATTTCACCCGAAGACTGTAACTCGATTGGATTAGAAACAGAAAAGTTATTGCGGTTCAAAGGCCGCAAATTTTGTCCAATACGCAATGAGTACTTTTTACGCATTGCGTTTTATACGACAATTTTCGACCAAAATACAATCTTTGAACCGCAATAACTTTTCTGTTTCAAATCCAATCGAGTTACAGTCTTTTGGTGAAATATTTGTCTCAACTTAGGCTTTAAGAAAATCAACCATAAAAAACAATCAGCTAGTGATGAAAAAAGTTATTGATGAAAAACCAGTATTTTTCGTTCCTTCCGGGCAAAATACCTCAAAATTTGATTCACGTTTGAGACTTAAGCAACCCCTCCCTATGGTCAGATCTTCCTGAAATTTTGGCATGTGACCTTTTGGTAAGCTAATAAATAACTTTGACTTAGAGCGAGTGAGATTTATCATGTTCCATTCTTCCTATACTATGATAAGTGTACTGCGGTTCGTTTAATTAATAAAAACAGCAAAAATTTCAGTTATGGTAAAGTAGCCATAACTTCTTTAATTTTCAACCGATTTTGATAAATAACCACTTGAAATCTTTGTTCTAAATTGACATTTAAGCGCAAAAGAAAATCAGATTTTTTAAATGCTACCATCGAGTCTAAAACTTTCGTTGAAACAAAATTTTCTCTAAAAAAATGCGTTTTTTATAATTTTTTTTCTCATAAAGTCACTAATATCAACAATACTTTTGGTCAAACACAAAAACAGTGTTCAAATGATCGATAGATAACTTATTCACCTTCAATATGCAAAAGAGGGATTTCAAATTACTGTTATGCCGTCCAAGATATTTTAATCTAAGTACAAGAACTTTTTTAATTTTTTCGAAATTTCATATTTGGAGCATAACTCAAAAACGGTTCTACTGAGATTTTTTTGAATTTCATTTTCGGATTCAGCGCCCGATTTTACATTGGAAATGACCTTCAGTTTACTGAGTTCAAAAATGCTGTAAACTAGTGTAATTATTTGATGAAACGGCATGCATTTCACATTGAGTGTCCTTCCTGGTCGGACATTTAGTCGCCTCATTAAAACAGTGATGAATGTCACCCTTAAAAAAGTTAGCCGATTTTTGAAGTTTAATAACTTTTTTATCTGAAATTTAATTGAAATGCAAACTTCTGATAAAATATTTGTCATAATTTAGGCTTCAAGAAAACCCGTTTTTGAAAGAAATCGGTCGAAGGAGACAAAAGTTATTGACGAAAAACTGGTTTTTCATGTTCCTCTCGAACAAAATGTCTCCAAATCCCATACAAACTTCAGGCTCGTTGAGCGACCCCTTCCCGTGGTCCGATCTGGCCCAAATTTGGCATGAGATCTTGTACTAGGCCCAGGATCAATTTTAGCCTGCAGCGTATAACATTTCACAGGTTTTAAATTTCCCATGCAAATTTGGGGCAGTCTAATGGACATCGAACGTACAGAAAGTACAAACGCAGTGAAAATCTAGCAAATTATTTGGAAATAAGCGATCAACTGAAAACAGCTATCAGAAATGCATCTTAAGAGTTCAATGCAAATACCGAGCTTGAAATTAAGTCGTGCCAAAGAACTTCTTTAGTTAAAACCAATCTTAAATCAGACAATTTTCCGTCAAGAATGCAACTTGAGGATCATGGTGGTGAAAGCTCAGAAGAAATCTGCAATCCTTCTGCAATTTTTTTTCCAAAAAACCTTCACTTATTCGGAACAATATCGCGCCCGTGATTATTTTGAGTTTTTTCAGGTTATCCTAGTAATATTGATGTCAA
The DNA here is from genome assembly GCF_029784155.1 of Uranotaenia lowii. NCBI lineage: Eukaryota > Metazoa > Arthropoda > Insecta > Diptera > Culicidae > Uranotaenia > Uranotaenia lowii. Next base: position 313,977,668 of record NC_073692.1, on the reverse strand, counting down.
TTTTCCTCATAAACAGGATATCTTGAAGGGTTTGAAAAATTTTGACACCTCAAAAAGACATGGGTCAGACGGAATTCCTCCAGTTTTTATAAAGAACCTTGCCAGTGAACTTACATAACCTTTGTTTCAGCTATTTATTATGTCAGTAGAAATTCTAAAGTATGGAAAAGCTTATTTCTGGTTCCTATGTTTAAATCTGGGTGGAAAGCTGGCGTTCGGAATTAACGTGTAATTGAATGTGAATGAAAATTGTTTCTTTAAAATATAAAACCGATTTTTTATGGGCAGAAATCACCGTGAATTTGTTTTTCGAAATTTTGATCGGTCAAAGCGGAGACTTTCATTACAATGTTATGTTATTTTCAGTTTGTACGATTGCTCGATTTTATCCTTGTATGTCCGGTAAATAATTGGTACAAAATTTGTGAAAAGTCCAGTCTAGCCCATTTCCCGGATTTCATTGAAAAAAGCCCGGATTTATTCACTTTATTTACCAAATCAAACAAAATAAATTGTGTTTCAAATTTATTGTATTTATGCGTTCGAAACCAAGTTTTAAATACGATGAAAATCAGCTGATGTGTTTTTTAGAAACAAATCTCTTCAAGTGATTTTTTTTTCTTGATTTTTGTTGAGTTATTGCTGAGTTTTCGCGAGCTACGTGCTGAAAAATAAAGGTTATTTGAACTTCATGAATAAGTTGTGCAGAAGGATATCGAAATGATTATTTAGAGAAAATTTGATAATTTTTTTTTCTTATTTCTAATTTTTCGAAATACATCTTGTTCTATGAAATTCAAGGGGGAAGGAGGAGCATTGTGATGATTATATTGTTGACTTATTTTCAACTGACACCCCTTCCCCCTCCTTACCAGCCCTCCGCCATCTCTCGGTTTCTCAGAATGATCGTTTTTTTACCAGATATTAACGTTCCTTTATATTACCTAATTTTTGAAAACTTGGAAAATCACTCCCTCAAGAGCCAGCTCTAGAAACACGCCTGCATCAGATACAATTTAACAATAACCCCAGAGGGAAAAAAAAGTTTTAACATAACTTTAATCAATCTACTTCAATTTCTACAAATCATTGAAAAAATTATCAAAACTAGAAAATTGGAATGCAAATTTTAAATATATCAACTAAACGGGCGCTTGTGAAATAATATCTAGAATAGTTTTTTCTATTGTATAAGTTAAGGAGGCCCCCTAGAGTCAGCAGTGAAGGAGCTCTCCAGCAATATTTGGCCTGAAAATATCCAAATCTGAGTACTAAATTTCAAAACTTTCAACCCGGGATAAAAATAATGTAAATCCATGGCCGTAGGAACGGGGGGGGGGGGGGCTTTGGGGGTTAACCCCCCCCCCCATGAGGGTCCAAAAAAGCAAGCAAGGTATACTACTCTACACTAAAAATTTTAAATTCATAATCAAATTATGATAATAGAGCAAAGATATTCAAGAGTAACTATCTGAACTAAAAACTAATACAAAAACCTCAAAAACCCATTTCAAGCTACAGTTTTTCAAAATTTTCTCACTTGTTCATAGAATAAGGTTGTCAGATTTTTTTCAGCACGTATCCGGGCCGGACCACATCCAGGCAAAACCGGGAAATTTTGGTAATAACCTTGGAATTGCTCATCAAAGATCTAGAAAAACTACTGAAAAACCCTTTTATGATAATTTTTTTAAACTTGCTGCAAAACTTTTGGACGCATTAATAAAAAAAATTACAACACAATTTGCTTTTTATGTTTGATTTAAGAATGAGAATGAGAACAAACGCGGGCAAAATCCGGGCTTTTTCAATCAAATCTGGGCAACTAACTTAGGTCGGACCAGACTTTTTCCAAATTTCATACTAAATATCCGGGCCAATCCGGTTACAACTGGGCATTTTGGCATCCTTATCATAGAAGTTCAGATCTGAATATTAAATTTTAATTTAAACTCATTTTGGAGGTGCTGGTTCCATATTCATATAACCAAAATTGTATTTCTACATATTTTTGTATTTCTGATTTTGTATCAAGTTTAGGATTCTTGATTTTCAGTTCGAATAATCATAAGAAATTAGGAATGAAAAGTTGCTTTGAAATCATATCATATTTAAATCACGTTTTTCGAAATTCAAATGCATTTTCAATATTTTATATATTAAATATTTATATATTAAAATTCGAAGTTCTTAAACTTTATTCTAACACAAAATTTAAACATTTAAAGCTTCTAAGTGACGATCCAAAATTGAAAACCAGATTCTGATTCATCATTCGAAATTCACATTTTAAATCAAATTCAATAAACAGATTTAAAATAAATAATTGAAATAATGATTTAAGATTAAACCAGCACTACAGAATTAAAATAATAGATTCATGAATGAGGGCTCTAAGATTTGGCTCATGAAATTCTGATCTGGAATTAAGATTCGGAAATCGTATTTTTTGTACATTTCGGAAATCGTATTGAAATTCGAAACTGATTCAAACTTCAATTTTTGAATTAAGATTTAGAATTCACATTTAAAATTCAGAAAAAGATTTAGCTAGTGAATGAGTTTTTCAATCACCATAAAATTGTTGAGAAATTCATAAGAACATAAACTTAAAAATTTGCTTGTCAATTCAATTTCCAAAATTCAAAGTTTTTATTCAGAATAAGTTTGTACACAAAATTCAGCTGAATATCACAAATATAAAGTAGAATTTGAGTCAATTTTCTAAGTTTTGATTCATGCAAAATATCCCAAATTATATTAAAAAAAAACATCCACAGGATTTTTAGTATGGAATTGGTTCTTTGTAAAAAAATATTGTCTGTTTAAGAATCATCCCAAGTAACATTTAGGGTTTTATAGCACGCTACGGGACCAAGTTTTAGTTTTATAAGGGGCTTGAGGAGTTTTACAAAACTATCAGTGTTACTTGTGATGTACCTGATTTTCACCTAAAAAATCTGCACATTTTTTTTTCGGTGTATTGTTTAACATTATTAATATTCCAGTTTTTTTTAAGCCAAATTTCAAACTTAAATCATAAATTTAGTTCAAGTTTTAATCAAGCAAATTAAATTCGAAAATTGTTTATCTCTTTTTTTTGGAAAATTTCATTTATTTTCATCGAAGGTAAGAACCTTGGAATTTGCAAAATAGTTTGGAAGATTGGCTTGTTTGATTTGAGTGAAGAATCAGTTTTTTTTAAGAAATGAAGGATACCCTAAAAAGAACTTATTTTATGCTCAAATCAAATAACAAATCTTCATATTTCTTGATGAAGCACAAACTAGACAATCAATGATGAAATGAAAAACTTTTAAAATTTCTATCCGGTCTAATACTAAATCAGAGAATTTTAGTCGATAAAGAGGATAAAAGAAAATATTGAGAATTAAATTTGGCATTTTGCTGCTTAAATCAGAGCATTCAATTTCGAGAAATTTATAAACTCTTCCTCAATGTTAGCACGTGATTAATTAACTATTTTTATTTGGAGATACCAGAAACCATCTTCTGCACAGACAAGCCCCCCCCCCCTCCCCCCCCTCCCCCCCCCCCTCCCCCCCCCCCCCGAGAAAAATTGCCCCGGGTCCCCAGATGGCTCATTCGGCCCTGATGACGATCATCGGCTTTTCCTCGACATCGAAGTAGGTTTTCCGTAGAGTCGAGCCTAAGAAGGGAGTTAGATAATTTTCTTTTCGAAGCCAACCTCTATCGACTAAGGTAACAAGTCAGCAACTCCAGGGGTCATAGTCGGAGGCCTATATGGCCAGTGTCCACTAAAATTGTTATAAATTCTAAGTCGTCATACGTAATACAATCCTTTTTTTTAAATACTGGCCCTTATTCTGCGCCGCGTGTGACGTGATGATTGTCACCTCACCTCGGAGTCACCGTGAGATTTGTCACCTTATTCCCGGAGTCGATCCGGGTAAAGTGACAGAGGTTCATTCTAGGTGAGCGACCGAATGAACTCATGTGTCAAATTTGCTCGGTTTGTTTTTATTTCGTTCGCGATTTCAAATGTTAAAATTAAATTTAAAATCAAAATGTACAAATTTCGGTACGCAAACGGTCACTAACGGATTGCAAGGTTTAAGCGAGCAGCAGGAATAACTTTTGGAGCTGCGAATAAAGCGAATTGGACAGAATTTGGTCTTATATGTTTGGTTCCTGGAGCGGCTTGGAAAAAAACATCCAACAAAATAGCGGAAATCGACGGCTGCTGCCCATTAAACTGGTCCTTTGCATACAGATCAACACATGGGATACGACACCTCGACGTCGATAAACAATGGTTCAGTACAGAACTTCAAACCTGTAACATTAATTTGTTCGTAAACAACATTACCGGGTGAAAGTGAAAAATCCCGCCGCGACGGGAATTGGATAAGATGAAGTGAAGTGCAAAAAATGGTTTTTTTTTATCTCGTTGCATGTAAATGAAGTTGTATAAAATGAAATTATAACTTTTTTCAATTTTATATGTTTGAATTTATTTCCAACGTCTACCTAGTAAACTTTTTTTTTTTGCTGCACAAATGATTGAAATAATCAAAAATTGAAGTTATTTTTGTTTTGATTGATTCTTAAACTATCATACTTTAGTGTAATTAAACGTTTAGAGCCTAATTATTCCGTTTTGCATAAATTTTCCTTTTAATTTTTATCCCGTCACCACCTTAAAAGGTCCCGACAATCGTCACCTAAAATTGTCACCCGAATGCGACGATTCTCACCCACGGTGACTACGAGAATAGGGTAAGAACTCACAAAGTTCATCCAAAGTGACAATCCTCACCTAAACCGACTACTGAAATAGAGTGACTTTGGTGACTCGACTATCATCACGTCACACGCGGCGCAGAATAAGGGCCACTGTGTAAGGTTTTATTTAATCCAAGAAAGGTCTGAGTCTATCGATCCACGCTATCAGGGACGATCCTGAACAAACCCAACAACACTGTTTATTTTCGTGTTTAAAATATTCAGTATCACGTAATAATATGTTAACTTCCTCATATTCGGTATATTTTTATTTTGAACATTCCGTTATGATTGATTGAACTCATAATGAATCTAGTATGGTGGTCTCACATGGCAAATCGCAGGTTCAGCACTTATTGTAATAAGTTTTGACAGCTGGCTGAAGTGTTTACGAAAAAGGGGGTCCAGGGATGCCTGGTGTTTGAGATACAAAATCAGAGAAATTTGGAAAAAGTCTATATATGTCTGTGCATGTCGTAGACCAAAAATCAAAAGATTTAAAATCAAATTGGGTTTAAGTTTATTTTATTTCATTTCGACTAGACTTCCGGAAATTAAGAAATGATTTTAGAATTCAATGAATTCATTTTATTTGAAATACTTTTTTGTATCTTAAATTACAATACACTCCACACTTTCGGATGCTCCGAAATATTAACCGTGATAATACGAAGGATCTTTTAAGAGTGTACCAAACATCTATAATCCTAAACCGGATGTTGCTTGTCCGATCGATGCCATCAAGGTCGGACTAAGGGTGTTCACCATCGACCCGACAGTCGAGGCTACATCAAGCGTTACGACACTGCCGTCGCTCGCTCCACCACCCTTCAGTTGATCGGTTTCCTCGTTCAAAAGGGCCAACAACTCCATCTGATTTTCAAAAATGATACCCATCAGATCCGGATTTCTCGATTGGATGTTCTTGAGCAGCGATGGCAACAGGCGGGGGTCCTCCTGAAGCAGCTGTTTCATCTCGATGAAGATCAGATGTTCCTGCAGGAAGACCAGCCGCTTCTCGGACCATGGAATGTTGTACCTTGTCATGTTACCATCCGAATCGATGACTTTCTGCTGCTTCCAGACAGCTCTTGGAAGAAAATAGTGTTCAAAAAGCATAAATCTGTTATAAGAAATGGATAATTAATGTTACTCACTGCTACCGAAAAAACTGGCACCGTCGACTATTGGTTCAACGTCTTCCAGCTTTGCTTTACCATCCCGAAACTCAGCCGGAAGAATTTTTTTCGCTTCTATGGATTATATTTGCAAAAATCAAGGCGAAATCTTTGTTTGGGCAATATCTTGATGATTGGCAAAACTCCGTGTTTTACAAAAATCAGAGCACCTGGCATCCCAGCCAGCCAGCAGGCAGCCAACAGCCAGTTGTCAAATTTCGGCTGCGTTTCACCCCCACCGCCACATCCAACGCTCGTCTTCTTTTTGCCAAAGTGAGACCACCATACTAGATTCATCATGATTGAGCTATCGCTGATGCATGAGTAAAAAATTGAAAGAAAACCAAAACAAAAGGAAGTGTTTTTTCGGAAACAAAAAGCGTATTTTGGAAGAAAAAAAAACCTAAGGGGGGGGGGGGGGGGGGGGTGTAGGGTCTAACACTTTCAAAAAATCGATTTTTTTATTTTTTTATTTTCTTATTGTAAAACATTTCAAAAATGTTGTGTCAAATTTTCAAGTCAATTGTAGCAAAACTGTAGAAGTTATAGGCCTTTATCTTCTCCTATCTAATACCGCAAGAAAGCAAGAGCAGAAACTTCAAACGCGTTTTTCTCGAAAGCACATTTTTAAAGTCCGTGGACATCGTCATTTGAAAACTACTTATCCGATTCTTTTAAAATTTGGAACATATTTTCTACATATAAAATACCAGACCCCAACGTTTTTCTTTTTTTTTTACTTTGGGGAGATTTTACAGATAAAAAATGGCGGATTTTTTCGTAGTTTTTACTTCAAACAGCCACAAAAATTTCATAATTTTTTTTTAAGTTAAATAAAAACGTTGGGGTCCAGAAAACATCTATTAAAATATTTTGCTCTGATTTTTTGACTTCAGATGATTCTGTGGTGAGATACAGTGTCCACCGCAAATCCTGTTTCCTAAAAGGCATCCTCGGAAGTGCTCCGTCACCGGCTCATTTTTCAATATTTTTCTACGAAAAAAGTACTAAATGTTCTTCAACAAAGCTTTGAATAATGCAAAAAATTTGAATACATTTGTTTGAACGATAGCTCTAGAAAAAAAATCGTGAAAATGGTGTTTTTTTTACCCGTTAGACCCTACCCCTTAAGTAACGTTGGCATGAGTAACAGTTAACTAAGGTAAAATTTAATGTTTTGTACTGAAAAATCAACATCATTTTTGTTTCTTCAGTGGAACCGAGCCTGGTAAAGGATTTTTTGCCTATTCTTAAATTCTCAACGAGAAATTTATTAATTCTGGATTGATTTTTAGAGAAAAAATATCCTTAGTTTAAAAGGAGAGATGAAACATGAACCCCGTCTAATGGTGGGGTTGAAAAAGTACGACAACAAATCGAAAAATATGCACAATAAGTATTTACTTTTCATAGAAGTATAATTATCTTTGATATTTGTAGACCAGCTTTAACAAAACCTACATAAAAATATAGCTATGGATCAGTGTTCATATGTTTCAAAATTTAGGAAAAATTGGTTGAACTATGTGAAAGCTACAATCGAAAAAGTACTAAAAGTCATGTTCAATCTAAATCTGGCGCAAGACTTTTTTTTTTAATTTCGAGCACCATAAATAGCAGCTTTTAAGCCCGTTTCCTCGAAACTATCATTTGAGGACTTCTTTCGAAGAGAAAGGCCTAAACATTGTTAAACATCTAAAAAATCAAGAAAATTGTTAATTAAATTTTCTTTTGACGAATATTTTTGAAGATTTCTGTGTGACAGAATCATTAAATCCATTGTGGAATTTTTTTATACATAAATACAATAAACTCCATGAATGCGAGTATGAAGAAGCCCTACAACACAAACTTGTAAACTATGCTAAAACAACTAACCTGTTTCACTTAGCAACAAATGTTTAAAGGTGAAGGAAATGTCGAATCATCGGTTAGTGCCTTTTTCATATTTTGAACAAAAACATTACAGAAGACATTCCATTAAAGAAAAAAAGACGCCATAGGAATACTAAACATCCAAGTTGGTTAATAAACAAATTAAAAACTATAAATTGCAAACAGAAAGCACATCAAAGGTACAGAAAGTACAGAAGCAGTGAAAACCGAACAAATTTTTTGGAAATATGCGATCAACTGAACTCAGTTATCAGAAATTCATTTGAAGAGTTCAAATACCGAGCTTGAAATTCAGTCGTGCCAAACAACTTCTTTAGTTACGTTAAAACAAAACTTAAATCAGACAATTTTCCATCAAGAATGCAACTTGAGAAATATGTTGAAGAACAACTCAGAAGAAATCTGCAATCCTTTTGCAATTTTTTTTAAATTTCCATTTTAATTCCGAATTTTATACAGATTATTTTAGTAAAATTGGTGTCAATTACCTCCATGAACAGGATATTTTGAAGGGTTTGAAAAATTTTGACCCCTCAAAAAGACATGGGTCAGATGGAATTCCTCCAGTACTTATAAAGAACCTTGACAGTGAACTTACATATCTACCCTTTGTTTCAGCTTTTTAATATGTCAGTAGAAACTTTTTCCTAAAGTATGGAAAAGCTTATATCTCATACCTATTTTCAAATCTAGACGGAAAGCGGACGTTCGGGAATAACGTGGAATTGAACGTGAATAAAAAATTTTCCCTTAAAATATAAAATCAATTTTTTAAGGGGAGAAACCACCGTGAATTTGTTTTTGGAAATTTCGAGCGGACAAAACGGAGAGTTTCAACAATATGTTATGTTTAGCCTGTCAGATTGCGCGGTTTTATCCTTGTTTGCCCGGTAAATATTTAGTACAAAATTTGTGAAAAGTCCGATCCGACGCGGTAGCCCGGATTCCGTTGAAAAAAGCCCGCATTTATTCACTTTTTTTACCAAATCAAAGAAAAAAAAAATAGATATATTGTGTTGCTTCGAGAAGTTCGGCTTGCAGTCTTGTTTTTAGCAAAAGCGACGTATTGATTTACGCTTCCAACGTTTCGATCCTTATTGGAACTTTTTCAGGGACAAAAATAGTGTTTATTTAATTAGTTCTGCTCCGTTTTCTGCTGTGTGGCAGCGGCCTAAAGAATACTGCCATTGGGATACTGGTCCATGTTGTACGAGGCGGCTTATCCAGTACTTTACAGATACGTTTATTTTATATTTCTGTCTATAGGAAATCAATGAGGCTATATCTGGGCGGGGGAGAAAATAGGTCAAGGTCAATTATTGCATGCAGAGTTCAGAAGTTTTTCAAGTTCAAAACATTGTAAGAAAATGTTCTGAATCTGAATCAGTTTAAAATTCTTGCTAGTATTTTTTAATCTCTGAACGTATTTTCTCTCGAGAAGGGTATGCCAATAGTGCATATGTAGTTCATGCATTTGCACAAGCTGTTTTCTTCCACATTTTCTTGTTTTGCCAATTTGGAATATGATTTTTCATTTTACTAATACCTATCTTTGCTCTCCTAGTAACTCCGTTCAATAAAATCTCTTCACAAGTGTTCAAATGTGAATCGCAAACGCATCGCATACAGTCCCATTGCTTTTGGCTATCTGTTAATATCAATTTCCTTATAATGGACAAGTATTCAGTCCCTTCTATCTTTGGATTGGTAACAGAATTTTGTGGAGGTAAAGGTCCGTTCATATAAAGATATTTAATTGTTAAAATTGCGTCTTGGTTATTCAATCATTGAAGCCGTACAAATATCGTTTCCGTGGAAAAAAATTTCAAAAAAATATTTTTTTTAGGTTGCCAAAAGGCTTCAATGTTCCCTATTAAACAAGGCCGGATTAAAGGGGGGGCAAAAGGGGCAATTGCCCCGGGCCTCCCGGCTCAGGGGGGCCCCCGATGGAAAAAAAAAAAGTTTCAACATTACTTTAATCATACTACTACAAATCCATGAAAAGAAATCAAAACTAGAAAATCGGAATGAAAACTGGAAATATAAAAACTAAAGAGCCCCCTTAAATTATATCTAGATTAGTTTTTGTCTTAAAAAAATTATGGGCGCCCTAGAGTAAGCTGAGAAGGAGCTCTCCCACATTTTGCGAGCTGAGAATATCAAAATCTTCTGGACAAAACCGAATTCGAAAAAAATTAAGAAGAATATGAGGCAAAACACCTCAAATTTTCATTTTTTATCGAAACATATCAGTTACGATATTCTGTACAGGACAGGTTAAATAAAGAAAAACATCTCCTCATTTTCATTACATTCAAACGTCTTGCACAACAATATTGTTTTTTGTTACGTAAAGTTTCCAGGTTATTGTTTACTGCGCTAAAATAGCAGCTAATTTCGCTTTATGATAAACATATCTGAATTTTACCCGGACAGTATTCGGATTAATATCGCGTATTACAATACCGTTTAACCTTTCATTCATTATTATTGAAATTTTCATTGGTTTATAAATTCCAAACCCTTTTCCCTCCCTATTTTTTAAAGTAAAATCTTTAAAATAAACTGTAGTTGCTTTAATTGGACCAATCGACAGTACAGGGTTTCATTATTGAATTTCCATCCCAATTTCTGTCTTAGACTTGAAATTTGTATTGGAACATTTGATTTAATCAAAATTTTATCATCTACTGAAGTGAATATCCTGAATTTAGCATTTTTCAAATGATCATTCTCAAATTATCATAAAAACGATCTGATTGTTGAGTTGCTAGTATCATTTAGTGATTTTCTTTATATGAATATTTCTATGATCATTTTTCAGATTCAATTCATTGGGATTTTGAAGTCTTGTGATGTTTCTTCAGTTACTGAAGTTCAGTTTCATCATTTTTCTGAATTTTGAAAATTCAGGATCTTTGTTTAAGGAACTAAACTCATTTGGATTCCTTATCTGATTTTTTTTCAATGAAGACTGATTCTGTGTTTTAAACATTTAATCTTTATTCTCAATATTTTTTCAATCGATCATTTTTGCACAAATACCCCTTTGGCTTTGGGGGCATCGAATGAAACTTTCGTCACATTTAGAATAACAATTTGATAAAAAAAAATTTATCTGATAAGAATCATATTCAAAAACGTCTCACGAAAAGATTTTTTTCCGTACTTCAAAGACATAGAATTGAAATTCACATTTGGTGCAATTTCTGCTTTTGCTCGGATTGTAACTTTGTATCTCTTTTTTTTATTTTATTAACTAGCAGACCCGGCAAACTTCGTCTTACCATGTTCAATTTGGCGTCAACGGGTCTTTTAAAATCCAATTTTTGTTACTTGTTCAATGAATAACTGTATGTTGATTATATGTATGTTTCATTTGCTGTATTACATTCAGTAGATTTATTCCGTTTTGTTATATATTTTTTTATATCGGGACAATTTTTGGAGTATTTGCCGAATATTTTGCCTAACGCAGCGCTTTCAGCTCCCAATAAGCTTTGTATGGTGTATTTTTTATAGCTGAAGAAATAAAAAAACATAAGAAAAGATTTTTTACTAACCATTTTCAAACAGCTTTTTATTCACCAAAATCATTTCCAAAAAGATTCGCCTGATAATTAAGTTATAGACTTTACACGTTTCAACTTAAATTGTTCACAAACAGCACTTGTCATGGCATTAAATCTGGCGATTTTGTGTATTGCAAATTCCTTTTTTTATTCAAGGAAAAAATGCAAACTAATTCCTTTGAACTTTAACCCGATGAATCGAAGAAACGATTAGTTTTGAAAAGAGGAAAACATATGTTTAGATATATTCACCCATTATTTTAAAGTTTTTAATTGAAGCAGTTCTGATTTCAAAATTTTCTGAACATTGTTGGTGGTGATCTGCGATTTCATTTAGGATTACGTTATATTTTTAAGATTTAATAACATTTAATTGAAAAGCAGATTTTTTTTTAAATTTAATGGTCCGAAAAAAAATAATCTGTTCAGGCTTCGATGGTTTCATGAGTTCTTTTTTTTTCCTGGAAATTATCATATAAACAAAACCTTTATAAAAATTATGTGTCTTTTCTACTGTAAACCTTAATTTACTAACGAATATCACAACAGTTCATCTTTCACATTCTCTAAATAAAGTAATATTTTCAACAACAAAAATAGTAGTTATGTTGACAAAAGGAAATATTGAAGTATACATTTGTCCCATTTATTGGGGCAAGTGAAAACACATAGGTCTTTTTCAGATGCGTCAGTGAAAAGACTTTAAAGTTAATTTAATACTTGTTCTTGTTTGTCTGTTTTATCAAGTTTCATTGATATATCCTTAATAAGTTTTTCTCCGGAATAAATTAATGCTTGGTACTTCAATTTCACTGAATGCTGTTCTACCAAAAGACCTCGATTTACAAAGACCTTTTTAATAATTTTGAATATCCGCTTCAGATTCAGCACTCGGGATATCCTTTCTGGCCATTTTGGAAATAAAATTCTTAAATTGTAGATGTTTCATAGCTAACTGGCGCGTTTTCACTTATTCCACCTAAGAATTTACAGAAATTAATATTATTTTTAACACTTTCAGGTCGTATTAAAAGTTCATCATAAAAATCTGCTGCCCCTGGAATATCAATAACAAAAAAACTTTTCAACAAAAAAGTGAATCAAAAGTCTCTTCTATATAGCCAAAATATGTAAAACAAAAACACATTTTTCATGTTAAGTTTTTACTTGAATTGTGTGTGTAAACAAACATTAAACGTCTAAACAATTTTTTGGTGTATGTTTTAAAAAAAATAGTTAAGATTATTTAATCACGTTTTTTTGGGCCCAACAATTTTTAGATGAAGCAATAATGTATACATTTTTTGTAAAAGTTGATAGTTTGCACTTGCTCTAGTCTACTTTCTTAATTGAAAATTCTTCTGGAAAATGCATATCCTCACTTTTTGTTATTAAAAAGTAGATTATTTTATTGATAACTTCAATTTACGTTTGCAAAAAAACAAATAGTTCAATCCTATCTAATCTATTTCAAAGAACAGACTCTTGTTGAGAGGACGAATGACCAAGTTGGTTAAAATCCTCTATAAATAAACAAAATAGAATAGAATAGAATCTTGTTCTGATAATATGTCTAGCGTTCTAGACGCATTGAATTATACGAAATTGAATGTAAAGCTTCCCAATTTATTATTTTCATACGTCCGCAAAGTGTCATAACATTATTTCATATTTATCTTTACAAAATTCATATTTTTTGGACAACAATTTACTACTAAAATTAACACGAATGAAAAATGGTTTTAATATTTGAAATCGTTTATATGGTTTTCATTCGATCGATAAAATATCAATCCGTGTCAAATCTAGGCGTCACTTATTACCATGTGTTGTGTACAAATAAGCAAGAAAAAAACACATCTAGGTTGCATATCGCACCCACGTGCATAAGAAATATAGGTACTTGGTTGAGAAATAGGCGCCTAATTTTTAAATTTTTCCAGCGATCAATGAACAGTATGCTTTGGTTACTATTATCTTGCAACGACGTTTGCTAGCGTCGACTCGCCCATGGAGACGAAAAACTAACCCCTCGAAGAAATGAAAATATCTAAAAATGGATGCCTGACTTTTCAATTTCAGATTTTGGCAAAACAAATATTAATGTTTTATTCGATCAGCAAAATGTCAACCTGAGTCACATCTAGTCGTCATTCATAACCATGTTCTGTAGAAATGAGCTAGGAAATTACATGAAGGCTTCATATCGCCACCACTTGCATTGAAAATATGCTTGGTTGAGAAATACGCGCCAAAATATTCTCACTTATCAGTATGCTATGCCATGGTTACTATCTTCTAACGACGTCTGCTAGCGACGCTTCGACCTTGGAGACGAAAAACAAACCGCCCAAAGGAAAAAACAATCTCGAAAAAATGGAAGCCATGACTTTTATTTGATTAAAAAAAATACAAATTTAGTTATTACGGACAATTGATGCGACTTTTTGATATTTTTATTCGATATAAACCGATTCGCATGGCTACAGAATATTCTAAAAATAATTTTATTTGCATCCTTTGGCTAGTTTCGGAGGAGTAGTACTACAAACACCGTTACAAGAGAATTTTATATAATAGATAGATGTTGTGATTCTCAAAACTTGATTTGAAATTAAGATTTGAGACACTGAATTTTGACACTGAATATAACGTGATTTGAAGTTTTGAATTCTGAAACTCTTATATCTGTATCTCTATGGAAAGTGGATTTATTTATTTAGTTTATTTTTTCAATTTTGTTTTCTGTGTTTCAAATCTTCATGATACTTCCTAATTGTCACTAGGTAAATATTTCTCGAATAAGCACAAACCAAACGATCAATTATGATATGAAAATCATTTAATATTTCTATCCGGTAATTTTTTAGAGAATTCATGTTGGTGATAAGGGTTTTTCAAAAAATGAGAATTAAATTTTGCATTATGCAGCTTAAATCAGAGGTTTCATTTCTAAGAAATTTCTAAACTCTTCCGCAATGCTTGCACGTGATTGATTAACAATTTTTATTTGAAGATACAATAAAATATTTTCTACGTAGACAACATGGCTATTTGAAGATAGTATACTGAACTCATCTCCAGTTTTTTACACTTTTAAAAGGTTTTGTATTTTCTGAAAACAATCGAATTAAAGGGCCCCCCGAGGAAAATTGCCCCGGGCCCCCCGATGGCATAATCCGGCCCTGCTATTAAATCAAGTTTATGATCAAAACTTTTATGGCATGTCGACAGTCAAATCTGTTTCACCTAATATATGTTACTTCTCTTGTATTGACACATGTTCCATTAGCTTTAGAATGGTTATAGTGTTAAGAAGAGTCAAAGCTCCTTTAATATCGTACTCTGATATTTCGTGCAGTGTTAATATCGCTTGTTTCAAATTTGGCGTCACAGAAGCTCATTGTAGTCGTCTAACCAGACCGCTAACTGGTCAGTTAAATAAAGATATATAAAATCAAGACTTTGTGCTCTGAATTTCCTGTATGGTTAAGCTAGGATTCGGAGGTACTATTGTACCTATATTTACCTTCCACTTAGTGTGTACATGTCCCTCTTTTGCCCGATTTATTTTTTTCAATTTATGTCAGAATTTAACAAAGAAAGTTAAAGAAAAGTTCTTATTTCCAATATTATGATTAGAAAAATGCTTCATTGCTTAAAAATCCCTATGTGGATAGGCTAAATGCCAACTTTGCCATTGTAAAATCGTTTATTTGCTCTCATTGTAGCATCCTGGTTAGATCAATTTCTGATCATTGTAAACTCAAATCTCCTAAATTTTGTAGTTGTAAATCAATAATGTGAGAGTCTTTTTAGCTCATATATGCCTGTTTTTCGTTTGCTAGAAAGCTTTTATGTACTCTCGCCTATCCTGTTATAAGTGTATCTAAATCTAAGAATTTAAACTAAAATAACAATATGTCATTTTTAACACAATGTGGTTATAAGCTTCAATGCTTCAAAATCCCTACGTGGATCGGCTTTATGCCCTAAATATTTATTTTTTTCTAATCCTTTTATGGTTTTCAGCTTTCTCAGGTATATGATGAAATCTGTCAAAAAAAGGCTAGGCACAATTTTCCCGTTTGTTTGGATAACGTGCCGCTATCAAGCCTACCCCTTTTCTGATACCTGATACCTGATAGTTTTGCTGATCACAATTTATGTTTTCTTACCGAAAAGATGCTGTTTTCTTGTGAGTGTAGACTCGGCTGGTCCTGTATAGCTGTCTTTCGATCTGTTTTCCGAATATTTTAATTCGTGTTTTTAGATATAAGGTGTATTGGATCGATCTTTCCTTTAGTCAAAAATAAAACACCATATGGAGAAAACACAAATGTAATCAACAAAACAAAATGTAACGGAGAAGAAAACTGGAAACAAACGATGAAAACGTGGGGGGAAAATGTAAAGCATGCTACATAGGACTTACTAGCGTGAAACTGAAGCAGCGAATGTCCCAACATCGATGTCAAACAAACGAATTAAAACGTTTATGGGAACTTGGATACACTAAAGCAGACTACTCAATTGCAAAGCTGAGCCAACAAACTGCACTTCTGAATCACGAGATCACCACGCACCTTTTCGACATCGAAGGAGCCAGGATTATCGACAGGGGAAACAATTAGGAAAAACTGAAGATGTTGGAGAGCTGCCACATTAAAACAACTAAAAACACAGTAAACATTAAGAAAGACACTGAAAAACATCCGTTCTTCATACGCAAACATTTTCCAATTACTCGGAAAAATAAGCAATCTGCCACACGGTGTGCCAAAATACGTTATTAAAAATATAAAATGACCATCAAAACGGCACTCGACATACGAAAGATATAGTATTCAGGTATCTATCCTGAAAGTTAGAAAATGTTTCATCGGGCTTTTTTGAAATTAGAGCGATTTTAAATTTTAAGTAATTTTGCATTAGATTTCCAATGGGGTTTTTCGACCATATGTTCTATGACCCGGAATTTTTCTGACTACACATATTTTATGAAATCAGCCAGTTCAATGACTTTATAGAAAATTTCATGCCCAACAACTTTGTGGAAGATTGGAAAAAGATTTGAGTTGATCCTGAAAAGTTATTGGCAATTTCCTAAAACTTTATTAGACTGATTGAAATTTTTCCATGTTTCTTAAGTTTTTTTTTTTAATTCCCTTCACTAAAAAGCGAATATCTTTCTAGGCGTAGTTTGAATCGTTTTGGGGTCTTCAACCATTTTTTAGTGAATAAATGTGCTTAGTCGAACAAGGCAAATAGCGTAATATTGGCTGTAAAATAGTCATTTTTGATTACCTTCTTGGATTCAACAATAAAAATAAACGATATTTTTTTATTTAAAATTGAAAATCAACACAGATGACCACTGTTATAGTCCACTACAGCATTTAAGAGATGATCATAGTACAACTTCGATGTATCGGGGGTTTGATATCGTTTCCACGTTTCTGAAAAATCATGAAGAACACTCTCCGAGGCTTGCTCTCCAAATACACCCAGCGGTTTCCCGGTTTATTCGCAAAAATCCTTTACATCGAATCGTAAAATGTGGAATTCGGAAGAGTTTGGCAGTTTAGAATTCTCCCACACTGTAGAAAACTCATCAATGAGTGATGTGTACTCGGAATCTAAGTTTTCCTTAAAGCATGCCTTGTAAATCTTCAGGAACAGCTTCAGTGCTTGCGATTTCGGTATTTTTACGGTTTTTTTTTACTTTTAAATGTTCTTGTACATCAAAATGACCTTTAATCACATCTGAGGTATCCATTAGATTATGGCAAGCTTTCCCTGTGAAACCAAACGTTTGTTGGAGATGCCTCACTCCTGCCTTTGCAATCCACAATTCTGCTAGCTCTGGATTCGTAGCTGCAACTGCCTTAAACAAGGCATTCACGATTCCGAGAGTTAAGTGCAAAAACGGTGGGGGAGCGGCAGTTAATATTAGCTGATCGTCAGATCCTTTGAAGAGTGGCTCGTGAACACAGCATGAAAATCTCTTAGCAGATTTACAGTTGGCTAAGGGTTTTCCTCACGCTTAAGTTGTTGTCAACTTTCATTTCGAACACATTCTGGGCAGATACAGGAGCAGTTGGTTTCAAAGAGCTGTAAGCTCGTGTGAGTGATGACTATTGTCGTACTTGTACGTTTATTTTCGGACCTTCCTTAATTTTCCATTTTTTTTCACTTCTTATACGCGACTGTTAACCTCAAGATTCGTTAAAAGACTAAAGCTCATTCGGCAATCTCTTTCGTTCATCTTTCGCCTTCGTTCAGTTTGTCTCGCTATATCAGGTTTACACGATACATAAGTTTAACTCATTTTTTGTAAAATATGTTCGTATCAAATGGTAATTCATACTCATTTTTGTTCGTAGATATTAAATCAATCCTTTCTTCACTACAACTATTACCCATAGATTTACTATTACATACACATTTGTGCTGAAAATTCTATCCCAAACAACTATTAAAGATCCTAAAACGATTCAAACTACGCCTGGAAATATATTCGCTTTTAAGTGAAGCGGAATTGAAAAAAAACTTAAGAAACATGGAAAAATTTCAATCAGTCAAATATAGTTTTAGAAAATTGCCAATAACTTTTCAGGATCAACTCAAATCTTTTTCCAGTCTTCCACAAAGTTGTTGGGCATAAAATTTTCTATAAAGTCATTGAACTAGGTGATTGTCATAAAATATGTATAGTCAGAAAAATCCACGGTCATAGAACATATGGTCGAAAACCCCCGTTGAAAATCTAATGCAAATTGACTTAAAATTTCAAATCGATCTAATTTCAAAAAAGCCCGATGAAACATTTCCAAATTTTCAGGATAGATACCTGAATACTATATCTTTTGAATGTCGAGTGGCGTTTTGGTGGTCATTTTTTATTTTTAGTAACGTATTTTGGCACACCGTGGCCAGATAATAAAAAATACACACAAAAAATTACACCATCAACACACATACACAACAACTGATTTTTTATCAAAACAAAGTAAGTGGAAAGTGAAGACTGTGCTAAATGTTCGATGCTGTGGAAAATAAATCCCCAAAACAACGGATTTTTATCCGCAAACATCTGTACGCATTAAGTCGATACACTACACCTTAAATCTTAAAACACGAATTAAATTAAATTATTCGGAACACAGATCAAAAGACAGCTATACACGACCAGCCGAGTCGACACTCACAAGAAAACGGCATCTTTTCGGTAAGAAAGCATAAATTGTGATCAGCAGAACTAACTAAATAATCACTATTTTAGTCCCTGAAGAAGATCAAATAAGGTTTGAAATATTGGAAACGTAAATCAATACGTCGTTTTTGCTAATAACAAGACTGCATGCCGAAAAAAATTTTCTGAAAAAATACATTTCCAGTCGAATTTTCTACCACAAAAATTAATTGTGTTGAAAAATTATGCTATTTATGCGTTCGAAATCAATTTTTTTTAGCAAGTTTAATAAAACACATCATGAAAGGTTTTTGGAAGCCTAAAATACGATGAAAATCAGCTGATGTGTTTCTTAGAAACAAATCTCTTCAAATGTGTTTGTTTCTTGATTTTTGTTGAGTTATTTCTGGGTTTTGATGTGCTATGTGCTGAAAAAACTCTGATCATCTAAAGTTTTGTTAGTTATGGATGTTTTCCAGAAGCATCATACTTTAGAAACTGATTTTGATATTCATATTTTCTACTTAACTTAAATTAAAGTGTTGATTTTTTATATTAAGAAATTAAAAAAACGAAAAAACTATTTTTAACGAGAATTGTGTTTCAAAATTGATAATAATAGTTTACAAGCACTAGTTTTTGAACAGGTTACATATATTGAACACTAGTAAAACACTAATCAATTAAAACAATAATATACAGTAAAAAAAAATTATTAAAAATCTTTGAACAACTTTAAGCATTTTCTACCTCTGTTCAAATTTTTTTCAAGAATTTCGGTCTCTCAAAGCCACAATGCACGAAACTAGAATATGTGTTCAAAGTTTGGCTTGATTTTTCGACTGGGTGAAGAAAACAGCCTTGATTGATTGGGAGAAAAATTGGATTAAAGACAAATAAACGCATACGATAATAATATGAGTGTCTAAGTCTAAGTAGTTTTAGATCATTTCTGGAGAGTGGCAACCTTTGTTATCCTTATTTCCTAAAAATTTGACAAATTAAAGTGTTCAATCATTGGATCACAGAAAGCGCCAACGTTTCAATTATTAAACGTTCAATCTTGCAGTACTTGTTTCGTTAAGAAATGCATGTACCAGTTACTGAACAAACATCGGTTGGTGTTTGGAAATATAAATAAACTATTTCTTGGTTGCTAGCTCAATCAAAATCGCCCCTGAAAAGCATACCATCAAGTGAAATACCCCTAGATATATACAATGATATTCAATGTTTATGGGTTCAATAATTAGAACATTGCATGTTCAATATTTGAATTTTTGTTTTCAATCATTGGGACAAAAGTAATTTTGAATAAAAAGGCTTAAATGATCAATTCAAAACATATTTCCGTGAAAAAAATATATTAATTCGAAGCTGAGAAACAAGCTCACTTTTAAAATTTTATCCGAAAAACCCTTCATTATTATTTAAGTTATTTAAGTTGCTCTTCATCACATTGAACATATTTTATCGAAATCGATCCACTGCTGATTGATTTATAATTTTTTATAGTTGAACTTTACGAAAAATCGTATCCACTTATCCTGGTGTACATTATTTTAAAACACATCAGATATTATTAGCGAAGGACAACAAATTTACAGTTTCAAGTTAATTCGATGATCGTGTATTTCTGTCTTTTGCATGTAGGTTTGTGAAGTTAAATATTGTAAGACGTTCAGATCTACTCAAAAAAATGTGAATTAAATTTTTATTTGTATTTTTTTTAATTCAACGTGAAGATTTTCAGCACAGTCAATAATTTATGTGAATGAAATTTAAGGAATTTTGAATTCTTGATTTTATAATATAGTTTACTGAATGCACTGAACTATCTCAATATATTATGTTTAAAATTTTTCATAAGAACCTTAATTGCGTTGGCTCATGAGATTTGAAATTCGAATCGAAACGCGAATTTGAAAATAATTCAAATATCAATAAAGCCGGAACAAATTTAAAATTCTTTTTTTTGTCACCCCCTCCTTCGTTTTTTTTTTTTTCAAAATTCTCGAAAAGGGAATAAAGAAAGTTTTAGGAATTGTATTGAAAAAATATATGTATTAATTCATTGAAAATTTTACCGGTTGAAAAGCGAAACTCAAACTGTAACGGGTGTTAAATAAAAAATGAGAATGTTTTCAATACCTTTCAGTGATTCAAATAAAGAGCGTAAAATTTTCTTTCTCCAAGAAAATTGCTCTTTGGGCTCCCTAGAAATAGTAGGGGTGTATGGTTTTGCTAGTTTGAATTTAGTCAAAGCAAAGATGGCGTCGAAACAGGACGTGCTCCTAGAAATAGTAGGGGTGTATGGTTTTGCTAGTTTGAATTTAGTCGAAGCAAAGATGGCGTCGAAACAGCACGTGCTCCGCGAACGCATTTTACGAAACGCATTTCCAGCAAGGAAAAAAGTTCACGGTGGCACATTTTAAGGAAGAAAATGTCAGTACAGTATATCGTATCGGTCGTATCGGTCGGAAGTGGTCGTCCGGTGACGATAATGACGAAGCAGAGGAAGACATCGTTAAAGAAGCTGTTTGACAACAAGGACGCAACCAGCCAGCGTGACGCCGGTCGGAAATATGGCTGCTCCCACGTATTGATCCATCGTACCCTCAAGATGGAAGGAATCGTCTGCAGGAAGAAGACGAGGTTGCCGGAGTACACGGAGGAGCAGATTGAGACGGTTAATACTGAAGTACGTCTTCTGGCCGGACAAGGCGTCTTCCCATTACGCCAAGAAGACGCTGGCGTAGCTTGAGGAGTAAAAGATACCGTTCGTGCCGAAAGATCGTAGCCCAACAAACTTGCCCCAGTGCCGCCCAATAGAGGATTTCTTTGGCTCACTCAGTGCCCTAGTGTATGAAAACAATTGGAGGGTCAAGGACACGAAGCAACTCACTACAAGAATCCGGAATTGTATCCGGAAAATGGACGTAAGTGCCGTACAACGTTCTTGTGAGAGCATCACGACAAAGTTGCGTCGAACATTAGACCACGGCCCTTACTCAAACATTCACTGACATTTTTTTTAAAGAAAATACATTATGTTATTAATAAAAAATACTGATATCGATGAAAAAAAATAACAATTTTTTTATATGTGATTGAAAAAATTCTCATTTTTTATTTAACACCCATTAGAACATGGGTATTGTTTTCCTTTTTGTACTTGAGATTTTGTCAAAGGAGACTGAGCAAAAATGTATCAACTAACCAAGCAACCAAGAGTCCCATAAACCAGGTACAAAAACGCTTACTCAGCCCCATCATTTGATATGAAGTACGTTCTATGCAGCTCAAAATTTAAGTTCTTATTGATGCTTCCAAGTTCCAAAACAAGTCCTTATGATTTTCTGCTCTGCTTCCAGCGGCCTTTTAATTCAGCTTCCAAAAAATAGTAAAATGAGCAACTCTCTGTATCTCCACTGCACCCTTGGCATCGGTTCATATCACCTTCACTTGATTATTTACTATGTTCTGTACATGGAGCCGCCATGATGCCACGCGCCGGATTCCAAACTCGACAAATTGCTCAATTGCTTCAACATTTCCTATATGTATCGCATCAGAATGGTCACTCAATTACCAAGTTACTTATTGAAAAAAAAAACCTACCCGGCTTGAGGATCGAACCGCGATCTTCGTGGTGAAAATCGAACACGCTACCACAAGACCACGCCTAGATGTTGTTCTAACTGAAACTAAAACTCGAAGTGGTGATTTGATTTTCAAAGCACTTCAATGCACTTTTTGTGACTTACCAAATACCGTTTTGAGCACTTTTGTGCTCTTTATGTGATTAAAGTCTCGTACAACGTACGTATAAGTCACGTTTGCAACTTTCAAGTTTACAAATGAGTACATATAGTTCACTCATGGAAATTGGGCAAAACAAGTCACATACAACGTACATATTAATCACTTTTGCAACTTTCAAGTTCAATAATGAGCACATAAAGTTCACTAAAGGGAATTGGGCAGTTGATTCTCTTTGTCAGCCAATATGCAACTTCCAATGGTTTTGTTCAATTTAATATGTGGCTTTTGGTAGCTTGGGTTGGTTCTGTCGTGTACATGGATGAGCAATATACGGTTCGCAAGATCTTGATGAAACAAGAAATAATTACTATGGGGTCAACCGTGAGAAAAAAAATGAAGAAATTATTAGTATTATTTCGAAGGAAAGAATGGCAAAAATGTTCAGCTGGCGTTTTTGCCATTCTTTTCTTCGAACTAAAACAACTTCTTTTCTCCACAACCACGGTAGATTTTCTTGACCCCATAGTACCTTTTTCTTGTCTCGTCGAGATCTTTCGAACCGTATAGTTCTCATCCGTCTATATCTGAAAACTTAATTACCAATTCTCCTTTTTTCCTTAAAATAACTCCATTTTCAATTTTTCGCAACGTAGATTTATACAAGTTTTTGTTAAATTTGTCGTAATTTATTGAGCATTCTGATTATAATTTTTTAATTATATTTTTTAAAATATTCAGTATCACGTAATAATATGTTAACTTCCACATACCGCAACTGGGGCATCATGCAACATTTTTCAACTTCAATGGCTTCTAAAATGTTAATGCTTACTGATAATCATACCTCTTGTACATCAAAAGTTTTAAGGTTGATGGGACTTCAAATTGACGTAGTCAGAAAAATTATTGATTTAACCAGTTATTTTAAAATTTACAAAAACATGCGATTTTCACCCTACTAAGAAAAAGGGGTAAGTTGCAACAAACTGTGTAATTGATGAAAAATCAAATGAAAACGAATAAAAAATTATAGTTTTTGATACATTTGTGATGTCATAACGCATAAAGCACCATTTGCAGTAATTTTTGGTTTTGTTCCAATTAATTTTTACATTTTCTCTGTCAAAAATGTTTTTGAGAAAAAATTGTTAATCTGCTGCATACATTTAGGGGTAAGAAATACTACAAAATATTCTATTAGTTTAAATCATGAAAATTAATCTTAGGATGAATGAAATTTTAATGTTAACTAACGCATAATGCAAAACAATCATATCCCAGCATATGGAAACGCGATTTATGAGATTTAGTTCTGATTTGCATTTTGTTGCATTTTGCCCCAGACAGCTAACTGAATTATAAAAATATTTTTTTAAAAAAATTTGGTGATTGTCCGAAAAATGTTTATACACCAACAGTGTTGGAATAGGGTAATGAAAGCAATATAAAGTTTGTAGGTGATATCATTTAGCCAATCCGTCATACTAGGTATAATTTTTTATGGCATTGAAAAATGTAAAAATTTGTACATCTATTGCGCGATTTTTTAATTTTTTTATGACAATCATAAATTTTAAAAAACTCTTTCACGATGTTAAAAACTATGTCATTATCAATTTGTTATCATTCAATTATAACTTTATTACAGTATATTGAAATAAAAATTGAATGAGTGTTGTGGTATACAAATGTTGCATCTAACCCTGCTTTTGCATGATGCCCCGTTTGACGGTATTCGATATATTTCAATTTTGAACACTCCTTTTGAATTAATTGAACTATCACTGATGAATGTATAAAAAAAATGGAAGTAAACCAAAACAAAAGGAAGTGTTTTTCGGAACAAAAAGTGTTTATTGGAAGAAAAAAACTTGAGCAAATCTTTTCAGGCTGCTTTTTTGAAGTAAACACATGTTGAAATATACCTCAATTATAATATTCAAACTCCAGCACAACGCCAAGTGATATGTTGATGAAAACACAGACACCCAGACAACATAAAAAAACAGAATTCAAAAAAACAAACCTGATTGTTCTGAATATTTTATTAGCGAAGGCAATCAAAAATTAATACCCTCCAGGGTACGAAAAATTGATGGTTGTGAGCTTTCTTTATCATGTTTTGCTGCAGTTGCTTTATTATCTCCAGGTCTTATCCAGGTCTTGACACCTTCTCTTTCGTTGGGCGGCTGGGATGGGATGAATTGAGCTGTTGTGTTTGCTCCCTTCGGATTCGAGATGAACCAGTTTTCTGGGCAAAAAAGCAGCTTTGTTTGAAATTTCTTCCTTTGGAGGAGTACTAAATGAATGGGGGTGGCGAGCAAAGATGCAAAAACCGCATATAAACGGGAATCGTTCAAACGAGATCTTTCAATGTTGGATCCCTTATATGTATGGAAGACTTGTGAGTGTCAGAATCACAATCAAGCAACTTGCTCCAGAAAGCGGGGGGTTCGAGTGAAATTTCCCCTCACCCTGATGGTACGAGGAAAATTGTTATTTGGTTTAGCACGGTGTTTTATTATCGACTGCAGATTGAGTTATGAGCTAAGGAGTTTGTTTTATGAAGACCGCCACGTGATACAGTTCAGTTCAGATACCAGTAACTTCAGGATTAAGCTGAGTATGTGTGCTTCTTCTTGCGAAAAGCTAACGTTCTCGTTGTTTGTGCTCAACCCGTCGAAGATGCTGACTTTAATGCCGAAACCGAAATTCTCGAGACGCCTGCTCTTGAATGGTGGTTCTTAACGAGGAGCAGAACAAATTTGCATAAGGAAATTGCTCACAGCCCATGGCGAGCACACGACGATGGTACCGCAAATTGACCTTAAGGTGTGGTAAGGCTACCAAAAAGGTTTTGACTTTCATAAGGCAAGAAAGTTAACAAAATTAGTTCTCGTGGGGTTTGGTTTCCAAGTTCCAAGTTCCAAGTCCGCTACATGGCTGAGCAGGTCAGCTGTTGAGAGATCGAACAGATCAGCTCAAGCGTTGGACTGAGCATTTTGAACAACTCTTCCGAGTCACAAATAGCGATGGCCAACAGAACCCGCAGCTCGAAGCGCCAACTACTGTTGGCATGAATGGCTTCAACTCGGAAGCGCCCTCGCTGGCTGATTCAAAAGCGGCAATCAAAGACATGAAATCCAACAAAGCGCCTGGAATCGATTGCATTTCTGCTGAGTTGCTCAAAGCCTTGGCAGCACAAATGTTGCACCGTCTTTTCGCTGACATCTGGGATACTGCAACATTCCCGGCCGACTGGATGCAGGGTATCCTCGTAAAGGCCCCGAAGAAAGGAGACCTGACAGAGTGCGGTAACTGTCGAGGAATAACTTTGATCTGTACAACTCTCAAAGTACTCAACGCTACGAATCATACTGGTACAAATCAACGAATTCCAGGACTCTCTTCTGCTGGTGTTCGTTGATTTCGAAAAAGCAACCGACCGGCTTAACCATGAAAACATCTGGGCGGCTCTAAGGCGAAGAGGTGTACCAGAGAAACTAGTCCATCTCATCGACGCACAATACGAGGCATTTTCGTGCAAAGTCTTGCACGACGGTGTCTTGTCCAAACCAATCCTACTTTTTCTTATCGTAATGGATGAGATTCTGACTGGATCGATCGACTGTGCACCGAACCGCGGATTGCCGTGGAATCCTTCAATAATGGAGAACTGAACGACCTTGACCTGGTTGACGATATTGTTTTGCGCGCCCAAACACAACCGGATATGTAGAGCAAACTCGACCACCTCACCGAAAGTTCCAAGGCAGCAGGTCTCAAAGTGAATGTCGATAAGACCAAGTCGATGGAAATCAACACAGAAAATCGTTCCAATTTCGAGGTAGCTGGACAAGTTGAGAAAGTGGAGTGCTTCCAATATCTTGGTAGCTAGATAACGCCTGATGGCGGTACCATGAAAGACATCGAAACGTGGATCAGAAAAGCTTATTTTACGTTTGTGAGACTCCGAAACATCTGGCGCTCACGCCAGATCTCTCTACGAACAAAAATCCGAATCTTCAACTTGAATCCGTATTGCTGTACGGGTGCGAAACTTGGTGCACATATACGATAACGACGAGGAAAACGGCAAGTATTTGAAAACCACTGCCAGCGGAATATCATCCGCGCTTGTTGGTCTGGCAACTGGATCTCAAATGAGGAACTACATCGCCAGTGTCATCAAAAGTCGCTATAAATCAAGATTTGGGAACGTAAGTGTAGATGGATTGGGCACACACTGCGAAGAGATGAGAACGAGATTTTCAGAGGGGCGCTTCACAGTGGTTCAATTCCCAAAAAAGCTGGAAAAAGTCCTTTTTTCAAGTCCGCGAATGTCTGCAAATCAACATGTTTTTTACAAAACAACCAGCAAATACATGCTTCAATATACTAGCAAGTCACGAGCCGAAATGTTATTGGATTCAAATGGTGGAATTTTTTTTTAAATAAGTTTTTTTCACAAGTTTCGTCATCCATCAGAAATCACCTGTCTCATTGCCTCGGTACCGGCTATACAACTTACAAGCTTTGAAACTTGCAAAAATTTGTTGTCTGAGGTTAGATTCGAATGACTCATAGCTAGGCAACACTTTCAGCTTATCGGAGAAATTTTTGTTCACATTTCAGCGATCTAAACTTAGTTTTTTGCTTATTCAATATTAAAAAATTTAGTATGAGACTTGACTTCTCTGATGAACCTTAACCGTAGTTGCCGATCATGTGCTTCACTCCAACGAATGATTTGAACTTTTTGGACATTTTTGACTGTGTGTGCATACTTATCAAACATTCACACAC
This sequence comes from Uranotaenia lowii, assembly GCF_029784155.1. Classification (NCBI taxonomy): domain Eukaryota; kingdom Metazoa; phylum Arthropoda; class Insecta; order Diptera; family Culicidae; genus Uranotaenia; species Uranotaenia lowii. The sequence goes on along the minus strand of NC_073692.1, from coordinate 313,950,489 downwards.
AGTTGTTCTTTGAAGAATCAACGGTTTTGTCAGCTTTTAATTTAATAACGATTGATTTCGAAAGAAACTGTTCAAAACAATTTTTATCTTTTTCTCTTACATCGTAAATATCTCAAAAAAGCGTCAATTTTAAATTTTGGAAAAAATAGTTCAGATAGTACTTTTTGCAGGCAGCAAAATGCTGTCAAATTTTTGAATGTCCGATTACTAGTAAGTAAATGAGCTATTAGCAAAAGATAGCGTCCCGTTTCTAAAAGAACTTAGCTTTAGTATATTTACTATTTATACTACAAACCAAGATGGATTTTTTAGCCCATACTTAATTTTAACAAAAATATTCGTAAAAAATTAAAAAATATTCAATTTTTCAGTATTAAGTTCAATACCCGTTTTGGCAAATATCGAAAAAATAGCAAACTTTGAAAAAAAAAATCATTTTTTTAACTATCTGCATAAAACCTTTAGCAAAAAGCTATTTATTTATTTTTCTCTCTATTTTTTTTATTTTGAACCACTGTGCGCTTGACTGAAATCCTGAAGGGCATCGATGAAGAGACAGACTCAGAAACTCGTGACGGCGTCTATCCGCTGGAATCCACACAGTTGACGAAAATCTTGGCTGTCAGCAAGTGGAGACGTTGGCTCTGGATCGCCAGCAGTGAAGATCTTTCATCTCAGCCCATTGTGACGGACATTCGGCGCCTGAAGCTTTTAAACACCCAGCTTTGAAGATAAATATTTTGTTTTGTTCATCCTCTTAGTAATTATTTGAATAAATTTCTTACAGAAACTATCAGTTCTAGTTTTAAAACACGAAAGTTTGGTCATCTATGTAAAGGACACGGTAGGGAAAGGAGCCCATAAGTATAAATTTTCTGATATGCGAAACGCTGACCAAGAACATAATCGAGTGTCTATTCTTTGTTCCATAATCGTGCTAGAGGCCGAAACTGAAGTTTTTTTTTTATGAAAGGAATCAAGGATTATCTAAGAAACTTTCGGAACTAAGAAAGTTGTAAAGCAGACGAAGAGAATTCGTGTTCTGGATGGGTCTTTTTTTCAGAAGGTTGATCGATCTCCCCTAGGAAGCCCTTTTTCCTGACAGCCTAAGAAGAAAACTCCTCTTTTTAGATTAAGATTATGTTGTTCAGAGAATGTACATAGGTGAATATTTTTGTAGAACCTACACATTTTTTAATACTTTTTAAAATTAATTGTTCAAGCGAAACTTATAAGAGAAAAAAATCACCTAAATTCCACAGGTGTTCCCAGCGAATGTAGCATTATGTTTTGGTTATGAAATTTCTAAACAATTCAAAAATGTTAAGGCTTTTATGGCGATTGGAATAGTTTTCAATTTTCTTTGTTGGAAAAATAACAAATTACAGTACCTCAGTATCAGTTTTAAAACCAAGACTTGCAGGAATTTATAACTCATGTTTACCTCAATTAATTCAAGAGCTTTGCAAAAAAAACCTGAGTTTTATCCGGAAAATATCAGAGCAAATACCGGGAATGATTGGAATTTAAAAAAATATATGAAGAACTTGAAGAGAAACATTGAAAATTAATGGGAATTAAATGTATAAAATCAGGTAATTTAGAATGCTCACAATATAAACATAAGTATGAGTATGAATATTGCAAAATTATTGTTGGCTTCTTGATCATTATTGAAATTTGCGAAAATCAATTCGAAAAACAAATTTTTTGGTTGCTTAAAGTGGTACAATCAGCCATACTGAGGTTTGAGTTTATTGCATTTTCAATTTTATCTTAGAAAAGAAATTCAAATTGAAACTTTTCCAACTTTCCTACTATTGATTCTGAATTAAGCATATCATTTTCCAAATAATAGTTTTCCAATCGTTTTCAATACAAACAGAGATTCAACTCATTGACAGAGCCGGATTAAGCCATCAGGGGGCCCGGGGTAAATTTTCTCGGGGGGCCCCTATGATTCGACTTTTTTTTCAAATGCTATCCCAGAGAATACAAAACATTTTAAACGTGTTGAAGTACTGGAGTTGAGTTTAGTATACTGTCTTCAAATAGCCATGTTATCTGTTCAGAAGATAGTTTCAAATAAAAATTGTTTATTAATCACGTGCAAACATTGCGAAAGAGTTTAGAAATTTCTCAAAAATGAAAGCTCTGATTTAAGCTGCAAAATGCAAAATTTATTTATCATTTTTTTATACCCTCATCACCAACTAAAATTTTCTAATTTAGAAAAATGACCGCATGGACATTTTAAATGATTTTCATTTCATCATTGACGTCTGGTTTGCGCATCATCGAGAAATATTTAGATGAAGATTTGAATCATATAATGCAAAATCAAGAAAAAAAACAAAATAATTGAATTCATATTCCAAAGAGATACAGATATAAGAGTTAATGAATTCAAAACTTGAAATCATCTTATTTTCATGACCACAATTCAGTGTCTCAAATCTTAATATCAAGCTTTGATGCTTATGCTTATGCTTATGCTTATGATACACACACAGCCAGAACTTGTCAGCATCCCGGTGAGTAGTAAAAGTACATTTACTACCCATCTTTACTCGGCCGGGCCCACTGTGCAGTATTAGACGCAGAGACAACTGGAACACAGGGGAGGAAGAAACGTGGACAACAGTACCATACGTTCCTGTGATAATGAATATACAATTAAAAATACCAACGTTGGGAGTAGATATGCTAAAATTTATGGTACTCCTTGACGATGGTCCCTGGAATTTCCTCCTTCTGTGGCTGGGAATGAGGTATTTCAGCATAAAAATTCAAACTTATATCAAATGGATTGATTGAATTTGAATGGAATGTTTTATAGTTTTAATTCACTTCTTAATTTTTCTGCAAGTTTTGAATTTCTATGCGCCATCATTTCTGGTCAAGGACCTTGGTTATAGCGCCGTTACTCGCTCTTGAAAATAAAAATTAAAGAAAATAAAATCCTAATTAGTAATAACAACCTCAAAACCTTTCAAAATTTACTTTTTGAAAGGTTTTGTGGTGAAAATTCAATATTTCAATTCATTATGACCAACTTACACGTTTTCAACCATTCACCCTGCCGATTAGTTTACATGTATGAATGGTTATCATAAAGAAATAAATAAAATATAATTTTATAAAATATTACATATCTATGTTATGAAATCTACATTATGCAATCACTCAAGCTTTACTAAAACAAAAATAATTCAAAATAAGGACTTAGCTGCATGATTTATCCGAGCCATGAACACCGGAACATCTGTTGTTCTTCTTTAAGGAATTTGCTGGAAATCGTAGCAATCGTTTCAATTCTGCGAACGTTCCATCACCATTGCAG